>NC_090935.1:1397561305-1398974792 GCF_040938575.1 Ambystoma mexicanum | reverse complement strand
ATAGCTTCCCGTGGGGGTGCCTATTTCTCATGAGCACCTCATCCCCAGGTTCTAGGCGTTGCGGGCGGAGCCCTCTCCTCGCATTCTCCTGCTCTGTCCGCAGCCTGCAATAGAGATCCACCTGCTGGTCATCGATCACTCCAGGCTCCTTCTTACCAACCTCGGGCAGCAGCCCTCGGGGGCACCGTTTGAAGAGGGCCTCAGCCCGGACCACCCCCATTGATGCGTGGGGAGTGGTGCGGTAGACTTTCAGGAACTGATATAGCGCTCTTTGCAGACAGCGTCCTCGGCCTTGCGCTATCCGGAATGTCTTATTCAGAGTTCTCATCAGCCTTTCCGCCTCACCGTTGGCTCTTGGCCAGAGCAGGTGATCTTCCAGTGTTGAACCTCATATCCGTCCATCAGTTCTGAGAAGCATCACTCTGAAAAGGCGCCCCATTGTCCAAGCACAGGGTATGAGGAAATCCATGAGAGGCGAAGACTTTCTCGAGGGCCACCACCACCAGGAAGTGGGTGCCTAGTGTGGTGGACCCGAAGTCCATTTGCACCACCTCCCACAGCCACGTCCCTCTGGGCATAGCTTCAATAGCCGGCTCTTGTTGTATCGGGGACGCCGCCTGGCACCAGACACATGCCGTCACATATTCATCAACCCTCCGTTCCAACTCCGGGAACCACACCTTGAGGCGTAGTCAGGCCCTAGTCTTCGCGGCCCCTTGGTGTCCCTGGTGGGCCAAACTTATCACCTTGTGGATCTTGGCTTGGGGCACGACGATGTGGTCACTCCTCAACAGGAGGCCTGTGGTCGAGAATGATAGTTCCTCCTTCACCTTCCACAATTGTTCAAAGCACCACCTTGGCTTCTTGGGTATGTCCAGCCAGTGATTCGAGCATGGTTTTCCATGACCCGTGCTGCATTGCGGTCTTCAGGATCTGAAAACACTCATCCTGGGATGCAGCCACCTCCAGGTCCTCGAGGGGCAACGCATTCGGGGTGGCCGCTTCTACCACCATCTGTATGTGGTAATCCGCCTCCTCAGTACACGCGTCCATTGCTTCATTGCTGCCATCCCCCGGGTGACGGGAAAGGTAGTCCGCCACATGGTTGACGCCGGGTCTGTACACTAGGGAGACACCGTACTCCAGGAGTGCGAGCATCCACCGTTCAATTCTTGGCGGTGGCTGGGACGAGGACCCTGCCAGGATGGGAAGCAGGGGCTTGTTGTCCGTCACAACCGTTACTGGCCAGCCCAGGACGTACAGTCTGAAGTGCCTGCACCCCCACAATATGGCGAGAGCCTCCCGCTCAATCTGGGAGTAGCGCTGCTCGATGTCAGACATCGCCTTGCTGGCATACACTACTGGGCGAACGCTATCATCCAGGCCAATTTGCATCAATATGGCCCCCCGTCTGAATGGGCTTGCGTCCACAATGATCTCCGACCGGAGTATTGGGTCGAAGAAGGCCATAGTGTCTTCGGCCGTGAGGGCGTTTTTGATATCTTCAAACGCCGCCTGCTGAGAGGTCCCCAGTGCCACGCTGTTTCTTTTTTTGTGAGGGCCCTCAAGGGCTCTGACCTGGATGCTAAGTTCTGGATGAACCGACCACAGTACGTCACCATCCCAAGAAAACTCCTCACCTGCTCTGATACATTCTTGGGTGGACGGGCCTCTTTGATGTCTTTTACTTTTCTTGGATCTGGTGACACACCCCCTTCCTTGAACATGAATCCAAAGAATTCGATAGTCGGACGCAGAAACTCACACTTTTCCCTGTGGAGCGTAAGGCCTAATGACTGCAGCCTTTCGAAAGTCCTAGCCAGCTTGCGTAAGTGGTCGACCTCAGTCTTGGCGAACACCAGGATGTCGTCACTGATTTAGGACTCCATCCAGGTCAACCAGGGCACCTCTGATGATATTTTGAAACACCTCTGCTGCCGATGACACACCGAAACTGAGTCTCTTATACCTACACAGGCCTCTGTGTGTTGTGAAGGTCATTGTATACGTTGACTCGGGATGCAGGACGACCTGGTGGTAACCGGCCCAGAGGTCTAGCTTTGAGAAGAAGCGAGCCCCCTGCAATTCCGCAATGATGTTGTCCATAGTTGGCATCATATGTCTTTCTCTCCTGATGGCCTTGTTGGGTAGCCTCATGTCGATGCATATCCTTACTGAGTCAGGTTGTTTCGGTTTCCTCGCCACCACTATCGGTGATACCCATGGTGTGGGACCCTCTACATTCTCAATAATGTCTAAATTAACTAGATTGTCCAGATCCTTGTCTACTTGTTCCCTGAGATGGAAGGGCACCCTCCGATGTTCCAAAGCTATGGGCTGCACAGACTCATCTATGTGCAGCCTCACTGGATCACCGGCCATTTGACCGATTCCTTGGAACAGGGCAGAGTACTTGTCCAATAGGTCATGTATGTCCTCCAGATATACGGAGTAAGCAAAGCTTACAATGCCTAGGGCCTCTGCCGCAGGACAGCTCAGTAGTGTATTTGTGCTCACCGGTGTCACATCTTGCCGTGATCTTTGACCCACCATGTTCCACTTTTGCCATGAATGCGCCATCCAATGGGATCGGTTCTGACCCTCCGAAGGTGAAGATGTGGGCTCTCGGGCTGACCAGTTTTGGTGGTGTGTCCATCGCATCATGTCTACGAGCACCGGGACAGGTGACTTATTCACCGCCACCACGCACCTCGGTTGTCGTCTGCTTTTCGACTTTAGAGCCCCCACATTTGACACAAAGAACATATTCTCCTCCTCTTCTTCCTTTTCCTCCTCCACTTGGACACCTTCCTCTCCTTGGTCGACCTGTGCCACGTTAGGTGGGCGGGCTTGACGCAGGAACCCCGATCAAACTGGGCCCTGGGCACCATTACAGGCAGGGACGCCTTGCACACACGAGCTTAGTGGTCGCCAGGCTGCACTGGCCACAGGTTCTTCAAGCTGCTGGGTACTCGTGGGGGTGTGGCAGGTCATAGCCACACTTTTGGCAGGATTCAACAGCTCTCCCTCCCTTGTCACAGACACTGATACCTGGCCTCCTGGCACTGCTGCCACCACACCCCACCACACACACCTCTTCCGTCTTCACTGGTCGTTTTCCAGCCTCCATCTTGGACGCCCTGGCCTCTGAAACTTCATTGCAGCATCCCAGTTCAAGGATGCGAGGAAGGGTGGTGCCCGGTTCCCTCAGTACCTGTCGCCTTAATTTTCCCGACCAAACAGGCCTGCATCAGGAATGTTCTAATCATGTCATCCGGGTCACCCCACGTACACGCCACGGAGAGGCGTTTGAGACGACCTTAAACAGCGTCTCGTCTTCCTTCTGTAGGGCCGGCAGCATGACAAACCTCTCATAATCTGCTTTGGCGAGTGGTATGAAATGATTGCGGAGGGCCGTTTTGGCGGCCCCATAAGAGGCATCAGTGGGCTGAAGTGACACAAAGATCTCCTGCACTGCAGGCCCAGCAGCATACAGCAGCGTTGCCAGGTTACTGTCATCATTCGTCTCCATGGTGGCCCTGAAATACATGTCCAAACGGTCCACCCACCGTTTACACCTGGGCCCCATGCTGGAAGGGGGGCCTGCGACATCAAACTCTGGGATTGGCTGGAGTACCGCAGGGGCCCGCATCTGCGCCATGACTTGAGGCACCGGCTGAACAACAGGTTGAGCCTGAGGTTGGGGCTGGACATGAGGTTGCTGTAGATATGCAGGATGCCCACCGTCCTCGTCACCAAGCCCCCTCATGGGTTATAAGCGCACAGGCACCCCCAAAATGAACTGGGGCCACAACTCACCCAGCCAGCACAGGCCCAAAGGGGGCCATGGAGTGCACCAGTCCAGCCACCCAAAGAAAGTCAATTGTCCAGATCTGATGATGATGGGTAGCAGATGTTGCAGGCCACAGAAATCACCAGTCCAAAATGTGCCTTTACACACAGCAGCTGGGCATGATGATGAAGGAGATAATGAAGATGAAGATCCTCAGCTGTAGGATGACGTGGAGGATTCACAATCCAGCATAGATGTCCCAAAAATTGAGCAAGGGAGGTCTAGGGGTTAAGCAGGCCTCAGCATCCTTCCCCCCCAGCTCCTCGCCTTCACTCAATGTAGCGCGTCCAAAAATAAATAAATCTGGGCATGTGTGGGCAGATATAGCTGCTCGCTATCAAAGTTTCCAAAAATTAGGCATGGATGCCCCACAATGGCCCTACCGGAGCACTGTGAGTATCCCCTGCCAGGATTCCAAAATGGCCGCCCGCCCCGTGGCGTCTTCCCGGCCCGTGGCATGGAACGAATAGTCACAATCATCCGCTCTGCTTCAAAAATTGTGTCATGCTTCACCGCCGGGCCCGGGCAACGTACTGACCTCAGTGCCACTGTTGGGTGTCTCTCTGTGACCCAGGTAGCGATTCCTATGAGCCCCCAACCCCACAGACTTAGCCGCACATGTCTGTCCAGTTCCGGCTCCCCGTTTGCACTATCGCGTCCGGGACCGCCCCCTTTATTTATAATGCACGCGGCAGTGTGCATCATCACGGCGCCGCGTGCGCTTCACTGCGCAGTTAGGAAGCTTGTTTCATTACTGAACAGGCTAGACTGTCTCTAGTAATGAACCAGCATTTCCTGCATCACTGTGCCAAGCACCTGCCAGTGCTCCTCAGCGGCTCAGTGCGACCCTCTACAGTCAAAGCACTGCATTTCATGAGCAGAGACGCTTGCTGAACAACGCCAAACTGAAGAAAATATAAGGACACGTTCCCGTTTTCTTTCCCCTGTGTTTTTTCAGATTATAACCCAAAGGCTTTGTTTGTGTCAGGTAGTCCCCATTTCAAAATACAGCTCCTCCAGTTCGACCCTGTGTTACCCTTTTATTATATTTTAAATAGTGGTCGAAGCGTATGAAAAGAAGTAGTGGAAATATGTTCCAGGCGGACCTGCCCCCGTTACTCGCAAACCCCATCATCATGCCCCCTCCCACGTGCAATCCAAGAACCCAAACACACCTGCTGTTTAAGGGAACGTTCAGTGCAGTTCAACTTCTTCCTACACTTTTATTTTAAAACTGTACACTTACGGAAAAGTTTCTTTTTCAAATAAAAGTATAGAAACAATACAACTTATTTAAAGTACAGGAACACCACTCCCAACCGTTCCTGCCCAGTTTGATCACTGATTTTAAAGGTTTGCTTGGTGCGTGTTGAATTGTGTTTAATTCAACCCAGGTGACCTTATTGAAGCAGATTTTTCATAGCGTCATGATAAAGATGTGTGTTAAAGTTAAAGCGCCCCTACAATCCACCTTTTGGTGCACATCGCAACATCGCCTCATTCAATGATACAAAGATCTGCAGTGTGAATGAAGACGAGAAGAGAAGAGCGGGTTGTTACATATCCAGCTCTTTGCACAGGGTTGGGGCTGGGAAATTAATGGAACTACACTATAGGACAGTGAATTTAGATATACATGCCATTCTTAAAAAGTTGATGATCTGTATTCTGTGAGGAAAAAATTCAAGGCTGCCGGGAGTGCGTGTGTGAGTGCCTAATATCGGTGTCTCTAAAACCTTTGAAGGCACGCCCCTGCATGCTCAGTCCAGAAAAACTACAACCCGCTAGGGAAAAAAGGCCAAGAGATTGATTGCAAGGATAACAAGTTTTAATCGTACAAAAAATAAAGGTGCAAGCAAAGGTCTCTGCTGCTTGAGAAAGTTCTGCCAGAGTCTGTATGAACAATACATTATAAGGGCACACAGCATCAACAGTGACATCATTACATACAGTCGAAATTCGTGAGACTGGTTGGTGAGGCCCTATGCATGGGCCTGCTCCATAGGGGATGCCAGGCTATGATTGGCTCCTGTCTCGTCTGCTTGCCTCTTCTCACGTGGGGTCAGCTGGGCTCATCTTTCCAAGGACTGAAGGTCAGGCTTTTCACATGTTGCTGTTTCAGGGTTACTGTTGTGCAACAATACTACATCATTATGGCATGCACCTGGGAAACCTGGGGACTGGCAAAGAGGGAGGAACCCGCTCATGCTGACCCACACATTCTCTGCTCAGTTCATGTCGCGCTCTATGCACCCAAAGCTTCCACCCTTGTTTTGAGCTATCATGTATTCCTCCCTGTACCTCGTACTACAAAGGGTGTATTTATGGGATAAGTTGAAGTGGTCATGTTCGTTTAGATCTTTTATGGGCATTGATTTTATTGTTGGTGATCAGAGGTTGCTCACTATCATGGAATGCAGGGGTTCTTGGACTGGGTCAGTGGTGGGCACCATTACTCCTGGTGGGCTGGGTGGAGGTTGGAGGTCTGCTGTTGGCCTGGCTGTGATGAATGCGTGCCGCGAGGAGCCTGGTGCTGTCTCATGGCCTTGCAGGGTGCATTCCTCTCTGTGTTAATAAGTAATTGCAACAGTTGAGGAACAAAGGGAAGTTTCTGTGAGAATTAGCAGCGCAGTTTCATCTGCCTTCAGTGTTGGGGCCTGTCCAAGGTTCTTCGCTGGGTCTACGTTTACTGTGCAGCCATGTAGGACTAAATGTGTCTCCCATAATTATGAAAATGACATCTCTTTATATGCATCTATAATTCCTTCGATATTACATTCATGCTGATCTTCTTAGCACAGCCCTTTCCCACAGTGCATCACATGTCTATCTATGGGACTCACCTCACTCTAAAGCACCTAGGGGGTGGGAAAGGTTAATTTCCTTTCAACATTCCCCCCTTTTGTTAGGTCTACAAGAACAAATTCCTCCACATATTTGCACTTGTTTTCCCTTCTCACTGCAACTTCAAATGGGAGCGTTCCCTTTATCAGCATCCACACCCTACATCCATTTTGCAGGCTTCCTTCTGCTCGCGCATCCACTTCAGGAATACATGTCATATAAATGCAGCCTCCATCCCCTGCTAAGTCTACCCATACTTCCTTATAGTTTTGGGGGTCTGGGTGAGGGATAATGATCGTGTGGTATAGCCTGTCTAGTTCATCTCCATTGGGTATGGGGATCATGCGGTATGGGGTGTTCAGTTTGGACTTCTATCTCCTTTGTGCTATGAGGTACTTTTGAAACGCCAATTGAAACCATCATCATTGCGCTATTAGGTACTGCTTTGGCACAACATCGGAGTCCCAATTGGCACGTGCAGAAAAGAACCAGGATCAATATGCTAGGCACCAGCATCTTCACCAGTGTTCCCAGCCAGGACGGAGCCCATCTGAAAGCCATTGTGAACCAGTCCTCCTCTTGAACACCAACTTCATCTTGGCTCCTAGGCTGTGCATTGCAGCTATGACATGTGACAGGGTCCCATATTCTGCACCTCCAGAAGGCATGAATGTGCAACATGAACTCCCAATCTTTTTGCACACACCTCCTTCTATTGCTGTCAGCATATCCAAGACATAACGGTTCTGCATCATCATCAGCCCCAGTGCGCGCAGCTCAACCCGTATCATGTTGAAACCATGCTCAGTGTCATACACCAACTGGCTGGACCAGTTCCCAGCACACAATTTGGAGCCATTTAGCATTAGCTTGTGCTTGTATGCTGGGTAGCTATAGTGATCCAAACAATGTCTCTGCTGATGTGAACAACTTGTATTCTTCAGGTATTTCTTCAAGCAGTTTCAATGAGTCCTGGATAGAAAGTTCAATGTTCTATTTTTTCTCCACTGCTTGCCATATGGCTCCTTCCCAAAAGAGGATGCTAAACACTGGTGGTGGTAGTGTGTTTTGCTCTGCAATGGTTGGGGACACTGTTGGTGCTTTGTTGGGCAGTGGCCCCGCTTTCAAGTGTTCTTCTGGGACTACTAGTAGTGCTGAGTGTAGTTTGGCCAGCTGACAATAGACCCTCCATGATGGTGGGAGGTCCGAATAAGCTTTTTGGCCACACACCCAATAGTAGTCAATCAGTGCTGCTATGCCCCTCTTTAGATCTGGAATCAACAATGTTCTGATGCATCATTTGTTGGAGCCGACAAAGACAGTTCCTTCACTGAAAATGTATAATTCAGAGTTATTTTCTTGATGCACTTTTACTGGCTTCTCCATTGCTGCAATCCATGTCTGTTTTGTAACATGCTCTGTCCATGCATGTGCACAGGTTCATTCCATGAGGGCCACTGTTTTTCCCAAAGCGGCCTACAGCTCAGTAAGTGAGGGTTGTTTCCTGCCACTTGTTATTGACATACTTTGCTCCTTCGTTCACCAAATATGGTTGCTTCAAACAGTTGATATTTGTCATGTTGGCTTTGCATTTCTCGTTATCTGGATTGACAAGTTATAGGCGTACGTTGTGTGCCTGCAAGGTGTCTTTTAGCCTACATATCATGAGATGAATAAGGCATTGTGCCTCTATAATTGGTACTTCTTGTGGTACTGGAACCTTGGATGCCCGATGAGTGCAGTAGCAATGAGCATACATAGTTACTACTATTGGTTGTTCGCCTACCCACTGCACTCATGTCAGAATACCAACTGTTTGAGTGCTCAGGATGATGGATATCTTCGACAACATCCAAGCCTAAAGCATGCTATGCATTTTGGGCCTTTGCGCTTGTCTTTACATTCTATCATTGTGCAATATATATATCTCCTGTGTTGTATGCTCCTGATAACAGTGGTGCTACTACTACTATCTGTGCTACAAAAGAGGTTTTTAATATTTGGAAATAATATTTCAAACATTTTACTTGTACATACAGTCATACGGGCACTGGTGTTACTTGCTTGGGACATGTTATACGTGTAAACAGTTGTGTTTGGTAGCTCGGTTATATTGACAGGTGTACTTTTGTTCAGACCCCCCTCTTTTTGATGGCTTGCTTAAAAGATGAACCCCAATACATTACCAACATTAGCATGAGAAAGGTGAACAAAATAGCAGTGAAGTGCAAGCCGCATTAGTAATAACACATTCTATTAGGACTAGTGACATTTCTATCACTATGTAATGAACAATTTGTCTTTGTTCATTGTTCAGTAAGAGGAGGGGAGGGGATCAGGGTAAGGGGTTTATGGAAGGGGAAAAGGGAGGGAGGGAAGAGAAAGGGAGAGAGAGATAGAGAGAGAGAGGTAGTTTGTTTTAATTTACAGAGCTTATGCTTTTAGTGACAATGCATGTCATGGATCCTTGCACATGCACTCATATTGACGACATTAGACTGAGGAAGGAGAAGTAGATTGGTTGTGTTGATTTTAGGGTACTGGTGAGAAATTCAGTGGAGCCCTGTGCATCTCTGAAAGGTGTAGCCAATATCGACGCCCTTTCACCTTTACTGTGAAAAGATTTGAAAAGACCATTTCGTAGGGCCCCTGTAACCTGGGATTGTTCCACTTGTGCACAATGCTCCTTACATACAGTAGCTCTCCCGGCAACAGTGGTTGGGTGGGTGTTGTATCTGCAGGTTGATCTGGAGTGTTTTGTCAAGTATTCTTTGAATTCCTCGCCCATAACTGTTGCAACTCTATGGGCATCTGATGCCCTCCTCACAGGGGTGATGGGCATGTGCATGTGCCTGCCCATCACTATCTTGTAGTGAGAGGTGGTGGTCCTTACTTGGTTGAGTGCACAAAGTGGATAGGGTCAGAGGTAAACAATGCACCCAGTTCTTTTTTAGGGTGTTCAACAGTTTGAAGAGTTTACTTTGAGGAGGCCGTTGATTCATTCCACTGTGCCTTTTGCTTGGGGGGGTACATGGAGCACATGCAGTGTTTAATACCTAATAGTGCTGTGATTTCCTTGAAGAGTTCATTAGAAAAGGGGGTGCCATTATCAGATCTCGGGACATTACACACTCCACACCGGGAAACACCTTGCTTATGAGGAATGGTGTGGCACATTTGGCATTTGGTTGGGAACAGGGGCTGGCTTCAACCCACCGTGAGAATGGACACAACACTAGAATGAGATATCGAGTTCCATTACATCTCTCACCCATGGCCGCATAATCAATATGGAGCTCGCGGAATGGCCCAATGGGCCGAGCAAGGTACCTTGTAATGTGTGAAGTGTCATTCCAGTGCTGAACACTTGACATGTAGTACATTGTATGACCATGGATAAGAGGTGTTCTTGGACATTTGGTATGAACTAATCCTCCTGTATGTCTCCTGCAATGTGTTGGTTTGAGCTGTAAGAGGGGTATTGTAGCTATGTGTAGCAGTTTCCTAGGCATCACTTCCTTCCCTGTACATTCCTGTTTCCATAGCAGATCAGTTGGTGATTTTATGCACCCGCTCTTGAGCCACAAGTCTTTCTCTTCCTGCAGTGCTCTACCTTGGAGCTCTACTATTTGTGTCATGGGCAATGCTGTGTATGGATCTTTCTCAGGTTGTGTAGGAATGGTGGTGACAACATATTCAGCAGTTTTGGGTACTGGGAGGTATACTGCCACTTTGGTTGTTGTGTCTGCATTTCCCAAAGAGAATTGCTGGTGTTATTTGACGGCCACCACTACATATGGCTCTGTTAGTGTGGAAATCAAGGTGCTTAGTAGCCCTGCATGTTGCAAGGGCGATCCGTCTGCTTGTAGGAAGCCCCTTCTTTTCCAGCATGAGAGACCAGAGTGCACTGTTGTGGTGATGTATGCTGAGTCTGAGTAGATGGTCACATGACAACCTTTCGATGCTCAAAGTGCTTCTATGAGCACTATAAACTCCCCTGCTTGTGCTGAGTAGTGCATGAGTAGTCTTTTCATTACTAGTGTTTCATAGTCTACTGCTTCTAAGCGCACCCCTGCCACCTCAGTATGCCTTTGTCCCTCGTTTGTGTTGATTGTCGCTGACCCATCAACAAAGAGCACATCCTAGTCTTCTAGTGGATTATCTTTGGCTTTGGGGATGTCATCTTCTTCACCCTCATAGGTGGCGCAGTCGTGTTTTATTAAATATTCATCTGTGCACAGTTCCATTAGGAACGTGGCAGGGTTTACTGTCTTGCACCTTAAAACATGGACATTTGGGCTTGCAATTATAATCTTGTATGCTGATGCACTCTGAGTGGTAAGGGTGGATTTTTTATCTCTCTAGTATTGCAAATACTGAGTGTTCCACGTACAATGTCACTGGGCACCCCATTACAATTGTGGAGCTTTTCTCTATGGCAAAGGCAGCTGCAGTGAGTGCTTGTTCACATCCAAACTGTCCTTGCATTACTTAGTCTTGTGTACCGCTGTTATAGGCCAGTGGCATATGGTCCCTTGTGCTCTTCTGTGTCAGTACAGTCATCATGAGTTTGCCAGTCGAGTGTGAAAAAATGTAAAGTTCCTGCGTGTAGTCTGGGGTGGCAAGAACTGGAGCGATAGAAATCAATTCTTTCAGGTCAACTGAGTAACCAAGGATCACACAATTGTGGTGGCCTATGAATATAGAAGACTGTGCTTATTTATGGATTTCAAAATGACAACTCAACCACCATAAATGACTTCATGTCCTGGAAAGAAACTGGCCCCCTATCCCATATTGACCTTTCCCACTCCCTTCCCATTTAGATCCAGTGAAGCGCCAAACAGAAACATGTGCAGTATAAATCCCAGTCCTGGCATAACCAAACAAGAACACCTCACCAAAATAAAAGGCAATGGAGGCTGCCCGAAGAAAAAAATAGAGCAGCTCAGAATTGCATTTCGTAAAGTTCCATGGCCAGCAGCCCTGAGTGCACTCCAACAACTAATGCTGCTGTTGACCACATCACATCTCACGTTGCTCTGAAATTGTTTTATTTTGGGACATAAAACAATTTCAGAGCAACGTTTGATGGGATGGGGTCAACAGCAGCATTTCTCTGAATAGTTGCATGTTGTTTTGGTTCCATGTGTTAAAATTCCGGCAAAAATTGCTGTTTACACAAAAAATTGCGGCAAAAAGAATGTGGTTTTGCCACCGCAATCCATGTAAAGGATGTGGGGGACACCCCTGCAACCCCCAGACCCATTATACCATTTAAGGGGAGTGGGGCAGACCCCGCAACCCCGGCTCCCCTTAAATGTTATAATGGGGTAAACCTTTACCAGGTCAAACCACAGCATCTTTGCCACAATTTTTTGCACAGGCGACATTGTTGCCGCAATTTTATTACTGCACACCGTTGTTTCCTAACGCAGCCCTTGGAAACGCTGTTTGTGAGGCCAGCTAGCCGATCGCTACCTCTTAATGGCATGTGCAGGCCTCAATAGCAGCCTCTACAGTGAGGTTAGGGACTCGCCTACCCCATTGTGTCAGGGTACTATTGCTTGCCTCCATTTTACATTAATTATTATCCCTAAATACGGAGAAGATTTTTCCGCCATCTTTAGGGATAATAATGAATATATAACGGATGTAAGCAGTGTGCACTCAGCTTCAGTTCCATACCAGCCTTGACACTTGTCTCTCGCATAATCTCACTCACATATACACTCAGGCTCAACCTACAACCTGCCCTGGCATTTACACACATGCACTCAGCCTCAGGCATGTCCCCACTTGCCCTGACACTCCCCTACACTCACTCACACACTCAGCCTCAGTCCCACACCTCGCCTAATACCAGCATGCACTCAGCCTCAGGCCCCTACCCACCCTGAACCTCACTACAACACTCATATTCATGCATGCACTCAGCATCAATCCCCACCTGCCCTGACACTCACACACGCACCACTCACATATGCACTCTGCCTCAGTCCATCAGCAACCCTGACCCTCACACCTGTGCTCACTCACACATGCACTTGGCCTCACTCCCTCATCTTCCCTGACATTTATAATCATTCTTTACTGGGAAATGTTGATGAAGCAAGCTTGATAAGTGTTATTACCTGGCTAGACTGGCATTTTGGTGCAGCCAATCTAGCTATTTGTTTGGCACAGTATTTTTCACTGAGTATCTTTGATAAAGGAAGCATGATAAGTGTTAGTATATGGCCAAACTGGCAGTTTGGTGCAGCCAGATTGGACATGTTTTAATATTCTGGCATGGATTCTTTAATGGCAGAGCCAACTGGAGTATGTTATATGGTGGCAGTACTGCCATACATTGTCAGAAGCAGCATGGCCATGTCTTACACTATCATTACTGACATTATGCACAAAGCAAACACGAGTGTGTTCTTATATGGGAATACTGATGTATATTGATGCAGCCAGCATAGAAATGTATGGGCACTGCCAGCGTTAACATGTGTTTATGCGGCATGTATTGTGGACAAATGCATTATGAAAAAGCATTGGGAAATGTTCCTGTGTACTGTTGGTGAATTACATCTGTTGGATTTGTTAATGTGTTTGTCCTACAATCCAAATTAGAAACTGTCTGGCTTTTGCTCAATTTTCAGTTAAAGTCTGTTGTAAAATGTGGCATTTTAGCAAGTTATTAAAAAAAAGTCTCATGTGGGGAAACCCAGTGCATTCGAACCCTGCCTGCTTGAGTTGAGCTCCCTCGCTACGCTTGGTCACTCAGACATATTGGGAGAAATATTTATGCCCCTCCAATAAAAAAATTCACCAGCCGCCACTGGCAGTACAGACATCCCATGGACTTTAGGATCACGTTTAATTGTTTAAATCATATTCACTAGTTATTCCTCATGCCCTTGGGATCTTTCCTTGCAACTGTCATGGTCCCATCCTCTGGGTTTAGAATTCTGACCGCAACCGCTTCTGCTCTCTAAGGACACTTGGCACTTCTTGTCCTCCTCTCCATCTTCCCCACTACACATCCTTCTCTATTTGGCAGTGTTTGTCTCCTAAGACAAATCAGACAAACGTCTCTCCTTTAAGCTCTCGTATTACAGCAAGAGCTACCCGCTTCCTTACCTCGGCATCCTCACTGTCACTGGAGGACTCCTTAGGCTCACCTGGTGAATGATTTGGATCAGTTCTTTCTCAGGTGAATGAAACCCTTCTGTCATATTCTGTGCTGGGGCCTGATTATGCCTATGTGTGTTATGATGGTGTGGTGAAGTCACTGACATTCTATGTGGAGTGTTGGTGTGGTGATGTCACTGACATTCTATGTGGAGTATTGATGAATGTTTGGTGTACTGGATTCAACTGGTGTCAGTTGTACCTAATGTGCTGGGCTGGATGGGTGTCCCAGTGCTTTCTCTACTTGCTAACTGAAGAAATAAACCTACATGTAAACTACTTACCTTCTGGTGTTCCTGTTATGTGAAGGAGGCATAGTTTACCACACTGGAGATGAGGATTGTCCTGCCGGGAAGGGGCAGCGGGTGAGAAGTGCTGCCTTCCAGTTTGACATCCATCCGGCAATGGAAGCTGCAGGCCGGGCGGTGCAGTGAATGTCCAAGGCCTGGCAACCTGTTCTGGCGGAGCACGCAGACGGGATCCATAAAGTGGGACTACCAGGTGGCGCCGGGGCTGAGGTGGACCACTGCTTGGGGTCGCGGACGGTGTGTAGACCCTGGTGGAGCATTTCAATTGTCCAGTGGAGGGCCGCAAGGGGCTGTGGTGGCTTCTTCAGAGATTGTGGGGCATGTGTCGGCTCTCGCTGAGTCACGAAGGAGGAGGTCACAGATGAGTGAGGCAGATTTGGTGGTCGATTCCGGGACTTCAGTCCAGGCAGCCTGAGGAGTGGCTTTTGTGTGATGCGAGCTGGGTGGTTGCAGTGGCTGCGCAGGGGCTGGGACAGTGGGGCCCAGTGGAGTAGGAGGAGGAGCTGTCCAGTGCTGAGGACAGCTTGTGAGGGCCGGCTACGGAGGGCCAGTGGTGCAGACAGCTGGTGAGGTGCCGCTGGCACTCCGGTGCGAGTCGGTTCATGTGCAGGATCGGCGCGTAGGGCTTGGAGGTGCTCTGTCATGGAGCGAGTATACTCATGGAAGGATATTTGCAGGCGCAGGAGCGTATTCTGCAGGGTGGCGCTGCAGAAGCGGAATGGCGACATGAAGGACGCCAGAAAGGCTGCGACGGTAGGAGTTGTTGCCAGTGTCATGCCGTCGTTCATAATGATGACTTCGGCTGGAGGAGGGCCGGCGTCAGTCGGAAGAGGACAAGCGTTCCAGCACCACCAGCTGGCACACAACGTTGAATGCCATATTGACGTTCATTAAGGGGCAGTGAAGTGCTGTCTATGTTTTGGTTAAGGGGCAGGTAGGTGTTGTCTAGGTAAGTTAAGGGGCAGTGAGGTGCTGTCTGGTGGTTTTAAAGGGCAGTGAGGTGCTGTATGATGGGTTTAAGGGAAAGTGAGGTGCTGTCTGGTCGTTTTAAGGGGCAGTAGGGTGCCGCCAGTGGTTGTAAGGGGCAGTGAGTTGCTGTCTGGTGTTTTAAGGTCATTTTAAGGGGCAGTGAGGTGCTGTCTGGTCATTTTAAGGGACAGCGAGGTGCTGCCTGGTGATTTTTGGGGCACTTGGTGCTGTCCATGTTATGGATAAGGGACAGTGAGGTGCTGTCTATGTTTTGGTCAAGGGGCAGTGAGATGCTGTTTAGTGCTGCCCATGTTTTGGTTATGGGGCAGTGAGGTGCTGTCTATGTTTTGGTTAGTAAGGGCAGTGAGGTGCTGTCTATGGTGTAGTAAGAGCAGTTAGGTGCTGTCTATGTGGGGTTATGTGGCAGTGAGGTGCTGTCTGTGTTTTGGTTAAGGGGCAGTTAGGTGCTGTCTGGACATTTTAAGGGGCAATGAGGTGCTGTCTGGTGGTTTCAAGGGGCAGTGAGGTGCTGTTTGTTCATTTAAGTGGCGGTGTGGTGATGTCTATGTTTTGGGTAAGGGGCAGTGAGGTGCTGTCTGGTCATTTTAAGGTGCAGTTAGGTGCTGTCTGGTCCTTTTAAGGTGCAGTGAGGTGCTGTCTGGTGGTTTCAAGGGGCAGTGGGGTGCTGTTTTTTCATTTAAGGGGCAGTGTGGTGATGTCTATGTTTTGGTTAAGGGGCAGTTAGGTGCTGTCTGGTCATCTTAAGGGGCAGTTAGGTGTTGTCTGGTGGTTTCAAGTGAGGTGTTGTTTAGTGCTGCTCATGTTTTGGGTTAAGGGGCAGTGTGGTGCTGCTTATATGCTGTGGTTAAGGGGTAGTGAGGTGCTGCCTATGTTTTGGGTAAGGGGCAGTTAAGTGCTGTCTGGTCATTTTAAGGGTGCTGTCTATGTTTCGGGTAAGGGGCAGTTAGGTGCTGCCTGGTCATAGGTAAGTTATGGGGATAGCGTGTTGCTGTGAGGTCTGGTGGTAGGATCAGAGTTTTGCTGATATTTTTGAGCGGGACACAGATATGGTGCCCACATGTCTGTGAGGGGATTAGAAGGCGAGTGGGTTAGTTTGGTTGTGGTGTGCGGGGTCTCTGCCGGGGAAGGAGGCATTATTTTGTTTGGTTCCTTCCATTGTGTTGTTCTTCAGCGGGTTGATAGCTGAGTGGGTGTTCAGGCTTTGAGGAGGGCCTGTGGTTTGGGTTTCTTTAGTTTCTCGTGTTTTGCATTTAAGATCTTGGATAGATTTTGTGGTGAGCTAGTATTGGCTTAGTTGGGAATTGTTTCTGAGCTGGTATGAGCCATGCATATTTAACTTTTCTTGTAATATGGGTGTAGTGTTGTGTCAGTGGAAGGGAGGGAGATGTGTCATAATCTCTGGTGGGGCCTATTTATGCCTATGTGTGTTATGATGGTGTGGTGATGTCACTGACATTCTATGTGGAGTGTTGGTGTGGTGATGTCACTGACATTCTATGTGGAGTGTCGATGGATGTTTGGAGTGCTGGATTCTACTGGTGTCAGTTGGACCTAATGTGCTGGGCGGGATGGGTGTCCCAGTGCTTTCTCTACTTGCTAACTGGAAAAGTAAACCTACATGTAAACTACTTACCTACTGGTGTTCCTGTTATGTGAAGGAGGCTTAGTTTACCACACCTTCTTCTCCTTTCTTTGGATACATGTCAATACCTCACACAAGTTAATATGAGGGTTGGGCTAATCCCTTCTCGTAGTATGAGCTGAGCCCCAGTCTGCTGTTCCTCACGAGCAGTATTCATCTCATTGTGTGCCCGCTGCAGGAACAGCCTACGCTGACCCCGAGATGCTGAGGAAAAGAGGTAAGCTCCAGGCATATTACCAGCTGCCTCAGAGCCCCCTCCATCCTTTAAAAGCTGCTCTCCGCTCCAAATACCATTTAAAACTATAGCATCTGCATGCTATATTTTGCAAGCCTCTCCACCTCCTTTACCTGCGTCTTCCAGGCACACACTGCACGTGTGTTTTCTTAATCCGTGTGAGAATCGGCTTTTTAGGCATTTAAAGATGGCCGCCGCGCTTTGTTGTCCATGCTCCTGACCCTGTCTGCATTTCCTGCCTCACCGTCCTCGACCCATGCTGCTGCCGGATTGGTGCAAATTGCCTTCTTTTTGCACCACCAATCACTGGCAGGCGAGAGCCGGCCAACGAGGCAAGGCCTAGAGAGAAGGCCATCCCCTGACTGAGCTGACTGAGCGCAACCAGGCACAAGGCGCCCTCCTTATGCCCAAAATGTATACATCTCATCTGACCTTTAGCACCCTTACTGCTAACCTGACCACCTACAATGCAAGGTAAACCACGCTACTTGCACCACCCTTGATGTACTTTAATGACTTTGCGATACGGTGTCTTGCTTACAGTCTAAAGTGTCCGCCCTCTGTTTGTTAATAACGTGTTCATCTGCAGCACCCCTGCTTAACACGTGCCATATTGTCTATGCCTTCCTGCTATGCTCCATGACTGCATTTGCCCTTGACTAATATGCGTGCTTCGGAGTTAATCTGCCCACATCCTGCATTGTCTAAACTTGCTGCTCACATATTCTGATCTGCCCCACGTTTGTTACATTGCTCTTCTGCCTGATAATGCTCGACGCACCATGCCTCTGTTGTGCCAAACCCTTGAATGGTGCCTTGTATACTCTGCACTGCTCCTTACTTGCTCGCGTTTGATGTATGTGTAGTGTACTAGCATAACCCATTGACTGCCTCACTACTATTGGCTACCCCCGCCATATACGTGGCATTGCTCTCTGCCTTCACCTATTTGATGTCGCCAGATACTGCACCCTGTGACCTATTTAGACCCTCTGGTCGTTAGCTACTGCACACTGAGACCTATCTGAGGACCCCCCTGGTCGCTTGCCATTGTACCCTAGGACCTATTTAGACACTATTGTCGCTAGCTACTGCACCCTGTGACCTATTTGAGACCCTTTTGGTCGCTTGCCATTGTACCCTGTGATCTATTCAGACCCTCTGGTCGTTAGCTACTGCACACTGTGACCCATCTGCGACCCTCCTGTTCGCTTGCCATTGTACCCTATGACCTATTTAGACACTATTGTTGCTAGCTACTGCACCCTGTGACTTATTTGAGACCCTTCTGGTCACTTGTCACTGTACCCACACCATGTATTGGTACCTAACTATTCTCCTCCACCTACTGTACATTTACACTAGACGCTGGACTTGTCAACCCCACCTACATACCAACGAAGACACATATACCAGCACACGCAAGACAACTATTACCCACACTTCGAGGCTTAGTACCATGGCATCTGCAAACCCTTACCTGGATGATCCAGCACTCTGGATACGCCACTTTGCTACCAGACCATCACCCAACCAACCTTGTACTACTACTAACAGAAACCTTAGACTAAATTCCAGAACCACCCCACTTAAACAGCGCCCATACCTGAAGTTATATTATAGCTCAACCCTATCTCGCAACATTACCACAAATAACTACGCTCCTACCTCACCACGCTCTCACCATCCTAGCATTTTAACCAGAAATTCTAGATTAGAAGTCCGATTGTGGACTAAAAAACCCCAACCGTACGTCCACAGTAGCAACAAACATCTGCGTAAGGACAACTTAGCCAATCTGGCCACTGATTCAGACAGTAAGCTAGCCCCCATCCTTTTGCATGACCAACCCATACTACCACAAAAAACCCCTGCTAAAGACACACTCATCAAAGCAGCCTTGGTGAATGCTAGGTCTCTCTCTGCCCATGCTCTGGACATCGTTGACTTCATAACTCATGAAAAGCTTGATCTCCTAGCAGTCACGGAAACCTGGCTTAATGTTGCCTCCGGCCCATCGCTGGCCCTTGCTATACCCAATGATTATGCTATTAATAGATGCAACAGAAACACCAATCAGACGAAGGGAGGCGTACTCGCCCTCGTATTCAGAAATACCTTTGACATTGGAGTCATTCAGGATGTTCAAATCCCCTCTGCTGAATCCCTGTCCATCAAACTGCCTCTATCACCTAACCACACAGCAACAATGCACCTTATCTACCGACCACCAGGACCCATTTCTTCTTTTATAGAGGATATTGTATCACTCATAACCACTGATACTGAACCTAATTCACAAACTATCCTACTCGGGGATTTTAATGTTGGTTTTAATGACCCTAAGAATACTAACGCCCATGATCGAGCCAACACATTATCCGACTTGGGCCACACACACAATATTCATGAGCCTACACATATCAAAGGAAGAACACTGGACTGGCTCACTCACCTCAACTGCTCTATTGATCTCTTATCTAATGATCCTTGTATCTGGTCGGATCATCATAAAATAACCTTTTCCATCAAAGCCAACACACCACACCCGGCCCCTATCATCGCTCCAGCTACCAGCACGAGAAACAAGAAAGACATTACACCTGATAAACTCCTACCGTTATTACTCCCCCTTCTGAACAACATTGACTCTGACTCCGACCCCACAGTCTTAGTGGATATCTACAATCAGGCAATTTTCAAAGCACTGAACACCATTGCCCGCCTAAAATTGTGGAAATCTAAACCACAACGTCACCTGAATACATGGTTCACGCCGCAGCTAAGAGAACTACTTAAAACTAAGAGAACTGCGAAAGCACACTGGAAAAAGTGCCCTACAGTAACCAATAAGAATGAGCTAACCTTAGCATCCACTAGTTACAAAGAAGCCATCCTACTTGCTAAAAAAGACACCTACAACAAAAGGATTACGCAAGCGGAATCCAACACAAAAGAACTGTTGAAGATTCTAAAAGAATTAGAATCCCCTATTGCCCCTATTGACAAATGTGTTACAGACGCACTATGGTGCAGTAACATTCAGAAGGCCCTATTAGACAAAATAACTCGCCTACAATCTAAAATCAATGCGAAAAAATCCCTGCTACTCGCTGACCCTGACTACAAACAAATTCCTAACAAATCACCTACCTTTAAGTCAACTTGTAAGCCATTCAGTTTCTCACCCCTCTCAATTTGGGAAGTAGAAAACATCATTAGGAAACTTAAACCATCAAATTGCCAAGGTGATGCCTGCCCTGCCCCGATCATCAAAGCAGCAGCACATGACCTGGCACCATTTATTACTAACCTCATCAATGCCTCCTTCAAATCCGGAGTAGTGCCTGATAACTTAAAAGACGCTTGGGTCATTCCTCTACTCAAAAAACCTACTCTGGACCCAGCCAACCCGTCTAACTATAGGCCGATAACAACTGTACCTTTCTTATTAAAAATACTGGATAGAGCAGTTTATCGGCAAATACAGGCTTATCTAGAATCGAACAATCTCCTGGGATTAAGGCAGTCCGGCTTCCGACCCCGACACGGCACGGAAACTGCATTAATAGATCTCACTACCCAGATGCAAATCCTAAAAGACAACGGTAAACTAGCACTCCTCTTACTGCTTGACCTGTCAGCAGCTTTTGATTTGGTCAACCACCAAACACTCTGTCACCACTTGAAAACTGCAGCACACTTTTCAGACGCAGACACTGCCTGGATCAGTTCCTTCCTGGTGAACAGAACCATGAGGGTCTTCTCTCCCACTAATTCAGCTGAACCCTCACCAGTACCTTGTGGAGTCCTGCAAAGCTCTTGCGTGTCCCAGACGCTCTATAATGTATTTACAAAGCCCCTCTTCAATATCCTTGACTATCTGGGTGTCACGTATACCAATTATGCGGACGACACCCAGATACTCATTCCTATCTCGGGTGACTACGAAACAGACAGCAAAACCCTCAATGAAATATACTCAGTAATACAAGCATGGATAGCACATCATGGACTTTGTCTCAACGACGAAAAAACGGAGTTGATCAACCTTGGTACTCATGCCAAACTAAAAAATCTAAACTCTGCTTTCAAATCTTTCACTATAGATGGTAATCTTATCCCTGTCTCAAACAACACAAAAACCTGTCGGGGGGAAATTCTGCCGGGGTCGGTCGGGCTGTCCGCAGACCTCCGGGCAGGGAGGCCCCAACTCCTCCCGTATATCCCAAAAGAGATAGAGTATGAGACACACGCAAGAAGCAAGGTGACTCTGCTGTTTATTAGACAAAACGGCAGGGATGGGTCAAGGAGCGTACGCGTTCGTCCTGACACACACACAATCGTGGGGCTCGCAGGCCCTTTTTACCTTAGTATGACGCGCTACTTGCGTCACCTTACAAAGTTTAACAAAAAACCTACTTCCACTCTGGATTGGTTACTCGAGCGGTAGGGTTAGTATAGCATACATATAGAGAACGGTATTAGTGGTTGAGGGTTAGTCAGGTGGTATACCTGGGCTGTCCCTTCAATTTGATACATGAAAATTGTTACATGAAGACCTCTGAGGATTGGTCAATGTTAATGGCATCAGTGATAGGAGCCCCATGTTCTGATTGGTCCGCTTGCGAGCCTCCCAGTCTGGGACTATCGCTGTTCCCAGCTCGCGGTGCACCTGTCATTTGCAACAATGTTTTAATATGGGTAGGTGTAAACAATGTGAGGATTTATTCATATGTTGGGAGGTCGACTACTCCCACTGCTGCAGATGTCCAATGAGTCTTTTAATTGTATATGCCTGTGTCTTGAAACGTGGGATTCAGGCGTCTCCTTCCTCCTGGGCTTGCCATCTTGTCAGGTTTGGCTTTGTCACGTGAGGTGGGACCGTGTTTGAGGCAAAATTCAACACAATTAATATTGTTTTTCCTACTGTGTGCCTGGTTTATCTTGCAGGTGCGACCTTGGCGTTGGCTTGCAGCATGCGAGATTGCAACATCGTGCCCTTGGCGGTGTGCTTTCGCCGGGCTCATTCTGCAGGGTCAGCAACCCAGTTCTTGCTCATTCAATGTTCATGGAAGCTTTTGCTTGCGGCCTACTTGGGCCTGGTGCATAGGTGGAACCGTTTGATGCAGAGCGCTTTAGGTTACGGTATCATATTGCTCTATCCTCAGTATCGTGTCTCCGTTATATTCTTCATTATGGTACATGGTTCTTAGAAGAAGCGTGAGCAAGCCTTTTTAGATAAGTTCATGATGCGTCTTGCGTTTCTGCATTTTGAGAGCCTATGTGGAAAATAATAAAGATGCACGTCCGTGAGTATGTCTGTCGCCTACGTCATAGCACTGAGTATATTCTTTGTGTGGATTGGTGTGGGAGTGTCCGGTGTGCATGTTCGCACAGGTGTGCTGACCGTTGGCTAGGTCGTCATGGCATCTCTAACGACGTGTAGGTTTAGTCGAGTTGATCCGTGCCGCAGGTGTCGGCATGGACAGGGCGGGCTGCTGGGCAGGTAGATGGGCACATCCGTATGTTCCTGTACCAGGGTATTTGGTCGTCTGGTAGATAGGCAAACTCCTCTCGTGGCGGGTGTCTAGGCCGTGATCCTCTAGGCCAGGCGCGAGAGGGGAAGGGCGGGAGCCTGTTCTTCCATTCTCCCACTTCAGTCCCCCCTCTGGTCGACTTGTCGACCACAAACATATCCTTTTCTTTATCTCCTCTTACTCTCCATATTTTAGTTATTCCTCCCAAATGTCCATAGTGGTTAACATGGTCTTCAAATGACCAATACATATATTCACAGGTTCCTCCAGGAGTGCAGTATACCCATTTCCCTATGTAGCTCCTTGGGTTTCTTGGGTTTTCGAGCTTCACAGATGGTGGGTCCAGGTGGTTGGTGATGATCTGGTTGCGCAACTTCTCTCTCTCTTTTATGATTGTGCCTGTGTGTTTGCCGTCATCTGTTGGCATCAAGAGGTGTATACCAACCATTTCGATCATCTCGTCTGTGGTGCGTGCCTTCCGGGCCTTACAAAATCTTATTATGATCAGTGCAGCTCCAGCCAAAATAGTACATCCAACTATAATCTTCAGTCCATCTAACAGCCAAGATGGCATCCATGACCATAATATTGAAAACCAGCTCTCATCCTTTTTCACACCTTTACTTTCATCCATCATTTTTGAGTGCATCTGTGCCAATTGTGATACAGCTTCCGTGAGTGTACCATTGTCAGCATCGTTAGCAGGAATTAATGTGCAGCATGATTGTCCTATCTTTGCGCAAACTCCTCCTTCCATTGCTGTGAGGAGGTCCAGTACATATCTGTTCTGTAGTGCAACCATTCTTACTGCTCGCAATTCCTCTTTTATTGCGTTGAATCCATTTACTGTAGAGTCAATTGTCATCATTAGTTCCCACCTAGTTATCTGGAGCCATTTCGCGTTTGCGTAGGCCTGCAGTCCAGGATGTATTATTGAGGAGAAGAACATAGCTGCTCTGCTGAATAGTCTGTGTTCCGGCGGAATTGAGGTGAGTGCTGTTTCCGACCTTCCCCACAGGTAATTTCCTGTCAGAGGTTCTCCTTGTCTTTTCCTTCTGTTGAGGACAGTGTTGTTGCCGTTGCGTCGGTTCTCTGGCCCTTTCCGAGGCTGTGCAGATCTCCTCTTCCTTTTGTTCCCTTCATCCATCTTGGGGAAATTCACCATATTCACATGCTTCTGGGGTACCACTAGTGATGGTACATTAACGTGTACTATAGTGCATACACCATTCCACAAAGGGGGCAGTGTGTGGTACGCCTTGTCTCCACAGGCCCAGTACTGGTCCATTACTACTGCTGTTCCTGCTCCCCCCTCAGGTAACTCCATCACGCTTTCACAGTTGGTGTTGTATCCTACATCCACCTCTCCTTTATGTTGGTAGCATACCTTAGGCGCAGTTAGCGGCAGTATTGTTATTGGGTCTTCATCCTTCTCCATCCACGTGAGCATGGGTATGTACTTGATCCAAGTCATCCAACATCTATGGTTATGTCCATCAATAGTTGAAATATTTTCTCTTGTTACCATGTTGCTGCCAACCACTCCTATGTCCCATTTGTTGTCCATGTACACCTTCCCTGTTATTATCATCAGTGGTCTTTCCCAACATCCGTTTTTACCAGGGACTTCAGTAGCGTACCAATCACATGGTAGGTACTGCAGTGTTACTTTCTTTGTTTCTCCTTTTTCAGGACCACTTGTTATGTATTTGAATCCTTCAGCATGTAAACTGCTCTTGTGGTAACTCAAATAAGTCTTAAGGAAGTTGTTTTCATATGGATATGTATCTCGTGTTTTCCACACCAGATGCACCACTGTCCCTTGAAATCTTCCTTTCGTCTGGAACAGTGCCAGGTATATTATACATCGTGCTATTTTTCAATCTATCTCCGTGGCAACAAATGTTCGAGAAGCGCTCATGGCGTATGGGATCAATGAGCAAACGTAGCAGCTGTCTTCTGTTGTCTGCTTACCTATGTGGGTCATGTGTTGATACCATATGTTGTTTGAGATGTGTGCTGAATCTTGTACATAGTTGTCAATGCCTTTATTATCTGAGTATGTGCTGCGTTTAACTCTATTTTCCTTGTGTGGGATTTTACTAGTACCACCTGACGTAACACCTGTTGCAGCTGGGGGTGGGGGTGCATTAGGTTTGGGTACAGCAATAATATCAATAGCATAGCTGTACTGCCATACAGAGGCAGCCAAGAACCCGGTGATCATTAAAATCCCTATCAATTTTATTACAGATGCTAATTTCACCGGCATTTTGCTCTTACCTTGCTGCAGTCCGGCAGCTTATTCTTGCGACGTTACAGTTGCCCGCCTGAAAATTCTTAATATGCTTGTTATTGATGTTAGTTGTCGTTTTTTAAGCTCTCCCTATCAGGTAGTCATTCAGTGCCCAGGCGAAGAGCTGTTCCCACGCCAATCTAAGCGATCTATCTCTTAGGGCAGGCAAGTATGGTTGGAGGTGGGGCATTGAGTGTTCTATGGCCAAGAGGAATGCTGTGTAGTAGACACGTACCCTCCTTCTTTTCAGGTACGTTGGCCTTTTTATTTCATATACAAATTGGTGTGACAATTCTTCCAGGTAATTATCGTCTGAGGGTACCATCTACTCCTGGGCAGTGAATTGGTTAGTTATCTACTTTCTTAACAGTACAATAATACGCTGTACCTGCATGTGCGAGAGAAAAGAAAGAGAACATTCAGGTGTTTACATGTGTATATGTGCAAAACAATGTCCTTCAGTTCAGTTATTACTACAGTGGGTAGGGGGTCAATGGGCAGAGGGTTTGGGGCTCAACTGGCGGAAGTCTCTTTACCCTTTGATCGTGTAACCATGGGGTGGGCGGTATGGGGATCACCCCTTTCTTTTCTAGTAGTTGTCTCTGGGGAATCTGGGGGGTGGCAGGGTATGGGGACACTTAGGCCGTTAGTTGCGGTAGAAGTCTCTTCCTCCGTTGGTGACGCTGCTGTTGTTCTTTCAGTGGCCCTGTCGGTGGCGCTGGGGCGGGTCTGGAGTTTGTAGATCTTTACGTCATGTAGGTGGTTCCAGGCACGTTTGTCCTGTAGCTTTACTGCTCTCGTTGATACCTCCTCTACCAGATGGGGGCCAGTGAAGCGTGGACTGTTCCACTTCCTGTTGAAATTGCGAAGTAGTACGTGGTCACCTTTAGCAACCTTGCACAGTCTTTCCTTTTCCAATTCTTTATCCGCGCCTTCTTGTTGATCGCTGTTAGACCCGCCCCGCGTGCGCTCGAGCTGTTGAGACACAAACACTACACTAGTAATCAGAGAAGACACATATTGGTACATTTCATCACCAAGGACATCTGCAGTACTCTCGTGGTCAGTAAATGCTCTTGATGTTGGCGTTAGGGGAAGGCGCATTTGACGTCCGGTAACCACCTTGTGAGGGGTGAGGTGGTGGTCGGAACCTGGTCTATTCCTTAGCTCAAATAGGGCTAATGGAAGGCAATACAACCAACTCTTCTTTGTTGTTTGCTGTATTTTTGCAATTGCCTCCTTTAATAGGCCATTCAGGCGTTCACATATACCGTTGGCCTGTGGGTGGTATGCACATGCAAATTTATGCTTGATGTTCAGCAAGGATGTGACGTGCTGGAACATTTCGTTTGCGAAATGTGGGCCATTGTCTGACCTCAGTACCTCGCACACTCCCCACCTGGGGAAGACCTCCCTCACTAGGAATTTAGCTGCTCTAAATGCATCTGGGTGTGAACAGGGCCCTGCTTCAATCCACCTCGAGAATGGGCATACTACTACAATCATATACCTATTTCCTTGACATACGTTGATCATATCAACATAGTCAATATGGAGATGTCGGAAGGGTCCCTCTGGCTGGGGTATAGTACCTCTTATCACCTTCAGAGTGTGACCGGCCGTAAACTGTTGACATGTGAGACAATTGCTGATAAAATTTGACACATG
This sequence comes from Ambystoma mexicanum, assembly GCF_040938575.1. NCBI lineage: Eukaryota > Metazoa > Chordata > Amphibia > Caudata > Ambystomatidae > Ambystoma > Ambystoma mexicanum. Next base: position 1,398,948,234 of record NC_090935.1, on the reverse strand, counting down.
AGAATTTAACTCGGGGCAGAACCAGTCTTCCCTAATTCGTGCTGCAATTACTTCCTTGCCTGTGTGGGCTGGGTGATGTAGTTGGCTCAGGGCGGTGTTCAATAGTGCCAGTGGTATTACAATATTTCCTGTGTCACCCTGGCGCCGTAGTGCGTCGGTTGGTGACATTGTGCATCCTCTTTTTACCCATATTTCTTTTTCGGCCATTGGTGCAGCCGCTTGTAGCTCCATAATCTGTGTGGCTGGGAGATGGGTGTACCCTTCTCTTATCAACATCTCCTTAGCCATTCCCCTCCCTCTCCCTCTCTGTGACTCTGGGGGGTTCCATATCTCACCAAAGTATGCAGCATACTTCGCATGTGCGTCTGCTGCTGCATTCCCTTTTGAAATGTGGTCTTCACCATTGGTGTGTGCGGTGCATTTGACCAAAGCTAATTCTTGGGGGTCATTTATTGCATCAATTAGTTCAGCCAATAGGAGGGCATGTTGCACTGGAGTGCCATCAGCTCTCCTAAACCCTCTTCTTCTCCATTTCGACAGCCCTGAGTGGACAGTGGACGTAACATATGCGCTGTCGGAATATATGGTCACTCGTTTGTCAAAGCTTTCCCTCAACGCCAAAATCAGTGCAATTAATTCTGCTGCTTGAGCGGAGTAATGCTGTGGTAGTTGTACACATCTCATTGCCACACACACCGGTACCTCCATCATTTTTACCACTGCTGCCCCAGTCCTCCTTATACCATCCCTTTGGTCGATAGTTGATGACCCATCAATGAACAGGAGCTCACCTCCCTCTAGTGCGTTTTCTTCAACCTTTCTAGTACATGAGTACATTTCAGTTATTTGCGTACAGTCGTGGGCATAATCTCCCTCCTCAATTACTTCTGCTAGGAACCTTGCAGGGTTGACCGTGCTACATCTAACAATTGATAGTTCAGCTCTGGATAAGATGATCTCATAACCTGATGCCCTTTGCGTGGTTAGGGTGGACTTAGGTTTATTCAATATCGCAAATAGTGCATGTTCCACAAACAGTGTAGTTGGGCACCCCATGGTTATTGCTGATGCTTTTTCTACCGCAAAAGCAGCTGCGGCGAGACCTTGTTCGCAAGGGAAATGACCTAACATCACAGGATCTAAGTGGCCGCTGTAAAATGCTACTGGTTTGTAGCCCATGCTTGTTTTTTGAGCCAGCACTGCTTTCATTACTGCTGAGTCGCAATGTGAAAATATAAAGAATTGTCACTCATAGTCTGGGGATGCCAGTACCGGAGCAGTTGATATCGCATCTTTCAATTCATCAAAAGCCTCTTTCATTTCCATTGTCCACCCCAACTTTTTCTCCCCTTTATTAGCTTCCTTTAACCCCTCAAGCAGGGGTCCTATGTATGAGCTGTAATCAAATACCCATGCTCTACAGTAGTTGCACAGACCCAGGAACTGCTGCAGTTCCCTCACTGTTTGTGGGATTGGCGTTTTTGAAATGGCCTGTGCCCTTTGTGGTGCAATCTTTCTTCCATGTTGGGATATGAGCTGACCAATGTAAAGTACCTGTTCTTGACAGTACTGTAACTTTTCCATATCTACCTTGTAACCTTTTTCAGCCAATATTGTCAGCATCTTTAATGAGTCCTCTCTGCATGTTCTTTCGTTTGTACTGCAAATTATTATGTCGTCGACATACTGCAACACTGTGCTTTCCACATCAATGTTACCCAAATCCATCTGTATTACTCTGTTGAAAATTGAGGGTGATTCGCAATACCCTTGTGGCAATCTGGTGTGTTTCCACTTTGTGTTTCTGTAAGTGAAGCTTGTCAGATCTTGTGAGTCTGGGTGCAATGGTATTGAGAAAAAAGCATTTTTAAGGTCGATCACCGTAAATCGTGATGCTTCCGCTGGAATGCCACACAATATTGTGGCCGGGTTTGCGGCTATGGGGTATTCTGCTTCTACTATGTTGTTCAAGGGCCTGAGATCCTGTATGAAGCGCCAAGACCCCCCTTTAGCCTTGCGCACTGGGTATACAGCCGTGTTACATGGTGATTCTGAGGGGACCAATATGCCATTATCTATAAGGGCCGTTATGGTTTCATATATGCCCTCATCTGCCTCTTTTGATAGTGGGTACTGTTTCACTCTGGGGAGTATTGCACCTTTTTTCAATTTTATCCTTACTCCCCCTATACTTTTTATGCACCCCACGTCATAGGGGCTAGTAGTCCACAATGATGTGGGTACCTTTGTCATATCCTCCTCAAAGAAGGGAACTGGGGTGGATGTGGGTGCCTCAAGTGCCATTGCAATTTTCTGTGCTACTTGTTTGTACGCCACTCTTAGCCATATTTCCACACTCATCATAAACACCATTTCACCTTCCTCCTTTTCTTCTGAGAACAGCTCCTCATCTGACACCTGGGTGAGCCTACATCCTTCTGCTAGTGCTATCACTGCCCTCCATGCTCTTCCTTCTCTGTCTTGGGCATGTACAGCAATGTAATCAGCTGTTGCTATAATGCTCTCAATGTCCACTGGAACCACCTTTCCTTCTGGTTCATTGACTGGTGTTTCTGGTCTGAACAAATAGGCTGCTGGCCTCCTCCAGATCTTTCCCTCTATCCCTGGCATCCATGCAAATGCCATGTCTGTCCCGTACTGGAAGAGTTCGCCATCTACTAGCTCCGCCCTAATCGCTGTCTGTCCGCAGTATGCTTGCATAATCTGTCGTGCTGTGAGCATGTTAATCCCTGGAGTAGAGCAAATTATGCCGTCCTCAGTAAAGGAGATCGTCATATTCAACCTGTTCATTATGTCTCTCCCCAGTATATTTACTGGTGAGGCACTATAATATAAAAGTGGAACTGACATGTCATAATCTCCTATAGATAAGGGAATGTTATCAGTAAAAGGAACCAACCCTCTAGCCCCATAGAATCCTTGGGTGTTCATGGCTTCGCCTGACATCTTAAATTTACCTTCCCTTATGCAAGACCGGGTCGCCCCGGTGTCAACAAGGAATGATCATTTTTTGTCACCTATCGTTACCTCTATGCGTGGTTCCTCCGCACTATTAGGTGTTACTGACAGGATGGGACACACCAAGGCCGTCTGTGGGCTGTCCTATTGAGGGTACAACGATTGACCATTTCCTGTGTAAGGGTTGTGTCCCAGGACCGTCACCCTACCCAGTTGTGTTTGTTGTGCTTGGGGTTGTTGTGTTATCGCTACCTGTTGTTGTGGCAGTGAATATGTCTGTGGCTGTTGTTGTGTTATTAGTTGTTGCTGTTCATTTCCATGTTGCAACGTCTGCTGTTGCTGTATGCCCTGCTGTTCCTGTGTGGGCCTTGGTTGTCCCTGTTCACTCCATGATGGTGTTCCTGGTCTTACTCTACACGTGCGTGACATGTGCCCTAATAATCCACAACTCCAACACACCGGTGGTTCCCTACTCTGCCATGGAAAGCTCCCTGTGTTGTCCTGGTATATTGGTTGCCCGGTGGGGTAGGAGTTTCTAAGTCCTCCCACCTGCTGTTGTGTGTTATATCCGTATCCTCTCCCCCTCATAATTCCTCCTCTTCCCCTGTTGTAATTATAATACCCAGCTCCTGGCATTGAGTATCCTCCTCCCATGTTGGTCGTGTATGGTTGGAGTGGCGGCACCTGTTGTGTTATAGTCTGTGAGGGTGGTATTTGGGAGGGATCTTGTGCGGCCACTACTTGTGTGGGGCTTTGGGTCATTGTTGTAGGCGTAGTTATTAGTGCCCCTTCCATTGTGTATTTAGTAAGTTTTTTCTGTACTAGTTTAGCCTCTTCCGTTTTCCTGTCCTCTTCCTTTTGTTTCATTTTTCCTTGCCATGTCCTGCAATGGTGCACTATTGTCAGTTGTATTTCTGGCCATGCTTTTGCTTCCATTCCCACTACTTTCTTCAGTTGTTTCTGAACTCCTTCTGGGAGCCCTTGTACTAGTATATGATAAAATATTGCTGGTGTTTTGTCCCATTGTTCTCTAGTTTCCATGCGCCACTTCTCTTGGATTTCCTGGATATAATCAACAGGATCTTCGTTCTCACGCATCTTGCATGAGGTAATTGCTCCTATGTCTGATGTGTCTGGCTACTGTACCCTCAGTGCCTGCCACAGTGCATGTCTGCAGTTTGCGAATGGTGCCCCATCGTGCGATGTGTTTACTATTGTTACCCCAGGGAATCCCGCTCTCTTCCAAATGTCATCCGCTGCATCCCCTAATATCGATATTAGGAGGCCCTTTACATCTCCCACTGCCAGTTTCTGTCCTGCGGTGTGTTTTTCCATTTCATATATCCATTTACCCGCACCTCCACTTAATGATGGGAGCCTACACTTTATATTTTCTTTGTCTGTATGCTTCCAAGGGACATACTGTGGTCTAACCCCTCCCCTCTCCAGAAGTGGCATTAAGTTATGTCTCGTTTTACCCTTTGTGTTCCATAAAATCGAGTCCTTACACCCTTCCTCTTCTTCCCTCTCTTCTACATTGTCAATTTCGTCCGTATTTCCCCTGCTCGTAACTCTTTCTTCTCCATCCTGTCCCCTTCTTCCATCATTTCCTGTATTTAATGTGGGCGTGTGTATTCGTCCTTCCTGCCTGCGTCTAGGGAGGTCTCTAAGCCGACATGCATAGGGTGTCAGTTCGTCTGTGAAGGGCGCAAGTTTTATTGTACGTAATGAGCGTGAGGTGGTTGAGCATGTAGGGTGGGGTGGGAGAGGGCGTGATGTGGACGGTGCGGCCTCATGTGTCTGTCTTTCCGCTATTCCTTGCTCTTCCTCCTCACTTCTCTCCAGTTCATCCTTTCTCCTATGGATCCATGGTGAGTCTGTGTTGGTCCGGGTGATGTATAGTTTATCTAGGCTTTCCCTTTCACTGTTTCTTCCTTCCTTCTCCACTCCTTCTTCTTCCTCACTACAAAAGTCATTCATAAACGGCAGCCCCCACTCTGTCTTTTTTCCCTTGATTGTTACTGTTTTTAAGTCTATCAGGTCCGGTTCTCCCTTTTCTCCTTTACCAACCGCTCCCCTTTGCGCTGATGTTGTTGTTATTTCTGTGTCTCTATATACATCCCCCCTTACTTCACTCTCCCTTCTCCTATCTTCTCTTTCTCCTTCATTTCTCTCCTCCATCTCCCTACCATTTTCCTCCCTTTTCCTTTTTAATCCCTCCATTACTTCACTACTCACCTTTTCCAATATCCTTTCATCCTCTTTCTTCCTTTCCCATCTCACCCTCTCCCTTTCTAATATACTCTCTATCACCCTCCCTTCTTCGTATTTCTTAGTCGTTTCTGATAGTAATCTCTTCTTCCACATTGCCATTTCTCTTTCTTTCTCTTCTTCTTCCCTTTTCCTCTCTCGCAGCACTGCTCTTGATACCCTTTCTGCTGCTGCTTTTACCCTTTCAGCTTCTCTCCTTTGCTCCTCAGTTCGTTCCCTTATTTTTTCCAATTCGTTCTTACCTTCTTTCCTTTCCCTCGCTCTCCCTCTTTCCTCCCTCTCGAGCTGTTTGATCAGTTCATTCTGCTCATCCCTTAACTCTGCTAGTCGTTCCTCCAAAATCTCTTCCTTCGAGTACCCCTCAGCCGCCCTTAACTGTCCTCTTCCTATTTCTCCTAATTCTCTTAAAGGGTACAACCCCTCTTCCTCTGTTTTCACTACCTTTACGAGGGGTATATCGTTGCTCGGTACCTTTTTTATTTCATTTACTTTTGAGTTATTATTCTTTTCTCCTCCCTCTTGTCCATTCCCCGTGTTCTTTGGGTCTTCACTCCCCTTTTTCCCATTCTCTCTTTCCTCCTTAATCTCTTTTTCTTCCGGTATTTCCCCCACAGTGAACATTCCATTTGGTCCTGGTCGGGACCCCTGGAACATCCTCCATAAGTTAAACACCTCCACGTGGTTTGTCAACTTCTTCCCTTTGTATGTATTATGCAAATGGTTTAATAGTGAATGTTGGGTATATGGATCGAAGCTACCATTAGGCGGCCATGGTGTTATCATTTTGTTGTCCGTCCCCTGTGTCCATTCTATGCTATACTTGATCAGTTTCTCCCTATGGGGTGACAGTGTGGTACATATATGTTGTAGTGGGGTAGTGAGGGTGTTCCCCCACCCTCCCGATCCTGATCCTGTCCCGTGTGACATAGTAGCGCTCCACTTGTTACCCTTCCCCTATTTGGTAGCGGTTATCTCACTAGCAGTTTACAATATACAGCCTTATATCGTTACCTGGCCCCGTAAGTTTGGGGACTTGCGATAGTCCGCTAAGGAAAATTATTAAAATATAGTATTTACATTTGTATATTTTGTTCTGTCTTTCTTCCCTTACACGACACCCTTACGGCCCCCTGCGGCCGAGGCGCACGTAGCCCCCTGCGGCTGCGTACCCCTTATGACGTTCTTATACAGTCGTCCTATTTTCACTTGCTCCTCCTCCTTCTTCTACACTTGCCGTGGCCGGCGTTCTCCGTGCGCAGCCACGTCCCCCGTTTCGCCTTTCCCCGATCAACTCATTACCGTTTATCTCCGTTTCCACTCCCTTACCACAGTTCTCTTCCCCACCACTCTCAGAAGGAAAGATGCCTTGTGCTCGGGATATCCTATGAAAGCCCTACTGGTGACGTCACCGATCTCTTCGAGCTACTGGTAAGTTCTTCATATATTCTTTAAGTTCAAAATACACTTGCAATCTACCCCCGTTAACCTCACAGCTGTCACTCCTGGAACAAGGTAATCAATAATATAATCGGACTGCGCACGCTGCGTCGCCTCGCGTGTGATATGCCCCTCGACAGGAGGGCTTAACCAGCCAATTATCTTCCGTATTGGACAACTAACTAGCTACCGCCTACAGGGAAACGTCATCTACCTATCGAGTTTCTTGCTCGAACAATAGGGATCCTCATCTACTCATTGATCAATAAATGCCAAATCGTAGGAAACCACACACACACACACCCTTACACGTAGTCGCGACCTAGGCCAATCAGTGTCTACGAGCTGCCGCACGTGATGTTTTCGTGCTCCACCCCCCTCTCTCGCGCAACGTAGCCGACTGCTCTCGCACTCGTTCGGCTACCATTCATTTCATTGCCAACACTAAATTGTCAAACCTTCGCCGCGCACCTGTGCAACACCTCCCACCTCCCGTATTTAATTCCTCCCCCCTCCCTCACAATTTCACATTGCTTGTTGTGCGTGGCATGCTCACCAAGTTCTCTTGATGCGGGGCCGCTCGACTGCGTGCACCCCTCCAAGCGGCTCGCCACCTCCCCTCGTCTGGACCACGTCTGGACACTCGCCAACCGCGGGCGGGATACTTCTCAACCGGCTCCCGAAGGCCAATATCCGGATTGCGCTGTCCTGTCTTCTCGCAGTTCCGCGATGGTCCTGTAGTCCTCAGAAGGGGGCATCGGCAGAGGGGGCCGCGCCGCCGGGCATCCTCGCAACGGGATTACCTGGAAAAAGTAAAAATAAAAAAGCAGATCTTAAACAGATCTCAGCAGTGCCTCCAACTTGTCGGGGGGAAATTCTGCCGCGGTCGGCCGGGCCGTCCGCAGACCTCCGGGCAGGGAGGCCCCAACTCCTCCCGTATATCCCAAAAGAGATAGAGTATGAGACACACGCAAGAAGCAAGGTGACTCTGCTGTTTATTAGACAAAACGGCAGGGATGGGTCAAGGAGCGTACGCGTTCGTCCTGACACACACACAATCGTGGGGCTCGCAGGCCCTTTTTACCTTAGTATGACGCGCTACTTGCGTCACCTTACAAAGTTTAACAAAAAACCTACTTCCACTCTGGATTGGTTACTCGAGTGGTAGGGTTAGTATAGCATACATATAGAGAACGGTATTAGTGGTTGAGGGTTAGTCAGGTGGTATACCTGGGCTGTCCCTTCAATTTGATACATGAAAATTGTTACATGAAGACCTCTGAGGATTGGTCACTGTTAATGGCGTCAGTGATAGGAGCCCCATGTTCTGATTGGTCCGCTCGCGAGCCTCCCAGTCTGGGACTATCGCTGTTCCCAGCTCGCGGTGCACCTGTCATTTGCAACAATGTTTTAATATGGGTAGGTGTAAACAATGTGAGGATTTATTCATATGTTGGGAGGTCGACTACTCCCACTGCTGCAGATGTCCAATGAGTCTTTTAATTGTATCTGCCTGTGTCTTGAAACGTGGGATTCAGGCGTTTCCTTCCTCCTGGGCTTTGCATCTTGTCAGGTTTGGCTTTGTCACGTGAGGTGGGACCGTGTTTGAGGCAAAATTCAACACAATTAATATTGTTTTTCCTACTGTGTGCCTGGTTTATCTTGCAGGTGCGACCTTGGCGTTGGCTTGCAGCGTGCGAGATTGCAACATCGTGCCCTTGGCGGTGTGCTTTCGCCGGGCTCATTCTGCAGGGTCAGCAACCCAGTTCTTGCTCATTCAATGTTCATGGAAGCTTTTGCTTGCGGCCTACTTGGGCCTGGTGCATAGGTGGAACCGTTTTATGCAGAGCGCTTTAGGTTACGGTATCATATTGCTCTATCCTCAGTATCGTGTCTCCGTTATATTCTTCATTATGGTACATGGTTCTTAGAAGAAGCGTGAGCAAGCCTTTTTAGATAAGTTCATGATGCGTCTTGCGTTTCTGCATTTTGAGAGCCTATGTGGAAAATAATAAAGATGCACGTCCGTGAGTATGTCTGTCGCCTACGTCATAGCACTGAGTATATTCTTCGTGTGGATTGGTGTGGGAGTGTCCGGTGTGCATGTTCGCACAGGTGTGCTGACCGTTGGCTAGGTCGTCATGGCATCTCTAACGACGTGTAGGTTTAGTCGAGTTGATCCATGCCGCAGGTGTCGGCATGGACAGGGCGGGCTGCTGGGCAGGTAGATGGGCACATCCGTATGTTCCTGTACCAGGGTATTTGGTCGTCTGGTAGATAGGCAAACTCCTCTCGTGGCGGGTGTCTAGGCCGTGATCCTCTAGGCCAGGTGCGAGAGGGGAAGGGCGGGAGCCTGTTCTTCCATTCTCCCACTTCAAACCCTAGGCATCTACATTGATGCCACATTATCCTTCTCCAAACAAACGAATGCAGTAGCATCATCAGCCGTTTACACCTGCAAATTGATCACTGCATGTAGGCCGTTCATCTCCACACCCAATTGCATTACTCTTGCTAGAGCATTAGTCTTGTCCAAAATAGACTATTGTAATGCCTTTTATTTAGGCACTAGCCACAAAAATATCAACAAACTACAAGTAATTCAAAATAACGCCATCAGGGCAGCCCTCAACATCCCTAAAAAGTCCCATATTTCTGAGACTAGACATAATCTACACTGGCTCCCAGTAGAGCATAGAATATCCCTCAAAACTTTGGCCCTCACACACAAAGCCAGGACCAACCTTGCACCAGCCTACCTCACCAACCATCTTACACCACATACATCATCAAGACCACTCAGAGCAGCTCAAGTAAACACTATGTCCATACCGAGATTCAAACTCCATAACTCGGGTGGAGCTAGCTTCCCTGTACAAGCATGGAAATTATGGAACACACTGCCCGCGCTCCTTAGGTCAGAACCCTCCTTTAATTTATTCAAACATAACACGAAGCGCTGGCTTCACAACAGGGACACAATGACAGCCTAAACTTCCCAGATCCTTGAACCACTGACTGCCTACTGTACATATTGTAAAGAATTTATCTTAGACTATATTTTATCGGCAGCCTCCACTGCCTGCCACATGAACATTGCAACATGTATATATGTATCTGTAATACTAATGTATATACCTATTTGTAACCGTAACGTAACCTTTGTTTACTGCACTCAAATGTAACTGTAACCAGATCTAATTTACACGCCCGTATGCCCCTGGGCCTGGCTGCGCTTTATAAATAAAATAAATACAAATACAAATGGCATGTTACAGAGAATGCTGGCCATTTTTACAAGCTCGTTTCAGCAAGTAAACATCCCCATAGACTCATAAAATGTTTAAGGAAGATTTTGTAGAATCCAGTAATATGTTTTATAAATTAATTATATTGTGGTATTGTAACCAACCTCTTTGTTCGTTTTAACAACACATGGGACACAGGAGAATGTTTTGAAGACTTCATTAACTTTACAAGGATGGGTTTTGGAGAAATATCTATGGGGACGTAAGGCTCCTCCACAAAGAAAAGGGGCAGTTTTCTCTTAGAGTTATCTAGGCAGTGTCTGGGGAGCTATGCTGTAAGAGAGCAGAGTTCCAAATCCAGTAGGCAGTAGGCAGTAGGCAGTAGGCTCCCAGGGATATAGTGCCAGCACGCTTCCGTTTCAGGTGTAAAGCCACGGGGATACAGCATATAGCGTGTGTCTTGGCTGAATAAACATTTCGGCAGGCATGTATGGCCCACCAGTTTCTCTGCCCAACTCACAGCCACATGAATACAGTGCACATCTCCTTCCTTTCCTCAGATTCACAGTTCAAGCCACGTATTTGCCAGATCCGCAAACTCCCTTAAATATAGCACCGGTGAGTGTTGCCTGCCTGGCCTAAGGATGCAGCGCCCAGTTCTCCTAACATGATATATTTCCGCCATCTCTATCGGTAAGTTATAAGGCACCCACTCTCACTAATGGATGTGTTGCCTTTCTCGTTCCAAGTAACCGATATGGTGCCGTCTCTATCGCCAGCAAGTATATGGCGCTTCCCTTGCACTCAACTAGAAATATGGTACGCATATTGAGAGATATAGCAACCTGCTCACTATCAAGGGATGGAGAGTGCCCTTCTCACTATCAGCCACAAGCCGCACATACTCTGCTAGTCTGGCGTTTCTCTCAGTCCTCTCTGTGCTTGCAGGCTGCTTACTGCTCGCAGTCCTCTCGGGAAACTCCTGGAACTCTATGTTTTCTCTATCCTCTCTGTGCTCTCAGGCCTCTGTTCTTTCCCAGCCACTCTGCTCCTACTTCTCTGGCTTCCCCTGCGTATTGTTCTGCTCCTACTTCATGTCTTCCTTGAATTGTAGAACACAGCTCCATTTATAGGGCCTGGGCCAGCAAGCAGTTACCTGATTAGCACGGATATTTTCGTATTCGGACTTGTTTATCTGCAAGCTCTGAGAATGGTTCATTCAGACACATACCCCGCGAATGAGTTCAGATTATATTTCCCCAAAAAATAATACAAAGAACACACACATTCACACACTTGTGTGTATTTTGGTTATCAAAATGAATCGGTAATGACTTAAACGAGGATGAAGTACTCACTCTTAAAATCACAATAGATGGAACAAGCAATTCCTAATTACAGCAGTGGATTTCTTTCTACAAAAAACATGGCGATGTGCACAAAGCAGAGTAAAACATGACAGAAGCATTTTATACGTTCCTCAGCATTGGGGAATACGACTGAACACTTTATAGATTTTTTTTTTTAAACAGACAACAGTGCCAAGGTTACGTTGCAATATTTTGAAATAAAAGCATTGCATAAAGTAACGTACACAAATATTCAGCATTGCCTTGGTCTTCTGGGAAAGAAAGAGATACAAGGCACGTGTTTTTATTTCTAATCCTATTTACTCCCAGTAGCCTTCATGATGTGTGTAGATAAACACAGCCTTTGAGGTCGCTTACTGTATGGAATATAACACGGCTGACAAAATGGCGTTTGAATGCCTTTATTTCAAATTATAATGTGCTTTAGGGGACAGGATACGTTGCTTTGGTGAGGAGTGTATCATTCTGCGAAACGAAACTCCATTCTGTTGTCAAAAAACATAAGCTGTTTCCAGTCAGATGGAAATAGATGTATTTCTGAAGTGCCCTGGATGAGAACTTACATTCACTGCAACATCACAATCTTTGGTAATACTTTATCTGTCCCTGGCTTTGGACAGCACTCTTCATATTCACCTGACACCCGTCAGTAGAGACACTTCCCCATGGTCATGGGCACCAAACATTCAAGTCATTCACCATCGAATCCAAGAAGCTTCTGGAAGTCAAGAAAAAACCGTGCCTCAATGCCGATGAATTCAACGCCATTCTTGTAGGTTCAGTCCCACTATACATTTCTATAACAACTGTACTGCCTTTCTCAGCATGGAACGTCTAGATCTGCATTGCTTTCTCCCCCATATGACACTTTCTCTATTTTCCAGTTGCCACCTTTGCACCACCATTTTCTGACCAATTGTACCAGCAAAGGCCTTTACAGCACCCTTTGTGGAAGCCCTGATCCCGAAGTGACATGCTTCTCTGTGGTCTGACTAAGTCTACAGAAGACCGACAAGGGATTTATGGTCTTGAGCCCTGCCTCCAGGAAACAGGGAAACAGGTCCCATTGATATCAATGGGACTAAAAGGTAGGAAACGTGAGCTCCGGGAGGGGTTCATGACTCTGACTCCTTCATTCTTTCCCATCTCCCAGCTCTACCTAATCTGTCTTTACACCCAACCTCAGTGCACCTCCCACCCATATTCTGCAGAGTCAGCTTAATCAGTTCAGCAGCTAACTTTGTGAAATCCACTTGTTCAACATAAGAACCGGAAAGAAAATGTGAGGATGATTGTAGAAAGAAAATCAGGGTGGCAATGCTCAGCAAGGGAGCAACGTCGACATTATCACTGATTTTGAGGCAGCAGAAGAATCTACCACCTATTACAGATGATGACCATGGGATGATGAGGGTCACTCCCCCGCCCCCCTCGTTCCACACGCCATCACCATTTGCAGGTCTATTTTGAGGGAGTGGACCATGCATTTGCCCCAGCTGCAGCTCAGCCACTCATGAGCATGAATGTGTGCCATGATGCAGAAGAGAAGCTGGCTGCAGGACAGGGTGTGCTACTATGCTGCATCGAGCAGATCCCCACATGCTTTGAACAAAGGATATACAGAACCCTCAATCACCTTTGCTGCCTGCTGACTGAGCGAGCTGTAATAAAACCGCCTTTACTTTTGGCTTCTTCCTTTTTCATCCTCCATCGCTTCACTTCATTACCCTCACCAAAACCTGGATCTCTGCTTCTGATTTTGCAACCCTTGCTGCCCCTTATGACCATGACTTACCTTCACTCACTTGCCCCGCCTTACTGGCAGGGATGGCGGTGTAGGACTGTTTTCATCTTCCAAACTTCCTATCTCTCATATTCCCTTCTCTCCTGGCTAATTCTCCCTCTCTTTCGCAAAACAGTATATCGACAATCACTGCCCACTATGGCAAACATAATGGCCCTCATTACGACCTCGGCGGTAGCCATGCCGCTAATGACGTCATGGCTGCCGCCTAAATCGCGTCCGGGTCCAGGTCCACATAATGAGGAATTACCGGGCCATTCCGAGTTCGGAAGGCCCGGTAATTCCTCTCTCCAAGAACCCGGACCCGGTCCTTACCCATTCCCATTTCAGCTCCCATAGGGCTGAATCGGAATGGGAGAGGGAGCAAACAACGGGCCATTACGAGTTGGCCCATTGTTTGCCCCCTCTTCCCCTCACGGGACCCGGTAAGCACGCCTGGTTTGACCAGGCGTTACTTCCTAGGTCCCGCGAGGGGACCTCGTAATGAGGCGGTACGGGGTAAACGGCGCCGGCACCTTTTACGGCGCCATTAACCCCGTACCACCAGGGTTGTAATGAGGCCCAATATCTCTCTCAATCGTTCACCTGGTCCAGTATGTCAATTCTTCGACCACCTCTCCCAACTGATTAACTGTATTCCTCCTGAGTACCACCTAATTGTCATTAGTGACTTTAATTTACCCTCTCTCTCTGCTGCTCTATCCACTGACTTCTAAACAATTGAAGAGTTAATGGACTTTAAAGTACTTTTGCTGGTTGCACAGACATTTAAAATCAGTAATCTAAGGTATAATTATATACTGAATGATGTTTGTTATCTATAAATATTATTGTTAGGGACATTTTACAAAAACATGAAGAATACACTCACAAAATCCAGACTGTTCTGTACTTCCCTGTGATTGCTTCTCTTCAGCATCTTCTTTCTGGGTTTTCTCCTGTGTGGGATAATTTTCTTTTAGCCAGTCCATGTAGTACTCCAATGTAGGATGAGAACACTGTCTGTTGACTCGCTTGTTAGAATAAACAATGGAAGAACACTTCCTGATAAATATTTGCACACACATCAAATAGTATTTTAGTTGTTCTTTGACCATGTCTAGTGGCAACATCCTTCAGCTGCACCCACTGTATATTTTAAAATACTAATGTGCCACTAGCTAGGGCCTTCATCCTTGACCACTGTATATTTTACAAAACTAACCAATCATTAGTCACAGCTTCTGGACATGCTGACTGTATATTCTAACATATTAGTGGGCCACTAGCCATTGCCTTTAGCCATGGCCAGTGGCTACGGCTTTTGACCGTGCCCTCTGTATATTTTAAAACAGTAACGGGCCACTAGGCATGGCTTTTAGCCATGTGCACTATACATTGTACAACGCTAACCAGCCACTAGGGATGGCCTTTGCTGATGGCCAGTGACCACAGCCTTCATCATTGCCAAGCCCATGGTCTAAACTGTTATTAAGATAATCAAAGTTTTTATGAGCTGAATTTTAAATGATGTTATGTTTGATGCCATTACTGATGTAATCTGTCATATAGGATGTCATTTATGTTGTCAGCAGCATTGGCATCAGTGATGTTAACTGTGAGTTCATCATTGTGGTCACAGTCTGCGCAACAGGGGCTATGAAGTTAAGGTGGCTTTAGCTGAATTCCACAGGTTTTGTTGCGTTAAGTTCTCACTATAACGTCCCTGTAACTAAAGTGTTTTCCTTGAATATATATGTATTCACTAACAAAAACATTGTTAAAAACTTAACATTATGGTTAAGTCGCACTAGCAAAAACGTATGAAATTCTATGGGAAAATGTTGTTAAGGGGAGAATTTCATAGGTTTTTAGTAGGGCACTGTAAGCAGAACGTTGCTGTAGCATGGTGTTTTCTGTAAAGAAGATAGGTATTTGGCACGGCAACAAACCATAACATCCCTTTAACAAAGTTGTTTCATTGAATTTCATAGGTTTTTATTATTGCAACTTAACCATAACGTCCCTTTAACAAAGTTTTTTCATTGAACTTCATAGGTTTTTATTACTGCAACTTAACCATAAGGTGCCTTTAACATACTTTTGTTATTGAATTGCGTAAGTTTTTATTAGTGCAACTTAACCATAACGTCCCTTTAACATAGTTTCTTCAGTACATTTTATGGGTTTTCAGCAGTGCATGCTATTTTCCAACAATTTACTAATATCATACTTACCCAAAGTAGTAATATTTGTGTCCAATTTACACAGTTTTTTTTTTCCTTAAAGATCTGCCATTTCCCAACTTGTAGCATCATTTTTAACACTTCTATACACTTTTTGCAATTTTTTCAAACTTTTCAACTGATTTTGCGTCTGTAGACATCCACAAACACCTGACTTCATCACAGACCTTTCGGACAGTGCCACGTGTGCATACGCTGGCGAGCGGCATGATGATGTGTCTGACAACACGTCTGCAGTTCGCGATCAGATCTGTGCTTCACAGACAGTTCGGAACTGCATTTTATACTGACCTTGGAACTTTGAACTTCAAAATTTCCCTTGCACAGCACCTACACTTATTCTTCCTCATAATGGATTAACAATCTAGTGCACAGTACATTATTAGAAGAACTTCAGTAAAACTGCTATTTATTGCCATCCCTCCTCCCCAAGACCGACCACCATCAGCAGTTGGAGGACCTTCACAGCAAAAAAGCACGGTACTCCCAAACACAATGAAGAGGAGCAAGAGGAAGTGCCTACCTGTAGCACCCAGAGAGAATCATGGGCATGGCAGTTCTTTACCACCGTTGGGAATGTACCAAAGGCTAAAGCTGCCAAAGTGACGTGCACTGAGTGGAACTTTGTACTCAGTCGCAGACTCCCCAGACAGTACTCCCATGGGACTACTACCATGTGCTGCCACGCCACATCCAATGAGCCCAATACTCTCAGAAAGTTTGTTCCTTTCTTAGCAAGTAGGAGCCTATCTTCCTCCACCTCATCTTCGTCAACCAATACTGTAACCACGCAGTCTACCTCTGTGGGACACTAAATCCCACCACCTACCTTGCAAGCAATGCAATAGGCTCTTGATCCCTATTTTTTAAAGACAAAAGATCTCTATACATACTATAAAACAAGATTGTGCAGAGGGAAGCAATTTTGAAGTGCTTTGAAGCAGTAATCAAGGAGCATGGGAAACACTGCCCCCTACCTTAGAACTAACACATGTGCAACATCTTCCCCTCTCCACCTGCCCCTGCACATTAGTGCTTGGTGCCTCTTCCCTTTTTTCCCTCCCCACCTTTCATACTAAGGTCTCCTGCCAAAAAAAGTAAATACATCAAAAAACAAGAAGACATGTTCCTTTAGGAACCACCTTCCACAGTTAAAAAATAGAATAAAAAAATAACCTATCGACTCCATCTACTTTGCATTTCTCAGTAAAGTAGATAGAATCAATAATATTTTCCAACATTTGCAACATCTCCATTAGCATTTTGTGTTATGCAAATGGGAATATTGTGGCATTCTTCCCCCGTTTCAGGGACTGGAACAGTGGATACCAGCCCGGCAGCCCAAGTTATCCGCCCAAGGGCAGTGAGGGTGGATAACAAGGTCTCCGGACCATTATGCCCCCATTCCAGTCCCTGCAATGAAAGTAGAAGGCCATTAGAACTCCCGGTTCACAAAGCGGGAACCCGGGGTGCTAAAAAAAAGGATTTTCCAAGATGGCCACCATGGAAAAGGAAGGCAGGGTTCCATACAGGGCCCCTCTTCACTTTCCATGGCAGTCTGCAGAAGGCAAAGAGAGAACCGTATGACCATATAACCACAAGCACATTGTTCTTATGTTTCAATCCTATCCCATTATCCAACAACTTTACCACAAAGCCAGTCCCAGGTAGACATGGCCACTTTAACCCCATGTGTTGTCCCTCATAGTCATGGCCAATAGGCAGATTATCTGGATCATGGCCGTATTCCATGATCCAGACAATGTGGCCACTGCCAATGCCCACAGGCTACACCTCAGTCACCAAAGGAATGTCACTATTTTTTGTACCTACATTACGACACTTGTAAAAAAATAAAACAAGGTCACATTTGCAACACCATGCTTTAAGGTCTTTGCCAATGCTCCTTACACAAGTTTGCCAGAAATTTACCCATGTTTTGTTTTTTCAAAAGTGTCAAATGTATGCACATACAATAGTCATATAACTTTGATAAAAATCGATTCAGACATGACAAAGAAATGTCTATCTAGATCTAACATCTGTTTGCAAACGTTTGTGTACATTTGTCAAATGGCACCACATGTGTAAGCCTTTACAATATTTTGTGACCCCCCTCTAATGTTGCCCCCTTGACGAAACTCACCAAACTTTGCAAATATATTTAGAGTGGGCCATATCTTTTTTCTGCAAAGTGTGGTGAGGATTTGTCCAGGGGGAGAAAAGTTATAAGCTGCCCAAAAGATCCCCTTCATGTGAGTTGAGCAACTAAATCATAACTACACGGCCGCTTCATCAGGCCATGTAATATATATATATATATAGGTAGTGGCTGTGTAGTTATGGTTAAGTTGCTAATCCTATAGGAAGAGCACTTTTTGGGCAGTTTATAACTTCACTCCCCCTGGACGAATCCTCAGCAAACTTTTCAAAAAAGGTATATGGTCCACTCTGAATTCTTTTGCAACTTGTGGTGATGTTTGGTCCAGGGAGGGCAAAGTTATAGGGGGGTCCCAAAATGATTTTTTTCCCATAGACATAATGGGAAAAAATTCCTACAGCTCAAACTGCTGGACGGATTTCCACCAAATTTGCGGCAGGAGTGGCGGCTTAGTTCCAAAAGTGTGCTTTTGTTAATTTGGTGTAAATCCATCCAGTAGTTTATTTTAAAATGGCAAAAATGTAAGGCAAAACAATTAATGATATCTATGTCCTCTCCGCGGGCGCTCTTCCCTGTTCGCTCCGTGGACAGGATACCGATTGGCTGAGCAGCTTGCGTCATGCCGCAGACAAGCAACGTGTTCGCTGATTGGCTGGGGTGAGGCGTGAGGTGTCACATTGTTTCGAATGCACCCACCATATTGGATCCGCCGACAGTGCGGCAGCGAACAGAGGCAAAATGCAATTTTGGGGAGTGTGTTGATGTGAAGAAGTGCTAGGGGAGGGTTGGGGAGTAAGAGATGTTTCAAATACTGTATTTGTTTAGGTGGCAGAGGCCCCTGATGTGTTCTCCATGTCCACGGTCTTCGCGGCTGTCTGAGGACATAATAAATGCACTACTGGCTATTTTACTTTAGTATGATGTTGGTTTTGGGTTGTTAGTAGAGGATTGATTGTAATTAATATCCCCTAAAAGCAGCCCATATACCACAGTCAAAATGTTTGGTAGCATAGGTGTGTTATGCTGCGGTGTTTTTGGCCAGGGCCTAGAGTCTTGAGTGCATGGCCAAAGAATCAAACACCCATCAAATATACAGAACCCAGAAGTTTGTGTACTGTTTCATTTGTACAGTTTGTATGTGAAGTTTTGGGTAAGCTTTGCAGTTAAGATTGTAGAGTTTGTAATAGGACTGCGTTATAGGATACCTTTGAAGTAAATATTTTGGATTGTGGTGTATGAGTGCATACATTTTCTTTGAGATCTAATGGTAAATAAACTACTTTGCCACAAATGCCTTTCACTAAATTAGAAGAAGGTAATTGTGTTGTTTTTGTTGAAGGTGTATTTTTGCTTTAAGTGGGTGCACTGTTTGAATTATGAGGCTCTCATATAAATGTAGTTATTGCAGGGGTTTTCGTAGTGGGAATAATTTAGTTATTTGTGATAGTAGGTGAAGGTGTTTGGTTGTTGTCAAGTTTTGCAGTGCAGTAATTGCAAAGTATTAAGGGGTCAGTGATTTCGTATTTGTTTTCTGCTACAAGGTAAAGAACTAATCAGAACCATTTGGAATCTTCATTGTCTTCTATTTTGTACGATAAGTCTACAGTTTTTATGCTACTTTTATAAAAAGTCCTGCAGCAACACACACACATCATTTGGTACTTCACCGGAGGTACTTTTAAACTTTTGTATTTCTTTTTTGTATGTGTTTAATAGAAGGTTGCTGTTTGTATAGTAGTTGGTAGTTTGTTGTAAAGCTAAAGTATTTTGTAAGTGGCTTTCACTTATAAAATATTTACTCTGGATATGCTGTATTTCTTTGAGTAGTTGTTTGACTGTACCATGTAGAAAATTGTTATTTAAATTGACTAGTGCAGTACTTTTAGCATAGTAGAGATTATGGACCAGATTTTTATAGTTGAACGATGTGTTGATTTAATTTTGATATGATGGAAGGTGCTTTTGCAAATAGGTCCTGAAATGCAGGCTAATGAATGTCCTTGTAGTCCTGTGTATTTGTGCACTGGACAGGCATCCATATTTTGTAGTAGTTTATTTTGATTTTGTCTTTGCTTTTTACATACTGATTGAGGAAGTGGCATAAAGATTTGAAAGATTTTTTGGCAATGTTACACATTGATGTTCACGGCCATTTGTAGACTGGACATTTTGGTTTATTAGAATGGAGAGGTGATACTGAGTTTTCTGGGGATATTTTTGTGAGCAGAGTTTCTTGTTTCATAATGGTGTTATTAAGTTTTTCATACCCTTGTCCAATGTTATGTATGGCAATAGGGTTTGTTTGCTTTTGTTTGTATGCATCTTCATTACAATATGGTTCTGTGCTCGTGGTGTAACTCCATTCACCTCCACAGATGTTTAAGATGCTATTTTTGTTGATATTCCATTAATTGAGAAGTCTTTGTTATAGGCCACTAATATATAACTGCAGTCATTGGGGTCAGGGTTCGCAGCGTGGCTGGAGGCGTTTGCAGCAGGGTTTGCTCGGACATTCTCATACAACCACTTTTTTTCAGGGCTCGAGACTTGCTCCTTTCAAAAATGTTTACGTGATTTGTCGTGTGAAGAGGAGATGGGATGAGGTGACAGGTGGTGTGGATTGACTATGGGAGTCGCTGGGAGAGTGCGAAGTTCTCCAGAGGAACAAAATAAATCCGTAGAAATGTCGCCCGCATTGGTGAATGGTAGCTAACAATTCATATGTTTTTCAAAAATATTTGTAATGCCACTGTAGTCTGAAGGGCTATCGGTTCCCATTCTGAGTGAAGGTCAGTGCCATTGAATTTTTGTTTTGTAGCTGAGCAAACCCACGCATGGTACACAGTATAAGGTTCAATTGTTTTTTGACTTTGAAACAAAGGGCGGATTCGAAAAGAATGCATGAAGGGAGGGATGTAAGACTTTCAAATATGATAGTGTTCACCATTCAACAATTGGACAAAGGAACATGTAATTTCATTTTATGAAAATTCGTTGAACCGAACGGGGGTTCGGCGTTACGCCGATAGAATGGAAATGTTGAATATTATGTAAGTTTTACTTTGGACGATTTTATACACAAACTAGTCAAATTATCATTTGGTGACATTATTGGTGGGTTACATTGTATTGTTTGTTGTGTGTGGCATATTGAAACAACATGCAAATACAACTTGTGTGTGTAGTTTGTTTTGTCCTGAGTACACGGAAATTGCAGCGTCGAGATGCATGTAGTCCAGTAGTGGGTTCCCCCAGGTTGTAGAAACGCGTAAATCAATGCTAATATTTAATAAAAATTCCATCTATGTGTTCTTCTTGGTTTTATCTTGCTCCCCGATTGCAGCGTTATCCTCAGCATCCCATTCCCAGCTGACCATAGTCTTTAGCAGTGACTTCAAAAGCAAACTGAAGAGTACTTTGCACCTTGTTTTGTCAGAGTTCACATTGTTTCACGTCCGTGTTTATCAATAGTTGTAACAAGGGGCCAAATTAATGGTTAAATTGTAAACTGTAATAATGATCGGCTACAGAGACACATTTCTGTTATCTTTTTTTAAACAGCTACATCTTGGCTTTCTGCAATTGTCATGGATTCCAGATACAAACTGACAGTTTTTTTTAACCGTCAGCTACAGATACACGTGAATGGGTGGATCACAGTGATGCTTTTTTGGGACGATCGCCACGGGCCCATATGCCCGTACGCCATACCAGCGATAAGGAGCAACTTGACAACATTTACGGTGGCCTAGTGCCAAGTTCATGCCAAAGGTTTGCGATTCACAGTGCGTCCAATGCGTTCTTATACCCAAAAGGAACACCACGTGAATTACGATAAACATTTGTGGATCAAGAACGAAGAAGGAAATTACCTGTTTGCTTGAATATGGCAATCAACGGATGTTCTTGGAGCATTTATTGTGAAATAAAAGTACTCTACAAATTGTACAGTTTTGCTATTCCCTTTAAAAGTATGGTTTTATATTCAAAATTGGGACGTGCTGTGTTTTGAGATGATGTGTATTGATATTCCGGGTTTTGCGTCAAGTAACGTTATCACGTAGGTGATGATTGGGTGCATTTTACTATGCTGTATAGTATTGTCCTGGAGATAGGTGGAGAATATCACTAGGTTTGTTGATGTCAGCCTCAGGGGCGAGGCATATGAATTAGTGCCGCCAGGGCAGTCCACCTTGGGTGACGTGGCAACGGATAAGATTATCACAGGATGGCCGCACCATGGTGCCTGATTTCGCATGAAAAGAGGACAATTACGGTAAGGTGCATAGGAAATGTTTGTACAATCGATAAACGTATGCTTAGAAGCACATGCCTGAACACTTGGGAAAATATAATATTTCTGAGTGCACTATTCTTTTAATAGATCCATTTTTTGCTGTATTCGCTGCAGATGATTTTCTAATGTCTGTTTCTGTATTATTTTTAATGTCTGTATGGTGTGTTTAAAAAAATGTGGTAAGTACACATAAAGTAATGCTTAATAATTAGTTAATATAGAGAAGTGTAGTGTCTTCCATTAGTATCAATGTTTTCACTTATTTCATCACAAGGAACATTTTCCTCCAGCCAATCCAAAGTAGTAGACATTTCTGTGTAAAAAGAAATAAATATATTATTGTTACAGTACCTAATACAGAAAGTTTATAAATATATAAAATAAATGTTGTCTACTCACTAGTTTGTTGCTAAGTTTTTTGGTGTTACTGCTGCATACGTGTGCTGCTGATTTTTGCTGTGCAGTTTGTGTGCGGTAATGCTGCTTTATGTATATTGCATTATGGTGCATATGATATGTAATTGGAAGGTTGGTGTGTTACATATACAGTTTCCACTTCTTATTTATTATTTAATGTAATGTATTTATATGGTGCTTTTTGAACATGTTTGGTGTTATTATTGTATGATACAATAATGTAAGATACCTTCTGAGTTTTTGCAGTCTTGATGGTGACCGCGTCCGTCCGCGGACATGTGAACGGTCCGTGGGTATCAAAATTAATAGCGGGGCAGGGGGTTTAGTATTTTCTATGTTATATGTATTTAATCTAAGGGAGTCTTAGTAAATATTTATAACATTTACATTATCTATAACTATATTCAGTGAAAAAAACTTTGTTAAAGGGATGTTAAAGGGATGCTATCTTTAAATTGCACTACTAAAAACCTATGAAATTCAGTGAAAAAAACTTTGTTAAAGGGACGTTATGGTTAAGTTGCGCTACTAAAAACCTATGAAAGTCAATAAAAAAACTTTGTTAAAGGGACGTTATGGTTTGAATTAAAACCAAAAAAAAACAGAAATTCGCCAGTTATGGTAAGCAAAGCAACCATAACTCGCGCCACAACCTTGCACTGCTAAGACTAACACCCAGAACATCAAAGATGACATCACAAATGTCATTGATGACATCACTGATGACATCACATGTGCATTTCCCTTTCATGAAAAGTCTGTACAAGGGATTCTTATTATAATGTTGACAAAAAAGTGTCAAGGATCATTGGAATAAATATCATGAGGTAGGTAGTGCATTAAGCAATACATTGATATAAATAGCATTCTTTTATGAAGTTCTTTCCAGTACAATAAGCTACTCTTGTAGAAACATAGGCATTGTGTGCAGAATACATGATCGAGGTGCAATAGACATAATCTTGCCATGTTGAATAGTGAAATGATAAATGCATTCTTATTAGAGTTTTGTGTACTGTGAAACATGTATTAAGTAGCTAATAAAACCCACTTACTACATAATTGCATTATTTCAGACAAAACACAAAGAGACAACAACACATACAAATATGAGCATATACAGGGAAAGGAATGTAAGCAAAAAAGCAGAAGTACAACCAAACAATGTTTGTAACCTAACTGATTATCCTCATGCACAGAAATGATTGCTCTGCTTCAAAGCTGCTACTTCCCATATTTCTAAGTATCACATGATGTAACTAGACCGTAAGGAAAGTAGTGTGAGTACAAAGTATACAAATATGAACATATCCAGGGAAAGTACAGTAATAAAAATACAGCAGAACTATAACAAAGTGTTACTGATTATCTTCATGGATAGAAAGCATTGCTGTCTTTCAAGCTTGTGCCTTTCCCTATGCATGTTTCACATGCTGTGAGTGGACCCTAGGGGAATTACTGTAAACACATATTTGAAGGATAAGTCTACAAATATATTACCTTTTGAATTTTTAGTTCCTTACTGTTAATGAAGAAAACCATGTGGCCTACATATGGCAGTAAATGAAAAAAGAGGGAGCCAGACATGTGATGTCATCAGTGATGTCATCAATGACATTTGTGATGTCATCTTTGATGTTCTGGGTGTTAGTCTTAGCAGTGCACGGTGGTGGCGCGAGTTATGGTTGCTTATCCAACCATAACTGGTGAATTTCTGGGGGTTTTTGGTTTTACTTCGAACCATAACGTCCCTTCAACACTGTTTTTTTACTGAATTTCATAGGTTTTTAGTAGCGCAACTTAACCATAACGTCCCTTTAACAAAGTTTTTTCACTGAATATATATATATATATATATATATATATATATATATATATATATATATAGAGAGAGAGAGAGAGAGAGAGAGAGAGATAGAAGGAGGGATAGCTAGCTAGCTTGCATACCCACAATGCCTGGCTGTTGTGGCTCCGAACTGGAGGTGAACTTCCAGCAATGGTTACTAGGTGGCGTAGTGGAATGTTTGACTTGGCTCAAATGAACTTTCCTATTTATACATATATAATATTCGCCAGTTATGGTAGGTCAATCAACCTTAACTTGCGCCACTCATGTGCACTGTGAGGGCTAACACTCATGACATCAAAGATGCCATCACAAATCTCATTGATGACTTCACTGATGAGATCACATGGGCATTTAGTTTGCATGGAAAGCCTCCACAATGGATTGTTATTGTCATGGTGTTGAAAACTATCAAAGATCATTTAACAACTTTCGTGACATAAGTAGTTCAGTTAGCAACTCACTGCTATACACACCATTGTTTTACAAACTTCTTACAGTGCATGAACCAACTCATATGGACAAGTAGCCATTGGGTGCACCATGTCCCATAGAAGTGTAATGTCAAAATTCTTGCCATGTTACATACTGACATCATAAATGCTTTCGTTTTACAGTTTTGGGTACTGTCAAACTTGTAAGAGGTAGGTACCATTGCCTTGCTAACTACTTAATTGCACTACGGCACAGAAAACATTAAGACACCACAATGCATACAAATATGAGCATAACGAGGGAAATTACAGTAGGCAAACAATGAGCAGTATTACCAGAAAGTGTTCATAATATAACTGATTACCTTCAGTCACAGAAATGATCCTTGTGTTTTACGCTTTCGTCTTCCCCTCTATGTATATGCATCATATCATGTGAGGGAACCCTGAGGAAACTAGTACAAGAACATATGAGAAGGGTGTTGTACACAAAGATTGAAACTTTTTATTTGTTACTTCCTGAGTGGTAGTGAAGAAAAGCATCTGGCCTACTTATGTCAGTGAACAAAAAAGGGGCAGGCACACATGTGATGTCCTCAGTGATGTCATCAATGAGATATGTGATGACATCTTTGATATCATGGGTGTTAGTCCTTGCAGTGCACACTGGTGGCACGATTTGTGGTTGCTTAGCCTACCATAACTGGCGATTTTCAGGGGTTTTTCGGTTTTATCTGTAAGCATAGCATCCCAAAAACAACGTTTTCCCATTGAATTGCATAGGTTTTGCTAGTGCAACTTAACAATAACGTACCTTCAACAACGTTTTTTTGCTGGGGAATTGCATAGGTTTTTATTAGGGCACTGTAAACATAATGTTGCTTTAGCATAGTGCATTTAGAAATTATGCTATGTTTGTAGTACCGCAACTTCACCATAATGTCCCTTTAGGAGTATTTTTTGTGGCTGAGTATGATATAAAGCTTGTTTCAGAGTGTCACAATGTAAGTGGCAATGAAGGGAGGCAGTGCGACACGCATCGTATACCCTCCACACAGTTGTGTACTTAATGGAAGGAACCATGATACTGTGGAAAACACTGCAGTGCCAACAGGTAGAAATGGGTGGCTGTGCAAACAGGCAGTTTTGTGTGTTACAGTGTGTTTTCAAAAGCGCAAGTGTGTAACTGGAAGCACAAACATTATTCCTATACTTGCAAAAAGCGCACCAAGACAATGTTTATAGACTGTACAGAATTCGGAAATGCAGTAATATGCACATGAATGTTATTAGTGGGGAAAACTGTTCATGCTGTAAAACCATAGATTTCCATTTCTACAGTACGCCAATGAGACAAGTTTCAGAAAGGAACAAATACACTTCTTCACCATGTACCACTTTTTCTCCATTTCCGGACCAAAAAGAAAGTAACATGCCTACATGGGTGTCTGCATATTAGGATAAAACATTATGCTGGAGATTGCAAACAGAAGCATTACCTGGCCTACTGCCGCCCCTCAGCACAAAGGGCACTGAAAATTGTGTTACATACTATGCATTTGTCCCTCCACAAGCAACAACAACAATATCGTCTGGATCAAGCATCTCACACAGACAAACCAAAAGCAATCACTTCATTGTAGATGCTCCTTACGCGTACATACCCACATGATACACTGCACACATAACTTCCACCGGACTCTGTTTTCCATTCACTGTCAAGTAATATATGTGCAATTCACCCACAACGCATATGCTGTGACTCGGACAACGCACAGCCATAAGCTCACATTATGCATTTAGGTCCACAAATATACTGTATACCACAGTCTTTGCGTCCACTGCACAGCCAGAAACCTTATTGTGCAATCTCGTGTCCTCCACAGTCCCAAATGTAAGATGGCCATTTGCAAAAGGGGCATATGTTATACATACAACCCTGCAACTGTGGCGATGTCCATGGACTTTTGCAAGTGTGTGTGTGTGTGGGGGATTATGGTAATAAATGTCCTTTGTATTGGTGACTCTTCCAAAAGACGTTTTTAAAAAAAATGTAAAACAGCTCCCACAGTAACAACTCATTTTTCAGGCTTTGAGATTTGTGTTTATTTGTTCCACTGCCCCTCACATTCTTACAATAGCGTCTTCAGTGCAACCTTTAGATTGGAAAACCAAATGTCATTGCCACTGGGCAATAATGAAATGCAATTTCCATTGAGAAGGTGCACATATTGATAACCAATGTTGTCATTCTCACAGGAGTACATTCCAGCAGCACGCAAAAATGTACACATGCTTCTGTTGATAAGACGCCTTCCCACATCTGGCTGGCGACAACATACATTGGACTAGTTATATTCTGGACTTGGTGGTATACATGAGAAAAGCACCTTTGCAGTGGCAAAAATACGCTGCACTTTTTTTTAATCATCTTTTTGAGTTGACGGTACATACTTGCACAAGCTATGGAATATGGAACCCACAAGCAAAGCTCAACAATGCACTTCCATAACGTGTACAGTATCTAAAGTCACCACTCATTGACATTCTGCAGGCATATGGTTGAAAGTATGGACAGGGACACTGCACCACAAAGCCTCCACTTCCTCATGATTCAAATTGCCATTAAGTCCTCTTTCCACGGCATACTGCAGCAGCGATTACCCACTATGAAAACTGTGCATCTCGCCATCTCCGCCAGCCTCACTAGACAAACTAATGAGAGAATATATGGCTGCCCTTTCCTGTGACGCACACTCTAACCACCTGATTGGACCTGATTGGACCATTGCAACAATCGCATTTCCATTGGCCAGCATGTTCAGAAGCGCATAATGTAGCATGTGCACCTTGCAAAGTATCGTAAGAGCCGCGCCCCAGTAAATCATTAACAGTCCTTCTTCCCTTTTCAATAACCTCTTCCCATCACGCCCTTATTACGTATTGCTAAGTAGTCACACGCATCCTCCAATGCCTTCCAAGACTTCAGCATCCTACAGTGTCAGTTCTGCACAAGACTTTGTATGCACCGTTACAAAATCAGCCTGCATGTGTGCTGTTATTCCAAAGCACGTCCAGTGGAAAGTTCAGTGACACATTCCAGCATTATTCATGCACATTAATCCACATAAGCACCCATCACCACAAAAGAAAGGTATGAACATTTTTTTGACAGTATGTTGACAACTCTGTTGTAAGTGCCTCGCGCATGATATCTGCCTCTAAGCGTCCACTACGTGTTGAAAAAGCATAGTGATGTTCTTCCCATCTCCTACCGTTAAGTCACAATTTGTTGGTATGTGCTTACAACGTTTCCACTTACCCATATCATACACTATATTAGCGAAACCGTAACTGTGTTGTTTCCTTCCCACAATGCTACAAACATTTCTCTCCACTAACCCAGCTATTAAATAACTTGTGAAAAGAAGGCACTAAAGCCACCACTGAATGTATGTAAGCAATCTACAGTGAATAACCAAAAGGTCAGTGTCTGCACGGCTGTGGTGCTTTGTACATTGCACTGTTGCCAGAGACTTTTTTTTTAATGTGCCAACTTCCATTGTGCCCCGTTAGCAACTCATCCATAAAAGGAGTGTGCAACTTGTCCTTCATCTCAATGGCAGGGATGGTATCTCTGGTGGACTGAAATGTCTGCAATTGCTACCAGTGGCTGCAAACAGTGAAATGAAAGCCTTGTGCATTATGCAGAAAGCCTTCTGGTTCCTGGCACCTCAATACCTTGCACTCTCATTTGCTAATTATCTGCTTGCTGCAGCTCCTCCCTCCTCCGCCTCCTAGCCCCTCCGGATCAGTTGCTTCTACACGCAACCATATGGTGGCAGATGTGTTTCTTCTGCTGGGGCCTCCCTGTCGAAAACTCACTCTCACTTTCTTTCTCTCTCTCTCTCTGTCCCTACACCTTCAGGAGAAGGATCGTAGGCTCTGAAAGCACCTGTAAACCTTTCCATGTGCTTCTTCTTGTTCCCCTCCTCTCCCCTGCTCACTTCCAGCCTGAAAAGTATTGTGCACTTGTTTCCTATCCACCCTGTAATCTGTGCCCAAGGCCGCCCCTCCCTACATTTCCACCTCTGCACTGACTTTCTGCCAACCCCCGCACTTTGGGACTGTTCGCCACAACCCCCACAGTGCAGCCACCACTTGATGTCTACACTTATCCTTGCACTTCCCAGCACCGGTTGTAGTTGCATGTATTTCTATTTCGTATTGTTCCCATATACTGCACTTTGCCCTTCCCCTTCCCATTCACTTGCGCACTCTGAATGTCAGCTGGCCTAGAGGAATCAATGTGTATGTGTGCCTTCTGTTCCACTTCCTTTTCTTTAGCGCACCTTCACACACTTGTATGTACGCGCGATACAAATGGCACAAAATACCATAGCACATCATATTATATATAATGCACACACTGCATGCGTAACAACATGATGCCTGGCGCATACTTTGTACACTTCACAATCTGATCTTGCCATTGTAATGCATGCCCTACAAATGTCGGCAAAGTGATTCCACAAAAGCAGCATGGAATGTATATCAGCAATGGTAAGCAACTGCTTGCGGTACATGCATACAAACAGGATGCATGTCCCTTACCTTGCACACTTTCACCATAGCCTCCTACATTTGTCTGTACAAACAGACCTTCTGTCAGTGTTTGGGTACACACGATAACTGTCTTAGCCTCCACAGTGGTAATGCTGTAGCTGCCACCGTAGAAACAGCCGGATGTGCCACGTGTAATTCGCAAACTCCTGTGGAATCCGTGGCATTACCGTGCTCGGAAGTGGAGGGGCAGGGGTTGAGGAGTTGATTGGGGGTTGGGTGTGGGGGAGCAATGTAACACAGGGGTGGGGATTCTGCCTTCAGGATTGTCTCTAAAGACACTTATTTTTTGTGTGTTTTTGTTATTTAAGTGCATTCATAA
The DNA here is from genome assembly GCF_040938575.1 of Ambystoma mexicanum. Lineage (NCBI taxonomy): Eukaryota > Metazoa > Chordata > Amphibia > Caudata > Ambystomatidae > Ambystoma > Ambystoma mexicanum. The sequence continues at coordinate 1,398,918,800 of NC_090935.1, read as the reverse complement.
ATGTTTCTTATTCTTTTTCTCTCTTTTGCTCACTGTCTGTTTGCCTCTTCTCCTGACTGAAGATGAACGCTTATCTTAAATGTCTACAGGATGCTCTGCAATGCTTTTTGCAGAGTGGCAAACACAACAGCATTTCCAATGGAAGTCAAAAAAATGCCATTTCCTTGGAACCACTGGAAATCTTTGTGCTTATTAATGCTTTCATAGTCGGTACAGAACTTTCCAGCCCTGCATATAAAGTTGTACATACTACTGTTTATCCAACATCTCCCGACCTCTGACTTTGGACAATATACACCGGCCTGCTCCCATTGTCCTCTTGGTGTCATCGAGGATAAAATCACCTTTGCAGTAGGAAATATTTGCATCACAGCTGTCATCAACTTCTTCAAGTTAGCAAGCAAACATGAGCACAACTTTTGCCCCAAATGTAGTGTTCTAAAATGCATGACCACCAAATCCACTGTTCCAACAGAGGCCACACATTTGCAAAGGATATCCATGTACCCGAAACCCCACTCATAAAATGTGCCCCAAAAAGCCAGCACTCCTTCCAACTGAAAGTCAGTATCGAAGTCTCTTTCCATGGCATATTTGTGCAGATCGAGTACAAAACTATCACCGACTATAAGCAATCGCCGTCTGTCCATCTCTGCCAACCTCACTGCATCCAACTTGCTGTAAATATGTCACTGCCCCTTCTGGTGAACCACACCCTCCAATTCTCATTGAAGAATCCCCACAGTTCCATTTGCGAAGGCTCCATGCTCACAGGGCCATGATGTGGGACGTGCGCTTTCCCAGCTACAGCTAGGGCCACGCCCCAGTAAAGCAGACACAATACTTCTTCCCTTTGCACTTCAGTTTTTCCAACACTCCCTTAGTGGGGCCTATTGGCAACTATGATTTCTTAAAAAACTCCTGCACCAATCACGTAGTGACCCTCGGCATTGCACACTATCATTTATGTGCACAACACCACCCTTCCCGTTAAACACTCAGAGAACACATTTCCCTTTCCTTCCAAAGCCCCTCCACCAGAAACTTTTCCTACATGATGCCCTATTTCAGCATCCACATTCATCCTGCGACGCACCGAGCACATCTTTTGCCAGGCACACAACACTCCACTCTTCCCACACCCAGCACAACACTATGAATCCATGCAAGTGACCATGTGGGCAGCAACTATAGGCCGATAAGCAATACCACTTTTTTATTAAAGATATTGGATCCGGTTGCCTATATCCAAATGGCTCAACATCTTAATTCCTACCCTATTCTCAACCCTTTCCAGTCAGGGTTCAGACAAGGCTTCGCACCAAGACCTCTCTACTGGATCTTAAGTCACAACTGCTCCAGAAATTGGATACTCAGAAGATCTCTCTCCTAATCTCTTTGGACCAATCGGCAGCATTCGACTTTGTCGATCACGCCATACTGGCAGATAGGCTCATGTCAGTAGCTAATTGTTCGCGGGCCGCCACTAATTGGTTGCTCTCCTTCTTATCTAACAGATTCAGCAGGGTATGTGGACATTACGATGTACTCTGCAAGGGCAACATTTATTTAATTGCTGTGCCGATCCTATGTTAAATAGTATGATCCAAGGTGTGGGTCGTTTTGGGTCTGTTTTTCATGACAGTACTCATAGGAACCTAGACGATGACAGATTGGAGATTGGGGACTTAAGGAAACGTCATCACGTTACGTTGGACGTGATTACGTCACTAACTCGTGACGAGACGAACATCCCACGGGTATTTAAGGGTATTTAAGGGCTACTCACTCAGGGTTTGGCAGGTTCACAGATTCACGGACTGTAGTAATTATATGCGGCGAACGTTGTCCAGTTAATAGAGGTAAGGGAAGGATTGGAGCTGGATTAAGTATAGTTGACATTTCTTGTACTCTCACAGCTAGTATTAGTGACTCCTTAGATAAACAATGATGGGTCTGTTTAGTATTATAGGCCTGACATTTAGTTTTTTTCTTACAGACCTGACATTGTAATCCAATTGACCTACTAAATGGTTGATGACCCTTTTACAGTACATGTGACTGGAAGAGTGGGTGTCCTAGGTCCTGCTTAATTCATGCAGCTTGACCTATATTGAGGTAAGGGTACCTAGGTATATCTGCTAATATCTAGGTATTTGCAGAATTGTAAAGAAACGGATGAAGTTTTATGTACTTTACATTAGGTGAGGAAAAGATCTAGCTATCCACACCTTTTGATTGGGGTACAGTGTTGGCCGTTTTGTAAAAAGAATTTTAAGAAGAACTTCATAACCTCCTCTGAAAGTGAGAAAATCCATCCTGTAGAAAGAGGTGAGAACTACAGCCCTATACCTATTTCCCTTTGGGTGAAAAGGGACATGTGTTTTTTTAGGTATCTTTGGAAAAAACTGTGAATAAATGATTTAAGGATTGATTGTAGATATAGGGTAACTCTCTATACCGCTTTAAAGGTGACTAACAAGAATTATAACTGTTAATGAATTTGAATACATTCAGTGTTACAAGTTTCTTTCTGCACATGTATATTAAGAAAAGTATATGTTGTTGCACCCTATAGGTGATTAGGGTTGGCTAGGTTGAGTAAAAGAACCAAAAATGCCCATTTAGTAATGTGTTGTTGTTTGTATGTACCCTCATTTATAGGAACCAGGATTATAGAGAATAGAAAAGCCTAGAGAAAGCACAAGTCATACTTCTGCCCCTGAAGAATGTCCAGTTATTAACAACACGGACATGTCCAGTTATTAACAACACGGACAGAAACTTATATAAGTTGGGCTATTGTGTACGCAGTAGAAAACAAGAGAAATTAAGTTGCTATTGCAGATTAAATCAAGCATATGTGTACTTGATTCTGTGTGGTGGAAAAACGACTTTTTTAACATTGTATACTTTTATGTGGTGTATATGTTTTTTAATGTTGTTGATAATTGTGCTATGAATAAGTAAATTAATTAAAATATGTTTTTTAGTGAATAGGTTGTAATTGATATTCATTATTTGTACACACAGCCCACATTGGTTTAGTGGCTGTCAGTAAGGTTCTAAATGTTTGAGGGTAACATGTTGTTTTAGTGATGATGTAAGTGTCCCTTCTTTTGGGTAACATAATAATATTAATCTTCACTTGGTAGGAGGGACTATCACCATAGTATGGGGCAAACTCCTGAATGAAATAACCCCTTTCTTTGCCCACCTTGCCCAGGAGGGCATACTTTTCTCTAACTACGCAGATGAAACACAATGTGTCATCCCTTTTACGGGCCAGCATGACCATGACGAAAGAGAAATTAACCGCATATTTACCATCATTGAACCATGGATGATGCTGAACAATCTCGCACTCAACCGTGGAAAGACGGAACTTATGGTGGTGGGATCTGATAGCATTTTACCCAAACTTGACCCAGCTTACAAATATTTTCAGCTGGAAGATGCTCAAATCCCCACTCTCCACAAGGGAAAGATTTTGGGAGTGGTTCTGGACCAATCGCTCAACATGAAGTCATACGTGGCCAGTACTGTGTCTTCTGCCACCTACTACATTAAACTGTTGACCCACCTGTGACCATTTATTTCTCAGCCCAATGCAGAGTCTATCGCTCGAGCTATCATAGGATCTAAATTAGATTATTGCTACAGCTTACTAGCAGGTTCTAGTAAAAAGACCATTAACCGTCTCCAGGTGGTTCAAAATGGAGCGGTTGGAGTGGTATCTGGACTTGCCTATAGGGCACATGTATCTGAGGCACGTCGAGCACTGCACTGGCTGCCTGTGGAGTCGCGAATATCCTTCAGACTCATGGTTATCACCTTTAAATGTCTCAAGGGCATTATGCCCACCTACCTACAATGGTACATAGGAATAAAACCCTGCCTTAGAAATCTTCGTTCAAATAACCAGAACCTGCTTCACCAGCCCAAATTCAAAACTAAAAAAGCACAATGGGGCGCCTTTGCCTTTGCGGCTCCAGCACTCTGGAATGCCCTACCAGATCAGCTGAGAAGCTCCGTAGCCCTGAGTAACTTCAAGAAGGGTCTCAAAACTTTCCTTTTTAAATAGTAGACCTTGAATCACTTAACGCCGCTTTTTCCCTGTTCTGGAGATACTTAGGGATTTCCCGGTCATTCCATGTCTTTTATCTGTCTTGTCTGCGCCCTCACACCCATGGGTCTATGGTTGTGCAATATAAATGTTATAAAGTAAAGTAAATTGTGCACAAACGTAACATATTTATTTTATTTTATTTTTAATGTGATATAGTTTTTTAAACAAAAACTTTACACATGATTTCATAAAATTGTTATCCAATTACATAATACAGTAAATAAAAATAAATATCTTCATCATATACATTTATCAAGTTACACACATTTCATCTTCATCTATTCTTTCATATAACTTCATCAAATAACTCAGTTCAAATTTCATACTATTAGATACAATATAAAAGAGTACACTACCTTCAAATTCACATAAACCTGTGTTAAATAAAATCCATAAGTAGAGAAGAAAATGTTTTTAACCGTGCAAGGAGAATGTAATTTATCAACCCATCCGTAATCCATTGATCACTAATCAGTCCCTCCCTTAATTTTTCTTGTATACTGGCTATCCCCCAGAGCCATAAAGTCTCCGTCCCTATAAGCAACGGATACTAAGCATCAATCACCAATCACCTATAATTCTTTAGCGAACTTTGAGTGGGGGAGTAACTATTCTTCAAGTTTTCCTTTAACCATATGCCATACTCTATATAGAGCCAGCTGTAAACTTGCATTCAAAGTATTAACACACATATACCAAAAATCTTTCGACTTGATGTGATCTAGATTATGGACATAACTACTGTAGTGTTTTATATAAGTTAGACTCATTCTGGGGCATAGCATAAGGACGTGTCTCGCTGTTTCGGTTGAGATTTCATTCTTACACATCCCACAGAATCGCTCTTGTTTGGGAATGGCTCGTTCAGGTCCTATCACAGTTAAGACAGGTAAGTGGTTAATACGCAAGAGTAGTATAAAGCGTCTTAAATTATCCGAAGGGCATAAGTTCAGATATCTTTGTGCCCTTCTATAGGTGTAAAGTAAATGGGATATAAACCCATAGCTGTGTAGGCTTTCCAGATGTATAAAGTTGTTTTTCCAGTCCCAAATATTTAGTCTTTCCCCCATTTGGGCTTTCAAGTATTCAAAGTTATCACCCCAGTTGGGTGTCCACTCGATCATCTCAAATAGAGTGGTCATTTCTCTCACAAGCTTAACCTGTTTATTCCCAGTTATGTCCTCTTTCATCGTCATCAAAAGTTGATTGGTACTGTTCATATGCATCTTAATGAAAAGATCAGCTCTTTTCTTTAAGACCAATGCTTTTAAAGAGAGTAGGCCTAATTCTAATCTCAGTATCGCCATCGGTATTCCCTGTGGTAAACCTAAAAGCTTGCGCCAGAATTTACCCTCCAGTATTTGGAGCCAATCAAGGTTAAGATCGACCAGGGCTTCCAGTCCATATAGCACCATAGGAACCCAACTTTGGATGTAGAGTTGGCGAGCCGCCCAGATAGAAAAACCACTTTGATTGCGAGAGAACTTACAGATCAGAGCGGTTAGTTGGGCCGCTTTTATTTTACGGTTTTGCACACAAGATTGAAAATTCCCACTAGAATCAAATTCCACTCCCAGGTATTTGTAGCACTGTGTGTATTGAATTTCCATTCCTCTCAGCCTCATTCTCGGGCGGCTCACCTTACCATGACTATACAGTATCAATTCTGTTTTCGTATGGTTAATAGTGAGTTCATTCACTTTTGCATATTCCCAGAGCCTCTCAGCCGAGCGGAGGATTCCACGGAACGTGTGGTCAAAGATAACCACATCGTCCGCGTAGGCCATAACTAAACAATGTTGGCTACCAACTTTCGGGGGACAGTTACGTACCGTGCATAAATATTCAGGGATATCAGAGACAAACAAATTATACAGTGTGGGTGCAGTTACGCATCCCTGCTTCACCCCTCTGATTTGTTTAATCGCCCTGGTGATTGATCCAACTCCATCAAGCCTCAGCTGAACAGAAGTATTCTGGTGGAGGAGTTGTAGGTAATGGATTAATCCTTCAGGGCATGCAATTCCCCTCAGCTTCATCCACAATTTTTCTCTATTAACTGTGTCAAACGCCGCCTTAAAATCAATATATAAGGCATACAAAGGAGGGTTATTAGCTGACAGGGCTTTATCTCTTAGACTATTCATAATTAATAAATTGTGCGTAGTCGAATATCCCGTTCTAAATCCGCTCTGAAAGCGGTCCAGGATACATGAATTTTCTGCCCAAGCCTGCAATCTCTGTAAAAGTAAAGATGCAAATAATTTACCTGAACAGTCTAGCATCGAGAGCAGACGGTAGTTTCCCGGATCGGATCTATTTCCTTTTTTAAATACGGATACTAGAATTGCTTTTTGCCAAGTCTCCGGTATTCTCCCCTCTTGAAGCACTTTTTCAAAGAGTATTTTTAAGAGGTTTGCCCAGAACACTGGGTTTTTCTTCATAAACAGGTTAGAAAGCCCATTCGGGCCAGGAGCCCTTGAGGCTTTGAGTTTAGAGATCTTATCTATGAGCTCTTCAAAATTCACCTGGAGGGGCATCGGAGCTTGTATAGGTATTCTGGTTGTTTCGGGATTAGCAACCCTAGTCCCATTACGTTTCTCAAGGAAATTCACCCATTCCTCTGCATCAATCGGGTTTATTTGCGGAGTGTCCCTGCTACCCCTCGCATCCCAAAGAAGTGCCCAAATATTACGGGAATTTCTTGAGCAAATAATCCTCACAGTCTTTTGCCAACATGCCAGTTTTTTCGCCCTTTTCCATTGTTTCAGCCATGATCTATACCTGTTTTTTATCTCTTTAATCCTAGCATGAATAGTAATAATGGATTTTGTGGTAGCTCTGATTTTACGTATCTCCCTTCTAAGTATGCGTTTAGCATCTCTTATTGTCTTATCATAGGTCTCAGTCGAACCCTGTTCTCTAATAACCAATAATGATTGTTTGGCTTTATATTTACCAGTGAAGTTATAGATCCACCCTTCCAAGTCCTCCACAGATAATTTAACAAACCTATTATGATGATTATTATCCCAATCACCACAATCCCGGCAAGCTCTACAAATATTTTTCTCTGACCTAATTAGTCGAGAGATTGAGTGATTGACAAAAAGGCTTCCCGTCATCATTTTAGGGGGTGATTTGATATAACTATTCAGGGTTAAACTGAGACCATTGTGATCACTTCAATCATTCTCGACCACTCTCATATCATTAACCAGGGATGCCACCTCTGCACTAGTAAAACAGTAGTCCAGGGTACGATGCGCCACACCCGCTCCCCATGTGAAGTGACCTGGACGGTCGCTCATAGTTCTTCCATTTAGACATTCCAAATCCCAACTCTTCATGAAACATAACCACTTCTTTCCTTCCTCATCACTGTTGTTATGTTGCATAAGAGGGTACGGGTATAGTAATTTATTATTGGTCGTACCTCCTTCTCCCTTGATAAGACAATTAAATTCTCCTGCAATAACAATGAGATTGCTTTTACATTCACTCTTCCAATAACTCAGCAAATCATGCAACCTATCTTGAATTTGGTCACTCACAGATGCATCATGGGGGTTATAAAGGTTAATCCGCAATAACTTAGCCCAGTGGTCCTTAATTAATGTGACCACCTCCACCGCATTAATGTTATCCTCTAGTTCGGTGGGTATTTCTCTTGATGTTATAGACTTGGCCACCCCAGTCATCAGTCCACCAAATGGTCTTCCCATTTGCCCTTTTTTAGCAGGAGTGTGGTATAGTTTAAAGCCATCTATCACAATTGGAGCAATCAGCCAGGTTTCTTGTAACATAAAAAAAGAATGGTTCATAATAAAAGGTAGTGACCCATTAGTTGCAATAAAATGTTTAAAACCCCTCGTGTTCCAGGACAACAATGAGCAAGTTCATGGTTTGTTTATAGCCATGGGCAGAACCTCTGCTAACCACTTAAGTGTATTCTGAATGTAACTCATTTGTACTTGCTTACCGGTAATTAAGGGGGGTTTGATTTTGTCATTAATTTTAGTAGATTTAGATTTATACTTAATCAATGGGTCTTCATCGTTAGGATTAACATCCATCCCCAACCCCACCTGCGCCAGGTTGACTCTATATTTACGGATCAGCTGTGCGGAAGCCAAAACCGTACAATGCAGTGCCTTGTGGGATGTTTTTACCCATGCATCCAAGCCCTACCTCAAAAACTGTGCAGTACTGACATGGAAAACATCATGATGGCCAGAGCTTGCCAGAAAATGCCCAGGGAAGGGCATGAAGAATAGGTTGCCACCCATTTTGCCGATGTTATGGGCACAGAAGGGCACTGCCTAAAACCACCATTAGACTACCCACCTAGTAGTCTGAAACCATTGGGAATGGCAATGCTGATTGCCAAAAGCAACCTAGAATTTTGGGGAACTCATTTTCTTAAATCCCAAAAATGGGTGCAGTACCAGTACTCACCACTATCAGAAAGCCGGCGTTTTAAAACAGCACCAGATTTTTTTTTATATGTGTAAAACTGAATAGATGAACCCAAAGCATGCCAAAGAAAGACTTACTGAGAGGTGGATCCAATGTAAAGTTATATTCTGAAGTGACTTGAAGGTTTATAACAAGACTGACTGAGCTGTGGATTTCAGCAGTTTAAGTAAATTTGGACTGAAAGACACTAGAAATCTAAATGTTTAAAAGAAATGAGTGACCTACTTTTGAGTGTCACATAGGTTGCAATTGTTTAAATGTCATAGTTTTGAACTTAGAATCAGCATTCTAGCTGCATATGTAAAAATGGTTAATTTTATTTGAATGTAGAAAACTGGGGAACAAAAGTGACATTAGCTGGGGCCTGGCTTAAGGAACTGAATTCTGCCCACCAGCTACCCCCGGCAGGAGTTGAGACTTGCACAACAGCTGTGTTCCCAGGCCTATCTGCCTTTTGCTGCTCCCACCAAAAGGGATATGACACTTCCCTGATTGAATTACCTGGGCTCTGCAGGAAATTGAACAAAGCCCTGTCCTGACTCAGGCAAATGTTTTATTATGGGGGCCGTAAAAAGTGGCTTCCTCCTGGAAGTAAAGGGGAGGAGCACTGCCTGTGAGAGCAAGCTGGCTCGGCAGAAAAGGAAAAACCAGAAATTCAACCTTGTGCTGGCGGGAAACCACACCCCTGTAGCCAGAATATGGTTTTAGAAAAAGATGAATAACTCATAGAGCGGACTTGTGAAAATTATTTAAATGATACCATAATTCTTGTGATTTTTCTGCCCACATTTTAAGAGGTTTTTAGAACCGGTGGCATGATCTGGGGGCAAACTAGCAGTTAAGAGGGTATTACTTAAAATGTATGCATGTTAAAAATCTGACACTTCATCAAGTAATGTCCATACTCCTTGCGTACATGTGAATAAATTTGGGGTAATGTCCGATATTGCGAAACCAGTTAAAAAGTGCAAATGTCGCCATTTCTGAATGCAAGCTCCCAGGAAGAGCAGATTTGGACAGGGTATACCTCCTGTGATACGTGATGGGTGCATGTAATTTTAAACAAATGTGTACCTGTGCAAATATGTCTTTTGGGTCAAAATATAGATTGTGTGTAATTTGACAGGGGTGGGTTCTCTGTACCATAAACAGACCTCATCATGATGACACTTCATTTCATTCCCCCAATCAAGGGGAAGAGGAGGAAGTGGCCAATGACAAGTGGAGAGGGGTAGAGCCTAGTGATGCTGCACACACACCCATTTTCAAAACACATAAAAGCAGACAGACAGGACAGATAGGGACCTTCAATTCCATTTGCTGCAACGCACTCTGCCGGACCATACCACATCCAGAGATCCAGACTTCAAATCCATCAATCTCCAGAATCCAGAGAGAGAGCAGATCTGACCCAGACCACTGTTAGCAGAACCAGAGAGCTGACCCAGATCACTGTGAAGTGCCGAGACCAGACCAGAGTCCAATCTAAAACCTGACCAGATCCGTGGCGAGGCCCATTTATTTCAGAAATATATTGTGAGTACCTAGCAGACTGTGCAGAACCAATCTCTTAGTTAAAATAATATAATTCAAGCTATTTTAATCTAAGTAGAACTGCCTCCTAACTGTCACCTGTCATTTGTAAAGCTGTCACCTGTCATTTTCTAGTTGCAAGCTGCACTTGTCACTTTGAATTTTAACATTCCAAATCCGAAAAACTACCTTTATTTAATCGCTCATATCTCCGTAACCGTTTATCCTAGATCCTTGCTAAAGTGAGCCTGGACTAATATTAACTTGATACCACTCACCCTGAACCTCAAGAGGGAATTGAAAGCATTTCAGCATATTCCTCACTTCATTGCCAGCACATATAAAAGCATTTTGGGCCTGTGTTTCCAACTTCTGTAGTGTAAGCTTGCTGGGGTGAACTGAATTACATTTGATTGCATTTCTGAGAACTGTGTACTTTTTTTTTTTTTTTTTTTATTTTTTTTTATTTTATTGTTTCGGTGGTAAATTTTACTTTACACCTTTACAAATATTAAAAAACATACAACATCTTAAGATCACTTATATACAAAAAACAGCCAAATTTCATTTCCTCTAAAACAAACTTTGAGATAAAATCCTTCGGGTGAGCGGAACAGTGTGTTAGCAAACATAAAACTACTACAATATACTGTAAACGTATACAACTTAACAGAACAACCCTCTCCCAAAAATACCCTTATAGATGATAGGGCAGAGGTGAACAAAAAACAAAGGAGATGTACTTCCCTTCCATTTCCTTGCATTGCATAAAAGGAGGGGATTGCCAGAGAAAAGTGATTACATTGTTTTGTTGAAATCATATTGAGTATTTTCTGTATTGCATTTTCATTCAACATTACATCCATCTGAACTTATATAAAGCATTCTCTACCACCTTATTCTTCTGTTCCTATTTACAAGTGTGATAGTGCCAGACTATCCATTATTGATTACTGCTCAGATTCAGTGTGATATTCAATTATTAATTTATTATAAAGCGTGATATATATATATATTGTTTAAATTATCAAATAAACCTTTAAACGTGCAAAACAGAACTACTTCTTGGCTCAGTGGGGTCAGGAGGATTCCAAGAGAGGGGTGTTATATAGGGGTAGTCATCCAGAACGCATGAACTGGACATAAAGATATATCAATAAGGGTTTCCATTCAGTATCCCAGACTAGGCATTGACTTAGCTGCAGTGTTGAATTGAATCCTCTTACAAATTGGGGGCTCGTGCCGGACGTTTGGGTTAGATCTACCATTTGTGCAGATTAATACAGCGTGCCAGCTGACCAGATACACATATCCGGTCGGATCACCACGCTGTGCTACGCTGTAAAGCACTCCTCAAAGGAACGCTCTCAGGAAAAGGTCTGTTTTGCAAAAATATAATATAAACTTCTGTAAGTCAGGACAGAGACCAATCTCTAGAATGACGACCTTAGTAGACATGAAAATAGCCAGAGAGCACTTCTTACATAAGTTATTTGTGAGAGGTGAGTGGACTCACCAGGACCGCACGGTCTGGTTGCAGGCCATCACGCAACAGGTCACGGAAACAGGGTCAGATATATGGAGAGATCAGGGTCCCTTACATGTGGCCCTGAGTGAACTATACATGGCTCCTAAAGCTAAGGATGAACAAGACAAGATGGTTAGGATAGCGGCATACCTGTACCTATATATGGGAGACATTCAGGATAAATGTACTGAAAGCCAAGATCTGGCGAATAAGCGACAGATGGCGTTAGAGAAGGTCCAATCTGACCTGGTCTCTTCTGAGCAGAGGCTGCAGGGGAGCCAGGAGTCAGAAAATGAGAGTAGACAGCACATCATTAAAATAAAGAGGGATATGGATATACTGCAACAGGAAAAGACAGACCAGGATACCAGAATTCTGGCTTTGCAGAAGGAACGCCAAGACAGTTTGGACTCCCTACTGCAGAGCCAGAAAAAGCTGGAGCAACAGATCAATTTCAACAGGGCATGCACAGAGCAGGTAGCCACCCTGCAAATCCAACTAGACAGAGAGAAAGAGGAGAGCAATAAACTGATCCTGAAAGACCTGGATACCCAGGCAGAGTTTGATCAGGTGCGCCAGAAAGCTGGTGCCTTCCAAAGGCAAAGGGACAACCTGGCGTCACAAATTCAAGCTCTTGGTCAGGAAAGGGATACCTTAGGCCAGGAAGTCTGCCACTTAAGGAGAAAAATGGAAGAAAATCACCCAGGCCCACCAGGGACTGGGTGACCTCCAAAAAGAACACCAGACTTGCTAGAGCACACCAGGAGGGTGGAGGAGGCTCTGGCAAGACAGGAGCAGGCCAATAGGGACACAGCTCAGGAGGTAACCCTCCTGCAGCAAAGACTGGCCCAGTGCTCCAGGACCAATCAGGAAACGCAGAGAGAGAATGAGGCTCTCTGCCAGCACAATGATAGGCTCCAACAACAGGTAGCGATGCAGGAGAGACTGATAGAGTCTAGTAAGGCCTTAACTGAGGAACTGAAGGCGCAGGCTCTTGCATTGCAACAGGGAGCAGGGGCGGATAGAGATGAGGTTCGCTGGGAAAGAGAAACTCCTGAGCATAACCCCAGGAGCCCTAGTACCAGAGGCCTTTATTTCTCTCAGTCCCTGGACTCTGCCACCCCCATGTCCCCTGGCGCACATGAGCACTGGGCCACAGGGATGGCAGATTACTATCCAGCCAGGAGCATGGGGCTCATAGGCCAGTACCTCCCAGGAATGGATGGGCTGGCATCCGGGTGTGGGCACCCAAGCACAGTGCAATTTAGTGGGGAACCCCAGGAGAGTAGGCCCATTAAGGGCATCCTGAAAACCTCTGCCCAGTTAGGTCAGTGGGGGGGGTACCCATCAAATCCTGGCAGCAAGGAGGGATCTGAAGACTCCTCTGAGCGGTACAGGACACAGGAGACCAGGTCCCCACATTCTGCCAGCCATTCCCAGGCTCGCAGAATCCGGGAAAACCTGGAAGAACAGACGGGAACTTCTGGGAGCAGTGCCTCTGAGTCAGAAGATGAATGGACCAGGGTTACCCGGACCAAAAAGGCCAATAAGGCAAAAAGGGCCTTGCTTAAGGACCCATTGAAGCAGATTAAGGCTATCAGGAGTGTCATCACGCCTTATCATAAGAACGCCAAGTACTCTGTTTGGGAACACTTGGAGCTCTATGAGCAAATGATGGAGACTTTCCATTTGAAGGACAGCAGTAGCTGCATCCAGTACGTCAAATGGACATTCTCCCCAGAATACTCCAGTTTCTTTGCGGGGCTGGAGGACCAAAATCATTTAAGATGGTCCACCTATAAGGCGGCCATCTTGAAACATTTCTCTGTGCACCGAAATCCTCAAGAGGCTCGCAAGGCAGCCTACAATTTACAATGTGGGGAGGATCAGGCCCCACAAGAGTTTGTGCAGGAGTTAAAGCGTGCTTTTGCACAGACCACAAGAAGGGTGCGCACGGATAGCAGAGAATTTATTAATACGTTTTTCCATGCCTTGCCCAAATACATAATGATCAAGCTTGTGAGGGATTTTCACGAGAAAAGATCTTTAGACTGGGTCATTGAACAGGCGACCCGGATCTATGAGGTGCAGAAGCCAATAGAAAATAAAAATAATGCGCCCAAAAACCCCAAAGCCAACAACACCCCTGCTGCTGCCAAGGTGGCAGAGGTAAAGGTCACCCCCGTTTTAGAGTTGGAGATGGGGGGGCCTAAAAACCTACCTGCACCTAATAATGCTAGGCCCAGAAGGTCCTCGGGCCAGTCACAGACAGGGAGCCAAGGAGGCAGTCCCACCAATGGGGTCTCTCGCTCTCCTGATTATGTAAGCCCCCGTTACAAGGGAAACAGACCCATCCTGGGTTATGTGTGGACACCTCCAGCCCAAGGGGGGGGATCCAGCCAAGCACCTAACCCAGAGAACTTCCCTCCCAACTTCTCACAGGCGGGCAGAAACTCACCAAACCCTGGGCAGAACTTCTTCCCCAGGTATCCACCCAACTTCCAGCCCCAAAATCCTCCACCCTTCTTTCCCCAATTCCCTGAGCCCAGACAACCGAATCCGGGAGAGGGGAGGCCAAGGGTGGAGGGGTATCAAAATCTTCCCAACCAGGGGTACTACCAGAGAAGGGACAGCTACCCTTCCCGGGATCAGCCCAGGGGAGAAAACAGGGCCCCGTATCAGCCTGAGCGGGTTTCCCAGTTAGAGCGCCAGGTTCAAAACATGGCGCGGGATCTGGGTCACATACTGAGGGCTCAGCAGAACCCTCAGATCGGCATGCCAGCGCAGAACGCACCCAACTCTGGACCTGGTGCTCCAGAACAATGATGGGGGCAGCACCCCGATAACTCACCGGTTCCCAGGGAGGAGGCACAAAGGGAAGGGGGGTGTAAAGCCTGGGAGGAAGCTTCCTTCCTCACTTGTAAACAGCCCCTGGAAACCCAGGAACCGGAAACAAAATCTCTTGCCCCTGAAAGTCTGCCTCCTAAGGAGCAGAGGGGGGTAGGAGAAACAAAAGACCCAAACAGACTCAGTTTGAGGAGGAGATACAGATCTTCCAATTTGAGGGAGAGGGATCCTCAGAAGATCCTGGGAAAAGGATCTTCTCCTTCAGAGAGGGGGGAACTCCTCCCAAAGAAAAATGGGTCCCTAGGGATGCAAATCCAGACTTGGGAGATGTGGAGACTGAGCTACCGCCGCCCACCATCTCATCCCAGAACCAACAGCAAGAAAATCCCCTGGTTCAAACCCATCCTGGTGACTGCCTCCAAAAAGGGGGGGGCGGCCCGGAACCGGAGCCAGGGGGACCCACAATGGCTCTGATCTCCAGTTGCCAATTTTTTCTTTCAGATTCCCAAGGCTCTCCACAGAATTCTGCCCAAATCTCTTCGCTAGCGATGTCCAAAACCAGAAAGTTAGCCCACCTGTTGTCCAAAAATGTGCATTATCTGTGCCCCCTTGAGGAGAAGGAGGGAAGATACTATGCCCCGGTACAAGTACAGGGGCAGGGTACAATTTTGGCACTGGTGGACACTGGATCTCAAGCTACCCTTCTGTCCAGAAGGGCCTTTGATGAACTGAATGCAGGAAGGGGAGGGAATTACCAAATTCCTCTCACCTCACTTCCTGGACAACTCCAGAACTTTGACGGGAAGGAAATTCCCGTCGAGGGGACGGCAGACTTGGACATTAAGATCGGGCGACACAAGTTGAAACACCCGGTCATAGTTGTGACTCCAGAGGGCACCCCTTGTTTACTGGGGAATGACCTCCTGAGGAGGTTGTCACCCTTAATAGATTGCGTAAACAAGGTCCTCTGGACCCAGACTAGCCGACCAATAAAATTAAAACAGAGTGTCAACCATGTTAGTTTAAACGGCACCTGCCACATGGTTGAACAAAAATCTGACCAAGTAGAATTTCACTTCCAGAATAGCCAAATTCCAGACGTGACAGTAATAGCAGTAGGATAACAGACTGGTGATGGAGGGTACTCTCTATTTCTGAAAATCAACCTTCCTTCCAGTTTAAGGTGGTATTCCACACTGGAAGGAAACACCCTGAAATTCTTTACCAATCCACAATCAGAAACTCCCACTCCTATAGTCCAGAAAGATGTGAAATCAGCTCAGAGCCTGGCTGATATTCAGCAAATTGGAGAGCAGTTGTTCATCCCTGTTCAGTTAAATGATGGGAAGGACTCTGTTCTCGCTCGAGTGTGCGTGAACAATGGTAAGAGCTTCATCAGCGAAGCCATGTTCCGCCAACTCCCAAAAGATCCAGCCATTCCCACATTCAAACTGATAGACAAATGGGAAATGGACCTGGAAGCGCCTAATTCCAAACATCTCCTGCCAAGCAGGTGTATGCTCAAAATCTCCATTGGCAACAAGAGCATAGTCCACAATTGTTGGGTCGTGCGAGACGTCCCTGCCGCCTTTTACTTAGGCAGTGACATTCTCAATCGCTTTGCCATTAGTTTGGACCTAATAAACTTCAAAGCTTGGTCCCGATTAGCGGATAATCCCATGGGCTTTGATGATCCAGAAAAAGCATTTAGGTCAGCTCAATTGCTACCTTATGCAGTTGAAATTCAGATCAAAGAGGAAGTCACCATCCCAGAAAGGACCCGACAATTCTCCCTGGAAGTGAAAGTTAAAAGAGGACAATATCTGCAAAACCCTGATGCTTACATACATCTAAACGCTTCTCTCCAACAGCAAGGGTTGGGGGTAAACCCAACTCCATTAGTCAACATAGAACATGACACCATTCCAATAGAGATGGATAACAGCGACTTAAAGAGTATTACTCTAGCCGCAGGCACCATTATTGGAATGGCGGTTGATGACCGACATTTTTCCATAGATTTAGGTAATGAACTGTTAGGGCCAATCCCCAAGGACTGCTTTGACAGTGACAGTGATGACAATACGACACCAGACAGGATTTTTACCCGGCATGGGGGGAACTTCCTGGTGTACACTTCTTGCCCTTTTGGTAAGGAAGATGTGATTTGTGACTTCAGGAGGGATGAGGTGATTTTCCAGGTCCATGAGGGCTGCCTTTCCCACCTGAAGCCTCCGGTCCAAATCAGCACTCTGACCAGGGACTTCTCCACCCAGCTGGAGGAGGCCGCGGAGATAGCCAAACCAGAAGTCTTTCCAGGCTTCAGGCAGATGGTGGAAGAGAGAGTCAACCTAGCTGATGCCTGTGTGACTCTGGAACAAAAGCAAAAGTTGAAACAAGTTTTCTTGGATTTCCAAGATCTCTTTGCGGTATACTCGTATGACTGTGGTCGCACTGACATCCACACAACAACAATCCCCACAGACCCTGGCATGACTCCTGTGTTTGTGAAGCAATATCGCTTGCCTCTCGCATCAATGGAGTCCCTTACTGAAATAATTAAGAACCTTGAGTCCCGGGGAATAATCCGTCCAGTCCACAGCACCTTCAATAATCTGGTGCTGGGAATATTGAAGCCAAACGGCCAGTGGAGACTCTGCGCTGACCTCAGGGAGCTCAACAAACGGGTCCATACTTCGCGATGGCCTCTGCCCTACATTGACCAAGGGCTGGCCCAGATCCAGGGGTCACAGGTATTCACTGCAATAGACCTGACCAATGGATACTGGACCGTGCCGGTCAGTAGGGAGGACCAATACAAGCTGGCTTTTACCTTTGGGGGCCAGCAGTATACATGGACCCGGACTCCCTTCGGATACCTTAACTCCGGTAATGAGTTCAATATTTTCCTACATAAGGCCATGCCCGACCTGGGTGCGAGGGGTAACCTGGCTTATGTAGATGATGTCCTCATCAAAAGTTCATCTGTGGAGGAACACATAGCGGAGATCCGTTATGTTCTGACCCAGTTGAGGGCTGCCGGAGCAAAACTTTCCTTTCAGAAAGCACAGGTGTGTAGAACCCGTGTTAATTTCTTGGGGCATGAGATTACTGCTCAGGGCCTCTGTCCCCAGGAAAAGAAAGTGGAAGCACTTCAGAAACTGAAAGACCCCACAACTCTGCGGGAACTAAGGAGCCTCCTTGGGCTGACTAATTACAGCAGAAAGTTCATTGAGGGCTACGCAGAGATCACCAGACCCCTGATTCATCTCCTGAAGGGGGGGTCAAGTGGGAATGGGGTCCAGAACAATCCGAGGCAGTAAGACAACTCAAAAGAAGCCTCTCACAAGCGCCTTGCCTAGCTTACCCTGTCAGAAACAAGGAGTTCTTCCTGGAGACGGGGTTCTCTAATACGTGCTTGACAGCAGTATTATACCAAAAGCATGACAAGGTCAATAAAGTAATCTCCTATGCGAGCAAAACTTTATCCTCTGTGGAGGAAAAATTCAACGATTGTGAGAAGGCACTCCTGGCAACGGTGTGGGCATTGAAGAATTACTGCCCGTTTATCCATGGGGAACACATCATAGTGGAGACTCCACACCAGCCTCTGCAATATCTCCAAAGTGACATAATCCGGGCCGGAAATGTGAGTAATTCCCGAATTACTTCCTGGATTCTGTCAATGCAAGGCTTTCCTGTGGAAGTCAGATATGGCCAAAACAAGAAGAGTCCCCTCGCGCAAGGTCTGGCTGACTTGCATGATTGTGCCAGAGAAAACTGTCCCGAGGACGAAAGTCTAAAAATAAAGGACAACACGGAGGCATACCTTAATTCCCCACACAAAGTCTTTGAAGAGGACAAGTGTGAGGGAATGCCCACTGTCTATGTGGATGGATGCTCTTACCATGTTGACAACAACGGGGAGAAAGAACTGGTGGCCGGCGTAGGGAATGCATGGGTGAATGAGTCCCCAGAACCCTCCGCTGGATACAAAATTGGTCCCCGAAGTAGTCAGGTGGCAGAATTGATGGCTGTGCATCAGGCCATCCTCACTGCTGTCCAGCATCAACTCCACGAACTGGTCATAATCACAGATTCGGATTATGTACGGAACGGGTTCGTGGAGCACCTGGTTAATTGGAAAACCAGAGGCATGTTATGTGCTAACAACAAACCCTTGAAACATGGGAAGTTGATTCAAAACATTGATGATCTGGTCACATCGAATGAGATGACCATCTATTGGAAAAAGATCAAGGGTTATTCCAAAGTAGAGGGAACAGACAAAACTGGAAATGACTTAGCTGATCAGCTGGCCAAAACCGGGGCCATCCAAGGGGATCTAATTGAGATTGAGTCCCTGTTGGGGGAAATCCAGGTCACTGCTATCACTAGGTCCCAGACAAATGCTCACAATGACCTTTCAATTGCACAATGGAGCAAGGAGACCCCTGATGCTGATTTGATTACCGCTCAGAAGGGGGATCCAATTATTGGTAAGTTTTACCAACACCTTGAGGACCCTGAGAACTTTCCCCTGACGGATACCGATTACACTGGGAAAGAGGACCTAAGAGTGTTGATGAAATGTCCAAAAATGTTCTGAATCCAAGACGGTTTGCTGGTAAGGAAATCCAAAGCTGGCCACGATCAGTGGGTGGTTCCTACCTCATTCCGAAGCCTGATGTTAAGTCACGCCCATGATGCGGCCACCGCCGGTCATAGGGGGTTTCACACAACATTGGAAATCTTAAGAGAGGTTGCATACTGGCCACACATGGGGCAGGACCTCGACCAATACTTGAAGGGGTGTCTTGTGTGTGCACAATTTCAGCCATCATCCCTCACGCACCGTGCGCCTCTCCAAAAGAGGGGGATGACACTGCCATGGTCAGATTTACAAATCGACTTCGTAGGCCCCTTGATTCGCTCGGCTAGGGGGAATAAGTACATGTTGACTGTGACATGCTTGTTTACCAAGTGGGTGGAATGTCTCCCAGCCCCAAATTGCAAGGCAGAAACCGCAGCTGCCTTGATGATTAACCACATCTTTTCCCGTTTTGGTCTACCTCAAAGGATTGAGTCAGACAGGGGTAGCCACTTCACCAGTGAAGTAATGACAAAGATGTGGGAGATACTGGGGGTCAAAAGGAAGTTACATATTGCTTACAGGCCAGCTTCTTCTGGGGCAGTAGAGAGATATAACCGAACCATTGTGAGCATATTAAAAAAGTTTGTGGCAGATTCTGGGCCAAGTTTGGATATCCGATTACCTCTGGTCCTAATGGCCATCAGATCTACCCCTTCATCTGCAACCAAAATGTCACCATTTGAGTTGATGACTGGGCGCAAGATGGTGCTTCCTCAGCATTTTCTCTACAGGACCCAAGAGCAGACCCTAATAAATGCCTCCACAACTCACGAGTATGTGGAGAATTTAAGGAAACACCTTCAACATGCTTTTGCTTATGCTCAGCGGAATCTAGAAAGATCAGCTGATAGCATGAAGACCCCCTATGACCTGAAGACTTCCAGGAAGGAATATCAGGTGGGGTACCGGGTCTATCTATACAATTTCCAAAGGAACCAGGCCAAACAGCGAAAATTTTTGCCTACATGGAAGGGACCCTTTGAGATTATAGACAAAATCTCCCCTGTGGCCTACAAGATCCGCATCCCCAAAGGCGGTTTGGCAGAGGGGGAAGACAAGTGGGTCCACATAAACCAGTTGAAGTGTTGCCATCCCAGGCACACTCTGCAACAACTGGAGGAATCCTCTGGAATCCTAGAGGGTACTGTCTCAGATTAATTCAGTTCTAACTTAAAATATCCGACATATCGCCAATCAAATTCTGAGTTTCTCAATGTGGGTGTTTTTGTTTTTGAATGCAAAAAGAAATGTGCATGTTCATATGTTTTGACTAAAAATTCATATGCTACCCCACTATATCAATGGTGGGGGAAAAATGTCTATGAATAGGTATTGCCGCTCTTCCTTTGTCGTCCTAGGAGAAAGAAAACCTGGAGACGGGCCAAGGAGGACGATCTGGAGACCGGGAGCAGAGACGCAGGGGGCCCAGGGTACCGCCCAATATTCCCATCCGGACCGGCGAGGAGAACCGATCGATCAGTACCGGATGGAGGAAAAGATGATGAACTGTGCAATCTATTGGAAGAAGATGAGGAAACATCCCAGGTCTTGCGAGTTCCATCATTGAAACAGAATGGCCATCGCAAGAGGGGGGCTTGTGGGATGTTTTTACCCATGCATCCAAGCCCTACCTCAAAAACTGTGCAGTACTGACATGGAAAACATCATGATGGCCAGAGCTTCCCAGAAAATGCCCAGGGAAGTGCATGAAGAATAGGCTGCCACCCATTTTGCCGATGTTATGGGCACAGAAGGGCACTGCCTAAAACCACCATTGGACTACCCATCTAGTAGTCTGAAACCATTGGGAATGGCAATGCTGATTGCCAAAAGCAACCTAGAATTTTGGGGAACTCATTTTCTTAAATCCCAAAAATGGGTGCAGTACCAGTACTCACCACTATCAGAAAGCCGGCGTTTTAAAACAGCACCAGATTTTTTTTTATATGTGTAAAACTGAATAGATGAACCCAAAGCATGCCAAAGAAAGACTTACTGAGAGGTGGATCCAATGTAAAGTTATATTCTGAAGTGACTTGAAGGTTTATAACAAGACTGACTGAGCTGTGGATTTCAGCAGTTTAAGTAAATTTGGACTGAAAGACACTAAAAATCTAAATGTTTAAAAGAAATGAGTGACCTATTTTTGAGTGTCACATAGGTTGCAATTGTTTAAATGTCATAGTTTTGAACTTAGAATCAGCATTCTAGCTGCATATGTAAAAATGGTTAATTTTATTTGAATGCAGAAAACTGGGGAACAAAAGTGACATTAGCTGGGGCCTGGCTTAAGGAACTGAATTCTGCCCACCAGCTACCCCTGACAGGAGTTGAGACTTGCACAACAGCTGTGTTCCCAGGCCTATCTGCCTTTTGCTGCTCCCACCAAAAGGGATATGACACTTCCCTGATTGAATTACCTGGGCTCTGCAGGAAATTGAACAAAGCCCTGTCCTGACTCAGGCAAATGTTTTATTATGGGGGCCGTAAAAAGTGGCTTCCTCCTGGAAGTAAAGGGGAGGAGCACTGCCTGTGAGAGCAAGCTGGCTTGGCAGAACTGGAAAAACCAGAAATTCAACCTTGTGCTGGGGGGAAACCACACCCCTGTAGCCAGAATATGGTTTTAGAAAAAGATGAATAACTCATAGAGTGGACTTGTGAAAATTATTTAAATGATACCATAATTCTTGTGGTTTTTCTGCCCACATTTTAAGAGGTTTTTAGAACCGGTGGCATGATCTGGGGGCAAACTAGCAGTTAAGAGGGTATTACTTAAAATGTATGCATGTTAAAAATCTGACACTTCATCAAGTAATGTCCATACTCCTTGCGTACATGTGTATAAATTTGGGGTAATGTCTGATATTGCGAAACCAGTTAAAAAGTGCAAATGTCGCCATTTCTGAATGCAAGCTCCCAGGAAGAGCAGATTTGGACAGGGTATACCTCCTGTGATATGTGATGGGTGCATGTAATTTTAAACAAATGTGTACCTGTGCAAATATGTCTTTTGGGTCAAAATATAGATTGTGTGTAATTTGACAGGGGTGGGTTCTCTGTACCATAAACAGACCTCATCATGATGACACTTCATTTCATTCCCCCAATCAAGGGGAAGAGGAGGAAGTGGCCAATGACAAGTGGAGAGGGGTAGAGCCTAGTGATGCTGCACAAACACCCATTTTCAAAACACATAAAAGCAGACAGACAGGACAGATAGGGACCTTCAATTCCATTTGCTGCAACGCACTCTGCCGGATCATACCACATCCAGAGATCCAGACTTCAAATCCATCAATCTCCAGAATCCAGAGAGAGAGCAGAGCTGACCCAGACCACTGTTAGCAGAACCAGAGAGCTGACCCAGATCACTGTGAAGTGCCGAGACCAGACCAGAGTCCAGTCTAAAACCTGACCAGATCCGTGGCGAGGCCCATTTATTTCAGAAATATATTGTGAGTACCTAGCAGACTGTGCAGAACCAATCTCTTAGTTAAAATAATATAATTCAAGCTATTTTAATCTAAGTAGAACTGCCTCCTAACTGTCACCTGTCATTTGTAAAGCTGTCACCTGTCATTTTCTAGTTGCAAGCTGCACTTGTCACTTCGAATTTTAACATTCCAAATCCGAAAAACTACCTTTTTTTGAATCGCTCATATCTCCGTAACCGTTTATCCTAGATCCTTGCTAAAGTGAGCCTGGACTAATATTAACTTGATACCACTCACCCTGAACCTCAAGAGGGAATTAAAAGCATTTCAGCATATTCCTCACTTCATTGCCAGCACATATAAAAGCATTTTGGGCCTGTGTTTCCAACTTCTGTAGTGTAAGCTTGCTGGGGTGAACTGAATTACATTTGATTGCATTTCTGAGAACTGTGTACTTTCCTTCCATTTCCTTGCATTGCATAAAAGGAGGGGATTGCCAGAGAAAAGTGATTACATTGTTTTGTTGAAATCATATTGCATATTTTCTGTATTGCATTTTCATTCAACATTACATCCATCTGAACTTATATAAAGCATTCTCTACCACCTTATTCTTCTGTTCCTATTTACAAGTGTGATAGTGCCAGACTATCCATTATTGATTACTGCTCAGATTCAGTGTGATATTCAATTATTAATTTATTATAAAGCGTGATATATATATATATATATATTGTTTAAATTATCAAATAAACCTTTAAACGTGCAAAACAGAACTACTTCTTGGCTCAGTGGGGTCAGGAGGATTCCAAGAGAGGGGTGTTATATAGGGGTAGTCATCCAGAACGCATGAACTGGACATAAAGATATATCAATAAGGGTTTCCATTCAGTATCCCAGACTAGGCATTGACTTAGCTGCAGTGTTGAATTGAATCCTCTTACAGCCGTTACATTTGGATTGGTGCTACACAGTGGTTCCACAAATGAGAAGTCCTCTGACCTAATAACTCTTAATTGAGGTATTAAGTGAAGTTTTTCAAGCATAGCCTCTCGTGGTAACCACTTCCCTCCACATTTTTGATTCAAGTTCTTCACGATGCAGATCCTATTTTCATCTTTAATTTCATCTCTGGCTGGGATTGGAAGTACCTTCTCCGAGTTCATGCTTTCATAGGTACTGTTTAGACTATTCCTTTGCGGGGTGGAGAATTGGTTGTCCATAGCAATAGGACTGTCTATAAGATAGAGTCTAGACTATCATTACTCACTGCTGATATTTCTTTGGACTTCTCCGGCAATATCCAGCTCGTGAGTGTTCCCGGGCCCTTACCTCAGTGTTTCTTTCTTTTCAGAGCCCTTTTTTTTTGCTTTTTTAGATTTCTGCTGGGGATTCGCTGTATTGGGAAGTGGAGAGGCCACCTCCACTGGAATGTTTCTTAAAGCCGCTCTCTTAGCCATTCTGCACTGTTTTTTGGTCAAGTGAATATGATCTTCTTTTAGAGGGGGCTCTCCCCCCCCTGTATTAGTTGGGATGATCAATATATCAGGCTCCTTAATTCCTTCAAACTCCGCTCCGTGGGATGGACTTGAACCAGGTAAATTTAGCTGCAAGACTGTATTTACATGTATTTTCCCACATAGTTTTAGGAGGATTTTTAACGCAAATTGCAAGGAAGTTAAGGACGCCTGCAGATCGGCAATCGCGGCAGAGTTCAACAGTGATAATTCATTAAATCGATCAGCATCGTGTTTCCCAGGCTGATCAATATCAATCAAAAGATTAGGTGATTCAGACAATCGGCCCGAGCAGAGAGACCCCAGGGCGGTATTTTCTGGCTGCAATACCTGAGCCTCAATTGTCATACTTGCAGCCCTCGGAGTGGGCACCTTCTTGAGGTTTCCCAGCACATCAGTGTTTGTAGGGGGGCCATTGATTTCTGTATGGACAGACACAAATCGAGTAATGAATTATTATCTATGTCATCAAAATTTGTCAAATCCAGGGGACGACTACCATTATGGATTATAGGGTGTGTCTCCTCTGTATGATCTGTGGGACGTACTTGTGGTATTTTTTCAAATAATGCCGGGATAGTGCCTCTAGTCTTGGCTGGGGAGTTCAAACTGTCCCCTCCAGGCACATTATTAACAGGCATCTTTGGACTATTTGTCTTACCTTTCCTCAAATTGTAAGACATTTTAGCACTGCTCACTTTTGGCGGCATAATAACTCAAAGAGAGTGGGCTCTAGAGTTAGCTAGTGGGATCAAAGGAGAATTTATTCCCCCGCAGTCTCCCCTAGTTTGTACGTATATTATGTAATGGCAGCACAACCAGACTAGACCCACCTCAGCAGTCGTGATGCTAGACTTTTTATAAGTAACTGATAATGCCCCACATTGAACTAAAGTTTGAGGATAAGTAGCCCCAGCCAGTATCTTCACACCAGCAATTTTAATCCTCCATGCTCAGTGCCAGCATTCAGACTCCCCGCTGATTTATATATCAGGCAAAGTCAGGCAAGGTTAGGTCAGGGGTGCACCAATCTTCGTACGGCTGCACTTTACCACTCTTTACTGCACTTTACCTCCGTGCAAAGAATGGAGTCCTGTTACTGATAGGGACAGTCAGGAGGTTGCAGTGGCAGCGGGAAGCTGGCGGCAGCGTGGCCAGTGTCGGTGGCGAGCAGGTAGCAGGAGTGGCGGGTCGAGATCAAACGCGGGCGTTGACTCGCTTCGCTTCCTGCATCCCTCCGACGCTGCTCGTAGTCCCTCTGCACTCTCTCGCCACGCACCACGCAGTAGAGGAAAGGACCTCACGGTTCTCACCGAAACGAACGAGCATGTCAAGCCGCACCACGTTCGAAGCTCACAATCAGTATACAGAGCTGAGAACTGGCCGCTTCTGACGTAAGGTCAATACATATCTCTTCAATGGATCATATGTAGCAGGACTTCAACCCAACCCCTTCACACTGTACAGCTCCCATTAATGAAAACAGTTCACAATTAGCAGCATCCACAAACATACCACAGCCTCCACCACCCCTACCTATAACTCATTCACAACTACTCTATAACTACCAACCTAACCATAACCTTTCCACAACATTGGCCCTACTTTAACAAATCAGCACCCAGCATAGTACCCAAGCACATTTAAGGTACACTTCCACCATATCCTCTTCCATACTGACAGTATGTAAACCCAGCGCCCAGTGCCCAAACTGCATGATTTTTCACATCGCCAGGTACACAATAAAAACGTTTCCATGTTCTAACTGTGCCCTTACCTGCAAAACCAAACATACACGCACGGCACCTCACTTTTCCTGCTCTATTGTGTCTGAAATTTACTCCACACCAATTCTTTACAGGTCACCACCCTCTAACTGCTGCATAATCCAAAATGCATTAGTACCGTGTGTGTCCTTAAGTCCTCGCCTCTTAAGTGCATGGCCTACGGCCTACGACCACGCACCCAACAGTCTAGGCCTTCAACATTCTCCCTGCTACACAATAGCACCATCCATTTCACCATATCACCAACTTTGACTATCCACATACACAGCACTACCACCAACACTCCTACCCAACCTGCGCACCACCATGGAAGTATGCAGCACCAAATTGCACCACTTACCATAATGTACAAAGAAAACACTGTTTCCCGCACCCCTGTGCACTTTCATGCATATACTATAGGTGGCACCACTTCCATTCCCTAACTATTGTCTCACTGCCAAAGTACCCACAACGTAATGCACCATGCATTTCACCCTATCACCAACTACACCAATCCACATACACACCATTGCCACCAGCACTCCTACCTAACCTACCCACACATGCACCAATCACATACTAAATCTGTGCATTGCACCCATTCTCAAAAACAGGTTGCTGCCAAAAGAATCCACAAAAATACCACAGCCTGCACCGCCCCTTTACACACCCATTCACAAAGTATTGCATCTCTACCAATGTAACTACTACTTTCTCCCAGCATTGCCCCTACTTAAAAAATTCAGCACACAGCATAGTAAGCAAGGACAATCAAGGTGCACTTCTACCATATCCTCTTCCATAGTAACAATATGCAAACCCTGCACCCAGTGTCCACACTACATGACTTTTCCCAGCACCATTGCCAAGAACACATGAATACATTTACCATCTTGTAAGAGTGTCCTAACATGCAAAAGCAAACATGCACACATTGCACCTCCCTTCTCCTGCTCTATTGCGTGTGAAATTTGCTCGAAACCCACTCTTTGTAGGTCACCACCCTCTAAGTGCTGTGGATTCCAAAATGCATTACTGCTGTGTATGTCCTACAGTCCTAGCCTTTTGACTGCATGTCCTATGGCCTACGGCCTTCGGCCATGCACCCAACAGTGTAGACCTTCAACACTGCCACTGCTACATAATGGCACAGCACTAAGACCACCACTACTACCCAACCTACACAACGCCATGGAACTATGCAGCAACAAATTGCAGCAGGTACCATAATGTAGCACAAACACACTGTCTCCTGCACCCTTGTGCACTTGCATGAACATACTGTGGCTGTCCCCACTTCCATTCCCAAACTATTGTGCCACTGCCAAATTACCTAAATTGGGTTTGTAACATTGTCCTACTGCAACCAATATGCACACATTGCACTATGCAAGCACCACCCTGTACCGAATGCACATCCACACTTCCATTACTGTGGTGGGTATGCTAAAGCCCTATGCTCTTCAGTGTATGCCTTATGGTCAACTGCCTTTGCCCATGCAACCAATAGTGTAATCCTTCCACAGAACCAACGCAAAGCCCTTCCCCCATCCATGCCACCATGTGCCCAACTACCGCATTCCATCCGCATAGCACAGCCCCCCCCGCTCCCACCCAACCTATGTCCTGTGCAATTGATTCCGCTTCTGAAAATGACCTGCCACCACTCACCGCGGAAAAAGGTTGCTGCAAACAGGTCGCTGCAGAAGCTATCGGGCCGTTACGGACCCTGGCTCCAATCATCACACAAAGTACTCGCCTGTCTACCTACCAGCAACTTCACACAGTATGCGGAAATACTGCAGGCAATCCCCTCCGTCTTCTTCCACCTACCTACGTATGTCACATGAACCACTTCTCACTCCCTGACCTGTTCCCTCCCTTCTTGTAACCAACACATGCTGTATGGTACATTTTCCAGACCCTTCCACCGCCGCACTGTCCTCTGATACACCATGGCGGTGTTGCCCAAAAACTTTGACGCACATCATGCTTCTTCGCATCCAACCAACGGCCGTGTCCAATGTTCGCCGACATCACGACATACCACAGGCCAATGATACTTCGGTCCGCGGAGCGAACAGGGAAATGGGTCAGCGGAGCGAACCCAGAAATCACTAATTTTTTTTTGGATGTACATTTCAGTCATTTGCAACAAAAGTACTTGTCAGATTTCCACAAACACACAAAAGCATGCTTTCTGACTCAAGCCCCCGCTCCGGCCTCAAATTTGGTGAAAATCCATCCAGCCGTTCGGGCTGTAGCCGTGCACAAAGTTTTTCCCCATTCAGTTTATGGGAAAAACAAAAAAATTGGTACCTCCTTTAACTTTGCCCCCCACCCGCAGAAAACCTCATCCAACTTGGAGAAAAAATTCAGAGCCGCCCATATAGTTTTTCTGCAAAGTTTGGTGAGGATTCATCCAGGGAGAGCGAAGTTATAAGCCATCGAACAAGTGCTCTTCCTATGAGTTTAGCAACTTAACCATAACTACACGCCTGCTACCGCGGGCCGTGTAATATAAAGTCAGTGAAAAAACTTTGTTAAAGGGATGTTATTTTAAGTTGCACTAAT
Source organism: Ambystoma mexicanum (assembly GCF_040938575.1). NCBI lineage: Eukaryota > Metazoa > Chordata > Amphibia > Caudata > Ambystomatidae > Ambystoma > Ambystoma mexicanum. The sequence continues at coordinate 1,398,890,336 of NC_090935.1, read as the reverse complement.
AAAAACCAATGAAATTCACTGAAAAACGTTGTTAAAGGGACTTTATGGTAACACGTCAAATCAACAAAAAAAAAGAAAGTCGCCAGTTTGGTAAGCTAAGCAACCATAACTCACGCCACCACTGTGAGGTAGTTGTGAGAAATTGTGGAGTTTACAACATCACATAACTTAGCACAGTCCTAGAAGCAGAGGATAGGTGAATCATGAAAACAAGTGTTTCCCGTTTAGTGATCTTGGTCTATGCAAAGTGCAATAATGTAATCTCTGATTTTAAATGTAAAGATGGAGTCTATTGAGAAACAAATGCATGGTTACTGCATTAACGGGAGGAGACACGTGGCCCTATTATTTTACACAAAAAACATGTCCGCTACCTTTTGTTAGGAATCTGATTGCCCAGGAAGCATGGGTTGTATTAACAAACCATGCACACAGGTAATACGTGTGTGTGTGTGTGTGTGTCTGTCTGTCTGTGTATGTCTTTGTCTCTGCCTGTGCGTCACCCAAGAGGTTTCACAAACACAGCATGACTTTGCATCTTTCAAGGGAGGAGGGTTCAAGGGTCTCTCGGCTCATCCCCCACTTGGACACAGTTCATGACTATTCCTTGGCTGTCCACGCTAACATGCCAAGATCTCCATCTGGAACATTTGGCACAAAGAAAGCTGCATGCGCACTCTGTTGCTTCCATTTTTATAATGAGGCATTCATCCCTGCACTGATCTGGCACATAATGTGTCTTGTGTGTCAGGCTGAGGTGCAGTTTTCGTGTGGGGCAATCCTTCATATGATATTTTAAAAATGTGTATACTGTTGGTTTTCACGTGTTTATATGATGTGTAATTATTGCCCGTTCAAAGTACTTCTATTATCTTTGATGATGATGCTTCTTTTCCTTGCAGCACGAGGCCATGCAACCAGCCACAGCGCTTTTTCTCGTTCTCGAGCAATCAGAACATCTCTGTAATAAATAAACCTTTCATCTGCATTCCTTTGCTGCAGTTTCCACATCACAGGTAGATCTGGCAGGTCTCTGGGATGGCATGCACTCTGATGTCCCAAGTATAGAGAGTGCACCTTCTACTCTGGCAAATGAACAGAGTGCATCAGTGCCTCACTTCATTTGCAAATACACACATTCGAGGATTGAGCCAGTAGACTTTACCATTGTCCAGAAATATTCAATAAGGTTTGTCACTTCATAGAGGTCCAATCATTTTTGTGATGAAAAATGTGACTCTGCACAGGACGAAAGAGGATTTAAATTGTTCAAAATGTTACAGCCATATCATCCATTGTTAAAGAGCCGAAGCTTGCGAATATATGCATGGTACATATGTGTTATGTTATATGCATTTATAAGGCGCCGGAGCCGGCAGGCATCAAGGTGCCGGCAAAAAAGTAGCTGAAAACATTAAGAAGGAGAAAAAAAGAAGAAAGAAAAGATACTGTCACAGGGAGTTAATCAAAGAGGCTGGTTTTCAACCCTTTCCTGAATTTCAGTAGATCAATTTCTGAATGCAGTTCTTTTGGAAGTTGATTCCATAACATGGCGGAGCGGACAGCAACAGATCTGCCCATATCCCTGGCTCACTTACTTCTGGGGACGGATAGGCAGACTCTGTCACTTGACCTTGTAGTTCTATACTGAGGATGGTCTTTAATAGATTCTTTCAGATAGCTGGGAGCTTTACCGTATAGACATTTATGGGCAGTAGTCATGGTCTTAAAGCGAATCTGCGCTTCCACAGGAAGCCAATTTAAGTTCCTTCTGTGGGAGGAAATAGGGTCATGGCTAGCAACCCCTTTAACAATGTACAGCATCATTTTGCAGGACTTGCAGGCACCTAATGCTATTCTTACTGTCCTGAATCATCAAGGCATTGCAGCAGTCAATCCATGGCATTATCAAACTGCGCCCAAGTTTAGCGCAGTTAACCTCCGTAACATAAGGTTTAACTCGCCTGAGAAGCCTAAGGAGATATTGAGCTTTCTTAGAGACATTTTCGATGTGCACATTGGAGTTCAAGGAAAATTCAAAAGTCACACACAGTGGGCCTCATTACAACCCTGGCGGTAGCCGTGCCTGTCACACAGGCACTGCTGCCGCCGGAGTTGCATTTTTTCCGGCCCCTGGCAATGGGGACATACAGGGCCATTCCACCCTTGGCGGACCCTGTATATACCCATTAGCAGGGGCTGTAATCCATTAATCCCCATTCCCATTGAGCCCCATAGGGGAATGGGGAGGTTGGATGCACCGGCACCATTTATAACGGTGCCGGTGCATCCGACATGCTGTGCTCGCAGGTGCCTTTCTGACTGCCAGGTCCGACCGATAATTCTTTAATTGTAGCCGGATGCATCAATGGCCTATGCATTTCAGCATTTAGTATGTATCAAAAGTAAGAGTAGCACAATTATGACATACAATTATATCTGCATTATTAGTGCATTAACATAATTCAATCAAGGTATCATGTTTAACAGGCCACAAGACATTTGACAAACACGCAACCCAATAACAAAAAAAGTGAAAAGGCAAAAATAAATAATGCATATGTATAGCATAGTCAGGCAACAATTTTGTTGCATCATATTTTGATTATTATAGTGATATAATTGTGCTCTTCCACTGTTGTCCATGTGCTCTCGCATTGTGACTGCTATTTAGATAATCTCATATACTGTTTGATCAAATAAAATAAAACAAGTGGTTGTTGATTTAAACAGGGGATTATCTCTAGATATAGATTAAGGTGGAAGTATCCCATATTTCCTGATAATTCACATGTTTCTTACCTGCCGGTCTACTAGATCTTCTAATATCATGGAAGCGAAGATTTCAGAGTAAAAAGAAATAGTGAGGATTCGTACTGATAATCAACAACAGTATTGTGTATCTTGTTCTATAATAACGTTTGTTGCAAGAGGGATCATACTCACCGTAGTGATAGTACAATGTATCTCCACTTCCACTACTGATCGCTTCCTAACAGCGTATGTGTATGTGGCTGCTAAGGTTCAACGTAGCATTCCTTTGGTGAAGTTTGGGCATTTCTGGACCAAAGTGAATGATTCTAAATGTAAAGGAATACATTGTTGTTCATTCTGCTAACAGATATATTCTGAGTATTGTGTTCTTTAGAAAGGACATTCTTACTGTAACGATAGCGGATTGTGTCCTTACTACTGTTCGCCTTCTGGCGGCATACACATGTGTGTAAATTAACCGATAGTGATCAACATACTGTTCCTTCAGTAACGGTCCAACGCTTCTGGTATGCAGGCAGCCATCTTGAAGTGTCTTCCTAATAGTCTAGGTTACCTCTTCTATGCTAATGTATGTATAATTAAAATGGATGTCACTTGTATGAGAGGAGTGTGGTAAATGTTCTATAATCTTAGATACAAAATCTCATTTGGGTTGCAATTAGGATATGCGAGCTAAATGTGTTGTATATTTATTTATATATATGAAAATATCTCATATGTCAAGGCAACAGAATGGTAGTTCAGAATGATATTCCTCTACCTCATGTGAAAATATGTGTGTGATACTGCTCAAGGAATGTGATATGAACTCTGCCAAAATCTGATAATGGCTACATGCTGTTGTTCAACTTTTTATATGTCAGCTGCGCCACTATACGGTTCAGTCTGTCACTGTGCGTGATATAAATACACAAATCAAATCTGATCAAATCAATAGTCCATTCAGTATTTATATGGTAAGTAAAGATGGTTCAAGTTCATAGTGCTACTCGGGACTGTTCATGAATTGTCCGGAGTTTGGTGAAAAATGTGAAAAATAAATAATAAACAAATAAATAATAATAATAATAATAATAATAATAATAATAATAATAATAATAATAATAATAATAATAATAATAATAATACAATAAGGCTAAAGACGGAATTACTTCCAAGTGCCAATGTACAACTTGTGATTTTTGCTGTTTGTGGTGATTATTCTTAGGACACCAAATCATGGCCGTCCCTGGGTAGTGAGATATGCATTCTCTGTTCTAGGTCTGTGTTACTTCTACAAAGATTTAGTCAAAGAGTTAGAATTCTATTTGGTACAAAAAAGCAATTTGAGCGAACACAGTGAAAACTTAGAGTCACATTCTACTTTTACCTCATACTCTGTAATTGAAGCTAATCTCACAATACTAAAGGTTCCAATGGATATGAATTACTTTGTTCATAAAGAGTAAATGTTCACAGCAAATAATTCAGGTCCCATTCTTCATTCATCCCATTTTGGGTGAGGCAACCTAGTCTATCAATCCAAAAAGCTTCACGTTGAGCTCTTTTCCTTTTTCTATCTTCTTTTTGTCCTCTGTCTTGAATAGTTTCAAGTACTTGGAATTTTACTTGTGAAACAGTATGACCTTTCTCTACAAAGTGTCTTGCTACAGCTGATGTTACGTTTTTTTTTCCTGATACAGGACTTGTGCTCATTCATCCTAACTCATACTTTACATTGCTGTCTCGCCTACATAGTAAATCCCACAGGGACATTCTATGTAGTATATTACGTTCTCTAATTGTTTCAATTGATTGTTTTGCCTGTTTTTGGATGTAACACTATGGAACCTTTGCCAACATTGTTGCAATTGCCACAATTTAGGCAATGGTATGTCCCTGGGTGTTTATCTTTATTGGCTGCTTTCATCACACTTCTTGTGTAGACTAACATGTTCCTTAGGTTGTTACTCTTTTGGAATGCAAAAACTGGAGGTTGGGGGAATAATTATTGTGTTCTTTCATCACTGGTCAAGATGTTCCATTGCTTAGAAATACTTTTCTTGCTATTTTGGCTTTGGATCGAGTATTTAGAAACAAATACTATAGTTGTTTTGTTTTCTGAAAAAGGTCTTTGCGATGTGTGTTGTTACTTTTATGTAATACTTTTTGCAATTCTTCTTCTGGATACCCTCTATTCCTTAGTTTCTGCTGTAGTTTAGCCAATTGTTCATAACATTCTTCAGGGTCGCTAACTATCCTTTTGATTCTGAGCATTTGCCTGTATGGTAGATTCCTTCATATTGAAGTCACACAGTGTGATACCAATCTGGCTGAGGGGACCTCAGGCATGACTATGGCTCAAATAAAATATTTGGCTCATTTCCCTACCACTCTTCTGGCAGCTGTCCAATCTCTCTCCTCTACATTGTCTCCCTCTTTAAGATTTCAAATGTAGTGAGAGTTTCTTAAAGTATAACAGTAATGTCTCTTGAGGAGACATCTTGGTCTGTGGAACTGTCTGGAATGGGGAAATCATGTGATAAATCACATTCAAACAAAAAAGGCTGGGGCAGTCTTGAGAGGTACGTCCTCAGATGGTGCTAAGGGAATACATGCGGTATGTGTTCCTCTACATAATAAAAGCATGTCAATTTCATGCAGAGAGCGGGTAAAAAAAGGAAGTGTGAAGTTGCTTTTCTTCCTCCTTGGGAAATGAAGCAGATGGAGAGTTAGAATCCTCAGATCTGGTTTTGATTTTGGAAGGTCAAAACCTACATACAAATGAATCTGCAACCATTATGGCTGATGTATATGTTCCCTCATTAATTGATGCATCTGTGGCCACAAAGAGGATATTAGACACCATGGGAGTCCCTTTCTTTGACCTTTAGAGAAATGGTTCATACTAGATTGTGGGATTTGGGTCCCTTTGCTCATATAGCTAGGTATGTAAATGCTAGGTTGAGAAGACCTTCAACCACTTAGACACCCACTGTCACTCCTGTGTTTGACAGCCAGTTGGTCACTTTTTTGGCTAAGTCAGACAGAGACACTAAGACAGGACTTGATAGATCCCTCATATCTTGCCAGGACAAGGTTCTGGACTTTTCAGACCCACTTACCAAGATGTTTGATTTAGCTGAAGTAGCCATGGAAAATGGTACTACTGTGGGCCCTGTCCATCTGCATGAGTGGCCCCAAAGGCCAGTTTGCTTTCTGAGTAATGCCTATTTAGCCTTCAATGCTGAATGCAGAAAAGAGGTACTGCTGGCCTTAGATTCTAAATTGACAGATTGGGCCACCACTGAACAAGGAGTTGAAGCAATATCACACTTGTTTGGTGAAAAGAAATCATTAAAGAAATCTTTAAAAATGTGGGTCGTTACACCACCCTAGACAAGGTACAAAGGTGTTCGGGAGTTTGGTTTTTGGGTGGGCTAGAAAAGCATGGGGTTGCTTGCCCAGCAGCTTCACCCATGAACTCAGTAAACAGACATGTCATACCCAGCACTCTCAGAACAATTTCTAAACCTCTACCTTTTTACCCCAGCGGAGAATGGGATTGTGATCTAGACCCTCCAGAATATATTGTACAGCATGGCACAGGCAAGCGCAATGTGTCTAACCTTTTCAAGCCTGTGCATCAATGCCCCTCCACTCCAGTGTAGGCACAAGACATGAGCCTTCAACAGGCCAGGCTGAAGGTCTGCTCAATAAAGAACCTGGTCCAAATGTGTGAGTCCTTGTAGGCCAACTCCTGTATCATCTGTGGATCCCACACAAGTGTCATGAGCCATGTTAGCTGGGGGAGTCATCTGCAAGGGCTGAGGTCAAATTTGTCAGTCACAGGGCATTGTGGATGTGTTGCCTTTTACAACAGCATGTTGATGGTAATTCTATGCATGCATTCCATGAGTATTATCGCACACCATGTCTAACACTCACACTAGTGGCACGTGGAATTATTCAGCATTTGCCTTGACGTGTGAAACTGTGCACCCAGCAGTTGTCGCTTTAAGGGTCTGTGATTGTCATGGCATGATGCCATGGTGCCTGTTATAAGCCTGTGCATTGCTCACATGTATGTGCCCTGTTGGTTGGTTAATTGTACCGCAGCAGGTTTCTGTTGTCTGCATCTATTCCAGGATGGTGTCATATACCTGAGTACATGGCATTACTCCTGCTAGTGTTACTTTCTTTGGTGCAGTGTTGTACTTTGTGGTTCAATAAACAGGGATATATTATGTTGCGTTGTGGTATCTGTAGTTGTGTGTGTTGTTAGCATGTCTGGGAAATGTTAATTTGCAATTTCATACAGCATTGTCCATCATGTCCAAGTCCTGTGGATTATAGGCTGTAATGTTTGTAGTGAGAGGGGAGGCCATGCACGTACATAGCCTTGACAGGGCATGCATTTTTTCAGTTGTGGTTATGCAACCCCCAATAAACAGTTGTGATCACCATGCACTCCTTTTTTAGATAATTCCTCAAGTTCAGATTAAGTTTTTAAAGCAAAAATGCTTTTGATGAATTTAAGGTGCAGGGAGATAACAGTCAACCCTGGCATATGGGTTGTGAGATAAATATAAACAGAATAAGTTCCTAATAGAGGAACTTCCATCCCCTGCACACTTTCACAAGCTCAGAATAGTGAGCCAAACAATTTAGATTAACTTATGTTCACACTTCAAGTGTGATGTGCTAAGACAACAAATAATTTTTCATTGATAATGAATTAGACAAACTGCTAATTTGTGATTCTCAATGATGAACATCAAGACATAATTCTTTTACATCTTCATATGTAGTTTTATTTTTCAAAATTGGCCCAACGCGTTCCGAGAAAAAACATCTCTTCTTCAGGGGCATATTCAATATTTCAATCAAATCTAAAGAAAACATTTAAAAAAACATTAAGTTACTTGTTCTTTAGGGAATATCAAGTTACTCATAATTATTTTTGTCAAACTGACCGGTAGCCTAAATACAGGTATTGCAAAATCATATATTACATTCATCATCAATTATATTTGTATTATTCACTTCATTCAATGAATATCTGACCTCTTCAAGTGTATCAGATCTTGGTGTGATTGTGGGTGTATTCTCTAAGTCAAAACTAAAAACTTCCTTTGCAGCTGACTATCCAATTGTAACAGGTACTAAAACATGGTGTGAAGTAATATTGGAAGAAAAGCACCCAAACATATTGTCCTGGAAATCCTTTATATAGCATATCCATTATTTGTTTTATTTTCATGATTTTTGGTGTTTCTGATTCTCTGGCTGTCTAGACATGCGTGGCTATAGTGTATCCAAATATCATAATATAATTCTCCTTATTTTTAAGGTTGTGTTAGAGTCTAGGCTGGAACCCCTCAGGTGTAGATCTATATGTGTGTTTAAATAAAATTCCAATGCTGTCATCTCACCATGTTTTAGGAGGAAGTACATATTTATATCTGGCTATCTCAATGATAATTCTTTTGTTCATTTCTGAAGTTGCTTAATAGAATAGAAGATGGAATACATTGAATCTCAGAGAACTAGCTAGTAGTCATACCCAAATAAAGCTGACATCAAACATGGTTGTTTGAGGTAGAGTTCAACAAGTGATAGTGCTTAATCAACGTCCAATGATGGTCCTCCGCATAAAGTTAGGAGGGCATAGTATGAGTGTATGAGGTCTGGATAAGGTACGTAATCTATTAAAAGTAAGAGGACCTTACCCTTCGAGTAGGACTGAAAAGCCCAATGCTGAATGGTAGCCACTGCTTGTGGATGTAGGGGAGATCACCAAGGTGTTGTATCCCACGAGGGTGCCCGCTTGGTTTAGTGCTGCCCCCAAACACTCTTCACGTTGCTTTCTGAAGTGTTGCAAGATTAATTTGTGTGATGGCATTTGTACTCACCCAAAATTAAAGTCTGTTGGCCTCTATGACCCTCCATGCATCCAGGCAGTGTGCTGTCCACAGGACCATGGCATAGTGGGTGGAACCAGGGAAGAGGGCACAGCAGTGTGTGTTAAAGAGGTCAGGATTACAGGTGAACTGACTATTGAGGGAGTGATACTGCTTCCTGTTGTGGTATACTTTTTCAGATGCCTTGGGCACACTAACTCCACAAGCGTGGTATCCAGGCAGCAATGACATTGTGCATGTAGGCTACTGCATAAAACTGTGTCTTCATGACATGCTCCTGTGCTGGAGTGGTGGAGTGGTGCGCAAGAAGATGTACTGGAACACATGGCGTGGGAGGGCTTTCCAGCTCCTGCTCAAGCACTTTGGAAAATGTGGGCTGCTACATGCCGTGTGTTACGCTCATCTGATCTCCACAGGGGCACCGAACGGAGCTGGATGATCTGGTGGTGAGTGGAGTTTTGTACTCCGCTCCGATACGAAAGCAGGCTTGCCTAGAAAGGTGAATCACAGGTTACCCAACCATGTGGATGAGGGCGGCTCCCGCCTCCATTGGCGTCCTCTTGAAACCCCCGCTATGTCTCACCTTTGAGTTATGAATAGCGGGCTCTCCGTCCTGCCACTATTCGCACGGGTGCATCGTAGTTCTAGGATCTAGTTAATTCACTGATCCTATTGAAAGTTCCAGACAACTGTGACTCTATGGTAAGTCTTATTCCAAAGATATGGATAGCTAAGAGTTCAAGTTTCAAACGTTCACTCTGTACCTTTCTTTACAGATTCCCTCTTTGTGCACACGATGGAGTGAGGTTCTTGGTAGCTGGCTTCCCAAGGTAAGATTTTCACCAGTGCTATGCAAAAGTCTTTCCACCCGATACTGTTTTTCTGCACAACTAACCTGCTGCTTTTGTATTCTGCAGGTGAGGAATCTCCTGAACAAAGGCTGCGTGATGAGGAATTGTGAGCCCGTGAGGATTGCTGCCTTCAGGTGAGAGCTGCCTCGTGCAGGATTATAAATCAGAATGAGGCCTTCTCACTGCTCTGCTAACCTGATGTCTTCTTTCTGTTTTACAGATGCAGCAGTCCCGGAGCGGCGATCGGAAGATGAAGCGAAGATCGAGTGATGACGTTCCGATGATTCGCTGGTAAGTATTAGTGCGGCGATTAACTGTGATGAAGAGCGTGTGGTCTGCAAGGCTAATCTGAGGTTCTTTCCTTTTCAGATCTGAAGAAGCGTGGACTCCCGAGCGGCCGCGATGAAGAGACTGGTAAGTATCTTGTTCTGCTCTTCTTTCTCACTCTTCTTTGCAGGTAGCTTGAGACCACTGGATGGGCGTGGCTGATGGATGGCCTGGAGCTGCAGACATGGTGAGCGTTACGCTGCAGGAGTGCATAATAACGCGAAGCGTGTTCTGTATTAAGGGTGTGGCTTATATAGTCTTCTGAAAGTAGTTCCAGCAACCACACCCAAGCAAATAGTCCCACGGCAAGTAATCCCTACACCCTGCCTCATATTGGTTCGCACGTGCCTCTCTGGGTCTGAAACGTGCCATGTTGGTGATGGCAGTATGAGCCTGGCGCCAACGGCACCAGGACCGAGTCCATGAAGCCCCTGCAAGATTCCTTTGGGCCTTCAAGGCCCCCATGGGACCCAATGCCTTGGGCAGGGTGGTCTGTACCTGATGTTTGGGGGTATGGACCATGACACTGTGCAGCATGCACATGGATTGCTGGAGTTGTCAGGAATTTCAGGATGGACACAAGCTTCAGCAGCGTGGGTATGGCTGTTTGTATGTTTATCATGCTCTCTAGGTCATTCTGGATTAAGGTGAGCAGCTCAGCTGTGGTCTCTCTGTTCAGCCAGTACAGCATAACCAGCTGGTTGTCAGTTAAGGTCCAGGGTGAGTGCCTGACCTGGGGTATGGGTGCTCGCCTTAAATGGCATCTCCTCATCCACCACTCAGCGCCCAGTTCCCTGTGCTGATCTTCTTGCCTCTGTAGGTCAATGTGCAGCATAAGCATAATGTTAGAAAGTGTGCTTGTGGAAGTTGTGTACCTTATGTAGCCTTCTTTAGTGGATTGGGTGCACCTGTGGCATAATTTCAGGCTACTATCTACATTTACCCCCACCTTAAAGGTGGAGGTAACTGCAGTTTGTTATAAGCGGAATTGCCACCCATGTTGGGCAGTATTCTGGAAGTATTTCTACTTGTAATATGGCAGAAATACCGTTTTTGGGTTTCATCAGTAATTATGCCGGCGGAAATACTACTGGGATTGCATCTAACATGTGTCGCTGGTAATTACGGCAGGACTAATTCTGCCAGTACTAATTCTGCCAGCGGTATTACCACAACTCATAATTCAGCAGTACGGTAATAGTGGAGGTAATTCTGTTAACACCACTTTTACCATATACCGCCCAACTCATAAAGAGCCCCAAAAATTTCAAAGAGGTAACCCCTTACCTCCTTCCACACACATTTTTTCAGGTTAAAAAAGGAGCAGGTTAATTGGGTTTTTCCTTTTTCTGGTGCAAAAAAACATGAGGCCTCATTACGAGTTTGCCGGTCCGGTAACTATGGTACCGGTAAGCTTGCCTGTATCATAGTTACCGGACCGGCAAACTACGAGTTCTTCTCGTGGGTGCCTTTGCGCCCATCTGGTCTGACTTGGCAGGCATACCGGTACCCGCGAGCAGAGCACGGCGCATGCACCGGCACCATTCACAAATGGTGCTGGTGCATCCATCTTCCCCATTCTCATTGAGCCCTATTGGGGATCCAATGGGAATGGGAAGAATATTTTCCAGCGACCAGAAATGGGTAGTTCCCGGGTCCGCCGGGGTTGTAATACCCCAGGAATTGCCCATTGCTGGATGCCTGAAATAAAATGATACCGTCGGCAGCTGTGCCTGTATTAAAGTCACAGCTACCACCAGTCTCATAATGAGGCCCATGCAATCCTTTGGTTCTACAGACCATTCAAGGATTTCACAATCTGTTTTGTTCAGTGCTGTTGCATAACTCTTTACCAACCTTATATTTTCCAAACATAATTCTTGTGTGATCAGGAAGTCTAATATTGCCACAAAAAAGGAAATATCCAGCAGGTCACATTGAATTCTCTATGGTTTGTAACCAACATTTTCTTTGTAAAGAAGAAATTGGAGGGGGTCAACTGGTCATCATCTCAGGGCATCCAATGGCTTTCTCCAGTACAACCACTTTGAAATGGAGGGTGTTTTGTGTTGTCAAAGATACTGCTTCAGGGAGACTGGATATTAAGGTTGGATTTCAAAGATACAGATCTGAGCATGCCTATTCACAGCCTGCACCAGCAATGCATTCGGATTCTATGGAACAACAAGATGTGGGTGGGTCTTTATAGCTCTTAATTTTGGTCTCTTGTCGACCCCTTGGTGTTTCACCAAGGTCATGAAGTAAGTGGTCACCGTTCTCAGTGCACAAGGGATTCACCTCATTTAATTAGATGTCATTCTCACAATAGCTTGCTATTTAGAAATCACAGTCTCTCTCCTTTAAGGGTTGGAATTCATAATGAACTGGCTGGAAACAATCAAGGTGATGGCTTGTGAAGACACTGATAATTTGGGCTTTCAAATCAATATGTTCCAAGCCTTGCTTCAACATCCATTGCAAAGATCAGGGCCACCAAGAGGGAGATCATGGTAGTCGTGTTGGCCCATATCATCTCATTGAGAACTTTAGAGTGGATTGTATGTCTTTGGTCTTCATTGATCCAGTCAATTTTCCCAGTCACACTTCATTATCACGCCCTTCAGATGTTGAAGGATCTTCACCTCAGGAAGGGACCTGTTTAAGCACATCACAATGCCCTCTCCCCTTAAGCTATAACAGCACTTCAGTGGTGGTAAAATCACACACAAGACTGGAATGCATAACTATGGTTGTAATGGCTCCCAATCTAATCTTCAAAACAGATGAGTGTCCTCAAATGTGTGCATGAGGCAGCCTGCTATGCACGGGGAGAGGGAGTCCCCAGGAGAAGGAAATTCACATCAACTGTCTAGAGTTGATGGCAGGTTAATTCACTCTCACAAGCATGGTGTAATATGAGGGGAGTTGCTACATTCTCTTGAGGCTGGACACCACCTCAATGACCCAATATGTCACCATTATGGGGAGACCTCATTCATGTAAGTTAGCAGAGCTAGTGGAGAATTATGGCACTTTTTCCCCCAAACAGGGAGATTGTAATGTAAGCTGAATATATACCAGGACTGCACTCCAATGTAGTGGAATGGAATTTTAGATATCTGCAAGACTCTACCAGCTTTAGACTTCAACCATCTGTACTTCATTAGATTTGATAAATGAGAACCTCTGGATGTAGACCTTTTGCAAAGACACCTTCATTTCCAGCTTCTGATGTTGTTCAGCTTGTGCGAGACCCAGAGGCTTCAGCTCTGGAAGCTTTTCAGCAGAGGTTAGGCCAAGGTCAAAGTTTATGCTTTCCCTCCCTTTCTGGTGATTCCAAAACTGATTTGGCTGGTGAGGTTACAGAGTATCTTGTTAAGTCTGGGTAATGCCTCGCAGAACACCAAAGGCCTGGTATCTCGCTTTCCTGAAGATGTCCATAGAATGTGGACTCCATGTTCCCAGGAATCCAGTTAGATCTGTGTGATTTTGTTTTCAAAGTGTCACTCCAGTTGGTAGTTTGGAGAGGCATGGGATATCCATGGACAATTGGCTGCAGCCACTTCCATCATTAGGGAATCTTACATCCCCAAACTTCCTAAGGTTATCAAATGTCTTGGGGAGCTTAAGTTTGCTGGTGCATGTTAAGATTCTTATATTCCATTATGATGCCAGCAGTAGAGGTGGCATACTTTCTTTCTGGTCTGATCAAGTAAGGCAAATCAATATTGCAACATTTATAAATCAGTCATTTCAGTAGGTCATGTTGTGCTCAAAGGGGTACCTATTCGTAATCATACACAATTATGTTTTTTCATATGGACAGCCCTAGAAACTGTTGCATTTCCTTCACTGTCTTTGGTCTGGGAGTTTTATGTATTGTTTCAACTCCCTCAGGTGTTATTTTTCTCCCATCTGCTGACACAATTTGGCCCAAGTACACTACTTATTTTTGATAATACTGCAATGTGTCTTTGTCCACTTTGTACGCTTTGTCAGCTAGGAATGTCAGTAGTGTCAGTGAGTCTTTCCTGAATTCTTCTCCTGTTGTGCTACACACTAAAAGGTCATCCATGTATTGTATAACTGTACTAGCAACTTGTCACTTGCTCAAATCCGTTTGAATTACCCTGTTGAATATGGTGGGTCCCACACAGTACTCTTGAGGCATTATTGTAGGTTTCGCATATGTTCCCACAATATGTAAACGCAGTGAGATACCTGGTGTCTGGGTGTAGGGCAATGGAGACAAGGGCATTCTTCAAATCCACAACTGTGAAATAGTGTGCCTCTGGTGGAAAACTGCAAAAATGGTCGCAGGGTTTGGAACTAATGGGTATTCTGCCTCAATAATATCGTTAAGGGGACGTAAATCCTGTATGCAACGCCATGGCACTCCCTTTGAATTTTTGATCGGATAAATAACCGTAACACAAGGTGATATGGATTCCTGTATTATTCCCTGATGCCATAGTGGATGCAATATCTCTTATATGCCCTTGTCTGCTTCTTGGGAGAGGGGGTAGTGAGTAACTCGTGGTAACAAACCTCCTTCAATTAGTTTAATGTGTACCGCCCTAGCCCCTTTCAGTATGCCCACATCATGGGGTCTTTTTGTCCACAGGACCTTTGGAACTTTCTCCAAATATTCCTGCAAATATTTTATTTATTTATTTTCCAATATCTGAGACACCACTCTTTATTTTATCTGTACTGGAAATGGCATGCTCAGTTCGAACACTACCTCTCCCTCCTCCTCGTCTTTTGTAGCAAACAACTCTGTGTCTGTTACTCCGGTCAGTGTCAGGGTGATATCAATGCATAATATTGTTTGCCACTCCATGTTGTCATCATTGGTCGCAACTAATATGATCATGTCTTTTCTTACCACTACTTCCTCTAGGTACAGCAGTGTGTCTGTGCCTGAAGTAACAGTGGAGGGGCACTGTGGCCTGAACAGAAATTAATTGGACAATTGAAACACCTTTCCTAAAATTCCTAGTATGCATCCAAGCAGCACCTGCACGCCATACAGACACACATGTGTTGGTGTGGGCATCCCTCTCATCATGCTGTGGGCATAGTATTCCTGTATCAACACTGCCACCCTGGTTGGGTTCATCCCAGGTGTGGTGCACACCATCCCCTTCTCTGAAAATGAAATTGTGGTGTTCAGTTTGCTGAGCAAGTCCTAGAATGTTTATAGCTGTGTCTGTTGAATACAATAATGGTGCTACAATATGCTGCGTCCCTATTGTTAAGGATAAATCTTAAGTCAGAGGAACCTTCAAAATCGTCCCGAAAAGCCTTCTGTGTCCACATTTTTATTGGATAGTGGAAATCCCTCTTCTTTTATACATGTTCCGGTTGCCCCAGTATCTATGAGAAAGGAAAATATGTTTGTCCTATTTGAACTGCTACCGTGGACTCATCCTCAGGGTCTTCAGTTATTGCTAGGACAGGACACACTCGAACTGCCTGTGGGCACCCGTATTGGGTCATTTTGTTTACGGAAGACGTGAATGAATTGCTGTCCAACACTGTCACTCCTGTGTTTTGGGGCACAGTATTCTGTGCCAGTAGCGCTACTTTTTGTTGTACTTGTGTCTGTGCTGGTGCCTGAAGTATGCTCACTGTACCTTTTGTTCCTGCCATTTCCCCACCTTGCACTTGTACTTGTCACTGGGCTGGTATGTCCTGTGTCTGTGTGGGCAGCAATTGCAGTTGCTGCTGTGGTATCACTTGCATCTGTTGAGGTGTCTGTATATATGCCTGCTGTTTCTGCAATCCCTGCTGCGCTGTTTGTGCTATTAGTGGGCATGTTCGGGCAAAGTGACCAAAGTTGAGGCACGCAAAACACTGTCCTATAAACTGTGGCCCCATACCCCTTTACCCAACTCTCCTTCCTCCTGTATAATACCATCTCCCTGCCTGGCACTGTTCTGTCTAATGGCTTACTCCGCCCGCATATGAAAACTATGACAGTTGTGTATTTGTTGCATCTGCACTGCCATCCACTGCTGATTGTACTGCTACTTGGAGCCCCCCTTGTTGGGTGGGTGGCCCAACACCTGGTCCCAAGATCACTGCTCCTTCCATGCTTATTTTAGCCAGTTTTTTCTGAACTCATTTATTTTCCGCTTTTACCGCGTTGTCTACTATCACTTTATCTTTCTCCTGCTTCCTCTTACAATAGTTTCCTGTATTTCAGGCAATCCTTTCGCTTCCATCCCAACAATTTTTTCTAGGGAAACCTGCACATCCGCGGAGCGCCCCCTCTCTAAGATGTAATAAAACAAAGGTATTTTGTTGTCACAGGACTGTTTATTTTCCTGTGTTCACATCTCTGGTATGGACAGTATATATTCTGTGGGGTCCTCATCTGGCTTCATTTTATGTGCTTATATTGATCCCATATCTCATATATCTGGATACTGCTCTCTCTGAGCTTTCCACACATGTGCTCGATAATTGTTAACTGGTGCTCCATCATGTATGTTAGAGCTTAATTTTATCCCTACATATCCCGCTTGTTGCCAAATTTGGTCATTTCTTTCCCCCACCAATACCACCAATAATCTCTTAAGGTCTCCTATGGCCAGCAGAATCCCTGCTGTCTTCTTCTCAAAAATATAAATCCACTTACTCGCTCCCGCATTAGTGAACGTTGACTGTAGACCAAATTATCCCTATCTATTGTCTGCCAAAGTATGTAATGCACCCCACCATTTGCTTCCTGCAAACGGGGCATCTGTGTTTATGATCTGGGTTTATTCCGTTGTGTGGTCTTTTAGCTACTGCTATTCTAGTCTTCCTACTCTGAAGCCTATATCCCCACTAACCTAGTGATTCCTCTCTTTCCTCTTCTTCCCCTTCATTTCTTTTGCTTCCCCATCTCATATTTGATAGATCTCATGTGTCAAATTTGTCACCCCCATGGTCGCTGTCGCTACTGTCCTCCCAATCTGATACAGTGTGTTCACCCTCTATCATATCTAGTTCGCCGTTGCCCAAGTCCTATCCCCTTATATCTACCTTTCCATTGCTTTTTATGCTTCCCTGAAGACAGAGTCAAGTTGCTGTTGTGTGCTCTTTTTAATGTCCACTAAATATTTATTTCTCCTTCTTCTTATCTTTACTAACAGAGTTAGCTTCACACTCATCTTTCTTTTTGTTTGTTCCCTCTTTATCTTGAGATACTTGCCTAGGATCTGTACATCCAGCAGCTGGTTTTAAAAGTGGGTGGGGGTGGTGCACTCCCCTTTTCCTCCTCCCCTTCTACCTTATTCGTCTCTTTTTTTTTTTCTTCAAACAGCCTCTAGGTCCCTAGAATGCCCTGCCTCTTTTTGAGTTTGGCTCTTTTATAGGTAGCCGGCAGGTATGAGTACATACTGTTGATAATGTTTTTATCAAATGTTCCCTCCATGGGCCATTCCTGATAAGACTTCCCTACTGTGTCGTTTGCCCACTGGAAGTGGTACTTCATACCTGTCTCGTTAGTTTTAATTAGTACATGAATGACCCTCTCCACAGGCCCACCACCTTAACAACAATGCCCTATCTTAGTACACTGAGACTGCGGTTGTTCCTCCCTTCATTTGACCGCACTGCTTGCACGTGCTACATAGCTCTTTTAATATTTACATGTTACTTCGGCTCTGGCCGTTCCTTAATCTCCACAGCCACAATGAACAAAAACCATGACAACTTTCACTCTATCATGATAAACCACCACTACTCACAAAACACTAGCGCATATGCTTCTTTTCCTTTTTTCTTCTCTCGTTCAGATTCTTTAATCCAAAAGAATATAAAAAATTATGAAACTATACCAATTGCCTGCACTATGCACAACTCTTGTCCAACAAGGTCCGCCACTTACTACGCAACCCTCTGCTCTAATGCAGATGTGCCACCACCCACTTACTTCCTATCGGATAAATTGACCTAAAATCTAAGACTACTATGGCCAATTGCCCTCCACCTCTTCATGTCTTGAGGGTGCATCCTATAGACCATAAAAATAATCCCTCGAGCTCCTTGCATGTTCGAGCACGGGTACACTCACGTATCCTTTTAGGAGATTCTCCACTCTTCTCGACCTCGGAGTCTCCTGGTTAAAGGCTACTACCTCATTGGAACAAAGGCAACACCCTGACCACAGGAACTTGAATTCCATGGGCCTCCCCGAGTTTTGAGCTCTGTTGGGTGTCCTGACCCACGTTTAAGCTATCATGCTGCAACATTTGGTGCTGTGGGCTTAGAAAATTCAAGATGGCGGAAAACCCACATGTGCGCTGAAATCCAGGAAAGCTGCGCAGTTTGTGCGCACACTAAAATGGTTGCCTCACTTGCCACCCACCAGTGCGAGAATGAAAGGCTGGGTTGCCATGAGGGAAATGGGTTGCCAAAGGAAAAACAGTAGCGCCGGTTAGCTTCAAAGCGCTTTAAAACCACCATTGGACTACCCGCACAGTAGTCTGAAACCATTGGGAGTGGCAATGCTGATTGCCAAAAGCAAACCCATAACTGTTGGGAATTCATTTTCTTAAATCCCAAAAATGGGTGCAGTACCAGTACTCACCACTATCCAAAAGCCGGCAGTTTAAAACCACCCTGTGTTTCTCTGAAGGCAAGCCAAAGTGCCTATTTCAAACATTGCAATATGTGCAAAACTCACTGGACACCAGCAGACATTTGGTAGAATGGAGTGTTGTGTGCCTACAAAATCTGGGAAATGAAGAGCCCAAAACAATGCTTATAACAAAACTGCTATGGAGTCAGCAGTTTAAGTTGCACTGGATTTAAAGACACTAAAATCGAAAATGTTTAGATTAAATGAGTGAGCTATGTTTGGTGTCACATGCCTTTGTAACTGTTTAAATGTCATAGTTTTAGACTTAGAATCAGCCTTCTAGCTGCATATGTAAAAATGTTTAGTTTTATTTGAATGCAGGAACTGGGGAACAAAAAGTGACATTTTATCTGAAACTTGGCTTAAGGAACTGAATTCTGCCTGGCAACTACCCCCATCAGCAGTGAAACTTGAGTCACCACTGTGTTCCCAGGCCAACCTTCCTTTTGCTGCCCCCACTAAGGATATGCCATCTATCTGATAACTGAATTACCTGGGCTCTGCAAGAGAGTGAACAAAGCCCTCTTCACTCAGGCAAAGGTTTTTATTACCGCAGTCGTAAAATGTAGCTTCCTCTTGGCAAGAGCTGGGAGGAGCACTGCCTGTGAGAGCAAGCTGGCCTGGCAGAAACTGGAAAGACTGGTTTCTATACCATGTGACCTGGGAAACCACACCCCTTTGGAGCCAGAACATAACTTTAAAAAGATGAATAACTCATAGAGCGGACATGTGAAAATTTTATAAATGATACCATAATTCTTGTGATTTTTCTGCCCACATTTTAAGAGGTTTTTCGACCCGGTGGCGTGTTCAGGGGGGTTTTAGCGGAAAAGTGGATATTACTCTAAATGTGTGCATGTTAAAAATCTGAAACTTCATCAGTTAATGTCCCTACCCCCTGCACACATGTATGTAAAGTTGGGTCCATGTCGGAAATTGAAAAAGCAGTTAAAAAGTCAATTATGTACACTCTTTGAATGCAAGCTCCGAGAATGAGCAGATTTGGACATAGACATGGCTAAATTCAGCCACACCATGTATATGTAATTTCAAACAACTGTGTAACTCTGAAGTATGGATTTTGATCATATATATATTTGGGTGCACAGATGATAAGGGAGGATGTTTCAAGAGATCATAAAATGACATCAATCTGACTCACAGTTCAGTTTGCCAATCAAGCGGAGGAATGGAAGCCTGACCAATGACGAATGAGAGGGGCAAGTCTAGTGATGCAACACACACACCCATTCTCAAGAAACAGATAAAAGCAGAGAGTCAGGACACATAGAGACATTCAATTTCATCTGCCGCTGGAAGCCCTGCCGGAAAAATCCATACTTACCTCCATCAAACTCCAGAAAGCCAAACTAGAGACTTCAATCTATCCAGAGCAGAGACCAGACCAGAGAGAAAGCAGTGCTGTGCCTAGCAGAGACCAGACCAGAGAGAAAGCAGTGCTGTGCCTAGCAGAGACCAGACCAGAGAGAAAGCAGTGCTGTGCCTAGCCGAGACCAGACCAGGCGCTGTGAGCAGAATCCGGAAAGACCTGACCAGACTGAAGATCGTGACCAAGTCGCTTTCCTGTTCAAAATCTCTTGTGAGTACTTAGCAAAACTCAGAACACATCTCTTAGTTTAAATTCATCTAATTCAATCTATTTAACCTAAGTAGAACTGCCTCCTATCTGTCACCTGTCATTTCTAGTAAAATTTGTCATTTTGAAAAAGTGTGCGTTTAAAATTTACAAAACCAAAAACGACCTTTACTAAATTACTCATATCTCCGCAACCGTTTGGGCTAGAGACTTGCAATAACTTTTATTTGGAAGCTGAGATCCCAGGCTTTCCTAGGACCCCAAAACGGTAGAGATAGTCCTTGCGGTTCCTCTGTAATAGCGCTCGACGCATCCGCGAATTTTGCCGCGATTTGCAATTTCTTCACATGTAAAAAAACTGCTGCTGCCTGATTTCATTTGCCAGAAATTCGTTTAACCTGCTAACTATCCCTGCATCATTGCTAGTGTGAGCCTGGACTAATATTAACTAGATACCACTCATCCTGAACCTCTAAAAGGGAATTAAGAGCGTTTCCAGCATATTTCTCATTCATTGCCAGCACATATCAAAGCAATTTGGGCCTGTGATTTCAAAACTCCTATCTGTTTTCTGTGTCTAAGCTTGCTGGGTTGAACTGAATTACATTGATTGCATTTCTGAGAACTGTGTGTTTCCTCCCATTTCCTTGCAGTGCATAAAGAGGGGGGGGGAGTGAATAGCCAGAGAAAAGTGATTACATTGTTTGGTTGAAATCATATTGAGTATTTTCTGTACTGCATTCATTGAATATTGCATCCACCTGAGCTTACATAAAGCATCCTCTACCACATTATACTTTTGTTCCTATTTACCAGTGTGCTACCTTATCCATTTCATGTCAACTCATTAGTGATTATAAGAAGTGTGCTAGTGCCAGATTCTCCGTTGTTGATCTTTATCATATCAGATTAAGTGTGCTATTCAATTATTAATTTATTATAAAGTGTCATATATATATCTATTGTTTAAATTATCAAATAAACCTTTTAACTTGCAAAACAGAACTACTTCTTGGCTCAGTGGGGTCAGGGGGATTCCAAGAGAGGGGTGTTATATAGGGGTAGTCATCCAGAACGCATGAACTGGACCTAAAGATATATCAATAAGGGTTTTCATTCAGTATTCTAGACTAGGCGTTAACTTAGCTGTAGTGCTGAATTGAATCCTCTTACAAATTGGGGGCTCGAGCCGAGACGTTGGGTTAGATTTACCACTTGTGCAGCTTAATACAGTGTGCTAACTGACGGGATACATACATCCGGTCGGATCACCACGCTGCATTACGCTGTGAAGCATTCCTCAAAAGGGACACTCCAAGAAAAGTTCTGTTCTGCAAAAATAAAATACAAACTTCTGTAAGTCAGGACAGAGACCAATCTCTAGAATGACGACCTTAGTAGACATGAAAATAGCCAGAGAGCACCTCTTGCATAAGCTATTTGTGAGAGGTGAATGGACCGAACAGGGCCAGGATGTGTGGTTGCAGGCCATCACACAACAGGTCACTGAAACAGGGTCAGATATATATAGAGATCAGGGTCCCTTACATGTGGCCCTGAGTGAACTATATATGGCTCCTAAAGCCAAAGAGGAACACAATAAGATTGCCAGGATAGCAGCATACCTGTACCTATATATGGGAGACATGCAGGATAGATGTGCTGAAAGCCAAAATCTGGCAAATAGGCAACAGATGGCATTACAGAAGGCCCAATCTGACCTGGTCTCTTCTGAGCAGAGGCTGCAGAGGAGCCAGGAGTCAGAAGATGATAGTAGGCAGCACATCATTAAAATAAAGAAGGATATGGATGTGCTGCAACAGGAAAAGGTAGAACAGGATACCAGATTTCTGGCCTTGCAGAAGGAATACCAAGAGGGTTTGGACTCCCTACTGCAAAACCAGAAAAAGCTGGAGCAACAACTGGACTTCAACAGGGTATGTGCTGAGCAGGTAGTCACCCTGCAAGGCCACCTGGACAGAGTGAAGGCGGAGAGCAACAAACTAATTCTGAAAGACCTGGATACCCAGGCAGAGTTTGATCAGGAGCGCCAGAATGCTGGTGCCTTCCAAAGGCAAAGGGACGACCTGGCAGCACAGATGCAGGCTCTCAGTCAGGAAAGGGATACCTTAGGCCAGGAAGTCTGCCATTTAAAAAGGAAAATGGAAGAAAATCACCTGGCCCACCAGGGACTGGGTGACCTCCAAAAAGAAAACCAGAACTTGCTAGAGCACACCAGGAGGGTGGAGGATGCTCTAGCAAGAAAGGAGCAGGCCAATAGGGACACAGCTCAGGAGGTAACCCTCCTGCAGCAAAGACTGGCCCAGTTCTCCAGGACCAACCAGGAAGCACAGAGGGAAAATGAGGCCCTCTGTCAACACAATGATAGGCTCCAACAGCAGGTAGCGATGCAGGAGAGACTGATAGAGTCGAGTAAGGCCTTAACTGAGGAACTGAAGGCACAAATGCAGGCTCTTGCATTGCAACAGGGAGCAGGGGCGGATAGAGATGAGGTTCGCTGGGAAATGGAAACTCCGGAGCATAACCTCAGGAGCCCTAGTACCAGAGGCCCTCATACCTCTCAGTCCCTGGACTCTGCCACCCCCATGTCCCCTGGCGCACATGAGCACAGGGCCACAGGGATGGCAGATTACTATCCAGCCAGAAGCATGGGGCTCATAGGCCAGTACCATCCAGGAATGGAGGGGTGGGCATCCGGGTATGGGCACCCAAGTACAATACAGTTCAGTGGGGAACCCCAGGAGAGTAGGCCCATTAAGGGCATCCTGAAAACCTCTGCCCAGTTAGGTCAGTGGAGGGGGTACCCATCAAATCCTGACAGCAAGGAGGAATCTGAAGACTCCTCTGAACTGCGCAGGACACAGGAGACCAGGTCCCCACATTCTGCCAGCCATTCCCAGGCTCGCAGAATCCGGGAAAACCTGGAAAAACAGACGGGAACCTCTGGGAGCAGTGCCTCTGAGTCCGACGAAGAATGGACAAGGGTTACCCGAACCAAAAAGGCCAATAAGGCAAAAAGGGCCTTGCTCAAGGACCCCTTAAAGCAGATTAAGGCGATCAGGAGCGTCATCACGCCTTACCATAAGAACGCTAAGTATTCTGTTTGGGAGCACTTAGAGTTGTTTGAACAAATGATGGAGACTTTCCATTTGAAGGACAGCCAAAGCTGCATTCAATATGTAAAGTGGACCTTCTCCCCGGAATACTCCAGTTTCTTTGCGGGGCTGGAGGACCAAAATCATTTAAGATGGTCCACCTATAAGGCGGCCATCCTGAAACATTTTTCTGTTCACAGAAATCCTCAAGAGGCTCGCAAGGCAGCCTACAATTTGCAATGTGGGGAGGATCAGGCCCCACAAGAATTTGTGCAGGAGTTAAAGCGGGCTTTTGCACAGACCACAAGAAGGGTGCGCACGGATAGCCGTGAATTTATAAACACGTTTTTCCATGCCTTGCCCAAATATATCATGACCCAGCTCGTGAGGGATTTTCACGAGAAAAGATCTTTAGACTGGGTCATTGAACAGGCTACCCGCATCTATGAGGTGCAGAAGCCCATAGAAAATAAAAGCAATGCCCAGAAAAACCCCAAAGCCAACAGCACCCCTGCTGCTGCCAAGGTGGCAGAGGTAAAGGTCACCCCCGTTTTGGATTTGGAGATGGGGGGGCCTAAAAACCTACCTGCACCTAATAATGCTAGGCCCAGAAGGTCCTCGGGCCAGTCGCAGACAGGGAGCCAGGGAGGCAGCCCCACAAATGGGGTCCCTCGCTCTCCTGACTATGTAAGTCCTCGCTACAAAGGTAACAGACCCATCCTGGGTTATGTGTGGACTCCTCCAGCCCAAGGGGGGGGATCCAGCCAAGCACCTAACCCAGGGAACTTCCCTCCAAACTTCCCACAGGAGGGCAGAAATTTACCAAACCCTGGGCAGAACTTTTTCCCCAGATATCCACCCGACTTCCAACCCCAAAATCATCCATCCTTCTTTCCTCAATTCCCTGAGCCCAGACCACTGAATCCGGGAGAGGGGAGGCCAAGGGTGGAGGGGTACCAAAATCTTCCCAACCAGGGGTACTACCAGAGGAGGGACAGCTACCCTTCCCGGGATCAGCCCAGGGGAGAAAACAGGGCCCCGTATCAGCCTGAGCGGGTTTCCCAGTTAGAGCGCCAGGTTCAAAACATGGCGCGGGATATGGGTCATATACTGAGGGCACAGCAGAACCCTCAGATCAGCATGCCGGCGCAGAACGCACCCAACTCTGGACCTGGTGCTCCAGAACAATGACGGGGGCAGCACCCCGATAAATCACCGGTTCCCAGGGAGGAGGCACAAAGGGAAGGGGGGTGTAAAGCCTTGGAGGAAGCTTCCTTCCTCACTTGTAAACAGCCCCTGGAAACCCAGGAACCGGAAACAAAATCTCTTGCCCCTGAAAGTCTGCCTCCTAAGGAGCAGAGGGGGGTAGGAGAAACAAAAGACCCAAACAGACTCAGTTTGAGGAGGAGGTACAGATCTTCCAATTTGAGGGAGAGGGATCCTCAGAGGATCCTGGGAAAAGGATCTTCTCCTTCAGAGAGGGGGGAACTCCTCCCAAAGAAAAATGGGTCCCTAGGGATGCAAATCCAGACTGGGGAGATGTGGAGACTGAGCTACCGCCGCCCACCATCTCATCCCAGAACCAACAGCAAGAAAATCCCCTGGTTCAAACCCATCCTGGCGACTGCCTCCAAAAAGGGGGGGGCGGCCCAGAAACGGAGCCAGGGGAACCCACAATGGCTCTGATCTCCAGTTGCAAATTTTTTCTTTCAGATTCCCAAGACTCTCCACAGAATTCTGCCCAAATCTCTTCGCTATCGATGTCCAAAACCAGAAAGTTAGTCCACCAGTTGTCCAAAAATGTGCATTATCTGTGCCCCCTTGAGGAGAAGGAGGGAAGATATTATGCCCCGGTACAAGTACAGGGGCAGGATACAATCTCGGCACTGGTGGACACGGGATCTCAAGCTACCCTTCTGTCCAGAAGGGCCTTTGACGAACTGAATGCAGGAAGGGGAGAGAATTACCAAATTCCTCTCACCTCTCTTCCGGGACAACTACAGAACTTTGACGGGAAGGAAATTCCCGTTGAAGGGACTGCAGACTTGGACATTAAAATTGGGCGACATAAGTTGAAACACCCGGTCATAGTTGTGACCCCGGAGGGCACCCCTTGTTTACTAGGGAATGACCTCCTGAGAAGGTTGTCACCCCTAATAGATTGTGTAAACAAGGTCCTCTGGACCCAGACTAGCCGACCAATAAAATTAAAACAGAGTGTCAACCATGTTAGTTTAAACGGCACCTGCCACATGGTTGAACAAAAATCTGACCAAGTAGAATTTCACTTCCAGAATAACCAAATTCCAGACGTGACAGTAATAGCAGTAGGACAACAGACTGGTGATGGGGGGTCCTCTCTATTTCTGAAAATCAACCTTCCTTCCAGTCTAAAGTGGTATTCCACGCTGGAAGGAAACACTCTGAAATTCTATACTAATCCACAATCAGAAACTCCCACTCCTATAGTCCAGAAAGATGTGAAATCAGCTCAGAGCCTGGCTGATATTCAGCAAATTGGAGAGCAGTTGTTCATCCCTGTTCAGTTAAATGATGGGAAGGACTCTGTTCTCGCTCGAGTGTGTGTGAACAACGGTAAGAGCTTCATCAGCGAAGCCATGTTTCGCCAACTCCCAAAAGATCCAGCCATTCCCACATTCAAACTGATAGACAAATGGGAAATGGACCTGGAAGCACCTAATTCCAAACATCTCCTGCCAAGCAGGTGTATGCTCAAAATCTCCATTGGCAACAAGAGCATAGTCCACAATTGTTGGGTCGTGCGAGACGTCCCTGCCGCCTTTTACTTAGGCAGTGACATTCTCAATCGCTTTGCCATTAGTTTGGACCTAATAAACTTCAAAGCTTGGTCCCGATTAGCGGATAATCCCATGGGCTTTGATGATCCAGAAAAAGCATTTAGGTCAGCTCAATTGCTACCTTATGCAGTTGAAATTCAGGTTAAAGAGGAAGTCACCATCCCAGAAAGGACCCGACAATTCTCCCTGGAAGTGAAAGTTAAAAGGGGACAAGAGTTGAAAAACCCTGATGCTTACATACATCTAAATGCTTCTCTCCAACAGCAAGGGTTGGGGGTAAACCCGACTCCATTAGTCAACATAGAACATGACCCCATTCTAATAGAGGTGGATAACAGCGACTTAAAGAGTATTACTCTAGCCGCAGGCACCATTATTGGAATGGCGGTTGATGACCGACATTTCTCCATTGATCTTGTAAATGAACTGTTAGGACCCATCCCCAAGGACTGTTTTGACAGTGACAGTGATGACAACGCAACACCAGACAGGATTTTTACCCGGCATGGGGGGAACTTCCTGGTGTACACTTCCTGCCCCTATGGTAAGGAAGATGTGACCTGTGACTTCAGGAGGGATGAGGTGATTTTCCAGGTCCATGAGGGCTGCCTTTCCCACCTGAAGCCTCCGGTCCAAATCAGCACTCTGACCAGGGACTTCTCCACCCAGCTGGAGGAGGCCGCGGAGATAGCCAAACCAGAAGTCTTTCCAGGCTTCAGGCAGATGGTGGAAGAGAGAGTCAACCTAGCTGATGCCTGTGTGACTCTGGAACAAAAGCAAAAGTTGAAACAAGTTTTCTTGGATTTCCAAGATCTCTTTGCGGTAGACTCATATGACTGTGGTCGCACCGACATCCACACCACAACAATCCCCACGGACCCTGGCATGACTCCAGTGTTTGTGAAGCAATATCGCTTGCCTCTCGCATCAATGGAGTCCCTTACTGAAATAATTAAGAACCTTGAGTCCCGGGGAATAATCCGTCCAGTCCACAGCACCTTCAATAATCCGGTGCTGGGAATATTGAAGCCAAACGGCCAGTGGAGACTCTGCGCTGACCTCAGGGAGCTCAACAAACGGGTCCACACTTCCCGATGGCCTCTTCCCTACATTGACCAAGGGCTGGCCCAGATTCAGGGGTCACAGGTATTCACTGCAATAGACCTGACCAATGGATACTGGACCGTGCCTGTCAGTAGGGAGGACCAATACAAGCTGGCTTTTACCTTTGGGGGCCAGCAGTACACATGGACCCGGACTCCCTTCGGATACCTTAACTCCGGTAATGAGTTCAATATTTTCCTACATAAGGCCATGCCCGACCTGGGTGCGAGGGGTAACCTGGCTTATGTAGATGATGTCCTCATCAAAAGTTCATCTGTGGAGGAACACATAGCGGAGATCCGTTATGTTCTGACGCAGTTGAGGGCCGCCGGAGCAAAACTTTCCTTTCAGAAAGCACAGTGGTGTAGAACCCGTGTTAATTTCTTGGGGCATGAGATTACTCCTCAGGGTCTCTGTCCCCAGGAAAAGAAAGTGGAAGCACTTCAGAAACTGAAAGACCCCACAACTCTGCGGGAACTAAGGAGCCTCCTTGGACTGACTAATTACAGCAGAAAGTTCATTGAGGGCTACGCAGAGATCACCAGACCCCTGATTCATCTCCTGAAGGGGGGGGTCAAGTGGGAATGGGGTCCAGAACAAGCCGAGGCAGTAAGACAACTCAAGAGAAGCCTCTCACAAGCGCCTTGCCTAGCTTACCCTGTCAGAAACAAGGAGTTCTTCCTGGAGACGGGGTTCTCTAATACGTGCTTGACGGCAGTATTATACCAAAAGCATGACAAGGTCAATAAAGTAATCTCCTATGCGAGCAAAACTTTATCCTCTGTGGAGGAAAAATTCAACGATTGTGAGAAGGCACTCCTGGCAACGGTGTGGGCATTGAAGAATTACCGTCCGTTTATCCAGGGGGAACACATCATAGTGGAGACTCCACACCAGCCTCTGCAATATCTCCAAAGTGACAGAATCCGGGCCGGAAATGTGAGTAATTCCCGAATTACTTCCTGGATTCTGTCAATGCAAGGCTTTCCTGTGGAGGTCAGATATGGCCAAAACAAGAAGAGTCCACTCGCGCAAGGTCTGGCTGACTTGCATGATTGTGCCAGAGAAAACTGTCTCGAGGACGAGAGTCTAAAAATCAAGGACAACATGGAGGCATACCTTAATTCCCCCCACAAAGTCTTTGAAGAAGACAAGTGTGAGGGAATGCCCACTGTGTATGTGGATGGATGCTCTTACCATGTTGACAACGACGGGGAGAAAGAACTAGTGGCCGGCGTAGGGAATGCATGGGTGAATGAGTCCCCAGAACCCTCCGCTGGATACAAAATCGGTCCCCGAAGTAGTCAGGTGGCAGAATTGATGGCTGTGCATCAGGCCATCCTCACTGCTGTCCAGCATCAACTCCGCGAACTGGTCATAATCACAGATTCGGATTATGTACGGAACGGGTTCGTGGAGCACCTGGTTAATTGGAAAACCAGAGGCATGTTATGTGCTAACAACAAACCCTTGAAACATGGGAAGTTGATCCAAAACATTGATGATCTGGTCACCTCGAATGAGATGACCATCTATTGGAAAAAGATCAAGGGTCATTCCAAAGTAGAGGGACCAGACAAAACTGGAAATGACTTAGCTGATCAGCTGGCCAAAACCGGGGCCATCCAAGGGGATCTAATTGAGATTGAGTCCCTGTTGGGGGAAATCCAGGTCACTGCCATCACTAGGTCCCAGACAAATGCTCACAACAACCTTTCAATTGCACAATGGAGTAAGGAGACCCCTGATGCTGATTTGATTACCGCTCAGAAGGGGGATCCAGTTATTGGTAAATTTTACCAGCACCTTGAGGACCCTGAGAACTTTCCCCTGACGGATACCGATTACATTGGGAAAGAGGACCTAAGAGTGTTGATGAAATGTCCAAAAATGTTCCGAATCCAAGACGGTTTGCTGGTAAGGAAATCCAAAGCTGGCCACGACCAGTGGGTGGTTCCTACCTCATTCCGAAGCCTGATGTTAAGTCACGCCCATGATGCGGCCACCGCCGGTCATAGGGGGTTTCACACAACATTGGAAATCTTAAGAGAGGTTGCATACTGGCCACACATGGGGCAGGACCTCGACCAATACTTGAAGGGGTGTCTTGTGTGTGCACAATTTCAGCCGACATCCCTCACACACCGGGCGCCTTTACAAAAGAGGGGAATGACACTGCCATGGTCAGATTTACAAATCGACTTTGTAGGCCCTGTGATTCGCTCGGCTAGGGGGAATAAGTACATGTTGACCGTGACATGCTTGTTTACCAAGTGGGTGGAATGTCTCCCAGCCCCAAATTGCAAGGCAGAAACTGCAGCGGCCTTGATGATTAACCACATCTTTTCCCGTTTTGGTCTACCTCAAAGGATTGAGTCAGACAGAGGTAGCCACTTCACCAGTGAAGTAATGACAAAGATGTGGGAGATACTGGGGGTCAAGAGAAAGCTGCATATTGCTTATAGACCAGCTTCTTCTGGGGCAGTAGAGAGATATAACCGGACAATTGTGAGCATATTAAAGAAGTTTGTGGCAGATTCTGGGCCAAGTTGGGATATCCGATTACCTCTGGTCCTAATGGCTATCAGATCTACCCCTTCATCTGCAACCAAAATGTCACCATTTGAGTTGATGACTGGGCGCAAGATGGTGCTTCCTCAGCATTTGCTCTACAGGACCCAAGAGCAGACACTGATAAATGCCTCCACTACTCATGAGTATGTAGAGAATTTAAGGAAACACCTCCAACATGCTTATGCTTATGCTCAGCGGAATCTAGAAAGATCAGCTGATAGCATGAAGACCCACTATGACCTGAAAACTTCCAGGAAGGAATATCAGGTGGGGGACCGGGTCTATCTATACAACTTCCAAAGGAACCAGGCCAAGCAGCGCAAATTTTTGCCAACATGGAAAGGACCCTTTGAGATCGTCGATAAGATCTCCCCTGTGGCCTACAAGATCCGCATCCCCAAAGGCGGTTCGGCAGAGGGGGAAGACAAGTGGGTCCACATTAACCAGTTGAAATGTTGCCATCCCAGGCACACTCTGCAACAACTGGAGGAATCCTCTGGAATCCTAGCGGGTACTGTCTCAGACTAATTCAGTTCCAATCATAAAACATACCACATCTAGTCTCTAAAATATTGTGATTTGCATGAAACTGTCTCTTAGTTATACTGTTTTTTTTTATCAAAGTAAGAATGTAATGTTTCGTCATGATGAAATGCATATGCTGTCCCACCATCTCAACAGTGGTGGAAAAACGTCTATGAGTAGGTATTGCCGCTCTTCCTTTGTCGTCCTAGGAGAAAGAAGACCTTGAGACTGGCCAAGGAGGATGATCCGGAGACCGGGAACGAAGATCCAATGGGCCCAGTGGACCGCCCAATACTCCCATCAGGACTGGCGAGGAGAACCGATCGATCAGTACCGGATGGAGAAGAAGATGCTGAACTGTGCCATCTACAGAAGAGGAAGAAGATTATGCGGACAGACCGGTGCGTGGGTCAAAACCCATGGGCACGCGACTCCCCATCGACTCAAATTCAAAGTGCAGTCGCGTGGGGGGGCTTGTTGGGTGTCCTGACCCACGTTTAAGCTATCATGCTGCAACATTTGGTGCTGTGGGCTTAGAAAATTCAAGATGGCGGAAAACCCACATGTGCGCTGAAATCCAGGAAAGCTGCGCAGTTTGTGCGCACACTAAAATGGTTGCCTCACTTGCCACCCACCAGTGCGAGAATGAAAGGCTGGGTTGCCATGAGGGAAATGGGTTGCCAAAGGAAAAACAGTAGCGCCGGTTAGCTTCAAAGCGCTTTAAAACCACCATTGGACTACCCGCACAGTAGTCTGAAACCATTGGGAGTGGCAATGCTGATTGCCAAAAGCAAACCCATAACTGTTGGGAATTCATTTTCTTAAATCCCAAAAATGGGTGCAGTACCAGTACTCACCACTATCCAAAAGCCGGCAGTTTAAAACCACCCTGTGTTTCTCTGAAGGCAAGCCAAAGTGCCTATTTCAAACATTGCAATATGTGCAAAACTCACTGGACACCAGCAGACATTTGGTAGAATGGAGTGTTGTGTGCCTACAAAATCTGGGAAATGAAGAGCCCAAAACAATGCTTATAACAAAACTGCTATGGAGTCAGCAGTTTAAGTTGCACTGGATTTAAAGACACTAAAATCGAAAATGTTTAGATTAAATGAGTGAGCTATGTTTGGTGTCACATGCCTTTGTAACTGTTTAAATGTCATAGTTTTAGACTTAGAATCAGCCTTCTAGCTGCATATGTAAAAATGTTTAGTTTTATTTGAATGCAGGAACTGGGGAACAAAAAGTGACATTTTATCTGAAACTTGGCTTAAGGAACTGAATTCTGCCTGGCAACTACCCCCATCAGCAGTGAAACTTGAGTCACCACTGTGTTCCCAGGCCAACCTTCCTTTTGCTGCCCCCACTAAGGATATGCCATCTATCTGATAACTGAATTACCTGGGCTCTGCAAGAGAGTGAACAAAGCCCTCTTCACTCAGGCAAAGGTTTTTATTACCGCAGTCGTAAAATGTAGCTTCCTCTTGGCAAGAGCTGGGAGGAGCACTGCCTGTGAGAGCAAGCTGGCCTGGCAGAAACTGGAAAGACTGGTTTCTATACCATGTGACCTGGGAAACCACACCCCTTTGGAGCCAGAACATAACTTTAAAAAGATGAATAACTCATAGAGCGGACATGTGAAAATTTTATAAATGATACCATAATTCTTGTGATTTTTCTGCCCACATTTTAAGAGGTTTTTCGACCCGGTGGCGTGTTCAGGGGGGTTTTAGCGGAAAAGTGGATATTACTCTAAATGTGTGCATGTTAAAAATCTGAAACTTCATCAGTTAATGTCCCTACCCCCTGCACACATGTATGTAAAGTTGGGTCCATGTCGGAAATTGAAAAAGCAGTTAAAAAGTCAATTATGTACACTCTTTGAATGCAAGCTCCGAGAATGAGCAGATTTGGACATAGACATGGCTAAATTCAGCCACACCATGTATATGTAATTTCAAACAACTGTGTAACTCTGAAGTATGGATTTTGATCATATATATATTTGGGTGCACAGATGATAAGGGAGGATGTTTCAAGAGATCATAAAATGACATCAATCTGACTCACAGTTCAGTTTGCCAATCAAGCGGAGGAATGGAAGCCTGACCAATGACGAATGAGAGGGGCAAGTCTAGTGATGCAACACACACACCCATTCTCAAGAAACAGATAAAAGCAGAGAGTCAGGACACATAGAGACATTCAATTTCATCTGCCGCTGGAAGCCCTGCCGGAAAAATCCATACTTACCTCCATCAAACTCCAGAAAGCCAAACTAGAGACTTCAATCTATCCAGAGCAGAGACCAGACCAGAGAGAAAGCAGTGCTGTGCCTAGCAGAGACCAGACCAGAGAGAAAGCAGTGCTGTGCCTAGCAGAGACCAGACCAGAGAGAAAGCAGTGCTGTGCCTAGCCGAGACCAGACCAGGCGCTGTGAGCAGAATCCGGAAAGACCTGACCAGACTGAAGATCGTGACCAAGTCGCTTTCCTGTTCAAAATCTCTTGTGAGTACTTAGCAAAACTCAGAACACATCTCTTAGTTTAAATTCATCTAATTCAATCTATTTAACCTAAGTAGAACTGCCTCCTATCTGTCACCTGTCATTTCTAGTAAAATTTGTCATTTTGAAAAAGTGTGCGTTTAAAATTTACAAAACCAAAAACGACCTTTACTAAATTACTCATATCTCCGCAACCGTTTGGGCTAGAGACTTGCAATAACTTTTATTTGGAAGCTGAGATCCCAGGCTTTCCTAGGACCCCAAAACGGTAGAGATAGTCCTTGCGGTTCCTCTGTAATAGCGCTCGACGCATCCGCGAATTTTGCCGCGATTTGCAATTTCTTCACATGTAAAAAAACTGCTGCTGCCTGATTTCATTTGCCAGAAATTCGTTTAACCTGCTAACTATCCCTGCATCATTGCTAGTGTGAGCCTGGACTAATATTAACTAGATACCACTCATCCTGAACCTCTAAAAGGGAATTAAGAGCGTTTCCAGCATATTTCTCATTCATTGCCAGCACATATCAAAGCAATTTGGGCCTGTGATTTCAAAACTCCTATCTGTTTTCTGTGTCTAAGCTTGCTGGGTTGAACTGAATTACATTGATTGCATTTCTGAGAACTGTGTGTTTCCTCCCATTTCCTTGCAGTGCATAAAGAGGGGGGGGGAGTGAATAGCCAGAGAAAAGTGATTACATTGTTTGGTTGAAATCATATTGAGTATTTTCTGTACTGCATTCATTGAATATTGCATCCACCTGAGCTTACATAAAGCATCCTCTACCACATTATACTTTTGTTCCTATTTACCAGTGTGCTACCTTATCCATTTCATGTCAACTCATTAGTGATTATAAGAAGTGTGCTAGTGCCAGATTCTCCGTTGTTGATCTTTATCATATCAGATTAAGTGTGCTATTCAATTATTAATTTATTATAAAGTGTCATATATATATCTATTGTTTAAATTATCAAATAAACCTTTTAACTTGCAAAACAGAACTACTTCTTGGCTCAGTGGGGTCAGGGGGATTCCAAGAGAGGGGTGTTATATAGGGGTAGTCATCCAGAACGCATGAACTGGACCTAAAGATATATCAATAAGGGTTTTCATTCAGTATTCTAGACTAGGCGTTAACTTAGCTGTAGTGCTGAATTGAATCCTCTTACAGCTCTTAGGTCTGGCCATCAAGCACTATCACGCACTCCTGAGAGAGTACGGCTGGAATCCCCACACCTGGTTGGCAATGCTGATGTATTTCGGTCGGCCTCAAAAATGTTTAGGGGGCCACCTTGGAACTCACCAGTAAGTAATTACAAAAGTAGTGAAAAAGGAGTGTACGGCAGTCAAGAAGTATTGCAGTTTAAATCAGGGCCCCAGTCACAGCTGAGCTGGCAATATTCAAACAGAATGCGGAACAGAACTGCATGAACAGGCGTTGTCAAAGAAACACCCCTAAGTCAATATCTTTTATAATCATCTAAACTAATTAACATCAGTCACTTTGCAACAAGTCTCCCCACAAGAAGTTAATTGGTGATTGCATATCAAACCCCTATGGAAAGGTATACATTATTTTCTATTATTGGGTCCTGCAGGCCTTACCACACCACCCCCGGCTCCCCATTTCGACATCATATCCAACCCCCAATTCCCACATCATATTGCCAATTCATTGAAACACTTGAGATGACCAGCAGAACTTTATTCACCTGTCCTGGTCATCTCATCTTCATTCTCACGAGAAAGCCTTCTACCGTGACACTGTCAGAACCTTGAACCAAGAACAAGTTACAGTGTAAATGTAGCATATTAAGAACTCTTTCACATTTTTCCCATGCAGAAATGTATTCAGGGGCAATTTGAAACTGCTGTGAGCTTTCCGAAACCCCAGGTAGAAGAGGCTTTGTAAATTAAATATGCTGAATTATAAAATAATTGTGCATTCATTGCCTTTCGGTGGGACCCGTGAGCTCTGGTTTATGACCTTGAAAGTAACAAACGTGTGCTACCAGCCACTTCGGCTACTAAGCAAATTGATGAAACAAGCACACGTTTCTGAAAAATCATGCTTTGAGGCCTATTTACCATGCCTCAGCCTAATGCTAAACCTTGTTATACTTACTGTGACCCAACTTTATGTTCTATGTTTCTTTGAATGTGAGACATTGTTCTCCAGCCTAGTTCAAATTACAGTGTGGCTTTAAAGGAAGCCCTCTCCCCGTTCAGAGCACTACACCCGCAGCTGGTAAATCTGCGCCTTTTGACCACTCTGGACTGAACTTGCATTTTTACCAAAACCGCATGGAATACTGCTTCAGCATGGCATGGGGATAATTCTAAGGAATAAGCGTTGAGAAAATAGGGCAGTTAAACGGCAGTTATGTATACTGTCCCCCTAGTCATCTGCACTCTATGTCTCTCCCTCCAGAGCTTCACCATTGTGTACAGAAACATATAACAGGCATACATCTTGTATGAAACGCTACTTTTCGTATGTGTAATAATATGGTCATGATGTAATGTGCGCTCAACAGGTGCTGGACATGATGATTGAGCATATACTTCTTATAATTAGAAATGGGACATCTAATAGCGAGTTCTCACCTTGCTTGTAGCTTTTCCCAGGTGTACTTCCTTGTCTGTCCTTAGCACATCCTCTGGTCTGAATGTTTGTTTATGGAGGTCTTGTTGCGGATTCCTAGCCATCTTTTGAAGCTGTAATAGAGTGAATACCTAGGCACCCACTCACAATATGTCTTGGATAGCCCCAATGCCGAGTTGTTATTAGTACAAGAGATGTGTTTGTATAGGAATTCCGAGCTGTAACGGGCATGCGCTATAAAAGGATGTTATAGATGAAAACACTGATTTTACTGTTACCACTGTGGCTGTAATACGGCTGTTGGTTTGCATCTTTCTAGATTTGCACTTGCTTCAAATAAGTAGTGTTTGATTTGCAGAAGTATTGGGTGTATTTTTCGCATGCATGAAGCACAACAAACTGGATAAGTCATCCCTCAAGAAAAGGTGAACATGGGCACGTTTTGACGTGTACTGAACTTATTATATTTATTTTGATCACCATGTTCTCCCATAGTCACATTGTCAAATGGATTTAGAAAAGCTCTGAAGCACCAAAACCAAAATTAATGGTTTTCAGTTTAGGTCCTCTAAAAGGTAGGTGAGTGCATTAAGTACAATGCAGAGCTCGAGCGATGAGCCCAGACAAACAGCTCTGGCTTATTATATGCCCTGCTGAGTGCAGCTTTAAGAAAACTAATGCAGCTTGCAAAGACCTCTCTGTAAACAGGTAATTAATTGATCAACAGAAGCTCAGTGTATCTGCATGCTTCCAACAAAATGCACTCTACCAGATACACACTGGAGAGCGAATATGTTATCATTCACATTTGTAAGGAAATGTATTATCTGTAGCACCGTAAAAAACAATTCTGGCATGACCCTCTAGACCCTGGTGCATCCTTGTACCGGCACAGTAATTACATTTCTTGCAGTTATGAAGAAAAGGTGCCCAATGGGTGCAAGGTAGCTTAGTGACATGCAGAGCTATTTGATTTAAATGGGTTCCTCCACATAGCAGTTGGCGTGGGCATATTTTACACTTCAGCATAGTAAGTCCTGGACTTTGTATTGAATAATTAGTCAGACAGTGCCGTTATGTCTGGAAAAAATATGTTCTTAATTTTATAATGGCCCGAGTGGTAAAGCAAGGGTTTAAACAAAGTGTGAAGTGTTTTACTGCTGTCCAGGCTCGGACTGCCTTATAGGTTTACATGAATTAACGACACACGTCTACACCCTGCAGCCATGCATGAGTGGAAACCAGAAACAAAATTGTGCTTAATTGTACTTTGTGATCCCGTGAGAGCGAAGACCACCGCTTGCGGTATGGATGAACTACATTGTGATATGAGTAGATTACATTTGACATACCTTTTTGAATTGGTGTAAGAAGGGTCCCAGGGAGCTCCTGTATCACAATAAATGCATGATTGACAACATTAAGTAAAGGGTAACATAGCAGGAAATTAAATAAAACCTGAGATGGCCAACCTTGGCAATTGGTGTCACCATTGCCTATAGAAGGCTGTACCACGCCAAGAAATAATTGCGATCGACTGGGTTGACATCAAATAGAAATAATAATTGGGCCTGAAGATTGAGAAAAGTGGTGCAGGGATGTCATTCAGGGGTCGACACTGATTGGCTGTGACCCCTGTCAATCTGTTGCGACCTCTGGCATTTCCTCCAATTGGAATGCAGGGTCCGGGGCGTGGCCACAGCTACCATGCACTCAATGCCGTGTGCGCAGGGTTCCTCCATTTGTCTGTTTCTCGTAGGTCAATAAGCTTGAGGGCCGGTGACTCCCACTGTGGATCTCGGATGAGAACTAGACAGACGCCGGTCGGGAGCAGGGCTAGTCTTGCGTTTCTCAGATGGGAACTAGTTGCTAGAGAGTAGGCGGATCTCCAGTCACTCTGCGGGCCTGATTTCACTGGATCTGGGAACGCAGGATGCAAGGAGGCCCGAGTTTGCAGAGGAGGGTGGACAATCGGGTACAGGAGGAGGAGGGAGCACTTCAAGGAAGAAGGGTGAGGTGCATGTTTGCAAAAGCGGCATGCTTTGTTGCTAGAGGGGCTGTGTGTGTTTGGTGTTGGGAAGTGCGTGGTGGGTGGCCCTGCCTGTCATTATGAGTGGGCAGGGGAATACTCTGGAGAAATCTGCTGGGGGCGGTGGTGTGAGGGTGTAAGATGGCATACGTCCTGTGCCTGGAAAGAGTGATACATTGAGCAGTAGGGGAACCCATGGCTCTACAGGGGTTGGTGGCTGTGCAACTGATAAGGGGTCCCTTAGGAATACAGGTGGAAAAGGTGGGAAGAATAATGGCAAGAGTGATGGTGGGAAAGGGAAGTTGGGTACAGGTGGTGGTCACCAATGTCTGGGGGAGGGGTTGTCAAGTGTTGGTGTTGATGCTGGGAGGAGTGTTGATGTTGGGAGGAGGAAGTTGGGGTCTCTTGGGGATGACAGTGGGGCAATGCTTTGGAGTAGATGCTCTGTGGATCGGAGGTGGAGGGCAGTGGGGGTTCTGGTGGTGGACAGCAGTATGTGAATAGTAGTGAGGCTGCGGTTGAATCCATGGAGGCAGAGTCAGGTTAGCAGGTGGTCATAAAGTCGGCGAAGCCCGATCAAGATCTTAGTGGCGTTAGCCCTTTTGTGGTATCTGAGTGGGTCTGGAAAGGAATTGGTGCTGTGAAGTCTGTTCAGGTAATCAGTAGGGGGCGTTTGTTGGTTAAGGGTGTGGGTGAGGTGACCAGGAACAAGGTGTTGGATTTGGGATGTCTTGGGACACATCCTGTTACCGTGTCAGAACAGGGTGGTGCGGTATGTAAGGGAGTGATTTATGGGTTACCTCTTTGTGTGCATGATAGGGATATGGTGAGTTCCTTGCAAGAGGTGGGGGTTTTGGAGGTGTGGAGGCTTGGGAGGAAAGATTCTGATGGCTGTGTATTTTCTATGACTGTGGCTATTTGGTTTAAGGGGAGTGAGGTGCCGGAGCATGTGTTTTTGGGGTTTCAGCATTTTCGGGTGAAGCCATATGTCCCAGCTCCCCTTAGGTGCTATAAGTGTCAGGAGTATGGTCACGTAGTACAGTCTTGTGGGAGGGAGAGGAGGTGTGGGAAGTGTGGTGGGCCCCATGCTATTAAGGAGTGTGTATCGGATTGTAATCCAAAGTGTTGTAATTGTGGTAGGGATCATGTTGCTTCTTTTAGGGGGTGTGTTGCACAGGCAGAGGCCTGTAAGGTTGTGAGCACTAAGGTGAGTCAAAACATCAGTTATGCAGTTCAGAAGGTACAGGAGGAGCAGGTGGTGGTGGTGGGTAGTCCTGCCGCAGTGGTGAAGCAAGTGGAGGTAGGGGAGGTTCAGTCTTTGGGGGTTGAGGGAGTGAGGGACTGATTGGAGTGGGTGTTACTATCAGAATGGCGAATTTGTTGTGTTTCATTCTCGCAACTATTAATATGGCAGCTGGTTGTCAGACAGATTACAGGCGGTGGTAGAAGGCAGCAAAGATGTATTTAAGGATTGGAAATCTCACAGATCAGGATGGACATAAGATGAGTGGGGTTGATGTTCCCGTGAGAGTTCCTCGGTCTGAGGTTGTGGCAAAGGAATGCAAGTAGTTTGTTGGCGAATGGGCAGGAGTTGAAGAAAGAGTTGGTGAAAGTGGGTGATGTTGACGTTGTATGTGTTTAGGAGACATGGTTAAGAGAGGGTATTAATTTTCGTTTTCCAGCAATGTGTTGTTTAGGAAAGATAGAGTGGTGGGTCGTGGGCGAGGGGTTTGCATTTTGGTGAAGATTGGTATTCAATGTTCTGTCCTTGAGTTTGGAGAGAAGTTGGAGTTGATTGGAGTGAGATTATTTACGGGTTCTGATGTGTTGGTGATTTTGTATTTCTACAATCCGTGTGGACCTCTTGACGTGGGGGCTTTGCAGCAGGCCTTGGGGCAGCATGACAAATATATTCTTTGTGGGTATTTTAACTGTCACAATACGTTGTGGAATAGTGCTGTGACAGATGTTAATGGGGCTAATTTAGAGGTGCTGGCTGATGAGTGTGGACTTGTTTTATTGAACTTGCCAGGGCATACTAGGACTGACATTCATACCAATATGGGATCTTGTTTGGATTTGACATGGGTATCAGCATCTATGGTTTCTAAGTGTGTTTGGAAACTGAGGACAGATGGGGAGATGGGGAGTGATCACGGGTCTATATCCGTAGAGGTACATGACAGGGTGGTGAAGTCGGCAAGTCCTGCCCCGAGGGGGTGTAACTTCCGTAATTTGGATAGGGCGGAGTTTGGAGAGGGGTGTAGCAGGTTGATGGGTATGATGGGTTTGGGTGATGCTTAGGGGGTGGGGGTGCCACCCACTGTGGATGCAATGGATTTGGCTCTGCAAGATATCTTGCGGAGTGTTGTGGCAGAATTGGCCCCGGCTCGAGGTAAGTTCTTCCGGAAACCTGAGGTCCCGTGGTGGTCACCAAAATGTACAGCGGTAGTTCAGGATAGAAAAAGGAAGCAGCAGAAGGCCAAGCGTACTAAAGCGGTGGCAGACATTGTCGCACATAAAAAGGCTAGGGCACTGGTGCAGAGGGTGATTTGATGTCATAAGCGGATGTATTGTAGGAATTTTTGCAGTACTCTCTCTAGCTCTAGTGATACATGTTTGTCAAAGGTGTGGGCAAGGTTTCGGCGTATGTCCGGGTAGGCGAGAGGCGGCACTAGTATTTCAGTGATTACAGATGCGGGGTGTGACATGGTGGATGATGGTGGTGAAGCAGAGGCATTGGGAAAGTATTTTGCGTGTCTGCACAGCACAGAAGATTATTCCCTAGTGTCCAGAAGGAGTTCATGGTTGTTTATCAGGGTGCGCTGAATGTTGTAGACAAATGGACATCCAGTATTGATATGTCCATCACTTTGGGTGAGTTGTGGGCTATCCTAAGGGGGCGATGGGATTCAAGTCCGGGGGAGGATGGGTACGGTATGGTATATTTATTTGCAACATTTGCCAGATGTTTGCTTGCTGGAGGTGTTGCGGCAGTTTAATGTTGTGTGGGATCACAGTACATTGCCTAGTGGGTGGAAGAGGGCTGTCATCCTTGGATTCTTAAATTGGAGAAATTGGATGGTTTGTGCGGGTCCTATCAACCCATTGCTCTGACATCCGTGTTGTGCAAGGTGATGGAAAAAATGGTGTGTGGCCGTCTGGTGCACTTTATGGAGTCGGACCAGTGACTGAGTGTGTATCAGCATGGGTTTCGTAAATCTAGATCTGTGATGGATGCAGTTGTGGCATTGGCAACAGATGTGGCGGAGGCATTGTCCTGTCGGGAAATGGTGGGGGCAATCTTTGTTGATATGGAGAAGGCATATGATATGGTGTGGAGGGATGGGATGCTATTTGTGTTGCGAAAGAAAGGTATTGGTGGGGAAGATGTTTTCCTGGATTAAGGATTTTCTGATGAATAGAGTGTTTTGAGTGCGTGTTGGGGATTTATTGGCCCAAGAGATTTTGATGGAAAATGGGACGCCCCATGGTAGTGTTATCAACTCTATTTTGTTTCTTGTAGTGGTGGATGGCCTTATAGAGAGAGTTCGGGAGTGTGGTTGTCAGGTGGGATTCTATGCAGATGATGGGGTGATTTGGGGTAGGGGTACAGTGGGAGGAGTGATTCAAGGAAAGTTGCAGGAGGCTTTGTAGGTAATGGAAAGGTGGTGTCTGTATTGGGCATTTAAGGTGTCCTTCTCTAAAACTGTGTGTATGTGGTTCAACAGACGACATAGTGGTGTCCGTTTGGATCTCAAGTACAGAGGGGATGAGTTGGTTCTGGTGATGGAATTTCGGTATCTTAGTGTGCTCTTGTATCAGAGCATGTCATGGAGGTTGCAAGTGGAAAAGACGGTGGCAAAGTGTAAACAGCGTCTTAATTTCTTGACGGCTGTGTCGGGTCAGGAGTGGGGTGGAGGGCAGAGGAGTATGAGGATGTTTTATGTGTGGTTGGTCAGGAGTGTGCTGGAGTTCAGAGTTCTGCTGCAGTGCAGTTATAGTAGGACTCAGCTTAATGTGTTGGATGGTGTCCAGGCAACGGCGATGAGAATTGTGACTGGGACTGTTCGGTCATCCCCCACAGAGGTTGTGCAAGTGTTGGCAGGGATGTTGCCAATAGATTTGAGAAGGGAGGAGCTGAGTGCTAGGTATTGGCTGTGTTATAAGTCCCTCAGTGTGTGGCATCCTGAGAAGAAGTGTTTGGAGGTTAATTGGATGCATGCTTATAAGAGTGGGAGTTGGGAGAGGAAAGGGGGGACTTTTGGATTTCATGTGGACAGGCTGGTTAAACGATTGGGGGTGGAGGGGTGTTGTATGGTGGAAGATGTGGATGGGGTTGTAGGACTGATTTGGATGCAGCATGATCCAATTGTCAGTTTGGATCTGGCCAAGGTGGAGACCAAGAAGGGTGGTGATAGAGGGGTGATTAAGAGATTTGCGGTGCAGTGTGTGGAGGGGAACGTTGGCGCTCAAGTATATACGGATGGTTCCAGGGATCCGAAGAGGAACAGGGTTGGTAGGGCTTGCTATTTTCAGGCAGATGAGGAGTTTTGGGTAGCTAGGTTGTCGGATGATGTATCCATCTGCACGGCGGAGTTAATGGCTATTAATATGGCGGTTCTTTGGATTATAGGAAAACAGTTAGCTAGGGTGGTGGTGTTTATGAATTCGATGAATGTGTTGTTGGCTATCAAGGAGGGGACTTGTGATAGGAGGCATATAGTTGTGCTCATAAGACAGCGATTAGAGGAGTGTGTTGCAGGGGGTACCGTGGTGGAGTTGGCTTGGGTTCCCAGTCATTGTGGAGTCGTGGTAAATGAGTTGGTGGATCGGGCTGCATATGGGGCCACGTTGCGGGGGGAGGTGGATGTGAAAGTTCCATTGGGTGTGGCTGAGATACAGGTGAAGATGCATGAAAAATTAAGGATATGTGGCATGATCGATGGGATATATGAGTTCAAATGGATGGCAGTTGTATGCAGTGTGCAGGGAAGTGCGGGATCGTTTGTTTGAGGGGGGTAGAGTTGACACGAAGAGAGGAAAATATTTTGAATCGCCTTAGGGTGTGTCATGCGGGTTTGGCGGGATGGAAGTGTTTGATGGGTAGAGATACATCAGCGGCGTGTGAGGCTTGCGGGTGCCCAGAGACTGTGCCTCATTATATGTTGGATTGTGTGAGGTTTGATGTTCAGCAGGAATTACTCCGGATGAGTGGCATTAGGGTAGTTGTACAGGGGTTATCTGATCTGTTCAGTTGGAAAAGAGGGTTGGTGAATGAACAGTGTATGTTCCTGCTTCAGTTTGTGCGGGAGACTGGGAAGTGGGACGAGATCTAGTGGAGGTCAATAGCTGATTGGTGCTCTTTTTGGCGTACATCATCTTAATAGATGGAAATCGCCGGCTTCAGATTTCTGTAGTCATCCTAACAAGAAGAAGAAGAAGAAGAAGAAGAAGAAGAAGAAGAAGAAGAAGAAGAAGAAGAAGAAGAAGAAGAAGAAGAAGAAGAAGAAGAAGAAGAAGAAGAAGAAGTTCCTCCATTTTGTCCACTCACAGCAGCACAGCACACATGTTTTCCTGTCATTGTGGCTGCGCGTGCTGTCGGAGCGA
The DNA here is from genome assembly GCF_040938575.1 of Ambystoma mexicanum. Classification (NCBI taxonomy): domain Eukaryota; kingdom Metazoa; phylum Chordata; class Amphibia; order Caudata; family Ambystomatidae; genus Ambystoma; species Ambystoma mexicanum. The sequence continues at coordinate 1,398,847,357 of NC_090935.1, read as the reverse complement.
GCTCTCCTGCCCTAAAGCATGGTAAGAGTGAGGGGTGAATGTGCTATAGTCTGTGCTGGGTGGGGGGGGGCGGTTGCTGGTGGGTCATCGTGTGCTGCTCATATCGTGGCTGCGGCCTGGAAGGTCTATAGCGCCGACCCAGGCAGGCCTCCTCGTCTGACATCATCTGACAAACCTGCGCCGACTGACAGACAAATTTGGTTCTACCACTCCAGGTAAGATAGCTTAAGAGGTTCAGATGTCTACTCAGCGGCTGAGATTTTTGTCGCCAATGTATATCCCTGGAAAAGGACTCAGTGATGTAATGTTTCTGATTCAAAGATGTGTAGAATAGGCCACACATTCTGATAAATATATAGATAGCTCGGGGGGTTAATTTATGCACTGCAGAAATCCAGGAAGAGAAGTGTGTAATACGTGTGTGCTGGTTTTGTTGCAGTGCATAACGTCCGATGCTTTCCTTTGTGCGGCTGAACCCTCATCACTTTCCCGGGGTCACAGCAGATCATATTACTTCTCTGTTGTACATCACAAAAGAAACCTATCATAAACGTGCCACCCGATGTGGGCGTATCGGTGTAGTACAGGTTGTAATACCCTACTACCTGCCCCGCTGCTGTCTTTGGAGTGAAGACCAGACGTGAAATATAAAGAATGACCAAAAAGCATCCCAAGGCACCAAGGAATCGTAGCCCAGGCTCCTAAATAGAGATTGGTGACTTGCTATGAGCAAACTACCCATTGGACCAGTAGAAAATTGATGATCACGGCCAGTGCGCAACGCACAAAGCTATCCACATGGCCCGCAAAAGCAATTCACACTGGCCTATTGCTCTCCGGGGCCAGTCCTAACCTACAGGTCGCCTTTAAGCTTATTGCAATCTCTCTCCTCATGCCCCCGTCTCTCCCTCTCGACTATTTGTCTCTCCACCAGTTCTATTGCTTGTCTCTCACCCTCTGCCATTTTCTCTCCTTCTCTGCCCCTGCAGCTCCCTTTGTCCGTATCTCTTCCTCTCTGGCCCTGCCTATCCCTCTCAGTGGCTCCATCACTCTACACAAATCCTTCCCTCTCTGCCCCTGACTCTCCCTCTGTCTCTACTTCTCTGTGTACCTTCTCTGCCTGCCAAAAAAATGAAAATGCCCTGAGGGTTACAATAGGTGCAAAACTTCATGCCTGGTTTTTACAGCTGTTTTAACCATCTGGGATCCCGCAAAATGATGGAAGAGCCGCGTATGTCACAGGGGAAATCAAAGGCATTATGCAGTTAGCATGCGGCCATTTTGTGGAACCTAACACTAAGCTAGCAATTGCTTCCAATAGATTCTACTGTTTAAACTATGACACCTGCAAAAGGAGCCGCACAGTGGCAAGAACATGTTTTATATGTTAGAAATCTCGCTCTTTTCAGCTAAGCCTCTCTGATCAAGATCAAAACATTGCTGACGATCCAAAATCAATGCTATTGCAGAAGTGAGTTCAGCCTCTGCCCAGCCCACTTATGGTTGCTTTCTCCAGGCCCTCAACTATTTCATCGACCCCCCTCGGACATTTCACAGTGCGCTTGCCTGGTATTCTGAAACTGTCCAGAGCACTCTCACAATCAACTCTGTCCTGCCCTAATCACGTGCACTGACATTTTTTTCCAATTAATCAGAAGATTTGAAATAAAACATGCACAATCTACCCAGAAGTCATGCATTGCTGCACTGAATGTCAGAGGCATAGACAGGGAGCAGGCAAGGCCCACCCAAAATCTAAAAATGCCCAACACATTGGCCTACAGACCTAGTCTACCAATGCGTTCCAGGAAGCACTGACTGACCTGGGAAGTCTTGGTAAAAGGACACTGGGTAAAAAAAAAAGACCATGTGCCTGCCGGCCATTCATCCACTGGAGTTTGGGGATTCAGCAATCGTTTTGATTTTCTAAAGTCTTTTCAATCCTAGTTGACAGACATCCCGTGCAAATGTTGGGCCTGCATGAGGATTCTTTTTTTTGTTGAATTTCTGCCCAAAGCCACTGCATTCTGGTGATGTGTGCCATTGAAGTACAGTTTTCTCATGCTTTTTTGTCTTTCTTTTTTTATTTTCTCTTAGTTTGAACTTAGCCCCCTCCTGCTGTGCACCAAATGTAATGGTACTGCATGGTTATAATGAATACTGTAAGTAGGAGAGAATTGCAGTGGCAAATAAATAATTTCCATGTCAGTTCTTTGCCCATAGATGTCCCTTCTACTAACACATGGGCTGCTCATTTTTAGTTTGGGCTATTAGATCATGCTTTAGCACCACCTATATGCCGAAAGACTGCATTAGAGTAGAGATAGGGAGAAATGGCATATGAGGAGGGGCGCAAAGCTTATAGGCGCTGTTAAGTTATTTGCCCACCCATTAACTGCCCATGGCCATGCTAATACATATTGGCATTTTCACCCAGTTCCTGCCCCCTTGCCCCCGTCCAAGACACTTCCTCATGGGAACTCTTTAAGCTTGCTTTAATCAAGCCATACCATCAAAGGTTGCACTCAAATGCCTGCCAGAGTTTTTTTCAAAGCAGTCTTCAGAGATGTAATGATTTAATTGGAGTTGTTTACGTGCTACTGGTGTGATAAACATGCCTTAACCAGGTTTGCCTTCAGCCACTTGATTTATAAGGCACTTATGCGTGTCCTTCACTGCACTGTTAAAACAGGCATTGGCAAAGGCAACCGTTTGGGCTGTGCTGAAGTATGAGGCATTTGCCAGGCAATGTGATTATAGTCCAAGGTACTCGCACAATATGAAAGCTGGTAATACCACGACAGCAGTGCCTGTCCCATGTCTACACAAAAGCCCAAACTGCTGGCCTTGCCAAATTTCTGTTATGGAATGCATTGTGCTACTTGAAGTGGCAGGTTGCGGTGTCCCTCTTTAATGTTTAGACTGCCAACTAGTTCCATTCTCATGGTGTGCTTTCTTTCTTTAGGGCCTGAAAACCGTTCCACCTCTCAAGATGTGAGGGCCCAGGAGTCCCATAGTGAAAACCGTTCCACCTCTCAAGATGTGAGGGCCCAGGAGTCCCATAGTGTGCAATCTTGTGAACAATCTATTAAAAATGAATATGGTGTGGTATTGCACAAATGATTCTTTCATTCTGATATTTTGTTTTTATTTTCAGACATGCATCTTCCTGACCTGCATCTTCTCGCGGGAGTTCCTTCCTTTTTGTGTTCTTAACTTCAGTAAACAGAACCACCATTGAGCAGCTGACATCCAACCTTATCTGTGACCACTCTGGGAGGTAAATGAACATAAAGCAACATATTGAAAATGGATAGCATATGTTAATGATCTGTTAGTCTTGATCTATTTATGCATAGCTGTCACGTGCCTGCCTTCTTGGCGCTTGTGGTAGTCTTGGAAGTTACGCCGCCAGTAATCTTGCCGGCATGCTTCCTTATGTTCCCAGGTTAGCGTGCTAGTGCTTTGCTCCTCTTTCTTTCACTTCCTACTTTAGCCGGCCCTTCAATCGCTCTGTGCGTTGCAACCCCGTTCACTTGTTTTGTGCTTTGTGTTAGCGCTCTCAAGTTTTCCGCTTGCAGTTGCTACTGCCATTTTCCCTGCCTTTCCCTCTTTTCTGTCTTCCGTCCCCCTCCGTGTTGTTTTGCCTTCCACTCTTTAGTTTTCCTTCTAAAGTGCCCTTCGCCTCCCGCTTCCCGCTTGGGTCTCCGCCTTCTGATTTCCCTCACTTCCTTCCTCTCTCCGCTACGGTGCTTTCCTGCCTGTTCCGTCCGCCTTTCTGCCTTGTTACCTTCCACTTTAGTTACGTGTTGCTACTTTGGCATCGTCCGTCCTCATGAGTACAGAGTTTACCTTCACCGAGTACTTACCATCACGCTGTGATCCATCTCAACATCCTCCGGATATGCAGAGGTCACTTCAAGAGGTTTTTTTTTCAAGCCTTTTGCTTTTTTCCTCTTCACTTGGTGTTCTCGGGAGGGATTCTCGTGTTCTCCGGCTTCTGTCGGCGCCACAGTGGCTTCCTTCCGGTGACGAGCGTATCTCTATCAGAAGAAAAAGACCACCAGACGAAAGAAAGAAAAAGGACCTGAGGTTACTTCAAAGGATTCAGGTGAGGAGGAGGGGGAGTCAACAGACACTAAAGACATTGTTATCGACAAACCTCATACAGTTGACAATAGCAGACTTGTGCTAGTTGTTCCAATACTAAGGATCACCGTCTCTCTTCCATTGAATAAGAGAATGCCACAAAATGAACTTCAAACTGTATGACACCTTACACATGCTTTACTTCAGTTCAGTTCAGATGAGCAATTCTTGTGGGAAATATCACAATAAAGGGTTATCCTAACCATATTTTTCTTACTGTACTGAGTAATAATGCTTTAGGATGTAACTTGCTGTGATGTCACGTGAGGACAGGGTCAAATGACATCACTTATTGTGATGTTGCACGGGGTGGGGTCAAATGACATCCCTTCCCGTGATGTCACTCATGGGGGTGTGGCATTGTGATGTCACTTCTGCTACCCTTAGCATTTTGGTGAAATGACATCCCTGAAGTGGTGAGAGAGAAAACAAGTCCTGACAAAGGCATTCTAATGAAATTCACATGCTGAAAAGTCAATGAGACGCTCACTAGTTTAATATTGACTCAAGCCAGGAGTATTGGGACTTTCCGTGATTCTGCACTACCTCTAACTCTCTCTTCCTAAACACCTTCCTTCTCGAGCCCTTCACTGGTGGCTCAGCCACATCTAACTCTTTGAGGGTCAGACACTCCTTCGGCCAGAGATTGGGTGGAAGATATCTCTCCTCTGCAGGTGCCTCCATCTGGAATGGCCTCCTTGCCCCTCTCAAACCTGAGCAGGACCACCTGAGGTTCCGGAAGCAGCTCAAGACCTTCCTGTTCACTTCTGTGTTCTCTCTCTCTCTCTCCCCTGCTGACCTATCTGTCTGCTGCGCTGACTTATTGCCTAGCTATGCTTGGAATTTCAATGGGCACGAGGTTCCTACACAACCAGTAGCCTCTGCACTACCTTTGGGCCTGCCATGCACTTGGGGCTGTACCTGTAACCCTAAAGTTCCCACCTCCTTGCACTTCCCAGAGCCATGCTACCATGGCTGCAATTACTTAGAGGAATGCTGCCCTGATTGCACTTCCCCCCTTCGTCCCCACTGGCACCTCTCCTCTCCCCATTGCACTTGCATGATCTGTATGACTCAAGGCCTCGTAAAACTGCTTGATTTGTCAACCTTCTGTCTTCGCTACCTTGTTGTGTCACGGCTAGAAACACGTGTGTACAGGCACATTATAAATGGCACATCATATTCTATCAATGATTCAATGTGAAGAATTCATTTGAACTCTCTTACCTTTTAGATTTTTCATTTGTGAATAGTTAGGAATTTTCTGACTAGATTTATAGTTTATAATTTTCAAATACAGGTGATTTTCTGGTTTCTGGTTTCATTTGTTTCACAAAATGTTGGAAATTGTTGAATTGTAGTCTTTGCACTGTTGGTTGCACTTCAGTATATGTGTTTAGGTTATGTGTGAGGAACAATGTACTTTTTAAATATCTACGTGACCTCAACCTTTTAATATAAAATGAAAAATAGTAAAAAGAAATCAAAATAATGTATTGATATACTATCTTGAGCTTATGGCCCTTTGGAATGTGCATATGGTAATGGATGGTATTACACCAAACAACCGGACAAACTCAAGAAGATGGCAAGTTACTGTTCTATTAACAATTATCTAAAAAAGGGAGCTTACAACAAACATCAACCGACGTATGCTCAATTTCTCAATGATCTCAACAAAAAATACAATTCCTATACTCAATTATGCGTCAGAGTGATGTCATATAGTGCAAAACCTATCAAGGGTCGGGATTGGTTAAGGGAAACATCTAGATATACAATCATATAGGAGCTAGGATTGTTATTGTCTGTCCTTTATCAGGTGAACAACTTATGCCTACATCTTCAAACATGTCATTTAAAAAACATAGTTACATAATTTTGTATTGGTCTTCTAAACTATAAAGTCCTTTGTTATATGGACTAATACAATTGGTTGACACACTTGTGCCATGTCTGGAACATTCAGTTAATTTAGCAGCACATAAGCCCAGACCCAGGTGTGGGGAGATAGGACATGAAGCTAGCTCACCACCCAATTAGCCCAGCATCTCTCATAACCCATGCCTTCTGCCATGAAATTGTCTTTGTTTTTGGCCTTGCAGAGTATTCTCATCTTGGGGATGCACGGGAGTGAGGAAACTCGCTATTGTGTCTGGAACTTAGAGTTCAAGCTCTATTTCCATTCTTGGTTCACGTGGCAAGAGACCATGATCTAGTCTGTTTTGCAGTTTTTAAATGCTCGAAATAAATTAAAACGTGGCATCCTTTGTGTTCTTTCTTGCACCTTAACGTGAGAAGATTCATCCTCCACACACTCGTCCTACTTCAGAGTAGATAGCTGAACTCAATTTCTATGATCTTGACTTCAGGCTAGACAGCCTAGCCATGCAGCTCCGTAGCCTGATAGTAAGCTGCAACACAGCTTTCTATTCTCCTTCATGGTTCCTGGCTTATTTATTTCATGATACCAATGTCCAGTTTCAGTACAATGGTGGCTTTGCATGCATTATATTCACTACTTAGAGCTAGCCTATACAATGACTTGATCTAACTTGAGTTTCAGTGTCTGTACATTTATTGAACTTCTGTTTTCTGCAGCACTTTGTTAACATGTAATCTCCTTTTCCATGTTGATAGTTTACTCGATTCTTTACTTCATCATTTGTCCTCTAGGATCCATACATTGTCTTCAATGAGTATTTTGGGACGTTGTGTACACTTTCTTATGATGTAATCAGTTCATTTCTTTGCTCTTTCTCATATTCCTTCAGGGAGTTCCTCATGTAGTTTGTCATCACTTCGAGGGTACATTCAATAGGGCTGTCTTAATGGGCAAATCCTTCCAAATACTCGCTGCAATGGTGGCACGATAGCTGGTGTCAGGCAAGGCATGGTCTCATGTCTCCAATACAGCGGAGGTACAGGGGGGGGTCTTGTGCGGATGTATACATCTGGTCCTCTACAATCTTGTTCAATGGGAACAATTGTTTTGTAATTCCTATGGACTGCCCTATAAGGCAAAAGGCCCATGGCTGAAACAAACACACAAAATGCTGGGGAGGGCGTTTTATGGCTCAAAGTGGGTCACTTCGTTGTCCAATGTGGGCCAGTCTGATGAGTTACTTAACTATGCCGCAAGTAGTTTTACAAGTGTTGCTGAATAAATGTTCTTTAAAATGCACACTTTCCATCACATTTCATCCAAAAACTCCCTCTTGGATACTAATCAAACAGTGTAACAAAAGGAATGGAAAGCCATTTCTAATTTTGGGCAAGATTTTCATTGGTGCCCAAGAAACTTTTATGGCCCAGTCCAACCCTGCTGCTACCACTTCTCTTTCAAGGTGGATAGGAGGCACACAGTGAAATTAACAATTACTTCATATAAGCCCCTGTCTTGTATAAGTCAGGGACGTCATTTCATCAAAATGCCAGGGGTAGCAAAAGTGACATAACACAGCACTTGAACTCCGATGACATCACAGGAAGTGATGTATTTTTACCCCGCCGCAAAGTGACATCAAAGGAAGTGAGGGCCCTTGACCTTCAGATGCTTCTAACTCCCGTGTTTCCAAGCACTCTAATTTCAGCTAGATATAAGAACAGAGGCACAGAGGGAGGCGAGATATGTCCATGATCATACATTTAGGGAATGTAATTTTCCAGACTCAACATGGAGCCTATATTTAAAACATACATAATGCAGTACTTGTAACAGGGTATCGAAAATCTCTAATGCAGGCTGCAGCTAGTGTATGAGACATGTATAGATCAATGGACACAGAGGTACTCGTTATCTGTGACATTGATGTGTTAAAGGAGACAAAAAAATAACTGACCTGTGGAGGTGTGCGCTGTCTGTTTACCCAGGAGCAAAATGCTGCCCAAGCAAGGCCTGAAAATTATATAATTGACCAGGATTTTGTTTCAACAAAATTGCCTTTTTATGAATGTATCTATGAGTCAGCTACCACTAAGATAGAAGACATCTATTGTGTGGGTGTAAGCTGAGGCCATCTGTCTCAGTGTGCATTTATCTTTAAGGTATGTGACAAGCAACCACATGTGGTCCTCCACAACCGAGACCTAAACATAACACCTTAATGTCCCAGGCCTTGATGCATGACTTTTCTTCAATCTTTTTTTAACAAGGTGAGGTTTGGGTAGTAGCGTGCTGCACTTCCCTCATGAGTGGGGTTCAATGCTTCTATCATTTTTCAGAGCACTATCTGCGAGGTGCATTATTCAATGACCCCCACACCCAGGACGAGCCAATGAATGAAGCTTGAACAAAGCCCTTTCCAAGAAGGAGTTTGAGTGGGGCGTGGTGGGTCACTCCATGGCTCTCTCACTTCTGAGACTCTATGTACAATGCTTATTTTCTTAAACTCTTTTGTGCCAGAGCAGGGTCCTGGTCGAGTTTGCAACCTGTCTCAAGCATTCACATCACATTTGAATGCGTGCAAGGTGAGCAGAGCCCAATCAATGGGACAGCACAATATTTAGGGAGTGCTCTCCAATCCATGCTAAGTCCCCCTGCTTAAGAATGTACAGGGCATGCCACACTCCGGGCTGGCCCGGAACACCACATATGCGCAATGTGCATGATGATTATGCTGCTGCAGGGTCATGCACTACTCCAACGCAAAGAAGTAAATATGATTTTAATCAAATCTTAAATGTTTCACCTAGCGTAGAAAGAATGGGGCAGTGCCTGTTCCCAAAATATACCAGCCACCAGTGGTGGCTGGTGAGTTGAGTGTATAAATATTTGCCACAAATATTTGATTGCGACCGAGCATAGCAAGGGGGACCGAACTAACGAAAAAGGGTTTGGTGGTGGTCAGGGAGATTCTTTCCCCTCCCATGAGAAATTGTTTTTAATAATGGGTTCAAATGGTCCATTACACATAAAACATTCTGTGAACATTTGGGTAGAAGGCCAGATAGTTTGCAATTGGTTTTGTAGGGTGTAGGGTAACTCATTGAAAAAAGTACAATTGATGCAAGTCACCAAAAGTGCATAAGCACATTTCCCAATACATTGGGTCTCATCACGTCTTTGGCGGTAACCCTTAAATCCGGCGGTAGCGCTATTACCTCTGGATTTAAGGGATTGCCAAATCAGGACTTCGGCGGATTTTGCCCCAGCTCTGAGCTAGGGGGAAATCCACTGAAAATTCGTGCTCATACCGCCGGCGGGAAATTGAGCCCAATGGGGCATTCCCAAATGGGCTCAATGGGGAATGGGGATTAACATTACCGCCGAACTCGTGATCCGTCGCTATTAGCGGCTGGGCAGTCGTAAATCGTGATGAGGCCCATTGTCATACCAGTCCCTTCAATAAATGCCAGTATAAAAACATTTTAATGATGGATGTGTCCATATTTTTACATGCTGGCTCCACCAAGACATGCTAGCATTCCCATATTAGAACATACACAGGTACACTTTGATGTGTTTTTTAAAAGTATCATTACTGGCAGTAGGCACAAAGCTGGCTTTGCCAATATATGCCAGTACTTATATGTATGAAAATACCCCCATTGGTTTGGCCATTAAAAGTGACATGTCACAATAAGAAAACATGTCCAAACTGGTTCCAATGTAAGCCATTCTAAACCCATAAGAAGACGTATCATCCTTGCTTCATCATGGATGCTCAGTTTATACAAAGTCATGCTACAGTAAGAAATATACAGGCTGCTACACCAAAACGTCAGTCAAGCGAGGTAATACTATTTATCATGCTTTCTTTATCAGAGGTGACAAGTAATAAACGTCATGCCACAGTAAGCAATGGCTAGCTAGATTGGCTGTACCAAAAGGCTAGTCTTGCCAGGTAATGACAAACATGAACTTGGCTTTGCCTGAAAATACCAGTAAAACGTGCAAATTCAATAAAGGATGTGTCAAAAATGCTCTGGTGATCCCCAGTGTCTCAGTGCCTTACAAACACACACACATGCACACACACAGGCATTACCTTTCAACCACCCATATACCACCTATCAAATCCATTCACAATGCATTCACCACACAAGCATGCACCCACACACCCAGAACATTCACGCACACAATCACATTCATACCCATTCACCCACCAGTCACTCACCCATATACCTGCTCTAACATACACTTGCACTGTCACCCACCCAGAACATTTACACACACACACAACACACACACACATTCACACTCCCTCACCCATACATTTAACACATCAACATGCACTGCATTCTCCACACAGGAAGGTACCCACCTACCAAGAACATTCAAACACACACTATCACATTCAGACTCATTCACCCACCACTCACTGACACATACACCTTATCTTGCATGCACTCATACTGCATTCTCTACACAGACACGTGCCCATCTAGAACATTGAGACAGACTATCAGATTCATACTCATTCACCCACCACTCACTCACTCATACACCTTCTCATACATTCACTCTCACTGCATTATCTACACAGGCACACACCTACTGACCCAGAACATTCAAACACACACACTATCACATTTCATCCATTCACCCACCACTCACTGGCCTATAGCACATACATACATATGACACACACTTCACAAACGCAAATTACACATCACATTTTCTGACCTGTTTTCAAGCTTCGGTCCATCACTCCATACCACCCTCGGCTCCTCTGTGCCGCTCACAAACAGGAACCAGGAAGCCGAGAGAGCTTCCTGGCTCCTGTATATGAGCTCCGAGGAAGGGATAGGAGAAGGGGTTGGAGCATGGCATGTGAAACATGCCACATGTCACAGGCAACTCCAATCCCTACTGTGAGATTCCTTCTCGCGCTCCAAGCCCTGGCCCAGCCTTCACCCTGATGGGTAAAGACCCCTAGCGACCTCCAAATGATGTCCCTGGTACACATTTTTAATGTTCCACTCTGTTTGTGAATCTGGAAAAAAGAATTCAGGGGAGCAAATATAATGAAATTGCTAACACTGGCTAACGTTGGCAGCCCCCAACAATTTCGAATTTTTGAACAATGAGCTGCAAAGTTTGCTGTGATGCTTTGATTTTCACACTTCTTTAAGCTGTGCGATTTATGTTTTGAGGTGCTTTCTTCCTTTTATAATTATTATGGACGTCATTCCAATGCAATGCACACTTTTGCTTACTCTCAACTCTTGCACTTCTACAAACCAACAGTGATCGCAATCAGAAAGTTAAAACAGGCACAGTCAAGAGATATGCCTGCTTCTCCTTTTGGGGTAACACAAGCCGAGTGGAGGTTATACTGTTAATTAGTACCCAACGAGGGTGTGGCTTTGTCCTCCCAGCCAATAGAGAAGCTCAGAATGGGGGCATTGCTGTGCAGTAATCCCACCACACTGAGACTTCTCATGGGCGGAGACCACCATTTCCCTGGTCGTGTAACAAGGTAAGTGCCCTCCCCCTCCCTTGCTTCATACTTTGCATTACAGATGTTTATGTGGACACTCACCTCCATCTCCCGATGACGGTACTCCCCACTACATATCTACCACTCCCTCTATGACCTCCATGCCAATGGTGCTGGCGCAGGTTTCTTCCCAGCGTGTGAGTTTAATAGGGGAGTTGGACCCACCGCCTGTGGCCTGACCCTGGCTCCGGCTTGCGGATAAGATGTTTCGCACACGGAGGCGGAGGTCATCCCACCTTTTTTTAATGTCCTTTACAGTGTGGGGGGTGATGCCAACCGCACTGACCTTCTGGGCCACTTGCTCCCAGACTTTGTTCTTTTTTATGTGTGCAGCTCTCCTGAGTTCTGCTGCAAAAACCACGTCCCCATTCTCTGCCAGAGTGTCTGCCAGCATGTTGAGTTTGTCCTCAGAGAACCGCTACTTTCACTTGCGGGATGCTCCTTTTTTAATGGCCTTTGGCATTGTGCTGGTGGTGTAGATGCAGATGTGGCTGGTGGTGTGAGGCTCCATGTCCTGTATCTCGAAGATTGCAATGGATTGTGTTTTTCAAGATAGCTGATGTGCCATTTCCCGTTCTGGTGCAATGACATTATTTCCGGTATTGCCGGCGTCCATTCTTTAGGGGTGGGCGGAGGCAGAAGAGGTGTCAGCGCTTTCCATGATGCTGCTAACGGGGGGTTTTGGGTCATTTACGGCATGCCAGTACTGATGATATCGGCATGCGCTACGCGCGTGCATGCATGCATGCTCGTAATCGGGCGCTGTTAGTGCCGTCAATGCTACCCGGACGCGATATTACCTCCATGCTGGTAAGATTGGGTCTTTACTGCGAATCTCGTGATGACCCCCAATCTACATTTCATTAACAGTAAATGTTGAAAATATTTTTTTCCAATTCACCTTGGATTATGTCCCAATGACCCAATGATTACAACTTGTTAATAAAACAACAGTGTATCACACAAAAATGCTGTACAAAACATACTACATAAAGTGTGCTACTTATGAGGGTCAACAATTAAATGTATGTGTAAAACCCTAACTATTTATATCGTGCATACTATGTTCTTTATATAAATATATTTTATTTTCTTTACAGACAAAGAAACACAGATTATACCTTTCTTACCATGTTCAACTAAGTGCACTAGTTTATCCATGGCCAGCAGCCACATTGTTGCTCCATTAAACCCAAAGTAAACATATTGCTTTATCTATGCCCAATGTTCAGAATACTGGTTTCAAAATATTCACATCCGTTACAGCCACCAGACACATTGTTAGTCCCATTGAACTCAAAGTAAACGTTTTGTTATACCCATGTTCTCATCTATAACATCATTACTGTGGCAATGACCAGTGTCCCCCAACAATCTCGGCAGTCGCCATGGCTGCAACAATATGGTTCAACCATTTCACTAACAATGAAGCCCACTTCCATAGCCACAAAAATATGTATTGTTACTACAACTACACTTACATATAAGTCACACTCACTAGTTTTATTACATAACTATAACATCCAAAGTAAGCATTCTTGTGACATATCCGATAATACCTTTAAATCCAAAATATGTCCATAGACTCTGGCTAATGCCACAACTATATATTTCAACCAGATCACAAACAATCTAGTCACTTCTGTACCCACACAAATATGTATTGTTATTACAACTGCAAATAAATATTAGTCACACTCATTAGTTTCATTACATAGCTATAAAATAGAAAGAAAGCATTCTTGTAACATATCACATAATACTTTCATATCCAAAAGATGTCCGCAGACACATGTTGATGTAACGTCCCGCCAACACATTCTTTGATGTTCAAAATAACTCCAAATGTATTATCCAGAGGCAATGTGTGCTGCGCTGTCTGCGGACGAAGAACACAGTTCAGAGATCCAATATGGTATCTATTTCAAAAGTTTCGATGAACCTCACATGTTTAATCCACCAATCAGCAGCCACATATGATGTCTGCAAACATCACGTTGATCCCTGATTGGCTAAGAGGCATCTGTGGACACTGAATCAAGAAATAAGTCTGCTGACCGGACAGAGATATCACATATTTTTTGTACCTGCTTTTTGGCCATTTAAAAAAAAAATCAACTGAGTGAATTAACACCAAATTTTTAAAAACTCATTTTTTTCAGAACTAGGCCACCGCTCCTCATGCAAATTAGGTGCAAATCCATTCAGCAGTTTGGGCTGTGGGTGTGAGCAAACTTTTTTTACATTCATGTTTATCAACTTTCAAACTTTTTGGTCCCCCCCTTATAACCTCCTGCCCCTTGACGAAATAACACAAAAGTTCATTAAATAATTCAAAAATGGATGTATACATTTGTTTGCAATTTTTTGTGCAAATTCATCGAATGACGGGAAAGGTATAATCCGCCCAAAAAAAAGTGTCTTCCTATTGGTTGACCAACTTAACCATAACTACAGGGTCACCACCGCAGACCCTGTAATATATATCAGTTTACATGTGTGTGGGACAAAGAATGATATGCAAATGGATATTTCTCATCTGTGAAAAGTACAGTGAGCAAAAAGCAATGACTGTGAACTATCATAGTGGGAAAAAACCACAGGACAGTTTATCATGCCATGTTCTTTCTGGAGAGGGGCGCCTGCTACCTTTTCTGAAAACAGTTATGTATCTTAGTTTACAATGTATATATTTCAATATACAATGTACGGATACATGTTTATCAGCATATAATGTATGCTTCTCGGTATACAGTATACACATCAGGGATATCATTTAGGCGTCGCCAGGTGTCGCAACTCTGACCCCTGATGTCTCCCTTGCTACCCCTGTGGTCTCCCTTGTTACCCCTAAAAAAATAATGTAAAACCCTTTTTTTTAATGCAACCTCCTGGGCTGTGGGCAGCGCCATGTGGCTCTTTGCTTCTGGAGTGGCAGGCTTTCTTGTTCAGGCCTCATTAAAAAAAAAAAAATGGGATTACACAATTTTAACACTTTTAGCACTGACCCTTCAAGGGGTGAGTCACTGATTTAGTCTGTTCTTAAACACCTGAACTCAGCCTTTCAATCTTCTGAAGTCGATAAATGAGTACCAACACAGGTTGGGTGATTTTTTATGTATATTTGTACTATATAAAAAACTTAAGCGTAAGTGCTATATAGTAAGACATCATTATCATTTGGCCATGGACTTCTTCTTGCATTCACAGTAATTTGGTAATATGGGCCTATACACACTGGTCTTAATGATACATATGGTGATCCATTCTTGTATGAAATGTATATCACATTATAGTGATATTGTAATCATATTTTTCATAGTGTACTTAGGAATAATGCTATGTGATGCAACGTCCTGTTTTGCCAAGCGGTGAAAGGTTGTGTCCCATCTCTTTCCGTGTCGTCACTTCAGGGTGGGGTCAATTGACATCACTTCATGTGATGTCATCAGAGGTCAAGGGTCGTGTGATATCACTTCCGCTACCCCTGGAATTTTGGTGAAATGACGTCCCTGATACACATCTCAGTATACAATGTATGTATCTCAGTGAGTCCTTATATGTTAAAGAATATGAACCATACATTCTAAAGTACTATGTATACCACTCACATTTAAATGTATGTATCTCAGTGCACAATGTATCTATTTCAATATATAATATTTGTGTCTGAAAATGTGATATATGAAGTATGTCCCCAATTGCTCCCCATAGATGTGTTATTTACTATTGAGCTCTTGTTAGGAAGCACAAAGCTGCAATCGAATGACAAATTGAATTGATCAAACGAAACTCTCGAAAATAGTAGAATATAGGCAAACCATAATTGGGATGGTTTGGAGAGTATTAAATGCGCCCCCAAGACTTTGTCTAAACCACCGAATACACTTGAATAAATGACAGGCTGTTCAAGTGTAGTCCATTACATTTGAAGGTGACACTGCTTGTCCTCTGCAGAGTGGTTGAAACTGGTCGGCATCTCGTCTTCTAACTTTAATACATGCTCATGTGTGAGGTACATAAATGGCACCACAATGCATTTAAATTCACCCTAAAAAGCATGAGCAGAAACACACGTACATAGGGGGTTATTTTATAGTGCCCAGGAATGTAAAACCAAAGTGCAAAACAAAGGCATACACCATTTACAATTTGCCTTTAGGATCCACTGGGCTGTAGTGCCATATGAAGGCGGCGTGGGGGCACGGGATGTGATATACATTTCCGTGGAACTCTCCAGTCCAACCCTCAGACAGCACCAGGTTTTTCCTCCAGCATGTATTTTCATGCTGGTGGAAATCCAAAGGATTCCTATGGAATCCTCATGAATGTTCCACCTGCTACAAGCAGGCGGGTTCCACAGAATCCATTGTAAATGATGCCCGCACAGCATCATTGGCAGACAGCATTTACACTTTTTCCAACACGAATTGAAAAAGTGAATATTAAGTATAATTTCCTCATCACATTTCCACTCTGTTTTGGAAATGAACAAAATTGTGTAGAGTGGACCTTTTTCCCACAAGTGCAAGCGCACACGGTCCGCTCAAGTGCAACTAAACAGTGGCAGAGGCAGCTTTTGGTGCCAGGGACGGCAGACAATCGAGTGCCACTGGGAGGCTGGGGGAGCACTGGGCACCAGCCGGGAGACCCCTGCACCCTGCTGGCTCTGCCACTAAGGACGTCTGTAAAATGGCCTCCTTTTTAGGATATCAGTGGACTGCATACGTGTCCACGGAGCATTATATACAAAATATATTTTCCCACACCTAACTCTTGAAGATTACTGACGTATCTTGCATTTCTGCCAGTACCTTCATAAATAATCATCCATCATTGTGGGCCAGAAAATCTGGACAGAAAATGAAAAGGTCATTTCTCACGTGGTCAATGGCTGGCTGGCTTACATAGAGACAGCTAATAAAAGGATGATATTGCTCACCACTGAAAGAGCCAATGGATGCAGTGCATCCATACAGGCTTTGTTGGGTTCTGAAAAGAGAGCAACATTGACCCTGCTTTTGCTCTCCGAGAAGCACGTGACAGCTCTCTTTGGGGCATTCTGCAAGCATGGTTACAAACTACAGCAATGTTAGTGAGTTTCTGAACTAATCATTCTTTGACAGGTTTACAGGCTTTAGGGGAGGTAGAGCAGCGTTTCATGAAGTGTTGATGGGCTGAATAATAAGTCAGCCTGCATAACTCTGCCCATTGAGCAGACTCTATTGACTGTAAAATAATTATTGTTAGCTGTGTAACCGTTATGCTTTTGAAACAAGTTGAACCTTGTAAACATTCAGCATGAGAAGATTTGAAAAATGTAAAAAATATACCCTGCGGCTATTTTCTCTTCTTACAAATTGTGTGTGGCAGGCTCTTTTTATATCTGGATTTCTTTTTTCTGTCACTTTAGATATCTACTTCCAAGGTTAGGAAGCCTGCCTTGCAAGAGGAGATGTATTGTTAAGAATCCTACAGCATACAGGATTTCCTATGAAGATGTTACTGTACAACTTCAATGGGACATTTTTCCCAATCAAAAAATAGTCAAAAGCGCCCCTCTTCGAGAACGAAAACGGCTAAATGACCTGTTCTTTGGGAAGGTACACACTCATTCGCAGCCACACTTTAGCTCACTGTACCTTTCACAGATGGCAAATATCCATTTGCATATCAGTCTTAGTCCAGCACCGAAATGCTATGGCAATTCTCTTCTGAACAAGAGTACCAGCAGCAACCCCAGACACATGTTTTAGCCTTGTTGGACCTTATCAGTGTGGTGGAGCTGTGCATCTCTGAGAATAATGAGCAAGGGGTCCACATCTGGTTGACACTAGGAAACTTAGTATGACTAAAGATAAATTCCCTTAAACAATTAAAAAATAGTCATAGGTGCCCCTCTGTGAGAATGAACATGGCTGAATGACCTGTTCTTTGGGAAGGTACCCACTCGAGAGTCCGCAACCCCACTGTAGTTCACTGCAGCTTTCACAGAATGGAAATATCATCAGTCTTTGTCCAGCCAACATGGGCGGTCCAGCACTTAATGCGCACCTTGCCCTCCCTTACTGCAAGACAAGTGGATTGACCTCCTAGAGAAGCACACAACAGACATCACCCTACCCATGAGGGACATAAAGAGTTTATTTGCCTCCCTGCTAGGGGAAAATGCAGATCAGATATGGAGTAAAGCTGAGTACAAGGGGGTAAAGTTAAACAGTGCCACCCACAATGGTGCTCTGTTTAATAACTGCTGAGTGCAGGTATGGAAGGTTTTAAGGAACATGTACCCTGACAGACCTGACATGAATTCTATCACAGCCCCCACGATGAGGGCAGATGAGGACCCCCACCCTTTACATAGAGCAGATTTAGGAAATGAAGCAGTTAGAGACAGGGGAGGCTTGGGACAAAAACATTATCATTTTTAATCACATTTAATCCAAGGGGCTCCCCTTGGAAGTACAGATAGTTTTAAATTAGGTGGTTGGGGTGGAAGAAAATCATAGCCCGAGATATAGCCACACATCACACACTTTTTCTGGCACATACAGGAGAAAGATACGGAGCTAGCAGAGCAAACACACAGAGCAGAAACAACGTTTGTGCACATGAAATTAGCAAAGCTGAGCATGGAACGTGCAGTATTTGCTAACACCAAGGAAGGGTATCCCTACAAAATATCCCCACCAAAAATATCGCCGTACATATGGCCATTTGTCTCGCCATAGGCGATATTATTGGGGGGGATAATTTGTGGGAGTGGGGGTTGCGGGGATGTCCCCCGCACATTTTAAAATAATGGAGGAGTTGCAGAGGTGTCCCCCGCAGGGTCCATGAGTCAATATTGCTGCACAAATATGGTGATATTTTTGTATCGCAATATTTTTGTGGGGATATTTTCACATGGAACCCAAGGAAGGCCAGCTTGAACACAATCCCATGCAGGAGTATGTAGAAGGACAGATAGATTACAGGAGGGGAATAGGAGGTTTCCAGAGAGGAAGAGGAAGTTTCCATGGGAGCAGATGGGGAGGAATGGGCACCATGTGGGCCCGATCAGGGTCACAATGCTGGTCTTGCTGGAAGACGGGCCATTTTGCATGAGACTGTAGGAGCAGGCCCACCATGCCATTCAACTATAATTTTTGAGTATACCGTCCAGCCTTTAATCCACGTCCCCAATTTGACCCATATAACCAAGCCCCCTCACAACAACTGTCCCAGTATGCCCTGGGTCCTGCACAGCTACAACAAATGTGGCTGCAGGCATTACATTTTACCCAGTCCCCTGTCCAGCTGTTCGATGAGAACTCCCTCCCCCAAGGCACAGTCACCCACTACACAGGAGCAGGCGTTTTAGGGGTCAATCCTTTCCCAGGCCCAGGATCAAACATTTACCCTCAATAGGACCACCCACAGAGATCATTGGAGTTCCCAGTGCTATCAGTAACTACTGGCCCGAAACAGGAATCCTGAGTAGGAGTGAAAATAGGGGAGCTACCAAATCCTGTATTAAGCAGGGGACCTTCCCCCTGTCAGACAAAATAATTAACATGCAAGGGTTTTCTGGGGCTGTCAACCCAGTACTTTTCACTGTAAACATACCTATCACCGTAGGCACACACACATTATCACTCCCTTTATTGTATTCACAGGAGACCCCAGTTAGGGCCTCATTACGACCCAGGCGGTAAGTTACCGCCTGGGCCGTGACTTTACCACCATGACGTAAACTACGTTTACGCCATGGTGGTTGGCGGACTTACCGCCCCATTCCGACCTTGGCGGGGCGGTAAGTCCCCAATCCCCATTTACCCTTCCCCATTCCCATTTTTGCCCCATAGGGCATAATGGGAGTGGGGAAGGCGTTAATTACGCCACCGTAAATTACGGTGGCGTAATTAACTCCATGGTCCCTTAGCGCCATGGATTTTAACACCTGCTAAAAGCAGGTGTTAAAAGCGCCATGGCGCTAACAGACCTCGTACTCAGGCGGTAAGGGTCGGCGCTGTTAACGCTGCCGTAAACCCCTTACCGCCTGGGTCGTAATGAGGCCCTTAATCTCCTGGGTAGGGATATCATGAGCAAGTTGAACATGACCATTTCATTCTCATAAGAGGTAAAAATGTGTGTTCCACCCCAGGCACATACCAGAGCTGATTTGATTTCTGTGGCCGGAGCGCCCTGCGAGGCATACCACTCCATCTAGATTTGTTCCTCAGTGGAGGAACTATCATGTTAGGTTGGGTGCAAGGGATTTAGAACAACATTTTATGTGTACCTGCAGAGTTCCTATTCCGACGAGCTATCCAGCAGGAATGGGTACCAGGTACCATTATTAAGATATATTTGCAAGCAGTAATTACAAAGGCAGACATTGTGATCCTGTCTGGGATGGATGAAGAGGATATTGAATGATGCACTATTTTGTGCATTGACCCATTGACCCAACACTGTGGTTGAGGGATGTGTCCAACAAACAGCTGTTTGAAGGCAATGAAGACAAAGGGGAGATGGTATTTGAACTCTCCATATCCTGTCAGTTGTGAAAAACATAGAAGTGCCCTGCCACACATGCTACTCTTGGCCAACACATTCTCTTAACACTTAAAGAAGGATCGAGACAGGGTCCCTCATTCTGAGTTTGGCGGAATCCCGCCAGTCTTTCCAGCGGGATGCCACCAAAACACAATTAGAATTCCCGCCACCTGATATCCCAGTATTACTGGGATATTATGGGAGACGGGAATGCCGGTAACTCTGCATTCCATGGAGTCCTATTGAACTCCATGGACGTTATTGCAGCATGTTTTTGCTGATGGGCCCTGATCTATCGACATGTCAAAGATAGAGGTAGATCTGTGGCTCTTTGGGCTGTTTTCCTGTTCTGGTAAAAACACTGATGGTGGAATTATTGTCAATTTTACTGTCATTTATTCTAGACTGGGGAACATGTAATGATCCCCAGGGTGCCCAGCCTGTTGTAGACTAGTGGCCCACATGATGTATGGTTGCTAAAAAGCAGAGGGGCAGTTCACATTAAACTGAAAGCAGGAGCAATTTTGTCCTGAGTTAAACAATACCACATGTCAAGGGAAGAGGAGGAATGTAGTCACTCCACTTTACGGCCTTATGGCAGGAGGGCATAATAAATCCATCAGAATCCCCATGTAACAAGGCTATCTGTACTGTGAAAAAAACAAAAGGGTCTCCTTGGAGGATGGTACAGGATTTATGCCCGTTGAACAATACTGTAGAAGCAGATTTCCCAGTGGATCCTAATCCCGCCACATCCTGTGTAATTTTGCCACAGAAGCTACCTAATTTACTGTTATAGTCCTCAAGAATGTGTTTTATTCCATCTCATTACACCCAGCATGTTACAGCATCTACCTAAACGTGTCAAATATTCCAACACACTTGTTTAACCCAACGGTAATGCAAGTCTCCAATCATTTCTAACAGGGTGTTGCAAATGGATCAAGGGAAGTTACAAACACAGAGCACAGTGATTCAGTATGTAGATGACCTTCTGGTCTGCAGTACCACAGAAGAACTATGTAGGAATGACTCAGTAGAACTCATGAATTTATTGGCAGAAAAAGGTTACAAAATAGACAAGGATAAACTGTAGTATTGTCAGCAAGATGTGGTGTTTCTGGGACAGATAATATCATCAGCAGGCAGATAAATAACACCAGAAAGGGTAACAGCAGTACAGAACACAACATGTCCCACCATGGTCAAGCACATTCAGCAGTTTTTACGCTGGTGTAATTACTGTCAAGCATGGATATTTGACTATTCAACATACACCAACCCCCTAATGCATGGGATAAAAGTAGCACAGGAAGCAAAAGGTCAATTTCCTGGACAGATCAAATGATCACATTGTTTGAGGAGCTTACAAAGCGATCTTCAGTGCCCCAGTTCTGGCCAAAATAGACTGTAAAAAACAGTTATTGTTCTTCTCACATTCCAGCAGTTCAGGTGATGATGATTGCCCTCACATAGAAGACTTCATTCAGACATAAACCATTGGCTTATTACAGTGGTCTCTGGACCCTGTCATGCAGATATACTTCCAATGCAAGCAGGCTCTGGCAGCCACTGCTTTTGTCATCCCAAAATCATCATCCACCAATACCATGGGATGCCCTGTCACCCTTTATTTAGAGCATGCAGTTTTCACAATCTTAGAAAAATCTAAATCCACCACCCAAAGAGCATCAGGATATGAAGTAATTTTGTCAAACTCTTTGATTCACATGTTCAGATTCCACACTGTTAATCCAGCAATGTTTATTTCAGAACCATTACAGCCAAATGACACAGTTCAAGATTGTGCTATATATGAAGACACCTCTCATGACACAACCCACGTTAAGGAAGACACTGCCATTTTGATTTCAACTCTTGTCTTGTGTTCTAAAATGGTGGACTGTGTTTTCAACCTGCAGCCGAGCTGAACGACTTTTGAGTTTGTCAACATCTAGGCTGACCGGAAGAAGACTGTTTTATGCAAAGAAACCTTGTGACTTGTATGAACTGCAATCTTGTCCGCGCTCACAAGCCTCATCTTTGTATAAACAATGAGGCAATGTAGAAAAAACCTAGATTGTGTGTTTTTGCTGAACTGCATTGTAGCAATTCTTGTAATAAGGCTTACTGTGGATCAGAGAACCAACATCACCATTGTAACTTCATGGACATGCAAACTTGTTTAATCTTTTGTACAATATTGTAATATTTGACATGTGAATTGGGCACAAACCCTAGCATGTAATTTATTAGTTTGGAGAGGGGCTGGGTAATGTTTTGGAAACTGTATAAATAAGTCTATGTTAAGATGTCCAGCACTCTAACCCCTCACTGTGTCTGCTGGTACACACTGCAAGGTGTTGGGAGCCAGATAGCTATTTGTTTTCCTTTGAAACTGTATGGTAATAAAAGATACTTGTATCTTTTCGGCCCGTGATGGGCGTATTTCATTTGTGGTACTAAGCCTCGATATTTCTTTGGTCTTTAAGATGGTTCCTGAAGAGGGACCCTCAAGATTGATGTCTCCTCACTGAAAAGAAGATGCGGCTATCAGACCAGGATCGGAGAGTGAGAAAAAGGGGGCCCCTTTGTATGAGACGTGACACCTTGACAGTACTCCACAATCTGATCCCTGAACGGTGAGCACGTGGTTCGAGAGGGCATCTTGACGAGGGTCCCCATATCGAGGCGGGCTCTTTGCCTGAATTGTCAACCATGAGGATCCTTTGTAATCCGATCGGACCTCCTTAGACTTTGTAATCAGGTGAGTCGTGCCCCGATTCCTAGGTATCCTGATATTTGGTTGTAGATTTGCACTTGCAGGTTCAAACAACGCCATGTAACACCAATGTTCTGATATGCCTGGGAAATGGTCTGCCTATTTCAGGGGTTTATTCCACAGAGACAGACAATCTTTGGAATACGGCCGACCGGCTCCACCGGAAGGGTCACCGGCGTGTACTATGCACTGTAAGTACGGCCTTGGTAGTATAGTATTCAACGATATTTGGCACAGACAAACTAGACATGCTTCTGATTTTCACTGGCCAGTTCACGGTAGTTTTGAAATTGCCCGTAAAGAGTATTTAGAGTCTATATTGTTAAAGAAAAAGGCTAGGCCTGCTACATTTGATGTAATTAGGAATTAGAAAAAGAAAGCTAAGCAGCAATTTAAGAGTAAAGAGAAACACGCACATCAACATATGTCTAACTCTGAAAAGGCATTATTGTATGATCAACAGAAACAGTCAGAATCTATTAGAAGCATGCATAGGGCTTTTCAACTTGGGGTACAGAAAATATATCCGTCTCAGGACTTTCATGCCTCAGACAAGCTAATCAATAAGCTTTTAAATGAGCGTAGGACTGTTGCCTCTGCACTTCCTCCTTATGTGGCTCTTCCTGTTGTTTTACCTCTCACTGCAGTTGCACCTCCTCCCGTTGTGTTCCTCCTGTTTTTCTCCTCCTCCACTTGTTGCTCCTCTTTCTGTTGTTGTCCCCCCTTCTGCATCTCTGCCATTACTACCAGTTGTTGTTTCCTTAACTTCGTCTTTACCGCCAGCGGTAGTGTCTCCACTACCTGTTGTACAGGATTTGTCTGAACTCTCTTTTCCAAGTGGTTCTGCTCCACTTGTAGCAATTGAAGGGGCGAGTTCTGGTTCAAAAGTAGTGACTCGAAGTACAGTTTCTAAAGCTAGAAAAAGAGAATTTTATGCATGGGCTAAGACAAGCATAGAAAAAGGTGAAAAATTAGCTGTCTTCACTGCAATTTCTGACCAAGACAGTATTCCCAAACATAATGTTTTGATAGAGGGGCTGGGAATACACTGGGCTGATATTTGGAGTAATTTGACGGACACGGATGTCCCACAAGGTTTGAAGGATTTGAATGCCTTAACTCACTCAAGGGACACTGCGGAGAAAGTACATGAGCATTTTGAGAGGGTTTTCGAGTTTAAGAGGGAGTTATATCGGTTACGGAATGATGACATGGATGGTGATAGATTGGACGCTTCGTATGTGCAGAAACTATTTCTTCCTTCTTGTAAACCAATGTGTCACGTTGCGCCCTTGGCGTCTGTGGAAGAGATGGAGATTGAACAGTCCTGGACACTAGAACCCTGGTTAATGGTCTAGTCTCCTTCCAATATGGCCGACGGATGTTTATAGATATACTCTTCCGGGTACTTCGTTGTGTTGTATCCATCTCGAAGCTGCTCTGTTTTTTGGCCGTTTCTTGGCTGCGTTCGCTTTTGCTCTTAGAGTGCTATTTTTGCAGTGCTTTCTTTTCTATCGTTTTGTCCCTCTTTCGCTTCCTTTTCTGTGCTGATTCTAAGGACTACATCTTGTATTCTAGTGTTAGTTATTTTATTTCACTGTGCCTTGTATTTTTCTTCCTCAGTTCGTGTCTAGCCTTGCCTACCATTCTGCCTTTACTTCTAATCCGTCCGCTACTCACCTTCTCTGCAGTTGCCTTTGTTTCTTTCTCTATTGTTCTTGTTGCCTCGCTGTAACTTAATTTCTATTCTTACTACTTTGGTACGCTTCGTCTTTAGACTTTCCAATTTCTTCGGGGGCTGGTGTCGCGGTATGCTTGGGCTTCGTACTCGCTTTTTTCTATTGTTTCTTTTGTTGTTGTTTTTTTACTTACCAGTTTTTCTTACCTGTTTAGTGCTGTGTCGCTCGTTCTTCTGTCTAACTTCCGAACGTTTCTTTACTGCGCCTTTCTTAGCTTTATTTATCTGTCTTGTTCTGATTCCTCTGTCCTCTCAGTGTTGGTTCTGTTCTATCTTTTCTGATCTTCAATCAGTGGATTCTTCCTTTAATCCATTTTTACCACACAACCTCTCCTTTTCCTTTTCTTTGGAAAATAAGGACTTGAATTATCTTGAAGATCTGTTTCACCATCTACCCAGAATTCAAGAAGAACTTACCTTTAAGAAAAAGGACCGTTCCATTCCATCAAGGATAGAACTCAATACTACCAAGGGTTTTTTCTGCCATTGCAAGGCTTTTTCCCTGGAAGACTTTGGGAGCTTTCTCCTTGGGGGGCGCTTTGATCCTGCACCCTAACAATACAAGGTGGCCTCCGAGGGAGCGCGCCCCTAAGTGCACAAGAAGAAGGAGAAGAAACCAAAAGAGACCAAGAAGGAACGAAAGAAAAAGATCTCTGAAGGGCACAAGCACACCTCTGAAGAATCAGGTGAGGAAAGGGAATGGGAGAGTACCTTTAATCGTGACACAATGAGTGACGAAAGGCCTGTTTGCACAAGAGACGCGCTTAGATGGATCTCGGATGTTTCAATTTCTCCCATGGAAGTATATGACACGTTTAGTCAGTATACTCCATCCATGCACAGGAAAGTGTTACAGGTAATGGTAGAGTACCCTGCAAGATGAGTTTATGAAGAAAAAGAAAAAGGTTTGTTGTCCCGCAGATTTGATGGTCATTTATAAGAGCGCATTTTCCCCTGATACTGCTTTAACTACTTTGTCACTTGATTTAGCCTTGTTGCTTAATGAACGTTCAGAATTGCATACTTCTCAATTGCCAATGAGGGAGGTTCCTCCGACATTTGTTCCTAAAGTAGAGATTCCAGCAAATGCTGCAACAGGCGCAGCAGCCGCTACTATTGAAGCTCATTATGTCTCACAGTTTGTTCAAGTCCCATTTTCTAGACAGGATGTGAATATCATTAGACAGACAATTCCAGATATTAGGAAAAATCCAAAAGGGTTTTATAAAGAAATTTAATCTGTCTTCCATTCATCAGTTTTCACGCTGGGTGATACAGACTTGTTATTCCCTGTGATCCTACCTGCTTATTTATGGGAACAGATTAGAAGTATAGATGATCTGGCAGGACTGGGTGACACATGGGTTAACTTGGCACAGATAGATGGAGAAAGGAAAGCAGGTGAGAAACCGCCACAGGTGATATTGACATTGCCAGATAGAATAGTAACTAAATTGAAGACTTTGTTTCCAGAGAGAAGAATAGTTTGGGACAAGCTTACAACTTGTATCCAGGGGAAATCTGAGGGTGCTACCAACATTTTTAATCGGTTTGGACAAGTGCTTTCGGATTTTAGCAGTCAAGACTTAAGTACCGAGTCAGGAAAAAGCCTGTTTGTGGACAGATTTGTGCATAGATTGTTGCTTGATATCCAATCACATGTTATGACTTCTGAAAGCGCCTATATAAACATGGGGTAGTCCTGTCCTCACAAATTAAAGTCTGCAATAAATCCTCGCAGTAATGATTCTCACCTTCCTAAATAACCTGAACAGCGGTAGCTAATACTTGTTGCTGGGGGAAGAACCAACCACCTTATGAGATTAGTCTACATACGCCTTTTTATTATGTTGGCTATATATGTAGCTTTTCATTCATTTTTTTCCAAACTTTTTTTAAAAACAACATCATTTTTAAATGTAACAATCATCAAAATGGTGACAGTGTGCAAAACAGTAGTCAGTGCGAATGCAATCAATTACAAATACACAAAAAAACAAAAAAGACAGGCAAAAAACATATCTGTTTGGTGTGCCTATACATCTACATAAAGAAACTAGAGATCGACACCATATTACTTCATATAAATCTCAATCTCATAGTTCTTGTTTTATAAAGTATCACATTTGTGTCTACTTCCTTTAGTCCAAGCAGTATGGGCCAATGAGGCTTGAAAGGTAAAGTCTTTTAGCGCCTAGTGTTAGTAGTATGACCTAGAAGGACTGGTCAGACTGGAGAAATAGAATTTGATGATTGTTACATTTAAAAATTATGTTGTTTATAACATTTTTTGAGAAAAAAAATGAATGAAAAGCTACATAAATAGCCAAAATAATAAAAAGGCCTATGTAGACTAATCTCAGAAGGTGGTAGGTTCTTCCCCCAGCGACAAGTATTATTTAGGCAGGTGAGAATCATTACTGCAAGGAGTTATTGCAGACTTTAATTTGTGAGGACAGGACTACCCCCTGTTTATATATCTACTTTTCAGCCCACTACATCCTGTCCGATCCAGGGTGTCCCTCATGTTACTAGTATTTCTGAAAGAGCCTGGCAAGCTAAATCACAGTATTGCATGTGGCTCAGTATTATGAAATCAGAGTCAATAATGAAAAAGGGAGTAAAGAAAAGAAGAAGAGAGACCTGAAAACCAAAGTATTGTTGGAGCAGATAGTAAGAGGAACCAGAGATGGGAGTACACAGTTTAGGGGTCAGTTTGCTCCACAGCATAATGTGCAGATGGGTCCCGTACACATGAACCAATGTGCGTATTGCAGACAAGAAGGTCATTGGCGAGCAAAATGCCCGATCCTTCAGCAGAGATCGAATAACACATATGGTACCATGGGTAGACGACCAGAGGCCGTCCTGGGATAGGGGGTCCTGGTAGAAGTCAGTTCACTCAGAACCAATAGTCATTCTCACAGGATAGTCAGCAGCATAGTGCAAATAATGGGAACATTTTTGATAATCCTTCGACCGTCTATTTTTCTGCGGACCTTGCATTTGATGATGTATCGTTCCGTTAGGACAGCCCGAAGCAGAGTCTGGAACTGGTACCTATTCCCGTCGATCTGAAAGGGCCCTACGTAGAAATGAAGGTGGGGAATAGGAAGCATCTATTTTTGATAGATACAGGAGCACAGAAGTGTTCTGCTGATCATTCACAGGTTCCAGATATTCCACTGTCAGGGCAGAATAACATTTCTGTAGGGTTCTCTGGTACGCCAGTGGTTAGTCCGGTTTCTCAGCCGGTACCGATTTCACTGGGGCCATTCACCAATTCATGTCCATTTCTTTTGATGACGAATTGTGGCGAAACTGTGTTGGGGTTGAATCTGTTGAAAGAATTGAATGTGGTATTCACTGTTCTCTGGATGGAGTGCATTTAACGATTTCACCTCAATGAACTTCTGATACACAATTCTTGACTAGGCCTTTACCGACTGAATTGGATAAGGTTCCGGAATGTTTATGGACAGCTGAAGATAATGACGTTGGTGTTTTACAAATTGAACATGTTAAAATTGTGTTGAAACCAGGTGTCAACCTACCACGTATTCCGCAGTACAAGATCTCAGTTGACGGTCAGCAAGCTTTAAAGAGTATAGTTTCTGATTTTGTACATCGAGGAGTGATTGAGGAAATTGCGCGAAGTTTGAGAAATAGTCCAATTCTACCAGTGTATAAGAAAGGGGATAATGCAATTCCTTTCCATTTTATTATTGATTTATGTGCTATCAATAAGATTGTTGCTCCACAATTTCCAATTGTGCCTAATGTGACCACTATATTAATGATGATTCCAGCTTCAGCTACACATTTTAGTGTTGTGGATAGAAAGAATGCTTTCCTTAGTATTCCTGTACATGTTGACAGTAAATATTTGTTCATGTTCACCTTAGGGAGATGCTTGTTTACATTCACTTGTGTGCCACAAGGGTACACGGAGAGACCAATCATTTATAGTAGAGCCTTGAAGGAACAGCTCGATACACTTGAGTTGCATTCCACTTGCACGTTGTTACAGTATGTCGATGATCTTCCTTTAGCTGTGGACTCAGAAGTTGCTTGCAAGAAGGGCACTGTGTTGCTGCATATCCATCCAGCAGAGCATGGGCATAAGGCTTAATTGAAAAACGTTCAATATTGTCGACAGGAGGTTGCCTATTTAGGCTATCTCCTGTCAAAGGAGGGGAGAAGACTGACACCTGAATGGACAAAAAGCGCCTCTAGCATGTCTGTCCCAAATACACAGAAAGAGGTCAGAGCCTTGATCGGCATGGCTTCGTACTGTAGACAGTGGATCCCTAACTTCTCATTAATGACAAAACCAATGTTAGCATTGACAAAGAAGGGCATTTCTTTGCCTTTACCGTGGAACTTGGATTGCCAGAAAGCTTTTGATCTGCTCAAGTCTGCGTTGTGTTCAGCACCAGTTTTGGTCACACCAAATTATGACAAGGCCTTCGTGTTGTATGTGCATGAATGTGATGGATGCGCTTTGGCTGTGTTGATGCAGGAACAATGAGGGAAGAATAGACTGTGGTTATTTTTCCTCCACACTTGACCCGGTTGCATGCACTTTGCTGAGATGTTTGAGAGCTGTTGCTGCTGCCGCTGCATCTATAAAACCAAGTGAGGGTATGGTTCTGGGTCACTCCTTAACCGTGATGGTACCTCACTCTGCAGATGTTCTATTGAACAGAACGCAAACACAACATCTCACATCAGCACGATTAACAAGATATGAGCTGATTCTATTTGCAGTGCATATCCAAATTAAGAGATGTTGCACATTAAATCTGGCCAAACTATTGCCTCTTCCGCAAGAAATAGCTTGCAGTGACAAGATGTCACATGACCTCCTCTATACCACAGAACAAGAGACTAAAGGCAGAATTCACACACCGTTAAAAGATCCACAAGGGGAGCTGTTTTGTGATGGCTCCAGCTTCAAACTTCCGGATGTTACATACACTGCTGCTTATGCCATCACTACATTAAGCACTATTTTGGAAACCAAAAGAATTCTGCATAACTGTGCGCAGGCCGCATAGATTATTGCATTGACTTGAGCTTGTGAACTTTCCAAAGGGCTTAGTGTGAATATATTTACAGTCAGTATGCCTTTGGGGTGGTTCACAACTTCGGCAGATTATGGGCAGAGAGAGGTTTCTTGACCTCACATGAAACTAACATACAGCATGGCACTTTGATAGTTCAGCTACTCTCAGCACTTGCACTTCCTACTCAGTTAGCAATAATGAAGTGCACAGCACACCAGAAAATAACAGATGATGTGGGGAGAGGAAACGCTTTTGCTGACAGAATAGCCAAACAAACTGCACTGATTTGTATTCTGAAATGTATATAATGAAAGAAGCCACTAACACTTCTATAATAGATGAAGGAATTGGATGTATAAAAGGCATTCAAGCTGATGCCACTTCAGAAGAGCTTAAGCAATGGGCTGTGGGTTTAGCAGGTTTAAATAATGAAGGTTGTTGGGTAGCCAAGGAGAAGAAAAGATGGATGCTACCCGATGCTTATGTCACTACTATGATTACGATGGCTCATGGTCCAACTCTACATGTGCTAGGAAGATTTGTAAATTGTTAGAACCTGTCTGGATTAATGTAAATATCTCGAAAACTGCTGAGCGTTTGGTCCAAAATTGCATGGTATGCTTACAGCATAATGTGGGAAAGGGTACATCGACACCGAGGGGTAGTTTTGGTCCCCCCCTCTGTGCCTTTTGAGGTTATCCATTTCGATTTCATTGAAATGGAGCATTGTCAGAATTATAAATATGTTCTGGTAGGTATTTGTGCTTTTAGCAAATGGGTGGAAGCTTTCCCTTTAAAATATGCCACAGCAATTACGACGGCAAAAACCATGTTGAAGGAATATTTTACTAGGTTTGGTTTTCCGAAGGTCATTTGGTCCACATTTTATTGCTGCTGTTATCCTGCAAGTATGCGCAGGATTACAGATCGATAAACGGTTCCATTCGGCCAGACATGCAGAGTGCCGGACTTGGAAAATGCCACAACGGTATATTGAAAGACAAGTAGGCGAAGAGCTGCGCCTGTAGCAATTTAAAATGGCCAGATGCCTTACCAATAGCTCTATTGTCTAAGTGGACGACCCCACAAACAAAAACTGGGCTCTCTCCCTATGAGATAATCATGGGGAGATGAGCCAATATTTGGAATGTGCCTAATTTATTTTAAGCAGTTAAAAGATGTAGAGCATTTGCTCCGTTCTGAGTACTGTGACCAGTTAACTCAAAACTTGTATTTGATTTAGCAAAAGGTGCGAGAAGCCCTACAAGTAAAATACGAGGGGCCAGGTCATCGACTCTGACCTGGTAATTGGGTGCTTATCAAGGCATTGGAAAGAGCATCCTGTCTCGCACCTCGCTGGAAAGGACCGTTTCAAGTCCTGTTGGCCACATAGACCGCTGTATGAGTAGACGGAAAACGACACTGGTTCCACGCAACGCACATCAAGAAGATACCTTTCCCTCTGCCACAGGACGATGGGGAAGAGAAGGAGATTGTTAACCCTGATACGCATCACAAATCAGTTCTAACCAACACTGAGGGTGTTCCAGAAACCCTTCCTGGGCCCGTGAGGGCTGGGGAGACTGCCTCTATGCCTTTAAGTTTTTCTTCGGATCGTTCTGCATCATTGAGCAATCTTGCTTCTGCTTCACCACTTCCATCAGGAAGCGAAAACACTCTCTTTGCAGATCACAATGTACCTGGAGTCTTGAGGTACGATCTGCATCCAAGGAACCAGACTTACAGCACAGAATCACCTGTGCCCACAAGGAATCATCGTTGAGCTAGTCCCTTGTCACTCTTTCGCTGAAACATAAATAAGGGACAGGGACTGGCAAAGTTACCTTCAAGCAAGATAGGCCACGTGGTCAGAATCCACCGACGGATGAATTTAAAGAGCCTAATGGAGAGGCTTCTAAACAGACTCTGAGAAACAATGTCCTTTCCTAACTCTACTCATACAGAACAAGCTATTGATCTTGTGTTCATGACAAAGAATCTGTTCATCAAAGATCATGGTCCCTGAGGACCCATTGTTTTCTGATCACAGTGCTAGTCTGAATGACAATTGTATTCTCACTTGGGTTTTAGTACTTGGAAGGGGTGCGTCCCCTTGAGACTTTGTTACCTACTGAAATTGTTTCCATTGTGTCTCCATCTTTTGTGCATCTGCACACTCTTCCTTCTTGGAACTCCCAACATAAACAGGGTTATCATAATAACTACCACTCTCCTACTGATCATGAATGTGACCCCTGCGATTTTAAACAGAACAAATTGCTGGGTGTGTTCACATTTGCCACAGCATTGGGAAAAGGGATTGGGCTGGTATATTGATCCTCTTCCTTTAACTACTGCATGCTGTGCCTCACTCAGGGCATTATTCTTTGCACTGGAATTATAGTATTTCTGGGAACTTCATTGGGACTAATTTGAATGAGTTCGAAAAACGCGTCCTGACACCATTGGGATGTTCCCTCTTTGCAAATAGGAGCAAACTCAATGTTGCTTCGCTTAGGCCTTCTGATAGACTCTCTAGACCTTTCCAATCACTGATTTCTTTCAAGATGGCTCCGTAGGCAACCGTGATACCATGTCTCCTTCCTATACTATTAATCATAGCCCCAACTCTGTTTCCTTCTGTATACAAAAGGATGGCTCTCAGCCAATGGGTACATTTGAGGGTTGTACTAACATTGTGAATCTAACTAGTGAGGACAGACCTTTGTATGTATGAGACCCCATATACTTTGTCTGTGGCAATTAATCTTATCCTTGGTTACCTAGAGATTGGCAGGGTACTTGTTACTTGGGTATCTTTTTACCAGGGGTATATGTGGCCAGCACATCTGAGGTCTCTACAGCTCATCCGAGGCAGGATGAGAATGGTGATACTCCTGCGCAAGTTATGGGTGATGTAGCAAAATCCTTTGTGCCATTTAGGGGACAAATAATAAACTCTGAAGACATCAGGAGACTAGCAAGGGTATTGGAGAAAACCATCAACAGAATCACTGATATACTATACAACATGACACTACAACAAAAGGCCATTACATGATTTGCCTTCATAAAAAGGATGGTATTAGATGTCATCTTAGCTGAGCGAGGTGGGGTATGTAAATTGGTGGGATCTGCTTGCTGTGTTTTCGCTCCTGACTCCTCCCCTACCATATTCAAGGCAATACAAAATCTGCATACCTTGAGTACGGAAGTACATGTCCCTGAGGCAAATTGGAATCTTGGTGCTTGGTTCTGGGACTTACTAAGAATATGGGGTTGGAAACTCTTTACTTTCCTAATGATAGTTCTTGGTGTTCTAGTGTTTTGTTGTTGCTGTATACAATGTCTACCTGCCACATGTTCGATGTTAGGAGAACATTGTGCACAAACTATGGGTACATTAGGACCAAAGGTACATGCACCCAAGAAAACTGCTGACGCTTTTGTAATGGAAGATATCACCATCAAGGAACTTATGGCGATTGATATATCTGAAGAATGTGATTCAAGATGTACGGGTTTTGAGGCGTGGGGTTTTGATTAAAACTAATGTTTGCGTAATGCTCTTGGCTTAGGCCAAAAACAAAGTTTGTTAAACGGTATTCGCATAATACTGCTTTCTTATGAATATTGGTCTAAGCCCATTTGCATTGCACGGAAAACCACATCGAAAATGTTTCGATTTTCGATCAACTTCGCCGCCATTTTAAGAATAATCTGCCATTTTGATTTCAACTCTTGACTTGTGTTCTAAAATGGTGGACTGTGTTTTCATCCCGCAGCCGAGCTGAATGACCTTTGAGTTGTGTCAACATCTAAGCTGACAGAGAGCAGACTATTTGTTTTATGCAAAGAAAACTTGTGACTTGTATGAACTGCAATCTTGTCCATGTTCACAAGAATCATCCTCATATATACAACTAGACAATGTAGAACAAACGCAGATTGTGGCCCTCATTACAACACCAGCGCTAAACCATGGCGCTATTAGCACCATGGTTGGTGCCAGTGTTGTAACGAGTCCGCCATGGTGAAATGGGGAAATACCGCCCCATTCCAAGGTTGGCGGGGCGGTATTTCCCCATTTCACCCTGGCCCTTCCCCATTCCCATTTTTGCCCCATAGGGCTCAATGGGAATGGGGAAGGCGGCAATTACGGTACCGCAAATTGCAGTACCGTAATTGCGTGCGAGGTCCCTTTGCGGGTCCCTACTTTAACGGCTGGTCCAGACCAGCCGTTCAGGTCTGGTCCCGCAAAGGGACCTCGTAGTAAGGCGCTAAGTGGTTAATGGCGCTGCAGCCTTTTACGGCGCTGTTAACCACTTAGCGCCAGCGTCGTAATGAGGCCCTGTGTGTTTTTGCTGAACTGCATTGTAGCAATTCTTGAAATAAGCTTACTGTGGATCAGAGAACCAACGCCACCATTGTAACTTCATCGACATTGTATGGGAAGAAAGGTCTTCAAGACTCCCCTCCCCTCTATTCTTACCAACTTGCGGACTGCGATTTGTCCAGCAGCCACCCATGCGGCTGTGGCCAGGGATGCGGGATGGCTGCGGGTTGACCCATATGGCCACAATACTCAGCCAGAAGGACGGTACCAAACTCCGCTTTGTGCCACACTCAGACTCCATTTTGTACATAACAACTCAGGCCTCATGAACACAAGCGGCCTGCAGGGCTGCCGCTCTCCCCTCCAGATCGCACACAGCGGTCCAGTCACTTTCCTCACCCTCCTCCCCTCGCCGTCCCTGCAGCGGGACTGTTCTCATGGGAAACTAGACGCGAACAAGCTACAAGACAAACACTGTATCTTTCTCTTCCGCAGTCCATCATTGACCTGCAAATGACTGGACAGAAACTGGGGTTTGAGAAAAACAAGTTACCTCTATAAATATGTCCTGTCCTTTTGCAGACCCTACATTTATGACATACGCTGTGGATAACCAAACAACCCTGCTCCCCGTTTGAAGTACCAGATGCATACCCCACACCTGTATGCCACTCTGTTTCACCCACGTGGTTAATCCCTCTGGAGAGGTTATAAGTCCACTCCTGTGGTCATATTGAGAGATTGATTGTATATAATGAAATAGGATGACCCTTACCTACTGCACATAAGGCTATGGATTGCATGTTTAGACCTCCCACTGTTGGTTAAGTACTATTCTTTGTCACAGACTACACGATGTAATGTATGACATCAATATATCCAAGTATTTCCTAATATTATGTATGATCACAAACATGTTCAATTGGTATTATGATGCTTATGTTATGTTATTTGGCATTTATATAGTGCCTTATGTGTCATTGGTATGATCTCAGAGCACTGAACCACGTAACCCATATTATAAGCAGAAATTCACACACCATTTGATGTACCTGTACACACACTGACCTATTTCTACCTCGTTCATTTGATTCACATGTACCCCCACAAAGTGTATGAGGCCCAGCTCGACAGGCTACAGGGCCTTCTCTCCCCTCTCCTGTAGCGCCATGCACTCAGCCCCCACCATCATCCCCCTCTCGCTGAGCCGGTGGCTGAAGGCCTTATTCTTACTGATGCCCTAACATTACAAATTTAACCTCTCACCCTACCGTTGAGCTCGAACCAAGCATCCATCCACCCCCTAGCTCTATGGCTCATGACCTTGAACTTACTTTTCACCCCAGACTCTGGTCAAAGAAGATATGGTGGAAAGCCTTTCACCCCAATGCCTTTTGAAGTAAGAGTTCATGCCCACCATTAATGTACCACCCTAGCTCACCCAGGACCCCTGAACCCATGTGTAGCAATATATTCACTGCATACTAACAAACACTAAAAAAAGTGTCTTACAAGATCTGAAGGAAGAATTTATGAATGTCACAGTGTAATCTCATGATTAAGCTCGGCACCTGGACTCACATATTTCCATGTTTGTACTGTAGGTCAAATGTTTAGCAATATATTTAGTGTATGTGTGGCCAACGGGGTGGCATTAGATAGAATACATTTTAACAGCTCAAGAAATCATCTGACCCTGCACTCCACCCCGAAGAGTCCAGCTGACCCGTCCTCCCTGCACTGTCACCATGTCAACTTCCGCCAATCGTGGAGCACCGGACATAAGGAACTTATAGTAGCCAGTCTTCACCATTCAATCCCCACGACTCATGTGCCCCCTATATTTTACGTCATAGATAATGCAACGTTGTAATAAATGCGAATGTAATTCTGCTCTTGGGCAGAGCACTCTCAGAGTTTGCAGAGTTCTTTGCTTGCCCTATTTTGCTTTGCCCTATTTTGGTTTTAGATAAACTTTAACTTTTACCTTCACACGCACTTGGTCTCATCCCTCCTGGGGTGTGTCCTTTACTGACTCTCACTGGGGAGTTTTAAATGCATTTTTATGGGACTCTCACTTTCAAGTGGTGACCCCAGGACGTGATTTTTTCCCTTCATTCCTTTTGGCACGAGACGTCCCCGGCCACAGCGGAGACCCACGGTGGTCCCCCTCAAGAGAGCTGCCCGCCTACGGAAACCGATACACCTAGACATGCGCACACAGTAGGGCGAGAGTGTACGGGTCCCACTTTGCAAAATCCACTGTACCGCTCGCCGGGGGCGGCCGTTGAGTGCGGAGCAGTGCCTGGACGGACCGGGTCAGGAGGTTCTTAGATCAAGATGGACACGTGAGTATCAAGTACGAGCGATACTAGAAGAAACTGGATGTAGGATATAGGTGTAGCATATAGAGTCAGATGAAGTAGAGGGGGGCTGAAAGAGGGCTTTGGGTAATGAGGAATAAGGCTCTTGTGGGTTTAATATATATTTTCTTATTCTTTTTCTTTTTCTGCATATGGCCATTAGGATAAGTTAAGGAGATTACAAGCCAAAAGAGGAATACAGGAACCTAGCTCTGTGAGAAGAGAAGGCAGCGCCGTCTAGTGCTATCTCAACTAGTGCTGGTAGTAAGTTGAAAATAAGTGGAATCAGTAGAAGTGTCACATAAGGGGAAGACTCGGAATACAATTTAGAAACGCGTTATTCTTTTTTCTTTTCTGTCCACAGGAAAATATATAAGCAACTAAGGGGGAAAAGACCTAAGGTATTGGGACAAGGTTGGTTTTTCACCAGGGTGCTGAGGATAGAAAGGGAGGATATATGTTGAATGTTGTATGTAATCTGTCAATTTGTTAATGTTTTGTACTTGTTTGTGCCTAATGTATCAGTGATGAAACCTAAAGTATTGCATTATTGTCTCATGAGTTTTGGTCATCGTAAGTGTGACAATTTAGAGAATTATTGAATATTGTTGTGCAAAAGAGGTATACAAAAAGACATTGGGCCTCATTACGACCCTGGCGCTAATGGTTTAACGTCGCCGTAAAGAGCGTTGGCGCCGTTAAACGATTAGCGCCTGATTACAAGGTCCCTTAGCGGGTTGGAGGCTTTAACGCCTGCTTTTTACAGGCGTTAAAATCCAACCCGCTAAGGGACCTTGGAGCTAATTACGGCAACCGTAATTTACGGTGCCGTAATTAGCGCCTTCCCCATCCCCATTATGCCCTATGGGGCAAAATGGGAATGGGGAAGGGCAAATGGTGAATGGGGAATTACCGCCCCCGCCAACCTTGTGTTGGGGGCGGTAATCCGCCATCCACCATGCCGGAGACCGGCATGGACCATGGTGCTAATAGCACCATGGTCCAGCGCCTGGGTCGTAATGAGGCCCATAGAATACTAGAGTAATGTGAACTGTGTTTTTTATACTACACACTAGTAAGGGGAAAAAGAGGGGCTGCGGACAGAATGGGCGCAGAAACACTATTGGCCCATATCTGCCAAAATCTGCCAGGTTACGCAGAGAGGATCTCCAAGTACCATGATCAATGGATCACAGAGTTGAAAGGGGAAGGCCTACCTTAGGTATGGCCCAAATGAGGATCTTTTGACAAGAATATTTTAGACATGGTAGCCACATGTCTGTTCGTGAAATATAAAGGCAAACAGTACCATAATATAAGAGAGATACTAGATTTATGGAGACTCTTTGAAGAAGTTCCACCAATCAAGGGAAAAGAGCCCATGAAAGAACCAAACTCATCTCCCCTGGTAGTAGGTACTAGTGGGAAAGAGGAGGAAGAGAAGGAAGGCCCAATAGAGATTGCACGGTTATATCCCCTACTGCAAAAACCAGTGCCAGCTGAAGGATACAGTGATCTTGTGTATATATCAAAACCCACACCCCTGATTACACCCTAATCCATAGCACCTCCCCCATACAAGTGTACAAGACAAGGTGGCCAGTTAAGTACCCAAGCGTTAGACATTGAAAAATTCACACAAGATCTAGACTCACGATTAACAAAGGCCCGTAGTGAACTATCCCGATTGAGAGATATATGTGAACAAGGGGGGGGTCTGGCACCTCCAGAACTGAACAGACACAAATGTCACAGTTGCTTTACTGCTCCATAGAAGAAGGGTGGAAGAAAGGGGAAATACTATTTCAGGTAAATGACACACCGACAAGGATAATAGAGATAGGACAGGACATAACTGAGGGGGAAACAATAGGAGGGGTCATGGCCTCAGAAAGATAGGAAGAACTTTGGTGCGACATAGAAGAGCAAGAACAAGAAGAGAGGAGGATAGGGATTGCAGTAGGATGGGCAACAATGGGGATAGAACAGACACTCTTGGGAAGGGGAATGGAGGAAAAATGGAATGGAAGGTTAAGAAATAGGATGGGGCGGATGGCAATACTAGGGAAAAAAGGAACAAAGTTAAGTACAGGAAAGGGGACCAAAGGGAAGTTGCAATTACCTCTTATACACAGGGGGAGAGGAAGGCCCAATTACATACCCTGGGCCCAAATGGATAAGGCAAACTTACTAAAATGATTGCCACCACTTGCAGGAGGAGCAAGTAAATGGATATACGTATTTGAGAAAAACACTGCCGGAGATCCTTGTTTGTTTCCGCAGTAGGTGACGAAGCTGACAGGGTTTGGGCAAAAGCAGGTTTCCCAGGAATAACACTGGATTGTGACCGCCATAATGGTGCCTCCTTTAACATGGTAAGAGCAAGAATATGGGATGCACTGAGAGATACTTTTCCAGACACACCTGATTTACAGTCTGTGAAGCAGTGGAAAATGGGTGATGAGGAGGATGCGATGGCCTTCATTTTAGGGGTGCAAGAGATGTTGAGGTTGGAGACGGGCTTGGCTTGGGATCAATCTACCTCCTTGTTCTACTTCATAATCAAGAGAGGCCAACCGAAGGAAGTTCAGAAAGCTCTCGATGAAATAGCTGGGATTGAAACCAAAGGCTGTTCAGAAATACAGAGCATTATAGTACATCATTGCAAAAGGATCAAAGGGAGAGAGAGAGAGAAAGAGATAGCACAGAAAAGACTGGCAGATGAGGCTAAATTAATTCAGACGAAACTAGTGAAGGTCACAGCAGCTGTAGCCACACTCCCCACAGACACAGAACGAGAGGAGGAGGAAGGGTCAATAGCAATACAAGCCAGAATGGCAACTAACTGGGCAGGAAATGGACAGGAGCAGTGGAATGGTGAGGAACAATACGAAGGGCCACAATGGCAAGAGAGGAGGGCCCGTGGAGGACGAGGTGGGTATAGAGGATCGAGAGGGTGTGGATACGGGTATGGAGTGTATGGAGGTCCGGGCCCTAGAGGAGGACAAGGGAACTGTTGGAACTGCGGGAGGTGGGGGCATTTCTCAAGGGAGTATCGGAGCAGACCCATTAACAATTTTCAAAAAGAACAGCAATAATGGCTACCCCCACCTAGGAAGTCCACATGGGCTTCCAATGGGTTGTGCAGGGAGAGAAGAACAACATGATCAGAGGTACACAGCATAGAGCACCCCAAATAATGTACAACAGCACCCACAGTCCCGCGAGCACATGGCCCATGTTCAAGGTAACCCCTTCATTACAATGATAAACGGTGTCCCTGCGCCCTTTGGAGGGGTGGCAGTGGTGTCAGGGAATGTTTTTGACAATATTGGGAAGACAAGATATTCAGCATAGGACATCCCACAGAGAGCACTTGCGTGTCCAGTACTATCAACGACCCTTGACGCAGCTGAGGAATCACTGGTGGGGCCGGAGATAGGAAACAAACAATTCATTTTTATGGTGGACTCGGGAGCCGAAAAATCATGCCCATGAGAAGGCAGGTTTCCGTTATCTAATCATAAATTCAAGACGCAGGGGTTCTCTGGGGCAGTGGTCGAGGTTCCATACACAGATGAATTGGATGTAACAGTGGGCTAGAAGACAGTACGAGCACCTTTACTGTATTATGAAGATTCACACATACATTTTATGGGGAGTGACCTACTTAATAAACTCAATATGACAATTTCCTTTACAGATAGAGGGGTAATTTGTTCAACCCCTGGGATCTGTCCGATGCGAGTGATGCCGGTAGTACACACACGAGCCACAGCACTGGAGGTGCGTGGAATACTTGTTGACCCAGACATGTTCATTCAAGGACTAAAAACACTAGCGCGGGTTGTACCTGAGCTAAAGCGCCAAGAATGGAGAGTGCCCCCAGAATTTTTGTTCAGCCTTGTGGCATGCCCAGAGATAATGCCAGGAACAGTGATGTCCCTAGATTTGCATGGAGTCCAGGTATCCGCACAA
The DNA here is from genome assembly GCF_040938575.1 of Ambystoma mexicanum. Classification (NCBI taxonomy): domain Eukaryota; kingdom Metazoa; phylum Chordata; class Amphibia; order Caudata; family Ambystomatidae; genus Ambystoma; species Ambystoma mexicanum. The sequence continues at coordinate 1,398,806,956 of NC_090935.1, read as the reverse complement.
AGAATAGCAGTGATCGGAATGGACGTACATGGATGTCAATGGCGAAGAGTGCTGTGTATCAATGCTAACATAGCTCTGTGAGACTTTTCTGAAGAAGATCTCTTCACTGACTCAGACAGTGATGGAGAAATAGCAATGGAGATAGTAATTCCCTGTAACATAATGATTCGAACAAGACAGGTGCCCGTATAGCTAATGGCAGTGGTGGGTGCGTCACCTCACTTTTTCAATGATGATATGCATCTCTTGCCACAGGAATTATGGACAACAGGCCCACATGACGTGGGATTGTTGCGTGAGGTAACACATGTCAAAATAAAACTCAAACCAGGGGCATTGTTGCCCCGGGTAAAACAATACCCCCTGTCCAGGGAAGCAGAAGAAGGGATAAAAGAAACAATATATGCCCTAGTAGTGCCAGGGATTATAGTACCTTCCAATTCGCCTTGTAACACTTGTATTTACCCCATTAAAAAAGCAAAGGGAGGGGCGTGGAGGATGATACAGGCCCCCTTAATGACGTCATACAGAAGGAATTCCCTCTGATCCCAAATCCTGCATCAATTTTGTGTTGCATACCCAAAGATGCATCGTGTTTCACAGTGGTAGATTTGAAGAACGCATTCTTCTCAGTCTCACTGGACCCCGAATCACAGTATTTAACAGCATTCTCTCTGGGAGGGAAAAGCTATGAACATTGCAGATTGCCCCAGCGGTACTGTGAGAGCCCAAGTATATTCAACAGAATTTTACATGAAGATCTCAGCAACATTGACAAAAAGAACACGATCATTCAATATGTAGATGATCTTTTGATTTGTGGGAAGAATGAGGATGAGTGCAGACAGGACTCTGTAACACTATTGACATTGTTGGCCCATAAAGAAGTGTTGTACCTGGGTCAGCTAATATCTAAAGATGGGAAAAAAATAATACGAGAGAGAGCCACTGCGGTATAAGCTGTGAGTGAAGCAAAAACAGTTACTGACAGCCGGTCAGATAGCACAGCCAGTAGAGTGCTCGCTTTGACATCCGTGCAGAGCCTGCTGACGCAGGTTCGAATCCCGGCGGGGCCAAACTCAGCCTTTCATCCTTCCGAGGTCGATAAATGAGCACCACACACCGTGGGAAATAAGCAGCGCTCAGATACCTGAGGGTTCGTAGCTCTATATCAATAAACAAAACAAAAAAACAAACAAGGAAATGCAGAAATTTCTTGGCATGTGCAATTATTACCGTGCCTGGATATCAGAATATGCACTTTACACAAAACCACTATTACAGGGACTCAAAGAAGCACAAAGAGAAAGCGTAGCCATACAATGGACAGCAGAAATGCACACTGCCTTCAGTACACTGAAAGAACTGATATCAACAGCACCAGTCCTAGCAAACCCAGATTATGAGCACACATTTTATTTATTCTCACATTGTGACAGGACACTCATGACAGCGTTACTGACACAAAAGAGATCATATGGCCAGAAGCCTCTGGCGTACTACAGCGGTACACTAGATGCAGTGATGCAGGGATACTTCGCTTGCGAACAATCTCTCACAGCCGCAGCGTTTGCCATTGAAAAGAGTGCGACGATTGTGCTGAGATGGTCCGTGACATTGTTCATGGAACATTCATTGTTCACAATATTAGAAAGGTCAAAAAGCACATTAACAACACAGAGAGCCACCACATAGGAGATAATACTATCAAGTGCAAACATATACATAGCGAGGTGTAAAACAGTGAACCCAGCAACATTGCTTGCAGAAGCCTGCACAGTGGAAGACATGCAAGCACACGATTGTGCCACATACAGAGGGCAGGATTATGGTACACCCACAGCCAATGAAGATGCATTGACTGAAGGAGAGATATATTTCATAGATGGGTCAGAATCAAATAATTCTGAAACAGGGGAAAAGCATGTGGGGTGGCTGTCGTGTGATTAGAAGAAGATGAATGCCCGCCCACTACTCAACACAGGCAGCACAGGCAGCAGAATTAATAGTACTACATACAGCAAAGGGATGTGCAGTAACGATATACACAGACTCTGCATACATGACCACAACAGTAAATGGAGGGTTGGCATGGTGGTGAAGGAGAGGATTCCGACAAGCGGATGGATCCCCGGTGCAACACGCTGAATTACTAGCAGAACTAATAGAAGCCCTGAAGGAGCTAACCGTTCTGGCATTAGTGAAATGCCAGGCTAATACAAACAAGGATGATGTCAACGCCTTAGGGAATGCGGCAGCAGACGCTGCAGCCAAAGAGGCATCATATTTACCTAAGGAAACCAAAGGTGAGTACATATTACAAAATCATGTAGAGGAAGGTCGCCAGGATGGATACAACCCCATGCCGGTCTCTCAAATATTAGAATTGCAACGAGGAGCAACAGTAGAGGAACAAGAGATATGGGAGAAGAAAGGTTGTAGCCAGTCATCTACTGACCTCCTCTGGCATCAACATAATACAGATAAAGTAGTGATGCCCCAGAAACTACTAGAAATAGCTTTCCAACAGCTTCATTTCCCAGCACACAATGACAAACAACACATAGCAGCAGAAATACAGGAAAACTGGTTTGTACCAGGTTTGCAAGAGCAAATATCAAAAATGTCAATGGAATGTACCACATGTCAGATATATGTTATGTTATGTTATGTTATGTTACTTTGCATTTATATAGCGCCTTATGTACCATTGGTATGGTCCCAAGGCACTGGTAGGTGGAATGCCCTCGGGAACCGAATTTCAAGTCATTAGAGAGAATAGAGAGAGTTAAAGGTGCATGTGTGCACCAGATATGTGTGCAGCTGGTGTGGCATTTGTGTGATAGCTGCTTCTTAGCAGTAGGTGTGGTGGTTGGGAGATCAAGAGTATGTGTTCGTTCTGGCAGGTATTTATCCAGACTGATTCTGGCTGCGTTAGGCCTGAGGAGAATGCCTAGGCTGGAGGGTGTCTAACCAGCAGTGTTTTGTTAGGGTGATGGGGAGTATGAGGCAGATGATGGTATGAGAACAGCTATATCGAATGGTGTCATAGTATCGCTGTGTTCTAGTTGAGTGGTGGTGTGAAGAGGAGAGTAAGCGTGTAGATGTGATATGGTGGTTTATCTTAGGTGTTTGAGATGGGACTCACTGCAATAGTGCCATGTACTCCATCCTTTCCATGTACTCTGACTGTTCCATGCATTATGACCATTTCAAGCACTCAAAATCGTTCTTTTCCATGCTCTTGCAAATCCACATTCCATGCACCCCAAACCATTGTATTTAAGCCATACCTTTCTATGTACCCAAATCCGTTCCATGACCTCTATCCGTTCCATGCACTCCAGTCCGTTCCATGCACTCCAATCTATTCCATGCACTCCAATCTATTCCATGCACTCCAATCTGTTCCATGCACTCCAATCTGTTCCATGTACTCCTAGCCATTTTATACAGTCCAACCATTTTATGCATTCAACCATTTTATGCAATGCTCCATTAATTTGTTCTACCCACGTTATCCTTTCTCCATGCATCAACTATCCACATACGTCACCTTCACACGTTCCATCCACTTCACTGGTTCCACCCATTTCACACGTTCCATCCACTTCACCCGTTCCATCCACTTCACCCGTTCCATCCACTTCACCGGTTCCAAACACATCACCTATTCATCCACCTACTTCATCTGTTCTACCATTTCACCCGTTCCACCATCTTCACCCATTCACACCCGTTCATCCATTCCGTCGACATACTTCACCCGTTCCTTTGACATATTTCCCCCGTTCCTTCCACATATTTCACCTGTTCCTTCCACATACTTCTCCCGTTCCATCCACATGCTTCACCTGTTCCATCCACGTACTTCACCCGTTCGATCCACGCACTTCACCCATTTGATCCATGTACTTCACTCGTTTCATCCACATACTTCACGCGATCCATCCACCTAGTTCACTCTTTCCATCTCCATACTTCACCCTTTCCGCCCACATATTTCACCCGTTCCACCCTGTTCACCCATTCTACCCTGTTCATCCTTTCTGCTTTGTTCATCCTTTCATACCTGCTCCGCATTCTACACCCACTCCGCACTCTACACCTGCTCTGCACACAACACCCACTCCCCGCTCCGCATTCTGCACCCGCTTCGCACTCTATGCCCGTTCCGCACTCTACATCCGCTCCGCTCTCTACACCCGCTCAGCACCCGCACCATACTCTATATCATGTCAACACGCTACATTTTCACCCTTCATCCGCTCATCACCCTACTTCTGCTCAACACCATCACGCCCTACATCCGCTCAACACCCTAAATCTGCTCAACACCCTACATCTGCTCCATTCTATTATCCACTCACTCAGCCTACATCCGTACCACAACCTACATCCGCACCATGCTCTTATCTGTTCCACGCTCTCATCCGCTCTATGCCCTCATTCATTTTGCACTCTCATCTGCTCCACACACTCATCCGCTCCACGCACTAATCGCCCCACGCACTCATCCGCTGCATGCACTCATCCACTCCACACACTCATCCACTCTACGCACTCGCCCACTCTACGCACTTGTCACTCTACGCACTCACACACTCTATGCACTCATCCGCTCTACGCAATCATCCGCTCCATGCACTCATCTGTCCCACGCACTCATCTGCCCCAGGCACTCATCCGCTCCATGCGCTCATCCACTCTATACACTTGCCCGCTCTACGCACTCATGCGCTCTACGCACTCATTCGCTCTACGCACTCACCCACTCTATGGACTCATCCGCTCTACGCACTCATTCCCTCTATGCATTTATCCACACTATGCATTCATCCGCTCTACGCATTCATCAACTCTATGCACTCATCCGCTCTTACACACTCATCCGCTCTGCACACTCATCCACTCTATGCACTCATCAGTTCTTACGCACTCATCCGCTCTTACGCATTCATCCACTCTATATACTCATCCGCTCTATATACTCATCTGTTCTACACACTCATCCACTCTACACACTCATCTGCTCTATACACTCATCCGCTCTACACACTCATCTGCTCTATACACTCATCCGCTCTACACACTCATCTGCTCAAAGCATTCATCCACTCATTGCACTCATCGGCTTTACGCACTTCATCAACTCCACCGACTTCATCAGCTCCACTCACTTTGTTCATTCATCCTGCATTATCGATTCAGCCCTTGTCACTTGTCGTACGTGCTCTCCATCTGTCCCATGCACTACACCCGTCTCATGTATTCAAATCGTCTATTCTGTACTTTCCATTTATACCATGCACTCATACATTCCATGCCATCTGACTGTTTACTCATCCATCTGCTGAATTCATCTTTCCATCCTCTTCACTTTATTGATTTCATCCATTTTGTTCTTTTCGTCCATGGTAATCATTACATCCATTTCATTAATTCCAACCGCTTTACTGCTTTTGTACAATTTATTCTTTTATCCACTTCACTCTTTGGTCTACTTTACTCATTCTATTCTGTTTACATTAGAGGTTTATTAGTTGTCGATTTCTCGCTTGGATCTTGATGATGTATTGTTATATGTTTTATTGTTATTTAAGATCTAGTAGTTTGGGTTAGTTGAATTGTTGTTATCCACTTTATTCCTCACGTTCACATTGATCCTCTTGTCCATTACATTTATGTTGTCCATTTCCTTAAATTCAGACACTTTACTACTCTCGTACAACGTATTCTTTTTATCTACTTTGTGGGTTTGATCTTTTTTACTCATTCTATTTTGTTTGTCCTTTTTAGCTAACCAATAGAGTTTCATTATTTTCGATTCCTCGCTTGGATCATGATGCTGTATTGCTATTTATGATTTAGTATTAGGTAAAGTCATTGAGATGCTGTTATCCAATTTGAGTTGGTTTGAGTTTGGGGTCGGTTTTAGGGGAAGAGCCAAGTTTTCAGTACTTTGCTGAAAGACATGAGGTCTTCAGTGAGTCGGATGTGGGGTGGAGTGTGTTCCAAGGGTGAGAATGATGATCCGCCTAACCTGACTGAGTGTGTTTTAGGTATGACTAGGAGGCCGGCTCAGCTTGATCTTAGAGTACGCAGAGGGTGATAGGGTTTTAGTTTGTCTTGAAGATATTGAGGTCCGGTTTTATGCAGTGCTCGGTGAAAGATGCATAAGGTTTTGAAGGTCACCCTTCGGGCAACCGGAAGCCAGTGCAGAGTTTTGAGGGCTGGGGAGATGTGGTCTCTCGGGCTGAGCGTTAGTAGCAGTTTTGCTGCAGCGTTTTGTGCTCTTTGTAGTTTGGTCAGTTGGTATGCATGGACTCCGAGGTAGAGGGGGTTAGCGTAGTCAAGTCTTGATATAACAATTGATTGGACTGTGGAGAGTCTGTTGGGAAAGGAGAGGTATGGAAAAATGCGCCTAAGAGTTTTAAGGTGGTAGTGGCAGGACTTTGAGACGTTGTTGACTTGGCGTGAGAGTGTTAGGTCAGAGTCTAGGGTGCATCCAAGGTTTTTTACTGAATTAGAGGGAGTCGGTGAGTTGCCCATGGCACATGGCCAGGGCAGTGGGTGTGGAAGAAGTTCGGAGTTGCCACATACCATGATTTCAGTTTTGGAGGGGTTTAGCAAGAGGTGGTTTGTGGTCATCCAGAGCTCTATGTCGAGGAGGCAGGAAGCAAGGTCAGGTCTGCAGTTGGGTTTTGATTTCAGGAGTTTTAGAATTAGTTGAGTGTCATCAGCGTAATTGTAACACAGGATGTTGTGTGAACAAATTATTCCTGGGAGGGTGGCCATGTAGCGATTGAACAGGAGGGCTGATAGGCATGCTCCTTGTGGAACTCCCGTGTCGACTGGTCGGGCTTGGGAGGAATAGGTGGAGAGTAGGGTTATTTGGTTCCTGTTTTTGAGGAAGGATGCTATCCAATTGAGAGCAGTTCCACAAATTCCTAGGGAGTGGAGGCAGTCAAGGAGGATTGAGTGATTGATTGTGTCGAAGGCGGTGGATAGGTCAAGAAGGATTAATGCACCGCATCCCGAGGAGTCAGCCATGTTTTTATGGTCATCCCAGATTGAGGTTAGGGTGGTTTCAGTTCCGCGTCAGGCTCCAAAACCTGATTGCGTGGGATCTAGGAGATTGTTGGCTTCGACAAAGGCATTTCGTTGGGAGTAGGCAGTTTGGTTGATGAGTTTGCCAAGGAACCTGGTGTTAGAGATGGGGCGGTAGTTTTTGGGCTTGAGAGGGTCGAGGGAAGGTTTTTTTATTAGAGGTTTGACATTAACTGTTTTGAATGCGTCGGGAAAAATTCCAGAGGAAAGGGAGTCATTTATGATGGATCTTGTGTGTTCTCCTGCGCAGGTAGAAGCAAAAATTTCTTTGAGGGTTGTGGCCGGGCAAGGGTCTAGCGGAGGGCCTGATGGTTTGCGGGTGGAGAGAAGTTTGAGAAATTGGTCGGGTGATATTGGACTAAAGGAGTCGAACGTTGGTTGGGTAGTGGTTGCAAGCGGTGGGTTGGTCGGTATGGGGAATGGGTTGCCTGGTGGGTGGAAGCGAGCTAGTTTGTTGGTTAGAGCTTTTGTTCTTTCGAGAGCTGTGGTGTAAAAGTGGAGAGAGAGTGAGACGCACAGCAATTGTGAGGGGGTCAGGACGGTGGTGGTGCATGATTGTTTGGTGAATTCGGTGATGATTTTGTGAAGTTGTTTGCTGGGGTTTTTACAGTTTAAGATTCAGGAGTTGTAATGGGCTTTTTTTGCTTTCCAGATGTCGGCCTTGTACTGATGAAGGTGCCGGGCTAAAGTGGAACTGCTCAGGGGAGTTTTGTCTTTCTGCCATTTGCGTTCTAGGTATTTATATAGTTGTTTACTGATCTTCAATTCAGGTGTGAATCATCTAGGGAAAAGGCCACGGCGGGCTAATGGTTTGCAAGAGGGTGTGAGCCGAATTAGTGAGGGGTTGAGCCATGAGTCAAAGGCATCAAGGGTTAGTTGATTATTGAGTAGGCAGGTAGGCGGAGGAGACTGGAGGAGTGCGTTGACTAGGTCAGGAATGATTATTAGTTTCTTCCAGCATTTGTGTAGATTAGGAGGTTCAGGTTTGGGTACGGGAAGCAGGTCGGGTGAGCGAATGGTAAAAGAAACAATGAAGTGATCGGAACAGATGATAGGGGTCGGGGGGTTTAGATGTATCCGGTTGTGGGAGCTGAAAATGGCATCAAGATTGTGTCCTTTATCGTTTATCACTTATTCTAAGTTTTAATGTACTAATTGCAAACTAGGCTGCAGATATGCCTATGGCGGTTTTAAAGTGTAGCTAGACCTTAAAATATGCTATTAGGCGGCCTATCCCGTTGCAACTACTGCTATTAGGTACAGTTTCATATGCAAATTACATTGGACTTTATATGTTCAGCTATACCACTGGGTGAGATTATTCACGGTTTCTTGGGTTCAACTAAGCACAGTGATATTACTCACTTATTCTAACTTTTAATGTAATAATTGCAAACTAGGCTGCAGATATTCCTTTAAGCGGTTTTGAAGTGTAGCTAGACCTTGGAATATGCTGTTAGGCTGCCTATCCAGTTGCAACTACAGCCAGTTATGCTGTTGGGTAGATTTATTTGAGCTGCTGGGATACAGGTATGCTATTGGGGGAATTTTGAAAGTAACAACGCCACAGATATGCTGTTAGGTGGACCTTTAAGTGTGATTTAGGAGGACTTTCTAAATGCAGTTATGATACAGATATGCTATAGAGTAAACTTTCTAAAAGCAACTTTCAAATGCAATTATGACACATGTATGCTATAGGGCAGAGTTTCTGATTGCAATTATGACATAGATAAGCTATAGGGCAGACTTTGTAAATGCAAATATACCACAGATAAGCTATAGGGCAGACTTCTCTAAATGGAATTAATGCACAGATAAGCTATCGGGCAGCCTTTCTAGACTTTGGCACTGTGACGTTATTAGGGACACTGTCTAAATTCTGCTATGCCAAAGTGATGTTATATATATTTCTAAATTCAACTTATGCACAGAGAGGATATTAGGACCACTTCAAAATTCAACCTTGCACAGAGGGGGCATTAGGCACCTTTCTAAATTCGACTTTGCACAGTGATGATATTAGGCGCACTTCAATGTTCAGGCAAGGCACGCTACTAGGCACACTACTAAAATCAACTTTGCACAGAGAGGATATTTAGGGAACCAAATACAATTTTGCAAAGAGAGTATATTAGGCACGCTTCCAAATTCAACTTTGCACAGAGAGGATATCAGGGACACTTGTTAAATTCAACTTTGCACAGAGAGGCTATTACGCACACTTCTAAATTCAACTTTGCACAGAGAGGATATTCTGCACACTTCTAAATGCAACTTTGCGCAGAGAGGGTATTAGGCACACTACTAGATTCAAGCAAACTTCCAAATTCAACTTTGCAAAGAGAGGATATTAGGCACACTTCTAAATTCAACTTTGCACAGAGAGCATATTCTGCACACTTCTAAATGCAACTTTGCACAGAGAGGATATTAGGCACACTACTAGATTCAAGCACACTTCCAAATTCAACTTTGCACAGAGAGGATATTAGGCACACTTATAAAATCAACAAGGGCACGCTATAAGGCACACTTCAAAATTCTATTTTGCTTAGGAAGGATATTAGGCACACTTGTAAACTCAAGTTTTGCACAGAGAGGATATTAGGCACACTTCTAAATTCAACTAGGGCATGCTATTAGGCAGAGGATATTGGGCACACTTCCAAAGTCAACTAGGGCACGCTATAAGGCATACTTCTATATTCAATTTTGCTTACAGAGGATATTAGGGACACTTCTAAATGCAACTTTGCACAGAGAGGGTATTAGGCACACTTCTAAATTCAACCAGGGCACGCTATTAGGCACACTTCTAAATTCAGGTAAGGCACGCTAATAAACACACTTCTAAATTCAAGTTTTGCACATAGAGGATATTAGGCACACTTCTAAATTCAACCAGGGCAAGTTATTAGGCACCCATCTAAATTCAACCAGGGCACGTTATTAGGCACACTTCTAAATTCAGTTGTGCTTACAGAGGCTATTAGGCACACTTCTAAATTCAACTAGGGCCCGTTATTAGGCACCCATCTAAATTCAATCAGGGCACGTTATTAGGCACACTTCTAAATTCAGTTTTGTTTAGAGAGGATATTAGGGACGCTTCTAAATTCAGCTAAGACACGCTATTAGGCACACTTCTAAATTCAACTTTGCACAGAGAGGCTATTAGGCACACTTGTAATTTCAACTAGGGCATGCTATTAGGCACACTTCTAAATTCAGGCAAGGCACGCTATTAAGCATGCTTCTAAATTCAGCAAAGGCACACTATTAGGCACGCTTCTAAATTCAACTAAGGCATGCTATTGGGCGCACTTCTAAATGCAAGCAAGGAACGATATTAGGCACAATTCTAAATTTAACTTTGGACAGAGAGGCTATTAGGGACACTTCTAAATTCAAGTTTTGCACAGAGAGGATATTAGGCACACTTCTAAACGCAAGCGGATTTTCAAACCACAGATATGCTTTTAGGTAGACTTTCAAAGTATAGACTATAACACAGGTGTGCAGAGTATTTTCTATGGGTGGAGTGATAGGGTAGTATGGCATGAAGTATTTGCTTCAGTCCCCGCCCTTGCCACACTTACTTATTGTTGGCTTCTTGCTTCTCCTGCGGATACCTGCAGATACTATCTGGAGCCACCTCGTTGGAGCCATCCTTTGTCTTGGGCCCTTAGTCGCATGGCTGCATGGGCAGGGGGCTGCCCTGGGAGGGCCAGTGATGGCTTGGTTAACAGGTCTTCTTGACCAATCAGAGCAGGGGTGGGAGGGTCGGGAGGCAGGAGGGAAGGGAATCAAGAAGAGTGTGTGGGGTGGGAGCAGGGAAGGCATACAGGGCACCGAGGGGCCTGGGCCTCGAACATGAGCAGTACACAAGGCCCGGATGGGCAAAAGGGGCCAAAAGCAACACTAGCACTCACCGGATCTCCTGGGTAACAAGTGGAGCTCGGTGAGGCTACAAGGCCAGTAGGCCTTCTACACATGGTCCCACGACAAAATCAGAGCAGGGGTGGGTGGGTCGGGAGGCGGGAGGGAAGGTTGTTCAGGAATGACATTCAGGAATGACACTTAGAACACTACGATGAACACTGCCGAAACCAATTGGGCCATTTAGAGAGCTACACATAGATTATGCTGATATGGGCGAGAGATGCAACAGATCATGCTACATGATAGTGGTGGTGTGCCCTTCTCAAGATAGGTAGAGGCAGGCCCCTGTGCCCACACAGTAGCAAAATGTGCAGCGAAGATCCTAGTGCGGGAAGTATTTCCCTGCTGGGGAATATGTGACGTAATACGCTCCGACAACGGGACACATTTCATCAATGACCTGTTCAAAGAAGTAACAGCAATGTTAGGGATAACCCAGAAATTATGCACGATTTCACTTGTAATCAAACGGCTTCGTTGAGAAAATAAACGGCATCTTAAAAGGGAGTCTTTCAAAACTGTGTTACACTGTGAAGAAAAATTAGGTATACCGTTTACCCCTTGCCCTGTTCAAGCTAAGAAACCAACCAAGAAAGGACCACCATTTGTCACCCCACGAGATAGCGTCAGGAAGACGCATGCACACAGCACACTCCCCACTAAGTTGACACTCAGATGCACACAGGAGTGCTACAGTTCTAGAGGAGGAATTCAATGAGTACTTGACAAAACTCACAAAAGCAGCATGCATGATTGCAAGGCAGCTCGCACCCCCATTTACACAAGAAGCAGCAAATGACACGGTAATACCAGCCACAGACAGCCCTACAGGTCAGTTTATGCCAGGGGAGATGGTGTACGTGAGGAGTTTCGTACGTCCGTGGAATACCCCATGATTTCACGGCCCATAGAAAGTGGTGTAATGCACACCGACAGTCATAAAGGTTAAAGGGCTGATGCATTGGACACATTTGTCCGACATACGAAAAGCATATGATGGTGTAACACAGGAAACAGAGAAAAGTATGGCAGAAGAGGTGACTCAAACGTAAGAAGGAGAAGAAGGCACTGGTTGAATATATTCCAACAGAGAAGTAAAAATAAGAAATAAACGTGACGGGATAGACATAAAAGATAAGATGCGATAACAACAATGTACTCTCTCTCTCTCTCTCTCTCTCTCTCTCTCTCTTTCTCTCTCTCTCTCTCTGTCTCTCTCTCTCTCTTTCTCTCTCTGTCTCTCTCTGTCTCTCTCTGTCTCTCTCTCTCTTCTTCTCCCTTACAGTGTCAACAGCACATAATAAATATTGAGATTAATAAGAGAAAGAGTAAAATTTATAAGCATATACATATAAGAACAGATAAAGTGTATAATAGAAAAGTTATGTGAATAAAAAAATTAAAAACATAATATGTACCTATGTGTTTGCTTAATGCACCTTTAAGTCTCATTCTGTAGGAGAAACCATGGCAACGGAGAGGGCCCCCAATGTCAACAACGTTAGAACAGATAGAAACGGAAACAGTCATTTTAACTTACGCAAATACAGCTATGAGTGTGGTTTGTTTGTCTGTGAAGTATTTTCTTTTCAATGCTGTTTGGTTTACTAGTTTATTGGGCTGTTGCATTTATATCTATAGATTTAAATAATTGGGGGGAAATGGGACCAACCTATTAAAAAGGGAACTCACCACATATGGGACGGGTTTAAACTCATCTGCGAACACGCCACACAGAAAAGTGGCACTCAGCATACAAACAGCACAGCCAATATACCTGCATCAGCATGCCAGACTGCCAGATACAATGCCTCTGAGTTCAATGTATACTAAATGAACGACCCAGATCCCCCTGAATTACCCTGGCTGTATAATGACACTGATCCAACTGTAACACTTTATCTGAGCCAACTGAAGATTCAGTATCCCCAAAGAGTGTGGAACAAGAAAATGTAAAAATTGCTGAGAAGTTTATTGCTCTGTATAATGAGTGGGAAAAGGGGGGGGGGCAGGTGGAACACCCTTAACCCAGCATGGTGAAGGGAAAGAAAGGGGGGGCGGGACGGCGAAACTATGATGGATACCATGGGTTGGGATTAGACAAAATAGAAGACCCACAACACCCACACCAGTCCAATAAATGGTATGCAGACATGAGCTCTACTGCAAAGCAGACAACTAATGAGAGCTGTTATGTGTGCTCTCTAATACCCCATGCCTCGGGTACTCCTAAAGTGCTGTTACTGCAAGAGTCACCTATTGCAGATGCCCAGTGTCTCCTTCATCTTGCATTATGCAGAATAAAACACACTTTTCAAGCATGCACTGTATCTCTTGAAATGCTGCAGAACGAAAAGACATGCCACTCGAAACCAAAGGAGCAATATGCTTGAAAGAACCTTTTTTAGTCATCAAAGGAAAATTATATATGGACAATAAGTGGCAAGATGAGCAGATAACATGCAAGGTAGAAGTACTACAAGGGTTGGCAGCCGATAAATTAAAATGGATCAAGATAACATGCGCCCCAATATGGACACAACACATTGCGAAGCTCACGTGGGTCACAACCCTCAAAAAGCCATTAAAACTACAGAAAGAAATATCCTACAAACTGTGTTTCCATGGAGAAGGAAAAGTAAATGTGGGGACAAAGGAGAACTGTAACAAAACACTCATCATCCCAGACATGAAAAAAGGGACTGCTGCATTGATGGACACTTACTGGGTTTGCGGCAAACAGGCGTACTTGCACCTCCCACAGTCATGGAGGGGCAGGTGTTCCCTGCAACACTACATTCCGCCCTGATGGTGGTACCAGAAAGTCATATCCAAGAAGGATAGGGGCTGTCGGCCGTCAAAGACCCACGAGCCCTACCACCAACTGAAGACACCCTGTGTATGCCCTATCCGCGGAAAACATGCAAAGTTCAGTCTTAAGGAAAAGAAGGTCTTCAAACTACATTTCCAGGGCATCATCAGAACTTTTGCCACAAGTACCAGACAGGTTCTGGTTGTTTAACTCTGCTTAAACGTTCTTGACCTCCCTCATCCCAAGGATCCAGGCACGACCCAACGTAAAATGGCCACAGATAACCTGCTGGGAGCTGATCCAACTAGCTAACAATACAGAAGAAGGATTTAACGTGATCAAGTTGGAGCTAAGGGCCCTGCGGGTAATGATGATGCAGAACAGTTATTTCCTAGACCTCTTGATAGCATGGATGGAGGTGTTTGATGAAAAAAATCAGGAGGGCATGTTGCACGTTCGTACCCTTTGCAGATGCGGACAATGGAACCCTGTCACATGTAATAGCAGCAATGCACAACCTTGGCGAGCTGATGAAAGGAGAAGGGGGAGTACAGCCCAGAACCAGCTTCAATGAGATTTTTTCATGTGTACCTTCCTGGCTCGGGATAGCTGTCAAAATGTTAGTACCAACCATCATTTTTTTGCTCCTGATTTTTTGTGTGTGCCAATTAGGACTTAGGTGCTGCGGAGATGCAGCTCCTAACAGTGCAATGATGATGGTGAAAACGGGTAATGCAAAAGGAGTGATGCAGATGACACACGAGGCACAGGTACAAACCGGGAATAACTCAGGGCCTAAATATAGGCTGGCGGTGATGTATTGCGATGCGTACATCGTAGATAACTTATACCACACAACAATAAAAGAACCCTGCACGTTAGCTTGGTATGACGAGGTGTGGGTGGAACTGGAGGGAGATGAGGTTGTATCTACATGACTTGTACACCTGATGAGTATGCTAGAGCTGGGAGAGTCTCCAGGGAGTGTGTAGGGCATGGATTCCCCAAAAGGGAACCCCTGTGTGGGATGAGGCAATGGCTGAGGAGGAGGAATGAAAGGGGTTAGATGAACTACAGTAATTGTTACTTAAGTAACAAAAGGGGGAATATATGAAAGGAAAGGTCTTGAGACCCCTCTCCCCTCCATTCTTACCATCTTGCGGACTGTGATTCGTCCAGCAGCCACCCATGCGCCTGTGGCCAGGGATGCGGGATGGCTGCGGGTCGACCCATTTGGCTGCAATACTCAGCCAGAAGGAAAGTACCAAACTCCATTTTGTGTCAGACTCCATTTTGTACATAACAACTCAGGTCTCATGAACACAAGTGGCCTGCAGGGCTGCAGCTCTCCCCTCCAGATCGCGCACAATGGTCCAGTCACTTCCCTCGCCCCTCCCCTGGTGTCCCTGCAGTGGGCCTGTTCTCACGGAGACTAGGCACGAACAAGCTACAAGACAAACACTGTGGCCCTCATTAGGACCCTGGCGGATTTTATCCGCCATCGACGGACTTTTCCGCCATGGCGTAAAGTCCGTTTACGCCATGGCGGATGGTGGACTTACCGCCCCATTCCGAGGTCGGCGGGGCGGTAAGTCCCCATTGACCCATTTACCCTTCCCCATTCCCATTTCGGCCCCATAGGGTATAATGGGAGTGGGGAAGGAGTTAATTACGCCACCGTAAATTACGGTGGCGTAATTAACACCAAGGTCCCATAGCGCCATGGATTTTTACGCCCGCAAAAAGCGGGCGGAAAAATGACCATGGCGCTCTGGGAACTCGGAATTGGCGGTAAGGGGTCGGCGCAGCTAACGCTAGCGTAAACCCCTTACCGTCAGGGTCCTAATGAGGCCCCGTATCTTTTGCCTTCCGCAGTCCATCATTGACCTGCAAATGACCGGGCCGAAGCTGGGGTTTGAGAAAAACAAGTTACCTCCATAAATATGTGCTGTCCCTTGCAGACCCTACATTTATGACATATGCTGTGGATAGCCCCCCAACTCTGCCCCCCATTTGAAGTACCAGACATGTACCCAACACCTGTATGCCACTCTGTTTGACCCACACGGTTAATCCCTCTGGAGAGGTCATAAGTTCACTCCTGTGGTCGTATATTGAGAGATTGATTGTATATAATGAAATAAGACGACCCTCACCTATTTCCTACTGTACATAAGGCTATGGATTGCATGTTTAGGCCTCCCACTGTTGGTCAAGTATTATTCTTTGTCACAGACGACACATCCAAGGATTTCCTAATGTTATCTATGATCACAAACATGTTCAATTGGTATTACGATGCTTTTGTTATGTTATGTTATTTAGCATTTATATAGCACCTTATGTATCATTGGTAAGACCTCAGAGCACTGAACCACGTAACACATATTATAAGCGGAAATTCACACACCATTTGATGTACCTGTACACACACTGATCTATTTCTACCTCATTCGTATGATTCACATGCACCCCCACAAAGTGTATGAGACCCACCTCAACAAGCTACAGGGCCTTCTCTCCCCTCTCCTGCAGTGCTGCGCACTCAGCCCCAACCATCCTCCCCCTCTCGCTGAGGCGGTGGCTGAAGGCCTTATTCTTACCAATGCCCTAATGTTACAAATGTAAACTCTCACCCTTCCGTTGAGCTTGAACCAAGCATCCACCCACCCCCCAGCTCTATGGCACATGATGTCACCATGAACTTACTCCCAGACTCTGGTCAACGAAGATAAGGCAGAAAGCCTTTCACCCCATTGCCTTTTGAAGTAAGAGTATGTGCCCACCATTAACGTACCACCTTACCACCCTTGGTGGTAAGCACCCAGGACCCCTCTACCCATGTGTAGCAATATATTCACTGCATACTAACAAACACTAAAAAAAGTGTCTTACAAGATCTGAAGGAACAATTGATGAATGTGACAATGTAATCTCATGATTAGGCTAGGCACCTGGACTCACCTATTTCCATGTTCATGGTGTAGGTCAAATGTTTAGCAATACATTTTGTATATGCCAATGTGAATACATGAGTGTCAAAGTATGTGTGGTCAACAGGGCGGCATTGGATAGGATAAATTGTAACAGCTCAAGAAATCGTCTGACCCTGCACTCCACCCCGAAGAGCCCAGCAGACCCGTCCAACCCGCACTGGCACCACTTGGACTTCTGCCAATCGTAGCGCACTGGACGTAAGGAACTTATAGTAGCCAGTCTTTACCACCCAATCCCAATGACTCATGTGCCCCTATATTTTACCTCATAGACAATGCAAAGTTGTAATACATTCGAATTTAATTCTGCTGTCGGGCAGAGCTCTCTCAGAGTTTGCAGAGTTCTCTGCTTGCCCTATTTTGGTTTTAGGTAAAATTTAACTTTTACCTTTACCCGCACTTGGTCTTGGTCTCATTCCCTCCTGGGGTGTGTCCTTTACTGACTCTCACTGGGGAGTTTTAAATGCATTTTCAGGGGACTTTCAGTTTCAACATGCAAACTTGTTTATTCCTTTGTATAATATTGTAATATTTGACATTTGAACTGGGATTTAATCCTAGCATGTAACTTATTAGTTTGGGGAGGGGCTGGACAATGTTTTGGAAACTGTATAAATAAGCCTGTGGTAAGATGTCCAGCACTCTCACCCCTCGCTGTGTCTGCTGGTACACACTGCGAGGTGTTGGGAGCCAGATAGCTATCTGTTTTGCTTTGAAACTGTACAGTAATAAAAGATACTTGTATCTTTTTGACCCGTGATTGGCGTATTTCATATTTGGTACTAAGCCTCGATATTTCTTTGGTCTTTCAAAGGCACACAGGAGCAGCAGTAGTCAGCCTCAAATCAGGGGAGTGCCATGTGTCACTGCACTCACACTACTCTGCACAGGCAACAGAACTGATAGCACTGATAACCACATTAGAACTATTGCAAGGGTGCTCCACTACCATTTACTCACATTCAGATTATGTCACATCCACAGTATACTCAGGCCTGTCTAGATGGTACAGGGGAGGGTTTTTAAAATCAGGCAGGACACCCATGAGCATGTCACACTACTCTCCAGGCTAATGCACGCATTTGCGCTCCCCAGCAGTTGTGGTAGTGAAATGTGCTGCTCACACCAACAATACAGACCCAATTTCTTATGGTAACAGTGCAGCAGATTTGGCAGCAAAGGAAGCAGCACAGTGTCTTTCGAACTTTCCCTGCAACAAGTAGAAATTACGGTCCCTTACAATGCACTTCCCCATAACTAAATCATTGAACTGAAGGCACCAGCTTCCAAGCAGGAACAATTATTATGGAACAAAAGGGGAAGCTCTGTATCTCCTACACAGCTCATTTTGAGGCAAAACATTACACCAATAACTGCTTACCGTTTCCCTCGAACAATTTCACGTTCTCTCAACCGCATCGCAGGAATACATTGCTGCCAATTTGTAGCAAGAGGGTTTATTTCCGAAACCTCCATAAGGTCATTAGTGATTTCATCGCACATTGTATTATCTGCCAAATGAACACTGCTGGTTGCACTCTTAGGACACTGAAAGCTACATTTCCCCACTCCTGGGGTCAATTCGACATTTGAACATTGACTGTGTGCACATGGTTAACAGGTGCATTAACTTATGTTACCTAATTGTTGTGGTTTTCCTATGGGGAAAATGTGACGCCATCTGATCAGATAATGGCACTCACTTTTTCAATGAAATGTTCAATTAAATATATTCTCTATTGGGTATAGCTACCACCCACAATCCAAGGGGATAGTGGAGAGAATTAACCATTTATTGAAGCAAAAACTTCAATAAAAACTGGCTCCTTTGTTTGCCACTTGCCTTTTTATTTCTGCGCAATCAGTCAGGTTCTGATCATCATCTCACTCTGCTTGAAATAATCACAGGCAGGAGGCTGCACACACCTCTCACTCCTGCACTCACAGCATCCGATGCACACACCTCTGCTGAAATTCTTGGATAAGAATTCCAGGGGTGCCCTAGGGAACAACCACAATCTCTCAAATGCATATCTAATAACATTGGGCTCCATCACAAAGATCATGACCCACCAGTAGACAAGTCATCGCCAACACCACAAGAGTCATCACAGTGTCAGCAACTACAGCTCTTTCCAGGAGATCGGGTGTTTATCTGCAACTTTGTGTGCAAGTGGAAAGACCCTAAATTCTTTGGAATGTATACAGTGATCTATGCTACTCCCAGAGCCATCAAAGCATCTGGACACAATACATGGATACACCTCAGCAATGTCTGGAAGAAGATGTGTGCATCACCCCTCTCCAACAGCAGGAGAAAGAAGAGGGTGGAATGACAAGGGTAGTACCTGTCTAACGCCCCATGTGTCCATTTGGGTGAAGCGGAGATGAACTCAAGCAGTACATGCCTCACTTTGTTCTTATTTTTTGGATCTTCTGTTTTCTCATGTTCTATTTTATGTGCTTTGACTTTCGGAAGGGTGGTCTTGTAACATTAATAAGATTGAACATACACCTGTAAATGTTAGAGTTCTATGTCTACATTTAGGAGGGATATTTCTAATCCACAAGTGATCCCAGATAATGTGCATCTACATGCGGAGGAAAACATGTGATTTTGCCACATGCAGGCAGTAGAGAGAGAGAAATCAAGTGATCTTTGGTTTGTCTGTTCATTGATCCCCTATGCAGAAGCCACAACTAGATTATTGTTGCCTCAAGAAATGCCTCCAGAGATAGCAAGTTGCTTAGTTCATCTAGCCTTATGTAAGGTGTGAGGAGCATTGCAGGGACACAAGGTCCAAGTACAGAGGGAGGAGGTTAATGCAACAATGTTTCATGACAATTATGTACAACTGACAACAAGGGACAAAGGATTCAGTGATCTTATACATACGTATCAAAGAAGAGCACAGGCACAAATTACTGACTTTCAGGAGATGCAAATTAAGAAAGATGCATTGATTTTCACAGCATCGTCTGCATCACTTTGTCTCAATGGTGCAGGGCAGAGCCTGTCTTCTTGTGAGGGGAAATCCAGGTTGCATATCAAAGGCGCTGTTTTTCTATAAACACAAATGGGTTGAAGGGCACATTGGGTGCAGGGCAAGAGGAATGTTTGGACTACCCAAGAGTTGTGGTCCTTGTCGAATGGTAAATCATATTATACCCTCTTGATTGTATATATATTGGCCTAGGCCAAGTCGCTCTGCGAGGAAATCCACGTTGCAAGGTCCTGACCTTAGATCAGTTTTAGCCACCATTTTAGTTTCACCCGCCATTTTGATTCTCGCTCCAAAGTCACTGTGTGTTCTAAGATGGTGGACAGTGTTCTTCTGTTGGTAACATAGCCGTCTTGACCTCTGCATGCATGTTAATGCTTAAACCTGCCGCAGGCCAAATGTTAGGGTCCTGTAATGAGACCTTATCCTTTGTTGACCTGTGGATAGAGGATTACCTGTATCAACGATACTAATCCGTGAACATATATTAAGCACAATGTTGTGTAAATACTAAACGTGAACACTTGTTGGTCTGCATTGTATTAAAATATGTACTAAGGCTTATGTTAGATCCAAGAATATACTGTTGCTATTGTGACTTGTTGAACATGTAATCTGAAAGTGATCCATATGCATATAGTTGGGCGAGTCAGAGGTGAACTCGGCACGAACCCTAGATTAGGAATTATTAACGCACAGAGGGGCTGAACATCATGTTACAAAACTGTATAAAAAGAGTGCATTTTCTGATGTACAGTCTCACTCACTGCACACACCGAACAGGGTTCTTATTCGCTGTGTTGTACTGAGGGCTTGATAGCTATCTGTTGCTTTGTTCTTTGAAAACTGTTCAGTTATAGAATAAAGATCTGTGTATCTTTTGAAACCGCGTTTGGTGTATTTCCTTTTGGGGTACTCAGCCTCGATATTCTGTTTTTTTGCTTTCACAGTCCTGAAAATAAGTTAAACTTGTTCCACAATATGGACCAATGTAAACAGCTTGATGTGGAAAATCAGCATGAACTTCCAATAAGAATTATGAAAACTACACAGTTTTCCTTATGTTTCAGAAGCAATGGCAGTCTTTTTGTGGGAGCAAATATCAACTGCAACATCACTGTTCACCTTCCAAGACTTTCGAGGTGCCACTTCAACACTCAGGGACATTTACTGGGTTTGCAGAAGACTGGCCTATATGCAACTACCGCCGCCTGGGGTGGGTTCTGTTTAATGGCTAGGCTGCAAGCTCCTATGCTGGTGGTACGTGATGTCAACTTGCCGCATTCTGCAAGTATCCCATGACCAAGTCTACGTACCTACTGCAACAGCGTGTTCGCCAATCTCTGCGCCTGCATCAGCAACACTGCAGTAACTATGTGTCTCAAGAGTCAAGTGACAAGCTGAATGCAATACTACAAGAACATAAACCGTTTAACCATGCTGAAATGTTTTTTGCCTAAATCCTTACTCCTGGGGTGCAAGCAGGAGCCAATGCCAAGTGACTGTGGATAACAGGTCGGAACCCATTCCTTTAGCCAATGAAACAAGAAATGGATTAAATGCAGTTAATGGAGAACTTAGAGCTATAAGGATAACTACTTTGCAGAACTGCTATGCCTTAGACCTCATAACCACCATGGGGGTTGGTCTGTGCGAAAATAGGCACAAAATAGGCTGTACTTACACACCTTCCAATGACATGGAAAACTGAAGCTGACACAAGCAATAAGCACACTGAACACTCTGCCCACCACCATGGAGAAAGAAGGTGGGGTGCAGAAAAATGATTGCTGTGTCTGTTTTCATGGGTGCCATCATTGATCAGTAACCTTCTCAAAGTATTACTTCTTTTTATTATCCTGCTGATGGTTCTCTTTTGCGCCTGTCAATTAGTTTTGGGATGCTGCAAGCAAATTATGGCTAAGGCAATGCCCAAGGTGTCTCACATTAAAACCCATTGATCACACTCCTCTTCTGAAAATTTCACAGACCTAGTCTGAGAAATTGACTTGCGAGGACCAGTCTCACATGGTGGTAATATGTCACCCAATTGGTCCCCCAGGAACATGGTTTCACCACCCTGTTGACTCTGAGAACTATTTTGAAACATATGTTGACCGTACTGGGGATGGAGGTTTTTGTTTTTTGCCTTGTAGCCCAGAAGAATAAAAAGGGATTTGAGAAACATAATGAAAGTGTGGGTATCGAAGACCGATTTTGATAAGATAAAAGACAAAGGCAGTGTAGTTGAAAAAACAACTACAGGGGGAAATGTTAATATGGGGATGCAATGTCCTAAACGCAAGAGAAATATAACCTAACAGACTGCTATTAAAATGAGTGTTTTTGCCATTATTATCGAATTAGGCTTTGTTTCTGCATTACGCTAGAGAGTCCATAGACTACCTAGTTCGTGCCAGCATGAGATAGCAGCACAAACATTAACCATTGTATTAAGAAGTAGGCCTCTGAGTGTTCAGGCATTTTATTTTAGTGTATCTGCCCAGTTGAATTAGGTTTCATTTCTGCCACATCTAAGAGAGCCCTCGTGCTGCACTGCTCATGGCTGGATGGCCTGGCAGCACACATATTAGCTATTATTCTAAAGGTTAGGCCTCTGTTACACTTTCTCATGAAACCTTTCCCAAGTGAGTGGAGCCCACTATGCAATCAGGGTTCATCCTTGCATGCACCCATGCATAGCCAGACAAGTATGCAAAAGTAACAAGGGCATAATTTAATGTGAGAGAGCTGCAGGTGCAGGGAGTAGCATCAGATGTGTACGCTAGCCCAAAACTGATCAAAAAAACAATCCAAGGAATCAATGATACAGTGCAGGTTTAGGAAAAGAATAACTGGTTTTATTACATGCAAATACGACTAGGATGGGCAGTCAGCTCTGTAGAACTGCAAAAAACCACAAAACAACATGTGGTACAAATGTCAAGAGCATGTTAATTCCACACTCCCCATTGGCTAGTCCCTATACTGAAATCTAAACACAATCCGTACAACCCAAACCCATTGGTTAGCAAACCGCCCTTAATTGTTTAATTCCACCCCCTACAGATGACCTCATCATGTAGTCAGCAAAAATACTACATTTTGATTGGACAACTTTATCGACAATACTTCTGCAACAATCACCTTTTCCCACTGGCAAGAACAACTTCATGATGTACATGCCCCATGAGATGATTGAATCCTGAATCAAGTGTGATGTACCCTATGGCAACATAATGGATACAATACCCCTTTCTCATGAGACCAGACAACTTGGCAACACCTCATGCAACTCCTGTCTTGAAACATGTTGCTTTCCTAGTAAACATCCTCCAATATCTCTCTTGGGAGCTAGATGGCTGTATAAAAAATGCAGGTGAGGACCTGCTCTTGAGGACTAACTTTTCGGGTTTATTTGCTCTGTTTAACCAGTCAGCTGTTGTTCCAACAGTCCTAATACTTCTCAGTGGGGGCAGTATAACTCCAACCTCATTCAAACCCTGGTTAAGTCTTGCCTCTAGGATTGTTCAACACCAAACTGTGTCCTTCATTGCCATTTCATGTAACTAATATTGGGAACATAGCGTTACCCATCTCCTGCCTGTAGTGTCTGGGAACGGCTAAGTCTTTCAAAACTAACCAATCACTGTGTGACGCTTCACAATTCCTTGAAGGGCCTTGACAAAATGAATGTTGGGTGACGGGAATGGAAATAAAACCTAATTAAAAGAACAGATCAGAAGCTCAGAAATGCAGCCTAGAACTCTGAATAATAGAAGGATGCAAACTCCTGCAAGGGCCTAGTTCAAAATGGCAGGACTCAGGTTAATGTGGCCGATGACCCTCATGCTCCTAAGAATGAATGTCTTTCCTAATGCATGCTTGAACTATTTGACACTTCAGCAATACATTTGACATCTAACACAAGCTTTCTCTGTTAACTGCAACCAAGGCGCAACCCAATTCAATGTTGCTTGCTAATAAACTCTTGAAGTATCACAGACCTAATCTCTAAATATAACTAATAGAATGTTTTGCTGAGGATAATACTCTCTATCGATGTGTCAAAACTAAGTGCAATGTACACATGGACAGAAAGGCTGAACAAATGCCAAAAATACTGACACTAAAAGGGCCGGCTCCACATGCTAATAAAATGTACACAGCCTGTACCTCTTTTAATGTTTAGGACTTTGCACCTGCATACCAACAGATGCCAAGATATCTGGTCTCAAGGAGGAGAATGGCCTTGTATTTAGCTTATTGCTGGGGATGCCAGATGTTGCTTTTCGTGATTGCACATTGTTAGGTCATGTGCGGGGATGCACATATAAAATGCAACCTGTTATTGTGCTAACCAATCACAATAGGGCAATGTACAAACCAATTACGGAAATGTATGTCGACTTAGGTTATATATAGGCAGGAGTTAAAATAATGCTTAGAAATATAATTACAAATAATGTTTAGATTGTATACTAATGTATTGTAATTATGTGAGTTTTGTCTTTAAATGCTACTCTCTGAAGTGGACACGTGAGTTCTCAGCTTTTCGGTCTCACAAGACTGACTGACTCTTACACTATGCCATGTGATGCTAAGCTGCAGGGTGTGTTATGTAATACTGGGCTGCTCGGATTTATGTGTTTTTCCCAAATGCATCATTTCTGAAAATGTTTATATGAAATAGTCATTTTTTATTTGCACCTTCCCTTTACTTACACATCTAGAATTGATGAATATCATAAACATTCTGGTCAGCAAAACCCCAAGTCTCTTATTACAGAAAAAACAGAAAGTTGAATAGTATGATAGTGCCTGTGACATCTGAAAAAAATAAAAAAATAAACTTAAGGCATTATTTGTGGCAACTGGTGACACATGAGCACAGAAATGACTCCTTTAAAGATTTCAAAAAGTTAGGAGACAAACACTGTGCCCATTTCTTCCATAATAAAAAGATAAAACAAAGGAAATTGCTTGGCTGTAATTCAGGCTGCAATAGAGAACGAAAAGACATGTTTTTTCAGTGAAACTTCACACGTGGCTATGTGTAAAAGCGCAAGCCAATAGTAAGCATCAACTATTGAAGACTTTTAAGGCAGATAATGTTTTCCTTCCACTGTGACCCTCATACACTCACGCAGGGGCATTAGTAATTAATTAGCGCATACCAATCAAAACCAGATCACGGGAGGTCATAATGGCAAAGGAGGCCCGAAGACTCAGATTAAGGGAAGCCATCACGATTTCCATGTGCTTGCAATAATGATGCTTGTGCACACCAGTAGTCTTTCTTTGGGGGGCTTCTGAGAAACTGTGTGATGGATATGTCGGTACCCCAGTTCCTTCCTTTCCAGAAGACAGGTCGTCCTTACTGAACATAGAGGAAGGACTTCAGAAAGCTGCTTTTCTTGACCGTCAGGGCAGAAACATTAGTGTGACCCCAAAGTTTACTGTTGTATGGTGTTGCAACTCTCTCGACTGGTGCTGATATCAGCGATGATCCCAGTCATTGGTGCAAACATAATATTCCCCCTGCTTGCTGGATTGGCAAATGGGCATTTTTGGTCAGCTGACTATTTCATCGCCATCCACACTTTCACACTCAATCAAAGGGGTTACTGGATTCTAGGGTCATTGGACTGGGCTTAATAGTGATTATATTGAGCCCACCATGGTTACATAAAACTCCCTATGATCTGAACAGTAGGATATGTATACTGCTCCCACTCATTTTAGGGGAATTGACACACTCCTCAGGAGCCAACCCACCATCTTCATTTAGAAGCAAATAAAAGACATCCAGGAGCAATTGCCTGGCAAACAACCTGCTATATTGGAAAATCGTCTGTAACATCGCTAGAAGGACCATGTCTCATGTGCCTGGCTGCATTCAAACGTGGGGCGCTGGAGTTCAATGCTTTATTCAAGAAGGCATTTCAAAATTGTGACGTCCCAAAAAATCAAAGGAGGTCCTGAGGTCTATGCATGCAAGATACCGTTTCTCCAATCTGACAATCCAAGCTGTGATAATAAGATAACTAATTATGGAGTCAAAACAATCTTAAAAGCTGGGTTTGATGGCATAGCAATAGAGGCCATTAATGCAGCCCATGATTGAAGGGGCGTGTCTTTCATGATTCTTGTTCCTCAAATGCTTAAAAGACTTCGGAATAATGAATATATTCCTAAATCCTTGAGAGATAGCAAAACTGTGTCAGTATATAAGGTTCTCATTCTGAAGCATTCACATGTCGATTCATCTCCTTACAGAAAAACGGTGGTAGATCTCTGCAAAGCATTTCTACCCCGAATACCGCTCTGGAACCACAAAGATACACTAATTTACCAAGGAGGTAAATTTTAGGCTTCTAAATGTTAGGCCTAGCAAACATCGGTCCTTACAGTTGCAACCAAGTGTACATAGGTAAAGGGGTAAAGACCATGGTCCTGATTTTAAGTTTGAAGGTATCCCGCCAATACCGGCAAGCTGCACTTACCGTCTCTGCCGCACAATATCACGGGATGGGATTTACTGAACCACCGGCGATGTTAGTAAAAGTGCCAGTGATCCAGACATTTGTTTTGCCGGTAGGGGCCTGAACTTGGGAGATCCGTGGCCCCCACCGGCATACTTGAAGTGTGTTGCTCCAGTAAAATTGCCGGATCCGGAATTACAGGCCTTTTTACAGGACCGGCACACTTGTAATGAGGCCCTATATGCCTGTTTTATCGATTACTTAACCGTATTAGACTCAAGCCTCTAGTAAAAGACAAAAGAACCAGACTTAAGTCGCCATGCCTAAGAATCTGTCCAAAAAGGCGCAAGCTACCAGATAAAGATGGCACTAAACACGACTGCATGCTGGCCCCCTACTTTCTAAACTCTTGTATTGTAGTGTTTCCATGGGACTTGGTGGCCATTGCTGCACTCCCTGCAAACTCTGACATTTATCTATACGTTAGTCAGCGCCTCATTTCCGGGCAGAATGCTACATGTCTCTAAAAGGAAAATGGCCAAAAATAAACATTCACAAGATGTTAACCCTGGCCTTCGCGAATTACATTCTCAAAATGATTAGGAAAAGGTACCTAAAGGTTATGAACCTGGAATCGGTGCCAGAGTTTACTTACTTGGGTTTGAGCTTCACATCTGAAAAATCTTAAAAGAATCACATGTGATTAGTCACTTGATCCTTTGTGAGTTCTCCCTCAATGTAACATATCATATAGGTTGTGGGGTACACATTTATGGCCAAGATTAGACATTATGGGGGGATATATTTTGGAGAAACAGTTTATGGTCCTTTCCCGCATGTAAGTGAAAACCTGATGGTTGGAACTTGGTCTTTTAACCTAAAACATACTCCTGCCATCAATGCTATATGCACTATATTTAAAACATTTTCATTTATTTGTTTATGTTTTTATTTGTGTTCGGTTAATAAATCCTTTACAAATGATCATCCAAGACAAAAAAGTTACATAAAATACTATATCATGATAAAATCAAATGATATATACATCATACGGTACATCCATAAAACCCCACAAGACAATTAACCTTTTTTGTTAAGACAACATATTACATATACAACATTAAAATGTTAAAAATGTCATCAATCTCTTATTGCCTCATATTTTTTCAAAAAGTGCAAGATCTTTTTCTCTAACCCTTAACAGGTGACCTAGTGCCAAAATTAATAGGTAGTGCAAACCATTTATAAGTCTATCCCATAAGAATACAGTACAGTCGACATAATCCGGGTTAACAAATTTCATTAAAAGCAGAGTACGAGGTGTTTTAAAATGCGGGCATTGAAGCACCAAATGCTTCAAGGTTTCATATGATTCATTGCAATGGGGAAACTTGTATTTCATCAAATGCATAGACGGTGACATATCTTCCCAATATCGACATCGCTCCTTGGTTCGAAATGGATTCAGTTTAAAACGCAAATTATGGAAGAACAAGGAAACATTGAGACATAATGACAACATGGTAATCACTTACGTGTGAATTTAGTGTATTCTGTGAACGTAGAATATTGCTTCAATTGATCTAATGTGCAGATCCAATAATTTTCAAACAATTTCTTTTTGACAAAAGCAGGTCTGAAACAAAGGTCATTTTGGGTTACAGAGAGCCTGTCCAAAACTTCCTGCATGCGTTTTTGAAACATGTTAATAGAATAGACCGTTTTTGCTTACATTAAGAGTTGTAAATCACTATATAAACAATTCTTGGAGGGTTTAATAACTTTGTGTAATTAGATAACAAACGCCTTAAACCCTACATGATAGTGAAATCAGACTTAACTCATGCCTAATTACACAGTTAGGAATAGATAATGCTAAATGCATGGCTCCTTTAAGAAGCCGACCTTGTAGGGAATCAAGATAAGTACTTAAATCAAACGGACATATATCGAGAATGTAAATTAAAGCTACTTGAACTTTCATTGTTAAAAAGTCCCATAGAGATATGAGTGAAAATCTACAATATTTTGAAAAGATCAGCTTCATTTGGCTTGCTGAAGGACGCGCTTTCTGATTAAGCCTTTCTTTCCATATATTAATAGATGAGAACTACTCAGTTGGTAACCTAGGTAACAGATCGCAGTTAGTTGTTGAAACATTAATTCTCCTATTTTCCACTTACATGATTTTAATTTTCTAACAGCATGGAGCACCACTATACTAGTTTTGACAACATTAGGATCATAAGCATATTTTTCAAATAGGTATAATTTAGCCTGTAACCCTGCTGGTGTAGCATCCATTAAAAGCAGGAGGATAGCTCAGTGGCAGAGTGTGCGTCTTGGAAGCAAGACGACAGGAAGCAACAACAGGTTCGATCCCCGGGTCTGTGTTTAGAAACCTCTGGGTGTTTAAGCGCGTTATAAATACGTAACTAAGACAAAAAAAAAAAAACGCAACTAAGAAAAACAAACTATTCCTGTAACAGCGCCTCGATTCCTGCGGGCTGTGTGAGCACACTTTATAAATGTTAAATAAATAAATAAAAATTATGATTAAATCGTCGGCGAAAGCTAGCTAGTGTAGTTTAAGGGAGCCCAATCTAACAGGGTACATCCCTAACCCACTCCATAGGTCATCTAGGTCACAAAGGTGTAAGTTGAAGAGAATCGCTGCAAGATTGCATCCTTGCTTGAGTTCAATAAAAGTTTTGATGGACTCAGTAGTGGCACCTTCTCTGGAGATTTTCACCTTATATGCAGTATAAGAGTGCAACCTCATCAACCAAAATACAAGTCCTGCTGGTATCCCCAAGAGAAGTAATTTGCGCCAAAGCAGGTCCCTCACCACAGAGTCAAAAGCAGAAGAGAGGTCTATGCTCGCAAGCCGGTCAAGTGGCACAGCGAGTAGAGCGCCCGCTTTGACACCCGTGCAGAGCCTGTTAACGCAGGATGAGCACCACACACCTGAGGGTTTGTAGCGCTATATAAAAGCCTAATTATTATTATTATTTATTATTAATATATACAGGAAATGCTCCTTTCTTTTTGGTATTAGCTATGATGTGGCACATCAGGGTTGCATTCAGAGGGGTCCCCATATCCTTCCTGAATCCTATCTGTGCTTTAGAGAAAATGTTATTACATTCTATACATTTCTCCAAATCATGAAGGATTAGACTCGAACAAATCTTTGCACATGTGTCAATTAATGAAATTGGTCTATAATTCTGGGGATCATTAACATTTCCTTTCTTATAGATTGGAACAATTATAGATGTTCCCATTATTCCGGAGTATTCCCTATCTTTACTATTACATCATATTTGAGCTTAAGAATGGAAGCCCATATGGCCGGTTCTGCTTTGTACACACATGGCTGAATTCCATCAGGGCCCGAAGCCTTGGACTGACTTAGTTTACTAATTGCCCAAGTATTGTCCTACTCTGTTCAGTTAAAGCAATTCCACTTCACAAATGGCCCCAATGTAATTTCACTGCATTTAAAGCGTGTAGGACACAAGAATTTCTCAGATAAAGGGTAACCCATGTGTGTGTAGGTATTATATTCTCATTGGGTGTTGGATTGGAAAGATTTGTATTGTGTATGATAGACCATATATATTTTGAGTCATATTTGCATAATTTACAAATGATCTCACAGTTGAGATTATTAAATCTCATGTTTCACAGGAATCCCATTTTGTTTTTATACAGTTGAAGTATGCGATTTTTTAAATACATGTGCTGCTGAGAATTCTTACCAAGTTTTTTGATATTACGAAGTTGCTTATTTTTTCTATGCTTTAATAGCTGGATTTCTCGATCATATTTCGCATATAAGAGTGTTCTATTTACTACAGGTTTCACCCGAACAGATTAACTGGACCGAGCAACGATATCAACCATGATTTTTTCTTTTAAAAATACGATGGCTGATGACTAAGCATCCCCAAACAATAGCACTTTAATTCCGTACTTTTTCTGAGATTACCTTACATAATCCAGTGTTCCACCCAATCGAGATTTTAGGACGAGCAATTTCATTGAGGGGAAGCAGGTGATTGACATTAAAACAGTAGTGGGACCTTGCCAAATGTAAATGTATGGGAGCATGATCGCCAGTTGTAATCGGGTGAATCAGCACCGGTGCCACTAAATGCAACAATGTGTTAGAGATGGCAAAAATGTCAATCGTCGAGATGGCAGACCCACTACTCCGTGTATGTTGCTGGCCTACTTCAGAGTTGTTAACAAATGTTATCTCCCAAGAATCAAAATAAGCTATCCATTTGGACCCCCGACTCCACGCTACGTGCTTTCCTAGATTTTGTTCATGAGATATTTCCTCATTCCTGACAACACTCAATGAGTAATAATAATATTGCAAGAGGGCCTTTGAGTGAAGATACTTTACAAGCATAAGTCTAAATCGTCAAACATCTCATCTATTGATAGTTTCAAAGGATTCCAATACAATGGTTAGCACAATTAAAGGGCCTTCGTCATCTTCATACACAGCAATTTCAATCGCCAACACGTTTGCTGAAGCACACAGAATAGCAGATTTGCATTTGATGTTATTACTGATTGCAATCGCCAGCCCGCCCATCGGGCGCCCCGCTATACCCTTGATTGCACAACTACAGAAAGTATTAAAACCTTCTAGCGTTATATCATTAATACTCATTGTAAAAACATTCAACACAGACAATGAGCTCCTTCCACTGAAAATCCTACGAGAACAACTCCGTTCATTTGCGACTTTCTACCGCACTTATTAAAAATGATAAGAACTGTGTATAACAGGCAGCAAACTAGAGAGAAATGTTGGCCAACAGAAACCACTCAATCCTATGGAAAGGGTTATTATCAAGGAGGGCGATACAGCAACCTTGCCCCAGTGCACATGCAGCATTATTAATTGTACATGCACTGGTGCAAAGGTTCTGTAATGCTCCCCCCACGTGTATCCTTAATGTTCTCAAAACCATCCTGATGCCTCTGCCTAAAATGTAAATGACCAGGATGTGATACATCACTATCTAAGTGAGCTTCCTAAAATTAAGACTCAAACAACTTTAGGCTGAATCCCTAATGGAATCCTAGAACCTCTTAGCAAAACAGAAGCACATAAGCCCATTTGGCAGCAAGACACATTACTGCACATATACTTAGCGTGGAAGCTACTTCAAATTAAAGGGTGCCCTATTTGCAAGAGTCTGTCTAGTACGCCTAGACACTTGAAAATGTGCCACACATAGCTAGCGAGTGGCATTACAATTCGACACTATCATGTGGAAGTAAAATGTATGAGCTCCACAACACCTCGTGGCCACTCTGGAGCTGTGACCCATTAAGCACCTTTAATATCTAAACAATAGCAAGTTCAGTATGCCCCCATACAATCTTCTTGCTTTCCATTTCTTTCTTTCTCGTTTCTTTTTCTTCTGTAATCCCTGTTCGCTTCTCTCTCCCTCTGTTTTCGTCTCTGCCACCTTTGGCTCTCCAGATTGTTCAGACTACAGCTCCATCAGCCTTGGTCAGCATAATCTATCGTGTGATGTAATGCAATGCATCTGGGAAGCGCTAGGTGGCAGACCCATGGGGTTTATTTCCACCCTGTTGATCAACATTGGCAATTCTGTCAATTGTTTCCCCTGGGCGAGAGTACAATAGCACAGCCTGCACTCAGATGCATGCTAGGATTATACTTCATATTTGTATTAATTAATTAATGCTACAGAGTTGTCATGGTATTTTAATTTATGCGGTTAATGATTTGGAAACTGTAAATGGGACAGACACAGTGTAGGTGTTTTTGAGTATCACATCTGCATTGTCTGACAATTGATGTATTAAATTACAAAAACGTTGAGCAGTTGTGCTTGCTCATTCCCGACTAATCGTAGTTAAACATTGTTTACAACTGTGCCATGTTTAAAGAAACCAGTCTAGAAGTGGATTGCCTGCATTGAAACTTTCTTTTCTAACATATGGTTTAGCCACTTAAGGGCTCACCAAGTGATAGCCATGTTTGTCCAGGAGGTTGGTGGTCCATTTTCATAGTACCCTGTATCACTGTGGTTCTGCACTTTAGCAGAGTGTTACTGTTGCGGTCAAGCAGTTACATTAACAGTAATTCATCCAAACAGATTCATGTAACTGGTCTGACCCAATTCTCCTTTCCAATGTCACATAGAAAACAAGATCAAGTACTTTCTTTTGATTGCATAATACAATAGTGGGCCTGATTCACAGAAGCGTTTTATAATGGAACAATCCCATAGGAAAACGTTCTGTGAATCAGGCCCTATTTAATATGTTTTAGTTTGTAAACAAAAAAAAAACGTATGGGAGAGGAAAGAGTGGCTGCAGTATGTATAAGCCCAGATATGCAACTAGACAGTGCAAGGGAGTTGCCTCATGCGCCATGCAATAACACTGGAGCCATGCTGCTAGTGTAGGGCAGCGGGCATTAGGTAAAGGTAGGGAGCCATGGCCACCATTATGGACAACTCTCCTCCCTGCTGACGACCAGGCCCTTTTCAGCCTTTCTTTATCTGGACCTTTCACTGCACAGAATTGGAGTGGGGTTCCAGGACTCACCAGGGGAGGTACATTGAGGGGGGTAGCAATGGGGGAGGAGCGAGGGGCCTTTAAATGTGTGCCTCCCTCAAAGATAGCCTCCTTATTGTTTTGGAGCGGGCTGTATTAACTGTGTAAACATGGTTTTCCAGGGTTTCTAAACTATCATGCTTACTTGAAGTGTGATAACAATGGTGCAGTGAATCGTTTTCAATTGCAAAAGCTTGTAATGATAGTGAAAGTTCATGGAACACCTTCGAACATTTTAGGAGAGAGAAGGAGACTAAAGTGTGGAATCTTCTTAAATTCATCTGCCTATGATGTGGGTTCAGGGTGGCCGGGACTCATTTTAGGCCTGCTGGCTATGAAGCCCAGGCTAATGCCCCCCAGTTGCCCACTGGGTGTCAGGTGAAGGTGTCCATGGAAGGTCATGGTTGATCCCCATGTGAGCATTTGATTGTAAGCACGATGGTATGTGGACTCATGCAGTAGTCGCCGTGCTCTGTGCCGGTGTGTTCACAGCCAATGCGTCAATGGTATTGTTATGTTCTATCTCGAGCAAGGGGTCCTATTATCTTGCATACACTTTTATGTCAATGTTCTAATAAAAGTGGCCAGGGATTTTTCTCCCATGCATTGACTGTTTGTTTATCAGTGGGGGCCAGTGATGGCCTCTTCATTCACCTAGGCATTATTTGTCAGTCAAAGGATGCCAAGAGTTGCTGATGGCCACTTTGCTATTCATATCTTCTGTTATTTAAGGCTTCATTGTTAGCACTGGCGCCAAGATAAACCTTAGTGGAAAACAGATTTAAACATGACATAAACCATGCTTTAGCGTAACATGTCAAGCGTTTGGGGAGATGTCTGGACATCCTCTCATCGCAGATCAAATCTTTTGAGTAAGGCTAAGGGAGAAGAAAAACAAATATCTGGTCACTTTATCAATCTCCAGTGTTAGACAGAGGTCGCACAGACTTCACATGTAGCAGCAGCATATACATACTTAGCAGGATGGACTAAGAATAGGACACGGTTGCCTTGGCAGTGTAATTCCCACCAGAGAGTGCTATAAAGGTCAAAGAGGTTAATCAAGATGGCGGCTGTGTTAGTACACACTGCTCTGCCCGTAAATTAAAAATAATTATTATGAGCTGTTTCAATGGCAGTCATCACCGAGCTGCATATGTCAAGTTCTCAGTTATTAGAAAGATCTTTGCACTTGGCAGTCAACGACGTAAAACAATGAATATTTAAAGTAATTGGAATCAGAAAACAGTGTCACCAGTAATCAACCCTGCCCAGGGTTTTTCTACATGGCTGAATTCTACGTTCTGTCTGCTTGAGATTACTTGAACAAAAAGTGGCTCTTCAGGCTGTGGCAATCGAAGATGACATTAGCGCGGGATGTCGCTGCGATCAGTTGGTCGTCCTGAAGCCATTTCTTGTCACATTAAGGCCATCTAAGCACGACGCCTGTGATTTTCCTGCAGAGCAAGCTTCACTGCTTTCCTGTTACATGCATCATTACAGTCCAGTAAGAGTCCTGTAGGCAATGAGGCATCACAGCTCCTGCGGAAGTTCAGTTCCCGGCCCCCACATTTGCTGAGCGGCTTCAATGATGTACAGACATCTTGTGTGGCAATACTTACCGTAGCCAATTTACTCCATTTGAAATTAGGAGCGTTTTCAAAAGGCAAGCCAGACACATGTAAAACTCAACAGAATTCACAGAAACAAAAGTTGATAAGGATACAAATTGAGGGACAACACCACGTTGATGGAGAGTAAAATATAACCTTTGGAGATGACAGTCTGTGACTGAAAGTTTGTATTTCTGGCTAACTTTCGTCTCTCCATCTTTAACACTCTGGATGTCCTTGCCCCTGTCTTGAGGATCGCTTGAAGCCCAAATCCAAGTGCAACTCTTGGTACGA
Organism: Ambystoma mexicanum; assembly: GCF_040938575.1. NCBI lineage: Eukaryota > Metazoa > Chordata > Amphibia > Caudata > Ambystomatidae > Ambystoma > Ambystoma mexicanum. Next base: position 1,398,772,081 of record NC_090935.1, on the reverse strand, counting down.
TTCCAACCTTGCCACCCTTAAATGCTAGTGTAGGATGGCAGAGAGGAAGTGGAGCTAAGAGAAAAATGAGTAGGCACCACTTAGTAGAAATAAGTTGAGATTAAATCATGCAAAGTTTCTGTAGTTACATGTGGTTCAAAAAAAGTTGTGCGGGAGCTGGCTGTGAACAGATCGAGACACCCTGACTCCAATTACATGTGCAGCAGAAGACTGGGTAAAAATACCAAGTCACACGGCTGCTCTCCATTTAACCCAACCTGGGTTAGCCTGAGAGGAAGTGGAGGGCATCAGGTGCACCCCGTGACAAACTGGCCTGCCGACGCCACCAAAGGCAGTACAGACTCTCTGTCCTCTCTAAGAAGAGGGCCAACATCCAAGTCTGCGTCTCTGCAGCATCTAACAACTTGCCGAACATTTAAAAATCTGAAAGGAGCTGGTCAATTCTGCTGCAGTCTCTACCTCTCCTGTTCCCTCCCAGGACTTCTGCGTGGCCTTGGCTTCTCTTTTCACCGCTAAAGCTCAGGACATTCTGTTTACCCTCTCTTTCTCTACCTTTTCTTCCTCCTCCTCTACCACTCCTGGCCTGTCTGAGACTGTCTCTCCTCCTCCTTTCTCCTCCTTTCCTCTGTGCACCCCTGATGACGTTTCTAGACAACTCCGATATATGAAAGTCTTGTCAAAGCAGGTTCTGCCCTGCTCATTCAGAACCATCAAGGACCTCATCGATATCCTTGCTCCAGCCTTGGCCGATTTCTGCAATCATTCCTTTGCCACTGGAACTTTCCCCTCCCCCTTAAGCACTCCCTTGTGCACCCCCTTCTTAAGAAGCCTTCAGCCAATCCATCCTCTCTGGCTAACTATTCCCCCTTCTTCATCACTCATTTCCTGGGCAAACTCTTGGAAAAGCCAGTGATCTCCAGCTCAATCTGCATACAGAATCTGTTGGTTGCCTCCACAACCACCAGTCTGGCATCAGAGCTGCCAGAAGCACTGGAAACTGCTCTCCTAAACACCTGTGAAGCCTTGCTCTCCAATCTGGACTCTAATCTCCCCTCTGTCTTCATTCTTCTCGATCTATCCTCTGCTTTTGACACAACCTGGGTATCACTGATCAGGCCCTGGTGTGGATGACCTCCTTTCTCACTGACCGATCCTCTCAGGTCCAACTAGGTTCTTTCCTCTCTTCTATCTCTCTCTCTACTTGTGGTGTTCCTCAGGGATCTAACCTCTCTCCCTGGCTGTTCAACCAACACCTTGCACCTCTTGCCCACCACATTGCTACTTTCTGCTCCAATTTTCAGTGTTATGTGGATGAAACCCAGTTCTCTTTCAGACTCCCCTTAGCCACCTCTGCTCCTTCTCGCATACCAGAATGTCTGGCTGCAATTCAGGAATGGTGTGTCACCAATGATCTCTGCCTTCATGCCAGTAAGACTGAGATCCTCCTCATTGGGGCACCTGATCCCTCCTTTCCTCTCTCTTGCTGCCCACTCTAGGCCCTCTTCCTGCTCCTTCCTGTGAGGCGAAGGACCTTGGTGACATCTTCGACTCCTCCCTCTCCTTATCTCCTCACATTTCTGACATCTCTAAGAAGTCATACTATCAGCTGCACCTCCTCAGAGGTATTCTTCCTTTTCTCACTTTCACCCAGAAGCTCACTATCTCCAGAGTTCTGGTCCTCTGTAGGTTGGACTACTGCAACAGCATCTTTCTAAATCTGCCTACCTCTACCCTGAAGGCGCTCACACCCCACAATGCCAACAAACCCTCAGAATAAAGGACACATCCCAGTAGGTAGAAAACGAGACCAAGAGATTGGTATGGAGATTCTGCAAAAGTTTATATAAGATTCAGCATCCAAAGAACTCTGCTGCCTTGAGAGCGCTCTGGCAATCAATACAGAAACAATACATTTTAAAGGGTTACAGAGTCCTCAGTGACGATCTCTATACAGTCTACAGATTACATTTTCATTGGTTAGGGAAGGGGTGCACATATAGTTCTGTAAGGGCCGCCTCCACGGGATTGGCTGATGACATGGCGGGATGTGGGGCATCACTTGGTTCAGCTGGGCCGTTCCGTGCGAGGTGAAGGTTGGGTCAGGTCCGGAGAGGTGGCTGGATCTGGCTAAACTAATCTACATACTTAAGCAGTAGTTTGTTTGTGCCTACACCTCTTTGCGCCAAATTTCTGATGTAAATGAATAAAAGTACGTAGTCAAGTTTCTTCAAGTATATTTTCTTAATTTATTTGATATATGTTCTGCCCATATGGATGACACGTGTTTCGGCGTTCCATTGGCGCCTTTTTCAAATCCGGGCCTTATTGAATGTAATGCGAATCTCTCTTTCCTTATTTCCGGGAATTAGTTTTTAGTTGAAGTGTATCACGGTAGTTCCAGGGTTAAATCCCACAAAATTCTCTTGCTCATGCCTCAAGCAGATGCTTGAGGCATGAGCAAGAGAATTTTGTGGGATTTAACCCTGGAACTACCGTGATACACTTCAACTAAAAACTAATTCCCGGAAATAAGGAAAGAGAGATTCGCATTACATTCAATAAGGCCCGGATTTGAAAAAGGCGCCAATGGAACGCCGAAACACGTGTCATCCATATGGGCAGAACATATATCAAATAAATTAAGAAAATATACTTGAAGAAACTTGACTACGTACTTTTATTCATTTACATCAGAAATTTGGCGCAAAGAGGTGTAGGCACAAACAAACTACTGCTTACTTTACAAACGGAGCTGAGGGACTCTATGTCTCCGTGTTGACCTACATCCTTGCGACACAAGAATAAAATAATAAAATAAGAAAACCATTGCCAAATTTAATAGCACTAACATACGGGTCGCGAGAGTACACCTTATGAGATCCCCACTCAAGAAGTTCCTCACTCAGTAGATAATCTACATACTTATCCTAGACATGCAATAATTAATGATCATCACTATACCTTTAAAGTATGTATTAGAGGCCTATAAATTGGACACGTGTGCTTGCACTATCCCACTTTGGGTCACTAGTGAGGTGAACGGTGTGGGGGTCTTGCCCCTGAGGTAACCAGTGGGGGGCGGGATTGATAGCTGGCAGGTCTAGCACATTAGAGCCGGAAGGGGTGGAGTGACAAATGTTAGTTTAGGACAGAATATACTGTGACAGGAGTCTGGTTTTATTGGGGGCACTCTAGGGTGGTCAGCAAGAAAGGGTCACACTTCTGGTACATCAAAAGAATAGCTTTGGAAGGGCACAAGGTTGAACAGGCAGTCATTTTCCAATAGTGGGGGTGAGAGGTGCAGGAGCAGGTTTGTTGAGATGGATGAGCCAAAAGTCATGGTTCGGCCCGGTCACACACAGGACAGTGATCTTAGAGGAAGAATGAAATGAATACATTGTTTGTTTGCAACATCGTGTATCAGAGCATCCATGTGAAAGGGACTTGGGAGGCACAGCCGCGGGAGGCAAAAGGTGGGGGCTGTCAGTGCTCTCTGTGTGCACGGTGCTGCTGAGGAGAGAGGAGACTTCACAATCCCAGAATGCGGCCTAGTCCAAAGATGGAGTCGAGGGTAAACAAAATGGAGTCCAAGTGTGTCTTGCAATAGCCCCACCTCTGCTTATGCCAGGGCCATGTACCCTATGGCAAGTGGTCGCTTTCATGTTGAATGTATGGGGGGTCTCAACCGACCCCATTCTTCCTTACAACTCTTTGATCTTTACAACTTATCCAGAACAGGACTGTGAGACTTGTCCTTGGGCTCAAGCCCAGGGATCGTATTTCTCCAGCACTGAAATCTCTTCACTGGCTCCCAGTGGCTGCAAGGATGAAGTTCAAGACCCTCTGCATCGTCCACAAGGTTTTCTGGGACCTGGGACTACACTACCTCCGACTTTCTCTTACAAAATATCTTCCTTCTCGAGCTCTCCACTCATCCACCTCCAACACTCAGAGGGTCAAACGCATCTCCAAACAGAGAGTTGGGGGCAGATCTCACTCCTCAGATGGGACCTCCCTCTGGAACAGCCTCCCTGCCTCTCTCAACCTGAGCAGAACCACCTACAGTTTCAGAAGCAACTCAAGATCTTCCTTTTCGCTTCGCTTTCTCTCTTAAACTCCCCTGTTGATGTACATGGCTGCTCTGTGCACTGGTCACCTGGATACCCTGTGAACTCGGGCCCAGGCTCCTGCCTGTCCAGTTATCTGTGCACTGTCCGGGCTCCCCCAGCACTTAAGGGTCTGTTCCTGCAACCCTGCAGTCCCTTCTCTCTGCACTTCTGAGCCACCTGCTGTTTGCACTTATTGATTTACCTGCACTTCTTCCTTCCCCTCCCACTGGCACTTCTGCCCTTGCCTCTTCCCCGCACATGCGCGATCAGAATGACACAAGGTCTTGTAAGATTTTTTGCAGCTTCCTCTCAGAGCTCAATTACTATGACGTAAGTGGGACAGTTTCACTGTGATATTTGTGCTTTGCCTTCTCATGGGACGAGAAGGTCTTTTATTCCTCCATTCTTATAATAAACATACAAGATGATATACCCACATTTCCTCCATTAGTTAACACAAGTGGCGACGAGGATGGAACGAGCAGGTGGAGAAAGACCCCAGTAACTATAATCCGGTCCTGATCCCAGGGTGAGTTTCTCTGTCAGCCAACTTTGTACTTAAGGACCATCCCCTATTCTGATTGGGACTGGGGAAGCATTAAGAAATGTCTATGGTGTGATATTATGGGGCGTATTCTCAATTTGATGCCGATCTATCATGACCCTGTAAGCAAAAGATGTCACCTCCACCACAGTCAGAGCCTGGTTTGTAACAGTTGTATTGGTGCAAGTAGGTATGATGTTACTCCCAACAGAGAGGCCCTTTGATTACACGTGTTTCGGCACAAATGGTTCTTTTTTCAAATCAGGGCATTTGTAACACAACAAAAATTATTGCTTCTACATAAGGTTTGAAATAAATCAAAATGTATTCACAGTTAGACAGAGATATAGGAGTGGTGAAGGGGAGGAGTGTTTAGGGTCACAGACAATATAATAAACCAAAAATAAGAAAACCAAAACATATGAAAATAAAAAAGGGAGAGAGAAAAGAAATAAAAACATGCATTAGACCATAGTTCTGAGTTTGTGTTTAATTTCAGCAGTTATATATTATTCGTACCACAATCCTTTCCCCTGATACGGCATGGTTTGATTCAAAACATTTCAGTCAATCTGTGTTTGTATTCTTGCAGTCTCAACAAACTTAAAGGCTATGACTCCATAGTAATACAGTGTATCCCTGTGTGATTGGGGCCTTTTTGATTCCATGAGCTGAAGCAAGAAGAAGAAACTGGTATCCTTTTACAATCAAAGATTCACTCTTACATTGAGATTATAGATATAATCAAACGATTATATTTGGAAAAGAAGTCCTGTCTTACCACATGTATGTATGATAGATATTCTCTTGAAGTTTTAGTGAAAGTATTACGGGTTAAATCCCACCTGTAATATAATGTAACATGTTATTGTTATGCTAATAATAGTGAATGTGTATAAAATTGAGTTACTTTTTAGTTATTCATATTGCGGTATCAAATGCCAACCAACCCAATTTAAATTAAGACATCGGGAATCTTGGAGTTTTGGTTCCTAGTCAAACCATGTGCAAGGTTGCAGGTTCTATTACAGCAACAAATCTAACAACCACAAGTTAGCGCAGGTGCCTGTGTGTCCTTCAAATTCCAACCAACTGTATCTAACAAAAATGTCCACACTGTTAGTGAAATAGCAGATGACGAGGAAGTATGTTTCCCCGGAAGTGGAGATCATAGTGGCGGGATGCTCAGTAAAAGCAATAGTCGACTCAGGATCCCCTTAAACATTTATTTCAGAAGAAAAATATAATGAAATATGGGGAGATAAGGGCCTCGCCTTACACAATACTGATATAAAGCCTAGAACATAGGGGGGGGTTGACATCAGGATTTTTGTGTGGGGTGACATTGCTTATTGTGACAGGAACATATGAGCAAAGACAAAGACAAAGATGTATCTGGCCGTGAAAGGTGATTGCTTTTTTGGGTGATGTCACCAAGGGAAATTAGGACTTGAACTACATCCAGGTAAAGAGTTACAAGTGAGATCAGTGGTGGTGAGCAGAGTAGAGTAATTTGCCAAGGAGGTGGGGTCAAGGTTCAAGAAGGTGTTTGTTAATGGCATAGGAAAACTGAAGGGATACTGCCATAAGTTTCAATTGTCTTCGCAAGCAACACCATGTGTGCACAAAGTACGGAATCTTCCTTTGAGAGTGAGAGAGAAAATGAGGATGAGTTATCAGGCCTATGTGGTCAGGGTATAAATGAAATACAATGTGAAGGTGGGCACCACAGTAGTTAGGTCCTTTAATATAGATAAAGTTCATTTAGGAAAATTGTGTAATATTTTAACCTGGAGCTGCCAGTCTATGATTGATCCTGTGGCATCCGGATCACACTAAACGAATTCCAAGAAAAAGTAAGGTAAAAATACCGTACTTAAGACTGGTGCTCTCAGTTGACCTTAAATAAGGTTGCTCAATCATATATAGCTCTTGCGTAAAATAATTCAAATGTCAGACAAAATATATTTCCAAATGGTACAAAGTTTTTCCAAGAGAAATGTTTAATTCACATTTCCTGGTTTTATATCTTTCTTGATTAGTTCAGATATTGCGAGGCAACTCAAAATCGATAGGTCAATTATTAACAATAGTACATATGCCAATGCATTTCGGTCTGAGACCATCTTCAGGGCTGTACTGAAGTGAGTGTAGAATCTGCACCGTGTTAACATCAATTATTCATCAGAATACACATAAATATAATAGATAATTCAAAATAAAGCAAGGCACATACCCCAAATAGATCCAAATGGATGTTGTACATGTAAGAGAAAAATAAATATGAAAAATATGTCAACATACATTATATCGCTAACCATTCATAGTTGTTTTTCCTCTTTGTATTTTGTGTCCTGTACCTGCTAATTGTGAGTTGTCCTCTCCTGTGAATGCGTTCGTAGAACGTCTCCAGTGTTCCTGTTAATTGCCAGAGGGGAATATATATTACTATTATTCTAGCTATATCCAATTGAGAAGCTATTTCAACCTGAAAAGTTAAATGGGCTCTTACCTGCACTCGTATGATTCGCGCGCGGGACCGATCGCGCTCCCTGTGAGAGCGAAAGTGAACTGCGCGCGGCCAAAAAATGCTTTTAAGGGTAGTCATGGGAACCTGGGCGGGGCGTCGAGCAGCAGCAAGTACGCCTCGGGACCCACCGCCCTACGGGAGCGCAGGGGGGCGGGACTGTTGCCATGACCCCAAGGTGTGTGTATGCTCTGTGTTACTGATGATGGAATTAACTCGAGTGAAAGAGAGGTGTGGATAAAGCCTAGGCAATTAGTGGAAACTATACACGTGACTTCGTTCTATATCTGTGTATATGTTCTATGAATGTCAACAAATGTAGGTGTCAAAATAAGGATAGATACTGGTTGTGTGGAGTGGATCATGCGATCCATACCCATTCATACACTCCTAAATATTTTAAACTGTTGCATGATGTGCAATTAATACATGTAAGTGCAAAAACACCAGAAAACAACACCAAGTTCAATCACACGTTTTCAATGTGTCCCCAGTTGTATCTGGATCTAAGTCCATTGCGCTTCTTCATCCACGAAGAATTCAAAGACTTATTCTTGAACCAACCGTGAATCTGGCTTTTTTAGAGAAAACACATATAATTGATCTCTTCATTGATTCCCTTCGGTGTAAGGGAACTTAGTCTGTCTATCCAAAACGTTTCTCGTTGATCAATTCTTTTTTGTAGATCCTCGTATCTTTCTCTTCTTTGGACTCTTTCCAGGACTACAAATTTAATCTGTGCCAGATTGTGTTGTTTACTCTGCCAGTGTCTTGCTACTGCAGAGCTTGCAGTCTTGTTCCTGATACAAGATCTGTGTTCGTTCCACCTGATCTTTGCTGTGCGCTGTGTTTGTCCGACGTAGTATAAACCACAAGGGCATTTAATTCCATATATGATTCCTGCCGTGTCACATGTGGCATAGCATTTCAATTTGATTTTTTCTCCAGTATATGGATGATTTATGGTTTGTCCTTTCATGATATATCCACAGTTGCTGCAGTTGAGGCATGGAAATGTACCTATGCCTCAACTGCAGCAACTGTGGATATATCATGAAAGGACAAACCATAAATCATCCATATACTGGAGAAAAAATCAAATTGAAATGCTATGCCACATGTGACACGGCAGGAATCATATATGGAATTAAATGCCCTTGTGGTTTATACTACGTCGGACAAACACAGCGCACAGCAAAGATCAGGTGGAACGAACACAGATCTTGTATCAGGAACAAGACTGCAAGCTCTGCAGTAGCAAGACACTGGCAGAGTAAACAACACAATCTGGCACAGATTAAATTTGTAGTCCTGGAAAGAGTCCAAAGAAGAGAAAGATACGAGGATCTACAAAAAAGAATTGATCAACGAGAAACGTTTTGGATAGACAGACTAAGTTCCCTTACACCGAAGGGAATCAATGAAGAGATCAATTATATGTGTTTTCTCTAAAAAAGCCAGATTCACGGTTGGTTCAAGAATAAGTCTTTGAATTCTTCGTGGATGAAGAAGCGCAATGGACTTAGATCCAGATACAACTGGGGACACATTGAAAACGTGTGATTGAACTTGGTGTTGTTTTCTGGTGTTTTTGCACTTACATGTATTAATTGCACATCATGCAACAGTTTAAAATATTTAGGAGTGTATGAATGGGTATGGATCGCATGATCCACTCCACACAACCAGTATCTATCCTTATTTTGACACCTACATTTGTTGACATTCATAGAACATATACACAGATATAGAACGAAGTCACGTGTATAGTTTCCACTAATTGCCTAGGCTTTATCCACACCTCTCTTTCACTCGAGTTAATTCCATCATCAGTAACACAGAGCATACACACACCTTGGGGTCATGGCAACAGTCCCGCCCCCCTGCGCTCCCGTAGGGCGGTGGGTCCCGAGGCGTACTTGCTGCTGCTCGACGCCCCGCCCAGGTTCCCATGACTACCCTTAAAAGCATTTTTTGGCCGCGCGCAGTTCACTTTCGCTCTCACAGGGAGCGCGATCGGTCCCGCGCGCGAATCATACGAGTGCAGGTAAGAGCCCATTTAACTTTTCAGGTTGAAATAGCTTCTCAATTGGATATAGCTAGAATAATAGTAATATATATTCCCCTCTGGCAATTAACAGGAACACTGGAGACGTTCTACGAACGCATTCACAGGAGAGGACAACTCACAATTAGCAGGTACAGGACACAAAATACAAAGAGGAAAAACAACTATGAATGGTTAGCGATATAATGTATGTTGACATATTTTTCATATTTATTTTTCTCTTACATGTACAACATCCATTTGGATCTATTTGGGGTATGTGCCTTGCTTTATTTTGAATTATCTATTATATTTATGTGTATTCTGATGAATAATTGATGTTAACACGGTGCAGATTCTACACTCACTTCAGTACAGCCCTGAAGATGGTCTCAGACCGAAATGCATTGGCATATGTACTATTGTTAATAATTGACCTATCGATTTTGAGTTGCCTCGCAATATCTGAACTAATCAAGAAAGATATAAAACCAGGAAATGTGAATTAAACATTTCTCTTGGAAAAACTTTGTACCATTTGGAAATATATTTTGTCTGACATTTGAATTATTTTACGCAAGAGCTATATATGATTGAGCAACCTTATTTAAGGTCAACTGAGAGCACCAGTCTTAAGTACGGTATTTTTACCTTACTTTTTCTTGGAACAGGGTATAAATGAACCCATAGAGAGTAGTGAGTGGTTGTCCCCCATTGTAGTCACTCAACGCGCGGATGGGCATATCAGATTATGCGCTGACCTAAGAGATCTCAATAGGTGAATTTGGGTCAAAAGACACCCATTGCCCAAGATCAATGACCATGGAAGATGCAGAATGGTATACCACTCTGGACCTCTCGTCTGCATACTACCAGGTAGACCTACATCCCTCATCTCACGCCTTAGCAGCTTTCATTACGTCAATGGGCAGCTATCAGTTTAAAAGAATGCCATTTGGTTTGGCATAGACATCCGCTGTTTTCCCAAAAATTATGCAGGATTTGTTGGGGGATGCACCTGGAGTGAAGTGTTTTCATGATGATATCTTAATTGGGGACAAAAATGAGAGTGAACATGATGCTAGAGTGTATGAAGTGTTACGGAGATTGGAGAGGGCAGGCTCTACTGTCAAAATAGGCAAGTGCCAGTTTCAAATTCACCAGGTATCCTATCTGGGACACAGGCTCACAAAAGAGGGCATAGTACCACATCCAGAAATGTTGTGAAAGTAAAATCGCATCCAAATACAGAACTGTTTGATTTTACATAGACTTTGTCTGTTTCCTTCTTGGTGTTCCCTCTGTTTTGTCAAAAGGACTAGATGTGATGTACATCAATGCATTTATTTCAACAATGGTGGGTTGGCAAGGAGAGGTTATGGAATAATACTAACCCATTTGCTTTAAAACCCATGGCACAGCAATACTCTCTTTTCTATGATTTATAGTAAAATCGCATCCAAAAAAGATGAATTGAACTCTTTGTTAGGTCTAATAGAATTCTATTGCAAGTTTGTGGGAAATCTTGTGGTAAAAATTCAACCTTTACTAGTTTTGTTGAAGGAAAATAAAGAGTTCTGTTGGGTCAGGAAGAGGAAGGTGCATTTATGAGTCTTAAGGAAGAAATAGCGAATGCACCTATTCTATACAGCTTTGATCCCATTGCTGAAATGATTGTATCAGTGGAAAGTGGAAATATGTGTTTCTATATTAGGGGCTGTATTAAGCCAAGTCAGGAATTGCAAAGAGGAACCTGTGGCTTTTGCATCTAGAAGCTTGTCCGATACAGAATCTAGATATTCTAATATTGAACGAGAAAGCCTTGCATGCTATAGGCCTCCCTGCAGTTTAATACATTTGGTGCATACCTTACAAGATCAGAAGCCACCATAAGCCTTTGGCTCATTGGTTTTCTAGAAAAGGTTCAGGGTTGGCACCCGGGGGATAGCAAAGTGGTTAGCGGCCTTAAAGAGTTATAATTTCACTCTCGAGTATGTTCCTGGTCAATGCAACCCAGTAGCAGACTGTATATCGAGAGCTCTCTTAGAGGGTGCAGAGCCTACTAAAAATATATGTGATGAGTGGATTGCACAGATTACAGTACTGTTGGAAATGTTTTTTCTAAGGAGGTGTGGCTAGATGCAGTGTGCAAGGACCATGAGATGAGGTTGGCTATGTTGTGTATGGAGCAAGGTTGGAAGTCGGATGAATCCATGAACTCTCCTTACTATAAGTTCTGAGATAAATTAAGTAGTTCTGATTGGGGTGTAGCTCGGGGTGAGATGATGGTTCGTCCCTTGTCACTACAGTGCAAATTGAATAGGCTTGCCCACAAACAACATTTTGTAAAAAGCCTAACTAAGAGGACACTGAGGTCTACATTCTGGTGGCCAGGCATGAGTGCCATAGTAGATTCAGAAGGGGGTGGTGCATTCCCTGTTCGGTAAGTGACAAATCCCGTAAAACACAGAAGCTGGAATCAGGTAGTGTGGGCATTACGGATATGGTCTGGGAGAAGATTGCCATTGACTTTATGGGCACTATGGGCATGCTTGGACGTGTTAACAGGTTTGCCATAGTTGTTGTAGACTAAGCATCAAGGTGGTTTGTGGTGGAGTTTGAAGACAGTATATCAATAGGTGTGATCAATTATTTGGAGAAGCTGTTTACAAGGGAAGACTGCCCCAAAATATTGATATCTGACAACAGTGTTCAGTTGATGTCTAATGAAATGAGGCAATATTTAGAACATCATGGTATCGAAAATCATCGCACAGCCTTATACAACCCAAGAGCTAATTGATTGGTTTAACGCACCAACCGCATAATAAAGGAATCTATAAAATTGTCCAGAGTGAATGGGTTGGACTGGAAAAGGGGTATACGTGAAATGTTGACAGCTCACTGTGACACCCCACTCGTTTTGACGGGAATTTCACCTTTTCAAATGATGAAAGAAATTTCTATGAACTCCAATCTATTTTCTGATTAGTTTATGGCTCAATGTGAGATTGTGAAGTCTAATTTTGTGAGAAAGGAACAAGGAATAAAAGCGGTCGATGTAGTAAGGATCAAAACACCTTTCAGAGTACCCAAAGGGTGCTCACAATACTTTGACCCAATAGTAATCATAAAAGTGGGTCAGAAACATGTGGTAACCAGCAATGGAAAATATTGGAGCATGAACCCAGTGGCTGTTATGAGACATCCAGTACAAGGATGGATCACTACAAGAGGAGTTTGAGTGCAGTGGGTACTCAGAGTGTGAGTTTAACACCAGTAAGCAGGGAATCAAATTTGATGGGCACCGGATGGCGGGTCTCAACCTACCGGAAGTGAAAATGTTGGGAGTAATGTGGAGGGGCAGGCTGAAGAGATAGGAACCACAAGCCACATGAGGAAAAGACCAGCTACATTTGATGACTTTGAACTGTATAACTGGTGTATCATTGTGCACGTGAAATGCTGCCTTTGTTTTTTAAAATGTGCTCTACATTACCATTGTCTGTTGCCCATTGCTACCTTCTTTTCCTATTGAGTTCCATTTATCTGCTACCCTTAAGGGGGAACGTATGTTGTAATCACCTTGGTGCATGAGATGACTCTCTGCTGTTGTCCCTCATGTGAGTCATCCTTGAAGACCAAAGTAATGGTTTACGCGTGACAGTTTATCTGTCATATTAATGCTTTGCCTTCTTAGGTGAGAGGGTCTTTTATTCCTCCATTCTTATAATAAAAATACGAGATGTTATACCCACATTTCCTCTATTAATTACCACAGAGGCTTTGTGGAGGGACCATAGGATCCTTACCCCATGCATGAATTTTACCCTTTGCTACGAAGTAAGAGGCTATTGTTACCCCTTTTCAGTGCTCAATGCTTAGCAATGCAGACCATAAACACACCTCGCAATGGAGACTAACACGTTTTGTGTTCTTTCATTTTGGCTATTTGGTGGTGTTTGTTCACCTCTTATAAGCAGAAACTATTGCCTTGGAGAACTGCTACGTGGGAGATGACGTGAGAAGGGATGCACAGCTTGTGGGTGTTGTTTCGTGTTTTATCCACCAATTGAATGTCTATGGCTATATTAATCCATATGGTCATTGGCCGTAAACTATTCTACTGGTGTAATGAAAATGTCTTAACCAAGGGTGCCACCAACCCCTTGATTTATGTTTGTTCCTTGAACTGAAGTCCTATAAAAAGCATTGATAAAATAAACTATTTTGTCTTATGTATAGGTGTTAGGCATTTGTCAAACAATTTTATCATATGCCAAGGTGATATTACAATTTTCCAGCTGTTGCCATTTAATGGCCAGGTAGAACTATTATGGCAGTGCCTTTCACAATAACAATCATGTGCCTAACTAAATGCCAAACTGTTTGTATTTACAGTGCCTGCTTTCTCTGACTGGCAAGCTATGCGTGGAAAAGGTTGCATCGTAGAAACCAAACCAGGAACAGTGGGAGGCAAGATGTATGCTGTAAGTGTAAATATACTATCAGGTTCATCACCTACAAAAGTGGAAAGGTGTTTGTGCTGCTCTTTGTAAATACCCCCCCCCCCTTTAGATCCACTGCATCAAAATATGATATAAGGGGTGTATGTCACAGTACACATGCTTAGACATGAAGCATATTTTGTTTCATACAGTTGTGTTTTGCTCCAATTAAATGCAACAACGATTGCATACAACAGTGCTTGCATAAATGGGATATAATCACTTTGACACTGATGTTGCTCTGCACTGCAATAACAGAGCACTGTTTAATTGTTGCCCTCAAGCATTTGGAATGGTGGTCATGACAGACTATGCGTAAATGCAGCGTTCATGTTGCAAAAACAACCATTACACATGAAAGCCATGAAGCCAAAATGAAAGACTTCCTGTATGCACCTGTTTCGGTGGGAGGCGTACTACATCAAGAACTGCCCTCCCACCCCGGGGCACTGGTCGGCCATGTGTTTGTTTGTTACCAAGTTCGTGATCTCATGCGTACATTCAAAATACACAGCTGACTAAAGCTCTAATAGAGGTGATCAAACATGTCAGGAACATTACATTCATACCATTTTTTAAAGTTTTCACCAAAATATACAATCACTATACTTTCATATAAAAGTTTAAACCAATCCATCATTAGCTAGCATAAGGGGAAACTTTTCCGAAACCTTTTCCCTGTGGTAGCAATATCAATGATCAGTATGGAGATAGCAACTTAAAATTCTAGGTACCACGCAGGGTATTACCCAAATTGACCTTTTACAATTGACCTTTTGCACAATTTACCTAGTTATAGTGGTCCTAATTGAACTTCTGCACAATTGACCTTTATATTATTTTAGTTATTTTATATATGTATTGGGTTGGTTTTTGATTATAAATAATATAAGGGGATTGGGTGGAGGATTGTGGGGGGGTTTTGATTGTGTGGAGGGTTGCGGGGGGTTTCCCCCTGCATATATGTCCCAATTGACCTTCTAAATTAGGTAAATTCTCCCGAGGTCAATTGTGAAAAGGTCAATTGTGAAAAGGTCAATTAGTATACAACCCCATGCGTGACACTGATGGACCACTTGCAGGCGACTTTTGATGTGAAATTAGTGCAGCTTAAATACATTTTCTCCAAGAAACCAGGGACATAGCACCAGTGCATGGTATAGAACCCAATAAAATAACATAGCAAAATATTGTAAATAAGAAAATGTCATCCATGCTCTGAAAATGTTAGCCCTAAAACGTACAACGTCTGTCAGTTCTACTTTAGCCACCTACTCTCTCTACTGAGAGAGCGAAATTACTGTTAATGAAAATGTTTCAATAATCCCCCATCTAAAGTGAAGATAATTACAATATCTTCTGTCACATGTGTTCTGTTCAGATACACTGCAGATTATTACTATCCTAAATAACACCCTATCCTGTTCAGACTGCCATGATTTTGTCAAGTCTTTCTGAACACATTTATATTCATGTATTATGCACCATGTTCGTACCATAATCATGGCCCCATGTGCCCTCCCAGAAAGCACCTTGTCAATCTACTGAGGGTAGAGATGGGCAAGATTGTGGTATTGTTATCTGCAGCATTATGTTGGGGAGTACATCCGATGTCCCCAACGTGCATGGAAATTCAAGCTTTGAAAGTCTCTGTGAAAAGGCATGCAGCATAGAGAAAGCAGCCCCACACATACGGAATTCCCTTTGTAGGCCAAAAATGCCCTAGTAGCCATGCTTCCATAAACCATATCCCTGCGAGGCGAGTAACCCATAAAGCACAGACCTTACACTTGAATATAACCACATATCTTTAACAAGTATACTAGCACTTAACAGTTGTCAGGGAAAGATTAAGGGCACTCAAGGCAAGGGCTCAAGTTGAGGCTACACGTGGTGGACGAAGTCCCCCACTTTCTTCAGAGGGCATGTTGATTTGCTCATTTTGGGGGATGCCATATTCAATTGGTATGTTAACGAATCCCCCACTTTTTTAGGACTTGGCCACTGCTCAAAACAATAACAAATGACAGTGAACTTTTACACTAATCGAATGAACAACCCATGTAGGTCTCAAGACCCAGTTAACCACCTCTGAAGCATGAAATCCCTCACTGAATCAACAGAAAATATCAACAAGTCCCTTGCAAAGAGGCACACACATACCAAGCTGCAACTTCCCACAGTAAGACTGAATGCTGCGCAGTGCTTGGTTAAGGCGAGGGGAAGCCAAATACATTTGCAGTACTGAATTGCGGTAATGCGGTCATGAAAGAGCTAAAGAGAAGTATCAGGCCCCAGAGCTAAGAAACAAACACTGCACACAGATTGGTCAAGATACATCAGCTCAGCCGAGTTCCCAAGCCTGTGTTCAAAGGACATATAACAACTTATGTTCCTAGTCAGTACATCAAAATGTATCACGATGAAGGTCACAAGCTGGTAGGAATTAAACAATGTTCAGTGAAGAGCATGCCTGTTGTAGAGAAGGAGCCAAGTACCCCAACCTTAAGTGGCCCGCCACTTTTACCTGTATGCTGGAACCCAGAGTAGGAGACATATGCAGAACAGCTGAATCGACAAAGAGCAGAGTATGGACTCAGTCCAGTGCCAATAAAAGGGCCAGTACCTAAGAGGATCTGGGAGCCAAGGTACCCAGTGAGAAAACCTTATCTGCATACAAAGAAATATGATGGCCATCTGAATGAGATTCCTGAAGAAGCTGAACCAATAAACGGCAAGGATAAATGGTAGTATTACTAGCCATTGCCCAGTATATGTTACATGAAGCTGAAGATGAAGTACATAAAAAGATGCAGTGATCAGAGAATGCAAATATTTTATAAGGCATCAAGAAAGCAATACGGATAAGTGACATCTTGGGCTCAAGGTGAAGAAGATTATGCCACAGAAATTGATGAAGATATTAAATCATTTTACATGTGTATAGATGCAGAAGAAACACAAGCAGCAAAGTAATTGTGAAGCTAGGTCTAAGCTTAAAGTAAAATAGATTGCGGAAAGCACCAATGTGTACATACATAGGAATGAGAGAACTATGGATGTTTCCACTAAACGTATTAAAGCAGATTGGACATTAGCAAAAAGACCTCAGTTCAGTGTATCACAGTTAAAAAAGCAGATATTGAATTACAGAAGCAGAGCGCAGAAAGACGAGGTTGGATGAGCCCCAAGAAGCCAAGGTCTAATCAAACTGGAGTAAACTGACTTTGGATGGGAAATCGCTTGAAAGAACAAACCTCCTGTCCAGAAGGAGTGAACATAACAAAGAAGATGTCAGAGGTATGTTGGAATAAAATATTAAATACACAAAAAGGCTTGATTTTATGGTCTCTAGTCACATGGAAGCATGAAGTTGGATGAATGAGATGACTGTGCTGCTCACTCCCTAATTTTCTCAGAGCTAAGAACACTCTCAAGGACAAGGTTCAAAGGCCTAATTGACAGAAGACCACTGAGGTGATGATGGATTGATATGCTAATTGGTGGGAAGCTAAAGTTAAGGCAACCTCACCAGCACCTGGACGGCCAGCCTGCAGGCTGCTAACGTAGGTGGAAAAGTACTGTTGATGGATAGAGTGCCAACCAATTGTAGAGGACCTGAGTATTCAGGGGTCCTATAGTGTGTAAACCAATGGGACGTTGTGTATTTAGTGACGTTCATAGTGGTCATTTTTAGAGGAGGGCTTAGTTGCCCACCTGATGTTAAGTAACCAATCACATAGTTACACCTTTTTAGACTATTATGGATCTTATACTAAGATATTCACTTAGAGCCAATCACTCCCTCCGTTAGGGTTTTGCAGTTTGCCACATAGGATGACGCTGGTAACATGTTGTTAGAAATCATTAATGACATATTTTTCTTATAAAAGTAAATTTCTTTCTTAAATGCTTTGAGTTTAAAGATTGAGCGTTTGCATTGATGTTCGTTAAACTCCCTGTTTCAGATAATTGACATTAAAATAGTCTTCCTATTGTCAACTTCCTGAGTCTGCTCTATTATTTGGTGTATGAGTAAGATCTGCATCCCCATCCATCTCAAGCGTAATTGCTGCTCATCAAAGGGCCTGGACTATCCAGCTCACTTGGTAGCAGAGGATGGTTTAAGAGCAATTGATCTGAGTAAACTTTAGAGTTTCAGCAATGTCGTATAACCTTTGCCATTCGCTGAAAGAACGTGAAGCTCCCCGTAGATGGTGGCTAGTGTAAAACCAAACAAATGTCTTGCAAGACCAGGTGTGACGGTTCCTTATTTTCAGACAGAATCCACTCCCATGTCTACACGAAGCGGATTGATCAGAAGGTTGAAGAGGCGATAAAAAAGGCAGACGATCCCAAGAGTTAGAAGAGGAAAAGATGACATCGGTGAGTAAAAAACTGAGTGAGCTGACAAAAGCATGCATGATGAGTGAAGAAAAAAGAGAGTAACGGAGGGAGGCGGGATAAAATATAACGTGAGAGGGGAATGTGGGGAATAAGATATTGACTCGACTGTGGCCGAGCAATGAGATAAATTGTGAGAGAGGCCATGATAAGAGAAAACGCCCTGGCCTGTTTTTTTATGACGTAACAGAAGAAGTTTGAACCCAAAATTCCACAGCGGAATAGTAGGAGACGACCCCAGTTGAAGACGGGACCAAAGGGCTAACTTAAACATCAGTCAGAGTATTTTTATAGAGGGCTAATGAGTATTAAGAAGAGAATTATAGGAAGTCTATGTAACCGGTTGAGTATGTCTGTTTGTTTTATGTGGATTTTGTGCATGGTGACGTCATCAGCAGAAAAAAAAAATATTTGAATGTTTAGAATTGATCCTGATGGTTGTTTTTAGAAAGATTAAAGTAACAATTGAGATTTGTGGGACTGGAACATGCGACAATGGCTGCTCGCTCATACTATGTTATTTTTCTGAAACGTGTTTTTAAAATTTGTGATTGAAAAATATAACAAAGTGCCACACAAAGCTAAGGATAAATGAGTAAAGAATGGAGGATATTACTTCACTTGTCCATCTCTGTAAGCAGTTACCAAAACATGTACCTAAGCTTAAACAGTGTAGCGCAGAATGGGTTAAGGCAACCACAGATAAAATCTTTATGCCATGACCACAGGGAGGCTCGCTATTGAAGACAGTCCTGCAGCACATGAAGACATATCTGCATGCAGCATACACAGTAAAGTAGCTAGAAAAGTGATTAGCTAGTTTAAAACTTTGGAAGATGTACCAACAGGACAAGGAGAAAGAACCTCCTATAGATTGGATACTTAATACATGCAGAGAGGGGGGTGAGGAGCCTTCTGCTCCTCCCACCCCAGGTGAAACAGGAGACGAGAGTAAGAAAGACGATGGGTTTTATCCATTGAGGGAGCTTAAAGCAGCAACAGGATATAGTAACCCGGCATATGAGTCACCTGTGCAAAGCAATGATGAAAGCACCGAGAAAAATGTTGAGAAAGATGTCCCAAGGGACAAAGAGAGTTACAATAAGGAAAGGAATGATTGAGCAAGTACATCTCTAGATATAGGAAGAGAGATACAATGATGGAAAGGAGAAAGAGAGAAGGCTGATGGCGTAGTGCTTTTACAGAATGAATGGATGGGTGATCAGATTTTATTAAAACTCGATGGTAAGAGCATTGAGGATGTAAGACAATGGGAAGATCAAGACAAACAAGACAAAGAAGATAAGGATAGAGAGGAACAATTAAAAGATGAAGGAGCGAAAAGAAAGGATAGGCAGAGACGAGAGCAGTTGTATCCAGAAGAACAGTCGAGAAAACAAGAGAAGAGCAAAGAAAACGCAAATATAGACAGAGAGCTATAGATGAGCAGGAAAGAATAGAACAAAAAAGAATAGAAGCAGAGGAACAGAAAATAAGGGATAAAAGAATACAAAGGTCAAAAGATGAGGAGATACATAAAAGACGGCAGAGAGCACACAATCTCAATTGCCTGGAAAAGGAGATAAGAGATCCGGAGCCAGAAGTAGCATGGGAGGAAATATAGGTATTTTTTCCAGAGTACGTGTCATTAGCACGTCTACAGTAAATCTAGAAGACGAGTTTGACGCGAGGAGCATTGGAGAAGCGATCGATAAAGTATATCATGAAATGAAAGCCCAGAAAGAGTTAAAAGGAGAGGGAAAAACAATCGCCTCGAGAGTATTCCGATGTATGACACAGAGGGAGCCTCATGTAGCACAATGCCTAATGAGTTGTCTTTAGATAGACTGACTCTGAGCAGAAATGATGATGAGAGAAGTTACACAAGTTGGGCACAGGAAATTTCGGACGAAGATAGAGACACCTTCCAGGGGGAAGGAAGAAGGGACGTATGTGGCCCTGAGGGATGTTTTTCAATGGAGAAGGAAGTCAGATGGTCAGATTTAAATGCACCTGTAACCAGGGCACCAGAGCCCCTGACACAGTCAGATCGACCTAAGGGACAATTCCACAGTGAAAGGGGAGAATTGATGCCGTATGGGAGCAGATTAAGATCACTGCCTGGTAGAAGGTGATGTGGTAATATTGTTCCTGCATTGGACAGACAAATGATGAGAGATGAGAATGAGGTTGGGGCTTCACAATTTCCCTTATTGGAAAAATGAGGGGCCAGACTACAATATATATTGTGGCCCCAGATGGATAAGGATAACTTACGGTGTAAGCTCCCAACCTTGACTTCGGGTGCTGGGAAATGGATACATGAATTAGAGAAAATGACGGGAGATAACACGTTAGCCATAATGGACATTAAAGGTTTCCTCATCTCCATAATTGGTGGGAGAGCTGATGATGTATGGATGAGGGCAGGATACCCTGGTGTGACCATAGTTAACACTGCTCACGATGGAGCACCATTCAATAACCGCAGGGAGGCGGTCTGTAAGGCACTTAGAGTACTATATCCAGACACATCCGAAATGGGAGCTATAATGATGAAAAAACTGATGGACGGAGATGATCCGTTGCTTTAAGTTCAACGTTTACAGGAATCTTGGGCTTTGGAAACGCACGAATCTAGGGCAAAATCTATACCAGTATTTTATCATATATTATGCCTGGGGCTACCAGAACCTGTGCAGAAACAGCTTAAGAAATGAGTGGGTATTGAAGCCTAACCATGGTCAAAGATTCAGCTGACCATTGTGCACTATTACAGGCTCCTGCAGGAGAAGAATCACAAAAAAGATGATGCCCAGAAAGGTGAAGAGGCAAAATTAGCATAGAAAAAGCTGTTTAAATATGCCATTGAAAGTGCAATGTTGGCGAGTGTAGCTGGACCGACTCCACAGCAGAATTCAAGTATGCCACAGGTGAATAATCAGAGGCAGTTTGACCAGAGTAATAACGGGTTTACTCCACACGGAAGGGGTGGATTTCAAGGAAGAGGTTTTCACAATAATCGAGGATATTGGCAGAATAATCGGGGAGGTTTTCAGAACAATCAAGGTGGGTTTCAATACATGCAGAATGATGGTCAGAACATACAGGATGGGCAGGTTAGGAGGCCACCCCTATGTTGGACATGTGGGATGACAGGGCATTTTGCTTGCATGTGTAGAAGTCAAGGGTCTATGCAAAATGACCAATTTTCAAGAGGGGAGATTTTAAACTCGCCTGCGTTTTCGCAGCAGTATAATGATGGGCTTGCTCAGAATGAAACAATGCAACAGCAGCAAGCGCTGAGAGTGCAGCAAGGCTTGCAGACACAGCAGGTAGCAGTGGCCCTACCACAAGGGCAGTCGCAGCATGCGCCCATACAGCTTCAACAGAGTACAAGTACAGGGCAGTTAACGATGCCTATGATAGAGAGTGTCACAGTTAGTGGTGGGAATCCGTATTCAGGTAACGGAATGAGTCTCTACCACAATAGGACAGCTCTCTGGTAGACGTCACTATAGGGGGCATTTTTTTCATTTTTAGTAGACATGGGTGCAACTCGCTCATGTGTACGTGAGGGAAAGTTTTTAATGTCTGGCACCACGAAGAATACTCAAGGCTTTTCAGGAGCTACAAGTCGAGTTCCTTTTACTGAAGAGTTACCAGTTTTTATAGGAGAATGTGGCACTTAGATGCCACTGCTATACTCTAGGCAGACACCTGTCAATATATTGTGTTGAGATTTGATAACAAAACTCAATATGACCATCTTGTTTACCGATGAAGGCATAGTGTGCTCAACTCAGGGATTGATTGATTGATATTTTATTTCTATCGCGCTCGTACACAAGTGTTTAAGTGCGCGACAAGGCAAGGGAGGGGAACAGGGGAGAACAAAACAGCGATCTTACTAGGCCCAGTGACATTGAGAACGTGCAAGTGCATGGGAGAGGGGGGAGGGGAAAAGTGCATGGAAGGGGGGAGAGGTGGAAAGTGCGAAGCAGAGGAGAAACAGATAAATAATAAATAAATAATAAAGGCAACAAACAGTGGTAATGCAGCCAGCAATTTGCAAGTGCTAGGGTTAAGCACTTGGGGATTCATTATCTAAATGAGTGTGACATTATTAGAGCATTTGCAGGACAAATGGCTGTGAGAGTAATACCTTTAGAGCCAGAGGTTTTTCATTATGGAGTGCATGTTCTTTTGGCATATCTACCAGGCATAGCAGGCAAGGCAATGGGAATACCTGATGAATTTCTGTTTAGACCAAAGACACCTATGCGCAAAGAAGAAGAAGTAGGGGGAGTCATGGCATTTAATCCAAGACCTTTGCCGAATAAACCAGATTGTAGAGGTCGAGTTCCCTCTAGTCCTGAAACCGTCTACAATTCTATGTAGTATACCTGTTGGAGCACGATATTTCACTGTGATTGATTTGAAAAATGTGTTTTTCTCAATACCATTGCACAAAGACTCACAGGATCTGACGTAATTTACGTTCAGACAAACGCGACTGAAAAGTACTCGGCTGCCCCAGGAGTATTGCGAGTCTCCGTCGATTTTCAATAGAGTTCTGCAAATGGACTTGAATAACATTGATTTGGAAGGTGTTGTTCTGCAATATGTAGATGACATATTAGTTTACAGTAATACAGAGGAGGAGTGCATATGTGATTCTGTCCAGCTGATGATAATACTTGCTGTCAGAGGATATAAGGTTGACAAGGAAACGTTACTGTATTGTCAACAAGAAGTGTTGTACATAGGCCAATTGATTTCAAATGAAGGAAAGAAGGTTACTCCAGAGAGGGCTGAGGCTATTTTGAAAACCACAAAACCACACATGATTAAACACATGAAGAGGTTTTTGGGACTACGCAATTACGTCTGAGCATGGGTCTTTGATTACAGTTCAAATATACAGCCTTTACTATATGCTTTAAAGAAAGCACAGGTGACACAGGAAAAAATTGCGTTGGCTGAGAAAATGGAAGAAGCATTTGAAGAGCTGAAAAAAGCAATTTGTACAGCTCCAGTTTTAGGGATTCCTAATTATGCTGAGGAATTCTTTTTATTCTCGCACACAAATAGCACTGTTATGAAAGAAGTCCTCACTCAGAGAACCACATTGGGGTACAAGCCCCTTGCATATTACAGTGGAATTTTAGACCCAGTAATGAGAGGTCACTTCCCTTGCGAACAGTCTTTGCCTGCCGCCGTATTCGCCGTAGAGAAAGCTGGAAGCATAGTGATGGATGTTCCATGATGTTATTTGTAGAGCATGCACTAGTTGCTTTTCTAGAGAAACCAAAAGGCACATTGACTTCTCAAAGGGTTTCTGCCTACGAGGTAGTTAAATCAAATCCAGCGATTGAAATAGTTCAATGCAGAGTAGTGAATCCTGCCATATTTGTTGCCAAACCACTAGTAGAGGATGAGCATGTGCATGGCTGTGCAAACTATGAAGAGTTCTATGATGAAATCCCAAGAGAAAAAGAAAATGCCTTGCCAGGTGGAGAAATAGTTTTTATTGACGGTTCTTTGAGAACTGATCAAAATGATGGGCAGAGATATACAGGTGCTGCTGTGGTAAAATACACAGCCAATGCAGAGCTTCAGACATTGGTAAGTGCACGACTAATGTCTCACTATTCAGCACAAGCTGTAGAGTTAGTCGTGCTGATTGTCACGCTCAAGAATCATGTAGACCAGGAAGTAGCAGTGTTCAGCGACTCCGCCTTCATGACATCAACAGTGCACGCAGGGTTAGCACTTTGGAAAAGGAGGGGCCACCTCCAAGTGGATGGCATGCCAGTGCAACATGCAGCCTTATTGGATAGGCTTATCAAGGCACTACAACTCCCAGTGTCAATCACAGTCGTTAAATGCGCAGCTCACACTAAAAAGACAGACTTTATTTCACTTGGAAGCCAAGCAGCAGATGATGAAGCAAAAATCCCTGCATGTTGAGAATACAATGTCCTATGAAAACTTGATGTAAAAGAAAAAAAATGGTTGATGGTTGTGTTGATGAATGTGGTTGAAAAATATAGTCATTTGTCAAAAATGCAGCTTATGGAGGTTCAGGGGGAAGCACCTCAAGATGAGAAGGATTTGTGGACACGAAAAGGGTGTTCTTTAAACCCCTCTGAAGCATTGTGGCGACAGGACAGCACTGGTAAACCGGTGATGCCTGTAGCCTTACTGAGGGTGGCACTGCAACAGCTATACTACCCTTTGCACACAACTAGGGAGAACATTGCTGCAAAGATTGCTGAAGATTAGTTTGTACCAAATCTGTTAGAGCACGTTCCCTTATTTATGACAAACTGCATAGTTTGTCAAAAATTCATGGCTGGGCATACTATGTAAATATGATTCAAGTATGTAATGGATACAGATACATGATTGTTGTGGTATGTCCCTTTTCAAGGTGGATTGAGGCAGGTCCCTGTACGCATCCAGACTCCACCTGTGCAGCAACATTTTTGGTGCAGGAAGTGTTTCCTAGATGGGGAGCATGCAAGGTGATATAGTCAGACAATGGTCCGCATTTTGTGAACCAAACATTTGAGCAGATCAGCGTGTTGCTTGGTATAAAGCACGTGTTTTCCTGGGATTATCATCCGCAAGGAAATGGGATCTGTGAGGGGCTCAAAGGCTTGTTTAAGGAGAGGATAGCCAAGTTGAAGCTTACTCTGAAGAAAGGGTGGTTGCATTGCCTACCACTGGCATGATATGCTTTGAGGAACCAACCAGGTTCTGACCACTATCTCACACCTCATTTAATTGTGACTGGGAGGTGGATGAGAACACCCCCAATGCCCCATTCAGAGTTAAAAGTGATGCTCAGCCAACTGCAGATTTGTTTGGCATGGAAATGCATGATTATTTGAACTGTATAACTTCCAGTATTTCTGTTATTTCAGGACAGCTGCAGCGACAAGGGTGCAGAGCAGTACAGAACACAGAAGGAGATGCTTCAACAAATCAATTTAAAGAACTTTGTCTTCTCAAATTATTTGCTGGAGGTGAGGTCTTAATTCAGTACCATACGAGAAAAAGGTGGGACGAACCTTGTTTCAACAGACCATTTAACATAGAAGACGTCATGCTGTCTGCTGTCAAAGTGCAGGGCAAGCATGCTTGGATCTTTATTGGAGATGTCAAGATTTTCACTGCAAAAACCTCTGTGGCCCCCACACCCTACCGAGAAGCAAGTACAACCATCGGGGAACAACCACAGCACGTGCAGACGAAATCTATGACGAGAAAGAAGGACACAGAAGCTGACAAATAAGAAAGATAAAAAGTTTTGGACTGTGGCTTGATTCTGGACACTCCTTTTTGCTGGCTTTGAAAAGGTTAAGGGAAGCAAATTTTAACACTTTGTGCAAATCTGTTGCAGGATTAAAGGAAGATCTATATTCTTAAAGCCACAGTAGCTTATTGACTTTGGACTGAGGCTTGCTTAAGCCTGGATAAGTAGAGAGATGCCAGACTCTGATCGTGGCTTTGATAACTGGAAAAGAGTGCATTATCCTGATTCGTTCCATACTGAGTTCTTGTTCGGATTTGCCCATGGTGTTATCCAATGACAACGTTTCAAGGAATATATTTGAAGTTTTTGTCTATGTGCTGCGCCCACATCCAGCGATTGTAGGGATAACTTCACATATATGTATATTTTTGCAAGATCATAAATATGGCCTGATTGTAAGCAGATTACTTGCAGCAATTATCGTGCAAGTGTTGCAGTTACCTGAGTATAGTGGGGATAGCACAAATGCCCCTGTGACCTGAGGCTGCACACAGACTTGTTGGAAGGGTTTTCTTTCGTCTGATTGAAGAATACCTACATCTTGTTGGCAAACACACGGATATGTTCACATTTCTAAGGGATACCAGTAACACTGAACATCTGAGTGAGATCTTGGAGAGAATAATTATCCAAGTAAGACTATATTCCAAGAGAAACCACAGGACAGTTGTGTAATTTTCCTTCGAGTGACAGATCGAGAAGGTTGCTGGCAAAGACAGACATTTTGTTTATGCTGAAAGAGTTTCACCATGTTGTCTGGCTTAAAGCAGATTCGAGGAGTGGACTGGGAGTTGATATATATATTGTAGAACTGATCTAGACATATTGAGAGGAGCTTTCTTCTTGCTGGAGACATTTATATTTCACATGGTTAAAAACTAGTTCCAGAAGAATAGAGATCATGTGTTCATTCCTGTTATTCAGCAAGCAGACCAGTGGATCAAATACAAAAGTGCCAAGGCAGGTCAGCAACTTCCAGGAGGAGTGTGTAATGCTGATGTATTAAAAAATATCTTTTTCCTTCCTTAGTCAATAAAGATGTTTAGTACTAGTAGCAACTGCGTGATCCTGGACGTAGAAAGACATTCACGTTGTCCACGGAATAGGTGCTGTAAATCAGCATACTTTTGCCTTATTTATGGATGCATTCTGTTTATAATCATATTGCTCTCACCCACAGTCCGCACATCCTACTACCTTGATATACATGGGGCTAAGAATCCAGTGAATCTTCCTGAGCAAAAGGAAGTAGCAATTGTGCAACTATGAGACACCCTCAGCCATATGTAGTTATTCCTGTTCCAAAAAAAGATGACCAATTACCTGTGTTTGAGATAATCACCATTAGCAATCATTCACATGCAAGAAAGGTTGTAGAAACTTTGGTTGGACACAAGAAGCAGGTCTGGCAAAATGGGCAAGATGAGAGGTTGCCAGACAATGTGCCTATAAAAGTAATGCATGCAAATACGCCTGCTCCTGTAATTAAGAACTCAAAGGTAAATCCTAGAAGAAAGACATATATGGAGTTTATGCAAGAAATGTTTATGCCTCAGTGGGCAGCTGAGCAAAGGAAGCTCTCTGAACTTTCACCTACCAGGGGAACATTAACAGGTGTACCTCGTCCACTGACAGATGTGCCTATGATCTGTCCAGAAAGAAGTAGTTATGCTGGTACACTTCATTACATGATTCTGAAAGGTCACATGAGGAGAATGAGAACTAAAAGAAACACTCAAGAAGATGTTTTTGAGCTAAATGATTACTTGGACAGTACAGCATATTTGGGAAATAACATTTGTTATCAGCATATGAAAGAAGTAGGAAGAAGGACCTCGAATGAGGAGTGCTTTGTGTGTGCACTCATGCCGTACAGTATGGGAAAGTCTAAAATCGGTATAGCTATCGAAATAGATGTCTAGACAGCTCACTGTCTTTCACACATATCACTTTGCAAAACCAGAGGCCAGTTCATGCGTCAAGATGCCTACCTAAAATGGGCAACTGAATGGATGGACACAGATGAAGATGACTATGTGCAAGATACCAAGACAAGAAACATAGCCCACACTAAGAATCATGTGATCATATATGAGAACCCTGGAGTAAAAGGAGCTGGAATCAGATGGGAGGTGAATAAGAAATTGGAGGTTGCAGGAAAATCTGCAGAGGATGCTCGAAGATGGAAGAATAGAGGTAAAATGCAGATCTGGGGATTTGTGTTATCACCCAATTGATGGGAAGAAGGAGTGGTTGTCTACAGAGCCTGGGTGATCATTGGATGCAATAAATCAGTCTTTGACATGTGCAGAATGGCTTTAAGCCATTATAGCAAGACTTGCTAAATTACTGACTTGGGTGTAAGACAGAAGAGGACCTCTGCAGATTGTACCCTTGGAAAGTTCAAAGCTCTGCTTCAGAAATAATGGCACAAGGAAAGTTGGGGAAAATAATAATTGTGGTCAAATCATTGATGTTCCAGGAATGGTACACGGTACAGCAGTGATCATGGATCATTATTGGGCTTGTGCAGCTAGAACCTATATCAGATTGTTTGCAGATTGGGGAGGAATATGCACACTGGTGAATGTCCATTTAGTGATTCCAAAGGGTGATTTACACATTGACAATATCCCAAAAGCCGATGCTCATCTGAGGAAGAAGAGATCTGTGGAGCTGCTAACGAGGATGAAGACAGAGAACTATTTCTCAGCTAAGTCAATAGAATCTTTTGATGCCGTACCGTATGAGCACAGACTGTTTAGCCAGATCTCATCTGTGTTCACGTTGATCTTCATGCTGGCTGTTCAGTTTGGAGCAAACACCAAGTGGCTACAAATCACAAGTGGGAATTGGTGCAGACAATGAACACTACAATAAAATGATTCAATGCAATCGGAGAAGAGATGAGAGCCATACGATTGATGACTCTTCAGAACAGATATGTCCTAGACATGATCACAGCAATGGATGGAGGTGTTTGTGCAAAAATCAGAGAATCATGTTGCACATTTTTACCTTCTCATGATGACGAGAATGGAACATTGACGGAGGCCATAGAGATGTGGACAAAACTCCATGGCCAGATGATAGAGGAAGTAGAAGACTTTGCTGATGACAGCTGGTTTGGATCACTCTTCTCATGGGTCCCACAATGCATGGCAGACATTTTCAAGTTCCTTGGAACCCTGATAGTGATGATATTGCTTGGATTGTGTGTGATCAGGATAATAATCCACAATGCAAGAAGACAGCAAAGAAAGCCATAGGAATGAAGATCATGATCGATGTCAAATCAGGATGGAAGCCCAAAGACCTGACATATGAAGAGATCAGAGACTTTGTGAAAGCCAGTATCCATACACCTGAGGGGACAAAGCGCCTGTATCTGAAGAATCATAAGAACTATCTGGGAAGATGGACCTACTGCAGTCCAAGTGGACAGTGCCAGCTCATGATATGGAATAAGGATGAACATGTGAAAATAGTATGATGCCTGAAGGGAGTCATACAGATATGGGTCCCAAAGAAGTTGTTCTTCAGGCCAAGCTGCCTGGATGTGAAGGATGATATGGGAGTGGTCGATGAATCATCCAGAGGGGGGAGTGTAGAGAAGGAGCCAAGTACCCCCACCTCAATTGACCCACCCCTTTTACCTGTATGCTGGAAACCAGAGTATGAGACATATACAGAACAGGTGAATCGACAAAGAGCAGAATATGGATTCAGTGCCTTGCCAATAAAGGGGCCAATACCTAAGAGGATCTGGGAGCCAAGGTAGCCCTTGAGAAAACCTTATCTGCATACAAAGAAATATGATGGCCAACTGAATGAGATTCCTGAAGAAGGAGAACCAATAAACGGCAAGGATAAATGATAGTATTACTAGCCATTGACCAGTATATTTTATATGGAGCTGAATATGAAGTACATAAAAAGATGCAGTGATCAGAAAATGCAGTTATTTTATAAGGCATCAAGAAAGCAATAAGGATAAGATACATCTTGTGCTCAAGGTGAAGAAAATTATGCCACAGAAATAGATGAAGATATTAAATCATTTTACACGTGTACAGATGCAGAAGAAATGCAACCAGTAAAGTAATTGTGAAGCTAGCTCTAGCTCTAAGCTTAAAATAGATTGCGGCAAGCGCCAATGTATATATACATAGGAATGAGAGAACTATGGATGTTTCCACTAAATGTATTAAAACAGGTTGGACATTAGCAAAAAGATCTCAGTTCAGTGTGTCGCAGTTAAACAAGCAGATATTGAATTACAGAAGCAGAGCTCAGAAAGGCGAGTTTGGATAAGCCCCAAGAAGCCAACGTCTATCAAACTGGAGTAAACTGACTTTGGATACAAAATCATCTGAAAGAACAAACCCCCTGTCCAGAAGGAATGAACATAACAAGGAAGATGTCAGAGGTCTATTGGAATAAAATATTAAATAAACCAAAAGGCTTGATTTTATGGTCTCTAGTCACATGGAAGCATGAAGTTGGATGAACGAGATGACCACACCTACGCATGAGACAGACTGTGCTGCTCACTCCCTAATTTTCTCAGAGCTAAGAACACTCTCAAGAACAAAGAACAAAGGCCTAATTGACAGCAGACCACTGAGGTGATGATGGATTGATATGCTAATTGGTGGGAAGCTAAAATTATGGCAACCTCACCAGCATCTGGACGGCCAGTAGGTGGAAAAGTACTGAAGATGGATAGAGTGCCAACCATTTGTAGAGGACCTGCGTATTCAGGGATCCTATTGTGTATAAACCAATGGGATATTGTGTATTTAGTGATATTCATAGTGGTCATTTTTAGAGGAGGGCTTAGTTGCCTCCTGATGTTAAGTAACCAATCACATAGTTATACTTTTTTTAGACTAGTATGGATCATATACTTAGATATTCACTTAGAGCCAATCACTCCCTCCGTTAGATTTGTGAAGTTTGCCAGGTAGGATGACATTGGTAACATGTAGGTCAGATGTCATTAATGACACATTTTGCTTATAAAGTACAGTTTTTTTCTTAAATGCTTTGAGTTTTAAGATCAAGCGTTTGCATTGATGTTCGTTTTGCTCCATGTTTTAGATAATTGACAATAAAACAGTCTTCCTTTTGTCAACTTCCTGAGTCAGCTCTATTATTTGGTGTATGAGTAAGATCTGGATCCCCATCCATCTCAAGGGTAATTGTTGATCATCAAAGGGACTGGACTATCCAGTTCACTGTCAAGACAGAATGATCAAGAAGTAACACTGTCCGCTGTATGAAAACCCTCAGTGAAAGAGATCCAATTCCTAAGGTGGGACCCATACAAAACACCATCACACATAGAATAGAATTACTCAGGTACCAGGATTTTCATGAACACTTATGAGTGGCCTCCACAGCACATACACAATATTAGAGAAGTTTACATTTATAATATTGAAAGCTATATACATATATTCATATCATCGCAAAGAAAATAAGTTTACAAACATCTAAACCCACAGCTCATTAGTTCAAAGTCTGGGCAAATAGAATCATGAGGAAGGAAGGGGAAGCAAGTAATGTTTCCAATGAGGAGTTTCAAAGTTGAACTGGGGATGAACAGTTCACCATGATAGGAACAGTACGACATTACCAACCAATGAGGAATTTTAGGAAGAGGATGCAAAATTTATCATTTTGTTTCCCTCACTGTCACATCTCACACAGTAATTGGTTGAAATATATCAAGTCACTCACTCCACACTTACTCCTCCTGGAACATCCAAACAAGTACCAGGATCGTCGCACCCCCAGAACGTAGGCCCAGTAGAAATGATTACACCTGCACAGGGACAGCCATTACAGTACATAGCCCCAAATGTCACCCAACAGGCTCCAGCACAAGCAACTATGGTACCGTGGGAGCAGAATTCCCTGCCATGAGGAACAGTGATGCACTATACTGGAGTTAGTGTCCTAGGAAGCAATGTTTTCCCACACCCAGGGTCAAACACATACACAAAATAGGGCAGTCTACAGCGAGCCCTGATGTTCCCAGTTCTCTCAATCACCACAGGGGCAGACAAGGAACATAAAGTGGGGTGAGGATAGGGGACAGAATGTTTACCTTTATGGTGGACACAGGAGCCACTCAATCAGGTATAAGGGAAGGATGGTTTCCATTGTCAAATAACAGTATGGACACACAGGGATTCTCTGGGGCAATTGTAAGGTTGTAAGGGTTGACTTTACAGAAGACGCCTCACTATAGGGACTCAATAGATAGTAGTACCATTACTATACTGCACTGAGGCACCAATGAAGCTATTAGTTACAGATCTCCTTCAGAAGTTAAATATGACCATGTAATTTACCGAAAAGGGAAATGTGTGCTCCACACCAGGCATGCATTGCTACAAAATAGCTACGGCTATACAAGCAGTTTTTACCACCAACACAATTCGAGCATTACCATTGCATGAGACTCTATTTACATATGAAGTGACCATTGACCATTTTGATTGGCTGGCTACCAGCGGAATTTCGATTCAGAATAGCAGTACCACGTGAGGCAGCCTCAGGGACAGTTTTCACATTACACATTAAGGCAGTAATCATGAGAAAAGACACAATCATGACGGGCACAGACGACGAAGGGATGGAGTGGAGGACAGTACTGTGCATTAACCCCACATTAGAAAAGAAATGAACACGTATGCACACTTGAGTTCTTCAGGATTAGAGCTGTTTCATAGTTTTTGGATTAGTAATGAGGTGCAGAGTACTGAAACACAACCCTGACACGAGGTTGTGAGTTTAGAAAACTGGAGAAGGAAGGGTATCCACAGTAAGCCCCCCCTGCACACTCGGGGTTACTGTCGAAAGACAGTCAATAGGTATGATTTTTTTTAAGCATAGATTTACGTAACAGTGTAGGTTAACATGTTTAATAAAGGTTAATATGCATAGTTTCAAGGGTAATTTTTTGCTGCTGGTATATTGAGTGTTAGGTCTGTTTAAACATAGGGTGTAATGGTGATATTTCTACAACCAGCTCCGTATTAGTCATTTTTATGACAAATTGTTTACTATAAGTTATAGGAAACAAATATTTGTTTATTCACAAATATTATTCTGTTTATGATTTACAAATTTCAACATGAACCCCACATTGCCATTAAGGGACATAACAGACAAACTGTTATTTGTAACCATGGACACAGATGGAGAGATAGTATTTTAAATCAGCATACCATGCCACATTGTAGAGCAGAACAGAAAAGTACCACATACACTACTGACAGCCACAGCATCACCTGCATAACTACAAGAGGACCTGGCACAAGTGCCTACTCAACTTTGGGCAAGCACCCACATGACATAGGGTGACTAACCAGCATAGGGGTAGTTAAAATCAAACTCAAACCACAAGCCATACCCCTCAGAGTAAAGCAATATCCAATGTCTAAAGAAGCAGATGAGGCTGTTTAGGGCACAAAGCACTACTTGACCAAGGCATTATAGTGCCCTCAGACTCACCATGGAACATGGCCATACATCCCCTGAAGAAAGCAAAAGGTTCACCTGGGTGATTCATTCAGGATCTCTGCCCTCTCATAGTGAAAGAAGAATATCTACTAGTGTCAAAGCCTGCATCTATACTATGTATCATACCCTCTGATGCAGTCTATTTTTCTGTAATTGACCTTAAGAACACATTTTTCACACTACCACTAGATCCAGACTTCCAATATTTGATCATGTTTTCGTATCGCAGAAAGCGATTCCAGCATACTTGTTTACGCGAGGGGTAGTGTGAATCCCCTAGTGTCTTCAACAGGGTTCTTCAAATGGACCTAGGGAACATAGACATGTCCATTGCAGTGCTACAGTACGTAGATGACCTATTAGTGTAAGCACCACAGAGAAACAGTGCAGAAAAGACCCAATACAGCTTATGACAATACCTGCAGACAAAGTGTACACAAGAAAAATGGCAGTACTGCCAATGGGAGGTGGTATACTTGGGACGGATTATGTCTGCAGTAGGGAGAAGGATAATCCCAGACAGATCCACAACAATGAGAAACACAACACAACCTAAAACAGTCAGGGAAATGCATCAATTCCTAGACCTGTGCAGCAACATGGGTACTTGAGCAACTAGAAGAGGTTTGCAGTGCTTTATCAAAAGAGCACATCATTGAGTTTCAAGAAAAAGCCCATCAGAGGGAAACACATTATGGTTACAAAGGGAATGTGCCCTGTCACCAACCAGCATCATATGGAGATAAAAAAGCAGAGGTAAATGATGCCCATAGAGCTACTGAATGTTGCCTTGGAGCAACTTCACTTCCATACGCATGCACCTAAGCAGCACATTGCTGCTGACATAAGTGAGCTATGGTTTGTGCCTAATTTGGCTGAACAAGTCAACAAATTCATGGCAAACTGTACCACATGCCACAATCTCCACCTAGGCTTTACATTCAAGTCATGGAAAGCAACATTACCTCGCCCCACAGGGCCCTTCAAATACCTCCACAAAGATTATATTGATATGGTGAATAGATACAGCACTTACTGGTAGGTATTGGTAGTGGTATGCCCATATTCCTGTTAGATTGAGGCAGGACCAGTCATGCATACAGGTGCTAAATCTACAGCTATAATTCCTTGTGAGAGAGGTGTTTCCCAGTTGGGGTATTTGTGAAGAGCTAAGATCTGACAACGGGCCTCACTTTGTAAATGAGGTTTTCAACAAAATGACAAGGCTGCTAGACAGCAGACACAGACTGTGCACAGCCTATGACCTGCAGGAAAATGGAGTGGTGGAGAATTTAAATTGTTTGCTCAAAATAAAGTTTGCCAATCTTTGTGATGCACTTAAGAAGAGCTGGCTCTATTGCCTGACTTTAGCTCTGTTCAGTCCATGCAACCAGCCAATCAAGGACCACCACCTGTCACCTCATGAAGTAGAGTGCATACCCTTGCTGCGCCCACAAGAACAGTTTCTGACACACACAGAATTGCAGACTTGTTGGGGGATGAATTTAATGTATATCTCAATAATATGTTTGCCTGTGTTAAGCTTATATCTTCTCAGATAAATGTCAGAGTGCACCATTGGGCCCCAACAGACCAACAAGATACAGTGACAGAAGAACCTCTTCAGCTACAACCCGGCGACATAGTCTACGCTAGAAAGCATAAGCAATATTGGAATCAGCCAAAGTTCACAGGACCTTATGAAGTGGAATCAGCCACACCAACTACAGAAACACTAAAGAAGCAGTCGGGACTCAAACAAGGATCAGAAACACAAGTTTAGTTATTTTTAAAAGGACTATGAGAAATTATTTTAGGAGAATGAAATCTAAATAGAATGAATATAAAGATAGAATGATCAAGGTGCAACACTGACTCTTTGTAGGAAAAATCTCACTGAAAGAGATCCAATTGCCAAGGTGGGAACCATACAAACCACCATTGCACGTAGAATAGATTTACTCAGGTACCAATGATTTTCATGAACATTTCTGTTCAGCGTTCACAGCACATACACAATATTAGAGAAGAGTTTATTTACAATATTTCAAGCTACATACTTATATTCATATCATCGCAAGAGAATGAAGTTTACAAACATCTAAGAACCCAGCTCATACGGTCAAAGGCAGGGAAAATAGAATATGAGGAAGGAAGGGGAAGCAAGTAATGTTTCCAATGAGGAGTTGCAAAGTTGAACTGGCAATGAACAGTTCACCATGATAGGAATGGTAAGACAGGGACAACCGATGAGGTCTTTTAGGAAGAGGATGCAAAATGTATCATTTTGTTTTTCACACTCTCACATCTCACACAGTGATTTGTTGAAATCTATCAAGTCACTCAGCCCACACTTACTCTTCCACGATCAGCTAATCAAGTACCAAGTTTAGACGAAACAAAATAAAAAGACAACCGTCCAATCAGCATCATGGGAAAGGAGATGATCTCAATGCTAATTAATGAATAAACAGATGTCTTGTTACGGTCAGGAGGATAGAATGAATCAGTAAGGTTAGGTATTGTATAGATTCACCTATAGTGCAAATGACAATGCCCAATCAGAGGCCAAGAAAGTGTGAATAACCTCTAAATTTTCTTGTCATTTCACCGCTGATGTTTGCTATAAATTCAGCCATTTTCTGTCACCATTTTGAATGTCTTTTTGATAATTCCCACCCAAGGCCATGCATGTAATAAACATGTTATTTTTCTCATATCTTATGCATTATTTTTGGCTGATTGGATTTATTTGTATTATTTGATTTGGGACTTGCCTTACAATTGATTACAGTGACCATTTCAAACTGTGTCGCTGAATTCACGATTTTGTTTCACTCTGGACCTGCCTGATAGTTAATGGTGATAACATGGCAGTGGAAAGTCTTTACAAATGTGTGGTATCATCAGACATGTCATATTTAACCTCAAATAAATCAATAATTTGCAGCATGTGACATAGACTTGTGGGGAAGATTTCTTACTGTTGGAGGAATTCTCACTGGATGGGGCTAAATTAATGTGACGTATCTCCCTTCTCACCACTACTTCCACTTGCCATTGACCAGGCTAGGGGCCACCAACACATATTTGGAGCAGGAACTGTTGTAGCAAGAGAACAAGTCCACTTGGCAGGAATATTTCCTTCCTTCCTTCCTTCCTTCCTTCCTTCCTTCCTTCCTTCCTTCCTTCCTTCCTTCCTTCCTTCCTTCCTTCCTTCCTTCCTTCCTTCCTTCCTTCCTTCCTTCCTTCCTTCCTTCCTTCCTTCCTTCCTTCCTTCCTTCCTTCCTTCCTTCCTTCCTTCCTTCCTTCCTTCCTTCCTTCCTTCCACAATGGGAGTTTGCAGATCCATAACGTCAGCTCGTGTGATAAGAGCATGCCAACTACGTAGGGGGAAGGGCATGGAATGTAAAAGATGCCACCTATATGGCAACCCCCATCTCCATTGCACATATGTATCAGCCTGTTCCAGACATCACAACCTGTATGCCTCTAAGCCAATGACTCTGATTGGAAGGAATCAGGCATTGTTGAAGAGACACAAGACTCTCTAGGCTCACAAGAGGACAAGAGCTTCAGCCCATCAATAACATGACCCTCCATCAACAGTCCAGAGAAAAGGGGTGACCAGGGAGGAACTTGCAGTTTGGCTGAGAGGCACAATGGATTCTGGATTCAGGGTCACTGTTGCAAAGTGTCATCATTAGCAGGAGGTGGCTACTCAGTCCTCAGAAGATTGTGGTGGCCTGGGATCTTCAACTTGGGTGCCCAGGATTCCAGAAGTTCTCAGAAAACCAAAGAGAAGGGTAGCAGGATAACAGAATGTGTCTTCACAGTGTTGGCTGCAAGTTGGTGAGTTTTTGCTATCATAAGGATGGGATGGTAATGCCCTCTGCACCATCAAAGTAATAATAGTAAATGCAAGACAATGTATTTGTAGATTTAATTAGTTCGTACACAGCTGAGACGTGTTTCGACACGCAGGTCGTCTTCAAGGCTGAGTAATTGAAGCAAATTATAAGTTCAAATATAGAATCACATGATAACGTTACAGACAAGGTATTAATCACAACAAAAACAAAAACAAAAATAACCATCATGTTTTAAGTGAACATTGAACATCAGAATAAAACACGTTAAAGTCCCAGTGTCACATTCATGCGTGTAAACCAAAAAGTATTCAAAAAGGGATAAAACAAAAGAATTTGAAGAAACATTGCATACCACATATCAGGGTTGAGAGGGGGGGACAGGTGATGCGTAGTCAGTTGAAGTTTCAAAAGAAAACAAAATCAAAATAAGCAAACACTTAGTATTTAGCAAATGTAAGAACATAAAACATATTAGTGGCATTGATCTAATCAATTTAACAGTTGATGCAGTGGAGTAACTTTGCTGAAAATGATGGGGGGACATCATGACAACTGAAAGAAAGGGGCGGGGTAGAGTGGGTGGACGTTGAGGGATAAGACTAAACTACTACAGGACAAGAGTCCATTGTCGACGTGCTCTATTATAAGTTTCATAAAACTGATGGGAATCTTTAAAATTAAATTCTAAAGAAATGCCAGCCTTCTGAAACTTATAACACCACAGTTGGTCTTTAGAATTCACTTCATTGACAACAGTAAAACAGCCTGCTCCCTCTCGACCTAAAGAGGGCCTGCAAGCAGGCTGAAGGGAACTAGTGTTTATTATTGCCTCCAGGGAACTGAGTCAAACAAGCATATAAACATAATATAAAATGGACGCCTGCAAGAATTTAAAACAGTGCATTATTCTGATTTCATGAATTACTTGCAACATCTTTTATTTGATTTTGTTTAGATGTAGCGACATTTTACACAAATAGAGTAAATTCCTGATTATTTGCATTCTATTTAATGCTTAGGGCAGTAAACGCCGAAGTGTTTAACAAGTAAAAGAAAATTTACCATTCAATTGGAAATAAATTAAATGACCAAATCAGCAAACAAGCAATATGTCTTGAGACGAGAAGGGAAGTGTGGAAAAGAGGAGCGAGAGTGCAGTTGAGTAGTGCATTGCCATGTTTAAGAGCCAGTAAGGAAAAGGAGCGAAAGCAAGATACGGGTGAATTGTAACAAGCGAAAAGAGAAGCTTGCCCAAGACTGAACCCTGTTTGAAGATGCCATTTTCTCAAATAGTCTGTGTCCAAATATAGCTTGATGGCATTTATTTCCTCGAATGAATTGCTGGCTAACCTTGTCTAAAGACACCTGATCTGGGTGACTTGGATGCACATGGCAAACAGCAACACTGTTCAAACGAGTTTGTGTCATTTTGCAGCACAGCCATGTTTTTAGGCGCCGAAGAGCACTAAAACTCCTTTCCGCTTCACATGTGCTTACACGAATAACCATCAGCAGCCTAAGACATCTTTCTAGCTCACCAAAAAGTCTCCTAACATCACTGCCGAGTTGTTGGTACTAGCGCACAGCCTGAATGCTCACATTGCCTGAATGCAGTTTCAAACTGTGCATGCTGGCACACTGTGGTGTGAACAGCCTAGTGGGGTCTGAGGACCCACTGACATGGCCCTGTGTTTCAGGTGTTCTGTTCGTATCCCCTCACTTGTATTTCGCAAGGGGCAATATTAGACCAACCATAAGCAAACTTAATAGTTTTTCTTAAGTGGTCATTTAGGATTGTAGCTCCCCCACTGGCTACTGGTGAAGATGAACATGTTGCCATCTTGATAATCTGCATGCCACAGATCAATGCAGGCTGATTGTAGGATGTGCTTGTGCGCATACACACACACACACGCACTCTGTTTACGTTACAGCCTTTAGTTTACTTGCGGGCCAAAAGTAATCACTGACCTGTTACCCTTTGGTATGGCAGCAGGGACTATGCAAAGAGATGAGTGAATTTTGCAGTATGAATTATTATATGTTAATTCAATGATAGAACCAGGGAAATCTCCCATTGTCATATGTTTAGAAAGCATTATCCATTATAAATATATAAACCCCAAAGCCGCCAACCCAAAGTAAATCCTTTTCCTTCTTGGCACTGTATTTATTCTTCCTATTGCTAATGTAATGATTTTGTGTCAGGCACGTGTGGTTTACGGAACAGCATTAAAAACAACCCCAACTGAAACTACTTGTACCAAAAAAAAATAGGTTTTTGTTTTTACATTGCCTTTTTGCATTTGAAGTTCTTTAAGTATACCATTAAGTCAATGCTTTTTAGTTTTGAAACTTGTATCTGCACAGATTTAGCTGATACTCCAGGAATCTAAGGCGGATGCAGAATTGGTCTTTCATGGCGCTCACTCGTTGATCGAATGAAAGAGTGACTAGTGGAAGTGTTATAATGCACATTTTGAGCAATGAGCTTACTGCTCAGTCACAGGTCATGGCTTTGAAAATTGGCCTCGACTTGCATTTTTTTGGAACCACATGGCATGGGCATCATGACCCCTCGCTGAGACAAAAAGTTTGTTTTGACCAGTGCCTTATGCAAAAGGCAAAAGGATCAAGCAAAGCAACAACTCTAGTGCCAATGTGCAAATATACACAGAGGACAGTGCAGGGCAGTTTATGTACTAGCAGAAAGCACTGATAGGCCCAGTGCTCACACAGTTTAGAGCAGGGTCCAACTGGGGCATAAAATTGTCTCGGGCACCAACATAAAAGTGGCCCACAGTTGCAAATGGGAATTCATTCCTTTTGGAACACTGTTTGAATAGTACCCAAGGGAGAGATTTTTGATAAAATGTGATGCAAATTGTACATTTAAAAGAATATTTATTCAGCAACAGTGGTCAAAATGATTAGCTGCATAGTGAAGTCACTCATCAAACTGGCCCACTTTGGCCAAAAAAGTGCCCCACTTTAACCCAAAAAAACTGGCCCACACAAGCATTTTGCGTTTTTGGTTCGCCCATGGGCCTATTGCCCTAACGGCCAGTCCATGCCTGGCATACAGAGCTAAAGTTGTTTGTGGACATGCATCAGAAGGGCATCCAGTTCATCGCCCCTTTTACATCAGCAGCAATGCCAATTCATGACTGACTTTGTCTATTTCTGACAATTTTGAAACGCCATTTTCAGATTAATACTGTTCACTTCTGACGTTGCATCTTAATACTGACTTTGTTTTGCATGATGCTTCATTAATCCTATTGAGCCTCATTTTCATTGTTAGATTTAATTGGCATACATGCCAACTCAGGACTCACTTTCTTTACCTCTGACGTCACCAATGCGAAGCCACACATCCTTACGTTGCCTACGTCACTTCCGTGACATAGGCGGAAGTATTTATTCATTAAACGCACTCACAGTTTTCACTACTGAGATTACCCCATACTTTGCTGCGCCGCTGGACTGATCGAGTAAGTACTTCTCTGGAATGACTGTTTCTCACTTTATGAATTTCATTTGATTATGATAGCCACTTTGATTATCCAACTCCGGACCTGAAATTGTGTCCGCTCCATTTTGTTTCAGGCTATATATATATATGACTCAGCCATTGTGGCATTTATTTCATGTTTACTGTCATTTGCATGACATCTTGCAGTCTCGTGCTGTGTAATGGACACGGCCATCCATTAGGTGTGTGATACCCAGTTTTGCATTCACGCACTTTACTAAACTTTATACTTCTCCACTCATTTCCTGGTAATATTTTTATCTAATTCAGGATTCTCCAGATATATATGTCTGACTGCAAGTGTTCTCGGTAAAACCACCCAACACCATACATGTTACTTGACCGCTTTTGGCTTATTTATCTTAGTGGAGATTGCATGGATTCACATGTGTTTTCCAGGATTTTCTGAACAATTTTGATATACTTTCCATAATGAATGGTTTTAGTCCACTCATGGCACGCAGCATGCTTATAGCACCTTGCCACTCTTCTTGTTGCTTAGAGGTTGTCTTGTAGAAATCCTCTAAGGTGACTGGTGCTTGAATCGCATGCGGGCTGATCTTGGTACTTCTGGCTAATTAGGGCACCTATATCACTAATGAGAGATTACAGCATGAACTGTTAAATTGATTAGATCAATGTTACTGATATATTTTATGTTCTTACATTTGCTAAATACTAAGTGCTTGTTTATTTTGATTTTGTTTTCTTTTGAAATCTCAACTGACTACGCATCACTGTCCCCCCCTCTCAACCCTGATATGTGGTATGCAATGTTTCTTCAAATTCTTTTGTTTTATCCATTTTGAATACTTTTTGGTTTACACGCATGCATGTGACACTGGAACGTTCATGTGTTTTATTCTGATGTCCAATGTTCACTTAAAACATGATGGTTATTTTTGTTTTTGTCTTTGTTGTGATTAATACCTTGTCTGTAACGTTATCATGTGATTCTATATTTGAACTTATCATTTGCTTCAATTACTCAACCTTGAAGACGACCTGTGTGTCGAATCACGTGTCGGCTGTTTATGACCTCATTAAATCTACGAATATGATAGCCACTTTGATTATCCAACTCTGGACCTCAAATTGTGTCCGCTCCATTTTGTTTCAGGCTATATATATATGACTCAGCCATTGTGGCATTTATTTCATGTTTACTGTCATTTGCATGACATCTTGCTGTCTCGTGCTGTGTAATGGACACGGCCATCCATTAGGTATGTGATACCCAGTTTTGCATTCACGCACTTTACTAAACTTTATACTTCTCCACTCATTTCCTGGTAATATTTTTATCTAATTCAGGATTCTCCAGATATATATGTCTGACTGCAAGTGTTCTCAGTAAAACCACCCAACACCATACATGTTACTTGACCGCTTTTGGCTTATTTATCTTGGTGGAGATTGCACAGATTCACACGTGTTTTCCAGGATTTTCTGAACAATTCTGATATACTTTCCATAATGAATGGTTTTAGTCCACTCATGGCACGCAGCATGCTTATAGCACCTTGCCACTCTTCTTGTTGCTTAGAGTTTGTCTTGTAGAAATCCTCTAAGGTGACTGGTGTTTGAATCGCATGCAGGCTGATCTTGGTACTTCTGGCTAATTAGGGCACCTATATCACTAATGAGAGATTACAGCATGAACTGTTAAATTGATTAGATCAATGTTACTGATATATTTTATGTTCTTACATTTGCTAAATACTAAGTGCTTGCTTATTTTGATTTTGTTTTCTTTTGAAACCTCAACTGACTACGCATCACCTGCCCCCCCCCTCTCAACCCTGATATGTGGTATGCAATGTTTCTTCAAATTCTTTTGTTTTATCCATTTTGAATACTTTTTGGTTTACACCCATGAATGTGACACTGGAACTTTCATGTGTTTTATTTTGATGTCCAATGTTCACTTAAAACATGATGGTTATTTTTGTTTTTGTTTTTGTTGTGATTAATACCTTGTCTGTAACGTTATCATGTGATTCTATATTTGAACTTATCATTTGCTTCAATTACTCAACCTAGAAGACGACCTGTGTGTCGAAACACGTGTCGGCTGTTTATGACCTAATTAAATCTACGAAAACATTGTCTTGCATTTACTATTATTACTTTTAATGGTGCAGAGTGCATTACCATCCCATCCTTTACTAGCATATTGTATTATCACCAACCAGGGTGGATTGGTTGCCGGGATCATAGTCAGTGCTGCTTGCACCCATCTTATCATTATTATCTTTAAGTTTACGCAACTACAATTTAATTAGTGATTACTAGCGCACGGATACCCTATTTCGAATCCACTTCACAATCCTTGTAGTTTGCTATCATGAGGCCTTTTCTTTTTCCAAGGCTAACACCTGCTCCCTCTGGTTTGTGGTTTCCTTTCTGAAGATGAAGGGGGAACATAAGTTAGCAAGACAGGAAAAATTGTCCAGAGAAAAATGTTTACAAAAGTATATCAAAATTTATTTTTAATTGATGCATACATTGAAAAAAGTGAATCAATCACAGATTATTATGCACTATA
This sequence comes from Ambystoma mexicanum, assembly GCF_040938575.1. Lineage (NCBI taxonomy): Eukaryota > Metazoa > Chordata > Amphibia > Caudata > Ambystomatidae > Ambystoma > Ambystoma mexicanum. The sequence goes on along the minus strand of NC_090935.1, from coordinate 1,398,729,127 downwards.
CAATTAAACAAACACAACAGAGCAGCAACATTGTTTTGCCTAAAAAAGGCTAATAAAACTGACACACACTTTCCATTCATAGTGCTACATTCAAACACACCACAACAATCAGTGACTTTCATACAAATTATTAAAAAACAGGTGGAAGGATTATAAACATGTGGGGTGCGCAATTCATAAATTTTCCCCAAAGAACGTTCATTATTTTAGAATTTATACTGAAAACAATAGAAATCATTAAGACAAGATCTATTGTAAAGGTGGATCACAACAAAGAAATATACAGATCACATCTCTTTGGTTTTTCTCTCAACCGGTTTCGACGTGGAATGTTAATTTAAACACTGTCTTCATCAGAAGGAAGATGTAGCCATATTGAAAAAAACAAAAACATAACTATATGATGTGACAATTAAAATTCTAAATAAACAAAAAACTGCCTGCATACTAAATTTGAATAAACTTTGGAAAATATATAATTAAAAAATAATTAAAGGATGCCTAATATACCAGACTCAAATTAATATAATCATGACATCCCTAAACCCCAGAGTTGAATCACGGAGCGCAGGGTTAGTGAGACCCAAAAGAGAGCCGCGCTGAGTGCTAGTGTGCCAACCTCACCCAGGTGAGTCTCTAAAAGTGCACGTTTTGCCAAAGAAAAAATAATAATAAATAAATAAACCATTTTTAACCATGCTAACCTGGTATGCAGGAACTGCTGTCTTAGACAGAACGGCAGAGGTGGATGTCTGCCCTGTGGTGCTTCAACTTGTGCCCCAATTGGTTCCCAATTCTGTATGAACCAATGTGGAAGTTTAGCTAGCGAGACATCAGAGGCCCACCATGAGGTAAAATAGAAGAAAGATGACCAGGCGCTCGCCTTGAGAGGTTTCCATTTGCTTAGAAAATGTAAAAGACAGCTATTGCTTAATGTGGGCTGAATGGACACAGCCTGCAGGAATAGTCAGGTGGACAGGCTGTAAATTAACAAAAGGGCCCGAAGGCCCAATTAGTAATTAATACCTAAATAGGAACATTGCACGTGAATCTATACTAGGAGTCATTGCCATTGTAAGTCTAAATTCTACACAGGACCCAGAGTCCGGAGAGGTCCAACAAGCAAGGAGGCTGGTATATATTACTGCAGATACCCCATAACAAAGAACGAAGCAGAAATGCCTAAAGTTAGCAACACAACTAGAGTCAAAAGTCCTGCCAAGATTCTTATGGCAAATTCCTGCTAAGCGTCTCCAGTGGCGCTGTACAGGCTCACCATAGTTGAATGGTTAAAAACGACATTCCAATTTATTAAATGACCCCAATGCAGGCACGTATTCAAGTCAGACAAGTCCCCAGAATCCCTTGAGCCTCACCTCGTCTAGTCGTGTTATTCCAACTAGGAAGATGAAAACTATAAGTCTGCTGCGCTTCGGAAAAGACAGCCACGAATGTTATACATTAATATCTGTAATATGGTCGCTCCGACAAAAGGGTACTGTTTTGCCTCTCCTCCTACAGCCGGAATCACCACAAAGTTTCTGTTTCTGTGGGATAACCAGTCAGTCAGCTCCTTGTCACCACCACTACATACTTCCTTGCTTCTTCTTCATCTCTGGAAGTAGCCCTGGATTAGGAAAACACGAAGTGAAAGTGGCATGGCCTTAATGGTTCTTGACACATGGCCAATTAGGAAGCCATAAAGTCTGTGTCATGATGTCGATTATTTTCCCATGTGCAAGGATCCTATGCGAAAGTGGTTTTGAGACGGGCGACTTGCGACGTTCGTTGGTTTCACCACTGCGGTTTTGGCACATTGCGTCTAGTCTTTTAGGAAAACTGTGTATCAGGAGTATGGGGAAAATGTTGACAATTTCACTCTGCCATTGTTAATGTCCGCCACTGCTGGAGGTTGAGTTCAAATGACTTTGTATTTTTTTTTTTTTTTTGTATAGCTCTAGTTTGCACATGGTTTACACTGCTATATGTTCCAGTTATATTAGCCCTTTCCCCATGCTCAAGCTTTGGCTTACCTGCATTTCCACAACTGCACATTCTTCATGTGTGGATGGACCTTCCAGATCGATAATTTGCATGCGTTTGTCCAGACTATCCATGTGCCAGAAAATTGTCCGGCCCTATGGACTGGTTGCCGCTTCCAATGCAGGTGGGTCAGAGGGTCCGCCAGTCATTGGCGTGAGTGAGCAGATGCATCAATTAGGAACAACATCAGAGTGTAAATAGCTGACTAAACACACACAAGGCCCCTGATACAATCCCGTAAGTAGGTGGGCTACATACATTAAGCAACACGTATTTATAAGGATGGAAGACCTCTAATTTGATGCCTTCAATTCTACACTTTTATTGTCTGCATTCCTATTTGGGGACTTGTATCGCGTTAGCAGTCACTATAATGTCCTTATTATATTTCACATTTGCTTCATCACACTTTTACCTAACCACAAGTGCTTGTTGGTGGATGATTTATAACTCTTGTCTCAATTCGAGAGCCCTTTATGTTTGTTGCTCGTGCTTGAATATGAACATCATCTTTCTTTTTGTATGCAACATATTTCTAAATAGTTGCTTCATATTAAGACAGATGATGTGCTGAATGTCTCTTTTTTAACATGTGCATATTTTACTCTCTTACCTCATATGGCCTTGGGCATTGTTCTTCTGAGCGAAGCTTCTGCCAGCACTCAACATCGAGCCGAAAGCAGAGATGGGCAATTCAGCATCAGAGTGCATAATTAATGGGGACTGAGAAACAGTTTCATGATGCTGTATTTTGTTCTTCCGTGAAAAGTGCTGAAACGTAAAATGGGAACATGAAGCTATCCTTGTTCTTACTGTAGCTTTCATATAAAGAAAATGAAAGCACATTTAATTACTTGAAACTGTCATGTTTATGTTCCTTGTGGTATTTTACCTGATGGCATCTTTTCTTTATAATGTGTCTGTGGCTGTAATTCTTTCTTAATTGGGGGATTTGTTTATTGTATTGACAATGCGCATTTTGTGTCGGGGTGTGTGTGTCTGATAAACGTAGACACGTAGAAATACAATATTGGTTCTCTGGACATAGAAAAGTCTACTCTCCATATTTCATTGACTTTCCTTTTGAAGTTGTAGCTAAACATGCAAAGATATTAACGTTTATGTTTAGTATTTGTTGAGCCGACTCCCACCCGAAGGACTCAGGTTACCTTACTACTGAGGCAACAAGGAGGAAAAGGGACACTTTAAGTAAGCCACATTAGCCAAATTAGAGGACAGCCATGTCTTCAGGAGGCAAGGGAGAGCAAGATGGTCTATGTGGACATGCAAAGGTAGGCACCGTTTGTTCCAGAACTGTGGGTCATGAATCCGAGAAAGAAATTCCACCAGGCTTTACCATTTGAAAACTAGAAAAACCATCAATAAAAGATCAGAGCAAGATGTCGATATGTTGGGGAGAGGATGTTATGAAGGTTTAGCTGTAATCAGAGGAGTGCCAATGCCATAGTTGTCAAAAAAGAAAGCAAGGGCGACCAGTATTTTTCAGTGCAGAAATGAGTTATGATCAGTATTATTTAGTAACATGTGTGACTAACAAAATAGATGAAGTTGCTTATGTGGCATTTTCAATCCTGAGGCACAGGATCACAAAAGTGATTTGTGGGATGGGGCGGCAGAGCAGACAACCTTTTGAAATTGGGTGCAATTTTATATGTGATATTTTGTTTATTGTTTAACTAAATATTCATTAATTATAGGTTTACTATACAATGTAAAGCATCCCTGGCAGAAAAAAGTGCTGAGCATATATAGTGTTCATCAAAAATCATAAGGCTCGAGTAAATCGGATGCCTCCAACTTCCAGTGGCTGCCTCTCCCTCTCCTCCTCCTTTCTCCTCTTTCTCTCTTACAGCTCCTGATGATGTTTCTAGACAAGTCTGATCTATGTACGTGTTGTCCAAACAGGTGCTACCCTGCTCCTCCAGATCCATCAAGCACCACATTGACACCGGTGCTCCAGGCTTAGCCGTTTATTTGCAATCACTCTTTCACCATTGGATCTTTCCTCACTCTCCTCAAGCACTCCCTTGTGCATCCCCTCCTTAAAAAAGCCTTCTGCCGATCATAACTGTCTGGCAAACCTTTGCCCGATCGCTATCACTCTTTTCCTGGTCAAACTTCTATGAAAGCTGGACATTTCCCAGTTCTCTCCACACTGAAGCTGTTTGTTGTATCCATTACCATCCGTCTGGCTTCAGAGCACCCAGAGGCACGGAAACTGCTCTCCTGAACACCCTAAAGATCTGCTCTCTACACTTGACTCCAGTCTCCCTTCTGTCCTCATCCTCCTTGCCCTTTCCTCTGCTTTTGACATGGTCAATCACGCCATCCTGATCAATTGACTCTGTGAGAACCTGGGCATCACAGATCAGGCCCTGAAGTGGTTGACCTACTTCCTCCTGGACCCACCCTCTCAAGTCCAACTTGGGTTCTTTCTCTCCAGGACTTCTCTCTCCACATGTGGTGTTCTCCAAGGCTCTAACGTCTCACCCTAGCTCTTCAATGTCTTCTTGCCAATTCTGGCCCACCTGATCTCTACCTTCTCCTCTAACTTTCACTGTTATTCAGATGACCCTCGGCTCTCTTTCAATCTCTCCTGAGCCTCCTTTACTCTCACGCCCATTCCTGACTGTCTATCCATGATTCAGGATAGGTGCACCTCCAACGATCTCAGCCTTAATGCCAGTAAGACGGAGATCCTTCTCATTGGTACTCCTGCTTCCACGTTCCTTTTCAAACTCGGACTGTCCTTCTTGTGTCCTCTCCCTTCACCTTCCTGTGAGGCAAAACACCTTGGTGTCATCTTCGACTCCACTCTCTCCTTCTCTCCTCACATCACAGACCTTGCCAAGAAGGCCCACTTCCAGCTGCACCTCCTCAGAGGTATTCTTCCAATTCTCATTTTCCTCCAGAGGCTCACTGTCTCCAGAGCCCTGGTTTTCACTAGCCTGGACTACTGCAACATCATCTTTCTCAATCTGCCTTCCTCTACTCTTCGCCCTCTGCAGCTAATCCAGAACAGGACTGTGATCCTTGTCCTTGCCCTCAAGCTCAGGGACTGTATCTCTCCAGCCCTGAAACTCTCCATTGGCTCCTGGTGGCTGCAAGGATCAAGTTAAAGGCCCTCTGCATTGTCCAGAAGGCTTTCTGGGGTTGGGGCCCACACTATATTCACCTCTCTCTTCCAAAATACCTTCCTTCTCGAGCCGTTCACTCAGCTACCTCAAACTCTCTGAGAGTCAGACGCTTCTCCAGACAGAGAGTGGGTTTAGTTCTCTCTCCTCTGCAGGTGCCTCCCTCTTGAATGGTCCCTGCCCCTCTCAAACTTGAGCCGGACCACCTGAAGTTCCGTAAGCAGCTCAAGACCTTCCTTTTCTACTCTGCTTTCTCTCTCTCCCCTGCTCACCAACCTGTCTGCTGCACGGACTGGATGGTTGCCTGGCTACCCTCAGAGTTTCACTGGTACCAGGCTCCTCCATGATCAGTCTTCCCTGCACTGCCACTGTGCCTACCGCACACTTAGAGGCTGTAACTGTAACCCTAGAATCCCCTGACTCTTTGCACTTACCCAGAGATGCGCTGCCTTGACTGCTCTTACTCAGTGCAATGCTGCCCTGATTGCACTTCCCCCTCCCCTCTCCCTGGCACCTCCCCCTTCTCACTGCTCTTTGCATTGTTGCACTCGGACGATCTGAATGTCACAAGGCCTAGTAAGATCGTTTGTTTTGTCCTCCCCTGTCTTCCCTTCCTTTTCTTGTCGCACCTAGAAACACTTGTGTACAGGCACGTTATAAATGACATATCATATCAGTGGTTATCGTTTTCCTTACCTTGGACCATGCTGTTTTGCTTGCATCCTGTGCATGCATGCCAACATGACCATTTAAATTCCGGAGATACAAGTCCAGTCCTGGTTTCATTTTTGCAATCTGAGACTTGTGGTCCTGGGCTTCAATGGGGAAATTCCGACCTACAAGTTCCAAAGTTAAAAGCTGGACTGGACTATCATCTCCTGAATGTGTGAAAGGCTGGACAATGGTCCTGAAGAAACCCATTCCTATATGCTCTGATTTACCCACATCTCAGGTCATTCAAGATTTGTGGATCATCAGACATGTGCAGCAACTCCTTTTAATTCATGGTTCATGATGGGACATGCATGAGACGGGAAGATGTTATCTGTAACATCTGCAATGGAAGTGACCTACAATTCCATTCATGAGATATTTCTAGTGTGGATCACAATGAAAATTAGAATATCTTTGTTAACTATTTCCGTTTTTGAACAGCTCACAATTAAATTAGCTGAAAAACTATTAGTAACACATGGTTCATTTTTTATTTGTAAAGAAATTGACGATTTTTGTGCCACAGTTTGTGAGGGCTCCAGGAGCCGAAAAGAGATTGTGGTGGGATGCGGGCGCTGTTTGACTTGCTTCTCACAAGTGGCTGTGTTGCATACAATAGCCTGCAGTTGCACAGTTGGACACAGAGACTTTCCATGTCAATACGACGAACATTTGATGCCAAGTTAACATGGCTCTTTCTCTACTACACTATGTTAAGTGCAAGGGGTTTTGGCAGTTATGTGTTTTGAACTCTGTGGCAATTGGTTACTATAGTGGGCTCTTCTTATAGTGTTTTTGAGGTGAGTGAGCACTACCAATAATAGTTAACTTTTCTTCTAATATTTTGAATAGATTAGTAAAATTTAGGGTGCAAACCCGCTGTGAAAAGTGCCTCCGTGAAATGGCACTGCAAAAGACAACGTTCAAAGACCTTGGCTGTGAAGCCAGCGGTGCGGGCTGCACTCCTATATCCACTAGCATGTGGTTTCCTTTAGTTTGTGGTAGGTTTTTGTCCAGGATATGAGAAATCACATACTCGGTGCGTTTTTGTCCAATATACCAGGATTTTATTCAAACAATTATGAGATTTATAATCTCTGTTTATGCAGGTGCCTATAGGGATGGCCATTGCATTTCGGAATTAACTTCCTTCATCAGGGCCTAGTAATGATCCTCATAACACAAGTTAAAATTAGCATATCACCAAAGTAAAGCGGTATTCAAATAACCGTATTTGACCGTAGTCCATAAATCAATTTTGTACAGAATTAATGTAAACCACATTCGTTCCACATGTATTTTCAAAAAGTGTTTGTCCCATGTGTTAATATATGTCACCAATCGAAGCATAACAACAATATTATATCATGCAAAAGAAATGGTAGAAAAGGGTAGGCATAAAAACAATATTATTTCATGCAAAAGAAATGGCAGAAAAAGGGGTGTACATATGGATTGGAATGATGGATGTGAATCAGGGAGACGTAGCAGCAAATGTGAAAAAAATCAACAGAAAGGAAAGAGAGTTAGTATTCACTCTAAGGTGAAACAAAATTAAAATGTGTGTGAAGGATGTAATAGAAACTGACCTTGTTTCTCTGTTGTGCAATCTCTGCTTGTGAAAAATGGCTGGGGATTCTCCCTGCGTAGAGTAATGCGATAGTGCGCAAGATAATCGATCCCTCAAAGTAGATCTGTAAATTGATACATACGAGGGAAGTTATAACTTGTGTTCAAGCTTTAGCGCTCAACAAGATCAAACAGTGAACTCCTGCTTACCTTGTATCTTGAAAGGACTCGCCTAAGCTCTCGGCAAAACCGCGAGGACACGCGTTTCCATTCGAGCGGCACTGTTGTTAAAGGTTGCTATGGGAACACAAACGGGGAAGGTGAATAGTGAAGCAAACCTGGCGGCCATGTTGTGATGTGTACACAGCCCCTAGAGGTGGCCGTTCTTCATGTTAAAAAGCGTGGTTCTCCAAGTGTCTATTTAGAAAAATAAACTTAGATGTAAGTCTCGTAAAGAACACATTGAGGAAATTGGATTCACTTTCTCCTGATGGAATCAATGAGGAGTTCGATTTAAGTTGTTTTTTTGTGATCTTACTAAACTACAAAAGTCCCATTTAATTGCACATATAATGTTTAACCACATTTTGTACCATGATTTTCTTAGCGTAACCGTCTTAGGCTTCGCCTTTACAGGCGGCATAGAGAGATCTCTGAATAGTCTGTTCTAGCCACATGCTTCACTATGGTATTTATTACACTACTGTCTTAGTTATCGCCAAAAAAAGTGGCATAAAAATTCTTCTGCATATTGCACAACCTTCCTATTTATCGCCATCACAGGTTAAGTAGAGATTCCTCTTAATGTTCTGTTTCAGCCAAACATTATGTCGGATCAACATAGGCCACAAGTAAATAATGAGTTTTCAGCACCAAGATATATGTTTATGAGATGGGTAAGAGACGCATGTATTAATGCGATTCTGTAATGATACATATATAGAACATTGCAGATAGTCTTTATCCTTAGTAAAAAGTATATGAGAATAGCATGATATCTATGCATTAATGTGAATGTGTAGCGTTAATCCAATAGCTACTTTACATATTGAAGTCTCTCTAACATACAAGTTGCAGTTAAGCGAGTTACAGTGGCACACATCATTGTATGAACACTGGTAAGAAACATATAGTTTTTTAAATAATCAGTACCTTAGTAATCAGGAAGAGTAACGCATTCATCTTATAATATATGAAGAACACCACAATGGATAACATTCTGCTGTTTTTACACCTTACTAGGCTGGCGTCTTGCAGCACTTTGTGCCTTTTAACATTTGCACTTGTGGCACTTATTAGGACACACCCATCGAGGACCCAGTATAGCTGGATGAACGTTCATACAATTGAGGAAGTATGCACAATTTACCATGATCTCCAGACCATTATATGTATTTGTCATTTTCTAACGTTGTACATCTCCTCAATGTGTTCTTTATGAGACTTACATCTAAGTTTACAGACACTTGGAGAACCACGCTTTTTAACATGCAGCACGGCCACCTCTAGGGTCTGTGTACAAATCACAACATGGCCGCCTGGTTTGCTTCACTGTTCACCTTCCCTGTTTGCGTTCCCATAGCAACCTTTAACAACAGTGGCGCTCGAAGGGAAACGCCGTCCTCGTGGTTTTGTGTTATATTGTGTGCACACTGACCTTACGTTAGTATGGAATGTTCAGAATTGAACGCTCTCTATGAGAGTGTTCAACTAATTTCAATTCTGGCAGCCCAACCTCCGGGGGCCTTTGATTAAAGCTCATATAAAGCTTTATTGGGTCGTCTGCAACTATTACAAATGGCGACGAGGCACACCCCATAAGGCCCCCGGGGCGGTCACCATTCCCAGCCCCTGCCTCCAACTTTCATTCCGTGCCAGTCACTCCTGCGGCTCCCTGTGCCGCACCTTCTGCCCTACTTTCCCCGGCTGCCAGACGAGACACAGGAGAGGTTTTGCAGGCCTTCCTCGCAGCCTCTGGTGCTCTGCCTGTGAAGGGCACCGCTCCTCCCTGCTGGGAGTTCAGAGCGGCGCACATTCACCAACGGTGCTCCAGGCAGCAGGAGAGCTGTCCAACCTTCAGGTCAGAGGTGGGGGGAGGACACAACAAAGACTCTTTAACTGCTACACAAACGTACGCATTTTATTTTTGTTTGTTTTGCTGAAATTGGGAACATTTCCTTCAGCCCATTGAAACTGACACCGCCGCCTTCATTAGAACGTTGTGTCCTTTTCGAAAGTAGCCACATTGTTGCCCTGCAGTGCGCACGCAGCAGCAAGGAATTTCAGGAACCTTCACTCTATTTCAATCTTCCATTGCTGCCATTGTGATGCAATTTTAGAACCCAATTTTAACACTCCATCAGAGACTTTTCAGGACCAGCCATCCTGCGTGTCAGACCATTGTGAGATCACAATCCATGCTGGGACTCACCCATTGTACTGATGCCTAGAGACCATGTGATCACAGTATATGTCCCACAGGATTCCATAGACATTCTCCAACATTGGCTGTGTACGGCGTGCCGTGCCCCATCTGCACTTGTTGCCATTAGGGCGCTTCACGGCATACGTCCAGAGGGCAGGCGTGTAGAACGCACACACACCCACCAATCTATCGGCTGCAAGCCAGAGCCATTCCCCATAACCTCATTCAACCTCATAAGGCGTCTTCTTCGTATTCTCTGAGCCGCCACCATGCAGAGTGCTCCTCCACCGACCAAGTTTCTTCCATGTCCTGGCACTCCCACATGTCCCTGGGAACAGTGGATAGATGGCTTTCAGGTATACCTGAGGGCCATTGGTGATAATAAATTTGGCGACGACCTCAAGGAGGCAACTCTACTAAACTGTACTGGAGCAGAGGCCCTCAGAATATTCAGGGCGCTTCCCGAACCGGGTGATGCAGGGGGTGACGGCAACGGCAACCGCAAATATGAAAACGCACTGGCCAAGCTCTCCAAACATTTTGGCAACAAGACAAATGTCGTCATGGAGAGGTACAGATTTTTCTCCAGAAAACAATTGAAGGGTGAAACTGTTGATGCCTTCCTTGCATCCCTCAGGACGCTCATGTCAACTTGCAACTTTACCGGTGTCGGTAATGAGTACCTTAGAGACCACTTGGTGCTGAATGTCGCTAATCCACGAATTCAACAGAGACTGTGGCAATCCAAAAATCCATCCTTGGAGGAAGCCACCGAGATCGCCAGAAGCATTGAATTGGGTGACCGTTGCTTGAAAGAGAGATTCGACCAGGCAGGGACCTCAGAGGTGAAATCCATTGAAGCTAACATAAATGAACCTTCAATAGCCCTCATGAGGAGAACATTGTCACATGCCCTGAGGCCCTATCCACCTAGAGGGAAGAACTCGCTACGCTTCAATCAACCTTCTAAGCGCTGCCATAAATGCGGTTGGCAGAAACACGGCGATGTTGACAGAGAGTGCCCTGCAGCAGCTGTTGAGTGCTATAAATGTTATCAGATTGGTCATTTCGCCAAAGTGTGCAAGAACACAAGAGACAGGTCGAGTAGTTTTAGGAGGCCATTTTACAGACCAACGAGAGGCACTGTGCGAGCTGTAGAAAACACTCAAGAACACGATGAGATGTTAACTGTCAATCTAAGGAGTCCACCCATACAAATACTTCACCTCCTTATAACACTCCAAGGGCCCTTGGGTCGACATGCAGATCAACGGAGTATCACTGCCTGTAATGGTGGACACAGGATCCCCATACACGATGGTTGGTGTGGAAACCTTTCTGTCTGAACAGTCTGGTAAAATGGGCGATTTGAAGGACACTACAGTACAAGCTACATGTTATGGGAAGAGTCCCATAGACATTATTGGCTATACATGGGTGACAGGACGACCTACTGCAAGCTCTTCATAGCAAATAAAGGTTCATCCATAGTAGGCTGGGAGGAGCAAGCCACTCTCTCTGTGAGAATCCATCCCGGAGAGGAGAACCCCATAATGTCTGTTCTGAATGACGAGAAAAATATCAAAGATACCCTGGCACTACAGTTTCCCAAGGTGTTCTCTGGAAAAATTGGACTCCTAGAGGGGTTTCAGCATAAGATCATTCTCAAGAAGGGGGCCATTCCTATAGCCCACAGAGTCCGCGGAGTCCCCATAGGAACAAAAGAAGCACTAAAGAAAGAACTTATGCGTTTATATGAGCAGGACATTATACAACCTATTGAGAGCTCAGAATGGCTTGCTCCCATAGTACTTGTAAAGAAACCGGATAACTCCATAAGAATGTGCCTCGATCTAAGAGACTTAAAAAAAAACATATGGATCGACAGGCATCCCCTCCCAAACATATTGGAGCTGCTAACGACCATGAAGCCACCAAGGTACTTCCGTACCCTAGATATTTCATCTGCATATCACCAAATAGACCTGGAAGAAGACTCCAGAAGCCTCACCTCATTTGTCCCCCCCATGGGAGCATTCAGATTCAAAAGGATGCCTTTTGGCCTCGCATCCGCCGCCGCTGTATTTCAAAGATTAATGTCACACCTTTTGGAGGTTTGGGAGGAGTACATTGTTTCCAAGACGATATCCTCATATCGGCCGTATCAGAACAAGAACACGATGCAATACTTACCAGTGTATTAAGAGTGATTCAAAAAAGTGGCCTCACCTTAAAATTGGAAAAATGTAACATCAAATGCAACAAAGTGTTACCCTGGCCACTCCATAGACTCAAATGGCATCAGTCCCAAGACAGAACTGATAGATAACATCCTAAGCATTGCTGAACCTGTAAACAAAGACCAATTCAGAAGCTTTCTTGGAATGACCGAGTACTACTCAAAATTCGTAGGTAACTATGCTGATAAGACCAAGAACATGAGGAGTATCATGAAGAAGATGAACAAGTTCGACTGGTCCGAGAAGTGCAAAATAGAATTTGAGGAAATAAAACATAATATCAATCGAGCACCCACTTTAAGCATGTTTGACTGCAAGGCAAAGACAATTATATCAGTGGATGCCAGTAAGGTCGGTCTAGGCGGAGTCCTGGAACAAATCCACAGCAAGGGCAAAGTAACGATTCCCTTTGCATCCAGAGTACTAAAAGGAGCGGAATGAAATTATTCCACGATAGAGAGAGAGGCGCTGGGAGTAAGATGGATCCTGCAACATTTTTGGAACTTAATTTGGGGTTTACCCATTACACTCAGGACAGACCACAAACCACTTGTACACATTCTTCAGTCAAAGACACCTCATCTCATATACCCGAGAACAAGACGTTGGATCCTTGATATTATGCAATACAACATCAACATATGCTATACTCCAGGAACACAAAATCAAGTGGCTGACTGCTTTTCCAGGCTATCGACCAATCAGGACATTGAACGTGAAGATCCAGACCAAGACATAATAGCAACCATAAATCCAGCCATTCCCATCGATGAGTGGAAAAGCAAGACAAACGATGATCCTGAGCAAAGGGAAATTAGGAAAGCAATAACAGATGATTGGGTGACACCATCCCAAAGTCTAATAGACTTCATGCCCATCAAGCAAGAAATATACATGGACAAAGAACACATCTACAGAGGTGACAGAATAATCCCACCGATACAACTCAGAAAAAAATTGCTGGATCTAGCACATGAAGGGCACCTTGGGAGAAGTCTAACCAAGAACCGTTTAAGATGCAGCTACTGGTGGCCGAATATGTGGAGGGAAGCAGAGGAGTTGGTCAAAAATTGCTCCGCCTGTGCCTCAAGCGACAAGTCAAAAACCACAAGGAAAACACCATTACAGCCAATTGAAAGCCCAAAGAATGTATGGTCTAAACTGGCCATAGACATCATGGGGCCATTTGAGAATTTAGAAGCGGTCAAAATCTACATTATAGTCTTAGTAGACTATACATCTAAATGGACAGAGTGGGTTGTAGCAGAGACAAACGTAACCACAAATAAAATCACTGAATACCTGACGGACATATTCAATAGGGAAGGTGATCCCAAAGAGCTAGTCTCAAACAATGGGTCACAGTTCATGTCACTAGAACTCCAGGAATTCCTCAAAGACAAAGCTATCCATCATATCACCACCTCATTATACCATCTGATCTCCAAAGGCCTTGTAGAGAGAATGAACAGGCTAGTGAAAGGTGTGATTCAATTAGCCATCGTCAACACACTTCCGTGGAGGGAGACACTCAAGTAGGCCTTATGTGCATACAGGACAACTCCACACTCCACCACCAGTGTCGAACCATTCACAATGATGAGAGGCAGAATCGCCTACAATCGACTCAGACCAGCCTGGATCTTTATGGACAATGGAGAGGTGAGATTGGACATGGATCACATTCAGGAACGTGTAAGAGAGAAACAGAGCAAATACAAAACATACTATGACTCAAAAAACAAAGTAAGAGAGATGACAATTCAAGAGGGAGATTTGGTATGTGTTAAAGAACCCAAGAAGACCCTCAAGGGGGAATCCCGCTTTAGATCCCCAAAAAGGGTAGTGAGATGCTATGACAAATCTGTACTGTTGGAGGATGGAAAGAAATGGTCCGGCGATGGCCTAGTGAAAATAGATAGAGACCACAAAAAACCCAGTACAAGTAAGGACATACCGACAAGAGATGTTATCCAGCCAAAAGACACACATCAACAAGACTGTGATGACAACAATGACGTGATCGCTGACCCCACAGTCGGTCTTTCCAAGAGGAACCAGAGAATCATCCGAAACTACAACGATGACTACGTCTATTATTGATGCACAAAGCACTACAGTCTACTGTCAAGAGGAAACCTCCAATAAAAAAAAATGGTTACAGTTATATTCCCTTGTTCTCCTTTCCCTTTTCTCCCCACCCTTCCTCCCTTCCTTTTCCTGCCTCCTCGTAAGGGAGATGTTATATTGTGTGCACACTGACCTTACGTCAGTGTGGAATGTTTAGAGTTGAACGCTCTGTATGAGAGTGTTCAACTCATTTCAATCCTGGCAGCCCAACCTCCGGGGGCCTTTGATTAAAGCTCATATAAAGCTTTATTGGGTCGTCTGCATTTATTACATTTTGCCGAGAGCTTAGGTGAGCGCTTTCAAGATACAAGGTAAGCAGGAGTTCACTGTTTGATCTTGTTGAGCGATTTAGCTTCAACACAAGTTATAACTTCCCTTGTATGTATGAATTTACAGATATACTTTGAGAGATTGATTATCTTGTGTTCGATCGCATTACACTACGCAGGGAGAATCCCCAGCCATTTTTCACAAGCAGAGATTGCACAACAGAGAAACAAGGTTGGTTTCTATTACATCCTTTACACACATTTTAATTTTGTTTCACCTTAGAGTGAAGACTAACTCTTTCCTTTCTGTTGATTTTTTTCACATTTGCTCAGTCTCCTTCATTCACATCCATCATTCCAACCCGTATGTACACCTTTTTGCTGCCATTTCTTTTGCATGATCTAATATTGTTGTTATGCTTCGATTGGTGACATATATTAACACATGGGACAAACACTTTTTGAAAATACACGTGGAACGAATGTGATTTACACTAATTCTGTACAAAATTGATTTATGGACTACGGTTAAATACGGTTATCTGAATACCGCTTTACTTTGGTGATACGCTAATTTTGACTTGTGTTATGATGATCATTACTAGGCCCTGGTGAAGGAAGTGAATTCTGAAATGCAATGGCCATCCCTATAGGCACCTACATAAACAGAGATTATAAATCTCATCATTTTTTTAATAAAATCCTGGTATATTGGACAAAAACGCACTGAGCATGTGATTTTTGATATCCTGGACAAAAACTTACCACAAACTGAAGGAAACCACATGCTAGTGGATATAGGAGTGCAGCCCGCACCGCTGGCTTCACAGCCAATGTCTTTGAACGTTCTCTTCTTATAGTGTGTCAGTTTAATTACATTGAACAGATGGTGGTTTGGAGCCAGTCACCTGACATATTTTTTTCTAAAGATTGTGTTAAATTACTTTGAGAGAGTGACTGGACAAGACATTCTCCTGGACAATTATGGTAGAATGAAGGATATGGTTTGTGTCTCCTTGAGACGTATTATTCGCCAAATGAGTAAAGGGCTGTGCTGCTGCTCTGGTGCAAGACCTGCCAGCAGTGCATGGGAGTAAACAAGAGGCGCCCTGAGAATACCAGATCCTAAAATTGAATTGGATTGGACCACAGCGATGAGCACATTAATGACATGAAAGTTTCCTTTACACATTGCTGGATTAATGAAGCACAGCTTATCGAAATATCACAGAATTTCATGTATTTATTTATTTATTTTAGGTTTTGATGGCCACTACATGCCCGAAGGCCTCAGAGAGCGGCAAGAAAGAGAAGCAGCAAGGTAGAGGGACAGAAAACGTAACATTTGCTCCTATTCCATAGGTTGGACAGCAATGCTAGCCATGATTAATATGATCCACTAGGAGGAAACAAATCTGCTTGGACCTGATGACAAGCTGGTCTATCTCATTGTATCACAAGAGGGCCACACATCTTACTGGTCTTGAATGGTTATAAATCAATGATTTGTCCTGGTGACAGTGTATAGCATAATTGATAACATGTATATGATTCCTATATGAGACTTTAATGATAATGATGTGCTATTTAAATAGAGAATCTTGACAAAGCACTTGTATAGACCTTGGAAGGATGAAAGGCTGAGTTGGCCTTGCCGAAATTTGAAGATCACAGACAGATTAATTGATCACTTAATTCCAAATCAAAATCAAAAGCTCAGCTGTCTTTCGGCACTGGTGTAATATTTAACTGTTCATTTCAATGGTCAATATACTGCAGGTCAGATAGCACTGCGCGTAGAATGCTTTCTTTAACATCTTTGCAGAGCCTCTTGACAGCTGGTTTTAATCCCGGCAGTGCCAAACCCATCCATTCATCCTTCCGAGGTCGATAAATGAGCCCCATATACCATGGGTAATAAGCAGCGCTCAGATGCCTGGGGGTTCTTAGCGCTATATAGATGCTATATAAATAAAAAGGTGATCTCTGCCGTAGAACAAATTACGAGAAGGAATGCCATTAATAATGACTATTGCAGGACTAAAGGACATTTGGGTGAAAACAACCACAGCTAGTATTTTTCCCCAAAAAGGTGGTGCAAAACCCTAAATCCAGAACATTAAATTATTCACCACCAAACCTTTTACTGTAACATACAAGAGAAAGTACTTAAAGAACAAGCAAAGAAGACAGGTTTCACTGTTCATATATTAATAGGAATAAAGAATTAGATAAATAAGTTTGAACTAGTTCAATGATAATGATGTGTTATTTATACAGCGCTTTTCTCCAAAATGCTTTACAGAGAACATATTTACATAAAACATCACTCAACGTAAATTACTATTCATTTATCAATCTCCGAATATTGAAAGGCCGAGTTGGCCTTGCAGGGATTTCAATCTGTGACCCGCACAGATATTGTCAGCGAGGGCCCAACCCACTGAGCTATTTTACCGCACCTAAGTGCTCTGCTGGTTCTGGTTTTTGATATCCCACTCTTGCACTGGCTCCCAGTTTCACATATATTTGATTATCTTGAATCCATGTTATATGTTGTTTAGAGAGAATAGCCTCAGAGCCGCATTCTACATCATCTCTACTTAAATAATATGTATTCGTTTACTCTTTACATATGTATATGATTTTCGCCATACATCACTATTTGTTTCATCATTTATCAATTTACTATGTTTGGCTACCACTGGCATTATTATTCACATTATTGAAATTCATATTTATTAATGTTATTCTTGGCTATGAAATATCAGAATTGTATGTTTAATAACATGGGACGAAATTTACAAAAAGTTTAGCACGGCGCAAAGAGACTTTGCCCTGCAAAAGTACACTTTGCGCTGTGCTAAATGCCCTTTCCTGATTCACATATCACACTTTACGCCAGCCCTTCCCAGTAAATCCAGATTCTTGTAATTTTATGTCATTCTGCACGTAAACCCCCTTTGCTAATTCATGGAAAGGACTTTGTGGGGGAAAGAAAATCACACATCGCAGGGCCTTCGTGCAGGTCCTGCGTGTCCTTTCATGCAGTCGCGTGCATTGCACGAGATTCCACACAGAGGGTGCGTTGGGCCTATGCAGAGCTCAAAGTAGGGGGCGGAAATTGTAGA
This sequence comes from Ambystoma mexicanum, assembly GCF_040938575.1. NCBI lineage: Eukaryota > Metazoa > Chordata > Amphibia > Caudata > Ambystomatidae > Ambystoma > Ambystoma mexicanum. Next base: position 1,398,711,451 of record NC_090935.1, on the reverse strand, counting down.
ATGAGGAAGAGCAAGGGACAATGTGGCCGTTTTGAGGGACTGTCCACATGGGGCAATCGCACATCCACAACTGCGCAGAACAAAGCGTATTCCTGGATCTGACCACGCAAACTCATGTTGGTGAAATGACCACGCAAAGCTTGCGATCGAAAAGCCACCTGAAGGCAGGCTACAGACACTTGCACACCTGAATTACCGCACAAAGTTAAGATCGGCCGTTGGATTCGGGGGTGCAGGCAGTCGGGGTGCCTATCAAAGGAGTTCACGTAAGCAGTGCAGCGGGGTGCAGTCTTACAGTGGTTTGCACGCATTTTACCGGGTAATGGCTAGTTTTCCAATATGTGTTATGCATGTTGTGGAGGTGCTGGGAATAGTTACGGAGGACCGTCTACAGTGTCGCCAGGGTGCTGCCTTGGTTGCGGGGGTTCACATGTCGTTTTGCCGGAGTGCATTATTTCGCAGTAAGGAGTGCGCAAAGGTCTGTTTACACGGCTGGGATTTCTTTGCATGGGACTGTGTCAAGGGCGACCCGGACATGACTTGCACGTAGGGTTACTTTGTGGGAACAATTCCATGATTACGAGGAGCGCAGACATTTATCAGCGCCCGGGGATGTGCAGAGTTGTTTTCGGCACTGAACTTTGTGGGGCCTGTGCAAACCTTTCCATGAATCATGCCCTTAGCGTTCTGCCCGAGTACTTTGCGGGGATGGGATAGAATGTAGCGCACCGGAAGAGCCAGTACAAAGAAGAAAAATTGGGCTGAACATTCAAAACGCTCATTAAAGGAGGGAACTGCGGAATAACATGGGGGTGGAGGAGGGAGGCACCGTGCAAACAAAAAACACACCCCATCAAATGCTAAGTAAACCCTAATTACAGAAACAATCATGCTATCGCTTTGACTCCAAAGGAGAACAATCTCATCGCCACCCGCGCAATGAAAGGCCACATATAAACAATGAAATGCAACCCCAATGAACATTCGAATGCCACAATGCTGGATCCCGGATTGCTAGCACTGATATTACTATATGGAAGGAGGGCGAGGAGGGACAGAATCTTCCATACACGAAAAACAGCAAAATGTGGGATGCCATATGAGGAGGTGCATGAAAGATACCGGTTCATTCCCCATATAATCCTAGACCTGGTCAGGGAGTGGGAGAATAACCTGTCATCACCCACCATGTGCTCACAGGCAGTGACACCGGTTAGGAAGAATTCTCAAAAATGTGCTAATTCCTCTCTACCTTAGAGACCCCCAGCTCTTTTGCTGAACGTTCGGACTTTGTACTTTTAATTCTATTTGTTTTCTGTGTTTTTTTCTTTTGGCTATGGAGTCTGACAAACTCCACAGGCATCATCTTTTACAATTGGGCCACACAGCACCTTCAGTGCAGTGGCCCAGGGAAGTCTGTTAGATTTCCCAAGGTTCAAATACCTTCTCTGGGATAAACTACTGTTTCCCAGAGCAGTAAAGTGAAATTGACTATACTTAGAATTGTATTTGCTAGACCCAGCACACCCTATGTTACAATAGAGTATTGGAGGGGTTACTTAGTATCCCCTGTGTCTAAATGCTCATGTAACAGTTGCAGTGGTTTTGTTTTGAAATACCTTGGTTTGCATTTACCTCAACCGTTCGCGGCTCCGGTAAAGTAACCGCGGGAACCATCTTTTTCAAAATGCCATCCAGCCATCTTTGCTAAAATGGTCCGCGGCCTTTGTTATTCACAATGTCTTTGTGGAAAGGTCCTTCCAGCGATTTTCTCTGTCCGCCAAACCAGGTTTGGTCTCTCTGTTCATTTGCCTTCGGCGGGCTTCAGGAGTGAAACCTGCCTCTGGCTCCAGAGTGTCTGGGGTAGGCAGGAAGTGCGGGAGGTGCCCGAAAATCCCTGTGCTTAGTCTCCTATGAGACCCAAATACAGTCTGTGGTGATTGGCTGGCTGACTGTCCGGCAAGGACAGCCACCCTGCTGGGTGAGTGACAGCTACGCTGGAATGAATGGGAGAGAACTGAATAAAAGGCGAGTGTTTTGGATTGGAAGGCAGAGTCAACCACTGGACGAAGGAACTGAAGAAGAGCTTGAAGAGGACAGCTGCTGCAACTCCTGAACCGTTGGTTTGCCCAGTGAAGCCCTGCTGCAGGTCCGAATCACCAAGTTCGCATCGACAGAGAAGCTCCTGCAAGGACAACTTCTCCTGTTGAGTTGGTGGGACCAAACAACTCCCAAGTAAGCCACCTGGACACCCATCTCCGAGCTTGCTGAATTTCCTCAGCGTTGCTGCAGGAAACCGTAGAGCCAGGGAGAGGGACAAGAGATTGTGTGTGTTGCTTGTAAGCGGGCCTAAAGCTTTTGGAAGTTCCTCTGCACTCACATGAAGTAGGACTGACCAAGCCTGAACCCCCGTCAGTCGAGTGCAGGATCTCAGATGTGAGGAAAGTCCACCTTAACAGGCAGGAACCATGCTTATTGCTATTTGTTGTACCGCAAGGAGCTGGAACGTGAAACAGCCACTGAAAGTAAAGTTTGCTGGTTGGCAGTTTTGATGGTGCCAGTACAGTGCATGAGTCCCCAGACATCCACCCTCTTGTCCCCACGACTGAGGCCCAGGAACAGTGGGATCTGCAGAGCTGCACAGGAACAGTGTCATCAGCTGCATCTTTTCTTCTTTACTAAGGTACTGTAAAACCAGTCTAAGAGAACTTACCTCTTACTGTAGAAGTGCTTGAAACTTCCACAACTCACAAGTCTAATGATATGTTATGATATGATATGATAGGGCATTTATAACGCGCCTATACACAAGTGTTTCAAGGCACGACGAGGCAAGGGAGGGGGAATAAAGGGAAGACAGACAACAATCATACTAGGCCAAGTGTCATTCAGACCGCGCAAGTGCATGGGAAGGGGAAAAAGGGAAAAGTGCGAGGGGGAAGGGAGAGGGGAAAGTGCAGTTCACAGGATAGTAGAATAAATAAGATAAATAAAAACGGCCGGTTGGTGGCAAGTGCAAGGTAAGTGCAGACATAAGTGCTGGTAGGGGGACTGTAGGGATACAGAAACTGTCTCCAGGTGCAGGGGTTGCCAGGAAGGCAGTGCAGGTGGGCAATTGGCTGGGCCTGGGCCTGAGATCAGAAAGGGTGGCCAGGAACCCGTGCAGGGTCTGTCAGAAATTTAGCAGGGGAGAGGGGGAGAGAAAGCAGAAGCGAAGAGGAAGGTTTTGAGGTGCTTCTAGAATTGGATATGGTTCTCCTCAAGTCTCAGGGAGGCAGGAAGGCTGTTCCAGAGGGAGGCTCCTGCAGAAGAGAAAGATCTACCACCAATTCGTTGCTTGGAGAAACGACTGACCCTGAGGGAATTGGAGGCGGATGAGTGAAGAGCTGGAGAAGGAAGATATTTAGGAAGAGAGAGTTGAAGATATTGCGGCCCCAGGCCCCAGAAGGCCTTGTGGACAATGCAGAGGGTTTTGAACTTAATCCTCACAGCCACTGGGAGCCAGTGCAGAGATTTCAGTCCTGGAGAGATACGATCCCTGGGCTTGAGGCCAAGGACAAGTCTTGCAGTCCAGTTCTGGATAAGTTGCAGAGGGCGGAGGGTAGAGGCAGGCAGATTTAGATAGAGGTTGTTACAATAGTCCAGCTTAGAGAGAACCAGGGCTCTGGAGACAGTGAGCTTCTGGGGGAAGGAGAGGAAAGGAAGAATACCTCTGAGGAGCTGCAGCTGGTAGTGTGACTTTTTAGAGATGTCAGAGATGTGAGGAGAGAAGGACAGTGTGGAGTCGAAGATGACCCAGAGGTTTTTAGCCTTGCAGGTGCGAGCAGTAAGAGGGCCAAGAGAGGCCGGCCAGAGAGCTGCAGGAAGGAAGGAGTGGGTGTGCCGATGAGTAGAATCTCAGTCTTACTGGCATTAATGCAGAGGCCGTTGGCGGCACACCACTCCTGGATGGCTGACAGACAGTCACAGATGAGGGAAGGGGAGGAGGAGGCCGAGGGTACCCTGAAAACGAGCTGGGTATCATCCGCATAGCACTGAAAGTAGGGGCAGAGAGCGGCAATCCCTGGGGGAAACCACAGATAGAGAAAAAGATATCGGAGAGGAAGGACCCAAGTTGGACCTGGGAGTGTCGATTGGAGAGGTAAGAAGTCAGCCACGCCGGAGCCTGACCATGGATACCCAGGTTAACACGGAGATGGTGGAGCAGGATGGTATGATTGATAGTGTCAAAGACAGAAGAGAGATCAAGCAAGATAAGAATGCAAGGTTTGTTGGAGTCAAGGTTGGAGAGCAGGTCTTCACAGATGTTCAGGATAACAGTTTCCATGCTTCTAGCAGCTCTGAAGCCAGACTGATGGTCATGGAGACAACCAACAGATTCAGTGTGGAGATTAAGCTGGGAGATGGCCAGTTTCTCAAGGAGCTTGCCCAGGAAGGGATTGATGGAGATTGGGTGATAGTTAGCCGGGCAGGAGGGGTCTGCCGAGGATTTCTTAAGAAGAGGGTGCACAGGGAGTGCTTCAGGGTGGATGGGAAGACTCCAGTGGCGAAGGAGTGATTGCAGAAATCATCCAGGGAGTCGATGTGGTCCTTGATAGTTTTGGAGGAACAGGGTTGAACCTGTTTCGACGAGACTTTCATAGATCAGACTTGTCTTGAAACCTCGAGAAAAGGGGAAAGGCAGAGAAGGAGGGAGGGGGTGGCTGCAGAAGGGTCAGAGGAAGAGCAGGGAATAGAGGGAGGGAGGCGATAGGAGGAGAGTGAGGACAAGATGTCCTGAGATTTAGAAATGAAGTGAGAAGCCAGTGCCGTGCAGAGGGCCTGGGAACGGTCAGGAGAGGTAGCGACTGCAGCAGGTTTGGCCAGTTCCTTGAAGATTTGAAAGAGTTCAGCCGAGTTATTTGATGCCGCAGAGATGCAGTCTTGGATATGAGCTCTCTTCTTGGTGACGACAGAGAGCCGGTATTGCCTATGCAGCAGGCGGCAGGCCAGTTTGTCAGAGGATGAACTTGAAGCACACCATTTCCTTTTGGCCACCCTACACTTTTGTTTTAGGGTGACAAGGTCTGAGTCAAACCAGGAGTTACACTTGGCTTTGTGCTTCATGCAGATTCTCATGACAGCAGCAAAGATATCAAGAGTATCAAATATAGAAGAGTGGAGCGTGGAGAGGGGTGTGTCAGGGTGAGAGTCAGCCAAAGTTGAAGGGGGCGAGAAGGTGGCGGCGAAAAAGGCTCAACTGACATGCGCTTCATGGGTCAGATGACCGAGAAGGTAGGTGGCAGTGATGGAGGTGGCCTGGCCTGAGGGGTAGGGAGGGTGAGGTGGGAGGATAGGAGAAAGTGATCACTCCAGGAGAGAGGAGTGGAGAGAGGGACAGAGAGGGGAAGGTCTGAGGAGATCAGAACATCGAGAGTGTGCCCTGCATACTGAGTCGGGCCAGAGGGGAGAATGGTGAGTGAGAGAGAGTCGCAGAGGTCGCAAAAGAATCCAGAGGGGGGACAGGAGGCATCAAGGTGAATGTTGAAGTCTCCAAGAAGGAGGAGTTGAGAAGTTGAGGCCAGAAGTGAAGAGGAGAGGTCCGCCCACTCAGAGAGGAAGGAAGAAATCTGACCAGGTGGTTGATAGATAGTAGCTACAGCAAGGAAATGGCTAGGGGAGAGAGAGAGCCTGCAGACGAGCCATTCAAAAGAGGAGTAGGCCTGCGTAGGAGTGACAGAGGCAGGAATCCACTCAGGGAAGATAAGGGCTACACCCCCGCCGGAGCAGTCAGGCCTAGGTGCGTAGAGGATCTTCTAGCCATAAGTTAGGAGCGTGTCAAAGCAGGTGACAGAGCTGGCCGTGAACCATGTCTCAGCAAGACCGAGGACATCAAGGTCAAGTTCTTCAAGAAGGCGGCAGATATCAGAGAAATGTTTGACAGTGGAGCGAGAGTTAAGAGTGGAAGTGTGGAGAAGGTTGCCTACCTTGAAGGACTTCCGGGGAAGGGTACAGATCAGAGGTACGCACTGCAGAGGTGTAGGGGGAGCACAAGAGGGGGCAGAGAGGGAGGGGGGAGGCAAGGTAGCCAAGGAAAGGGGGTGGGGGATAGCAAGAGGAGAAAGGAAGTTGATGAGGCGCGGGAAGAGTCTATCAAAGAGGTGCAGGTTGACCTGAGGGCCTTGCACCAAGACGGTCCCATTTGAGTAAACATTATTGATGACCTTAGAGGAGTGGAAGGAGGTCAGGAGGGCGTCCCAATCAGCTTGTGGCCCATCATTTGATTCTTCTTTTCATCAAAGACTCCTAAGAACTTGTGCAAATACTTTTCCATTACTTACCAGAAGTGCTTTATCCTATCCAAGACTTTTGCCCATTGACTTTGGCTTAGCCTATTGTATTGAATGACTCTTCTAGTGAACTCTAAAAGTATCTGCACTGCTTAAGAATATTTCTAATTTCTTGTGTTCTAATAACCTTTGCCTTTTAACAACTTTTAAAGAGTAATCTGAATGCCAACAGTAATTACCCCAAGATGGCCTTGTCTGATTCAGAAACTCAAAGTTTACAGTATTGAAGTATATTTTTGTGTTACTATTCTATTGCTACCTTCTGAAGAAGGCTTTATAACTGACTGATAAACACATTATTAATTGTTTATACAAGAAGCCTTGAGTGTAAGAGTTTATTTGAATACCTGTAACTGTGAATCTTTGTGTACCTCCACTACAGCTCACATTTCCCCTCTTCTGATAAACCTGGCTGCTCAACACACTACCAAAACTGTATAGTACAAGCTTATACCAAAGGTTGGGTTGCCTATACCTGTAGTCATAGTTGTTTGTAGTGTTCCCAGTGAGTACTGCACACAAACTTTACTTAACAACACCTCTGGTCAAAATGCTATCAGCCTTACACTTCCTGCACACTGGAGCATTCCAGCAGACCACATCCATTGTTTGGGGTGTATCACTGCACACACAATCACCAGGTCTTGTGCTGCATCCTTGCACGTGTGTATCGTCACATTGACATGCCATTCACACTGCAGTGAAGGCAGAGAGTGTGCCAGGAATTGTATGCAGTTGCCTACTACCCCCTGATGCTGGGAGCCATTGACTGCATCCATGTAGCGCTTCAACCCCCTCGAGACATGGAGCCTATATATTGCACTAGGAAACATTGGCATTTCATAAATCTGCAGCTCATCTGTGTTACCAAAGGACACATTGTGCATGTGAATGCCAATTACTCAGGAGGCGTGCATGATAGTGAAGGCACCCACTCATACACGTGTCCTTATATAAAAAAAAATGGCAACAAAGAACCTGCACGTGCAGTACATTATAAGAAACAATTTCATAATGAATGTCATCATTACATATAGTACAAAATCACAGTGGAATTTGGAGGGGCCATATGTCACCGCCTGCTCTTAGGGGATACCAGGCTCTAATTGGCTGCTGCTTCCCAGTCGATCTGATGGCACGTGGGTCTGCTGGGCTCAGTTCTGCGGTGAAGGTCAGGGAGAACAGGGAATACATAACTAGCTATCTAAGCTAAACAACAGGAACTGATAATACAAGAATAATGGCGAACATCAGACCCTTGCAAGAATGGGGGAATTTAGTGAAAATTGACTAATATATTGGAATTTCGACCTCTACATTCATGGCTTCATTGATAATGGGATTCCCGCTCCCTGGTATCTGCCCTTGGGGGTTTGATCTACTGCTTACTTTCTCTGGTGCCTCATGATACAAACAGACGTGTGTTGCTTTGGGGAGGATATACTGTGGTGAGGGATTAGAGTTGTGGTGGGTGTCCTGGAACGGTCAAAGCAAGGGGGTCAGATGTGTACCATCATGAAAGGGATTGGGGGTTTGGGGCTAGTGGACCCTGGCCTGGTGAGGTGGGGGTTGAGAGGGCACAGGCAGTTTAGTGGAGTTGGACGGGCACTTGTGCAGGGGCCTGATTCGGTCTCACACTCCGCAGAGAGCACATTCTGTGGTAAAGATACTAAACAAGGTCAACAGTAAATGGCTGGACTTCCATGCGAACAAGGCTCACACCAAGCAGGTCTCTAGTGGGACTGGCTTGGGCCTTCTGTGAGAGATGCTGGGAAGGGGAGCTGTGAGCTGCAGAGGTATGATTTTTCTGGACTAGTAAAAAGATGGCGTCTGGTCTAATACAAAATGGTGTCTGATCTCGGGGTGTGAGCTATGTTATTCGTATAAGTCTCTTTGTTACATCATGTGGTGAAGTACCTTGGGGGTGGGTGTCTCTCCCCCCTTGGCCTACATGTAATCTATTTACCGCGGGAAAGGCGAGGGGGTTGGGATAGGACCATCTCCTTCCCAACAATAGCTACATCTTCCGGTATTCCCTTCTACACCAGGCCCTTGGCATCTGGAACCTGTGGCAGCACCTGGCTCATCGATGTGCATCAACTATTACACACACACACAAGCAATCACATGACACATAAACACAAGATATGACACTACATGTAATCAATCAACATTATCATCTTAATTGTCACAAGGGCATCGATTGAGCATGGACCTAGGTTCAGAAATCAACACAGTGCTTCTCAATCATAGGGGAAAGAACACAGTGAGGGAAGCACAGAAAAGAAAGTGGAGGCAAACACAGGCGTGCAAGGGCTGGCAAATGCCAGCAAGGGATCGACAAGCAACCAGTGGAGGGGACAGTGGGGAACAGATCACAGGTTCCCAAGTAGGGAATGGAAGGCAGGTGTGTAGACCTACATGTTAGGGAGAAGCCATACCTTGAAGAGCAATATCTTGAGCTCTACCCTGAACTCTTGAAGCAATTTGGCAAGTCTAATGTTGATGGGGAGTAGGTTAGAGAGACTTGAAGCTTAGACATAGAAGGCCTATCCACTGGTCTTTCCTTCCTTCACTGCTGGAGTTCTAATCTTCACATTTCCTTAGTACTTGTGTATCACAGGCATCTGGTGATACTGAATTTCTCAGTGAGGTAGCTAGGACACATGTAGATGATGCTACAGCATGTGAACATGATGCAAGCCTGCAGCGGGAGCCACTGCAGCCAATAAGAGTTGGGGTGATGCAGACACATTAGTGGAGTCCTTTGATGAGTCTTGCTGCAGCATACATGTCACATCTCAAAGGTCCGGGGTAGCTGTTGGAAGCCCTTCCAAAAGGGCATTGCCACCAAGAAGGTGGGAGATGACCAAGTTTTAGACAGCTAATCAGAGCTTTTTTTCTGGATAAATGGCTTAATTTTGCACAGGAGAGAAAGAAGCTACCAACATGTTTTTATCTTCCATGCTAAACGCTCTTTGAACGTGAGTTGTCTGTTGATGTTTCACCCAAGATCCTTGTCACATGTGGCCAGCTGTGTTGTGAAGCCCTTGAGGTTCATGGCGCAGAGTCAGATTTGGATGTCAGGGTGTTTGGTGTTGTTGGTCAGCATTAGGAATTCAGTATTTGAGAGATTGACCTTCAGGTAAGCACTGGACATCCAGGACTGTATCAATGTGAGACAGGCCTTGAGTCTGTGGATGTATTTGGTGGCAAATAGCCTCAGTTATGTCTGTGTGTCATCTGCATAATGGAGGATGTTGTGTGGAGTGAAGAGGGTTCAGTTCGGTTCCATGTAAAGATTTAAGATTACGAGATACAGGATGGATCTTTGCAGAGCTCCACAGGTGATGTGTAGAGTTGGTTATTTTGAAGAATCCATTTTTAGGAACGGCTGTTGATTTACAAGGTAGGAATTTAAGCAGATGAGAATGATCTTGCTGATCCCCATGCAGCTATGTAGATTGTAATTGAGTGTCTGGTGGTCTACTGTTAAATTCTCCATACAGGTCAAGGGGAACTAGGAGGCAAAGATGGCCATCATCGAGAACGTTAAGAGCATTTTCAATTACCTTGATGATAGCTATTTCTCTGGTGCTTCTGGATTTGAAGCCAGATTGGTAGAACTGCAGGAGGTTATTGGCTTCAATGTGTTGGATGAGTTGCATGGCAACTACTTTTCTCAGGAATCTTACCAAGGGAGGGAAGATGGGGGATGGGGCATTACATGCTTAGATAGTCATGGTCCAGTACTGTTTTCTCAAGATGTGGCAGGATTTGTCTGGTCTTGATGGGTTAAGGGGAATGTGCCTTGAAATAGGGAGCAGGTAATGATGTCACGTAAGGGTGGAGTGCTTTAGTCGGAAAGCTCTTCATTATGGAGCCAGGGAGAATGTTGTCTGTATATGATGTGCCCTTGAATGATGCTGAGGTGTCAGTGAGGGCTTCTGTAGCTGGTGCCTTGAAAGTTGTCAATATAGTTGCGGTTTTGCGAGATGGGATGTGTAGTGTGCTGTCAGTTGTGGTGTTGGTGTCTATGTGCTGGCGGATCATGTTGATCTGGTTGACAAAAAAGGAGCTGATGGTGGAGGATTATTTGATGGAGTGTGCTACGTGTGGGCTGGGCACAAGGTTGATGCAGTGTCTTATGGCTTTGAAGAGCCTTATGGCTGCTTACATTGTTGGCCTTGGCTATGGGGTCTTGGTTGTAGTGGACCTTAACAGGGCGAATCAATCGTCTGCTTGTAGCATAAAGTTCTTTGAGAAGGGTGAGGTCAGTTGTGATGCTGTATAATTTGCCAATTCGATTCTTGTTCACTAAGGGTGTGTTTGTTGATCTGGAGTTCTTGAGTGTGCCAGGGTGCAGGCGGTTTAGGCTTTAAGAAGCGCCAGTTCACTGGGGCATGGTGGTTGATGTTGTTAGTGTGGGTGGTGTTGAGTTTTTGGGGGAATGAGTTGCAGTTCTGGTTTGTCAGAAGTAGATCTGCCCATGTTAGGTGGTGTTTGGTGAGGTCTTCTGTGAGAGCACCACTGGGAAGTTCTTGAAGGATCAGAAGGATTGTTTGCAGGATTTCAAATGGGTTTGGCTGAGAGTTGCAGTGTGACTAATCTCAAAGGGGATTGTTCGATGCTCCGGACAATCAACTGGAATAGGGGAGCCATGATGGAGGGTGTGCAAGGTGGTGATGCTGGGGTAGTGAATGGTGTGCAGTTATAATGTTGAATGCAAAAAGTCGAATGCAAAAATGTCAGAAAAATAAAATGTCGAAAAAAATAATCGAATGTGTATTTTTTTTTTTTGGGTTTAGCTAGTAAAAATAAACAGGGGTTTAGGGGGGAACCCCCCCATTTAAAAAAAACAAAAAAACATTTGACATTTTTGTTTTTCTACATTTTTGTTTTTCGACATTTTTGGAGTTGACATATTCACTATAAACCGTAGTGAATATTACTCTTCCTGAGAGTTTGGGGTTTCACTTGTTATGTGAGGTTCAGTGTGTCAAGTAGTAAAGTGAGACCTTCCTTCATTGACTTGGTTGCTGGTTTGCCAGAGATGTTCAAGTCGCCGAGGAACATGTTATTGGCATGTGTGAGAGATATGGTGATGACCAAGTCATGGAAGTACTCCATGGAGGAGGTGTTGGGTTTGGGTGGTCTTTAGATGGGGTGAAAAGTGATTGTGCATGCTGGGGTGAGCAGGAAGTGGCATGATCAGATTCTGAAAGAGCCAATGTTGATGACGGCCTCTAGGGTGCATGGCCATGCTGATTTGTGAATGATGGTCAGGTCTCCAACTACCTTGCTTAGATGGTCTTGTTGTACTATTCTGTAGCTGTTGCGGTGAGTAATAGGATTTTGGTGGAGGTGGATGTCATCCATGTCTCTGTAATGAATAAGTCATCAATGTCATGGGTTTTTAAGAGGTCTGTGATGTCAGCTCAATGGTTGATTGCTGAATGGACATCTATTTTCGTGTAGTGATGGATGCTGAGTGGTGATGTGTTGTACCTTAATGTGGTTGAGGCTGCTTTGATGTGGTATCTATGAAGTTGCTGATTCGCCACATGGTTGGTAATGAGTAGCGATGGTAGGGATGAGCTGTTGGGAGAGAGGGGTGAAAAACACATTCAATAATAATCACATCAATAATCATTTACTCCTTTGCAAGGGAACGTGCCTGCCCATTCTCAACATTCCTGTTTATCCCGATCAGGAGTCCAGCCACCCCAGGTGAGGTGTGCTAGAACGCAGCTCGCATAGCCACTAGTGGCATAGTGGAGTGCACATTCGGAGTGCTTAAGCCACTCTTCAGCCACCTCGGCCCCTCAGTCCCTTGCTATATGCACCCCATGTATTATGCAAAATGAGTGTTGCACGGTGTGTCCTGCATAATATTCCCACACACCGTGGCATTGCATTAGAGTTGCAGGAGGGCTTTCACCTTCATCCACATGTACCACCCATTCTATTAGCATGCCAAAGGGCACAGGGACAGAACACATCCAACAGTTAGTACAAACCTACTTTTCATGAATTACAAACCCAGAGGGACACACAGTAAAGCCACATATGGAACAAGTTACTTACCTGTAACTGTTGTTCTTCAGCCTGGGTCTGGCATGGATCCAAATGTTCATTAAAATTCCCTGTCATCAGGCTGTGAATCCTCGGTAATAGAAAAATCAGTTTCAGTTTTGTTTCCAAACTGTCTTTCTCCTATAAACCAATCACTGACTGAGCTCTGGGTCATACTGCCCCCAGCAAACAACTGCCCTCTACCTAAGTCCCTACTCTGGCAGCCATCTTCAGATTTGGTGGCACATAAAGTAGCAGTAGGACCAAGAGAAGGGCCCCGGAGGGGCAGCAGGGAGGGTATGCATGTGGATCCATGCCAGACCCATGCTGGAGAACAACAGTTACAGGTAAGTAACGTGTTCCTTCTGCAGCATGGGGTTGTGCATGGATTCACATGCTCATGATTAGAAAATACATAGCAGTGCACACATGCACAACCACGGGAGGTGGCAAGGCTCAACAGAAGCAATCTCTTACCTCCTCACCACACTCAACTTCAAGTGAACAGGTTGCAGCACTGCTTGGACGACTCTGGCTTGTGTGTCCTTAGGCTCCAGTGGCAAAAGTTTAAAATGACGCACATGGTGTTCCTCTCGGGTGAAGATGTGGATTTGACGCGTCAGCTTCTTGCTACACCGCAAACAATGACAGGTTGCTCCTTGCCGCTGGTACCGCCAAAGGGCATATCGGTACCGGTCAATCGTCCCACATTAGGGTAATGCAAATCGAGGCATTTAGACGTATCTGCCATTGTTAATTGAAGAAGCCATCCCACAGCAGCTGAAAACCATGGCATTCGGAGAACGGTACAATATATCTGTGCAGATAACAGAATAAAAATATATTTTAGTATCTGTTCTTTATTCAAAATCATCCTGTAATTCTACACAAGATGAAACCGAATAACGAAGACAAACCACACACAATGAACACACACAGACAACGTGGGGGACTATTTTAGACTATGATGTGCATGAAAGGTTAGCGCTGAGAAGTCGGTACAGCTCCCAAAGGTATGGATAAACTGACTCAGAAATGGGACAACAGACAGATGGCATTGTAACGGAACTGGGAATATTATCTATCGAAAAGCGAACCAAGTACCCTTGGAAAATGTTCTGCACCCGGTCCTTTCAATAATGCAACTTTGATTGCACTCCCTGGTATTGCATGGGTCAAAGTGTTTTAGATATCACTAGCCTGCATACAGGTTGTGGTTTTGGGTCGTCTTTGAGTAATCATCACAATATGCTCCAACAAACAACCCATAGCAATGTCAGGAAATCCAAACTGTTACTCATTGCTACTTAAACTAAACACAAATAACATTTATTAGTAGACTTATAAAGAAACTGTGAGTTATGCACTCGGTTTTTTAAATATGGCGCAGTATACGGAACAACGTATTCTGTCCACTGTTTACGTCAAATGGCATTTTTGAACATCGCTGAATCCTCCCATAGGCAAACAGAACAATTTCCCCTTTTTTAATCGCAAAAATATTATGTATAGTCCAACTTATATTATCAGGCCGATTCATGGAATCAATGTGCGCTGAAATTTTTGGCGCAAGCGTGCGAAAGCGTGCGAATCGCAGTGCAAATGTGAAAATCACAGCGAAACCCACGCACAGCGCTTCCGTGTGTGTGTAAATCCCTAGATGTGCGCTAAAATTCTGCGTGGCGCACGCTGGCGCACACGTCTCCAGACAGTGTGCGCTAAGCGCACAGCGAAAGCACACATAGCGCAGCGCACACAACAAAAGTAGGCGGAACAGGGGGCGTAACATGCAGAATGGGGAAAGCGTGAAAATGTGGGCGTCACGGGGGAAGTACAGGAGGCAAAAGCGCGGAACGCCCACATGCGCATGTTGAACACATATTCATGGAATTGAACAGGGCCAATGCGTGCACCAAAAAAGACGCGCTAATCCGGAAACACGTATGCCAGCTGCAAGCAGGCGTACATGGACCCGCGCAGCATAAAAGTGCGCGCAAACAACAAACAAGCTCAGACGCCAAGATGAATATACCGTTCCTAGCAGCAGTGGTCGTGGGATACCGCAGGAGGAGGAGGATAGTCAGGGCCAGAATTATTACACCCAGAACCAGCCTTTTTCGGATGCCTGATGACCAGGTGTATGGGAGGTACTGGTTTCCACCTCACATAATACTCGACCTGGTGAGTGAGTGGAAGGATGACCTCACATCACCCACCCTGTGCTCCCAAGCACTCAGCCCCCTGGAGAAGGTCCTCAATGTACTGCACTTCTTGGCCACTGGATCATTTCAGCGGACAAGTGCTATAGTGGGGGGGGGTGTCACAGGCCACGCAGTCACGCTGCCTACACCAGGTGTTGGCCATCATGACTGCATGCCCATCAGTCCGCGGGCACATATACCTGCCCACAACACCTGCAGAAAGGCAGGCTGCCGTCCAGGATTTCTACGGGGTGGCACAATTCCCCAAAGTGCTAGGCGCCATTGATTGCACCCATGTGGCTACCTCCCCCCAGGGCATCTGAGCACATCTATAGAAACCGCAAGCACTGGCATTCCATCAACGTGCAGGTAGTATGTGATGCCAAGGGAATCATCACCTCAGTATATGTCAACTATCCAGGATCCACCCATGACAGTTTCATTTACAGAATGTCAACTCTAAACCAGGACCTAGAAGCTGGGCAGCATGGCGATACATGGCTGCTGGGTGAGTATAAATGCCACTGCACATGCATGCATGTCAGATACTGAGTAATGTCACAACCCCACTAATGATACCCATCACCACCTCCCCAGGGGACAGTGTCCACCCTCTGAGCACCCACATGATGACGCCAATTCGGAACCCCACCACGCCACCCGAGGTAAGATACAACACAGCTTATATTGCAACCCGGGGCATAGTTGAGCGCACATTCGGAGTGCTCAAGTCACGCTTTCGCTCCCTTGACTGCTCTGGTGGGCAGCTGTTATATGCTATATGACGGTGGACATGGTGGTGCCCCCACATCCCCAACCACATGCACGCCCGCTGCGCATGGAAGGGGAAAGGGCACGTGGTGAGGCAGCCCGTATGCAGCTGGTGGCTAATTACTTCACATAAAATCACACCCCTATGAAGTGCAAACAGCCCTGGCACATACCAGCTGACAATCAATGATGATGACATAAGGGACACTCAACTGTCACAACCCTACCATCCAACATGAGAACAGCGCCATGTCACCCAACCCCTCCCCAGCTCCACCACCAAACACACCATGGCATGTCATGCAATGTGAAAGCAAACAAAGCAATGCACAAGTTCTGACACAAGTGTCACAAAGAACACTGTCCCTAATGGGAACTACCCACACACAATATGCTCCCAGTAATGTATAACTAACAGCACACATTACCAAATACTTACCACCAACACAATGCTGCAACACACCATGGAAAAATGTAAAAACATGACAGTATTAACTTCAAGTATTGGTAGTCTTACAACCTGAATACGCCAGCACATCGACCCCTTACAACTGTAGAGTGTTGCTGCCACTCAAATGCCTCAGTGTACTGCATACAACATGAACTACATCTGCAAAGTAGACAGCCTTGTGAAGACATGAGGAAGGAACCTGCAGATTAGGAGGAAGACATGGATGCACAAGCACATATCAATACACCATGCAGTGTACAATACAGCAACAATATCCACTAGGGATATCTACACAATATTGACTACAGACTGCCCACACAGCTCATGGGAGCCCAACGACACTGTGTAATTCACTGTCACTTGGTTACACCCTTTGCAAGCCCATGGAAACGGGAAGCAGGAGGGGTGTGTGTCCCACGAACCCAAGCATCTAACCCAAACTTAGGACAAGCCTGCATGTGCCCAGCTGCAATACAGAGGATGCCCACTGGAGCCACACAAGGCAACACACTGTAAAAATAAAACATAAAAAATAAAAAATAGCCATGTGTGGGCCAGGCGGAGTGGGGGAGGCCACCCAGGAGGTTCGAGGACAGGGTGCACACCAACAACCACCTGCGTGGATGTTGCGAAAAAAGAAAAAACCTCCTTGTGCTCATGGCCTGCACGGCTATGCCATTGTGGGAGAACTGCTGTCGCTCTGCTCATCCTCTACTGCTGCATCAGGAGGCGGTGGCACTATGGGAAGCAGCCCATGCAAAGCCCTGGTATGGTCCTCCATGGCAGCAAGCATACGGGTCTGGAAGGTCTGATTCTGGAGGATTATGCCCGGATCTCCTCACGTGTTGCATGCAGCTCAGCTGAGAGCGAGCATGTGAGCTGCTCCAGCTGCTGTTCTGCCCTAACATTTCGGGAAGCCTCAAGTTCAAGCAGACTCTGCCTGAGGTCATGGAGTTCTACCCTCAGGGCATCCCTGTGGCCCTGGGACTCTATTGATATGGATTCGCGCAGAGTCTCCAGTGCCGCCCGTCTGTCCCTGTTGGACACCAACATGTCTTCCCTGTGTGATTGGCAAATGGAGTCTGTTGCCTGCTGTTGTTGCTCCATCTGCCTTTCAGTGGGGATAATGGAAGTGGCCACCCTCTCCATTGCCTGAGCCATCATTTCTACTGATGTTGCCTGTTGGGTTGCCATACCGTACATGGAGTTTTCCCATACAGTATTGCCTGGTGGCGCACGGCCACCGTGTCGACGGGCACCACACCTGTTTGGGGCAAGGCGATCTGCACCTTGCTGTGCTGGCACTGCCTGAGGCTTCAGGACTACATTCCCCCTCTGATCTGCTGGCCCAGGAACAGGATCAGATGCTGTGGAGTGTGACCCTGCATCCGTAACCGCCAAAGGCGGACCTACCAACACTGACATTCCCATAGAGGGCTAATACCCCTGGTCCAGGTGGTTTGGACAGGCCAGAATCCCTGCCAGAAACACTTACCTGCGACTGCACATAAGTCTCATCATCCGACTCAGCACCTGAATAGAGGTCTGGGGAGGTGCACCCAGAGGCACCCCTGGACAGTATGGTTTGCAGTTACATTGGGTTTTCACCCACCACCACACCATGTCCCCCACTGGTGCCCAGTTGTACCTGAGATTCCTCCAGGTTCTGCGCCATCTCCTCAACCTCAACAGCACCAAGTGCGTCATCACCTGCAAAAACATGAAAGACAAAAAATGGAAACAGGTATGAGCACCATAGCACACACATAGGCCGTGACAAGCCAGAGATCCAGTACATGAATTACACATGCACCACATGACTATAACCCTGCCATGCATGCACTGTCAAAGAGTTGGAAGTGGAGTCAAAAAGGCAGACATTGAGGAGAGCAAGATGGATATGTAACACATTTGCAGCATGTTGGGTAGCACTGGCATCACACATCAGGCTGTGAGTGGCATGTCCAATACACATACATGACACATGCCACCACACAGATGTCAAGTAGCATAGCCAATTACAAAACTACAGCAATATGTCAGTGAATGAGTACTGTCACACATCCATGTCACATCGACATGATGCGAAGAATGATGCTGAATAGTGTTGCAAAATATACATGTGCCACACACTGAAACACATCCAGTGTCCAATAACACAGTCATTGTGGGCTGATCAATGGTTGGTCACTTTAACATTACAGGAAACATCTGTCATCTTCCTCATGCAAACAGGCCCTAATAAAAAATGTCTGCAGCCCAATACTCCATCGGCCTGAATGGTGTAATCATTAACATAACCAGGTAAAAAAAAGAGGCCCAGTTTGGGCTGTGAACAATGACTGAAGCATATCACATATGTTGCACTAGGGCAGAATAATGCGTAGCAAAAAAGGGAGAGTGGAAACAATCAGCCTGAATGAACACTTACAAAATCTGAACAATGTAGTTGCAAGATGACAGTTCAAGGTAAAGTGCACTAATGTGGGCCTAATTGGCAACTGTCGGCAGAAGGGATACAGTCATACCCTAATCCAAGGCATGTGAATGTATGGGAGGAAGCAAACGGGTGACCCATAACACTCAGGAGTACACACCCTCACCTGGCACTCAATCAGAACCCGTCACCCAAACAACATACACATTGATTACACACACACGCATGGGCATTCACGGGTAATCAGGTAGATCTCCCACACCTTGGATCTGTTCCTCTGTGACAAAGGTCCCAGCAACAGACTGATGTTCAGTGAGTTTGTTGTCCTCTTGTGGAGACCCACCGCCAGTCACCAGAGTAGCGGCATGATTTGATGCCAGCTTGTTCTTTGCTCTGCGTTTCAGGTCATTCCACTGCTTGTAGCAATCATCAGCTGTGCGCCTCACAAATCCAAGGGCACTTATGCGGTCCGCGATGGTCTGCCAGTGTGCCCTACGTTGACCAGGTGTGGTCTTGCACCCTGCAGTCACCAACAATTTGCGGCTTTGTGCCGACACATAGCTCACAAGTGAATCAAGTTCTGGGTCATTAAAGCTAGGCTTCCTTGACGTGCCGGAGTGTGTAGCCGTGTATGGGGTCTCAGCCTGTTGTGCCAGAGCACCCTTCTTCCTCTTTTTCAAAGGTGGAGCGGAGCCTGAGTGGCTTACGTCGCTCTGGTCAGTAGGGGCAGAAGCACTGGTGGACTGGGTAGTACGAGTGTGCGAATGCACAATGACCATAGGCCTTGGTGCAGGCATTGGCAGAAGTGTGATGTTGGCAGGGGGAACGTCAGTTTGATGGACCTGGACCAACGTTGTCATGGCTGGGAGACTCAGAGCTGGGGTGGATGGAGCTGCAGCTGCCCCTGCAGCCTCCCCACCCTGCCTACATGGGGCAGCAGATGACATAGCTGCCCCAGATCCACGTGTCTTGGTGACACCAACTTGCACCGCCACACGTGACCTAGACTTGCTGACCTGGAAGTCAGTCTGGGAGTCATCCTGTGCCAGGTCAGGTGCCACGATGGGCTGGTCCAACAAGGGCTGAGCTGGGATGGTGTCAGCCACGTTTCCCTCAACCTTGGGGGGGGGCATGGGTGTCCCTGATTGGCCCTCCACACATGGAGGTCTAGGGGCACCCTGCAAATCCCGGCCACGTCCCCTACCGCGCCCACCACGCCCACCTTTTGAAGGTCGGCCACCTTTGCCTCCCTTACCGCTTGATCGCCTCCCAACCATGGCACTGATGTTGTTGTGCGTATGGGAGTAGCAGTAAACTATTATCCTGGGCAATTGGGGGTGAAAGGGGTAGGGTACTAGATGGAATTCGTACCCTAGTGCTCTAACAAGGCTGTCTGTGACCCCTGGGGGAAGAGACGGGTTACGCAATGCGCAGGCAGCCCAAAATCAAAAAATAATGTTCACGCAACACCTCATACACCACGTGCGTGAAAAAATAAACCCGCACTATGCTGCGGCACCCAGAAACACAAAAATAAGCGTACGCATAATACACGCAGCCTACAATGACCTCTGAAGGGGTACGTGACACACGGGGCAAGCACAGTTGGTAAATACATGCGCGACTCACCGTTTGCCTGGAAAAAAACGTGAAAAAAACGCGCATGTGCGCGTAGGCAAAACCCCTGCCAAAAGAAGAACTGTACGCTGTCTGAGGAGACATGACAAAAGAAGAAGTGAACGCTGTTTGTGGAAATAGGCCCAGTAATCGCGTGTGAACCGACAAGAAGTACAGAATTCACCCCCTCGCTCTCCACGAAAAGCACGTACAAGTGAATGGGGTCCTACACGTACCTTTTAAAGCGGCCCACACGTACAGCGTCACTTACGCATGTACGCGCTAAGGCCCTTTCCTCCAATTACACGAGCTGATACTCGGACGTGCAGTTTTTGGACGTATATGATGAACATGCACCCTTGTTTATGGAAACGCCTGTGTGCGTCACGTCACTTACGTGCATAGGCCCTTTCCTCGGATTACACGCATCCACACACGGATGTGCAGTTTTTTCACGCGTGCGCTGAACCACTTTGCCCGCGTCACGTCACAGAAGCGCTTCCGCGCTAAGGTCCTTTGGTCCAATGAAACCGCATATGTGTGCTGACGCGCTTACGCGCATAGGGCCTTTTTTCGAATTACACGTTGACGTGCAAGATTTTCACGTGCCAAATCACTCCGTATCAAACTGGCCACGCAACAACACACGGAAAACCACGCTCCTGCCCAGAAGGCCGAATTACTGCCCCCCAGAGCCCCGAGCACTCTCCCACCTGCCATCTGCTGCTGCCTGCTGCCCACGTGCCCTGCTATTTGGTGCCTGCACATCAGCCAGGGTTCCAGTTGCTGTGTCCACCCATGCTGGACCAGAGGACTCCCGACTGGGATACCATCGCTCCACAGCCCAGCCCCAGGACCCAGTTGCCCACCCACGCCTGTCTCGGGGGTTGCCATGTCGGGGCAAACACCATCTGAGACCACTGGCGACCCCCAGCCAGAGAGGCAGAGGGCCACCAGCTTCAGTGTGAAGGAAGTTGGTGTCCCGGTGGAGCATGTCCTGGGGCATTTTGATGCCCTCTTCGGAACATCACGCGCCAACAAGGAAGGATGGGAGAGGATCTGGGATGACGTAGTGGTTGCCATCAACGCGGAGGGGGTGGCAACCCACGACATCAAGCACGTCAAGAAGCGCTGGGAGGACTTGAGGTCCAAGACCCTCTACAGGGCCCAGCGCCTCGTGGAGGGGGGCCGGGTCAGCATGAGTGACATCCAGATGAGGGTCCTGGAACGCGTAAGCCCAGCGCTCCATGACCAGATCCTGCAGAGGAAGACCCGTCTGGAGTTGAGCGGTAAGTGGCCAAGCATTGGTGTGTGAGACAGGGCATGTTGCAGTTTGCTAGTAGTCTGATACTTGCCTGTATGTGTGACAAAGGCCATGTATGGATGTGTGTGTGCAGGGACATCATGGTCATGCATGTGAGACCAGTAATGTGTGTGTGACTTAGGAACACCATGTATTCATGACACATGTATGTGATGATGTGTACATTCACTCATGCAGTGCGTTCACCGTTGTATGCACTGTGTCTATCCACTGTGTCTGTGGTGTGCAAGGCATGATGCTTGACCCTCCGGTGATGTGTGTGCATGGGATCAGTGTGAGCCATGATGCATGTGAGTTTGAAGGCAAGATTTTGGTTAATAGAGGCCCTTGTACATAGATGCTGGTGTTGATTGCAGGAGCCGTGCCTGTTCATGCATGTGTGTTGCGTGCATTCACCCATGTGTTGTGGAGGGACAGGATGGAAGTGACGTTAGACACTGCAACTCATGTGTTATTGCTTCCTGTCTAGGGGAATGTTGTACTGTCCCCTGATGCTTGTGTTATATGTCTCCCTCTAGGCAGCGTCAAGTGAAGAAGAGGGCGGAGACGGAGCTGTGGAGTCAAGCGGCAGGGATGCCTCCACCGGGCGGCGACGCAAGGCCCAGCCACCCTCCCAGGACTTGCCATCATCTGGGAGCAAGGGGGCTGGTGCCGCGTCTGCCTCTACGGCTGTGGTGGAAGGGCCGGGTGAGCCCCCACAGGGGCTTGCAATGGCGGAAGACGGTACGGAGACATCCAGGTTGGTGGTCTCCACAGAGGAGGAGGAGCCCGCTACTGAGCCGCACATGGGGCCTGGTGGGGGTAGTACCACTGGTGAAAGTGGTGCAGTCCAGGGCCAGGGTCAGGAGGCAGCACAGGTCACCGTGGAGGGGCCTGTGCATGTCCCTGTCCTTGACCCTGTGACTGCACCACCATGCACCAGCAGGGATGCCCCGTTCCAGGCCCGTCCGCAGGTAGGGGAGAGTACCATGTCATCTGCCTCTCCACTACCTGAGGACGTATGGGCTCCGTCCTGATTGGTGTCGCGTTGCGCACGCATGACATTCGTGATGACGTGCATTTGTCCTGGGCGTAGAACGCACATCATCACGAACAGCAGCGTCGTGACGTGGCACTGTTGGGAGGGGCCCTGGTCGGTGGGTTCCTACATGTGTCGCACACTCTGGTGGACCTCTCCTCCTCTGTGGAGACTATGCGCCAGTCGTTCTCCCTGCCATCTACTGGCCCAGATTCCACCAGGGCCCCCTGTGGACCTAGCCCGACCAACACAGCCAGCTTGGTGGAGCTCACATCCCTTCCACAGTCGGGAGTCGGCAGTCCAGCAGGGGTGGACACCACAACTGGAGACCAGCTGATGGAGGATGTGCAGGCACCATCAGACAGGGCACATGGACAGCAGCAGCAGCAGCAGGAGCAGGCTGTAGGTGGGAGTAATGATGGCTCGGGGCCATCAGCATCGGAGGGGCAGGCATTGGCCAGAGGGCAGGAGGAGCCAGGAATGGGAGTGTCTTCAGTGTGGCAGCGGTTGGGCCAGCGGATAGATGCAGAGTGGAGGCGGGCGGAAGAGGCGCGGCTCACCATGGTCAGGGCGGAGTTCTCCATGCGTCGGGTGTTGAGGCCGGCAGAGTGCCTCGAGGCAACTCGCAGGGAGTTGGAACAGGCCATGAGTGCCTCCCGGCAAGACCTCGGGGCCAGGGCAGAGGCCCGCTTCTGGGACACCGACATGGAGTTCGATGATGCCCTGGCCCGGGCCAGCACAGAGTGAGCCGCAGGACTTGCCCGCCGCCATTGTATATAGTTAGATAGTGTTAGGTTTCCTTTCTGTTTTTGTTTATTTTGGGGCGATTGACCAATGCACCAGGTTTGTGTATATTGTTCTTTATTAGGTAGTCTTTTTTGTAGGTTTCATTTCATTTGTTGGGCTCATGGACCCTGGATTGGTGATTTGTATATAGTTGAACAGTGGATTTATTTTAATTTTTTTTCATTTCACCATGGAGCAATGGATTTCACTTATTTTTTTCCCTTGGATTTGCTTTGTTGGACCGATACTTTGGACACATTTTCATTTGGATTTCTTTGAATTCTGATTTCATATTTTTGATTATTTTCTGGACATGCTGCGTTTTATTTCTTCTTCACATTATTGTGTGTTTTCTTTTCATTACATTAATTTTGGGTTCAATACATTTTTGTTTCATACTTCGATGTGTGGTATTCTCTCATTGATTTCATGCATGTCATGATGTGGGTTTTCACATTCACTTGCACCCATTGTGTGTGTGTGACGGACATGTGTTCATTTACATACTTGCCATTCGGGTTGTATCATGTAATGAGCATTTCTATGTGGGTGGATGCAATACTTGGTGGGTCTTTGGGCTGGGGTGGCGTGGGGTGTGATGTGGCTGGCCATTAGGCCCATGATTGAGGTTCGTCATGACGTGGGGGCGGGGGGACATGTGTGGGGGCCTGCTGGCAGGTGCCCCTGACTGCTGGGGGGTAGGGGTGCTGGGGGACATGAGTGGGGGCCTGCTGGCAGGTGCCCCTCACTGCTGGGGGGTGGGGGTTCTGGGGGACATGAGTGGGGGCCTGCTGGCAGGTGCCCCTGACTGCTGGGGGGTGGGGTTGCTGAGGTACATGAGTGGGGGACTGCTGGCAGGTGCCCCTGACTGCTGGGGGGTGGGGGTGCTGTGGGACATGTTTGGGACATGAGTGGGGGCCTGCTGGCAGGTGCCTCTGACTGCTGGGGGGTGGGGGTGCTGGGGGACATGTGTGGGACATGAGTGGGAGCCTGCTGGCAGGTGCCCCTGACTGCTGGGGGATGGGATTGCTGGGGGACATGTGTGGGACATGAGTGGGGGCCTGCTGGCAGGTGCCCCTGACTGCTGGGGGGTGGGGGTGCTGGGGACATGTGTGGGACATGAGTGGGGTCCTGCTGGCAGGTGCCCCTGACTACTGGGGGGTGGGGGTGCTGGGGACATGAGTGGGGGCCTGCTGGCAGGTGCCCCTGACTGCTGGGGGGTGGGGTTGCTGGGGGACATGAGTTGGTGATCAGTAGTGCAAGTTGACATGTGGCTTGGCTGGGGGGCATGCCCATGGTCGATGGGCTGCCTGCGGGACATGACCAGGGGTGCAGGGTAGTCCCCTGTGGTGTGGGCTTCCTGCAGGGGCCGTGGAGGGTGTAGAGGGAATACCTGGGAGGACCCACACTGCCAATTCACGTGTAGGACTCCCCGTGAACCCCCGAAAATCACGTACTCCGCTCTGATAGCAAAATCACGTGTGAAACTTCCCACGTACCCCAGGAATACACGTACCCCACTCGCACAGGGCCAATCACGTGTGAAACTTCCTGCGTACCCCGATTTACACGTACCCCGCTCCGATCGCGTGTGAAACCTCCTGCGCACCTCAGGAATACACGCACCCCACTTGCAAAGGGCCTTCCGCGTGTGAAACTTCCTGCGGACCCCAGGAATACACGTACCCCACTCGCACAGGGCCAATCGCATGTGAAACTTCCCGCGCACCCCCGAAATACATGTTCCCCTCTCCAATCACGTGTGAAACTTCCCGTGAACCCCAGGAATACACGCACCCCACTCGCACAGGGCCTATCGCATGTGAAACTTCCCGCGCACCCCCGATTTACACGTACCCCGATCCGATCGTGTGTGAAACTTCCCGCTAACCCCAGGAATACACGCACCTCACTCGCACAGGGCCTATCGCATGTGAAACTTCCCACGCACCCCCGATTTACACATACCCCGCTCTGATCGCATGAAACTTCCCACGCACCCCAGGAATACATGTACCTCACTCACACAGGGCCAATCGCTTGTAACTTACCACGCAACCCAGGAATACACGTATCCCACTCGCACGACGCCTATCGCATGTGAAACTTCCCGCGCACCCCTGAAATACACTTTCCCCTCTCCAAACGCGTGTGAAACTTCCCGCGCACCCCAGGAATACACGCACCCCACTCGCACAGGGCCTATTGCGTGTGAAACTTCCCACGCACCCCCGATTTACACGTTCCCCGCTCCGATCGCGTGTGAAACTTCCCGCAAACCCCAGGAATACACACACCCCACTCGCACAGGGCCTATTGCGTGTGAAACTTCCTGCGCAACCCCTGATTTACACCTACCTCGCTCCGATCGCATGTGAAACTTCCCGCGAACCCCAGTAATCCATGTACCCCACTTGCACAGGGCCAATCGCGTGTGAAACTTCCCGCGCACCCCGATTTACACGTACCCCGCTCCGATCGTGTGTGAAACCTCCTGCGCACCACAGGAATACACGCACCCCACTCACACAGGGCCTTTCGCGTGTGAAACTTCCTGCGCACCCCAGGAATACACGTACCCCACTCGCACAGGGCCAATCGCGTGAGAAACTTCCCGCGCACCCCAGGAGTACACGTACCCCACTCGTACAGGGCCTATCGCATGTGAAACTTCCCACACACCCCCGAAATACACGTTCCCCTCTCCAATCGCGTGTGAAACTTCCCGTGAACCCCAGGAATACACGCACCCCATTCGCACAGGGCCTATAGCGTGTGAAACTTCCCGCGCACCCCCGATTTACACATACCCCGCTCCCATCGCGTGTGAAACTTCCCGCGCACCCCAGGAATACATGTACCCCACTCGTACAGGGCCAATCGCGTGTGAAACTTACCGCGCAACCCAGGAATACACGTATCCCACTTCCACAGCGTCTATCGCATGTGAAACTTCCCACACACCCCCGAAATACACGTTCCCCTCTCCAATCGCGTGTGAAACTTCCTGCGCACCCCAGGAATACACGCACCCCACTCGCACAGGGCCTATCGCGTGTGAAAATTCCCGCGCACCCCAGGAATACACGTCCCCCATTCGCACAGGGCCAATCGCATGTGAAACTTCCCACGAACCCCAGTAATCCACGTACCCCACTTGCACAGGGCCCCAATCGCGTGTGAAACTTCCCCCGCACCCCCGATTTACCCGTAGTCCGCTCCAATCACGTGTGAAACCTCCCGCGCACCCCAGGAATACATGTAGCACACTCGCACAGGGCCAATCGCGTGTGAAACCTCCCGTGCACCCACGAATTACACGTGCCCCACTCCAATCGCGTGTGAAACTTCCCGCGCACCCCGAATTACACGTACCCCACTCCGATCGCGTGTGAAACTTCCCGCCCACACCCGAAATACACGTCCCACGCTCCTATCGCGTTTGAAACCTCTCGCGCACCCCAGGAATACATGCACCCCACTCGCACAGGGCCTATCGCGTGTGAAACTTCCCGCGCACCCCCGAATTACACGTACCCCGCTCCGATCGCACGTGAAACTTCCCTCCCACACCCGAAATACACGTACCACGCTCCAATCGCGTGTGAAACTGTATACAGGTACAGGGTTAGCGCAGCCCTTTGTGCTGGATTGGGGATTTTGATGGCTTTTCCTTGCGCAAGGGGCGTTCTTGGTGGCGTAACTGGCGCTGCTGCAGGGTCGCTGCGCCACTGTGCGCCACGGCTGGTTTTGGTAGCTAAAATCCATGAATACGCTGTCGGCGGAAATGGATTTTAGCACACGCGGCTGGTGCAGAGATTCACACGTGCACACTGTGCGCCAGCTGCGTGCGCCACTTGTGGGCTAAATTCTATGAATTACCCTCTATATTCGGTAGTTCCATTCTTGTGGCGTAACGCACAGTGTCAGGTCTGAACAACGGTTTGCATAAATTGAAACTAAATGTTCCAATGTCCACTCTCAACACAGTAAATGTTATAATTTTTGGGGGCATTCCACAGCTTCTGCTCTTCTAGCCTGGCGATTGCTCCCTTTGGTCCAAGGTCACATCACAATTGAAGCTTGTTTTCAGCGTGTATGTTTGGTAGGTTTCGTTTTTGTGAAAGAATGCCACAATATTATAACATACCGACAAGATGCTGCACTGTGAACTGATTTAATTTCTTCTATTCCCCCAAGCATCATCCCACGAAGTGACCTTCACTCTTTGGAGCAATGAGCACAGCTGGCCCACGTGGCATTTGAAAAACCCAAGAAAAAGAAACAAATTGTTGGCTGGCATCCACCAATACCGCACAATCTTGAATACTGTCTCACCCATCACTAGTGCGCTTTATGAACCTACATGTGATGTCATTCACGACGCTGTGGCCTTTAAATCTGGAGTCTCCATGTTAACGAAGAGCAGCCACCTTCGATGATTATTTTTTTAATTCCCGAATAAAGTTAATTTAATTATTTATTTTATCAGATATACTTTTAGCCAAAAGACATTGTATAACACAAGAACATACAGACATCTACAGGTAGTTGATACAAGCTAAAATCACACAATTCTAAAAAAATATAATATCTAATACACATTAAAATACATCATTCAATACATTTTAAAATCGCCACAATCTTTACATAAAAAACAACAAAATAATATATTAGATTAGTATCATTACCTCTCATAAAAGACATCCATAATTCAGTGGTATTTGTCATATCAATTGCATTGTTAAAAGATTTGGTTCTGATTGCAGTTAGACTTTCACAATTCATGATTAAATGGTAAAGTGACTCATAAACATTATTGCCACGTAGGCGACATTTCCTCATATCGTGTGGGATACTAATAATATCTCCTTTGGTTGCAAGCGCTTCCGTCAAGTTAAATTTCATTATGAGATAGGTGAGAAAAGTACTAGTGCAAGGATATGCGACAATGTATTTAAGGGACATTGTTCTCGTTAGATACTCTTCAAGAAATGGACCGCTATTTGACTTGGAATAAAGTTAACCTTGGTAAACCCTGCAACCTATTTCTTCGGCTTCTTTCACGAGAGGTTTGTATTCATTATGCTGTGAGCGTAACATGGGACAGCCGTTCACACTATCTATCCCACCTAAGGCTCCCCTGTCTAAGTGCAAGTGAGACAGGTCACATTGCTTGACTATGCAAGGTTAGTTGTATTCATGATCTGACTAGGACTTGTGTCAATCGGCTGTGTGTGTGCATAGGGTAAGCGCCGATGAGCATTAGACAAGTTTTCTGATTCATTCATAATTTCCAAATGCGGATCCGGGAAAACTGTAGCCTTGTGCAACAATGAAGTAGAATGCGAAGTCACACAATCACGATGGTCAAGTGAAAATCGTATCTTCTTGGGAAAGCCGTAGCAAGTCAGGAAGGGGCCTGAGGCGATGAAGAATTGGTTTCCACTATACCAGTAAGGTGTGACGTTGGTGGAAGATATGTTTTTTTATTTTTTTCTTATATTTTATTTCAGCTCATTACGAATTTTTTTTTAAAAAAAACAAAGCAAAACTTCTTTCTTTACAACTGGATCTATAGCAAGGTTAACTGGCAACTTTAGTCTCTCAGGCTTCTGATTTCTCTAGTTCTGTTCTGTTCTCACTTTCTACCATAGTTCTTTGAGTCCACTTTGGAGTCTTCGTCATTTATGTTTTTTTGTTCCAGTTTTTTTGCTAGCTCTCCAAGGTATGTCGTTAGTGCGAACATTATTTGCCTGTTTGAACCTTCGTGAAGTAGCGCCCATGTGTCATCATTAGTTTGGTATTTACTCCCTGTGATTACCTTTTTTAGGTGAGTTTCTCTCCTGGTGGAAGTATGCACAATTCAAGACCAGATGTTTTAGAGATTCTTTTTACAGTCGACACAATCAACACAAGTCATCTTTCTCTTTGCTTCTTTTCCAGAGATTTAATACTTGTTTGGTCTTGAACAAATTCAGGTGGAACATAATAAATGGCTTCCTTCTTATTGGACAAGGGAAGCGTTCTAAGTATTTTGGTGTCTTGCTGAGCATTCTTGCTTCCGAAGGAGCATCTTCCATGCGTCTATAGGATGCCCTTAATGCTATTGTTTTGCACCAATCGCATTCCCATCGTTTTTTCTTTAATTTCTTGGGGTTTTGTTTTAAGGTTTTCGCATTTGTTCCAATGGTCTCCAACATTTTTTCCCAATTTGCTTTCCACTGCATAGAGATGGTATCAGTTGGTGACTTATTTGGGCAGTTTAATATATTAAATTGAGGGAGTTCATCCGCTCCCAGAATCTTTCTATACAAAGTTAGAGTGTTCCATTGCACTCTCGCGTTGATTGATGTAAGACCTAATTCGTATCGCAGGCAAGCGACAGGCACACCTTTGGGCAGTTGAAGAGCTCTTGCCCAAAAGGTGTTCTCACACCGCATCCAGGTGTTGAAGGAGCAGCCCAACATTGTTTCGGCACCAAAGATTAGTGTTGGGATGGCCACTGTTTTTTGAAATCTGGAAACAGCCTCTGAGTACAGGCCAATCCAGCCAACATAGAATTCCTTTGGTAGACTCTATCCATTGTACTGGGAATCTTAGCAAGAAATCACTTAGTCTATAATAGGCACGGTATAAAACTATGAATTGTATTCAGTATAACTGTCATTCGGTCCGAGTTGGACCTTGGGGTGTAATATTCAATGACAGGTGCTTTTCGGTTCACAGAGCAGGGGAAGCCATGAATTCAAATTAGTTGTTGACCACAGTTACACTGAAGGTAGGTAAAACTGATACTACAAGGCACTGAAAGCCTTATGTAACCTAGGATTCCTTTTGTGTGTGTCCAAAACAGACCACAATATCATATGATGATATGATATGGCAATTATAATGCACATTTTCACAAGTGCTTCAAGGCGGGACGAGTCAAGGGAGGGGAGACAGAGGGAAGACAGAGACAAAGATCTTAGTAGGCCAGGTGACATTGAGATTGTGAAAGTGCAAAACGAAGGTGGGAAGGGTAAAAGTGCCAGGAGAAAGTGGAAGGGGGCAGTGGAGTGCTTAGGATAAACAGTCAAAATAAATAAAGGAAGACAATAAATAAAAAGCATGACCAGCAGGTGGAAAGTGCAAGGGTAAGTACAGACAACAGGTGTGCTGGTAGGGGGTAGTAGGTATACAGAAACAGTCCCCGAATGCAAGTGTTGCAAGAGGGCAGTGCAGGTGGGCAACTGGCAGGGAGGGGACCTGGGCCCGAGATCAAAGGGTAGCCAGGTCAGACTGTATCCTGGCAACCAGCACAGTTTCAGTTTCAGTCAACAGATTAGCAGGGGATAGGAGGAGATCAAACAGATAGAGATATAGGAGAGGAAGGACCCAAGTTGGAACAGGGAGGGTCGATCGGAGAGGAAATAAGTCAGCCAACCAGGGCATGATCGGTGATACCCTGGTTATCATGGAGATGGCTGAGCAGGATGATAGGGTTCACCATGTCAAAGGCAGAGTAGCGATCGAGAAAGATGAGGACACCCGGGTGAAGGAATCAAGGTTGGAGAGCATGTCCTCTGGGATGTTCAGGAGAGCAATTTTCTGTGTGTCCGGAGGAAGTACACAAAGCATCCGGTTGGATTTTAAAGTCTCCAAGAAGGAGAATATCACAAGTATTCTTGTTAATTAAGAGGCATTAAGTAATCATTAATGATGACTCTGGACAGAGTGGAAATAGGCCAGAGGGACTCCCACCGGGTGCCACCAGTAATGGGAGAAGAAGAGAAAGGATAAAGCACACAGACCATATGTAGAGTCCATAGGTGTGGCGAGGGAAAAACAAAGAGGATGTCAGTGAGGGTTTGCCTCGAAGTAGCACAGGTGTAGGTATCAGTGATAGAGAGGCCTGGGTTGGAGACCAGGTTGTCCTTCGTAAACGTCTTCCTACCACATTTTGTGAGGAGAGCAGGGTAGTCGATAGTGAAACAGTTACAAAAGATAGGAGAGACAGAGAGCACCATGGAGTTGGTAGGCAAACGGAAGGAGAGGAATGATGTTGGAGGGGGCTGGGAAAAACACAAGGGAAGGACACAGGGAGGGGCGCATGCAAAGCAAAACACTGAGTCACACTGTTTGGAAACCTAGCACCAATAGGCACTTATTGCCAAAAAGCTGACAAAGAGGATACATTGGAAAATGACATTTTGAACATGATGGTGTGCTATGTAGAGCTAAGGATCACCAAAAAAAAACACACACATCAAAAGACTGAAATAGTCTCTGAGTGAGTAAAAAGGGCCCACTCGCCGAGGTGTTTGTAAAATAAAACACTGCTAAGGCAGAACATTCTGGAAGTTATGGGGATGACACATGTCAGTCGATTGATCATTGCTATGAAAATCTTACCCACAATAGGCTTTCAATGCCAGTGCCAAGCACTGCATATGTGGATGTGGTTTGGTTCTAGAAGTAGGGTTTGACAGACGTCAAGTCTCAGTGTCCTGTTGACTGATGGCAAATATCCATTTTCCCATCAGTATTTCAGCAAACGAAATGGGGAATGCAGCACCAATGTGCTAGGGCAATCCCATTTTCAAATATATCACCATATATCACCAACAGCAATCGCAGACATGTGTCTTATTGTTCGAGGAACATTAATATCAATGAAGGGAAGGTGAAAGAAATACATTAATGAATCATAAACCAAATTTAATCTGCATAATTAAATACTTTTTAATACTTTTTGTAGCATTGATATTGAGTGTAATAGCAATCAATTGTTGAAGTACTATGTACTAACATTGGGGAACATATCAAAAATGTTATTGTGAGAAGATTGTGAAGACAGCTACTCATTATTTATATTGGGAAGTCAACTGTTCTACAAGTACCTCTTTAGGTGGACAGGGCTCGTTTGCAATGTTTTGTGACACTGGATGTGTCCTAGGAACAAAATCCGGATCGATTCCATGAGTATGCATAGTCAACACATTCAATGTCAAATCTTTCACAAATTCGAATTCCATTTCCTGGTATATTGGCCTGGCCACCCATTGTTTGCTTAATTTTATGAAGGCCTTGAGGGAACAAAGCATCTCAAAATGTCCTGCAGTTTTCGCTTGTTCTCTCCCAATGATCTTGTTGTGCGCAAGTGCAGCTAGTCTTCTTCTGGCCCCCAAACTGTCTATGCCAAAACACAATGGCCCTCATTACAACAGTGGCGGTAACCCATGACGCTATTAGCACCATGGTTGCTGCCGGTGTTGTAACGAGTCTGCCAATGTTCAATGGGGAATTACCCCCCCACTCCAAGGTTGGCGGGGTGGTAATTCCCCATTGAACATTAGCCCTTCCCCATTCCCATTTTTGCCCCATAGGGCTCAATGGGACTGGGGAAGGCGGTAATTACGGTACCGCAAATTGCGGTACCGTAATTACCTCGAAGGTCCCTTTGCGGGTCCCTACTTTGACGGCTGGTCCAGACCAGCCATTCAGGTCGGGTCCCGCAAAGGGACCTCGTAATTAGGCGCTTAGGGGTTAACGGCGCCGCAGCCTTTTATGGCGCCGTTAACCCCTTAGCGCCAGGGTCGTAATGACCTCCAATGTATTGGGCCTGTACTTTAGGCACATATTGTGGAACACCTCTAAATCTCGAGAATGGCAGAATTCTGTGAGTCCCTTCATGTCTCTTGAAAGCATTTTGTTGTACACGGTCTTCTCAAGAGCTTTGTGTGGAGGTGAACATGTCACCAACCACTTATTTTTGCATTTTTGCTCCTCCGATAAAGGTCCATTTGCACATTTGTGAAAATGTTGACTTTCTGTCCATGAGTGTATGTTGGAACAATGGTGCATCAATGAATGCCATTTTGCAAGTAGAATTTCTACAGAGCCATCCCAAGTTTTGGAGCTCCACCCAAGATGGTTGCTGATAGACTGACACCACTGTAAGATTATTTCCGAATCCTTTTTTCTACCAGCAGCTGTAATTTTTTATTGACTGATTTGGCAATGTGACATATATCAAATTGATGGCAAATGTGTGGAAACTGCTCTTGCATGTGCTTGGCTATCAAAACATGACTGTCAGTGGCTGTCACGTCTATTTGCATTCCCCTCGATTGAAGATGTTCGACGGATTTGATGTTTCTCCATGGCCACAGAAGATGTACTTTCGGACACCAGCACTATCTCCGAACTTACAATTTGTTTTACTTTCCATGTCTTGAAAGTGGTATGTGCAGTACTTGGCTGAAAATCCTGGGCTGTCACACTGTGCATCGCCAGCTAGCCAGAAACGTGTGCCAGAGAATGTGCTTTTGATTGACATCTGTTCAATTTTCCAGGCTTGACTAATAGCGGGAAATTCCCTTTGATATTTGTAGTACTGGATTTTAGCAGGGAGATCAACTCCCACAAACTGGAAATTTTACCAAAGTAGACCCACTGAAAAGTAAAGCTGCTGAACATAGTGGATTTCCATCTGACACTTTGCCCAGCTTTGGTTGATCGGACCATGAAAATGTATTATGGAGGTGGACACAGCTTGCTTGCATTTTCAGGTTAGTGCCTTGTAATACACGAGACACACTCACCAATGGCTGCATGTATATGTTACCCCTCAATGTATGTACACATTTCAGCATCTATACAATCTCTAACAGGCAGCTGTCGAATACAATGTATTTTTGCTCCTTTAACAGCCAATCATCTGGCATGATGCATGTGGATTGTGACTCAACTGTTGTGGATAAATCTCCAAAACTAGGTAAAGCTTCAGTCAATGTTATTTCAGGTTGTGATATTTGCACACAAATTGGAGAAACAGTTAAAATCGAATATTTCTTAGGTGGAACATTTTTGGCGGGTGTAGATTGAGTCAAAGTGCCTGCGAGGAATTGCAATGCATCTTCATTGTATTCTGTTTCATTGTGTTGAGTTGTCAAATGGTAGCAATGTCCATGGACACTTTTCAGGGTTCAGCGATCACATAGCATTCGCTTTCCGGCATTTGGGCATAAGCATCACAAGTCTGCTTATTGAGTGGACCACGCTGCACCTCCAATATGAGTTGCTCCATTGTGAAATCTCTTTGGCAAGTGAGATCTTTGGTTTCATTTGTTACTGTCTGTAGCTTTATACTTCTCTTCCTTTTGGGCCTCTAAGAGATGTTGAAAAACATGCTCAATGTGTAGCACACAAATAGCACATACCACTTTAAAAACAAAAACATATGAATAAAATGCCAGTCTAAACATTTCTAAAGAAATATTTGTTTGTTTTTACCCTTGTTTTCTTTCTTTTCGTTGAAACCGTGGGATTCTCTTCTGGTCCATGTGCCTCCTCTTCTAATTCAACAGATTGTATACCTTCCTTGAATCCAATATTCATAAAAAAATAAAAAATTCTATCATACTGGAAATTAAAATCTTTCTTTGCAGAGAGCACTTACACATATATCTTGGAAAACAGTGTACTTTATTTAGTCATAATATACATTTCATATTTCACATGATAACCTTCCAAGAGTTCACATGTACTTGATCAAACATCACTGTGGAAAACATGACTGTAATGTTGAACTCAAACTTTTTTATAATATATTCTGCATTAGTTAAGAAGTGTAACGTTAGAACCGGAATCATAAAGGTTCGAAACAGTGCACGGTCACATACATTTCACTCTCTAATAATATCCTTTGTAGGATTTACATTTATTCTTTCAAGGGAAATGTAAGTGTGCATACCTCATACTCTGAACTGGTTGCAATGGAGGAAATGATTTTAGTCGAAGTTCCAGAATCCCCCTGTAACACAGTACTTGTTTTAGTACGCATGAAAACAGCAAAATGGAACTGAGACAAACAGATGCAGACATGGTACAAATGGAGAGAAACCCATACATGCCACTTAGTGTTACTAACGGATAGCACACATCGCCATTTTCATTTCATTTGAAATTGCAAGCATAACACATTCTCGTAAAGGACAAGTACAAGAAAATTACTTGATAGGGGAGTGAACTTGATGTTGACTCCGGAAAAGAAATTGATGCAGAATCTTGCTCCTTCACTTTCCGTGCATTGTCATAAAGTGGTACAAGGGAAAATTAAAGTTGTAGTAGATATGAGGGCAGATCCAATGCTCGAGAATATCACTTTGTGCATGTTGGTAGGACTCACCATTGGGACACTGGACGTGTCAGTGGTTTCGTCAGTTGTGAGGGTCTGTGCTTCCATCACTGTGCTCTATGCAAAAAAAGGGACACGTCGAGCAACCGATTACGAAAACATAATGTGACTTTTAAAGGGCACAATGGCATTATTTATACTGGTCATAATTGCTTGATTTATTAGAGGATCAAGAAAGTGGGGACCGTTGTAGTATACTGAAATCTAGTATGGTAAAAATTCAATACAATCTGGTAGCTATGGAAACTTTAGTAAGACACTTTTGAAGACAAAATATACACCGAAAGCACAAATCCGTTCATGAAGTTACCATTTTAGTACCCTACCAGATTAAGATCGAGAGATCATAGATAGTACTTATTTATGCAGCCCATCGTCCTACATAACAAAAAACACAGCTAATTCATCATGCAGGACTCACCGGAGGCAGCATGTGCAGAAATTCGGTTGGAATTGCGTTTGGAAGCAATTTACGAAGAATTCGGAGCTAACGCTTTTTTATGTACTCAGATCGTTCGTACATATCCCTTGTAAAGTGCCGTCTGCAGTTTCGGAATCGACTGTCCCTCACATCCTTCAACACATCTTGGGCTCTACTTTCTTTCTCGTCCACCAGAAAACCACAATATTTAAGCCATTTTCTTATTAAATCATTAAATCAATATACATCGGGAATGTATACATGACCATGCCCAGACTTTTTGCATGGCTCATAGAAGGGCAACTGAGAACCATACAAGCAGGCTTCTTGAAAAGTCTGTAAGATCTGTATACAATGCATAAATAACTTTAAATAAAAAGTGTATGCATATGATTGATGTAATTATATTACAGATTCAATGAAAACACTTTGTTAAGGGGACGTTATGGTTAAGTTGCACTAATAAAAACCTTTGAAATTCACTGAAAAAACTTTGTTAAAGGGACGTTATGGTTTCAAGTAAAATCGAAAACCCCAGAAATTCGCCAGTTATGGTAATCTAAACAACCATAACTCGCGCCACCACCGTGCACTGTTAAGACTAAAACCCAGGACATCAAAGATGACATCACAAATGTCAGGTTTTTATTAGTGCAACTTAACCATAACGTCCCCTTAACAAAGTTTTTTCATTGAATTTCATAGGTTTTTATTAGTGCAACTTAACCATAACGTCCCTTTAACAAAGGTTCTTCATTGAATTTCATAGGTTTTTATTAGTCCAACTTAACCATAATGCCCCTTTAACAAAGTTTTTTCAGTGAATGTCATAGGTTTTGACCAGTTCATGCTATTTTCCTAGAACTTACTAATATCATACTTAACCAATATAGCAATGTGTGTGTCCAATTTACAAAGTGTCACCTTAAAACGCTGAAATTTCCCACCTTCTGGAATCATTTTTAACACTTCCATACACTTTTTTCAACTATTTCAACTAGTTTTGCATCCGTAGACGTCTACGAACATCTGACTTCATAGCGGACCTTCCGGACAGTGCCACATGACCATATGCTGGTGCGCAGCATGATGACGTGTCCAAGAACCTGTCCGCACTTCATGATAAGATCTCTGTTTCGTGGACAGTTGTGAACTGCATTTTCTACTGATCTAGGAACTTTCAACTTCAAAATTTCCCTTGCACAGCTCCAACACCTATTCCTACTCATTATCCATTAACAATCTAGTAAACAGTACATACTTTTAGCAAAACTGCTATTTATCTTAAAATGGCATCAGCTAATGCCATCCCTCCTCCCCAAAAGCCACCACCACTGCTGTAATCAAGGAGCATGAGAAACACTGCCCCCTACCTTAGAAATAACACATGCGCAACATTTTCCTTTGTCCACCTACCCCTCCATATTAGTGTTTGGTTCCTCTTCCCTCATTTCCCTCCCCACCTTTTGTTCTCAGCTCTCCTGCCAAACCACCTTTCACAGTTAAAAAATAGAACTAAAAAACATGTATAGACTACATCGCCTTTATATTTCTCAGTAAAGTACCTAGACTCAATAAGATTTTCCAACATTTCCATTTGCATTTTGCGTTATGCTAATGGGAATATTGTGGCGTTCATCCTCCGTTCCAGGTACTGGAACGGTGGATACTGGCCCAGCAGCCCACGTTATCAGCCCAAGCAAAGCGAGGGTGGATAACGAGATCTCTGGACCATTATCCCCCATTCCAGCCCCTGAAATTGGGGATCAAGGCCATTAGCACCCTAGGTTCCCAAAGCGGGAACCCGGAGTGCTAAAAAAGAGGATTTTTCTTCCTACACCGGGCCGCCTACAGCGACCCGGTGTAGGGAGGGAAATCCTTTTCCAAGATGGCCACCACGGAAAGGGAAGGCGAGGGTTCCTATAGCCTGCAGAAGGCAAAAACAGAACCGTATGACCATATTACCACAAGCATAATTTTCTTCCCTTTCAGATCGATCCTAATTTCGAATAACTTTACCACAAAGCCAGTCCCAGGTGGGCATGGCCATTTTAATTCTATGTTTTGTCCCATGTGGTCATGGCCAGTAGCCAGATTGTCTGGATCATGACCTTATTCCATGACCCGGACAATCTGGCCACTGCCTATGGCCACAGGCTACCCCTCAGTCACTAACGGTATACTGCTATTTTTTGTAGCTACATTATGACACTTGTCAAATATTAAAACACTGGCAATGCTCCTTACGCAAGTTTGCTAGAAATCCACCATTGTTTTATTTTTTCAAAAGTGTCAAATATATGCACATACAATCGTCATATAACCTAGCCCCCACTTGACAAAATCCATTCAGACTTATCGAAAACATCTGTATCTAGATCTATAATCTTTTTGCAAACCTTTGTGTAGATTTGTCAAATGGCACCACATTTATAAGCCTTTACAATATTTTGGGACCCACCTTCTAATTTTTCTACCCCTTGACAGACTCCCACCAAACTTTGCATACTCACTGAGGTCAGAAATGTACATGCAAAATCTCATGCAGTTCCATTAAGTGGTGCCAAAGTTATAAGCCATCCAAGAACTGCATTTCACCAACCCTGTAATGCTGAGGTGTCCGCTGACCTTTCAGGACCGTTCGCGAACATCCGAACTGTTCGTGGACTTTCGCGGCAAAAAAAACACCTGTTTTTTTGCTTCTTGCAGCCATATCCCATCCGGTCCTCATCACCCCTCACCTCCCCAGAGATTATTTGATAAGTTTGACAAGTGCAATTTTGTGTTTTTTAATATGTTTTTACCACGATGTCCGCGGACACCGGACGCTATCCATGAATCCAAGATGGAGGGCGTTTCCAAAAATCTGACGCACTTCACGCTCTTCACCATCCAATCAGCAAATATGTTGCATGTCCGCAGACATGACGCAAGCCGATTAACCAATCAGTGTCCTGTCCGCGGAGCGAACAGGGAAGTGTGTCCACAGAGATATCACCAACTTTTTGTGACCTACTTTTTGGTCATTTTAAAAAAAAACTACTGGAGGGATTTTCACCAAATTTACAAATGCATGCTTTCGGGACAAAGCCGCTGCTCCTGCTGCAAATTTGGTGAAAATCCGTCCAGCGGTTTGGCCTGTAGGTGTGAGCACATTTTCTTCCCCATTCAGTCTATGGGAAAAAAATAAATTTTGGGACCCCCCTTTAACTTTACCCCCCCCCTTGACCAAACCTCACCAAAATTCACAGTGGGCCATATACTTTTTTGCAAAGTTTGGTGTGGATTTGTCCAGGGGGAGCGAAGTTATAAGTCACCCAAAAAGTGTGCTTCCTATGGGTTTAGCAACTTAACCATAACTACTACACGGCAACTACCGTGGCCATGTAATGTCTATGCAATATTTGTTTTAGTCAAATAATGAAAACCTCTGTAACATTACCAAATAAACACAGTGATAACTATCTTACAGAAATGATTGGTATATAGCAAAGAGTAACTTTTTTCTCACCCGTTGAATGTTCTTTCAAGTATCAAAAGGGAACATGCATACAATCAAGGACCATGAAAGATTCAATTCTATTACAATGCACATTAATGCAATGTGCTATTTTTTTTTAGATCAAAATACTTGAAACATTAGACAATGGTGAAGTCATTAGGCTACACAAACATTCCAATGTTCGGTACAATTGGTGGAAATAGAAAAAAAAAGGATATCAGCAATCGATGAATATAGAGAAGTAAATCAGGGACCTACCACCCTTACCTGGATGAACAAACAAGCCGATCCAGCAAGCAGGGGAGCAACTATCTGGGGAACAATTTGCACAACAAACAGATATCTTACTGAGCACAGAGATGTTCTCCTGTTAAATGTCAAGGTGTTTATAAAGGATTAGAAAAGATGGGTGTGTATGTGAATGTGTGACATGTTTGTTGTGGTGTCTTGCAGAGGGGAGCCTGGAGACAGTGGGTGTGGGGAGGTCATGAGAACAATGGTCACCGTGCAGAAGAACCCTTTTGAAGTGTACATGGTGTTTGGCACCTTGGCCGTTGCCACCCATCCAGCCCCCTTGCGAGCGCATGGCCATAGGTGCAAACTGCCACTGATACTGGAGGTGGATGGATGGGCATGAGGCAAGCACCAAAGGCCCGGAACACTGCTGCAGGGAGACACACTTTTGTGGACTGCAGGGGCGGCGTCTTGAAGAGGGGGGCCTGGAGACACTGGGTCTGGGGAGGCCATGAGAACAATCGTCACTGTTTCCACCCAACCAGTACCGGAGTGGGGTATAATGGAGAGGGGATGATTTGGTGTGGACGAGTTGTACTTAAAAGGGCACCAATTATTCTTTTATGTCCCTCATAAACCATTGAGTGTGTTCTTGATTCACTGAATAATTGAAAAAACTATTTGTATATGCTCATTTGTATTTTATTTAGTTTGGTGATGTTGATTGGTGATGTTGGTTGAGTGTGTTAAAATCCCCTGTACTATCCGCTGTCCCTGGGGAATTTTACACAAATGGCTCCAACGACACAGGCAGGTATTACTCATCGAACGCGGAATCCAAGCCGCTCATAAAGCCACCATGTAAACTAATGGTAGGACACCAGCCTGAACCACCTGTGGAAGAGAAGTCTTGTTTCTTAGTTGAAAGTGAAGACTCTGGTTTGCAGAAAGCAAGAGAAATATATCCAATTTGAAGACTAAATTAATTTGTCAGTGATCGATAAAAGTTACAGCAATGTAGGAGACAAACATGAAATATTATTTGTCTCAGTGGTAAAAATGAATCACACCTAGAGTATACTTACTCATTCCTTGGATTGCGAGGGCGAACTGTTGAGCGAAGTTCCTGCATAAGCACCATCATAATCCTCAACACGGACCTTGTGAGGCAGGCTGCCCTGAAGTCATGCAACTCGGTAACGCATAGCGGTGGTGTGTCTTCTTCTGATATGTAGGCCAAGCATCCAGAGTTTTCTTTGCAGCAGCAGCTCTCCACCTCAGTTGGCATGACCATGCAGCGACTGCAAGTACACCAGGTGGCAGCGTCTTCCATGCGACTAGGCTCAGGCTCATGCTCCGGTGATTCATCTTCCCAACTATTGTTCGATTCTCCATTGTTTCCTCATCTTTCTCTTTCAATTACTTCCTTCTCTGAATAATCAGGCGTGTACTGGTAGGGCTGTATTGCTACCAATATACGACACAGTTTTAAATAAAATGCAAGAAACAATTGAAAGTGTAAGTATCCGTTCTCATGGGCTTTGTGCTAAGAAAGTAGCTGAACAGAGCAGAAACGAGTCACAGGCAATCCAAAATAAAGACTGTTAAACGATTGAAAAGGCAACTCTGATGTTGTCTGATGAGACGGGGTCTGTTTATACTTATTGAGGAAAGAGGAGTCCAGCCATTCCCATGGAGACACGTCAATAGCTCGCGCAGAGAGAACCTTGACACGAGACGTACATTGGCTTTGTGAAAAGGGGCGTAAGTGTCTAGTAATGTCAGCTTCAGGGGCGGGGGATATGATTTAGTGCTGCAGGGACACTCGACCTTAAGGCGATGCAGCAACGGATAAGATTAGCACAAGATGGCCATACCCAACCCCTTGTTTTCGCATGTGTAAAATTGAGGAAAACTAAGGTAAAATGCATAGGAACTTTTTTTGTGATCAATCACATTCTGAAAAACACATGCCTGAATGATCGGGACAATAACATTTTTGAGTGCACTATCCCTTTAAGAGGATTTGCAACAGTAATCATGCATTATGAAGACAGACACTCCTCCTACATCAATGTATGAATGGCAGGTGTTTGTGTCCCATCACTTGTCCAGTGTCTGTGGATGTCTAAGACAATACAGGTATGTTTCGGATCAGGTGGCTGACCTAATGTGTCTCAGGGTAGATTCTACCCTCACTGCCAGGTGCTGTGCAAGATGTACATGTTGGCTGTGCTGCATAGCTCACCTTCAGTGCCTACAAGCAAGTCTTTATGGATGGCCATACAAGCAGATGCATGTGGCAGGAAAGACTAAAGTCAAAAAGGAAACCTGACAGACAGATTTCAATTTCCTTGTGTTCTTCCAGTAAATGGCATGTATCAACCAGATGTGCGGTACGTATAGTAATCTCTTGGTGACATATTATTTGAACCCTCGTACCAGGTCCTGCATGCTACACACTCATATGTTCATGAATGGGAAGAAGAAGAGGGCAGGGTTGGTAAAGTGCCAGTAACTGACACAGTGAAATCTGATTTCAAATATATGTAACACCACCATGTCCAGTGCAATTTCCCAGTCTGCTCTCCAACCTGGGTGTGTGCCACAACCTTATGTTGTGGCACCCACTGAAAAGATAAATCAATGTGAAAGCCTCCTCTACAGCTTACACCTGCCAATTAATGACTGCCTGCAGACCGCTCCTGACCACCTCTAACTACATAGCCATACCTTGAGCATTAGTCCTTTCAAAACATGACTATTGTACTGCACTCTGAGAAATAACCAACAAAACCTAAAAAAAATTGCAAGTAGTACAGAACAACGCCATTAGATCAGTGCTGATTATCCTGAGATTCCAACACATATCCGAAACCAGACACAACCTGAATTGGCTATCTATCAAGCGAAGGATTACATTCAAATCCCTGTCACTTACACACAAGTCCCTCACGAATTTAGCACCTAGCTACTTGTCCGACAACCTCACTTGCAACATTTCAGACTGTCCTACCAGTTCGCAGAAGCCCATCACCCCAAGATCCCCAGATTCAAACTTCAAAAGGCAGGAGGTAATAGCTTTCCTGTTCTAGCAGCTAAACTGTGGAACAAGCTACCAATAACTCTCAGAACACAACCTATCTACTACAGATTCGGGTAAAATGTAAAAATGTGTCTCCTTGTGTAAGAGACTTAGAAATTCTCTCTCACCACCCGATCTTTGCCTGTACTTACTGTACTGTATTACATTGTTGTAATTACACTGTACTTCATCCTGTTGTATTTAATTATCTAAATATAAGTATGTAACTATGTAACAACGTCTATGCAAGACATGTGCCCAGATGCCTGAGGGCTTGGTGCGTTCTACAAATAAACAAAATACAAATACAAATATGCAATCCCTTCTTTCTAACAACCTCCTACCCCTGAGATGTGTCCCCTATGCAGTTGCACCAACTATCAATGTACTTTGCAAATGAGGTAACATGAATCGCACAACCATATACCTGTGCTCTGACCTATTGCAAGTCTACTACACCTTCAATTGATGCAGCATCATTCACAAGGCAGTTAACCAGTAGTCAATACCATTTCCCAAGCACATGGCATCTCAGAAGGCCCATACTGCAAATGAAGTGAGAACAAGTGTAGACTACTCTGCTACTACATTAATGAGAGATCCAGGAGACATGCTTACTTAGCCTATTTAAGAAAATAGTTATACTACCTCCCCGCAACAGTTGACTCTACACTATCACAGTTTCTGAAAGAGCATTTGACCGTCCACTGAAAGGTAAAAACATGCCATAACACCTGCATCTACACACTTTCCACCCACCACTCTACCCGAGACAGTGTCAGCTGCAGCCCCCTGTTACCTCTGTTGGTTGGTATTGCACCACTCTATAGGAAAACACTGCCCACCCACCCCCTCCTAATGCTTGCCTCTGATACGCAAAACATGTCCTTTGTCCTATCATGAATATGTTCCCCAAATCTTCCGCAAAGCAATGTAGCTACTCGCAGAATACAAGCATGTGTATACAGGATATAAGGTACAACCAAACCTGGCCACACCATGTCTGGGGATGCTTATGGTCTCGTGAGGAAAGCAATTTGGCCAAATCAGTTTGGGCTGGACTGCCCCTTTGGGGTAGGACCAAGCTTGATTTGCATATGGTCTTTTCCCTTTTGTAATGGCTACACAGGCGAAGAACAATGGTCTAGAGGGTTGCCCAGAGCACTGCCAGAGGTCAAGATTAATTCTAAACCTTCCAGTCACCGCCTCTTTTGTTTTTGCTAAATGATGTAAGGTTACACACCCCTCGCTATAAAACGTTCTCATTCACATTAATGTGAACAAAGCAGGAAGATTACACACAAGAAATGATGTAAACATTTAGGCCTCCACCATCTGCACCGCACCAGCAATGCACAGCATACTTCATATATCATCCACATGCATACTTGTGATCTGGATCATCTTCTCATGTGGATTGGGAGAGTGAGGTGTGTTGCATGCTCATGCAGCATGGGGTGCCTACTTGACATAACATACGTGAGGAGATGGCATGCAAGACTGAAATGACTGGAGTGTAAATTAAATGCCACACAAAAATGAAGCAACTGCATCACCCCTCACTAAAACATGTGCACATGAACATCCTGAGACTGACACCAAGCAGTATGTTGTGAAGGTGTAACCAGTAACAAAGCACATGCATAGCTGATCAAGGAAGTGTATGCATCGGGTTCAGTGGCCCTGTTCATTTGATTTTTGATTAGCTGATCAAGGAGTCATGCACACACTCAATGATGTAGGGCAACTCACATCTTTAGTGACAGTTACCATCACCCAATTATCAACATATTTAATTATACATGCTCAACCCTATGTTTGCCACATTGTGCTACTATTGGGATGCATATATCACCAGCAATGCTAATGCATGACAGTGCTCAACCTTACCTGGTGGTGCTGCTGTTGGGCTGCTAATCCCTCACTAACTCTACCTAACACTGGGCCTCTGCACTAGTGCTAGGTTGGTCAGTGTACAGCAGAGTGAACAGGGCCTTGGGAGATCATAGGGTGCTTGGGTTGTCCTTTCAGGGAGTGTGGGCACTGGAGAAGACAAGACATCTGAAATTATATTGGACATTGTTTGCAGTAGCTAAGGGAGTCTTTATCACATATGCACATCAATGTTGAATTGAATGTTCACCAGTAGCATGGGCAGTTGAGTCACTGCCCTCTAGAGCACAATGGCCCTCGCATGAGGTCAAAATGAAA
The DNA here is from genome assembly GCF_040938575.1 of Ambystoma mexicanum. NCBI lineage: Eukaryota > Metazoa > Chordata > Amphibia > Caudata > Ambystomatidae > Ambystoma > Ambystoma mexicanum. The sequence goes on along the minus strand of NC_090935.1, from coordinate 1,398,666,805 downwards.
ATAGTCCACCTTGTGCTCCTTTACAACAGGTTGCCTGAAGAAGGGCTGTTGGTGACAACAGGATAGCAGTGTGGGGGGACATGGCCAATAGCATAACTTGCATGGTTCAGTTCTGCGGTGGATCCAGGGATCACCTCATCGGCAATATACAGAGTTCCAAACCTCCATAACACCACCACAGCACCACAGTACCATTACAGCCAGGGCCCAGGTTCACCCACCAGCCTCAGGTGCAATGTGTCTACTACATCGACCAGCATCACCAAGGTGGCATGGCTGAGGGCTGTCAATTTCTCTGCTGAAGTTGGCATCCTGGATGTACAGGTCCTATCCCATTATGATGCCCTCTTCAATCAACTAAAGCAGCTAGGATGGTTTGGACATCACTGCTGCCATCAACATGGAGGGGGTGGTGGTCCGTAAACTGGAAAATGCAAAGAAGAGCTGGTATGATCTGAGGATCTGGAGCAAAGGCAAAGATGATGCTTGTGGCATGTGCTTCCGAGGGGGTGCACAGTGCAGGCCACTGCACACTGACACTACTTCACCTCCAGATCTGGAGAGCATCAACCCTGCAGTTCATGCCTAGGTCCTTGACCTGCAGGTCTGTATCCAGGCTGAACATTCTATGAATTGAGCAAGTTAGTGCTATTCATGGCATCTGTTTTGCACAATTCCTAACCGGCATGCCGCCTCATGCAGACACTGGAAGTATGTCATGGCACAAATCTATAAAGCAGACAAGTGTAGAAATGAGCTCTGGCAGCTGTCAGTGACCAAGGATACTTGTGTGCATGTAATGTGAGATTCTGACAGCAAGGTCTCACTCAGGAACACTACTCAGATTGAGATGTTGAGCCCATGTTAGGTATATTCATGCACACGTCATCTATGGATTGCTCATTTGGGAATGATGATTGTATCATGTCCACTCAGTAGCTGAGACTGACACATGTGTTTGGATGTCTGAACATGGCAATTAACTGCATTTGACTATCTGGATAAACATTGGGACCTGTCACGCCCCTAAATTGAGCGGACATACACGGTAGGTCATCATAACAGTTTTTTGTTTTGGGACAGACAGCATTGCTGCTTCATCCTCAGCAACAAGTGCCTGTACGAGTTGCATGTTTTTACGTTGGACTGTCATGGGTGAATGTTGCAAGATGTGGTTGGATGGGGATGTGACTATAGTGCGATGGACACATGTGGCCAGGTGGCATTTCCATTGCCCTGAAACACTTGGGCCGTTGCTTCATTTCTATTGTGATGTGAAATGTGTTGTTATCATGTGCATGTGACCATACGTCAATGTGCTATGTTCACTTGTGCATGTCTCATCATTGTGACTTCCATTTTGCTTTCACTTGTGAGACTGGATTCATTCAGATTTCCAAGCACGGGCTTGTGTGTGTGTGTGAGGAAGTTGCTTGTTGACTAATGATGACTGCATGCTAATGATACAATTGAGGGGAGTACACAAACTTTGGCACCTATGATTGAGTCCTATGATGTGTCGTCCCTTTTCCACAGTTGTAGTAGCTGAAGAAGATGGCACAACCTCTGCTACAGAGCTGCATCCCAGGGCCAATGCCTTCAGATGCAAGTCCATTCTCTAGACATGCCCAATTGTATCCACCTCCTCTGTGTGCCATGTGCCTTCGAGGAGCATCACATTCTGATGGCACTGCTGCTGAGTAGGAGTCCCAGGATCCCATCTTCATGGTGACACCTGTGAGAAACCTGATGGTGTCTCTCCCGCAAGTCCCCAGAGATCTGTCATTCAGGTGGCCAGGACATGGCCATTACTATTGGATCCAGTTCCTGGGGGTTGGACCAGTGGGGGAGGATCACCTGGATGGGGGGTCTTCAGGGAGTGGAAGTGGGACACTGACGGGTGAGATGCAGTACCCCCTTACTTACAACACCTTTTACCCATCCTACCCCAAAGGATACTTAGAAGCTATATCCCCCTTTTCTGATACAAACACTTTCTTACACCGTGAAAAACAACGGACTAACACCAGAGTCATTTACCTGACGTGTCACAACACCAGGGTCAGGCAGACTCAGGCAATTCACAATAACTACACAAACCTGATAGCCCTTTCTCTTCCCCAGAGGGATAAAAGGCGGAACAGAAGTGCACACTTTGAGCAAGGACAAACTCACGAGGATGCAGCTGTTCCAGGACAGCAGTTCAAATGGAGAAGAAAGGCGGTGAGACTGGAAAAGACAACAATGAGGGAAGTCGTAACGTTGTTGACTCCAGAGACAAGAAACGACCAGGAGGTCAGCACAGCTGGTGAGTCGGAGGGAGAACAGATATTAAAACGGACGGTGTTGAGGGAAGGTTGCAAACAGCAACTCGTTATGAGCAAAGAACTTGTGTCCTAGTGAACTTTTAAAACCCAGGGAAAGACCAGCTGCAGAGTGGTCCGGCGCCACGTGGGCATTCATTCGAAAGACTCTGGCTGGGCCTGTTTTCATGTGTATGTTATAGTAAGAAGAGGCTGTAGGAAAGGCCTACATAAAGAGATAAGGTGGTCATACAAGGGTCGAGCCAAAACCCCTTGTATAATCAAAAGTCCTTAACCCATTACCAATGTTTTGGCATTTTGAAACAGGTGTGTGCGCCCGGGTGAGGGAAACGCTATGCGAACGGTGAATGTGTGAAGCCCGACTGGGGACTAAGAGAAAGCCTGACTGGGGCTTAAGAGAAAGCCTGAACGGGGGCTAGGAAAAACTAAGAGAAGTGAACCCTGTAAGGTGTTACAACTAAGTGAACTGTGCAAATAGGCAAATGTGAACGCGGCTGAGGGATGCCTGCGAATGAGAGCAAAATGTAACACGCCGTAAACATTGTGTCGACAAGTGTGAACCTGGTTGAGGGATGTCCACAGTGAATGCTTGTTTAAAAAGACATTGAGATTCTTGTATGTTATCAGGTGCTGATATTTTGAATGAAAGACCGTAGTGAACCCCAATGAGCGAGGCCGCCATTGCAAAAAGAATTTGAACATGTTTGAGGGGAATCCATGGGTGAAAGGAAATCACCTGATGGGAAGATAAGTGAATGGAACTTTAGTTTTGTTGTTTATGGCACATCAGGCCCTCTAAGGCAAGATACTTGGTGTAAAATAGTCTTGGCCACAGAAAGCCCTGATATTTTTGGAAACAAACTGTAAGCCCGTGCTGGAGAAGCCCAGGAGTGTGCTATGCTCAAGAGTCCTGCCTTGTCCTCTGCTAAAAACCTGGGGAAGGGAGACCACAGTTATACCATCCTGATTTATCATTTTGTGAACACTTTTCTTTTCTGATGAACGTTTTCCCACACTATTTTGTAACTTAGCGGCAAGGATTGGCAATTGTTTTTTTAGCATAGTCCCTTTTTAACTTGACAAGACGCTGCTAGAACCGCCTCATTATTATTTGATAATCTTGCTCCCATCTTAGATTTAGGTTTGGATTAGGTGTTTTTCTCATCCATTTATAAAGTTTAATAAACACCCTTCAACTATGATCACTTGTGTCTGTCTTTACTGTTGCCACCATGAGTTCCATACACACCTCAGCTGCAGAGGGACAGGGTATGGTGGTGACATTACCACAGACGGACCCCATGGCATGGGGACCTAATTTGAAGTGTTAAGGTTGATGGAGGAGGAGACATATGTGGAGTCCATTACAGGCCTGCCCACGGTGTTAGGTGGGGTTACCGAGGGGGCTGTGCAGGCTGCACACCTGGCCATGAGACGGGAGGCTGAGCAGTCCACCATGAAGAGGTCAGCGCATGCTCCTACCCAAGGGCCATCTGCTGCAGCACTTCCCATCTTTGCTAACGCCTCCACCCAGGCAGAGCCCAGGTTTCCAGTCGATGAGACCACCTAGGATTCAGTGCGGCCACTGCTGGTGGGTGGCTTGAAGTGGCAGGCACCTATATGTGATGCTCTGCATGCAACACATTAGATGCTTGTGGAGCACAACAGTCAGATAGGCCTCCTCTTGTCCCAACTGGCAACATCACTGCTTGCCTGTGGCCTCTCTAGACAGGCCACTGCAATGGCCCCCTCCTCCTCATCCTCATCTGTGCCCCAGTCAACCTCAACTGAGGATTCCATGCAAGCTCACACTATGGCTTCCTGTGCCCGTGTCCCACTATTGGCTGGCCATGTGTCCCTGGTACCATTGCAGATTAGGTGGTCACATATCCTGCCCTGGAACCTACATGGGAGCAGGCTGTGGAGGAATGCAGCCAATTGAAGGCAGTGCAGGTGCTGCACTATCCTGTAAGCGGATTCAATTCAACACTACAGCTAAGTCAATGCCTAGTCTGGGATGCTGTGGGAAACCCTTCTTGATATATTTTTATGTCCAGTTCGTTTACTCTGGATGACAACCCTTATATAACACCCCTTTCTTAGAATCCCCCTGACCCCACTGAGCCAAGGAGTAGGTTTGTTTTGCAAATTAAAAGGTTTATTTGAAAATTCAACAATATATATCTATCACACTTTTATAGTAACTTAATATATGATAGCACACTTGTGAAGATGATAGTGATCAACAATGGATAATATTACAGTGGTACACTCTTTTTGATGGCTTAGAAGTGATATAGAGAGGATAAAGTAGCTGAGAATGCGTTTATGGCTTCAAAGACAATGCCATGATGAATGAAAATGCAGTACAGAAAATAAACTTGATATGACTTCAACAAAAGACAATGTAATCACTGTTCTTTGACAATTCATCCCCCCCCCCTCTATGCAAGGTAAAGAGATGGGAGGAAAGCACACAGTTCTCAGGAATGCAATCAAATATAATTCAGTTCCCCCCTAGCAAGCTTAGAGGAAAACAGGTAGGAGTTTTAAACACAGGCAATATACTTTTAAATGTGGTTTAACAAAGGTAGCAGGCGCCCCTCTCTCGCAAGAACAGACATGATAACCTGTTCAGTGGTTATTAACCACTTGAGAGTTCGCAGCCACTGCTTTTACCCACTGTGCCTTTCACAGATGGGAAATATCCATTTGCATATCAGTCTTTGTCCTGCCCAGGAGCAGTCCAGCACCGAAATACAATGGCAATTCCAATCTGAACGAGAGTACCACCAGCAACCCCATACACGTGTTTCACCCTTGTTGGGGATCATCAGTGAGGTGAAGCTGATGCCTCTCTAAGCACGGTGAGAGGGAGACCACATCTGGTTGCCCCCAGGAGACCTAGGGTTACCAATCCCAGGTTCCTTAAAAAATAGTTTAACAAAGGTAGCGGGCGCCCCTCACTCGCAAGAACAGACATGATAACCTGTTCAGTGGTTATTAACCACTTGAGAGTTCGCAGCCACTGCTTTTACCCACTGTGCCTTTCACAGATGGGAAATATCCATTTGCATATCAGTCTTTGTCCTGTCCAGGGGCAGTCCAGCACCGAAATACAATGGCAATTCCAATCTTGTATTTCGGTGCTGGACTGCCCCTGGGCAGGACAAAGACTGATATGCAAATGGATATTTCCCATCTGTGAAAGGCACAGTGAGTAAAAGCAGTGGCTGCGAACTCTCAAGTGGTTAATAACCACTGAACAGGTTATCATGTCTGTTCTTGCGAGAGAGGGGCGCCCGCTACCTTTGTTAAACTATTTGTTAAGGAACCTGGGATTGGTAACCCTAGGTCTCCTGGGGGCAACCAGACGTGGTCTCCCTCTCACTGTGTTTAGAGAGGCATCAGCTTCACCTCACTGATGATCCCCAACAAGGGTGAAACACGTGTATGGGGTTGCTGGTGGTACTCTCGTTCAGATTGGAATTGCCATTGTATTTCGGTGCTGGACTGCCCCTGGGCAGGACAAAGACTGATATGCAAATGGATATTTCCCATCTGTGAAAGGCACAGTGAGTAAAAGCAGTGGCTGCGAACTCTCAAGTGGTTAATAACCACTGAACAGGTTATCATGTCTGTTCTTGCGAGAGAGGGGCGCCCGCTACCTTTGTTAAACTATTTGTTAAGGAACCTGGGATTGGTAACCCTAGGTCTCCTGGGGGCAACCAGACGTGGTCTCCCTCTCACTGTGCTTAGAGAGGCATCAGCTTCACCTCACTGATGATCCCCAACAAGGGTGAAACACGTGTATGGGGTTGCTGGTGGTACTCTCGTTCAGATTGGAATTGCCACTGTATTTCGGTGCTGGACTGCCCCTGGGCAGGACAAAGACTGATATGCAAATGGATATTTCCCATCTGTGAAAGGCACAGTGAGTAAAAGCAGTGGCTGCGAACTTTCAAGTGGTTAATAACCACTGAACAGGTTATCATGTCTGTTCTTGCGAGAGAGGGGCGCCCGCTACCTTTGTTAAACTATTTGTTAAGGAACCTGGGATTGGTAACCCTAGGTCTCCTGGGGGCAACCAGACGTGGTCTCCCTCTCACTGTGCTTAGAGAGGCATCAGCTTCACCTCACTGATGATCCCCAACAAGGGTGAAACACGTGTATGGGGTTGCTGGTGGTACTCTCGTTCAGATTGGAATTGCCATTGTATTTCGGTGCTGGACTGCCCCTGGGCAGGACAAAGACTGATATGCAAATGGATATTTCCCATCTGTGAAAGGCACAGTGAGTAAAAGCAGTGGCTGCGAACTCTCAAGTGGTTAATAACCACTGAACAGGTTATCATGTCTGTTCTTGCGAGAGAGTGGCGCCCGCTACCTTTGTTAAACTATTTGTTAAGGAACCTGGGATTGGTAACCCTAGGTCTCCTGGGGGCAACCAGACGTGGTCTCCCTCTCACTGTGCTTAGAGAGGCATCAGCTTCACCTCACTGATGATCCCCAACAAGGGTGAAACACGTGTATGGGGTTGCTGGTGGTACTCTCGTTCAGATTGGAATTGCCATTGTATTTCGGTGCTGGACTGCCCCTGGGCAGGACAAAGACTGATATGCAAATGGATATTTCCCATCTGTGAAAGGCACAGTGAGTAAAAGCAGTGGCTGCGAACTCTCAAGTGGTTAATAACCACTGAACAGGTTATCATGTCTGTTCTTGCGAGAGAGGGGCGCCCGCTACCTTTGTTAAACTATTTGTTAAGGAACCTGGGATTGGTAACCCTAGGTCCCCTGGGGGCAACCAGACGTGGTCTCCCTCTCACTGTGCTTAGAGAGGCATCAGCTTCACCTCACTGATGATCCCCAACAAGGGTGAAACACGTGTATGGGGTTGCTGGTGGTACTCTCGTTCAGATTGGAATTGCCATTGTATTTCGGTGCTGGACTGCCCCTGGGCAGGACAAAGACTGATATGCAAATGGATATTTCCCATCTGTGAAAGGCACAGTGAGTAAAAGCAGTGGCTGCGAACTCTCAAGTGGTTAATAACCACTGAACAGGTTATCATGTCTGTTCTTGCGAGAGAGGGGCGCCCGCTACCTTTTTTAAACTATTTGTTAAGGAACCTGGGATTGGTAACCCTAGGTCTCCTGGGGGCAACCAGACGTGGTCTCCCTCTCACTGTGCTTAGAGAGGCATCAGCTTCACCTCACTGATGATCCCCAACAAGGGTGAAACACGTGTATGGGGTTGCTGGTGGTACTCTCGTTCAGATTGGAATTGCCATTGTATTTCGGTGCTGGACTGCCCCTGGGCAGGACAAAGACTGATATGCAAATGGATATTTCCCATCTGTGAAAGGCACAGTGAGTAAAAGCAGTGGCTGCGAACTCTCAAGTGGTTAATAACCACTGAACAGGTTATCATGTCTGTTCTTGCGAGAGAGGGGCGCCCGCTACCTTTGTTAAACTATTTGTTAAGGAACCTGGGATTGGTAACCCTAGGTCTCCTGGGGGCAACCAGACGTGGTCTCCCTCTCACTGTGCTTAGAGAGGCATCAGCTTCACCTCACTGATGATCCCCAACAAGGGTGAAACACGTGTATGGGGTTGCTGGTGGTACTCTCGTTCAGATTGGAATTGCCATTGTATTTCGGTGCTGGACTGCCCCTGGGCAGGACAAAGACTGATATGCAAATGGATATTTCCCATCTGTGAAAGGCACAGTGAGTAAAAGCAGTGGCTGCGAACTCTCAAGTGGTTAATAACCACTGAACAGGTTATCATGTCTGTTCTTGCGAGAGAGGGGCGCCCGCTACCTTTGTTAAACTATTTGTTAAGGAACCTGGGATTGGTAACCCTAGGTCTCCTGGGGGCAACCAGACGTTGTCTCCCTCTCACTGTGTTTAGAGAGGCATCAGCTTCACCTCACTGATGATCCCCAACAAGGGTGAAACACGTGTATGGGGTTGCTGGTGGTACTCTCGTTCAGATTGGAATTGCCATTGTATTTCGGTGTTGGACTGCCCCTGGGCAGGACAAAGACTGATATGCAAATGGATATTTCCCATCTGTGAAAGGCACAGTGAGTAAAAGCAGTGGCTGCGAACTCTCAAGTGGTTAATAACCACTGAACAGGTTATCATGTCTGTTCTTGCGAGAGAGGGGCGCCCGCTACCTTTGTTAAACTATTTGTTAAGGAACCTGGGATTGGTAACCATAGGTCTCCTGGGGGCAACCAGACGTGGTCTCCCTCTCACTGTGCTTAGAGAGGCATCAGCTTCACCTCACTGATGATCCCCAACAAGGGTGAAACACGTGTATGGGGTTGCTGGTGGTACTCTCGTTCAGATTGGAATTGCCATTGTATTTCGGTGCTGGACTGCCCCTGGGCAGGACCAAGACTGATATGCAAATGGATATTTCCCATCTGTGAAAGGCACAGTGAGTAAAAGCAGTGGCTGCGAACTCTCAAGTGGTTAATAACCACTGAACAGGTTATCATGTCTGTTCTTGCGAGAGAGGGGCGCCCGCTACCTTTGTTAAACTATTTGTTAAGGAACCTGGGATTGGTAACCCTAGGTCTCCTGGGGGCAACCAGACGTGGTCTCCCTCTCACTGTGCTTAGAGAGGCATCAGCTTCACCTCACTGATGATCCCCAACAAGGGTGAAACACGTGTATGGGGTTGCTGGTGGTACTCTCGTTCAGATTGGAATTGCCATTGTATTTCGGTGCTGGACTGCCCCTGGGCAGGACAAAGACTGATATGCAAATGGATATTTCCCATCTGTGAAAGGCACAGTGAGTAAAAGCAGTGGCTGCGAACTCTCAAGTGGTTAATAACCACTGAACAGGTTATCATGTCTGTTCTTGCGAGAGAGGGGCGCCCGCTACCTTTGTTAAACTATTTGTTAAGGAACCTGGGATTGGTAACCCTAGGTCTCCTGGGGGCAACCAGACGTGGTCTCCCTCTCACTGTGCTTAGAGAGGCATCAGCTTCACCTCACTGATGATCCCCAACAAGGGTGAAACACGTGTATGGGGTTGCTGGTGGTACTCTCGTTCAGATTGGAATTGCCATTGTATTTCGGTGCTGGACTGCCCCTGGGCAGGACAAAGACTGATATGCAAATGGATATTTCCCATCTGTGAAAGGCACAGTGAGTAAAAGCAGTGGCTGCGAACTCTCAAGTGGTTAATAACCACTGAACAGGTTATCATGTCTGTTCTTGCGAGAGAGGGGCGCCCGCTACCTTTGTTAAACTATTTGTTAAGGAACCTGGGATTGGTAACCCTAGGTCTCCTGGGGGCAACCAGACGTGGTCTCCCTCTCACTGTGCTTAGAGAGGCATCAGCTTCACCTCACTGATGATCCCCAACAAGGGTGAAACACGTGTATGGGGTTGCTGGTGGTACTCTCGTTCAGATTGGAATTGCCATTGTATTTCGGTGCTGGACTGCCCCTGGGCAGGACAAAGACTGATATGCAAATGGATATTTCCCCTCTGTGAAAGGCACAGTGAGTAAAAGCAGTGGCTGCGAACTCTCAAGTGGTTAATAACCACTGAACAGGTTATCATGTCTGTTCTTGCGAGAGAGGGGCGCCCGCTACCTTTGTTAAACTATTTGTTAAGGAACCTGGGATTGGTAACCCTAGGTCTCCTGGGGGCAACCAGACGTGGTCTCCCTCTCACTGTGCTTAGAGAGGCATCAGCTTCACCTCACTGATGATCCCCAACAAGGGTGAAACACGTGTATGGGGTTGCTGGTGGTACTCTCGTTCAGATTGGAATTCCCATTGTATTTCGGTGCTGGACTGCCCCTGGGCAGGACAAAGACTGATATGCAAATGGATATTTCCCATCTGTGAAAGGCACAGTGAGTAAAAGCAGTGGCTGCGAACTCTCAAGTGGTTAATAACCACTGAACAGGTTATCATGTCTGTTCTTGCGAGAGAGGGGCGCCCGCTACCTTTGTTAAACTATTTGTTAAGGAACCTGGGATTGGTAACCCTAGGTCTCCTGGGGGCAACCAGACGTGGTCTCCCTCTCACTGTGCTTAGAGAGGCATCAGCTTCACCTCACTGATGATCCCCAACAAGGGTGAAACACGTGTATGGGGTTGCTGGTGGTACTCTCGTTCAGATTGGAATTGCCATTGTATTTCGGTGCTGGACTGCCCCTGGGCAGGACAAAGACTGATATGCAAATGGATATTTCCCATCTGTGAAAGGCACAGTGAGTAAAAGCAGTGGCTGCGAACTCTCAAGTGGTTAATAACCACTGAACAGGTTATCATGTCTGTTCTTGCGAGAGAGGGGCGCCCGCTACCTTTGTTAAACTATTTGTTAAGGAACCTGGGATTGGTAACCCTAGGTCTCCTGGGGGCAACCAGACGTGGTCTCCCTCTCACTGTGCTTAGAGAGGCATCAGCTTCACCTCACTGATGATCCCCAACAAGGGTGAAACACGTGTATGGGGTTGCTGGTGGTACTCTCGTTCAGATTGGAATTGCCATTGTATTTCGGTGCTGGACTGCCCCTGGGCAGGACAAAGACTGATATGCAAATGGATATTTCCCATCTGTGAAAGGCACAGTGAGTAAAAGCAGTGGCTGCGAACTCTCAAGTGGTTAATAACCACTGAACAGGTTATCATGTCTGTTCTTGCGAGAGAGGGGCGCCCGCTACCTTTGTTAAACTATTTGTTAAGGAACCTGGGATTGGTAACCCTAGGTCTCCTGGGGGCAACCAGACGTGGTCTCCCTCTCACTGTGCTTAGAGAGGCATCAGCTTCACCTCACTGATGATCCCCAACAAGGGTGAAACACGTGTATGGGGTTGCTGGTGGTACTCTCGTTCAGATTGGAATTGCCATTGTATTTCGGTGCTGGACTGCCCCTGGGCAGGACAAAGACTGATATGCAAATGGATATTTCCCATCTGTGAAAGGCACAGTGAGTAAAAGCAGTGGCTGCGAACTCTCAAGTGGTTAATAACCACTGAACAGGTTATCATGTCTGTTCTTGCGAGAGAGGGGCGCCCGCTACCTTTGTTAAACTATTTGTTAAGGAACCTGGGATTGGTAACCCTAGGTCTCCTGGGGGCAACCAGACGTGGTCTCCCTCTCACTGTGCTTAGAGAGGCATCAGCTTCACCTCACTGATGATCCCCAACAAGGGTGAAACACGTGTATGGGGTTGCTGGTGGTACTCTCGTTCAGATTGGAATTGCCATTGTATTTCGGTGCTGGACTGCCCCTGGGCAGGACAAAGACTGATATGCAAATGGATATTTCCCATCTGTGAAAGGCACAGTGAGTAAAAGCAGTGGCTGCGAACTCTCAAGTGGTTAATAACCACTGAACAGGTTATCATGTCTGTTCTTGCGAGAGAGGGGCGCCCGCTACCTTTGTTAAACTATTTGTTAAGGAACCTGGGATTGGTAACCCTAGGTCTCCTGGGGGCAACCAGACGTGGTCTCCCTCTCACTGTGCTTAGAGAGGCATCAGCTTCACCTCACTGATGATCCCCAACAAGGGTGAAACACGTGTATGGGGTTGCTGGTGGTACTCTCGTTCAGATTGGAATTGCCATTGTATTTCGGTGCTGGACTGCCCCTGGGCAGGACAAAGACTGATATGCAAATGGATATTTCCCATCTGTGAAAGGCACAGTGAGTAAAAGCAGTGGCTGCGAACTCTCAAGTGGTTAATAACCACTGAACAGGTTATCATGTCTGTTCTTGCGAGAGAGGGGCGCCCGCTACCTTTGTTAAACTATTTGTTAAGGAACCTGGGATTGGTAACCCTAGGTCTCCTGGGGGCAACCAGACGTGGTCTCCCTCTCACTGTGCTTAGAGAGGCATCAGCTTCACCTCACTGATGATCCCCAACAAGGGTGAAACACGTGTATGGGGTTGCTGGTGGTACTCTCGTTCAGATTGGAATTGCCATTGTATTTCGGTGCTGGACTGCCCCTGGGCAGGACAAAGACTGATATGCAAATGGATATTTCCCATCTGTGAAAGGCACAGTGAGTAAAAGCAGTGGCTGCGAACTCTCAAGTGGTTAATAACCACTGAACAGGTTATCATGTCTGTTCTTGCGAGAGAGGGGCGCCCGCTACCTTTGTTAAACTACTTTTAAATGTGGTGGCAATGAAGTGAGAAATGTGCTAAAATTGCTTTTAATTCCCTATAGGAGGTTGAGGGTAGGTGATAGATACTTGGAATGAGTTCAGGTCCGCGCTACAATGATTAATGAGGGATTATTAGGTTGGAAACGGATTTAAGCAAAGGAAAGCAAGGACAAATATTTTTATAAGTGGCTGAAATTAAGCAAAATGTCAAATCGCGGCAATTGAGTCACGTGCGTCGAGCACAGTTACGTCGGTTTTAGGTTTGTTGGAAAGCTTAGAATCTTAGCTTTAAGATGACAGTTAAAACTCGCTCCTAGCACAAGCGGTTCCCGAGATACGGACGATTTAGTAAAGGTAGTTTTTCGGATTTGAAATTTTAAAGCTCAGAATGACAGATGACAGTTTTCAGGTTTAAAGATGACAGAATGACACGATTCTAGGAGGCAGTTCTAATAGGCTAAAATAGTTTGGATTAGATTATTTTAAACTAAGAGATTGGTTTTGGTACAGTTCTAGCTGGGTACTCACACTAGATTTTGGACAGGAATGCGACTTCGTCACGGATCGGGTCAGGATTGGACTGCGGTTCCCTCGCCACGGACGGTCTCTCCCTGGTTCTGCTCACTGGATCTGGTCGGTGGTTCTCTCTGGTTCCAGATACAGCACTGCTTTCTGGGTACTGCTACATTTTCTTGCAAAAGTTCTTGGCAAAGTATTCAAACAGCTCGCCCGGCTGTTGAACAGTTTGTTTGGTTTTGAGGCCTGCTGAAGAGAACTCAGCTTGTGGTTTAGGCCTTTGCTTTAAATTGTGGAGTCAGAGTTCTAGGTTCTGGTCTCTGTCTAGCTGGAGTCAGTCTAGGTCTCTGGAGTTCTGGATGTGAATTCGTCCGTCAGTGTGCTCCGCAGAAAATGAGAATTGAGTGTCTCTACCTGTACCAGCAGTCTCTTTTTATGTGTTTAGAAAGTGGGTGGGTCGGCTAATTCTGCATGCCCAACCCTCCCAACTTATCATTGGCCAGTTCCTCCTCTCTTCCTTGATTGGGGAGCTGGGTTGTGTGTCATCTTTATGGTTTACAGAAAGACACTCCCCTTGTCAATGTGCACACAAATCTATTTCTGATCCAAATACATATTTCCCAGATACACAATTTGTTGAAATTACATGTACATATTACAGATTCCTTATGGTCCATGCTTGTCCGACTATGATCTTCCTGGGGGCTTGCATAACAAAATGACAACTTAATTTCGTTTTTAATTGGTTTACCAATGTTAAATCTGTATCAAAAATTACACCAATGTACACCATCCTTCTACACACATTCCAGTAATTTACTAGGTTTCTAGCATAAACCTGGTGTCTGTAATATCAATAAATAGCGGGGTTTTACCTCAGAACATGGTACAAAGTTGAATCAAGTCTTGAATTGTGGGTACATTTCTTAGATTAAGGTTCTCCAAGTTGCACATTTTTGTGAGCTTAATACAATATTTTAGAAGCATTTAACTTAGACATATATTTGCTGCAATAGGAATCCACACTCAAGTCTGGCCCGTCCCTTGAAGCTGGGTGGGTCAGCTCACATGTCCCTGCTCCCAGGCAGAGCTCTGTTTACAGTCCACATCCAAAATTAACATACTCCATTCAAGGGAAAGAGTCTATTGTGTGGTGTCCGGCAGGCTGAAGGGAAAACCCCTCCTTCCCAATCACCAGGGTCATGTGATATCCTGGTCTGTTGTGTGGGTCTCTGGGGTGAGAAGGTTTCCCAGCCTCTTGGCCTGTTAATTGAATCAGATTGTCTCTGGGAACAGCAGGTGGTTAAGAATTTTAATTAACCAACAGGCTTTGAAGTTCCAGTTAGGCTGGATCCTCTTGCATTCCTGAGATACAGTCCTACTGTCAGAGTTTAGACCACTAGCGCCGGTTTGTGGACAAAGCTGGTACTGCAGCCATTTTTGGGATCTGTCTTGAATTAATGCATTTCAATAGAGTGGTCTTTTGCTTGATAGTATAGGATCCTTGCTTAACATTGTTTTGATGGCATCCTTACAGGAGAGTGGTGATGTGGAACCCCCCACAAGAAGTTTGTATCTTTAGAGTGGTCTTGTGCCCATGATTTTAGCAACTTTTTGACATCAATAAAAACGGATTTTGAACAGAACCATCTTTCTTTGCACTGGTGGGTGGCAGATTAGGTGACCATTTTGGTGTGCGCAAACTGCACAGTTCTCCTGGATTCTGGCGTGAATGTGGGCGGCGACAGCTCATCCCCACAACTACCCAGTCTATTGATTTAGTTTGTTCTGGGATAGAATAATGGGCGGCGACAGCTCATCCCCACATCTACCAAGTCTATTGATTCAACATGGGTCAAAATACTTGACAAGCCCCCCGCCCGAGTGCGCTTTGATTTGAAGTCGAGGGGGAGTCGGTTGCAAAGGATGTTTTTGATCCACGCGCTGGTATGTCCACATCATCTTCTTCCAATTCCGTAGATGGCACAGTTCAGCATCTTTTCCTCCATCCGGTTGGATCGATCGGTTCTCCTTGCCGGTCCTGATGGGAATATTGGGCGGTACCCCGGGCCCCTCGGATTTCTGCTCCCGGTCCCCGGATCGTTCTCCTTGGTCAGTCTCCATGGTTTCATTTCTCCTAGGATGATAAAGCAGAAGCGGCAATACCTATTCGTAGACATTTCTCCCCCACTATTGATATAGTGGGGCGGCATGTACATTTTATAAATCAAGAGACATAGCATTCTTATTTTGAAAAACAAGATATAACAGGAAATATTTTCTTTCCAGAATCATCATATTTTAGCGACATATGTGGGATATTTTAGGGTTGGAACTGAATTACTCTGGAGCGGCCCCCTCTGGGATTCCATAGGATTCCTCCAGTTGTTGCAAAGTGTGCCTGGGATGGCAACACTAAAGCTGATTAATATGGACCCACTTGTCTTCCCCTTCTGCCGAACTACCTTTGGGGATGCAGATCTTGTAGGCTACAGGGGAGATTTTGTCTATAATTTCAAACGGTCCCTTCCATGTAGGCAAACATTTTCGCTGTTTGGCCTGGTTCCTTTGGAAATTGTATAGATAGACCCGGTCTCCCACAGTATATTCCTTCCTGGTGGTCTTCAGGTCGTAGTCGGTTTTCATGCTATCAGCTGATCTTTCTAGATTCCGCTGAGCAAAGGCAAAAGCATGCTGAAGGTGTTTCCTTAAATTCTCCACATACTCATGAGTTGTGGAGGCATTTATCAGTGTCTGCTCTTGGGTCCTGTAGAGAAAATGCTGGGGAAGCACCATCTTGCGTCCGGTCATCAACTCAAATGGTGACATTTTAGTTGCAGATGAAGGGGTAGATCTGATGGCCATTAGGACCAGAGGTAATTGGATATCCCAACTTGGCCCAGAATCTGCCACAAACTTTTTTAATATGCTCACAATGGTTCGGTTGTATCTCTCTACTGCTCCAGAAGAAGCTGGCCGGTAAGTAATATGTAGCTTCCTTTTGACCCCCAGTATCTCCCACATCTTTGTCATTACCTCGCTGGTGAAATGGCTACCTCTGTCTGACTCAATCCTTTGAGGTAGACCAAAACGGGAAAATATGTGGTTAATCATCAGGGCAGCTGATGTTTCTGCCTTGCAGTTTGGGGCCGGGAGACATTCCACCCACTTGGTAAACAAGCATGTGACAGTCAACATGTACTTGTTTCCTCTAGATGAGCGAATTACAGGGCCTACAAAGTCGATTTGCAAATCTGACCATGGCAGTGTCATCCCCCTCTTTTGGAGAGGCGCTCGGTGTGTGAGGGATGTTGGCCGAAATTGTGCACACACCAGACACCCCTTCAAGTATTGGCCGAGGTCCTGCCCCATGTGTGGCCAGTATGCAACCTCTCTTAAGATGTCAAGTGTTGTGTGAAACCCCCTATGACCGGTGGTGGCCGCATCATGGGCGTGACTTAACATCAGACTTCGGAATGAGGTAGGGACCACCCACTCATCATGGCCAGCTTGGGATTTCCTTACCAACAAACCGTCTTGGATTCGGAACATCTTTGGACATTTCATCAACACTCTAAGGTCCTCCTTCCCAATGTAATCGGTATCCGTCAGGGGAAAGTTCTCAGGGTCCTCAATGTGTTGGTAAAACTTACCAATTATTGGGTCCCCCTTCTGAGCTGTAATCAAATCAGCATCAGGGGTCTCCTTACTCCATTGTGCAGTTGAAAGATCAATGTGAGCATTTGTCTGGGACATAGTGATAGTAGTGACCTGGATTTCCCAAAACAGGGACTCTATTTCTATTAGATCCCCTTGGATGGCCCCGGTTTTGGACAGTTGATCAGCTAAGTCATTTTCAGTTTTGTCTGGTCCCTCTACTTTGGAATGACCCTTGATCTTCTTCCAGTAGAGGGTCATCCCATTCGAGGTGACCAGATCATCAATGTTTTGAATTAACTTCCCATGTTTCAAAGGTTTGTTATTAGCACATAGCATACCTCTCGTTTTCCAGTTAACCAGGTGCTCCACGAACCTGTTCTGTACATAATCCGAATCTGTGATTATGACCAGTTCGTGGAGTTGATGTTGGACAGCAGTTAGGATGGCTTGATGCACAGCCATCAATTCTGCCACCTGACTACTTCGGGGACCAATTTTGTATCCAGCGGAGGGTTCTGGGGACTCATTCACCCATGCGTTCCCTACGCCGGCCACCAGTTCTTTTTTCCCGTTGTTCTCAACATGGTAAGAGCATCCATCCACATAGACAGTGGGCATTCCCTCACACTTGTCTTCTTCAAAGACTTTGTGGGGGAAATTAAGGTATGCCTCCATGTTGTCCTTGATTTTTAGACTTTCGTCCTTGAGACAGTTTTCTCTGGCACAATCATGCAAGTCAGCCAGACCTTGCGCGAGGGCACTCTTCTTGTTTTGGCCATATCTGACCTCCACAGGAAAGCCTTGCATTGACAGAATCCAGGAAGTAATTCAGGAATTACTCACATTTCCGGGCCGGATTCTGTCACTTTGGAGATATTGCAGAGGCTGGTGTGGAGTCTCCACTATGATGTGTTCCCCCTGGATAAACGGGCGGTAATTCTTCAATGCCCACACCGTTGCCAGGAGTGCCTTCTCCCAATCGTTGAATTTTTCCTCCACAGAGGATAAAGTTTTGCTCGCATAGGAGATTACTTTTTTGACCTTGTCATGCTTTTGGTATAATACTGCCGTCAAGCACGCATTAGAGAACCCTGTCTCCAGGAAGAACTCTTTGTTTCTGACAGGGTAAGTTAGGCAAGGCGCTTGTGAGAGGCTTCTTTTGAGTTGTCTTACCGCCTCGGCTTGTTCTGGACCCCATTCCCACTTGACCCCCCCCTTCAGGAGATGAATCAGGGGTCTAGTGATCTCTGTGTAGCGCTCAATGAACTTTCTGCTGTAATTAGTCAGTCCAAGGAGGCTGCTTAGTTCCCGCAGAGTTGTGGGGTCCTTCAGTTTCTGAAGTGCTTCCACTTTCCTTTCCTGGGGACAGAGACCTTGAGGAGTAATCTCATGCCCCAAGAAATTAACACGGGTTCTACACCACTGTGCTTTCTGAAAGGAAAGTTTTGCTCCGGCGGCCCTCAACTGTGTCAGAACATAATGGATCTCCGCAATGTGTTCTTCCACAGATGAACTTTTGATAAGGACATCATTTACATAAGCCAGGTTACCCCTCGCACCCAGGTCGGGCATGACCTTATGTAGGAAAATGTTGAATTCATTGCCGGAGTTGAGGTATCCGAAGGGAGTCCGGGTCCATGTGTACTGCTGGTCCCCAAAGGTAATAGCCAGTTTGTATTGGTCCTCCCTACTGACAGGCACGGTCCAGTATCCGATGGTCAGGTCTATTGCAGTGAATACCTGTGACCCCTGGATCTGGGCCAGCCCTTGGTCAATGTAAGGCAGAGACCATCGGGAAGTATGGACCCGTTTGTTGAGCTACCTAAGGTCAGCGCAGAGTCTCCACTGGCCGTTTGGCTTCAATATTCCCAGCACCGGATTATTGAAAGTGCTGTGGACTGGACAGATTATTCCCCGAGACACAAGGTTCTTAATTATTTCAGTAAGGGACTCCATGGATGCGAGAGGCAAGCGATATTGCTTCACAAACACTGGAGTCATGCCAGGGTCCGTGGGAATTGTTGTTGTGTGGATGTCGGTGCGACCACAGTCATATGAGTCTACCGCAAAGAGATCTTGGAAATCCAAGAAAACTTGTTTCAACTTTTGCTTCTGTTCCAGAGTCACACAGGCATCAGCTAGGTTGACTCTCTCTTCCACCATCTGCCTGAAGCCTGGAAATACTTCTTTTTTGGCTATCTCAGTGGCCTCCTCCAGCTGGGTGGAGAAGTCCCTGGTCAGAGTGCTGATTTGGACTGGAGGCTTCAGGTGGGAAAGGCAGCCGTCATGGACCTGGAAAATCACCTCATCCCTCCTGAAGTTACAAGTCACATCTTCCTTACCATAAGGGCAAGAAGTATACACCAGGAAGTTCCCTCCATGCCGGGTGAAAATCCTGTCTGGTGTTGTATTGTCCTCACTGTCACTGTCAAAACCGTCCTTGGGGATTGGTCCTAACAGTTCATTTCCTAAATCAATGGAGAAATGTCGGTCATCAACCGCCATTCCAATAATGGTGCTTGCGGCTAGAGTAATACTCTTTAAGTCACTGTTATCCACCTCTATTGGAATGGTGTCATGTTCTATGTTGACTAATGGTGTTGGGTTTATCCCTAACCCTTGCTGTTGGAGAGAAGCATTTAGATGAATATAAGCATCAGGGTTTTTCAATGTTTGTCTTCTTTTAACTTTCACTTCCAGGGAGAATTGTCGGGTCCTTTCTGGGATGGTGACTTCCTCTTTAATCTGAATTTCAACTGCATAAGGTGGCAATTGAGCTGACCTAAATGCTTTTTCTGGATCATCAAATCCCATGGGATTATCCTCTAATCGGGACCAAGCTTTGAAGTTTATTAGGTCCAAACTAATGGCAAAGAATGTCACTGCCTAAGTAAAAGGCGGCAGTGACGTCTCGCACGACCCAACAATTATGGACTATGCTCTTGCTGCCAATGGAGATTTTGAGCATACACCTGCTTGGCAGGAGATGTTTCGAATTGGGTGTTTCCAGATCCATTTCCCATTTGTCTATCAGTTTGAATGTGGGAATGGCTGGATCTTTTGGGAGTTGGCGGAACATGGCTTCGCAGATGAAGCTTTTACCGTTGTTCACACACACTCGGGCGAGAACAGAGTCCTTCCCATCATTTAGCTTAACAGGGATGAACAACTGATCTCCAATTTGCAGAATATCAGCCAGGCTCTGAGCTGATTTCACATCTTTCTGGACTATAAGAGTGGGAGTTTCTGATTGTGGATTGGTAAAGAATTTCAGAGTATTTCCTTCCAGTGTGGAATACCACCCTAAACTGGAAGGAAGGTTGATTTTCAGAAATAGAGAGGACCCCCCCATCACCAGTCTGTTGTCCTACTGCTATTACTGTCACGTCTGGAATTTGGTTGTTCTGGAAGTGAAATTCTACTTGGTCAGATTTTTGTTCAACCATGTGGCAGGTGCCGTTTAAACTAACATGGTTGACACTCTGTTTTAATTTTATTGGTCGGCTAGTCTGGGTCCAGAGGACCTTGTTTACACAATCTATTAGGGGTGACAACCTTCTCAGGAGGTCATTCCCTAGTAAACAAGGGGTGCCCTCTGAAGTTACTACTATGACCGGGTGTTTCACCTTGTGTCGCCCAATTTCAATGTCCCCCCTTCCTGCATTTAGTTCATCAAACGCCCTTTTGGACAGAAGGGTAGCTTGGGATCCAGTGTCCACCAGTGCCAAGATTGTACCCTGCCCCTGTACTTGTACCGGGCATAGTATCTTCCCTCCTTCTCCTCAAAGGGGCACAGATAATGCACATTTTTGGACAACTGGTGGGCTAACTTTCTGGTTTTGGACATGGCGAGAGAAGAGATTTGGGCAGAATTCTGTGACGATCCTGGGGAATCGGAAAGAAAAAGTTGGCAACTGGAAATGGTTTCAGGTTCTGGGGCGCCCCCCCCTTTTTGGAGGCAGTCATCAGGATGGGTTTGACCGATGGGGTTTTGGTATTGTTGGTTCTGGGATAGAATAATGGGCGGCGACAGCTCAATCCCCACATCTACTCAGTCTATTGATTCGGTTTTAGGTTCCCCTGGTTCCGATTCTGGGCCGCCCCGGCCTTTTGGGAGGCAGTCACCAGGATGAGTTTGAACCAGGGGTTTTCGGTCTTGTTGGTTATGGGATAGAATGATGGGCGGCAACATCTCAATCCCCACATCTACGCAGTCTGGATTGAAATCCCTTGGGACCCATTTTTCCTTGGGAGGAGTTCCCCCAACTCTGAAGGAGAAGATACTTTTCCCAGGATCTTCTGAGGATCCCTCTCACTCAAATTGGAAGACCTGTACCTCCTCCACAAAGTGGGTCTGTTTGGGTCATTTGTTTCTCCTTCCTCCTCTCTGCTCCTTCGGTGGCAGACTTTCAGGGATAGGAGAATTTGATTCCGGTTCATGGTTTTCCAGGGGCTGTTTACAAGTGGGGAAGGAAGCTTCCTCCAAGGCTTTACACCCCTCTTCCCCTTGTGCCTCCTCCCTGGGAATCGGTGGGTTATCGGGGTGCTGCCCCCGTCATTGTTCTGGAGCACCAGGTCCAGAGTTTGGGGCATTCTGTGGTGGCATGCTCATCTGAGGGTTTTGTTGAGCCCTCAGTATGTGACCCAGATCCCGTGCCATATTTTGGACCTGGCGCTCAAGTTGGGAAACCCGCTCAGGTTGATACGGGGTTCTGTTTTCTCCCCTGAGCTGATCCCGGGAAGGGTAGCTATCCCTTCTCTGGTAATACCGCGGGTTGGGAAGATTTGGGTACCCCTCCAGCCTTGGCCTCCCCTCTCCCGGATTAGGTTGTCTGGGCTCAGGGAATTGGGGAAAAAAGGATGGATGGTTTTGGGGTTGGAATCCTTGTGGATACCTGGGGAAAAAGTTCGGCCCAGGGTTTGGTGAATTTCTGCCCTCCTGTGGGAAGTTTGGAGGGAAGTTCTCTGGGTTAGGTGCTTGACTGGATCCCCCCCCCTTTGGGCTGGAGGAGTCCACACATAACCCAGGATGGGTCGGTTTCCCTTGTAGCAGGGACTTACATAATCAGGGGAGCGAGGGACCCCATTTGTGGGACTACCTCCTTGACTCTCTGTCTGTGACTGGCCCAAGGGCCTTCTGGTGTTAGAGTTATTCTGCGCAGGCAGGTTTTTAGGCTCCCCCAGTTTCTAAGCACTTAGGCAAAGAGGTCACTTTTCAATAGTACAACTAATTCCCATTTTAGCAAACGGCAAAAAAGCCCAATTATGCATTGACAGCATAAAATGAATCAAACAGCATTTACGTAACAAACATGGTTCATCTAATGTTTTCTTTCTCTCACCTCTCTCCTCCCCTCCCCTCGCCCTCTTTCCCTTTTCTTGTCCTCTCTCTTGTTCTCCTTTTTCATCCCAGTTTAGGGTTCTTTACTTTGTTGAAACTTGCTACAATGTGTATCATATGTGACTCCAATGTACTGAAATACATAGATATCGATGGTTATAAAAGTGCAGCACTGATGACGACCTCAGCAGGTCGAATCACTTGTCGGCAGTCAGATACCTATGTTTCATAATTTGTTTATTTTGCATAATGTACATACTGAGGCAGTTTGACCAAAAGTGCTTTCATTGTGCTTACCAGCAAGGCTGGCGTAATATTTGGCAGGCAGATACCTATGTTTCATAATTTGTTTATTTTGCATAATGTACACACTGAGGCAGTTTGACCAATAGTGTGTTCATTGTGCTTACCAGCAAGGCTGGCGTAGTATTGTCATGTTGATTTTGTCAGGCAGATACCTATGCTTCATAAATTGTTTAATTTACATAATGTATACACTGAGGCAGTTTAACCAATAGTGTTTTCATTGTGAGTGTGTATTCTGTTTCAAATTGTTTTTGAATTCTCTTCAAATAAATACAGCCGCACAGGTAAAAAATTGCAACCAGTAGTGCTTCTTTCTAGTAAATCAACATCATACAGTTGGAGAGCGCAGCAAGCAGAGGTTATCTTGTTTCTGTTTATTTTGTCTCAAAGGTGATTTAGGGAAATCACCAATACCCCCGCTACTGCGGCACATACAATGTTCTAGGTTATTATCTCACGTTTTACTCTCACACATAACCAAAGTGCAAGCACACTCTTGATTGGGTTCCCTACTGTTTCACAATCCTGCTTCTGTCATGCCTACGCAGGCCTACTCCTCATTTGAATGCCTAGTCTGCAGGCTCTCTATCTATCCTGGCCTCTCCCTGACTGTGGCCACCATCTACATGGCTCCTGGCCAGGACACTCTCTTCATCTGAGAATAGGCTGACCTATCTTCTTCCCTCCTTCTCTCAACCTCCCAACTTCTCCTTCTCTGAGACCGCAACATCCACCTGGATGCTTCTAATCCTTCCTCTTGGCTTTTCTGCAACCTGTGCAACTCTCTCTCTCCTTCCATCCTGCTCTCTGGTCCGACACTCTCTGCTGGATACACCTTGGATATTTTCATCTGCTTTGACATCCCTTCTTTAACCCTCTCACCACTCCTCTCTCCTGGACTGACCACCATGACTGAACTCTTTAAAATCCTGAATGTGCAGGCCAATACTACCTCTCCTGTGCCCTCCAACACCCTCTGTTTGTCTCTGGTCTCTCATTTCACCACTAAAACACTGGACATCCCGCCCTCACTTTCCTCTTCCACTCCCTCTACCTCTCTCAGGCCCCCTTGGACGCCTTTCGCTCTCCTCTTCCATTTTCCTTTTTTTGCTCTGACAACACCTGATGATGTCTCTAGACAAGTTCTATCTATGAAAGTGTCATCTAAACAGGTGCTCCCGTGCTCCTCCGCAACCATCAAGGACCACATTGTCACACTCGCTCCAGCCTTGGCCAATTTCTGCAATCATTCATTTGCCACTAGATCATTCCCCTCTATCCCCAAGCACTCCTGTGTGCACCCCCTCTTAAAAAAGCCTTCTGCCAATCGTATATGCCAGGCATACTGTTGCCTGATTCCTATCACTCCTTTCTTGGGCAAACTCCTCGGAAATCTGGCCATCTCCCAGGTAACCCGCCATACTGAATCTGTTGGCTGCCTCTGTGACCATCAGTCTGATTTCAGACCAGCCAAGAGGCATGGAAACTGCTCTCCTGAGCACCCATGAAGATCTGCACTCTAACCTCAACTCCAGCGCTCCCTCTGTCCTCATCCTCCTTGAATTTATCTCTGCTTTCGACATGGTCTATCACGCCACCCTGATCAACAGACTCCGTGTGAACCAGGGCATCACGGATCGGGCCCTGGCGTGGCTGACCTCCTTCCTCCAGGACCGTCCCCATGAGGTCCAACTTGGGTCCTTTCTCTCCACCGCATCTCTATCCACATGTTTTGTCTCCCAGGGATATATCCTCTCACTCACACTGGCTCTTCAATCTCTATCTGGCCCCTTTGGCCCACCTGATTTCCACCTTCTCCTCTGACATTCACTGTTATGTGGATGACACTCAGCTCTCTTTCAGGCTTCCCTTAGCCTCCTCTCCTCCCTCGCTCATTCCTGACTGTCTATCCGCGATTCAGGATTGGTGCACCTCTAACAATCTTTAATGCAAGTAAGATGCAGATCCTTCTCATTCGGGCCGCTGCTCCCGCTTTCCCTCTCCCACTCTGGCCACCCTCCTTGGGCCCTCTACACTCCCCTTCCTGTGAGGCAAACAACCTTGGCATCAGCTTCAACTCCACCCTCTCTTTCTCTCCTCACATCACAGACCTTGCCAAGAAGGCCCACTTCTAGCTCAACCTCTTCAGAGGTATTCTACCTTTCCTCACTTTCCCCCAGAAGCTCACAAGGCTCATCCTTGACCTCAAGCCCAGGGATCAAATCTCTCCAGCCTTGAAATCTCTCCACTAGCTCCCGGCAGCTCAAAGGATCAAGTTCAATTCCCTCTGCACTGTCTACAAGTCTTTCTGGGGTCAGGGACCACACTACTTCCAACTCTCTCTTCTTAAATACTTTCCTTCTAAAGTCCTTCACTCAGCTACCTGCAACTCTCTGAGGGTCTGACGCTTCTCCAGGCAGAGAGTGGGGGGTTGATCTCTCTCCTCGGCAGGCACCTTCCTTTGAAATGGCCTCACTGCCCTCCCTCAGATTTGAGCCAGACCACCTGAAGTTCTGTAAGCAGCACACGACCCTCCTTTCCTACTCTGCCTTCTCTCTCTCACTCCCTTGCTAACATAGGGGCTTTAACTGTAACCCCTACAGCTCCCCTGCTTCCTGCACTTAGCTAGAGCTGTGCTGCCCTCGCTGCACTCACTCACAGCCATGCTGCCATTCTTGCACTCACCCTTACACCTCCCCCTTTCCTTCCCCTTGCACTTCTATTGTTGCAATTGCACAATCAGAATGACACAAGGCCTAGTAGAATCGCTTGTCTTGGCCTCCTTATGTCCTCCCTCCCTTGTCTTGCGCCGCCTAGAAACACTTGTTTACAGGTGCGTTATAAATGCCTTATCATATCATATCATAACAAGAGCAATGCATTGTATTTGCAATGGTGGACACAGGCCCACAGGCAATTTTGATGTCAAGGAAATTGTTGGATAGCATAAATGAAGGAAGACTCCCACAAGAAGACATGTTTTTTTTTAATAACATATTTTATTGGTTAATTTTAAAACATACATACAACATACCAACAGTTTCCCTCCCACCCTCCATGCCCTGGTCACCGGGTTGGTCCATGTTGAAATTGAGACAGATTGAAGACCCAGTGCACAATTTCAATGGAGAAGAAATACCGATGGAAGGCGCCACTGATGTTGAAATCAAGGTAGGGAAACATAGATTGAGGCAAGAAGTGCTGGTCACACCCATTGAGGAGACCCCATTCCTATTAGGAACAAATTGTCTCAAGAGACTGTCACCCCTCATTGATGGGGTACATGCAGTGCTGTGGTCTTTGGCCAAAAAGCCCTTAAAACCTGTGACGGGCCATATTAGCAATGTAAATAAATGTCACTCCATTGCTAGATCAGACTGAGCAGTGGAGGTGTTTCTTCGAAATGGCTGTGTACCTGGTATCACTGTCATTCTCATGTGCCAGGGTGAAATGCAAGGATAAAAGGAAAAGCAGTCATTAGAGATGCACTTGGATCCCAGGAAGAACTGGCAAACACAGATTGATGAAAACACATTGCAGATCTATCAAAGTGATGAAGAATGTGGACAAAGTGAGGTTTGCGAGTCAGATCAGGAGAAGTATATCTCAACAATTGCAGAAATATACATGAAGGAAGGTCAAGCCTGGATACCTGTGCATCTGAATGGGCATCCAGAAATGATTGAGACAGTATTGGCCCTGGATCAGGAAAGGATTTTCATGAATGACAAGGCAACTGCTTCAAATTAATGGAATGCCATTTTATTTAATGAAAAATCGGCAAATTTTCGGTTTAGATGGTCCTAATTTGGGACAAAGAATTGTGGAAATATGCATGTTGAAAATCACAATAGGGTCCAAAAGCATTCATCACAATATATGGATTGTAAGTGGAACTAAGACCACATTCTGTTTGGGAAATAACATCATGCACAGAATGAGTATGGTTTTAGATTTCTTGAACCAAAAAGTTTGGTCTGGACTGGGTGGAGCAGCACTTGAACTTGGCAATAGAATGCAAGCCTATCATTGTGTGCAAATAATGCCATATGGAATTGGGCTTCAAGTGGAGAAGGACGTTACCATTCCTGCATTCGTAAAGCAATTCACCATGGCACTGAAGTACAAGAAGGGACACAAATTAAAGGAGCTTGATGCATTTGGGTGTCTCAATGAATCAATGAGTCAGCAGGGGTCAGAATATGAACACATACCTTTAGTGGAAGTTTTGGGATGGTCCCATTTGAATACTGGTAAATAACAGAGGCTGTCAGGACATTTACCTGGAAGAAGATACACCATTAGGGAAGGCAATGCAGGAATCATACTACACTACAGATTTAAACAACCCAGTCATTGGCAATATTCAGGAAAGTTATGTCACCTCACAGGGAGAACTGGATTCCAAACCAAAAGGGATTTTCAGAATACACTCAGTATACCCTTATGAATCAAAAGATGTGATTTGTTGTAATCAGGACAATTGCCTCTTTTTCCAGGTGGATGAACATGAGGAAAAACAGCCAATTGAGGAGGAGGCTGGAAGGCCAAGGTACTTGAGGATGGCATCTATCCAAAGAGATACTGCCATGCAGTTAGAAGAAAGCAGAGAAATTCCACCTTTGAGGACTTTCCAGAATTTTCTAAAATGCTAGAGGAGCAAATCCAGGTGGCAGATGCTTGTACTAATGGAAAAAAGAGACCAATTGAGAAAAAATATTCATTGAATTCAAGGAGGTATTTGCCAAAGGCACCTACGATTGTGGGCGTACTGGTCTCCATGTTGCCACACTGCCAGAAGGATATGGTAGGGAACCTGTATTTGTGCAACAATATAGGCTACCTTTGACCTGTTTAGAGTCTTTGGCAGAAATTATTAAAAATGTAGAGTCCAGACTAATTATTAGACCCATTCACAGTACCTCAATACACACATATTAGGTGTGCTGAAGCTTGATGGCCAATGGTGTTTGTGTGCAGACTTGAGAGAACTAAATAAGAGGGTGCCAGTGTCAAGGTGGCTACTCCCATTTATTGACCAAGGTCCTGCACAGATCCAAGGGTTAAGGGTTTTTACTATCTTAGATCTAACATCAGGGTATTGGTGTGTGCCTCTAGCCAAAGATATACAAAATCTTTTTGCTTTTTTGTTTAAGGGGGCTCCATATGCATGGAATTGTACTCCCTTTGGTATTCAATAGTAGAAGTCAGTTTTGCAGCTTCCTGAACAAAGCGCTCCCAGATACAGCTGACAGGGGGACTGTAGTCTATGTGGATGGTGTCCTGATAATAAATGAAGATATAAAAAGCCAGTTTAATGAAATTATACATGTACTCAGCCGTGTGCAAAAGGCTGGGGCAACAGTGTTTGGCGTATCCAAAGAAGAACCAAGATTTATTTCTGGAGTTAGGGTTCACAGATCGGTGTATGTCAGCGGTCTTGTATCAAAAGCATGATTCAAATAACAAAATCATTGCATCTGCGAGCAAAGCATTATCACAGATAGAAACAAAATATTATGAATGTGAAAAAGCATTGTTTAGTACTTTTTGGGCATTACGATATGTCCACCCCATCATTCAGGGTGAGAGGGTGATTGTTGAAACTATCATTAGCCCCTGCAATTCTTGCAGAGCAAAAGAATCAGATAAGGGAACTTAGCCCATTCAAGAATGACATCATGGACCTTGGCTTTACAAGGATTCCCAGTGTAAGTGAGATATGGGTAGAATAAAAAGAGCCCAGTAGCTCAAGGGCTGGCAGTCTTACTTGACTATTCAGTTGTAGATGCTACAGCTGATACATAATTAGAATCAAATTTGTCTGAATTTGAACAATCACTGCACAAGGCCTCGATGAAGAAGAGTGCAGTAATCTCCCAACTGTGTATTGTATTGTACTTGTCACACCAATGTTATCATTATTATAGTTTTATTGCACTGTTAGAGGGAATGCCCATTGAGGACCGAAGTCCATAGTTTTGGAGGTCCTGGAGCATGATTATGATGTGTGTGTGTGCATTTGGCTGGCAAAGGCTTACCAGGGCTGGCCAGGCTCCTGTAGAGAAGAGATGGGTGATGAGAAGTTTAGGGGTGGCGTCAGTGCTAGAGACTCTTCGATCATGCCCGAAATTATCATTGGACTGCCCTGCATTTTGCTGTCAGAGGTCTTGAGGCCTAGTCAGGTGTAAGTAGTTACAGAATTTATTTGAAAAGGACAATCGCATTTTGTCATAGTCCTTTCTGTATACTGATGTGTATGGTTAGCCATACCTGTGGCCAGTGGAGTGGTGTATTAGATGTTCCTTGCCCCAATTGGTGGCCCTTTGATGTTAGAGTACCGACTCTGGTATTTTGGCTTCTTCTGTTGGTTCTAGCAACTGTGATAAAAATGGTTAGCAGCAACAACAATCTATGCTCCAACTAATCACCACAGGGGGCATGTGTTGTGCTTCAATATTCTTCAAGGTGGGACAGGTGTGTTATTGGGCTGTGGTGGTGTTGGTTCTATCACACCACTGTGCTTCTACTACTTCTGTTGTGATTTGTCCAATTTCTGTGCATGGCTGCTGCAGCCATTCTTCAATTTCATGACATTACATTTGTGAGTGATGTGAATCAGTTAATGTTTCTTGAGGGAAAGCAGGGTCATGAAGGGTATATGAGAGTGTGTGTGGTCTGGCCCGCCGCAAACACAGCCGGCACATCAGATGTTTGGGAAAGTTCGGAAACGCCACAAACGCAGCCGGCACCACCTGGGGGACATAGCACATATATTCAGGAGTGTATGGTTTTTCAGGATAGTGCTATTAAAAGCCAGGGTTTTCTGCCTTTTTTAAAGGAGGGGTTGTTTTCAGTTTGCCAGATGTGCATAGGAAGAATTTTCCAGATGGTGGGCACTAGGATAAAGAAAGCCAAGTCGCCAACTCAGATGGAGTGGGCTGATGCAATAGCTGCAAGGATAGCTTAACCTGATCAGAGGTTTTAAGGGGGATAGTAGTGGATGATTTTGTTCTGAAAGAACTCAGGTCCCATATTATGGTGTGCTCAGTGTGTAAAGCACATGGCTTTGAAATTTGCTCTTTGTGTAAGTGGGAGCCAGTGCAGAATTCTGAGAGCGGCAGTGATGTGTTCTCTGGACAATAGGGCGAGGAGGGGTCTGACTGCTGTGTTTTGGATATGTTGAGCTTTCCTTAGCTGGCATGCAGGGATGCCAAGACAGAGGGACTTGGCGTCGTCCATGCGGGTGGTGATAGTGGCCAGTAATGCAGAAACTCTTTGAGGTAAGGAATGATTCATTCTAGGATGCGTAGGTGAAAGTGACAGGTTCTAGATAAGAAGTTGATGTGCTTTGTGAGGGATAGGTCTGCATCCATGGGTCATCCAAGAGTTCTGACGGAGGTGGAGTGGACAGGCGGGGCTCCAAAGGCAGCTGGCCACGGTAAAGGCTGTGGGATCAGAGTGGTTTGCCATCTGTTTGGATATCTGATTTGCCCGGGTTGTTGTCCGTGAGACAAGAGATGAGGTTGGGAGGTGGCCAGGTTTGGACCTTGGGAATTTATAAAAAATATCTGGGTATTATCTGCATAGCTGTAGCAGGTATAGTTGTGTGAGTGGATGAGAGTTGGTAGTGGGCTTAGGCAGATGTTGAAAAGAAGTGGTGAGAGGGACGCTCCTTTGCAGACCCCTTTTATGACTTGGCAGGGGTGTAGGCAAAAGGGGAAGGAGAATGATTTGTGAGCAATTGGAAATAAAGGAGATGATCCAATTCAGTCTTTGATACCTAGGGTGAGGAGCCTGTTCTTACGTATTGTGTGGTTGATTGTATCAAAAGGCCACAGAGAGATCCAGGAGGATGCGTGAGGCACATCCCTCTGAGTCAGCAGTTCTTTTTAGGTTTTCCAGGATGGCGACCAGGGAGCATTCCATTCCACAGAGGGGTCAGAACCCTGAATGGGTTGGGTTGAGGATGCTGTTAGCTTCTGTGAAAAGGGCAATTTGATTATATATCGCTCTCTCAATTAGTTTGGCAAAGAAGTGGATTCTGGAGATTGGCCCCTGGCTTGAAGGGGAGAGTGGGTCGAGGCTGGGTTTTTTGAAAAGCGGTTTTACATGAGAGGTTTTGAATGCTTCTGGGAAGGTGTATGATGTGAGTGAGTTATTTATAATGGACCAGGCTACGCTGCCAGCACAGGTGGAGGTGAGGTGTTCTAGAGGAATATTTGCAATGAAAGATATAGTAGCTCCTGTGCCTTGAGTAGAATGTGCTCTAGGTGTAAAAGGTAAGGCTATTTTAGACAGAGAGTATCACATTTGGATACATTTAACAATCCATTTAGAGATTGCAGACTTTGAGACAGGATCCCCTTCTCTACCAAAGGCAATGGATACAAAGAATTGATCTGTCTTCCAAAGTGGTTTTCGCCTTATTGAGGTAATATATCACTACTCTCCTAACCTCTAGTGTATGGAGGCTTCCTTCAGCTGAATTAGTAGGATTTTTAAAGAAGGATGGAATTTGTATGGACTGGCTTACTTGCAACTTGGAGATGAATTTAGGTGCAAAGCGTGGATGTGTGATCAGAACCATTTTGTCCTCATGAATAGAAAGAAAATAATCTTGAACGGAGCTCACCTGCACTTCTCCCAGTCTCTTAATGTAAGCAATAGCCACCAGAAAAGCAGTCTTATAGGTGAGAGCCTTATGACTGGATTTGTGCATTGGTTTAAAAAGGAAGGCCCATAAGTGTAGTAAGCATGACATTCAAGTCCCATCTGGT
Organism: Ambystoma mexicanum; assembly: GCF_040938575.1. Classification (NCBI taxonomy): domain Eukaryota; kingdom Metazoa; phylum Chordata; class Amphibia; order Caudata; family Ambystomatidae; genus Ambystoma; species Ambystoma mexicanum. The sequence continues at coordinate 1,398,635,736 of NC_090935.1, read as the reverse complement.
ATTTGGATTAGAAGGAGGTGGGTAAAGTCTTTTCACCCCTTCCATGAAAGCCTTGATCACATGAACATTCCACCCGGAAACCTTGCATTGTGAGGTGGTCTATGCAGAAAGGGCAACAAGGTGGACCTTCAGTGAACTAAAAATGAGTCCTGAGTCTAAGAGGTGAGTTGAATAAAGGGCTATGTTTGTGGGTGAACAATCAATTGGATTGATGTGATGAGTTCCAAACCAAATATTAAAATGTCTTAAATTACTGGAATAACAGGGTGTAGTATTTGGTTTGTGTGACTCCCTAAAAATGTCCATACATCTTTGAGGCAGTTGGACATGCCCAAACTCTATGATTTAAGGAGCCAAGCTGCTAACTTGGGAGTTTGAGGGCATGGGTGCAGTGCTGTCTCCCGATCCTGTGACAGCATGCTGTTGGGGCAAGGCAGTTTCACTGGAGGGCAAAGTCACATTCTCATGGGATGCGAGAACCATGGTTGATGAACCCATATTGGTGCTATCAGGATTAGTGTAACTTGTTCCTGGTGCATCTTGTGAACTATCCTGTTGAGGAAAAGATTTGGGGGAAAGAGCATAAGCAAATTTCCAATGACCATTTGATCCAGAGACTGTTCCCCCTGGACATCTTTTTGGGATACCTGAAAACGTAGTCTGTGCATTGTGCATTTTCCAGTGTTGGAAAGAGGTCAATGTCTGGCTGGCCCCATTCTGCAAAGATGTTGTGCAAAATGCTTTCCCGTAAATATCACTTGTGTTCTACGGGTAGCTGAACACCTCTGCTAAGCACATCTGCAAGAAGATTGCGTTCCCTAGAACATGTTGTGATAGGAGTAACATGTGTTTGAGTGCCCACTTCCAAATGCTTTGTGCCATCTTGGACAGCCCTGAAGAGTGAGTTCCTCCCTGCTTGTTTATCCAAAACATGGCCGTGGTGCTGTGTTTTAGGACTAATGTGGACGGATGTGCTTACCATGTGAGTGATGATCCTGAAAAAGAATGTGTGGCAGGAGTAGGGAATGTGTGAGTCAAATGTGATGCCATCCCAAGAGTGAGCATGAGGATACGTCCCAAAAGTAGTCAAGTGGCAGAACTGGCTGCAATTTACAAAGCAATATCCAGTGTAGTGGAAAAGAAATGTAAAGAAATAGTTTTGGTTACCGATTCTTATTATGCCCGGAACAGATTTGTAGAATACTTACCGGTGAGGAAGTTGAGAGGGATGCTCACATGTAACAAAAACACACTCAAACATGGAAACTGTATTTAGGTAATTGATAATCTTGTTTCACTGATTAAGATGAAAATTCATTGGATTAAGATATGAGGGTACTTCAGAATGCCAGGGGAAGACAAGGGAGGGAATACCAAAGCTGATCAATTGGCCAAAATCGGAGCACTGATGGTGGAATTATTTCCCATTGAGCACTTGCTCGGTGAGATCTACGTGGATGTGGTAATGGATTTCAAATCTCAGAGAACAAGAGATCAACCAGTGGTGCAATGTAGTTTTGATATGCTCAATCAGGATTTGATCAATGCACAAAAGGAAGACCCTATTATAGGTCTCTTGTACAATCGTCTGCCAGATGCAAGCAAAATCCTTTAACAGAGGAGGACTGCAAAGGAAGAGAAGAATTGAGGGTGTTGTTAAAAATTCAAAACAGATTTCCACTGAAAGATAGATTATTGGTCCGAGAATCCATTTCAGGTCAGAACCAATGGGTGGTCCCCATGTCATTTCGGGGGTTCATGCTACATCATGCCCATGATGCAATGACATTAGGAAACAGGCGTTCACAGAAAACATTGTAAATGTTGAAAGAATATGCGCATTGGCCAAATATGTCCCAAGATGTGGAGCTGTATACTCTGGGGTGTTTGGTGTGTGCACAGTTTCAGACTGCCTCTCCAACATTTGGGGCACCATCAATGAAAAGTGTTCTGACACTACCCTGGTCAGATCTGCAAATAGATTTCATTGCCCAGTCCAAAAACCATCACGAGGAAACAAGTACATGTTAAAAGTTACATGTTTAATATCTAAATGGTTGCAGTGCATACCGGCACCTTACTGCAGTGCATATACAACAGCTGTTTTGCTAGTGAATCATATATTTTTCTACGTTTGGTCTACCTCAAAGAATAGAATCAGACTTTGTAAGTCATTTTACTAGTGCAGTGATGACTAAGATGTGGTAAATTCTGAGAGTAAAAAAGAAGCTACATATTTCCTAATGGCTATCTTTTAGTGGTGGTGTGGAACATTGCAACCGCTCAATAATTGATATTCTTAAGAAATGTGCGGCTGAAGCAGGGTCTAATTCTGATTTGTTCCTTTAGCCATTAGGTCGACACCATCAATGTTTACAAGCCTCAATCTACATGAAATCCTGACATGCAGGAGAATGTATTTTCTCCAACACCTGTTGTACAGAATAAATGAACAGGTCTTGGTAAATGCATCCACAAATGCATCCACAAGTTATGAATATGTTGAAGAAGTGTTAAAGCATTTGCAGCTTGCATTTGCATTTGCACAGCAACATCTAGAAAGGGCAGCTGAGGGTGCCAAATCATATTCTGATAGAACATCATCTGTTAGGGAATTTGAAATAGGAGTTCAGATGTATACATTTAATTTTGCAAAAAGCAAAAATAAAACGGGCAAATGTATGGCATCCTGATGTGGTCCATTCAAAATTGTGGACACTTTTTTGCGAGATGTGTACAGAATAATAACCAATGGAGGTGATCTGGTCATGGAACAATGTGCCCATGTGAATCAGATCAAACCATTTCACCCGAACCATGAAGTCAAAAGGATAGGACAGTCTGGAGAAACCAAAGGTGTAACAGTCACATTAAAATCAAGGTGAGTCAGTGAATGGCAACAAGGTGAGTTATTCACAAAAGAAAAGAAAGGAGTTAATCGGGGCAGGTAAGTAGTTTTGTAGGGCGAGGTATGCCTGAAGGTATGAATGAGAAGTATGCTGACATTAAATAGTAATTATACATGTATAATGTAGATATTTCTTCACAGGTTATTAAAAGAGAAGAGGAGTGTGAAAGGAAAAGTTATTTTTGATTAGTACTTAACGTGTCTGACTCTCTCCTATAGTTTAGATTTTCTAACTCATTTCCCTCAGCACCATTCCAGGAGATTTGCAAGCGAAGATGAGAGATCCAGATGACGAGATGTAAATCCACAGTCTTGTGGTGTACTTTGAGACATGGACACAGGCCTCTTAGGCGAATAAATTAAAGATTCAAGACTGCCAGGGTCAGCATTAGGCATTGTGATGGATATGTCACAATTGGGTCCCAAAGACTAAAAACTATTGTAAAGAAGTGATAATTTTCTCCTTCTTCTCTTTCACTATAAATCATTCATGATATCCTCATTTCAATATTCTCTGTTTTCTGTTCTGCTTTAACGTATGGACAATCGCTGCTCATTCCTTTCAATCGATGAACAATATTATTATTTTTGTTAAAATGAATAAAAACCTCATTTTCTGACACTTAAATGTTGAGCAAATCACATATTCACATGGTTTAATGACATAAACATGTGTGAATGATGTATTTGTTTAATCTATGAACAATTGTTGCCATTTATTTTTAATGTATGATCAATTAAAAAAACGAATTTGCAAAACACATACTAACATTCCGTTTTTCTTTTTTCTCTGTGGGCTTGTATGGTGTAGAATAGTCAAGAAACACATTGGGCCTCATTACGACCCTGGCGGTAAGGGGTTAACGCCAGCGTTAGCTGCGCCGACCCCTTACCGCCAATTACGAGGTCCCCTAGCGCCATGGTGCTTTCAACACCTGCTTTTAGCAGGTGTTAAAATCCATGGCGCTAAGGGACCATGGAGTTAATTACGCCACCGTAATTTACGGTGGCGTAATTAACGCCTTCCCCACTCCCATTATGCCCTATGGGGCAAAAATGGGAATGGGGAAGGGTAAATGGGGATTGGGGACTTACCGCCCCGCCTAGGTCGGAATGGGGCGGTAAGTCCGCCAACCACCATGGCGTAAACGTAGTTTACGCCATGGTGGTAAAGTCACGGCCCAGGCGGTAACTTACCGCCTGGGTCGTAATGAGGCCCATTGTGTTACAGGCATCCGCCAATATATATAATCTCGGATAGATTAGACCTGATATTACAGGGCACGCTATTTGCAGCAATCAGTATAGGAAATCTTAAGCAAGGTTTTGATTTACCAATCTTGTTATATCAAAACATATAATGAAAGATTACTCTGGAATGGTTCACCAAATTGACTACAACCTGTCATTCTTTGGAATTGGAAACATTTCAGCTAAACAAATGAAATGCTATTGGCCCGATCAACAGGTTAAAGTTTTCTGGAAATAATTTCGGCCTTGATAATTAGGGGGTCGAAACACATGTTGGCTGTATACGCATTGAAGAATAAGGGGCCGATTCATGGAACCAACGTGCGCCGAAAATCTAGGCGCAAGCATGCGCAAGCATGCGCAAGCGGAAAAAAACAGGCGCATGGAAGTCCCTGCGCGTGTTCACCGCGGGATGTGCGCCAAACCCGTGCATGGCGCACAAGTCACTGCAACATCGCGAAAGGCATGCGCGACGGTGCGCGACGCGCACAGTGAAAGCGCACAACCTCAGCGCACACAGCAGAAAGTGGGCGGGACATGGGGCGTAACGCGCGGAATGGGGAACAACACGCGAAAATAAGGGCGTAACTGGGGATGCACTGCACGGAAGCAGAGGTAACGCCCACACGCACACGAACCACACGTATTCATGGAATGGAATAGGGCAAACCCACGCACAGCCAAAGCCGCACACAAGCTGAAACACGTCCGCCACACGAAGGCAGGCGGTAGAGTCCCAGCGCATCAAAAAAGTGGCGCCGCGGGAAGTAAAATACGCGATTGAGCGGGGTACGTGTATTCCGGGTGTGTGCGGGAAGTGACACACGCGATTGAGCGGGGTACGTGTATTCCGGGGGTGCGCGGGAAGTTACACACGCGAATGAGCGGGGTACGTGTATTACGGGGGTGCGCGGGAAGTTCCACACGCGATTTGGCCGGGTACGTGGATTCCAGGGGTGCGCGGGAAGTTCCACACGCGATTTGGCCGGGTACGTGGATTCCAGGGGTGCGCGGGAAGTTCCACACGCGATTTGGCCGGGTACGTGGATTTTGGGGGTGCGCGGGAAGTTCCACACGCGATTTGGCCGGGTACGTGGATTCCAGGGGTGCGCGGGAAGTTCCACACGCGATTTGGCCGGGTACGTGGATTTCAGGGGTGCGCGGGAAGTTCCACACGCGAGTTGGCCGGGTACGTGGATTTCAGGGGTGCGCGGGAAGTTCCACACGCGATTGAGCGGGGTACGTGTATTTCGGGGGTGCGCGGGAAGTTCCACACGCGATTGAGCGGGGTACGTGTATTTCGGGGGTGCGCGGGAAGTGACACACGCGATTTGGCCGGGTACGTGGATTTCGGGGGTGCGCGGGAAGTGACACACGCGATTTGGCCGGGTACGTGGATTTCAGGGGTGCGCGGGAAGTTCCACACGCGATTGAGCGGGGTACGTGTATTCCGGGTGTGTGCGGGAAGTGACTCACGCGATTGAGCGGGGTACGTGTATTCCGGGGGTGCGCGGGAAGTTACACACGCGAATGAGCGGGGTACGTGTATTACGGGGGTGCGCGGGAAGTTCCACACGCGATTTGGCCGGGTACGTGGATTCCAGGGGTGCGCGGGAAGTTCCACACGCGATTGAGCGGGGTACGTGTATTTCGGGGGTGCGCGGGAAGTTCCACACGCGATTGAGCGGGGTACGTGTATTTCGGGGGTGCGCGGGAAGTTCCACACGCGATTGAGCGGGGTACGTGTATTCCGGGGGTGCGCGGGGAGCAGCACACGTGAATTGCACGTGTGGGTCCTCCCAGGTGTACCCTCTACACCCTCCACAGCCCCTGCAGGTGGCTCACACCACAGGGGCCTACCCAGCACATGTCCTGCAGGCACCCCATCCACCATGGCCATGCCCACCAGCCAACCCACATATCAACTAGCACTACTGCCCACCAACGCATGTCCCCCTGCACCCCCAGCCACCAGGGGCAGCCTCCAGCAGGCCCCCACCCATGTCTCCCCCCACCCCCACCCCCCACCAGTGCAGGGGCAGCCTCAAACAGGCCCCCACTCATGTCCCCCTGCACCCCCACCCCCTAGCATCCAGGGGCACCCTCCACCAGGCCCCCACTCATGTCTCCCACCACCCCCACCCCCCAGCATCCAGGGGCACCCTCCACCAGGCCCCCACTCATGTCCCCCTGCACCCCCACCCCCTAGCATCCAGGGGCACCCTCCACCTGGCCCCCACTCATGTCTCCCATCACCCCCACCCACCAGCAGTGCAGGGCACCCTCCACCAGGCCCCCACACATGTCTCCCACCACCCCCACCCACCAGCAGTGCAGGGCACCCTCCACCAGGCCCCCACACATGTCTCCCACCACCCCCACCCCCCAGCAGTGCAGGGGCACCCTCCACCTGGCACCCACACATGTCACCCATCACCCCCACCCACCAGCAGTGCAGGGCACCCTCCACCAGGCCCCCACACATGTCTCCCACCACCCCCACCCCCCAGCATCCAGGGGCATCCTCCACCAGACCCCCACTCATGTCACCCATCACCCCCACCCACCAGCAGTGCAGGGCACCCTCCACCAGGCCCCCACACATGTCTCCCACCACCCCCACCCCCCAGCAGTGCAGGGGCACCCTCCACCTGGCACCCACACATGTCTCCCACCACCCCCACCCCCCAGCAGTGCAGGGGCACCCTCCACCAGGCCCCCACACATGTCCCCCTGCACCCTCACCCCCCAGCATCCAGGGGCACCCTCCACCAGACCCCCACTCATGTCACCCATCACCCCCACCCACCAGCAGTGCAGGGCACCCTCCACCAGGCCCCCACACATGTCTCCCACCACCCCCACCCCCCAGCAGTGCAGGGGCACCCTCCACCAGGCCCCCACCCATGTCTCCCACCACCCCCAACCCCCAGCCACCAGGGGCAGCCTCCAGCAGGCCCCCACCCATGTCCAACTCATGTTCCCCACCCAACATGTCATCACAGTCCAGATCCCTGGTCTCTATGGTCAGCCCCCAAATGCAAAACACCCACCCGAGTATTGCATCCACCCACTCATATTCTGCAATTACATCACAGAACACCAATTGCAAGTTCCAAAACAAACACATGTCCCTCACATACACCCAATGGGTGTCAGTGATTCTCTAAACACATAACATGAAATGCATGAAAACAATGAGACACCACACATTGAAGTGCAACAAATAAATAATGTATTAAAGGAAAGATGAATAGAAACAAAAATGAAGAAACAGAAATGTGAATGGAAAAAAATGAAAAGAAGCATGTCCGTTCAAAATAAAAAAAAATTAAAGAATATAGAAATCCAAAGTAATGTAGTACAAAGTCAATGTCCACCAAACAAAATCCAATGTGAAAAAAAAATTATAAGCCATTGATCCATGGATAATGTCAAAAAAGAAAGTATGTACAAGTCCACAACTATTTACAATGCAAGAAGCCAGGGTCCATCATCCCAACAAAATAAAGGAAACCTAACTAACTACACTAACTAATAAAAAAAACTATATACAAAAATGTGGCCAATGTCAAAAAGGTCCAAATGAAATAAAAACAAAAATGAAACTTAACACTACCTACATAACTATGTACAAGGGCAGCGGGCTAGTTCCACGGCTCACTTCTGGATGTGCCGGGCCAGGGCATCATCGAACTCCTCCTCAATGTCCCGGAGGCGGTCCTCCTCCATGGCCCCGAGGGTCCGCAGGGCCGTCGACGTGTCCACCTCCAAAGCCCTGCGGATTGCCTCGAGGCACTCGACCCGCCTCAGGGCCCTCTGCATGGAGTTCTCCGCCCTGACCATTGAGAGCCGTGCCTCTTCCGCCCGCTGCCGCTCCGCATCTATGGCGTGGCCCAACCGCTGCCACACGGAAGACACTTTTTGTCCTGGGTCCTCCTGCCCTCCGGCCGATGCCTGCCCCTCCGATGTCGAAGGCCCCGAGCCTTCATGGCTCCCACCATGGTGCTGCTGCTGCTGTGCCTCTGCCCCTGCACTGCCTCCTGCTGCCTGCACATCCTCCGCCGGCTGGGGTGCAGTCGTTGACGTGGCCACCCCTGCTGGACGTCCGACTCCCGACTGCGGCAGGGATGCCTCCTCCACCAGCCTGGCCGCACCGTCAGAGGCAGCTCCACAGGGCACCCAGGTGACTGATGGGTGGGAAGATGGCACAGAGGACGACTGGCGCGTAGGGGGTCCAGCTGAGGAGGGGGTCGTGGCAAGCCCCATCAGACGGAGGAATCCGGCCTGGGTGACCTGTCCCAGCAGGCTGACGTGGTCAACGAGCCATTCGAGATGATGTGCAGTCTCTTCATGAAAAGACTGCAGGTCACCTCGCATGGCCCGTTGACGCAACGCCACTCCAGCCAGGACAGGCTCAACCCGGGCCTGGATAGCCACGTCCGCAGGCAGAGGAAGGCCAGTTGACGTCAGCTCATCCCCTGCCTGAAAACTGGTCTGGACATGGGCATCCCTGCTCGTGCAAGATGATGCAGGGACAGGATCAGGGACAGGATTGCACACAGGCACCTCCGCGGCGGCCTGTGCTGCCTCCTGTCCCTGGTCCTGCACTGCACCACTAGCACCAGTGGGATCCCCACCCCCAGACCCCGTCTCCGGTGCTTGCACGGCCTCCTCCTCCACCAAACCCCCCACCAACCTGGATGACTCTGTGCCATCTTCCCCCGTTGGGCCCTGTGGGGTCCCAGCTGCCCCTTCTGCTGCCGAGGAGTCCAACTGCAACCTCCGCCTCTTGGACCTCCCCCCGGCAGCTGCGGCCTGGGACGCGGCACCGGACTCCTCACTCCACGACGAGATGACAACCTGGGAGGGGAGCCGGGCCTTGCGTCTCCGGCTGGCGGTGGGATTCCCGCCGCTGTGCTCCACAGCACCTTCTCCGCCCTCTTCATCAGTTGACGCTGCAGACAGGGAGAAAAAAAACACAGGCATCAGGGCACTGTACAATGGACACATACACACATGACAGTTGTACATGAGTGGCATTGGCAAACCTCAGACATGTCATCACAATCCCCAACACACATGTCATTACAACTTGCACACACGAGCCATACCACAGCCATGTTGCAACTGCCAACACCATCCATACACATACAACAGCATCAGCAGCCAAAGGTGAGCCAGACATCACATGCAACACAGGAAGTGCACCACACATGTACACACCAACCACCACACTTGCATGCATGTGTACACCTCTGCTAAGTGTCGCAGTGATCAGACGGGCATCCATGTCACATCTGCCAATCAGGCTTCCACATACCGCTGTCACATGCATCCATGTTGCATCACTGTTGCACCCTTGTCAAATACACACACATGCACATGTACACAGCGCTGATACAATCAGCTGAAAACAACATACATGCGTGACATCACGGACATGTCTACTCACATACACATTCATACAAACTTGTGTGCCCACACAACTGCATTTGGCATGCAAGCCCACACACACAGGCACCATCCATGTCTCACACATTACAGCCCTCGCATGTGTCAGCCCCACGGCCCTGTACACCCGCACCCATACTCGACCCCATACAAACAGATGTGCAACCTGCACACTACTGAACAATCACCACACGCACTGCTCACAATCAGGATGCATGTACACTCACCGCTCGACTCCAGACGGGTCTGCCTCTCAAGGACCTGGACGTGGAGCGCTGGGGATATGTGTTCCAGGACCCTCATCTGTTCTTCCGACAAGTGGCCCCGGCGCCCCTTGGCATCCGCTGCCTTCAAGAGGCGCCGGGCCTTGGTCAGGGTCCTGGACCTGAAGTCCTCCCAGCGCTTCTTGACATGTTGGAAGTCGCGGACTGCCACCCCCTCCGCGTTGATGGCAGTCACGATGTCAGTCCAGATCCGAGTCCATCCTTCCTTGTCGGCGCGGCAACTTCCGAAGAGGGCATCATACTGCCCCAGGACTTGCTCCACCAGGACACCAACTTCGGTGGCACTGAAGCTGGTGCCCCTCTGCCTCTCTGGCCGGGGGTTGTCAGTGGTCACAGATGGAGTTTGCCCCGACATGACAACCCCAGAGGCAGGAGTGGGTGGGCAACTGGGTCCTGGGGCTGGGCTGTGGAGCGATGGAATCCCAGTCGGGAGTCTTTGGTTCCAGCAAGGGTGGTCACACCAACAGCACCCCTGGCTGATGTGCAGGCAGCAAATGGCAGGGCACGTGGGCAGCAGGCAGTCAGGCAGCAGCAGATGGCAGGTGGGAGCGTGCTCGGGGCTCTGGGGGGCAGTAGTTCGGCCTTCTGGGCAGGAGCGTGGTCTTCCGTGTGCTTACGCGTGGCCAGCTTGATACGGAGTGATTTGGCACGTGAAAATTCTGCACGTCAGCGTGTAATTCGAGGAAAGGCCCTTAGCGCGTAAGCGCGTCTGCACGCATACGCATTTTCATTGGACCAAAGGCCCTCAGCGCGTGAGCGCGTCTGTGACGTGACGTGCGAGGGAGTATCCCTCATTGCACGTGATGACAGTACACACGTGGATCACAACCAATCGCGTGTGAAAGTTCACGGGACCCCGGAACACACGTACCCAGGCTATTCGCGTGTGGAACTTCCCGCGCACCCCTGAAATACACGCGCCCAGGCTATTCGCGTGTGGAACTTGCCGCGCACCCCTGAAATACACGCGCGCAGGCTATTCGCGTGTGGAACTTCCCGCGCACCCCTGAAATACACGCGCCCAGGCTATTCGCGTGTGGAACTTCCCGCGCACCCCTGAAATACACGCGCGCAGGCTATTCGCGTGTGGAACTTCCCGCGCACCCCTGAAATACACGCGCCCAGGCTATTCGCGTGTGGAACTTCCCGCGCACCCCTGAAATACACGTACCCTGCTGAAATCGCGTGTGAAACTTCCCGCGAACCCCTGAAATACACGCGCCCAGGCTATTCGCGTGTGGAACTTGCCGCGCACCCCTGAAATACACGCGCGCAGGCTATTCGCGTGTGGAACTTCCCGCGCACCCCTGAAATACACGCTCCCAGGCTATTCGCGTGTGGAACTTCCCGCGCACCCCTGAAATACACGCGCCCAGGCTATTCGCGTGTGGAACTTCCCGCGCACCCCTGAAATACACGCGCCCTGGCTATTCGCGTGTGGAACTTCCCGCGCACCCCTGAAATACACGTACCCTGCTGAAATCGCGTGTGAAACTTCCCGCGAACCCCTGAAATACACGCGCCCAGGCTATTCGCGTGTGGAACTTGCCGCGCACCCCTGAAATACACGCGCGCAGGCTATTCGCGTGTGGAACTTCCCGCACACCCCTGAAATACACGCGCCCAGGCTATTCGCGTGTGGGACTTCCCGCGCACCCCTGAAATACACGTACCCTGCTGGAATCGCGTGTGAAACTTCACGTGAACCCCTGTAATACACGTAGCCCGCTTGCCGTGCTGGTACAGGGTTAGCGCAGCCCTTTGCGCTGGATTGGGGATTTTAATGGCTTTTCCCTGCGCGGAAGGCGTTCTTGGGGGCGTAACTGGCGCTGCTGCAAGGTCGCTGCGCCACTGTGAGCCACGGCTGGTTTTGGTGGCTGGAATCCATGAATACGCTGTGCGCGGAAATGTGTTTCGGCGCACGCGGCTGGCGCAGACTACCGCACGCGCACACTGTGCGCCAGCCGCGTGCGCCACTTGTGCGCCGAATTCTATGAATCGGCCCCTAAATATCACCTATTTCACAATCTGATTTCTCTGAGTGATATGCTACCTTGACAATAGTGGACATTCTAAACTAGGGTCTAGAGCGCGATATACCTTCCCGAACTTCAATCCTATGTATACATACTAACATTGTTGCATGAGGATCGCATGGGTTGATGAGGTTTAACTAGAATTCATGTTTCCTTTATTTAATCAGGCCTCTAGAGAAGACGGGGGAGATGTTAAAAATGCAGTACACTAATTTCACCCGTGCACTAATTATAACAGGGCCACTGATTTCAACAGAGACTGTGTGTACCAGTTTCAAATGATGCTAATGTTGCAGCATGTTGCATGTGTGTGATTTAGGATACTAGTACTGATGTGTGGCATTTAGGGTAAACTAAAGAGAGGGTTGATTTGGGGTCTTCAAATCTTTACAAGTTAACATTTCAGCATATGCATGGACAGCTTTGCTTGCAAGAATTATATTCAGAAAACAAACAGAAAATAAAAATAGAGAAATTAAAGGGTGATTTGTGCAGAGTGGAAAAATGTGAGGATCTTGAAAAGTAAATGTCAATTGTTCGATCAGAGCAAACGCAGCATTAAAGGATGGCATGTAGCAATTATTTTTCCATATGCAGGAAAGGATGGGTGAAGCTTGCCAAAAGTCAGAAGGGGTGAGGTGGTGCTACAAGACTCTGGAATATTCCCAAAGGGCCTGTAACTTGGTTAGGGAAACCAGAATGGGTTGGAACTGAAGGAAGTGACATTGGCAAGTAAGTGGGTAAAATGCCCAGTATCCATATGTCATATAGGAGGAAGGGATGGTCCTTGAAGAGGGCTCATGAGCGACTGTGAGCAGGAAGGAGGGACTGCCTTTCTCTGCCTGGTCTGCTCTCTCTGCCTCGCCTGTCTGGGTATTCTGCTGTTGTGGGCCTTTACAGAGTCTGCGGCTGGGCGTTGGCTGACTGAACCTAGCCAAGATTTAACAATCCTCAGACTTTTAGAAAGTACTGGGTTCCGCTTTCCAAATTTGGAAGGGACCTGGGGCTTATCACGAAGTGTTTGCAAGTTTATGTTACATTGTGTGAGAAAGTTGGGCTGGCTGTGCTGTCGGAGCCCAACGGCATCTGGCCAAATATCGCTGGGGCTTTAAAGGCTGTGAGTGGAGGTTATCTGGGCAGCTGGCACCATGACAGGCTTCCAGGATGTGGTACCAAAAAGTCCTGGGCTGGAAGGTGGGAGTAGCTGCCAAACAGAGCCCAAGCTGCAGGCAGACCAGCGGAGCTGGGTCGAATAGAGTTTCAATTGAAGTGGACTAAGTATACATAGGGATCACCAAATAATTGATTTGGGGTTTCTTGCAAGGGAATTCTGATTTGGCAAGGTCAAAGATACCTAGAAGGGAATTTCATTGTTTTTAGGGGCCTGAAAAACAGGGAAATTTTCTTAATGTAAATTGGTTATGGTAATAATTATGTTTTGCAAAAGACCCGATTATTTATAACATCAGACTAAGCTGACATTTGCCTAAAAGATCAAGGGATAGGCAGTAGGTGGGACTGAGGGATAATGGATAGCTGTACAATGAACCACGGAACTGAATGCTAAGGTGTTTTCCAGTTGCACCCCAAATCTATTAATAGTATACAAGGGATACATGATAATGGGTGTTCATCTATGGTGCACCCAGTATTAATGCATACTAAATAGCTCTTAAAACCGAAAGAAAAATATCCGTGTAAAATTGCTTGTTCTGTTTTCTTGTTTTACAACAAAATGCATGGTTGAAGTTATGTCTTGCTGAATGTTATGAAATATGTTATGAATGTAAATGCCTCTCATTGTGGTGTCAGATTTTTAAGATGTGCACATGAAGATTTGAGATTTTAAGTTTGTGCAGCAGTATTTTATTATGTGGTCTATTTAATTCACAATATATAGGGCCTGATTTACAAACATGTTTTCAATGGGACTTTCCCATTTGAATTTATTTTTGTAAATCAGGCCCATGGTGTTGAAATCCGGTCTGCCTTATGCAATATAAGTCTTAATGTGGCTTAACCAAGGATCCCGAAATAAAGTGTAATCACAAAAGGTGATGATAAAGACATTGGCCCTCATTACGACCCTGGCGGAAAGGGGTTTACGCCGGCGTAAAGCATGGCGTACCTTTCCGCCTGACTACGAGTTCCCGTAGCGCCATGGTGATTTTTACGCCTGCTTTTTGCAGGCGGAAAAATCCATGGCGCTACGGGACTTGTTGTTAATTACGCCACCGTAATTTACGGTGGCGTAATTAATGCCTTCCCCACTCCCATTATACCCTATGGGGCAAAAATGGGAATGGGGAAGGGTAAATGGGGATTGGGGACTTACCGCCCCGCCAAGGTCGGAATGGGGCGGTAAGTCCGCCAACCCCCATGGCGGAGTTGGCAGCTTTGCGCCATGGACCATGGTGCAAATTGCACCATGGTTCTCCGCCAGGGTCGTAATGAGGCCCATTGTGTACAGTACCTCTGCATGCTTCCCACTACATATTGCAGACAGTTGCACAACCTCCCAGCCATGTATCTGTATGGAGGGGAATTTTTTCTGGATGCTAATAGAATAAAATGTCCTACAGCCAACAGCAGATTTCCCAACTGCATGAGCTATTCGTTGGAAAGAGGGCAGAGTTCAATATGGACAAGCACATCGTGAGGCTTTACATGAGATGTGCAAAGTGCAGCAGGAGGCTTCAGGAGGTGTCAAATCCTACAGTGGCAGTGAATTGGTACATGACTGAGAGTATGCCAGCTGTTTGTTTGTTTGATTTTCATTTGTTTTATTTTATTGGACATGTGTACTGCACCTATACACAAGTGTTTCCAGGTGCCACAGGACCTGATCGGGGGGGTGGGGGCATGGGAATAACAAAGTAGAACAACAAAAAACGGTTATATTGCCCTTGTGACAATCCTACCATGCAAGTTCATGAACAAGGATGTAAGTGCATGGGGAAGGGGTAGAGGGAGAAGTGCAAAAGTGAGATGTCACCAAGGGAGTGGGCGGGCAAGTGCTGTGTGGGCCAGGACCGCAAATGTTTGACGGATGAGTGCGAAGGGAGGGTGAGTGCGGTGAACAGGGAGGACCAGGTTGGGCTAATCCGGGAAAGGGTGGCCGAGGGCAAATGCTGATAAGGGATGCTGGAGGGACTGGTAAGGGGTGGTCTGGCCCCTGTATGACACTGAAGAGACCAGGCCCCAGTCACAGCGACAGAGGAAGAGTTAGCACGGGAGGGGCAGAGGAAAAGAAGAGGATAAAGGAGAGTCTTGAGAGGTTTCCAGAACTTAAGAAAGTCTGTCTCAAGTCTGAGGGGAGGAGGGAGGAGGGAGGCTGGTCCAGACGGAGGAGCCAGACGAGGAGAGGGATCTATCTCCCACTCTCTGCTTGGAGAAAAGGTTTACCTGCAGAGAGTTGGAACCAGAGGACCGAAGGACTCTGGCCGGGAGGTTTTTAGGGAGGGAAAGCTGAATGTAGAGAGGTCCCAGGCACCAGACAGCCTTGTGGATGATGCAAAGGGTCTGGAATTTGATCCTTGTGGACACCGGGAGCCAGTGAAGAGATTTTAGGGAAGGAGAGATATGGTCCTTGGGCTGGTGTTCAAGAATACGTCTTGCAGTCCTATTCTGTATCAGTTGAAGGGAGCGAAAGGAGGAAATAGGCAGATTGAGGAAGAGGTCGTTGCAGTAGTCGAATCTAGAGAGAACCGGGGTTCTGGAGATGTTGAGCTTCTGGGGGAAGGTGAAGAAAGATATAATGCCCCTGAGGAGGTGCAGATGGAAGTTGGACTTCTTGGTAAATTTTGTGATGTGAGGACAGAAGAAGAGAGAAGATTCAAAGATGATCCCAAGGTCTTTTGCCTCACAAGTGGGTGAGGGGAGTGGACCCAAGGAGTCATGCCAGAGAGTGAAGGGGAAGAAGGAGCAGGTGTCCCCCTGAGAAGGATCTCTGTCTTACTGGCAATAAGGAAGAGTCCCATTGGCAGAGCACCATGCCTGAATAGCAGCCAGTCAGTCAGGAATGAGGGATGCGCTGGAGGAGGTATAGTAGAGGAGGACAGCATGAAAGAGAGCTGTGTGTCATCTGAATAACACTGGAAGTGGGGGAGAAAATGGAGTTCAGGTGGGGCAGAAGGGCCAGGTAGCCATGGAGATATGCTAGAGCCCTGACAGACGCCACAGGTAGAGAGTGAGGTGGAGGAGAGAAAAGGACCGATTGCACTTGGGATGGTCTGTCTGAAAGGAATGAGGTGAGCCACGCCATTGCCCTTTCCATGATGCCTATGGTATTATGTGGATGGTTTACCAGGATGGAATGGTTGACTGTGTCAAAGGCAGAAGATAGATCGAGGACGATCAGAACAGAGGGAGAGTTAGACTCCAGATTATAGAGTAGGTCTTCACGTGTGTTTAGGAGAGCAGTTTCCATGCCTCTTTCGGTGTGGAGTGTCAGTTGGCGGATGACCAGTTTTTCCATGAGTTTGCTCAAAAAAGGGGTGTTAAAGTTAAAGTGATAGTTAGCTGGGCAAGAAGGATCAACAGACACCTGTTTTAGGAGCGGGTGCAAAAGAGAGTGCTTAAGGGGTTGAGGGAAGGAGCCAGTGGCAAGTGAGTGGTTGCAGAGGTCAGCTAAGGCTGAGGCTGAGGCAAGAGAGGCAACATGGTCGTTGATGGTTCTGGGGGAGCAGGGGAGCACCTGTTTAGAGGAGACTTACATAGCGTGGGCAACTCTAGAGATCTCATCTGGTGCAATGGGAGAGGCAGGAGGGGTTGGGGGGAGCATATGACACAGAAGACTGAATGTCCTGAGTCTTGGAGGAGAAGTGGGCGGCCAATGCAGAACAGAGGGCCTGGGAGGGCTATTACCAATGTGCTCACAGAGGTTTGCCTGTGGCCGATTTGGGCGATTATGTTTATGCCATTAAATATGTGGGGGTGGGTTTGGGTTAATAAATCATGTAAGGGGATTTCGGAGGAGCTGCGGGGGGGTCACCCCCACATATATTTGCGGTCAAACGTCCCCGCAATAAAACGGTCAAATCGGCCGTGGGAACTTACATTCAAACAGATCAAACAGATCCCTTGGAGGAGAGGAGGAGACTGTGGAGGATTGGCCAGTTCCTTGAAGATTTTAAAGAGTTCTGCTGTGTTAATGCCGGCTTGGACATGAGCCCTCTTCTTGGATCTTCCCAGGCACAGCGTTAACTTCAGCTCCATCCATGTGCAGCACCCATCCTTCCACTGCAACAACAGACATCCACTGCCTTTTTACTGGGTGAGTAGGGCTCGGGAAACATTAATCATGGCTCCATGAAACAGCCACAACTAATGCCAGGGCATAGTGTGCTCTAGAGTGATGGGCACTACTCTCTCTAATGAAATGCCTTAGTGCCTATGCACCTCCAAATATCACCAAATCTTCCAAACATTGGTAAATATGTTGTTGTTTATGAATCCTTAGGAATATCTCACAACCGCTTTTGGGATATGAGCAATCCATCCACGAGGTCTGGGGCAGACTTTTCAAAATGAGCACAGACCACTGAACTCTGCACACATGGGATCACCTTTAGAATCCTGACGTATATATCACAATCCAGAGAAGGAAGTCATCAACAGCATGAGGGCATGGACACGGGTCAGCATAATCCATAGTCATTCCTTGTGGGACTTACAGTTACCACAAAGCCTTGTGTGCATCTCCCTGACCCCTGAACTCTGTACTCTTCTAACTCATCCTAACTCTCAGTTGTGTCCTCCTAACAGACACCTACTGGCCATAGGTATGCACACCCTGCAGGGAAGCACATGCTCACACACTATCTAGAGACACATTCCTACACGCTCACCAGGCTGACATTAGTGCACCACTCATCCTACTCCATCCATGTCCATCCAGAAGACAAGATCCCGAGTAACAGATCATGTTAAGAACAAAACCAGTGATCCCTCTGTGAACATACACCCTTCCTAAATCCAAATACCCAGAGTATGAGTAGCACCCTGGAACGTGTCTCTTCAGATCTGCACACATCAACACATCAGTACACACAACTGGGCTCCCCCTTTTCCAACACTAGACTTCTCCACCTCCAATGTGTTTAAATAACTAGGATTGTTGTGACATAAACATAGTGAATGCCATCCAAATTTACAGGAAAACATAATTAGGTATTGTTCGCAATACTATACAAGTGCATTCATATATTAATTACATGCCCTGCGTGTTTCTTGTTCAAATGCACATTGCAAGTGCCTGTTTACTTTACAGCATTTAAAGCTATGGGTTTTGAGAAAAACGTGCATTTTACTGAAAATCATACTTAGAGTAAAATGCTCTAACTCAGTAACCCCACATCTTGCCTCGGTTCATTGTGGTCACTTGCAAAGGGATGGAATTCAAAATGCAGGCCCAGTTTAAGGTGAGGCCAATATTGAGTTGCACTTGTATTGTACCTGTATTGCATAATGTATTGGAAAGCTGCCCGATCACTTGCCTGTGGCTATGATTGCATCAAATTAAAATTCAGATTCCACCTTTATTTCGGAGTGAGAAACACCCCTTGAAAGAACAACGAATAAATAGAAAATGTTTAAATTGTCCAAGGAGTTGATTATATTAATTAAACAAATCTGTTCTATCATCAGCCTTGAGTGTTGCAGAGTCACCATAAATGGCATGTGCTTTGCATTTAGTCCAAGCTGCAGCTCACTAATTAGACCCAAATGCTAGCAATGTCACATTTAGTTAGAACTGTGAATGTTAGCCTGCGTCACCTCTAGTTAACATTGTGAATGTTAGAAATGCCACACTTAGTTGGAACTGTGAACAGTAGCCTGCCCAGACCCATACTAGATTATAAGTGTTAGAAATGCTGCACTTGGTTCGAAGTGTGAACATTAGCCTGCGCTGGACCTGGACAGGATTGCAAGTGTTGACAATGCCACAATTGGTTGGAGTTGCAAACATTAGCCTGCGCCAGACCCCGACAGGATTGTGAATGTTAATAACACTGCACTTAGTTAGAATTCTGAACGTTAGCCTGCGCCCGACGCTGACAGGACTATGAATGTTAGCAATGCCACACTTACTTAGAATTGTGAACGTTAGCTTGCCCCAAACCCATACTAAATTGTGAATGTTTGCGATGCCGTACCTAGTTAGACTTGTAAACAGTAACCTGCGTCACTTCGTAATAGGATGGTGAATGTTAGCAATGCCACACTTAGTAGACTTGTGAACCTTAGCCTGCGCCAGACCCTGACAGGATTGTGAACGTTAGCCTGAGTCGCTTCTAGACATAATGCCAATGTTGTCATGTCCCACACTTGGGTGGAGCTGTGAACTTTAGCCTGAATCACATCTGGATAAAAATGCAAATGTAAATGTTAACATGCCCCACGCGTGTATCACTCTGTACCCTGCTTTCCTGCTCCCCATGATGTAGCTATATATCTGTATCCCCCCTCATGACGCTGTAAGCCCAGCCCCATGTCTCTATGTGTCCGTGTGTCGCTCCCTGTTCCCTGACATCCTCTTCACGTGCCTGGACTCGGGCGCTTTAAAGATAACCATCATATCACATCACTACGCTTACTCTTTACTACGCACCATCATTCAACTAGAACACAGCTATACCCCTGATTAATTCGGCCTAGCTGTTCACATACGAATACGACCCCATGAACACCTCATCACCCTAATAAAACGCAGCTAGCCGAGCACATTCCGGCCTAGTCGCTCACATATGCGTCCTTCAGGCCTAACGCAGCCAGAGCCCAGTTTGGGTGTCCACCCACCAGACTGCACACATCCAACCTAACGCTAGGATGCAGCTACCATCCGGCAGTTACATCAGCTGCCCACATATCTGGAGCACCCACGCACTGTAGG
Organism: Ambystoma mexicanum; assembly: GCF_040938575.1. NCBI lineage: Eukaryota > Metazoa > Chordata > Amphibia > Caudata > Ambystomatidae > Ambystoma > Ambystoma mexicanum. The sequence goes on along the minus strand of NC_090935.1, from coordinate 1,398,615,909 downwards.
ATACTATCTCTCTCTACTGACCAGGTTCCTGAGGGCATTCATCCTGCCAGTGCGTTGAGGTCATGCCAATGATATATAGGGCACTATATAAATGCCAAGTAACATAACATAACATTAGGGCAAGTGAGGAAGAAACATGGGGATTGCTGGTGGCCATGGTCAGGAAGTGTGCGAAATAGCAACATTTCCTTTTAGAACTAGACCTTGATTGAACTGCCAATTTTTCCCCTCAAATACTCATCACTTTTTACTGTTGTATTTACATCAAGAATATATGTTTTTGGTATGGTGTTCAATCATAAAAATGTATGAACTAAAACCCACTTAGTGCATACAGATCAGCATTTACTTCAGCACAAAATGCACTTTTTCTATCTCCTTCCCCACGCTCCTTATAAGACAGCACATTGCCGGGTGTCACTGTAATTATCCTTCTGCTTACACACTGTCAACTGTGTCAGCGCTAACTGTGCTGCGCAGGGACCAAACACATACACATTCTGCCGGCCGGCTATTCTCTTGCAAAGCAGGCGAGAGATACTTATAAGTGGTTCTGTGTGGGTGTCGAGTTGTGGAAAAGCATCGAGCATCCAAAGTGAAGATTTCGAAGAAGCATTGCATTAAAGTGTGTGTTGGCATCGGATGCAGGCAGCGGTTTCATTTCTCAGAAAAGCACTATATCATTATCGCAAAACAGCACAGCACATGTCACCAATATATTTTAATCGCAGGAAGTGGTTCTGTGGTGATATTAACCAATAACACCTTTGTCTTATTCGTTAGTTGTATTCAATTAGTAGCGCATGGCACAATGCTGTTAGCATCCTATTATGATTGATGCTAAATGTATCATAGCCCAAAGATATACAAAACACGTAAACCAAAAACACTCTAGCTGTAAATGAGGACCCTCATATAATATTCAATATGCAAAGATGTCATTGCCAGAAGTTATCAACCAGCTCCATCTGTAACACAACATGACATACTCTAACATGTCACTGCGTTAAATGACAGCGGTATTCCCAGAACACCTGTTCGCCGCTGTGGATATATGTGGGTGCTATAGACAGACTACACATGTTTATTTTGACCCAACCTGATGGAAATTAATGCAATATCTCCACCTACTATACAGTATGTGCACCGATGAAAGGGAGATCTTTCTCTATCTGGAAAATAATGTAAAGTGAAAGTAAAACTAACCTACTGCCTAAATGCATGCTGGGAGTTGCTGAGGATAAGTCAACCTATGAAAGATGTGGCTACCAAAAGGTAATATATGAAGTAAAACGAGTAGGTTGTGGGGATGTCATGTGGATAAAGACAGCAAGAGGGGGTAGATGGAGAGGTTGAGGGATGGGGTCTCTGGGAGTTTGCATTAAGAATGAGGAAGGGAAAGGGAAGTAGGCGGGGGAGAGGGAGTGAGAGGGATCCCTTTCGTAACTCCCAGTGTGAAGGTCTATGCACAATGGGAATTTCAAAAGGATTGCTATAAAATAAATGCATAAAATTCTTCATTGACCTTATTTTTTCCATAATGTGAGAGATATGGCAATGTCTTGCTCAACTTGAAGAATGGCATCTTGCTTTATACAGTTAAATGCACATTGGAAAGCTCCAAAATAATGCTTATCTTTTAGCAACATAAAAGTATTGATATTAAGGGCCTCATTACACGGATGGTGGTAAGGGATTACCGGCACCGGTAAGGGCACCAGTGCCGGTAATCCCTTACCGCCCTACTACGAGGTCCCTCAGTGGGTCCCGTCCTTAACGTTTGGTCAGACCACACGTTAAGGACGGGACCCGCTGAGGGACTTCAGAGCAAATAACGGTACCGCTAATTGCGATATCGTTATTTGCTCCCTCCCCATTCCCATTAAGCCCTATCGGGGCTCAAATGGGAATGGGGAAGGGCCATGGTGAATGGGGAATTACCGCCCCCACCAACCTTGGAATGGGGCAGTAATTCCGCCATTCACCATGCCGGACTCCGGCGGCAACCATGGCGCTACTAGCACCATGGTTACCGCCATCCGTGTAATGAGGCCCTATGTATCTTGATCTGGCTGGAATATTGTCTAGATCAATACGCCCAATGCCTTGACGACTAATACAGGCATTCTTTCCGTCACTTCCGAATATATACATGTGATTGTGTTAGTAACGCATATGATGGCAGTCTTTCATACCTGGGGAGCAAAAAACTTTATAGGCCTGATTTACCGAAAGTTTTGCTCGGCGCCAAAGCTCTTTGCGGCAAAAAAGGGCACTATGTGGCGCGCAAAACTATATCCACTGATTTACAGATCAGACTCGGCGCAGGTTCCCAGCACAATGTGCTATGTCCGCGTGCCTTACATGAGGCTTGAGGGAAAGGCTAATGCAAAGACCAAGACGGAGGCGGAATATGTAAACGTCCTCATTTAAGTAGAGAAATGAGGGATAACTTGGGCGTGGGGAGGGAGGCACTGTCTAAAAGTACAAACACACCCTATGAAGCACAGACACATTCACATTTAGAGATCCAATCATGCATCTGCTCAAACTGTAGAGGATTCGAATTTTACCGCTTCCCATAACAAGCTGAAACGTGAGACTGCGCCATGCAATTCCAGGTTTAAAAATTGTCATGCAATCCTATAGAAATATTGCAACCATGCCCGTTCCTGCATTGCTTGCATTCATACTGCATTATGGAAGGAGGAGGAGAAGGTTGAGGAGGTCCAGAATCTACCATACATGCACAACGATATACCGCATGCCAGATAAGGATATGCATGGTACATACTACTTCCCCCCACATGTCATCCTTTAATTGGTCAGGGAGTGGGAGCATTATCCTGTGTCCCCAACCATGTGCTTACAGCCAATACCACCCTTGGTGAAAATTCTAACTGCCATTTACTTCCTGTGGACTGGCACATTCCATAGGCCACAGCTATTGTCGGGGGTATTTCACAGCTTGCACAATCACGCTTCCTCAAACAGGCCCTAAACTGCATCATAGCATGTGTGCACATCCACATAGACATGCCATGCAGCATGCAGGCATGGCAAATAGTGGCTCAAGAATTCTATACAGTTGCCCAGTTCCCTCGGGTACTTGAGGCAATTGAGTGCACACATGTTGCACTTCAACCCCCATTAGCCACAGAACATATGTACTGGAATCGAGAAAATCGGCCTTCGCTCAATGTGCAAACTCCCCTGGATGATCTCACCATAGCTACATATTACGCCATTCACCCATCCACCATGCACTGGCATCAGGAACATGCGGCTCATTGCCGAGCATCAGCCAGCACACACTCCAAAACACACTGATTGGGGGTCACATCCAATACAAACCACTATAAAATCACATACCATAACAAAATGCGATATAGGGCCTCATTACGACCCAGGCGGTAAGTTACCGCCTGGGCCGTGACTTTACCACCATGGCGTAAACTACGTTTACGCCATGGTGGTTGGCGGACTTACCGCCCCATTCCGACCTTGGCGGGGCGGTAAGTCCCCAATCCCCATTTACCCTTCCCCATTCCCATTTTTGCCCCATAGGGTATAATGGGAGTGGGGAAGGCGTTAATTACGCCACCGTAAATTACGGTGGCGTAATTAACTCCATGGTCCCTTAGCGCCATGGATTTTAACACCTGCTATAAGCAGGTGTTAAAAGCGCCATGGCGCTAAGGGACCTCGTACTCAGGCGGTAAGGGTTGGCGCTGTTAACGCTGCAGTTAACCCCTTACCGCCTGGGTCGTAATGAGGCCCATAGTCATTTACAGGGGACAGTGCTTACCGGCTATCACCATTCATGATGATGCCTATCCGAAATCCCACCCCACCAGTGGAGGCCCACTTCAATGCAGCCCACATGCCACCAGAGGCATAGTCGAGCGCACATTTGAAGTGCTGAAATCCCGGTTCCGCTGCCTGGACCATTCAGGTGGAGTATTGTTGCATGCACAAGCTGATGTATGTAAATCATATTGGTATGTTGTATTATGAATAATATAGCACCACGTCATGGCATACCAATAGAGGTGAATGTGGGGTTGTGTCCGCAGCCACAGGCAGTACCCATATCTTTAGCAGGCCAAAGGGTGAGGTGTCAGCCCATACAAAATCAGCTTGTCCAGACATGCTTCACATCCAGAGTGAAAGTCACACCATAACCACATCCCTGATGGCCTTAAATGATGAAACATGGCAAGGACAGTTGGGCCATAAACACCAACCTGAGAATGGCAGTCCAGGGCGGACATATGGTGTCTGCCTCATACCCAAACAATCACGCATATCCTCCATCTACATCCTTCACATAAATATCTGAAAACATGGGCAGACTGATTACTGTTACATATTTCCTTTCCCAAGTCACTCTCCCAAGCATACAAATACAGATAATAGGGTCACTTGGCTTCACAAATCAACTAAGAAGGTAAGATGGACATGAGTCACTGAACAATGTCAAACAAAGAGCATGACACATCATCCCATATTGAGCTACATCCATTACCCATTAGCCATTACTGATGCATGAACCCTCAATACGTAAATCGTAATTGACTGATTGTCTTCCTGATAATAAGCATGTACCTTTTAAATGCCCCTGACAGCGGACCTCCCCACCGGTGGAAGGGCCCCGGGGTTGGGCGGGGTGGGAGGCCCCAGAGCATCAGGAGAACTGGTGGCTGCAGGTAGCAACCGCCCAAGACTGGCTGGGGGTGGTATGAAGTCTGCGCCAGCACAACAATGGAGGCTCGGCAGGTGGGCTGGTGGCGGGTGGCTGGTGTTGACAAAAATCAGGCTTAAAATGGGACAGAGGTGGCCTGGATGAGCATTGTCTCATCACCTCCACTGCCCAATCATGGGCTGTCATCTGCCGAACTGCTGCCATGCCAACGCCGAAGGACCTGCATTCCACTTCAGTTTTGGAGCCTTGCCAGGGTAGCCACTACCGTCCGGCCTACCATTCTGCTTGGGCCCTGCCTGCCGATTCGTGCCTGCACCCTTGGCCCATGTGTCATGCAAAACATGATTTTCTCCATTCCTGGGCCAGGGGAGCGGCTTGGAGAGGTAAGGCAAGGGGTTGGGTGGGGGGAACGTAGGGGCGGGCCTAGGGTGGACCATTGCATGGAGTGCAGGCATATTTGGCCTATTTGCGTTTTACGGCGGTGGGGGGTGTGAAGAGACTGCTTGTGTGTTGCTTTTTGTCGCCTCTGATGTGGCAGTGCCACTGGGATCAGGAGTGGGCTGTGGGAGCGAGGAGGAACAGCAGCATGGAGGAAGGACAGTCTGGTCTGGGATAGAGGATAGGAGTGGCTAAAGAGCGTAGCAAACGTCTGCATTCCCTGGGCTGCCAGCACGGTTGTGGGTACTCGAAGATAGATGGTGGCTACATGTCGTGGGGAGTAGAGCACAGACGCTAAGGGATTTTGGTGTAGTACCTAACCAATCTAGGCATTTCAAGCATGGGCCTGGATCCTGCTACGGTTTCAGCCCTCTTTGCATTATTGCAGGATAGAGGCATATGGAGCAGTTGGAAGGCACTGATGGGAAGGTACAGCAACATAACACAGCAACAGAAGATCAAGAAGGTTCAAGCCCCAGGAGAAAGAATGGCCCTCTGAGGGAAGATTTTCCACCGGCAAACAAAAGGAAGGGAAGCATCAAAAAGGGCGAGTCAGGTGTTCATCTGTCCCCAGTGAACAGGATCTCATCCCAGTCATGGGCTGTGCTGGGGCAGTTAAATATATGGCAAGACAACCATATGACCTAAGTTGATTGAATGATTTCACTCTGTCTAAACCAGGGTCATTTTTTACACACCCTGGTTATATTCAGCCTACAGGTACAATTGCTCTCCTGTTGGGCTCCTGTTCTTTCATTAATTGTTTTTCTGCATAATATCCTACTTCATTTCTCCGATGAAATTACAATGTACACATGATGAATGTTATGCTTTATGTTTCTGTTTCATGTTTTGCTATGTCTTTTAAACCTGTGTAAAAAGCATTCTGAAATTCTTTAAAAAATCTGTTTGCTTGTATAAATACATTTATTTTCATGTACTCCTAGGATTTTTCTTTGGTTGTGTTGTTTTTGTGACTTTCCTCGAAAGCACACACCTGATAATAATATGGAGATTTAACCAAAATTATTGACAGAATTTAGGACAGTCATAGGCGTGGGTTCCCTTTTTTGGGTTCCTTGTTTGAATGTTTATACTGCCCCTGCCCACGCATGCACACTGGGGCACACCTATTGTTTGTATTTATATCTGGGGCAATAGGGAGGCAGGATACACCAGGCATTGGCATAGGTAGTACAGCAAAGATTTAGATGTGACACACGCATTATCTGCAAACACCAGGGACAATGTAATGTAATGTAAAAGTAATGTAGCACAGGGGGTGCCCACTACCCTAGGTTATAGGGGTAGAGGGGCAGGGTTCATGATGCACAACTCTTCTGTGGTGCAGGGATCAGTGCCCCAGCTGTCTTATAAGAAGCAGGTTAATTTGAGGGTGGGAGGACCGACAATACAGCCGGATGGGGTGTTAGGGGCAGCCACTGGAATTTCATAGATCGGGGTTCCCTGCCAGGCAGTGGGCCCACACAGCCGATCTTGGCCCTTGGAGCACCTTGACAGATGAGCACAGCAGGTTCCAACATGGGGGGGATGCAGGTGGCGCAGGTGGTTCACGTTGGGTCACCACAGGGGAAGGTGCAGGCCTTGGTGGGGGTGGCCCAGCTTCCCATCATACTGGGTGTCCCGGGGGTTCAACAGCAGGGTTATGTGACTACAGGTGCCTCCACGGCACCCTCTCAGGAGCTGCTCATAGAGAAGCTGGGTCCTGGGGCCATGGTGCTGAGGGTGCAATACCCTATCAGGGCAGCGGTTGCAGGGAAGCGGGTTGCAGGGCCAGTGAGCATTGCCACAGTAGGTGGTCTGCATGGCATGGGAAAGGGAATTAGCACACAGGGTGGATTTGGCCCGGCAGTGCACAGCCAACCCGTCCTGTTCAGGACTGGGGGAGCATACGGTGTATGGGGCCCCCTAGGGGCGGTGCACAATAATACCACAGGGGGAGCAGAGGTAGCAGGTCGGAGTCAGCCTAGCATTGCAGCAGCAGCACTGGGAGCAGGATAAGTAGGGTGCAAGGATGTAGGTTGCTTACTCCAGCATGCACCTCAATAGGGGAACATGGGCTTTTTCGGCCCCCATCACCAATCCATCATGTAAACCCACATGGCACATATCACCAAAGTTGAAGGAAAATATTTTGAAAATACATTTGTGGGCATATTCCCTCTGCTGAATTAAACAGTGTCAGAGCAGGATAAGGGGCAGGCAAGATAAAAGAAGGTGAAATGTGTCACAGATGCAGATGCACTACCTATCAATGGATCTCTGCAAAACAGGGCTCCTGAACATCACCCTCATGGCCCTGCGCCCTCACCCATTGTAAGCATGTTTACAATTTCCAAACCAGCAGCATTTCCTACAAGGAAGTCAGTCTATTGTCCTACTGATTGATCCACTACATACACTGCATGTCAATAGTCTCATCACAGACCAGAATTGTACAATTGTATATGACTTTGCTAACTTCTTCACTTCAAAAGTGAATTCTCTTTGTTCTGCCAGTTCTCTAATTGCTCTGCCTTCTTCTCACCCTGTTTCCCCTTCCTCTTCTACTGCATTTTTTTCTTCTTTCTCGATGATCTCTAATTCTGATAGTTCTTTACTCATCTCCCGGGCTTATCCTACTGCTTCTCCCAAAGATCCTGTTCCTTCTACTCTTATTTTTAAAATGGATCCTTCTCTCAATTCTTACATTACCAGTCTTTTCAATATCTCTCATACCACTACTTTCCCTTTTCTATTCAAACATGCTATTATTCTTCCTGTCTTGAAAAAACCCTCCTTGCATTCTACCATTCCTTCTAACTTTCATCCTATTTCTCTTCTTCCTTGCCTTTTTAAATTGTTGGAACATCTCGTTTACTCCTAGGTTTCTTCCTTTGTCACTCTTAATTCTATTTTACCTCACTTCCAGTCTGGTTTTCAACCCCTTCATTCCACAGAAACTGCTCTTCTTTCCATCTGTGACTTTCTTCTTTCTGCCCGCTATGCTAAACATTCTTCAATTTTACACTTTTGGACGTATCCGCTGCTTTAGATAGAGTGGATCACACACTAGTTCTTCAATCCCTTTCCTCCTTGGGATTTTCTGGTTCTGTAATCACATGGATTCAATCTTATCTAATCACACTTACTCAGTATCCTGATCTGGTGTTTGCTCTTATCCCCTTCCTCTTTCGCAGAGTGTTTCACAAGGGTCTGTTTTTGGCCCATTTCTTTTCTCTCTCTATACCTCTCCCGTGGCTAATAATATCTTTTCGTTTGGGTTGTCTCGTAATATGTATGCTGATGACACCCAACTATGTCTATTTTATACTTCTTTTACACCTACTATACACATGAATCTCTATGCCTGTCTCTGTCTCTCTGCTATAAAAATGTGTAAATCTGACCACTTCCTTGTCCTTAATCCATCTAAATCTTCTTTTTTCCTACTAATACTATTCCTCTGCCTGTTTCTCATCCCTTTGTCCTGTTTTCCCCTTCTCATCTGCCTTTTTCTCTTACCTCTGCCCGCGACCTTGGCTTTCATCTTGACACTAATCTTTCTTTCGCTCATCACATTTCGATCACACTGAGTTCCTGTTGTTTCCATCTTTTCAATATTCGGAAAGTTAAACCTCTTCTCACTTTCATTGCCACTAAGGTTCTAATCTCTTCTTTAATCTTTTCTCGATTATTCTATTGTTCTGTACTCCTCTTTGGTCTTCCTATCTCTCGTCTAGCTCTTCTTAAATCTGTTTTTAATTCCTCTATCCATCTGCTGTATTCCATACCTATTCACAACTCCATCTCTCCCTCTTTGGCCTCTCTTTGATGGCAACCCCTCCACTCTCAACTTAAATTCAACTTTCTCTGCATAGTAATCAAATCCCTTTATGGACTTGCTTATCTTACCTCTCTTCTTTCTTTTTATGTTCCTTCTCGTACTCTTTGTTCTCAAACCCACTTTCTTTTAACTGTATCTCGCCCTCCATGTGTTTCTTTACGCTTCCATTCTTTTTCTTTATTGGCTCCTCTTTACTGGAATGCTCTCCCTCTCTCTCTGCGTTCTATTCACTCTTGTTCTATTTTCCATGCTGTCCTAAAAACCTTCTTAAAAACCTTCTTACTTCAATCTTATTTGTATTTTAACTCTCAGTGTTATATTTTTATTGTACTCCCCTGTTCATTTCAATTGTACTGTAACTTGGTTTTGTACAGCACCCTGGCTAAATAAATAACAAATAAATACAAAAGAAATATGAAATAAAATATAATATCAGCAGAACACTACTGCGCTGGAACATCACTGTGCAAGGAAGCAGGCAGACCTTGGCTGGCTATGTCACATTGTATGTATCTTTCATACCCACAACAAGACACTGTGCAGTCATGGTCACTGTCTGTACTACAGCAACTGTGCCTCACCTGCAGGCCAGATATAACACACAACACCAGGCTCCATACACATTCCACTCCCAATCCTACCTGAGACAGTGTGAGCTACTTCCCTCAGTAACCTCCCTTGGTTGACAGTGCATACCCTGATGAGAATACACCGGCCACCCCTCCCATGAAACATCATGTGTGTGCCTGGTACCCTAAACATGTACATCTCCCTATGATCATGCTGTACCCCATAGCTCCCAGTAAGCAACATAGTCACACAGTGTACTTCAAAATACTTCAACCTGATGCAAGTACAGACACCGTGAAAAATTAAGTAAGTTGTCACTAAAAGCGACAGAGCTTTTACAGTGCACATTGCAACAGGCACTCACACTTTGTCCACTTACATCGAGACTTCCCTATCAAAATACAGCATAACTCACTCATCACGAGCATGCAAACTTGTTGCATGCTGCATGTTACAAAACAAATCCCCATATGTGGAAGGTGAGACTCAGGTGTGTAGGATGCACAAGCATGATGGAGTGGCTACTTGACAACAATCATGGCAGGATATGGCATGGAAGGCTCACAGGACATGACAGCTAATAATCTAGCAACAAACAAATAAGTCAATGTTTGTTCCGGCACCAGAAACATGTGCACATAAGCACCTTCAGTGGACAGATATGACCAGCATTCTGCAGAGGTCAAAGCAACGTCCATAATCATCATGGATATGGGACTACTCCCATATCCGTAAACTGTGACATTCACCCACATATCACCAGATTGACACTTTCATGCACAACCCTTCTTGTACCACATCAGGACACTATTGAAATGTATAGGTCAACAAACATGCTAATTCATGACAGTGCTGTGTATCCCTGACCACCTCCACCTAACACTGTGCCTCCTCATTTGTGTCAGGAGGGTCAGTGTACATCAGAGGGAATGGGGAAATGGATAGAATGAGAGGGATATGGGTGCATTCACATGGTAGACGTGAGCTGACTGTGCAAAGTGACCTGAAATGGCAACAGACACATGTTCAGTAGAGTGCATAGACCCTGTCACACATACTCTGCATATAATACATATCAAGGGTCAACATAATGTTTACCTGAATGTCGGATCATGTGCCTCTGTAAATGAGCATGTCAGTTATCCTCACTGAAAATGTCAGTATGTACATGTCACCTGAAGTATCACTTGCAACGTACCATTTGAAGTGAACCAACTGCAGATTGTGCATCATGGCAATGTATATTGAACAAATGAAAAGGAGTCCACCTTGGACAGCGAAGAGAAAAAAATCATTCCATCTATCATTGTGCTCGTAGTCAGAAGGGGGCATGAGGAAGGGGTGTGGTAAGTTGAGTTGCAACATAAGATTGGTTTGCAGGGAATTTGGAAATAGCATCACTTGCAAAATACCTTGCTAAAACCCACTATGTGGGTCATCCTGGTATGGGGGGGCCCTGGCCACACAAGGGCAATGCCTGGCCCTCATTTGCCACTCTCACACATGATACTGAAGCATTCAACAGTGTGCCAATAGTAACTAGGTCCTGATGATTCTCCTTGTGAGTCTCCTTCATGTCCGCTTGCATGGAAACCCTTGTTGCATCCATGTGGATGTTCTGAGTGTCCCTCAAGGAGGATATCTCCAGAGAGTGACGCTCCCTTGAGATCTCCATCTGCTCATTTAGGAGTAGCCCCGAGTCGGACATCTCCTGCCTGCGTTGGTCCCTTGAGGTTTTCACCTTCTCATGTAGGCATTGCCTCAATGCAGAGATTTCCCCACAAAATAGTTCAAATTCAGTACATATTGTGGCATTAGATGAGATTATATTCTCTAACAGATGATGCACATCCCTGCGGATCTCCTGCATGACCTCACCATGTTGGATAATTTCATGTAGCACCTCTTCATCTCAGTTTAAGGAGGAAGCAGGCATGAGTCCCCGTGTGCACTTGGAATACAAAACCGGGATGAGGCAGTGCAGCCCTGTTTCAGTGAGCACACTGGCATGGGCTGCTGGTCTACATGCATCCCACTCCCATTGCATACCCCTGCTGCCTCCAGGATGGGTGAGGGCAATGTTGTAGACACAGTGCTGTCAAAAGAAGCATGGCTGACCATTAGCAGGGGCAAAGTCTCCTATCTCATCTCAGCCTCAGTATCCTTCAAAATCCCAAGGAGAAACATGGGGTCGGGACTGCTGAGTGCTGGTTATTTCACCATCTGCCTCAATATGGCTGCAACATCAGAATAGTCACCCTTATCCGATGATGTGTGTGCAAGCCTGCTGAGGATGGTCTGTAACAGCAGTAGGTTTTCACAATGCACAGCAGCCCAGCCACTGCTAGTGCCGGGTTGTGTATTCTCTGTCAACTCCTCTGCCACCTGCACCTCGTCTGCTGCATCATCACCTACAAAAAGGCATACAACAATAGTCAGAGGGCTATCTGGATATACACAAATGCCTCACATGAAATGCATACAGAACAAATAGACTATCTACACATGCATCAGACTCCTAAACTGGGCATATAGTTACGTTTAACATCTATGAAAACCTAAGCAGAAGCACAGTGCCACCCCAGACACCTCACATTTGACATCCACGATGGTAGGGTAATCCTGATTAGTAAGGAAAGAGGTATCCATACAATGTGGACATGTTTTGAAAGTCATCAGGGCGTTCATGGAGCCCACTGACAGTGGCATGCAGACATCAGCATTACATATTTGGTGATGCAAGTGCAATGTCCCATTCAAGCAATGATCATTAGTTTGCAAAGAAAGTTTAACCAGTCTTGTCACTGCCATCAGGATTTAATGTGCATGTCAGAATGTGCATGTACGAGTTGGTGTTAGTATTTACACATGTGAGCAGCATCATGTAGCTATGCTGTCAAAGGAAGGAACAAATTAATGTTGCTGCTGCAGAGGCAAAAGGCAGGGCAAAAAATGTAGGTGTGGTATTTGGTGGTAATGCTAAATGTCATATTAAAAGGAACATGCAATTAGGTAAGTCATGCAGGTAGAAATAGGAAATTGAGTCATAGGCTCATTGTTGTAAATGCAGGGTCTGTGGGGCAAGGTGGTAAGAATTCGGCCATGTTGGTTTCAAAACCTGTACTCTGTTCAGTCGAAAGGCAAGCCTACATGTGTAGCTGTGGCTATGTTCAGTCAGTGCACTGGAAAATGGCCCTGCAATCCCCATGGAGAAAAGCAATGTCAAGGTTACAGGCAGCTTCCCTGCAAATATTACAGTCGATTGTGTGCAGATGCAGAGCTCATCAGAGCTGGAAATGGCAACCGCATACACAGGAACAGCGCTGTGTATGCAGTCGCCATAGCAGCGCGCTTTCACATTCGCGCTTGTCTCCCCTGCAGTATGCTACAGAGTATAAGACTGATCGGAGAACTCTGACTCTCCGTCCAACAAGCACAACGGGCTTGCGGATCGCTTTAACAAAGACACAACGATCCCTTTATCAAGCGGCTTACTCTAATCAGCCCTGCATTCGAAGCACAGCCATGATCTACATGCTGATTTTTATGCCTGGATCATGCTCACGGCTACCATAATTTAGAATAGGAGTACATTGTGATTTTCCCCCACGGGCATTCTGACCCATGGTTCGCTTTTTACAGCTTTGTCTGTGGCTTGACCCTCATCTCCACAGCAATCCCTGAACTTCCTGACTATATAGTCCTTCTCCTTCCTGTTGAAGGCCCTAAAATGACATCGGCTCACAAAGCCCCAGGATAGGGCCGAAACACCTGGTGTAGACGCTTTCTCTCAAACACAGTGTCACTAATTTATACTGTACAACTCAAAAATGTATTGCATACTTGATGCACAATTGTCTATTGTATTTTGACCCCTGTCGCTCTTTAGCGGCAGTAGTAACTGTATGTTGTCCTCTGTGCAGAAACATGTGCAAGACTATCGACTTGCTTGTTTTTGTATCCGAATTATGCAAACTGTGATTGCTTTGTTTTGTTAAACTCACTGATGTCCAGAAGTATATCGTAAACTGTATAAGAAAACAGATACTGAAAACCGAATATAAAAACAATTTCCTGTTGGCTTTGGTGTGTTTTTTCACACATCATTGTGCTAAGAAATTGAATTGAGGATTAAGGGAGGTGGCTCTCATTTGGTTGTTTTTCCCAACCTTTTTCACTTGTGTTCTAAACACATCTGAGAAAGCAATATATTAAATGTGACATCAGGAGCACAGCACAGTATTCCACAGTCAATCTAATTATCCACTCAGTCATACTTAGTGATGTCATGAGACACACATACCATACTACTGACATGCCAGGCATCCCTGACCTTTCGTTGCCAACGTCCCCGACCCACCTTACCCATATTGGCCCTCGGTTTAAAGGGGTAAATGCATAAATGCATCACAGGCATGTCTGGCCAAAGAACGACATGGATGTCACATGTGTGAACTTTCATGGACAAGAGAGTAGGACACTCCAAATGCACCTGCAACATGACATGACTATAATGGCTATTGTCAGCATAAGAGTTGCAGTAAATGTCACCCCCATACATTTCACTGGCATTGCACCCCTTCTTAGGTCACAGTCTGACTGGAGCAGTGAATGATTCACACATGAATGACCCATCGATGAGTGTGGATCCATGTGAGTGCACCCAAACTTGAGAGTACACTCTAGACAGGCATGACACTTATACTGTGTGCAGTGATATGTGTCATGCAAAAAGTGTACATATTGGCATGGTGCCAATGCCATTCACAAATACACCTCTAAGGTGCCTTTAAATATTAATTACGCATCCAACAGCCATACTGCATATCATGTGGACTGAGTTCACATGTATGTACAGCTTGAATGGATTTGCCTTGAAGTTAATCACCCCGGACAACATCAATACACTCATCTATTAGCATGCACACTGGTGGCATGATCACATGTATCAGTCACACATCACTCACCAGATGTATGAACATATGAATCAAAGCCTCCCATGACAACCACCTTCTCACTTGTGATGAGGCCAGAGGCGACTTCTTCAGAAGAAGTGAGCTCCTCTACACGTGTTGACCCACGACCAGTAGCCTGGGCAGAGGACACATTGGCAGGAAACTTTTCTTTCGTACGCTTGGTGAGGTCAACCATCCTCTTATGTACTTCTCCTAATGTGCTCCTCACCGCCTGACAGGCATTAATCCAATCAGTGATCTCCTGCCACTTCTGCTTCCACTGGGACTGTGGTAGAGTGCTGCCTGCCCATGTGTATAACTCCAATTGGTGCTCATCGACATAGTTGTGAGTATTTGCAACTCCTTTCGGTGAATTTCTTTTTCCCGCTTTGCTCCTTCTCAGGAACCTTTGTCTGTCCCTGGGTAATGGGAGTTCCTGTGGTTCCTGCACTTACAGCGCTGCTGCCTGCATGTGATAGTGGTGCATCCTCACCATGTGGTGGTGCTGCTGTCTTCCTGGCAGGTTTGGCTGGTGGTCCCCTCATGTTCCCTGGTCTCCCAGCCCTGCCAGTTCCCCTCCCATCCATGAAAAGGGTGATGCAGAAGATTGTATGCAGCTCATGCAAGTTTGCACTTGCACCTTGCAAACCCAAATCCCGCCCGTCTAGGTGAAGTACAATATGCTCTGCATTTTTCGTCCGTTCGGATGCGCTGCGACGTGCATAACTCGTGTGATACGGGCCGTGCATGATTTCCCATCTGATGCTTCCACATGCTGATACTGCTTCGACCTGCCATATTCCTCTGCCAGCTTCCTGACTTCTGGTCCTAATCCAGCTCTGCTTGCCCTCACACTCCTTCAACTCCTTTTGTGTGCCATCCTGGGATTGTTTGCTGGCCACTGCCCCATCAGGAAACCATCACGTCATCCCTGCTCCTCAGTTCAGGTTAGCAGGAGAAGTGGAAAAGAGAACTTAGTAGTTCGTTGGCTGCATCCAAGAAGGTGGGAGTGGAATGGTGGGACAGATGGGGAGGGAGAAGTGTTGTGGGAGGCACAGTGTGTGGCAGGTCCGTGTTGTCCTATGTTTCGCAATGTTCATGTAGCATGGTAACTGGTGCTTTCTTTCACTTTCAATAGTTCCATGCATATGATAGCCTCTGTTGCAGATGAAAGATAAGTGTTTGGAAGGTGTTTAAGGTGATAAGATTGCAGAGCCATGAACGGTCGGCGGGATGGTATGTGTGTGTATGTGTGTGTGTGTGTGTGTGTCCATGCCTGGGTGTGACTTTTGATATTGGCAGTGCCTGATTGTTCAGGCCCAGCTGAATCAATATTTTGTTTGGGATGAAGAAAAACATCCCGGATGCTTTAGGTACACTCTGTAGAGTGCAAATGAACTAGTGGTATTGCATACCAAGGATGGATTTTACACTGCCATCTCTGTTACAGGTGCATTCCAGACTCTTTTCCAGGCCACCAGCATAATCTCCACCATGTCTGACACCTCTACTAGCTCTTCCAAGGTAGCGAGGATGAGGGCTGGAGTCGGCATCATTGGGGAACAGGTGCTGTTACATTAAGACTCCTTCTTCCATCCACAGAAGCAGCTTGGGTCTGTTGGATGTCGGAGGATCTGATAGGAGATTGCTGCTGCTGTCAATGTGTAGGGGGTGGCAGTCCATACCCCAGAGAACAGCAAGAAGCGCTGGGATGACATGCAGATCCATAAACCAAAGGAGAGGGCAGCCATCGAGGCAGGACCCACCACAGAGGTGCACTCTGGCGTGCGCCATCGCATATCACCATTACATGTCCAGATCCTACAGAGCATGAACCCAGCGCTTCACGCTCAGGTACTCGAACTGCAGGCCCAGATCCAAGCTGCAGGTAAGTCCATACAGTCAATAGCCTGGAGCTGAATGGGAAGGCCATGTGAAGAGGATGTATGTTGTGAGGACGATGGTCGATGGACACGGCAATGTAGTGTAACGTATTGTGGCATGCCATTTCTACTAGTGCTATTGGCATGGCTTCAAAGTGCTGTGTCCATGGTGCATGCAAGTGTCTACACTGTGTTGGTGCCAGGGGTGTGAGACCCTGAGGAGATAGGCAAAGAGGGTCCTTGTATTCCACTATGGCCTTGAGGAGTTACATGCCGGTGTTAATGGTGTTGGGTCTTCAGTTGCAAGTCAAGGAATCTTTTCCTTTCTGGATAACTACCCAGTTACCTATTGACTGATGGACATATGTGGTCCAATTCAGAGGTGAGAGGTCAGCCCACCATCTGCTTTCAAGGATGTGGGTTTACTTTTGGTGGATTAGATTGCTGGGGTGACCCTTCTGGTGTAGGGGCCTTGTCTTATGATGGGTGATGTGAGATGAATGGGCGGATAAGAGCCTTGGATAGGCATTGATTGAGATGGTGATGGATAGTTGACTCACCTGGGTGGTCTGGGAGCCTATGGAGGAAAAGAAGGAAGTTTGCCGGGTCCAGTGTTCCTCTGACCATGTTCCATGGTGGAAAGCGGGAGTAGGGTCCTTGGTCAGTCAAGGGTGAAGGATAGTGCTGTTGATAGTGCAATGATAATGGCTGCGTGTTTTACCAATTTTAGTGGCCAAGGAGGGAGTGTAAAGATCAGTTCAGGGGAAATGTAGATTGTGTATAGGGTGTGGCATGCAGCGTGTGTGGGGCCTGATACTAGTTGCATCAGGTGGAGTGTGTCCACGTTTATCATGATTCTGACTTCCTGGCCAGCAGCCAATCAGGATCACAAGTCTCAGCTCCTGAGGATCACTCCTCACACACACACAGTCCACAGGACACATCCTTGAAATTGCCTCTGCAATCATTTTGCTGTAGCCTCCTGTGGTCTATCAGACGTCCCACTCAAACTTTGTTCCTCACACGTATGACCCACACTGGAACACTCAGACACAGTCACTGAAATGTCTCTCACCTCCAGCGCATAGGCCTCTTATCTTGTCCACTGGATGCATGTCATTGATATCTTGTGGCTGCTGCGGCCAATGCTTGTATAATGTGTAGGTAATGGGAGGGACAGATTGTAGGAGTAAGGCTTTCTCAGGTGCAGATATGGTGAGTGTAGGTGAAATTGTGTTGATAATGGAGGGTCTGCTGGTGGCAGGGAGAGGAATAGTATGTGACTGTCAATTAGCGAAGTATACTCGTTGCACGGTTTTGTTGTTGAAAGTAGGTATGTACCCATTGTCAGATGTTCCAGATGAAAGCTTAGACATTGCTGTGTTGTACTATTGAGTGGGTGGATGAGGCAAATTATCCTCTGTTAATATTCACACATGTGTGGGATTGTTTGTAACTGGGGGACACAGTTTCAGGCTCATGCACACATTTGTTTGACACATACACCATTGAGTGCACTAGAAGGGGTGTGTCCATGCCATTTCTTCACATACGGTTCTGTACACCCCTATGCCCTTCATGGCCATACATTAACACTGCAATATGATGGTGTGTTTATATGGGACATCCAACATGCAATAGTACACATGTATGACCCTCCATGAGCCCAGTTGGCAGTGGAAACTATTTTGGCCATGAAGTGGTGTCTGCTCGTTCTATGACAATCCATGCATGCAATTGATGGGCATGTCATCATGTATTATGAGCTTTCATGTCTGTGTGTTCAGGATGATTAATTGAAGTCGTGATGTTTTAAGGCCTTGGCATTGATGTCAATGACTCCTGCTGCCATGTGCATTTCATGTCACTGGGCCTGCACATTTGCCTCATGCCATGTCATCTTTGGAATATGTGTCTGTAAGGGGTACTTGTCATGGTCATGGTCATGTGGACACAGGTGCAGTTTGCATGTGCAGATGCTTCGGTCTCCTCATGGCCATATGACATTTGCTGTGTACATCTTGCATAGACAAGACGCAGATGTGGCATTGTATTGTGACTGTGTGCAAGGCTGTGGCATTTGTATGTGAGATGACGGCATGCTACTTTGGCAATCTTTCGGACATGCACATGTGTACACGCATTTGCTGAACTTCCTCTCCTCTATCCCTTTTCATCCAATGTTGCATGCAGATGAAGCGGGTGGTAATGAGAGGAGCTTCATTTCAGGCGAAGGCCTTCCAGATGGCTTCGCAAACTCCGACCACCACTATCAACTTACACCTCATCTGAGGGACTTGTGGCTAGTGAAGGCACTTCATCAGATGGCACTGTGCTTGAGGTACAGGACGTTGGCAAGGTCATGGAGAGTGTGTCCTCAGAGGCAGAGGGACAGGGTCATTCCACTATCCACACAGACAAACCAATCAGCACGGAGGTCCCATATGGGGTGTCAGGGTTAGGTCTAGTAGAGGGGAGGATTGCATTGTGGGCCTGTCCATGGTGTCTGGTGGGGGATAAGTTGGTGGGGAGTTGGATGTGCAAGCTGCAGACCTGGAACAGGAGGACATGAATGACACAGTGGAGGACTCTGCTCTTCTCACTGTCCCAAACCAATCGGTTGCAGATCTACACAACTTCAGTGATGCCTCGAAGCAGGCAAGCCCTGCAGTGAGCGCAGATGGGGCCATACGTTATGTGGTGTTGCTCCTGCTGTTGTCAGACCGCGGGCAGCAAGAGGCTACCCTTGAGGCCCTTGATATAATTTGTGGGCAGCTCATGAGCCATCACGGGCAGATGTGTCCCCTACTATCCTAAATGGCAAGTGCACTGCTGAGCGTAGTCCCATCAGTGCAGGACCAATGCCACCACCCTCCTCTTCTGCATCTGTGCCGCAGTCACCCAAAAGTGTGGCGTCTGCGTTGGCCAGTACCTCAGTCTCCTCTGCCCCTATCAACCCATCAGCATGTCTGTAGGTGCTTTCACACTAGGAGGAGATGCAAGTGGCCACAGAGGCCATTCAAGTGGTCCCGCAGTCTCGCATGGACTTTACAGAAGGATGATCTGTGCCGGTAAACAACGCACTGGAGGCAAGTGGTAGTGCATTACTCCCCTCCAGGAGTCAGTCATTTTACCGGAAGGAGTACCAACATCAGAGGTGGGCTTCCAGGAAGAAGTCATGTCCCCAGAATGGTCCCACTTGCACTATGTCGTAAATAAAACGCTAGAATATGTTGTCTGGTATGAGGTTACCCAGGCGTCTGGAAGGGCATTAAGTGAGTGGCTCACATTTAGTTAAACCTTTTCAATTTTCTGACTCTGTTTCAAGTATTCAGATTGTTACAAACATTCATACAGAACGATAATCTTTGTAGCCTTCAATTCTTTTTTTATAAAATTGAAGCACTTATTACTTCGACATAGGCATTTCTTTGGAGTCCAAGGCATTTCAGTCTTATGGACAATCTTCAGGAACCAATTTCTACCAAAATATAACCAAACACATTCTGTAAGTTGTTGGGGATATTGATTTCATATCACATTTACTGTATATTGTGTATACGTTGTGGTTAACAGTCACCTGTTCTGTCTCTCCTATACATGCTTCAAATTATCATATAATCTCTGGCAATGCTAGGCTATTCTCATTTCTTTGGTCTGGACCTGTGCTAGTTTTCAGTGACCTACAATCTAAGATGTACGTTATCCTACTCATTTTGTAATTATAAGCCCTTGAAAAATAGGCATATTTGTACATATAACATACCTTGTGTTCACAAGGTGTTCCCCTATTTCAGCTGCCTTTTCCTGTTGTACTTTAGGAACATGTTTATAAAAAAGGACTTGTACGTATGCCAGCATAACCCAAAGTTGTGATTAGGTAATTAGTGGACTGTGCTGGGAGTCCACATGCATAGCTTGGCAGGTGCTTACCATAGTACTTCTGTGCTGCTCCCTTCTCTGGACAACAGGATCCAACTGATCAGGATCTCTGTGTGCAGAGAATGGTCTTAAGTACAAAAATGGCTCTGGCAATTCCATGCGTGTTGACATCACCATGTCGGCAAAATCATTGCGTGCTGGCCGCCCTTTTGTTTATTAACATTAAAGTTGTTGTATATGACCACACTACTCAAACAAGGTTAAAATGTGTCGAGGATATAGGTGTGCTTTTATGGGTGAAATTTCAATCAGAAAGGCCCTATCAATGTCTTGTGTGAGTCTAAGGTGCGTTGGATGTGGTGATGTTGCCAGTCAAGGTGTGTGTTGCTCTGTGATGTTGCAAGTCACAGTGATGTTCACTGTCATGCTCAGTATATGTAATGTGAATGTCTGTGCTGTCTGAGAGGGACTTTTGTGCAGAGTTGCGTTCATTTTGGGCCTCATCGTGACTTTGGCGGAAACCCTTAAATCCGGCAGTAGCGCTATGACCGCCGGATTTAAGGGTCCGCCAAATCAGGGCTTCTGCGGATTTCACCTCAGCTCTGAGCTGGGGGGAAATCCGCTGAAAATGTGCGCTCATACAGCCGGCGGGAAATCCGCCGGCGGTCTGAGCGTGAAATTTCCCCATTGAGCCCAATAGGGAATGGGGCATTCCCGAATGGGCTCAATGGGGAATGGCTAATACCATTACCGCCGAACTTGTGATCCGGCGCTATTAGCGCCGGGGGGTTCGGCGGTAGGGTAGATAGCGCCGGTGCTAATAGCGCCGGCCTTACCGCCCAAGTCGTGATGAGGCCTGTGACTGAAAATGCATGTGTTACACCCCAACATCACTCCAACATCTGTAGAGCAGATGCGTGTGTGCCTAAGGGTGTTTGTAGCTGAACATGTACATCAGGTGAATGGGTGGCACCGGCACCGTAAGTACCTCCAATGAATGTAGTCATTGATTTCTCCATGGTGTACATCCTGGGAGACACTTCTGTGTAAGATTGGAATCTGAACGACCAGTGTTCAAAGGTGAGTAGGGATGTAATGGGCCATTCAACCCTCACACGTCTAAGTCGGTTGACATGATACATTCATGTGGGTAAACAGGTACACTCAGGTTATATTCCTCTACCTTATTTGGTGAGGCAGGCCAAGTGAAGTCACTTTCCTCGAGAGGGGTGTAAAGTTGAACCAGTAGTTACACAGAACATAGTGTACCTGTCGGAAATGAAAAAAATGCCCAATCCAGGTTTCATCAACAAATGTGGTGACTCATTATGAACATGCCACTCGCAGGTTGTAGTTTAAATGATGAGTGCGCAATGTCCCTCCACAAGGTACAGAAGGGTGTTGTGGCAATACACTGGAGGTAGTGACACTTCTAGTGGATTTGAATGGGGTATTGGGTTAAGTACTTGCGTGTTATGGTTTGGCAATTAACACATGAAGAATCATGTCCTAGCCACTTTCTTGTGCACGAATGGGCCGGGTGGTCAGTTCAGTGTCACTGTACATGCATTTGGTTTTTGTTGGGCTGACCCAACTGAGCCTGGTTGGTAAGTTCATGTGTACAGATCTGGCTCCATTGGACACATAGGTCAATGGGAGCCCTGGCAGCATGTAGGTTTTGAGCATGGGCAAATACATGCGCTCTGTGCAATCATGAGTCAAAGATTCATGTGATGCAGGTTATGTCAGTCCAAAGTGGTCTTCAGCCTTGGCCAGGCCTGGTTGGCCTTTCCACACTGGAAGCAGACATGAAGTGGTGCTGAAAGGTGCATGGAGGTGCAAGCAATGGTGTAGATCTACTGTAAGACTTGGCAACTGACCCTCCAGATATATGTTTGGAGGTAACTGTTGAACAGACTCGCGCAGTAGACCTGAGGGTTTCTGGTGGAACTGCTTTATTGTGGCTCCAGCATCAGCTGCCTTAATACAAAAATAACTCTGTATATAAACTGTGGGCAACAGGCCCTGCAACCAAGCTTGCTGCATAAAAAAGAATAAAGTCCATAACATGAATGATTGTCAGTCTTAAGAGGAGCACTGGGAGCTGGACCTGCTCCGTGCCCTCTGCTCCAGATTTTGGCACTTTGCGCCCATGGGAGCTTTCATTTCCGCTTTCGTGCGAGATCTGGCGAGACTTAGGGTCCCGCAATATCTCTACAATTGTGAAGTAGGTCTATCAAAAGGATTTGGTCCTGTTTCTTTGTGAAGATATGCTTTAATGCCAATCGCATTTCATATTTGTATGTGACACTAGCAGGCACCCCTCAATTGCTACCTTCAATTTCCTGAGCACAAACCTAGGGCCAGGAGCCTTCTCTGTGTTAGGACGGGCATTGTGGTAATGCCAACCTGTACAATTTAAACCTACACTCTCTTCACCTTCCTGGCATTTAAAAACCTTCCTCCCAAAGTTGTAATGATATGATATAATATGGCATTTATAACGCGCCTATACACAAGTGTTTCAAGGCCCGACAAGGCAAGGTAGGAGAAACAGAGGGAAGACAGAGACAACAAGCCTACTAGGCCAGGTGACATTGAGATCGGGCAAGTGCTGGTGTTGAGGGAAGGTTAAAAGTTCGGGGGGGCAGCGCAGTACATAGGATAACAGTAAAATTATAAATAAAAGTGCGGCCAGCTGGTGGCAAGTGCAAGGGTAAGTGCAGATATCAGGGTCAAGTGCTAGTGGGAGCTGTAGGGATATAAAAACAGTCCCTGATTGCAAAGATTGCCAGGGGGGCAGTGCAGGTGTGCAGCTGACGGGGAGGGGACCCGGGCTCGAGATCAGAGGGTAGCCAGGTAACCAGTGCAATCTTTGATTATGTATTGTGATTTAACATGCTTACTGCTACATGAGGTGGCAGCCTGTGACAATATAATGTACTACATTTGTGCAGAACCGAAACCAAACAGGACACTTTAATTTTTTCAAATGTAATTTAATTCCTTTGGGGGTTAATTTCCTCTCTCCCTCTCCCAACTCTGTTGTATTTAATTTCATGGCTCTCAGTCATTGAGAGACAGCTGAAGGTAAATTGTATAAAATAAAATAGTATTATTTGTTCTCTATTACACATATATATATATATATATATATATATATATATATATATATAGTCAGTGAAAACACGTTGTTAAAGTGACGTTATGGTTAAATTGTACTAATAAAACCTATGAAATTCAGTGAAAAAAACATTGTTAAAGGGACGTTATAGTTACAAGTAAAATCGAAAATCCACAGAAATTCACCAGTTAGTGTAAGCTAAGCAACCATAACTTGTGCCACCACTGTGCACTGCAAAGACAAACACCCAGAACATCAAAGATGACATCACAAATGTGGGGCATCCATGGACATTGCGCGTTATCTGGATCTGTCCGCTCATGCATGACAAACGTTTAATTAGTCCGTGGACAGAGCACATGTTTCGCGGACATCCATGCGCATGCGTCCAGCGTCTCCCGCCTATCGATGTCCACGGACATCTGCCACGGATGTCTCTCGACATCATCATGTGGCCGCACACATTCTTAGTTGATCTGTCAAGTTTTTACAACTTTTCATGTCCTATTTTTGACTCGTTAGTCGGCGGACAGTTGCGCGGTCCGTGGACGGTTCCTCTGAAGAAACCCATCCATTACTTTTAATCATTCTCAATGCGGCTCTCCAGGAGAGAGCATATGACAGCACCTGCTTTGCAGAACACTAACAACATGCTCCAATGTCATTGCCATCCCTCCTTCCCAGGGGCCATCACCCACACAACTAACAGCTTGAGAAACTGGACAGGGGAACAGTTATGATGATGCAGAGGAGGATGATGAGGAACAGGTAGATGAGGTAGAGGAGGTTCCTATCTCCAGCACCTGGAGAGAGTCATGGGTGTGGCAGTTCTTTAAGACCATTGGGGGTGGGGAGGTACCAAAAGCTTGGGCTGCTCAGGTTGAATGCATTGAGTGTGGGGTCATACTCAGACAAAGACAACCTGGGCAGTACTCTCTTGGTACCAACTACATGTGTGCCACACTCGCTCCAACCACTTGGGTGCTCTGGGAAAGGCTGTTCCTTTCTCAAGGAGAAGTAAGTTATCTTACTCTACCCCATCTACCTCAACCGCTCCTGCCACCACACAGGCTACTCCTGTGGGGCAGAGGATCCCACTGGCTGCCTCACATGCCATATAGAACGCTGTTGAGACCCAAATTACTAGTGAACAGTTACAGAGTGCATTTGAGGCTGCAGTCAAGGAGTACGATAAACACTGCCACCTACCTTAGATTTAAGGCATGCCCAAAATCTTCTCCTGTCAACCTGCCCCTCTGTATCTATGGTTGATGCCCCTTTCCTCCCTTTCCTCCACCACCTTACCTTTTTGCCTCTCCCACAAAAAAACAAAATCCCCAAAAATATAAAAGCCAAAAAGACAAAAAAAAGGTTATTTTTGGAGGCACCTTTCCCAGTTAAAAAATAGATCTAAGAAAAAAAAAAAAAGAATCAGAGGACCTTTTGCAGCCTGCATAGTCCACGGACAGTATAACAGTTTGCTGAAAACTTGACAATTTCAAGCGGGGAGAGTGGGGGGGGGAGGGTGGGATCAAGATCAATTAACTTGTTTTTTGTTCCAAAACGGTAGCTCTTAAAAGATTGTTTAAAAAAAGAAAATTGGTGGTTTTATATACTCTACTGTATATACTTCTACTGAACGTAATTACCTAATTATTTTTTCTAACTTTCACAAAATGTGCTTCTGATTTTTTTCTTCAGTTTTTGCTTTTTGTTTACTACAACTTTTTGTATCATTGCATATTTTATGTGTTCACAGAAACTCTTTCAATGCATTTTGAAAATTTTCAAGAAAAGTCTGATTACCATCATCAGTGAAATGCACTCAATCGCTTCTAAAAATGTTGACAATAGAAAATTTGATATTTTCATTGTGCAAAGATGTCATTCCAACATCCTGCAAAAAAAGCACATACAGCTTTGTTTACATCGCACCTTGCTTTCTCGATTTGTGGACAAAATAAATCAGAATGCTTCCACATTTGTCTTTGAACTATCTGAGAAAAAACAACCTTCGAATGTGGGAGCAGTTCCATTAACTTTGCAAATGTATCTTTCATAGCATACTGTAATGAAATTTCAGTGACATAGACCAAACTGTTGCCTCAACAGTGAACTACAATGATGTCCGGATGCTTCAAAGTAACCATACACTCACAAAAATTAACTCCATACCAGGAAACTTAAAATTCTTGAAATCCAAAATTAACAGGTAATCCACACTGCTCACAGTACAACTTAAGCCAATGGACCCAAGAATCGCCCTCCAACCAGAAACTATGCATCCTCAAAGCCATAGCCATATTCACTGCACACAACAAAGATTACTCTTGCTACCATGTCTTCCTGCACTCCACACCCACGAAACCTGATTGACTATTCCCGGATGTCCGTGGATGTCCATGACTGTCCGAGGTCACCACAGTCTCCTTTCAATGACTGGCATCCTTAAAGGGCACAGATAGCATATGCAGTGTCACCTTACTACTGTGGTGTCCGCAGACACTGTAGCACACGGCAGACCTTTTACCCTTTTTACTTGTAACACTCCTTTATTGGCTACTTTTAGTCACACATTCATCCACCAATCACATCCAAAAACTAAGCATGTAGTCCTGTCATCTCAGTTCAACACTTCAGATGTACTCTTGAACTCTGAGTACATGTCTCATGTTACTCACAGCCACATGCATCAGACACTACTGTGAACTTTCCAAGATTTTTATTTGCAGATTCAACAACATCTGCATCTAACAAGACATAGTACAGGTATGCTTATATTTGTTTAAGTATTTTGTCAATATATATATATATATATATATATTATATATATATATATATATATATATATATATATATATATATATATATATAGGAAGATCATCTGCCGAGGCCGACATGGGAACTGGTCCAAAGGGGCAGCAACAGGGCAGATCAATGTGCTCTGGGGTAAAACATTAATAACAGATACCATGAAGTGCTGCCAAATAATTAATCTGTTGTCCCATGTCCTTACCAAATCGCAGACCTCGCTCTTATCTCTGGGCCTTAATTTCGGTCCCACCATGGGTTATGACTACGTAAAAGCATGCATCGACTTTTCTAAATTTCTGCGCAAAATTAAACACAAGAAGTTCTTTGCTACCAATTCCATCGCTGCCAAGCACTCGACACCATGTACCGGTGGCACTGATCTTCTCATTTCAGATATTCCTTCACTCATGGATCTGGCTTGCCTCGATGACGATAAATTTGATTCCACCAATTTTGACCCCTTTGATTTTGACATCAATCCAAATTGGGTCATACGTACCAAACTTAAGAACAAATCTAGATTCAACCCACAATTTCCTGTGGGGGGTTGCATTGAGGTATTCCAAGACCTTTGTGTTAGTGATCTCAGAAGACTTCGACAAAAAAACAGCACTATCAAGCAGAACCTCACCCCTGCTCAACGTTTGGCCATCAGTGAACTCCAACAGTTATCGAATATTGTCATCCAAGACAGAACCAAATATGTGGCAGAGGCAAATCGGCAATTGCATGACCGTCTGTGCTACATGAAGCTTTCCAAAGATCCTTTTGACGAAATAAGAGCAGAACTTACTGCTCTGTTTACCAAGTGGGCGAAGGAAGACCTATTGGAGGATGATTTGAACAAATTTCTCATTCCTGCATGCCATACAATACCCGCCATCTATTTTCTTCCTAAAAAACACAAATCACTTGAATATCCCCCAGGTAGGCCCATTGTTATCCTATGTGGCTCACTATTAGAACATCTGGCCCAATGTATCGATTAAACTCTTCTTCCATTTGTATCAGTGTTGCCATCCTACCCGAGGGATACTAAGGATTTCCTACAACATATCACTAACATACCTTGGGAAGAGGGTCTGATTCTAGCCACACAATATGTGGTTTCTTTATACACTTCTATCGATCATACTGTGGGTATTAATGCAAGCAAATACTATCTGGACACCCGCTCCCTTAATTATTTTGGACACAGCACTATGATCTTGAAGATGCTTTCGTTCTGCTTACAAAACAATGTCTTTCTCTTTGAGGGTTCTTTTTTTCGGCAAATTAGGGGGACTGCTATGGGGAGTACTTTTGCACCACCTATGCTAATCTCACGATGGGGTGGTGGGAGGCTACTTTCCTGTCTGACTTACTTTCATCTTGCTTTTCAACACAGATTGTCTCTTGATGGCGGTACATTGAAGATGTTTTTATTATTTGGAAGGACACGGAAAGCGATTGGCTATCTTTTGTTAAGAGTATTTATACCAACAAGGCCAATCTCTGCTTTACTGAATGTCATAGTCATTCGGAAATTATCTATCTGGATGTCATCGTTATGTTGGACAGTTCAGGTATCCATACTGCCCTCCACAAGAAATCCACCAATACTGGTCTGCCCCTTCATGCCAACAGCTGTCACCCTCCGTCATGCAAAAAATCTATTCCCTTGGGCGAATTCATTCAGTTTCGTCGTAACTGTACCAATATTGCCTGGTTTGATCATCACTGGCATTGGCAGCCGTTGATTTTTTGAAACAAGGATACGACAAGAGAACAATTGAAATGGCCTATACCAAGGCACGTGGAATGTCCAGAGGCAAGTTATTGTATGACGTCAACCTTAAAACTATTACCAACGATGACCCCAGAATGATTATCTCGTTCGATACTGCCTCCAATAATATCCAGAAAATTGTTGAGAAACATTGGCGTGTCCTTACCTTAGATAATGATCTCAGGCCTGTGTTGTCCAATTGTCCCACTATGACATACAAACGTGTGCCCTCTCTTAGAGATAAACTTGTGTCCAGCTTTCTATCTCCAGGTGGCAAAAATCCATCTTCCACGACTTGGCTTTCCGCCTCCCCTATGGGGTTTACTAAATGAATGAAATGCAAAGCCTGTGCACATGCCACTGTGCAGAAATCATTTGTACATCCTGTCACGAAAATTGATCAGAAGATAAAGTACCCTATCAACTTTGACACTACTTTTGTCATGTATGTCCTCTAATGCCCATGCATTGGGAGTACCACATGTAAACTGAAGCTGAGATTTTTGCAACATCTCAGAGCCATTAGGAACTCTGATCCAGCGTACCCCATGGCCAAACATTTCAAACAGGAACATGACAATGATTTGAAACTGTTAACTTTCTTCGCAGTGGCACATGTGCCCGCCCACCCCAGGGTTGGCGACCGTGTCTTGAAATTAAGACAACTTGAAACCAGATTTATTTTGGATTTTGAAACAAAGTATCCAAAGGGCCACAATGTAGATGAGGAATTATATACATTCCTGGGCACTTAGTTATCTATTGTTTGCACTTTCCGCCACTCGGGTCTTGTTTCCTTTCTCTGTTTTATCTCGTTCTTTGACACCTATGTCCACTTCGGACCTCCACTATGTGTTCCTGTATGGGTTCTTTTCATTCCTGGGGATGATTACTTTATCTCTCATCCTTTTAACTTATTTTTTTCTTTTGTTCATGATTTTGCTGCCTATTTTGCAATCTGCGGGGAGTTTTTGTGGCTGGTCCTGCTTGCTTCATCATACTTACTGCCTATTATCATGACACTCTGGGCTTTTATAGTTATGTGTTTACTGTGTTTGCCTAATGTGGCACCTGACAGTCAGGACTGTTCCAGCTGCTTATGCACTTGCACTTGAGTATAGCTTCATCCGAGGCTTGTCAGACACATTGTTGTCTTGCTGCTGTTTATGCACTTATGCACTTTATTTGGGAACATGACCTGCTCCTGTACTATGTGTAACACATACATATGCCCTTTTTCAACCATGTCAGCAGTGACCACCCTATGTATTAGAAGCCTTGGCTGGATTTCACAGTGGAATGTATGGGTATATAATCATTTTTCTCCTATGATGAGGTGTGCCCAAGCTTTACCATCATTATTGCGGCTCTATAATTCTTTTATCTGGCTTACAACCGTTTTGTAATTCCTTATGCAGTTTTAGCCTTATTTTACATTAGGACTTACTCTTTTCCGCATTCTGTGGTCACCACCATATTATTCCCCATGGTGATGACTTCATACTTATCTGCACCAGCACTTTAGCCCTGTGTCCTATTTTTAGCTTGACTGCCACTATAACACCCATGTGCTGCATCTTCTGGCTCCAGTTGTAAGTATCCGCATTTTGGCTGTGCTCACCTCACACGGCTTTTCTACCGCCTCATATAGGTTTCATGTTTTTAATACTGTATTATTGCCATTGTTTTTATCCATTAATTCTCAATATGGGGTACTATTTTATCTTTACAGTGTGCATGCATAACTTATATTCAGGGACTTTTTTAGCCATGTTCTGTTTTATATTTGACTCTATTGATGACTGTGTATATTCTTTTGTACATACGGCACTCTGTAATATTTGTTGATGCCACCATCATACAAATTTATTTATTTATTTGTTTGCCGTATTGTTACATTTTTGCAGAATTCCTTGTGCACGTTGCACTTAATTCATGGCTCTATTTCCCAGTCCATATACTTGGAAGCGGTGTTCCAGTTCCCTTTATTCATGCACCTGACCCCTTTTCTTAATGGCCGCCCTTCTTTCCATCCCCAGCCATGGTTTACTGACTACACTGACAGAGTAATAGGACTACTTCCATTGTATGCATTTCTACCTGCTGACCCTTCCTCCTCTCACGTGATCAAGCTCTCAGTATAGCGCGAAACGCGTTGCCTTGCAGGTCGTGCACCATGGCATCCTGCCTGTTTGTTTGTGTGTTGCTGCTTTTTGTACTGCTAATTTAGCTTCTCAATAAGCATGCTCTCTTTTGTAACCACTCTAGCAAATGCCATGTAATGCAGTATTCTGCACTTGGCTACATCAAGTGGCAGTTACTTACATGTACTGCCAGCATATTAAACTTCCACACACCAAGTGCAACTAAAAATGTTCTACGAATCTTTTGCATCTGCTTTTCTTTTATTTTCAAAAATAAGTTACACACAGTGCTACTGTAAATGCATATGTGCATTGTTAACTTTAAACAAAATGCTCCTAAAAGGATTTTTTTAAATGCCCAGCATGTTGAATTTTTCATTCCATTTAAATGTCATACTTTCCAACCTTTCTCATTACATCCCTTATAGTGCCATCATTCTCCACCTGCTCTCACATATGTGTATACTGCCGAAGTATCTATTTATAACACTTTACCTTACATATAAACTACTGCTCATTTCCAACCACTACTATAAGTCACCAAACAGTACTCCAACTACAATCTGCGATTGCTTTACCACTAGGCTACAGTTTCCCTATTTTTTTAAAACACTGTAAGGCATAACACATACATTGCACCACAAACACACCACTTTTCTTATTAAAATGACCAGCACAAAAATAACCTAGAAATACATCTTTTTTACACACCCATGTTTGCCCGGTCCCTATAATGTACCAAACATCACTAGTCATAGGGCCTCATTACAGAGTTGATGGTAAAAGCTGTTGGTAACCAGCAGGTTGCTGGCAAACCTGTATTACTGTTACCGCCGCCTGATATCCCAGTGCTATGGGGATATCACAGGTGGCGGCAGTATGGTAAATTCCCATTTCCATGCAGTCCCATAGGACCCCATTGGAATGGGAATCCTGAAGCACCTGCACCATTATTAACTGTGCTGGTGGTTCAGTGTAAAGCCTGCCCGTAGCAGCCTACACTCCTGGCAGGTCAGGTCTGCCGGGAGTATAGTGCCCTTACCGGCAAATATGGACTGATATGGTCCAGGAAAGGTGTTGGTAACTTTTTACCGGCAACTTCATTTCTGGACAGGCTCACTCAAAGAGAGGGCTATAGTCTAATTGTTCTAACAACATAGTTAACATAGTTTACTACACCACCCACAACACAACTTTATTAACTCTTTTTTCCCAACAACTCCTACTATCTTAATAAATACCAACCTCTCTTCCTAAAAGTACTTCGCAATTACCACATGTACCCACTAATTTTCTTTTACAATTACAGGAAAAAAGAAAATTGAAGAAGACAGCTACCAAAGAAAGAACATTCTTCACATCCTACAAAGTAAGTACATTAATATAGCATGCATATCTATCTAATTGTAACAATGTAGTTTCACTATATATTGGCTAAGCATATTCTGTTCTACTCAACAACATTGTATTTCACTCTTACTCATTATATTGCAACATTCACACTCTTTCTATTCCAATTTAACTATTTAAACAATGTTCTGTATTCAATACACCACCCACTACTTAATGCCTAACAACACACCCATCTCTTCTATAGAACTTCTATACCACAAATTCACTTCCTTAAAATTCCATACCCCTATGCACATGAGTTCCCAATTTCAACTGAACAACTTTCAAACTTATTGCATTCCAAATCACTAACACACATAAGAACACACACGGACACTAATTCACCTCTTTTCCATTACACCCACTCAACCATGATACATATGCACAAAATCACACCATTATAACAACCACTGTTTTCCTCAAAACATCATAATGTCCCTACTTATTCAATCACACCACAACTCCCTTTATCGCTAAACCAGGCTTATAACACATGTACAGCCTTTCACTCTTACAACCTCCCCAACCACACCCATCAATCCCCTGCACAATCATGCAAAGCACTATTCCTCTCTACAGTCACACACACAAACACACACAGCCATGCATAATACATGCAAAGCATTTCACAACTTTCAAACACATTCTTTTTTTTCCCAACCGACTGAACAGAATGCCTACTAAAAAACAACTCTGTAGAAAAAAAGAAAAAATAGAGCAGCTAAGAATACAAACAAGCCATATAGTCATCCTCCTCTGAAACAACTGATAGAAAGCATTCAAACAAAAGATGTAAAAACAAAAGAGGACCTACCAATGTACCTAATACTATATCTTCCAATGTTAATGTAGCCACAGTAAAGCAATCCAAAAGATTAATTTTACATAACATTTTCCACTGTAGAGTTCTTTACAATTTTATAAAGGCAGCTAAAAGTCACAATCTATCCTTAAAAACTACAGCAGAAAATGAATCCCTAAGCTCTAATTGACAGAACATTTCTACTAAAGAAAAGTTGTTTATATTAATTTTAAACAAAATGAAACCACTAACTAAATGAATCAATACATTACAAAAAGTACTTCTAAACATGCATAATGTCAAGATAGATACTTTTTCAAACTTCTGTGAAGGTGAATGGATAAACACAAGCAGCACAGAACCATATTGCAATGAAGACGTTTATAAACAAGAACCAAACAATCCAATTTTCATTGACAATAATGGCAAAGAGTATGAAATGGCAGGAGATACTGTTATGGCAAAAGAAACCCTTATAGAAAAACTTCCCTAACAAACCATCAACCACATTTTACTTTTGCCCAAACAAACTGTCCAGTGTACAAATGGACATGCAGCTGAATATGTAATGTGTGCCAACAAGACTTGAAATCTTTATGACAATTCCTCAATCAGAATAAAAACTTAACAAACCATGCACTCCTGCCGATTGCGCATCCACACTGGACTGCAAGGACATTCAATAGCCTGCATTTCAGCAACTGCTTGCAAAATCGCCTTCCACCACATCAAAATGTTAGCAACACACCATTCCACTACATGAAATCTTATGCATAGACTGTACTATTCAAAAAGTCCTGATCTAAAACTGCAAAATTTAAATAACTATGTCCTAAAAGGAACTGCCAAAAAACTCCTTTGAAAAATTGAGCACATCCAAACTAAATATTTTGGAACTGAATTTGACTTAGAAAATTTTGTAACTTTTGAAAACATTAACAAATACCTCAGACATACCACCCACCTTACAAACAAATACAAAAAAGACATAGCTAAGTTTCAAAACACATCTGCTGAAATACCAGACAAAGCATGTGCCTGTTCACATAACTTTTTTTTTTATAAAAAGAGCACACACGTAGTAGATATGGCCTACACAATAGAGGACAATGAAGAATCCCAATGGTTCCAATTAGCTTTATATCCAACAGCAAAAAATAAATACAAAATAACTGACCACTCAATAGTTTTCACACTGCAATTGTTTAAATGGCCAAATTGCCTCCACCTGAGTTACTAAAAGGCATTTGTGGCATAGTAGTATATTTGCCATTAGAGCTTAAAGAAAATGTAGAAACTCTAAGAGTGCAATGGCCTATAGATCAATCATTGATTGTACTTGTTAATGGTGTGCCAACAAAAGACAAAGAAATTCGTCAACAACTAGGCAACTTAAACAAAGTTAGATAAGCGATACAATATCTTAAAGAAAACAATCCATACTACAAAGATATCAACATAGAAAAAAACTTGAAATAAATTGTCCAAATAATTCAAGATTCACCACAAAGTGGCCAATTTGAATGTGTAGATCTTGTTACTGCAGTCAACATTTTAGACCAGTATACAATTGACCCACTACACTCCAAACACACCATAGAAAATGCATTAGAAACATATGAAATGCATCAAGCCAAAGGCTCACCAATGAGCATGTGGGAGAAAAGTGTAGAAGCACATTCTTTTCCTCTTCTTTTTGCTAAAGGAAGATATGATGAAAGATCCAAACAAATTAGTACATCAGAATATCACTTTATACGAATGTATTCTGAAGACCTCAGACTCCGGCAACATGTAGAATACATTTTCCACCTCCTGTTTGAAAGTGAACTGGAAACTCTATGTTATGGAGTTGCACACACATTAAAAACAGGAACTTATTTTTAAAACATATCTGCTACCCAACTGCTTCAAAAAATAAAAGACAGAGATGAAGTTTTGCAGTCAAGTATCACAAATCTCTTGGCAAACATGCATGGTACAAAAGTATGTTGGTTCCAATGTCACGCTGATGTACGTTGTATGCTACGGAACCTTGGTCCATCCACATGGTTTGTTACTTTAAGTTGTGCAGAATATGCATGGGATGACTTGCACGACTTTGTACGCACTGCAAAGCAAACTAGAGAGGGAATATATATAAAAACACCAGGAGAATACTTTTCTCTTGACCCTGTCAATCAATAAAGGTATTTTCAATATTGCATCACTGCCATGCTGCACATCATCTGCAATTTAAAATAAAAAAAAACTCCACTCAGAGAAGTGGAACAATTCTTTTGGAGCAAAGAATATCAAACATACACATGCTTTTGTGGATACAAGATGCTCCTAAATCTGGCCATGACAGTGACACCACTGTTTTACTTGACCTGCAACATCCCTTCAGAAGCCACAGAAGCCACAGATAGTGACCTACATACACAAGTCCAAAAATATAAGTTTGGCAAAATACTGCCATTGTAGATATAAAAAACAAAGGCAAATACTATACCAAATGTCACTTGGCTTCACTAGACCAGTTTGCAAAAAAGGACAAGTAAGCAACATGATGTCTTCTGTTAGACACAGCGTAAAAGGCAAATCCCCTAAAAATACATACAACATAAAAAGGGACGAAGCATCCAAGTTCATCAATGATTCCAATGCAATCATTGCCCTCTTGAGGAATGTAAACATGGACATACAATACATTGCAGACAATGTCACTGCAGTTGCAAGATATGTCACAGCCTATCTCACCAAAGCTCAGAAAACAGAGCTAAAGGACCTCTGGGATGACATATTATCTGACAAAACACTATCACAAAAATTGTACAGCTCTGGTAAACAAATGCTCTACCATAGAGAATGCAGGTGCTATGAAGCTGCAGACTGTTTAACATGTACAGCTTTATTTGGCAAATCTGAACACATTGTCTGGCTGAACCTTGGACAAGCTTCATCCCGAAAAATAGTGTTAAAATCCTACCAAGAGATAGAAAACATAGCTGCAAATTATCCAAACAGCCAGGACATTTTAAAAAACAATATAATTGACACATACTATTTAAACAGAAGTACTGATTTGGAAGACATGTGTCTGTACCACATTGCTCCACTTACATTGCTCCACAGACAAAAACAATGTCACACCAAATGCTACAACTGGTAAATATTCATTCTCAACTTGTGAAGGAAGCCTAGTGAAACTCACAAAACCCAGTCTAATTAATCATATAAAGTTATCATTTAAATCTCCATAACATAGAGAAGTGTATTACATGGCCCTATGCCCTACTCCAACGTTTAAACCTTGGAGAAAAGAACAATAATTATTAGATGACTGTGACTCATTTGAAGCTGCATTCAAAGCAAATGAAAAAAGTATAACAAATGACAATTTCAAATAGTATGAACAAATGTTGGGCAATGAAGGTCAACAAGAGAAAGAAATTGAAGCTCAACTAGACAAAGACACTCCTGAGGGCAGTCAACCTTCCCTTACAGGAATTTAAAAATCCCTTGGAGAACCATTCATTCTAAAAGAAGCCGAAATATTCATGACTGAGGTAGAAAATACCATGACTCAATATAAAGGAAGACTTGTGAAGGCAAGTCCCTTTTTATGGCCAAAATGGGACCTTGGCTTGGCTTGGCACCCTTTTTTGCAATTATCTTAGTGCCCTGCACAGAGGCACTTTCACACAGAGACACATGTCTGATAAATTATTGATTTAGCTGATTCTATTAAAAATAAGGTGCAGTGCTGCTGACAAATCCGTTTTTATGCACACTTCAGAATAAAGCCA
This sequence comes from Ambystoma mexicanum, assembly GCF_040938575.1. Classification (NCBI taxonomy): domain Eukaryota; kingdom Metazoa; phylum Chordata; class Amphibia; order Caudata; family Ambystomatidae; genus Ambystoma; species Ambystoma mexicanum. Next base: position 1,398,579,794 of record NC_090935.1, on the reverse strand, counting down.
ACCCACTAGGGAAATAGGCCAGGAGATAGTGTTGCAAGGATTAATTGTACAGAATCTTACATTTACAAACAGGGGCTTAAAAACCCCACATGCGTCAGGATATACAGTACAAATGGGTGCCACTGATTGGAGGCACCCTACACATGAGTCTGCTCCATAGGGGATGCCAGGCAGTAATTGCTTAGTTCTGTCCCATTGGTCATGGGCTATTGGTTTTGTAGTGCTGCACTTATACTTCTAAGCACTACAGTGCCTCTACATGTTGCCTGATAGTGTGGATTACTCCCCCCCTTGTACGCTACATCACCTGATATTGTGTTTGTCCTACCTGTAGCGCCTGGGGGGGTGGGATAGGCTCATTTCCTTCCCAACACTTTTCAGTGCTTAAATCACAGCTAAATGATGAACAACACACCATTTATCTAGAAGTCACTCAATAAATTGAGCATGGTTTTAAACATGAAACTAAAACATGTAGCTCTTAAAATTATAAACCTCTGCTCCTGTATGTAAGTGGTGAAGCTGGTTCTGGTAAGATATTCTTAATTAAAATAATCAGCACATTCCTACAAAAATTAACAAACAGTATCCTTTCGGCTGTAGTAAGAACCCCCACAGGTTTAGGTGCCTAAAATATAGGAGGTGTAACATTACACTGACTACTTCTCGACCCATAGAACACCATTAGAATACTTCAAATTATCAGTAGTAGCTGCTACTGAATTCTGATAGATGAAGTAAGCGTGGTTTCTAACCTCATGTTGGCTTTAATTAATCTCAGAATGCAAGAAGTCCTAAAAACCAACTTTGATGAACTGAATGGAGTAAAACGTGTTATCGTTTTTGGAGACCTTCTATAGTTAACACCAGTGAAAGGTCAACCTATTTTCAAAACATTAGGACACAAACAATGCTGCAATACCCTTGGCAGCATTGGAAATGTAAATCTCTGGCAAGATTTTCACTACAGAGAACTAACTCAAAACAAGTTTCAGTCTGCAGGCCTCACCTGTAACACCTGAATGGGTACCTGCAACCCCTCTCTAACCACAGAAGCTGAATGGAGTATGACCCTCCCACCTTGCTTGTGCCCGGTCCCCTGATGCATATAAACAGGTCACCACGAGACAGACAATGTGGGAAAGAGGGTTAGGGAGAAGTTGCGGTTAGGTATGGGGAGATTAGGATCACTGGAAAGATGTTTAAGGATGCAAAGATGGTTAGGTAGAGGCAAGTACAGGGAAAAAACATACTATATATGTGCAAATGCCAGACAGTCTAGAGCCTATCTTGCTTGAGTCAGATATCTAACACCTACAACCTGTCCTGCTTCCTGCTAATTGTATGCTTCCTGACTTCCCTAAACATGTAAGCACATACAATGAATATGATGTAGCCACATAACACACATGGAGAGCAACTCTCCTATCATAAGCCACGCATGATAACACATAATTCATGTGAGACAAATGAACATGAATGATTCAGCATTAGTATTATTGTAATCCTTTCCCCTACAGGCTTTTCTGATGTGTAGGTTTTCCTAGCTATTGTCCAATTTTCATAAGCTCTGCAATATTGTCCTGTTGATCAGTTAACAACCTGTGTCATACTTTCCTGATGCTCAGCTCAGCATTGAAAGCAAAGTTCACAAGAACATGCATATGTTCCTTCATAGAGGTTTCACTTCGTAGCACTGTTCACACATGAAGCCCAACCCTATCCAGCCCACACACACTGTCTATCCATTTAGGGATTGTATTTTTTACTTTGGCTCGGGAGCGCCATGTGGCGACCCAGATCGACTAATAGAAGGTAATAACACATGCTCCAGTAGGCAGCGCACCGTACACCGCCACAGCTGGGGACACAAACACTGCGTGGGCTCACCGCCACAGCCCTGGTATTTCAGGCCCTGCCGTCCAACCTCGTTCCTCTCCAAACCTTCTTTGACTGCTCCGATATCTCCACGCCACACATAACCTGTGCTCCTAAAGGTCGGGCGTCACGTGCTGTATGGACATTGCCGCCAAGCTCCGTGGGAAATGTAGTTTCTGGGTCTCCTCACGCTCCACAGCCCTCCAATCCTCACATCACATATGCTAACATTTTAAAAAGCATTAGAACTGTTCTGTTTACTAAGGATGCAACAACCATCTTAAGTAGTAGACTAATCCATGAGCTATATGTACGAAACCCATCTGCTCCTGATGTCATGGAACAAATAACTAAACAAAATCTAAAATGAATGTCTTAATGCCAACCCTTGCAAGTTGCAAGCTGTAGTCAATTCAATGAGACAATGTTGAAAAAAAAGAAATGCAACCCATACTGCATATCAGCTCCCCGGACAAACAAGAAGTGCATAGATTGACACTTCCTATGTGTCAGATAGCAACTGCATGACTAAATAGCTTAGAAAAAAGTCTCCAACACTGCTAGATTGGGAAAAACATTGACTTTGTGCCTATACTGCATAGTAATTCTAAAACATAACCTCGACCTAGAACAAGGTTTAGTGAATGAGCAATTGGTACAGTTGTTGGCTTCAAAACATATCCACATGACAACATTAGTTTTTCAACATCTACTTTGACAAACTTGCAGAAGTTAAACAAATTGACCGGACAATAGCACATTTCCTTCTTTTCAAAGACACGTACGTATGCAGTGAGCGATTTTCTCTTGCATATGCTGTCACTATTCACAAATCATAAGGTCTAACCCTAGATCAAGCATTGATTGACATTGGCAGCACAGTCTTTATAGAAGGTAGGAGTTATGTAGCACTTTCACATTTGCATACACTCAATGGTCTATTCCTAGTTAACTTTGATTCAAACAAAGTCAACGCTGATATTCCTTGCATCATGGAATACAATAGGCTATGGGCACTATACACCCCATGTACCCTGTACCTCAAAAAAGGAAACCTCTTAAAATACAAACAGAAGCTATAGCAGATATCCCAAAAATACAGCTAAAAAGAAATCGACCAATTAATACTGAATCAAACGATACAACCACAAAACTGTCTAGTACAAAGTCAACTGCATGTCCATCAGAAAAGAAAGACACAAATGTCTCTTCTCCAGAAACATCTGCAGGCCCATCAAACAATCCACAAACATAACTCTCTGCTCCATTTAAATTCAGCAACACAACTACAGTAAATTGTTATGATAATGTTACAATGAATCTTCTCTTTCAATTGCCAACAATTGTTCACAACATTTGCTTAAACAGCTCAAACCAGTTGTGTTTCACAGAAATTCCACAAATAATCCTGACAGCATTTACAGTGTGTTATACTTAACAATACATTTATTATTGTTAAGTATAAGGCAAGAATTGGACTACTGTACAGGAATGGTAAAATTTACCATAGACACACAAGACAATCCTCAATAATTCCTAATGTACTTACAAGTACTGGAAACATCCCTATAAATGAAATCTTCCCGATATCATACATGTGTAAACATACATGTACACTCTGCAACCATGTTTCACAAGAGTACATTCCTAATGAACGATTTGTATATGCATCCATGCCAAATGGTGAGTCCATTCTATTTCACCTACTTCTACAGAATGCAAATCATGGCATATTATGCCCTTTTTGCAATTCAGACAATCGTTCCAGCATGCAAATAAACTCACATAGCCAATATGTCATACTAATGCTTCTAAGGTAACATGAACATGGTGCTAAAATAACTGTACACTTTCTAGCTTTACATACAAACAAGTATCTCTTGGAAAGAAATCCTTTACAACAGTATGCATAATATACCACATTGGTGCCACAACCACTTCAGGGCCCTATACTGCATATATCAAAAAAAGAAAACGATGTGGTTGGTTTGACTGTAACAACAGAAAAAGAATGGCTCTTCGAGACTGCACCAAAATGATGGTTACACAAGTTCTTAGCTGATTTTCATAAATCCATTTTATTCACTGTATGGTGCCCTTGAGCTGATATGTTATTCACTGTATGGTGCCCTTGAGCTGATGACACGTGTTTCGGCTGGTAACAGCCTTTTTTCAAATCAGGGTATAGTAATAGTCATGATTCTTAAGTTTCAAATTATTTTTGGATATTTTTGTGTCATGGGTTAGATCCCCTTGCTTCCGTGCTTTCAGTTCACAATCTCATCGCATCGGCTCTTAACACCATGACTGTAAAATCGCCTCCATTACTCCAAAACATAGGTTACCAGCAAATCTTACAAGTGCCTACTTAATATTCCGTCAACCCAAATGTAACATTAAACTGTAGCATGATGAACAGTTAGAATGTGCCAAGAGGTATCTAACTACATACATAATACTTCAAATAGTACTTTTAAAAGTCAATGTTGTTAGAATACGCCATCAGGTATCTAACTAATGAAAAATACCCTTCATTGCAATACACTTCAAATACGCCATCACAATTCTTTTTACTACAAAACTTCTTCTAAAGGCCAATGCATTTAGAATACATAAACAGGTATCTAACTACTTTAACCATTCTCTTAATGACAACACACTTCAAACAAACAGACTATCACACTTACACTCACATAATTGTAATAGAGCTTTTTAAATCCTGTATTTTTTTTCTCCAAATGACCCAATGATTATTTAATGTCAGTATAGCAACAGTCTATCATACACTAATGTTGTACCAAACATAGTACATAGAATGTACTGTTTAGGAGGGTAAAAAAAGCAAACATATTTTGATTTGTATGCAATTAAATCTCTTAAGCTATCCTGCTTAACAAATTATACAGTTTTTTTCCACAGAAAAAGAACCAGAGATTCTACCTTTATCACTGTATGCAAATAAGTAACCATACCAATATAAACAAATACATATTCCCATAGCACTATGCTCAATTGTACTACAATTCAATTATATCATTCCACCATATTACAAATACTTTATACTCCCTCTACGTTACCTATAATTACTATATGCATATTAATACTGTGGTGGGTGTGGGCAGCGGGCAGATTCCTGCGGCCACAGCGTACGGCCATGCCCCCAAGAATCTAGCCACTGGCCTCAACCACAATAGAATTAAACCGAATAACAAGTATGTGCAATACAACTTCAAATAACAAAACTCTCCCTGATCCCTATGCAATTGAAATACTGTCTTCAGACACCAAAATTTATCAGCATCTGCAAACTCTTTTTTTACCTATAAAAACAACTCAATTTCACCTTTCTTCCACTCCCCTACACTTTCCACATCCTCTTTCAGCCACCAAATAACCTCAAACGTTTTTTCCAAGCTGTTCGTTCACAGACCTGTCTGCAGACTACTGTGGTGTCCCCGCAGCGAGAGGAATCTGCACCCACTTTTTTACCTAGAAAAAAAGCTCCATATCATCTTTATTCCTCTCCCCCACCTTTCCAGCCCCTCCTTTGACCACCAAATAACCCCAAATGTGTTTTCCAGACTTTTTCCCCACTGCACTATCCGCGTACACCGGCGGCTGTAGGCGGATCCAACATGGCGACCGTTTACAAAATATGATTCACCTCACACTTTTCACCATCCAATCAGTGGGTTCATCCCCTGACTGGTCTAAGGGGGTGTCTGCAGTCCGAATAGGGAGTCCGTGGACCGGGCCCAGATATCATAGAAAAACTACTGGACAGATTTACAACAAATTTACAAAAACAGACTTTTGGGATCAAGCTGCCGCTCATGGCACAGATTTGGTAAAAATCCGGTTTTGGCTGTAGGTGTGAGCAAATATTTTTTCCCATTGCGTCTGAGGATTTCCACACATTTTGGGAACCCCTGATAACTTTGCCCCCCTGGACAAAACCGGACCAAACTTCGCAGAATCATTCCAACATTTCTTGAGGATTCGTTCAGGGGGGCAAAGTTATAAACCACCCAAAAGAGCTCTTTCTATGAGTTGAGCAACTTAACCATAACTACACGGCAGCTACCAGAGATTGTGTCATATATATGTAAATATATATACATTTTTGTGACTATTTTTAATATTTTGTATAATTTGCCTTCATACATCCCCCTGCCTCCTGTTTTCTGCAACACTGGTTAAATCCTCGCTATTGGTATTGCAGCTCGAGTATTCAAAATGTGTGCCAAATAAACCTTTATAATATCTTTGTGAAGGAGAAGCGAAGGGAGAGAGGGTGGAAGCTAGAAGAGTCTTGGATCTATTCATGTTCTATAGATGTTACCAACGGTAAGTGTACATATGGACCTGGTCTACTGCAGCTTCATCTGCACTGGCTTCCTAAATAACAGCACATGAACATTAAAGATGCATCTTCTAGATTGGAGGATTCATTTCTGCCCCTTGGTAATATTCTTTTGAAGCACATTTCTGTTGTATTTGGAGTAATCACTATATATCATTATGGCTATTACAAGATCCTCGACTGAACATCAGCAGGGTCAGGAAGAGTCAAGACCCACCAATGGAAGCTAATACTAACAGGCCGATTCATGGAATTAATGTGCGCCAAAAATTCCGGCGCAGAGGTGCCAAAACGTGCGATTCGCAGTAAAAGTGCAAAAATCGCAGTGCAACTGCGAAAATCGCAGGGAAACCAGCGCACATCGATTCATGGAAGTCCGTGCGCGAGAAAAATATTGGATGTGCGCTGAAAAAGTGCGCGGCGCACGCCGGCGCACAGGTCATCCAATGGCGTGCGCCACGTCCGCTGCAAAATCGCACATAGCGCGGCGCACATTACAAAAGTAGGAGTAACACGGGGCGTAACACTCGGAATGGGGAACAACGTGTGAAAATATGGGCGTCACGGGGGAAGTACAGGAGGCAAATGCGCGGAACGCCCACACGCTCACTTACAACTCGTATTCATGGAATCGAATAGAGCAAACCAGGGCACGGTCAAAGACGCGCACAGGGCCAAACAAGTACGCCCCAAGAAAGCAGGCGGTAGCGTCCCTGCGCATGAAATAAATGTGCGCCAAAATGTGCGCTAACAAAAAGCACCCATATACAGTTATGTTGAATGATCCATACAGTGGCCCTCTAGGACAAATGAGGTGCAAAGGGGTACCGACAAACACAGACACCCGCTGTGTGAAAAATAGCGTGTGCGTGTATTACAGGGTTCGCGGGAAGTTCCACACGCGATTGGCCTGGGCACGTGTATTCCGGGGTGCGCGTGAAGTTTCACACGCAAATTAGCAGGGTACGTGTATTTCGGTGTGCGCGTGAAGTTCCACACGCAATTTCAGCAGGGTACGTGTACTCCGGGTGCACGGCAAATTCCACACGTGGATCCAGCAGCCTACGTGTATTTCGGGGGTGCCGGGGAGTCCCACACGTGAATTGGGCATGTGGGTCCTCCCAGCTGTTCCCCCTACACCCTCCACGGCCCCTGCAGGCGGCCCACACCACAGGTGACTACCCTGCACCCCTGCACATGTCCCGCAGGCAGCCCATCCACCATGGCCATGCCCCCCAGCCAACCCACATGTCACCTTGCACTACTGCCCACCAATGCATGTCGCCCAGCACCACCACCCCCCAGCATCCAGGGGCACCCTCCACCAGGCCCCCACACATGTCTCCCATCACCCCCACCCCCCAGCAGTGCAGGGCACCCTCCACCAGGCCCCCACTCATGTCTCCCAGCACCCCCACCCCCCAGCAGTACAGGGCACCCTCCACCAGGTCCCCACTCATGTCCCCCTGCACCCCCACCCCCCTGCATCCAGGGACACCCTCCACCAGGCCCCCACTCATATCTCCCAGCACCCCCACCCCCCAGCAGTGCAGGGCACCCTCCACCAGGCCCCCACTCATGTCTCTCAGCACCCCACCCCCCAGCAGTGCAGGGCACCCTCCACCAGGCCCCCACTCATGACCCCCTGCACCCCCACCCCCCTGCATCCAGGGGCACTCTCCACCAGGCCCCCACTCATGTCCCCCTGCACCCCCACCCCCCTGCATCCAGGGGCACCCTCCACCAGGCCCCCACTCCTGTCTCCCTGCACCCCCACTCCCCAGCAGTGCAGGGCACCCTCCACCAGGCTCCCACTCATGTCCAACTCATGTCTCCCAGCACCCCCACCCCCCTGCATCCAGGGGCACCCTCCACCAGGCCCCCACTCATGTCTCCCAGCACCCCCACCCCCCAGCAGTGCAGGGCACCCTCCACCAGGCCCCCACACATGTCTCCCAGCACCCCCACCCCCCAGCAGTGCAGGGCACCCTCCACCAGACCCCCACTCATGTCTCCCAGCATCCCCACCCCCCAGCAGTGCAGGGCACCCTCCACCAGGCCCCCACTCATGTCTCCCTTCACCCCCACCCCCCTGCATCCAGGGGCACCCTCCACCAGGCCCCCACTCATGTCCCCCTGCACCCCCCTGCATCCAGGGGCACCCTCCACCAGGCCCCCACTCCTGTCTCCCAGCATCCCCACCCCCCAGCAGTGCAGGGCACCCTCCACCAGGCCGCACTCATGTCCCCCTGCACCCCACCCCCCTGCATCCAGGGGCACCCTCCACCAGGCCCCCACTCATGTCCCCCTGCACCCCCACCCCCCTGCATCCAGGGGCACCCTCCACCAGGCCCCCACTCATGTCTCCCAGCACCTCCACCCCCCTGCATCCAGGGGCACCCTCCACCAGGCCCCGACTCATGTCCCCCTGCACCCCCAACCCCCTGCATCCAGGGGCACCCTCCACCAGGCCCCCACTCCTGTCTCCCTGCACCCTCACCCCCAGCAGTGCAGGGCACCCTCCACCAGGCCCCCACTCATGTCCAACTCATGTCTCCCGGCACCCCCACCCCCCTGCATCCAGGGGCACCTTCCACCAGGCCCCCACTCTGTCTCCCAGCCACCCAACCCCCCAGCAGTGCATGGCACCCTCCACCAGGCCCCCACACATGTCTCCCAGCACCCCCACCCCCCAGCAGTGCAGGGCACCCTCCACCAGGCCCCCACTCATGTCTCCCAGCACCCCCACCCCCCAGCAGTGCAGGGCACCCTCCACCAGGCCCCCACTCATGTCCCCCTGCACCCCCACCCCCCTGCATCCAGGGGCACCCTCCACCCGGCCCCACTCATGTCCAACTCATGTCTCCCAGCACCCCCACCCCCCAGCAGTGCAGGGCACCCTCCACCAGGCCCCCACTCCTGTCTCCCTGCACCCCCACCCCACTGCATCCAGGGGCACCCTCCACCAGGCCCTCACTCCTGTCTCCCTGCACCCCCACCCCCCAGCATCCAGGGGCACCCTCCACCAGGCCCCCACTCATGTCCAACTCATGTCTCCCAGCACCCCCACCCCCTTGCATCCTGGGGCACCCTCCACCAGGCCCCCACTCATGTCTAACTCATGTCTCCCAGCACCCCCACCCCCCAGCAGTGAAGGGGACCCTCCACCAGGCCCCCACACATGTCTCCCAGCACCCCCACCCCCCCAGCAGTGCAGGGCACCCTCCACCAGGCCCCCACACATGTCCAACTCATGTCTCCCAGCACCCCCACCCCCTGCATCCAGGGGCACCTTCCACCAGGCCCCCACTCCTGTCTCCCTGCACCCCCACCCCCAGCAGTGCAGGGCACCCTCCACCAGGCCCCCACACAAGTATCCCAGCACCCCCACCCCCCAGCAGTGCAGGGCACCCTCCACCAGGCCCCCACTCATGTCTCCCAGCACCCCAACCCCCCAGCCGTGCGATTTGCCTGGGTATGTGTATTCCAGGGGTGCGCGGGTAGTCTCACATGTGATTCTATCAGGGTACGTGTATTATGGGTCCGCGTGAACTTCCACACGCGATATCAGCAGGGTACGTGTATTACGGGGTTCGCGGGAAGTTCCACACGCGATTGCCCTGGGTACATGTATTTCTGGGTGCGCGGGAATTTTCACACGCGAATTTGCAGGGTACGTGTATTTCGGTGTGCGCGTGAAGTTCCACACGCGACTGGGCCTGTGAGAGTGGGGTACGTGTATTCCAGGGGTGGGCGGGAATATTTACTCACCACTGGGCCTGGGAGAGCGTGTTACGTGTATTCCTGGGGTGGGCGGGAAGATTTACACAGTCGCTTGCAATGCGGAAAAAAATAAAGGTCCAATCCGGAAACACGTACGCCAGCATGAAGCAGGCGCATGCCCCGTGCAGCATAAAAGAGTGCGCAAACAACAAACAAGCTCAGACGCCAGGATGAATATACCGTTCCTAGCAGCAGTGGCCGTAGGATACCGCAGGAGGAGGATAAGGATAGTCAGGGCCAGAATCTTCACACCCAGAACCAGCCTATTTGGTATGCCTGATGATCAGGTGTATGGGAGGTACAGGTTTCCACCACACATAATACTCGACCTGGTCAGTGAGTGGGAGGATGACCTCACATCACCCACCCTGTGCTCCCAAGCACTCAGCCCCCTGGAGAAGGTCCTCAATGTACTGCACTTCTTGGCTACCGGATCATTTCAGCGGACAAGTGCCATAGTGGGGGGGGGTGTCACAGGCCACGCAGTCACGGTGCCTACACCAGGTGTTGGCCATCATCACTGCACGCCCATCAGTCCGCAGGCACAAATACCTGCCCAGAACACCTGCAGAAAGGCAGGCTGTCAGCCAGGATTTCTACAGGGTGGCACAATTCCCCAAAGTGCTAGGTGCCATTGATTGCACCCATTTGGCTCTAAGTCCCTCCACGGCATCTGAGCACATCTATAGAAACCGCAAGCACTGGCATTCCATCAACGTCCAGGTAGTATGTGATGCCAAGGGAATCATCACCTCAGTATATGCCAACTATCCAGGGTCCACCCACGACAGCTTCATTTACAGGATGTCAACCCTAAACCGGGACATGGAAGCTGGGTGGCATGGCGATGCATGGCTGCTTGGTGAGTAGAAATGCCACAGCACACATGCATGACAGATACAGAGTAATGTCAATACCCCACTAATGATCCCTATCACCACCTCCCCAGGGGACAGTGCCTACCCTTTGATTACCCACATGATGACACCAATTTGGAACCCCATCACGCCTCCCGAGGTAAGATACAACACAGCCTATTTTGCAACACGGGGCATAGTGGAGCGCACATTCGGAGTGCTCAAGTCACGCTTTCGCTCCCTTGAGCGTTCTGGTGGGCAGCTGTTATACGCTCCCCCAGTAGTGTGCAGGATCATAGTGGCAGCATGTGTCCTGCACAATGTTGCAACACTCTGGGGCCTGGCTGTGGACATGGTGGTGCCCCCACATCCACAACCACATGCACGCCCGCTGCGCATGGGAGGGGAAAGGGCATGGGGTGAGGCAGCCCGTACGCAGCTGGTGGCTAATTACTTCACATAGAAAGCACACCCCTGTGGAGTGCACACAACCCTGGCACATACCATCTGACAATCAATGATGACTCAATCTGACAATTATGATGAATTAAGGGACAATCAACTGTCAGAACCATAGCAGCCTGAGATTGTTCATCTGGAAGTGTCACAATGTGTGCATCCCTACCTACACAAACACCACCAATGCAGTGTCATCAAAAGACACACTTCCATGCAGCAAAAATGAATACCCACTTGCAATATACAACATGAGAACAGTGCCATGTCACCCAACCCCTCCCCGGCACGGCCACACAACACACCATGGCATGTCATGCTATGTGAGAGCAAACAAATGAATCCCTACAACATGACTCAAGTGTCACAAACTACAGTGTCCCTAATGGAAACTGGCCACACATGAAATGCTCACAGTATGCAGGACCAACAACACACATTACCAAATACTTACCAATAATACCAATCACCTACACAACCTCCAACCTACCATAAACATGACAGTACGGACTTAAAAAATTGGTAGCCTCACTACCTGATAATGCCAGCACTTCGAACACTTCCAACTATGCAGTGTTAGCGCCACGCAAAAGTGTAGGTGCACTGCTTACAACATGGACTCCAGTTCCAAAGTAGACCGCCTTGTGAAGACATGAGAAATGGACCTGCAAATTAGGAGGATGAGATGGATGCAGAGGCACATATCAATACACCATGCAGTGTACAATACAACAACAATATGCACTAGGAATGTATACACAGTATTGACTACAGACCGCCCACACATCAAATGGGAGTCCAACGTCACCATGTAAGTCAATGTCACTTGGGCACACCCTTTGCAAGCCCATGGAAACGGGAAGCAGGAGGGTTGTGTGTCACACAAACCCAAGTATCTGACCCAAATTCAGGACAAGCCTGCATGTGCCCAGCCACAATACAGCGTTTGCCCATGGGAGCCACACAAGTCAACACACTGTCCAAAAAATCAAAAATCAAAAAAAAAGAAATCAAAAATGGCCATGAATGGGCCCGGGGGGGTGGGGGAGGCCACCCAGGAGGTCTGAGGACAGGGTGCACACCAAAACCCACCTGTGTGGATATTGCGGAAAAAAACATCTCCATAGGCTCATGGCCTGCACGGCTACCCTATTGTGGGAGAATCGCTGCTGTCGCTCCCCTCACCCTCTGCAGCTGCGTCAGGAGGTGGTGGCACTATGGGAGGCAGCCCACGCAAAGCCCTAATCTGGTCCTCCATGGCAGCAAGCATGCGGGTGTGGAAGGTCTGGTTCTGGAGGATAATTGTGCGGAGGTCCCCATGCAACAACTCACGGGATGCCCGGACCTCCTCCCTAGTTGCCTGCATCTCAGCTGAGAGCGTACGTGTGAGCCGCTCCAGCTGCTGTTCTGTCCTCATGTTAGCTGAAGCCTCAAGCTCAACCAGAGTTGCCCTGAGCTGACGGAGTTCCACCCTCAGGGCTTCCCTGTGGCCCTGGGACTCAATAGAAATGGCTTCCCGCAGATTCTCCAGTTCCGCCCGCCTGTCCCTGTTGGACGCCAACATGTCCTCCCTGTGTGACTGGCTAATGGAGTCTGTTGCCTGCTGTAGTTGTTCAATCAGCCTTTCTTGGGGGACAATGGAAGTGGCCACCCTATCCATGGCCTGAGCCATCATCTCAGTTGATGCTGCCTGTTGGTTTGCCATACCGTATATGGATTGCTCCCATGCGGTATTGCCAGGTGGCGTACGGCCACCGCGTCGGCGGGCACCACACCTGTCTGGGGCAAGGCGAACTGCGCCTTGCTGTGCCGGCACTGCCTGAGGCTGCAGGACTGCATTCCCCCTCTGATCTGCTGGCCAAAGAACAGGATCAGATGTAGCGGAGTGTGACCCTGCATCCGTAACCACTAAAGGCGGACCTACCAACACTGACATCCCCATTGAGGGTTCTACCCCTGGTGCAGGTGGGTTGGACAGTACAAATCCCTCCCAGAAACACTTACCTGCGACGGCACATAGGTCTCATCATCCGAATCGACACCTGATTAGAGCTCAGGGGAGGTGCACCCAGAGACACCCCTTGAGATGACGGTCTACAGCAAGTGTGGGTTCTCACCCACCACCACACCACGTCCCTCACTGGTGCCCGGTCAGGCCAGAGACCCCTCCTGGGTCTGCACCATCTCCACAACCCCAGCAGTATCAAGTGCGTCATCCCCTGCAAAGACATGAAAGAAAAGAAATGGGAACAGGCATTAGCACCATGGAACACAATTAGGGCTAAGAAGCAACAGAAACAGTACTTCATTGACACATGTCCCACATGACTATAACCCTCCCATGCATGCACTTTCACTGCTTATGAAGGGGAGGCAAATGGCACACATTGATGACACCAAGATGGAAGACCAACAAATTTGCTGCATGCTGCCTAGCAGTGCCATCACACATTGGCCTGTGATTGGCATGTCCAATACACATACATGACACATGCCATCACACAGATGGCATGTACCCTAGCCATGTCACACATGTGACAATAGGACTGAGAAATGCCTAGTGAAAGTGGTGGAATGCAGACAATCAGCCTGAATGAACACAGAATAATATGCAACTATGTTGTGGCAAGATGACACTTCAAGGGCAACTGGCGTGAGGTTGCGCTGAATGTCTACTGTTGCCAGAAGGGATACTGCAACACCCAAATCCTGGTGCGCAGAATGTATTGGATGAAGCACCTGGGTGACCCAAACCACTCAGGCACACACCCCCTTACCTGGCACTCAATCAGAAGCACTCACACACACACCATGCACATGGATGACACACACATGCATGTGCACTCACCGGACAATGCCTCGTAATCTGGCAGGTCTCCCACGCCTTGGATCTGTTCCTCCATGACCTAGGTCCCAGCAACATACTAATGTGGAGTGAGTTCTATGTCCTCTGCTGGAGACCCACCTCCAGTCTCTAGAGTTGCGGCATGACTTGAGGCCAGCTTTTTCTTTGCCCTGCGCTTAAGGTCATTCCAGCGCTTGTAGCAATCATTAGCTGTGCGCCTCACGAATCCAAGGGCACTTATGAGTTCCGCAATGGTCTGCCAGTGTGCCTGACGTTGTGCAGGTGTGGTCTTGCATCCTGCAGTAATCACCATTTCGCTGTCATGTGCGGACACATACGCCACAAGTGCATCAAGTTCGGCCTGATTGAAGCTGGGCTTCCTTGGTGGGCCGGACTGTGTAGCCGTGTCTGGGGCATCAGCCTGTACTGGACGAGCACTCTTCCTCTTCTGCTTGGAAGGTGGTGGTGATACTGAGTGTCCTATGCCGCTCTGGACACTAGGGGCAGGAGCCCCGGTGGACTGTGGACTAGGAGTGTGGGAATGAACACTCACCATGGGACTTGGTGCAGGCATTAGCTGAAGTGTGATGTAGTCAGGGGGAACGTCAGCAGGATGGACTAGGACCGACACTGTCCTGGCTGGGAGACTCACAGCTGGGGTGGATGGAGCCGCAGCTGCCCCTGCAGCCTCCCCACCCTGCCTACTCGGGGCAGCAGATGACATAGCTACCCCTGATCCACGTGGGCTGGTGACACCAACGTGCACCGCCACACGTGGCCTAGACCTGCTGACCTGGAAGTCAGCCATGGAGTCACCCTGTGCCAGGTCTGGTGCCACAATGGGCTGGTCCAACAAGGGCTGAGCAGGGATGGTGTCAGCCACATTACCCTCAACCGGGGGGGGCATGGGTGTCCCTAACTGGTCACCCACACATGGGGAGCTAGGGGCACCCTGCAAGTCCTGGCCACGTCCCCTACCATATCCACCACGGCCACCTCTTGTGGCTCACCCATCTTTGCCACCCTTATCGCGTGCTCGCCTCCCAAACATGGCACTGATGTTGTTGTGCGTATGGTAGTTGCAGTAAACTATTGTCCTGGGCAATTGGGGGTCAAAGGGGTAGGGTACCAGATGGAATTCGTACCTTAGTGCTCTAGCAAGGCTGTATGTGATCCCTGGGGGAAGATGACGGGTCACGCAATGCACAGGCACCCCGAAAAAGAAAAAGGGGGATAATGTGCACGCAACCCCTCCTAGACCACGTGCGTGGAAAAAAAAAACCTGCACTACGCTGTGGCACCCAGAAACACAAAAATGAACGTATGCATGTCACACGCAGCCTAGACTGACCTCTGAAGGGGTAGGCAACACACGGGGCAAGCACAGATGTCAAATACGTGCGCGACTCACCGTCTGCCAGGAAATATCGTGGGAAAAATACGCACGTGTGCGCGTTGGCAACACCCCCACCAAAAGAACAATTGTACGCTGTCTGAGGAGACAGGACAACAGGAGAAGTGAACGCTGTTTGAGGGAACAGGCCCAGGAAAAAGACAAGAAGAGAAAAAGCTGTCAGAGGTAACAGGGAGTACGAACTTGGAACGCCGTGAAGTAAATCGCGTGTGAACCGACAAGAAGTACAGATTTCACCCACTCGCTCTCCACGAAAAGCACGTACAAGGAAATGGCGTTCTACATGTACCTTTTAAAGATGCCCTCACGTCCAGCGTCACTTCCGTGTGTACGCGCTAAGGCCCCATCCTCCAATTACACGAGCTGACACTCTGACATGCAGTCATTGGATGCGTAACATGCACCCGTGTAGAGGGAAACACCTGCGCACGCACGTCACAGATGCGCATACGCGCTGGTGGCCTTTGTGCCAATGAATTCGCGTACATGTGCTGACGCGCTTACGCGCTAAGGCCCTTTCCTCGAATTACACGCAGACGTGCTGGATTTGCACGTGCCAAATCACTCCGTATCAAGCTGGCCACGCGTAAGCACAAAGAAGACCACGCTCCTGCCCTGAAGGCCGAATTACTGCCCCCCAGAGACCCGAGCACGCTCCCACCTGCCATCTGCTCCTGCCTGATTGCCTGCTGCCCACGTGCCCTGCCATTTGTTGGCTGCACATCAGCCAGGGGTGCTGTTGCTGTGACCACCCCTGCTGGAACCGAAGACTCCCGACTGGGATTCCATCGCTCCACAGACCAGCCCCAGGACCCAGTTGCCCACCCACTCCTGCCTCTGGGGTTGTCATGTCGGGCACTGCAACATCTGGCACCAGTGACAACCCCCGGCCAGAGAGGCAGAGGGGCACCAGCTTCACTGCCACCGAAGTTGGTGTCCTGGTGGAGCAAGTCCTGGGGCAGTATGATGCCCTCTTCGGAAGTTTGCGCGCCGACAAGGAAGGACGGACTTGGATCTGGACGGACATCGTGACTGCCATCAATGCGGAGGGGGTGGCAGTCCGACTATTCTATCATGTCAAGAAGCGCTGGGAGGACTACAGGTCCAGGACCCTCAACAAGGCCCGGCGCCTCTTGAAGGCAGCGGATGCTAAGGGGCGCCGGGGCCACTTGTCGGACGATCAGATGAGGGTCCTGGAACGCATATCCCCAGCGCTCCACGTCCAGGTCCTTGAGAGGCAGACCCATCTGGAGTCAAGCGGTAAGTGTACATGCATCATGATTGTGTGCTGTGCGTGTGGTGATGTGCCAGTAGTGTGCAGGTTTCACATGTGTTTTTATGAGGCCATGTATGGGGGGATGTACAGGGCCGTGAGGCTAACACATGCGAGGGCAGTCATGTGTGAGCCATGGATGGTGCTTGTGTGTGTAGGCTTGCATGCCAAATGCAGTTGTGTGGGCACACATGTTTGGATGAATGTGTATGTAAGTAGGCATGTTCGTGATGTCAGACATGGATGTTGTTTTCAGCTGCATGTATCAGCACTGTGTACATGTGCATGTGTGTGTATTTGACAAGGGTGAAACAGTGATGCAACATGGATGCATGTGACAGCGGGATTTGGAAGCCTGCTTGGCAGATGTGACATGGATGCCAATCTGAACACTGCAACATTTCGCAGAGGTGTACACATGCATGCAAGTGTGGTGGTGTGTGTGCATGTGTAGTGCACTCCCTGTGTTGCATGTGATGTCTGGCTCACCTTTGCCTGCTCATGCTGTTGTATGTGTATGGATGGTGCTGGCTGTTGTGATATAGCTGTGGTATGGCTCATGTGTGCGAGTTGAAATGACATGTGTGTTGGCGATTGTGATGCCATGTCTGAGGTTTGCCAATGCCACTCATGTACAACTGTCATGTGTGTATGTGTCCATTGTACAGTGCCCTGATGCCTGCGTTTTATTTCTCCCTGTCTGCAGCGTCAACTGATGAAGAGGGCGGAGAAGGTGCTGTGGAGCACAGTGGTGGGGATTGCACCGCCAGCCGGAGACGCAAGGCCCGGCTCCCCTCCCAGGTTGTGATCTCGTCGGGGAATGAGGAGTCCGGTGCCGCGTCCCAGGCCGCAGCTGCCTGGGGGAGGTCCAAGAGGCGGACGTCGGGGTTGGACTCCTCGGCAGCAGAAGGGGCAGCTGGGACCCCACAGGGCCCAACGGGGTAAGATGGCACAGAGTCATCAAGGTTGGTGGGGGGTTTGGTGGAGGAGGAGGCCGTGCAAGCGACAGAGACGGGGTCTGGAGGTGGGGATTCCACTGGTGCTAGTGGTGCAGTGCAGGACCAGGGACAGGAGGCAGTCAGTACAGGCCGCCGAGGAGGTGCCTGTGTGCAATCCTGTCCCTGATCCTGTCACTGCATCATCTTGCACCAGCAGGGATGCCTACGTCCAGACCGTTTTCAGGCAGGGGATGAGCTCACAACAACTGGCCTTCCTCTGCCTGTGGAAGTGGCTATCCAGGTACGGGTTGAGCATGTCCTGACTGGTGTGGCGTTGCGTCAACGGGCCATGCGAGGTGACCTGCAGTCTTTTCATGAGGAGACTGTACGTCATCTCGAATGGCTCGTTGACCGCGTTGACCTACTGGGACAGGTCACCCAGGCCGGATTCCTCCTTTTTGCTGCAGCTTGCTCCGACCCCCTCCTCAACTGAACACCCTATGCGCCAGTCGTCCTCCGTGCCATATTCCCACCCATTTGTCACCTGGGTGCCCTGTGGAGCTGCCTCTGACGGTGTGGCCTGGCTGGTGGAGGAGGCATCCCTGCCACAGTCGGGAATTGAACGTCCAGCAGGGGTGGCTACATCAACGACTGCACCCCAGCTGGTGGAGGATGTGCAGGCAGCAGGAGCCAGGGCACGGGCACAGGCACAGCAGCAGCAGCAGCGAGGTGGGAGCAATGATGGCTCGGGGCCTTCGACATCGGAGGGGCAGGCATCGGCCGGAGGGCAGGAGGACCCAGGACGGGAAGTGTCTTCCGTGTGGCAGTGGTTCGGCCACGCCATAGATGCGGAGCGGCAGCGGGCGGAAGAGGCACGCCTCACAATGGTCAGGGCGGAGAACTCCATGTGGAGGGCCCTGAGGCGGGCCGAGTGCCTCGAGGCAATCCACAGGGAGTTGGAGGTGAACATGTCGTCGGCCCTGCAGACCCTCAGAGCCATGGAGGAGGACCGCCTCCGGGACATTGAGCAGGAGTTTGATGATGCCCTGGCCCGGAACATCCCGATGTGAGCCGTCGGACTAGCCCGCTGCCCTTGTAAATAGTTCTGTAGTTAGTGTTAGGTTTCCTTTGCTTTTTTATATTTTTTGGACCTTTTGGACAATGGGCCACATTTTTGTATATAGTTATTTTTTATTAGGTAGTCTTATTAGATAGGTTTCATTTCTTCTGTTGGGATCATGGACCCTGGATTGTTTATCTGTATATAGTTGACTGTTGGGATTTTTGTTTTCATTTTGATTTTACCCATGGAGCAATGGTTTTTGGTTTTAATTTTCCATTGGATTTACTTTTGTGAACTGTGACTTTGGACACCTTTCCTTTGGATTATGATTTGTGGTTTTACATTATTTTACGGACATGCTGCTTTTTGTTTTTAATTCACATTTTCGTTTGTTTATTTTTGATTCCATTTATGTTGCTTTTAATACATATTTTTTCATCATACTTCAATGTGTAGTATCATCTCATTGGTTTCATGCATGTCATGATATGGGTTTTGACATTCCCTGACACCCATTGTGTGTATGTGAGGGAGATGTGTTCATTTACATACTTGCCATTGGGGTTGTATCATGTAATTGGCATTTCTAAGTTGGTGGATGCAATACTTGGGTGGGTGTTTGGAATGTGGAGGCTGCCCATAAGGGCCAGGGATCTAGATTGTGATGACGTGTTGGCTGGGGGACATGTGTGGGGGCCTGCTGGCAGGTGCCCCTGACTGCTGGGGGGTGGCAGTGCTGGGAGACAGGAGTGGGGGCCTGGTGGAGGGTGCCCCACAGTGCTGGGGGTGGGGGTGCAGGGGGACATGAGTTGGACATGAGTGGGGTCTGGTGGAGGGTGCCATGCACTGCTGGGGGGTGGGGGTGCAGGGAGACAGGAGTGGGGGCCTGGTGGAGGGTGCCACTGGATGCAGGGGGTGGGGGTGCAGGGGGACAGGAGTTGGACATGAGTGGGGCCTGGTGGAGGGTGCCCTGCACTGCTGGGGGGTGGGGGTGCAGGGAGACAGGAGTGGGGGCCTGGTGGAGGGTGCCCCTGGATGCAGGGGGTTGGGGGTGCAGGGGGACAGGAGTGGGGGCCTGGTGGAGGGTGCCCCTGGATTCAAGGGGGTGGAGGTGAAGGGGGACAGGAGTGGGGGCCTGGTGGAGGGTGCCCCACAGTGCTGGGGGGTGGGGGTGCAGGGGGACATGAGTTGGACATGAGTGGGGGCCTGCCTGCAGGTGCCCCTGACTGGTGGGGTGTGGGGGTGCTGGGTGACATGTGTTGGACATGAGTGGGGCCTGGTGGAGGGTGCCCCACAGTGCTGGGGGGTGGGCGTGCAGGGAGACATGAGTTGGACCTGAGTGGGGGCCTGCAGGCAGGTGCCCCTGACTGGTGGGGGGTCGGGGTGCTGGGAGACATGAGTTGGACATGAGCTGGGGCCTGGTGGAGGGTGCTAACACCACCCACCAGCCACCAGTCCCTATGACCTCTATCACTACCTCCAGGCAGCCCCCTCAAGTCCTGAAATCACCCACCAGCCCCTCTCACCTCTGCCACTAACCCCACTACCCCTTCTCCACCCCCTGACCTCAGCCACTACCCAGGCAGCCCCCTCAAGTCCTTACACCACCCACCCTTACCTCTGCCTCTACCCCAGGCAGCCACTCAAGTCTTGACACCACCCACCAGCCCCCACACCTCTGCCATTACCTCAGGCAGTCTCCAGACAGTGCAACCCTCTTCCAGTGCCCCCTGACTTCCACCACTACCCAAGGCAGCCCCCTGAAGCCCTGACACCACCCACCAGTCCCCTTCACCTCCGCCACTATCCCCAGGCAGACCCTTCAAGCTCTGACACTCCCCACCACCCCCTAACCTCTGCCACTACCCCAGCCAGCTCCCTGAATGTCTGCCACCCTACCAGTCTAATGTGGAACTGCAACTTATCTCAACCTCTCTGGTCTACCTCCACCATGAAGTATACCTGCCACATATCCTCACCCAATACGATCAAGTGGGAGCACTGTTGTTGAATCCAGAACTGGATCATCGACTGACAATCCATGGTAGACCAGAATCTGCAGCACCTCAATAGGACAGCACACTGTTGCACCACCTACACTGTGGCCACTCCATGTACATGTGACATTGAAATGAAATGCATTTGTATAGTGCCCATTTGACATTGGAATGGCCTCAAAACACTGCAAGTGAATGCCTGTGGAGGACAGAAGTACACAGAGACATAGATTGTGCACATCCACAAAGAATGATTGGGTGAATTTCAGCTTGTGCAAATGTAGCCAGGGTGGTAGGGGTGGAAAAGTGCCTGTCAGGGACAAAAACATGATAGACCCGTGTGTGAGTCTTGTGAAGCCAGTCAGAGAGTGTGTGATTCAGTGAGATAGGAAATGTGGGCTGCCACACTGAAACAGCAATCATGGGACACATCTGCATTTCAGTGGCAGAGGTAGTGCATGATATGAGAGCAGGTTGTGCGTGACTTCAGATGTCTGTGGGTCGATGACCATGATTTGGGAGTGATAAAGCAATCAGACATCACATGCACTAGTGATGTGTCTAGGCCACCCATCCACAGTGATGCCACTTCTCACTGCAACACCCACAATGCCAAATACTCACAACAGTGAATGAGGTGCGGGCACTTACACAATTCCAAGCAAATGCCAAGAGAACAACAGTGGACATGAAATGAAATCAATGCCAAATAAACTCCACCTCCAGTAGCAAAAGTGCAGAGGCAAAAGACATGACACCAGATAACCACACAATGAAAACATTTGGAACATGTAGCAATGCAAATGAACAGATGGCAATCCATAGCCAATGAGTGACTACATAAACCATCATAAGGCATCACACATCAACACAACCATACCCTATGTACACCATCACACACACAACTGAAGCATTCACTCCCACAACATCAACACAGTGATGCCAAACATGCAGTGCCCCAGCACATGGAATGGAATCGGACAAATCATCCAGTGCACCCTCTTGCTGTCTGATGGCCACACTCCAACATGTCCGGCACATGTGCACCCCACCACGAGAAACATCACAGCATCAACATGACACACACAGTGAGGCCACAATACACATGACCGCCAATGAACAGATGCACTGGGACAACATTAAAAAATCACATGTGTACACAGACATAGACTGCATGAAGTGTGGAATGAACTGATGCAGAACCTGTGTTAAAATAGAACTATATATACACAATAAAATGGAATGTCAAAATAGTCCAGGGAAAGCTCAGCTCTGGCCACCATCATTCCTGCTTCCCTTGCCTGCTGCCTCTCTGCAACCAGCTGCCCCTGCCACCTCAGGAACACCGACAACAAAGCCTACATAGCCCCCTCACTGGTGCCAAATGCCTCTTCGGGTTGGAAACTCCTGTAATGTTCTGCCTCCTCATGGTCGCCACTTGTTGCCCCCATACAGAGTGCAAGCTATGGAGGTACGTCCTCTGACATGATGACTGTTGTTGGGGGTGCATGTCACCTGGACTGTTCGGAGGTGCCTACTGACCATCCACTGCATGTTCCTGTGGTAGGCACAGTGACCACTGTAAAGACCGGTAGGGGGGTGTCTGTACTTCTGCTCTCTATATGGTAGAGGAGAGGCACAGAGGACCCCAGCCAAGATTCTTTATTATTGGTAACGTAGTCGAGCAATCAAGGCCTAGCTTCTCAGGAGGTGGTTCTTAAGTACATTGTAGTCCCCGAACCCTCACAAAGGAATGTCCACACACTGTATTACTGAAAACACAGTCTTTATATAATTAATATTCAAAGGTATGTACACGATCACAATAACGCACTTTGTACTTGGAAGTCAATAATGATAAATATATACACGTCTAGAGTGGTACCACTAATGTTATCAAATCTCATTAAAGTGCATCAACTGTACGGTTAAAATGTCACACAGATCAATAACGAGTAAACCAGCAATAGAGATAGGCAGGAACGTAAAATGGTTGAAACAATAGGCAGAATACTGGCCCCTACCTCTAGGCACAGTTCTGTGTGGAGATCCCCCAACCTGGGCAACCTGTAAATAAAGATATATAGCACAAGCCCAGTCCATATATTGTCTGATAGTCTTACTTCTTCCTATTAAGGTTTTACCCCCCCCAATGTACCTGGTGGAGTACAGTTCTCTGACGATGCACCGACCGATCCTTCTTGAGTGCCTCCCTTTCAGGCAGGAGCCACGGATTGTCGAGAGGTGTCAGGGATCTTGGCGTTTGGTGTCGGGGAATCGACGGCCCTTCTTGAGTGCCCTCCCTTTAAGGCGGGAGTCACGGGTCGTTGAACGTCCGACGGTGAACAGGGTGAACTACGGCAAGGAAGTGACAGCTTCGTTCCTCGTGGTGCTCGTCGATGACAGAGCGTTGGCGTCCTGCAAGGAAGAGGCGTGCGGGGCACCTCGGTGACAATAGTTCTGGACCGCAAAGAGATGATGAAGAACTGTGGCCCAGCAAGGGAGTCGAGTCGTCGGCCTCTCTGCTGTCTGTAGGTGGCGGGAAAGCCACCGGTGGATGCTCCTCAGCGCGTCGATGGTCGGGCCTTCTCCAGCGGGAGACAAGCGGGTGACGATGCAGACGAGAGCGTCCGATGATCAATGGAAGTTCTTAGGCAAACGGGAGTACGGCAGCTCCGGTCGGCGATGGTGGTCGTCGACAGTGGTGGATAACAGTCCGAGTGCTTCTCCTTGGAGTTCCGCAGCAGTCCCCGTATCAGGTCGGCAGCCTGTCTTAGGTCTGTCTACCAGGGAGCGTTGGCAAAGATCAGCTGTGCACGATGGTCCCTCGTAGCTCGGAAAGAGGGCGCCATACCAGGTCCTCTCTGGGTCAGTCCTTGGAGGCACAACAGCTTTCAGATTGTGAAGGAGAGCAACAGCAATTCTTATCGTCCAGCAAGGCTTCAAGGTCAAGCGTCAGTTAATCCAGTTACTCGTCGTAGTGGACTTCAGCTTCTGAACACGATTCCTAGCAGTGAGAGGTCCCCAGATATACTGTTGATCTCCCATTCATTCCGCTGGGTCACACTCAACCATCCAATCATGACTACGGGCATGCATGCAGGCAGGCAGCCAATCAGGCACACAAGGTATTCAGGCCATTCACTTCTCTCCAGACACTCACAACAAGTTATGTGTATTGGGACAAGTACCGAGCCATTCAACACTCCAAGCTGCATTCATACCGGTTTCGGGCAGGGTTGTCTCGGTCATTGTGTCAACCACCAGATACTAGACACCCACAACACAGAATGCATATTCGTCACACACAGGGGGTACCCACAACATACATCACCGGGAAGGCTCCAGCTAGTGTGACTGGGCCTTCACAACAACACCATATATGGCACTTCCATCCAACAGCCAGTCAGGGGGAAGGGACAGAGTCAGGGCTTCCCAGGACTTTGGGAAAACAAGGTAATGGGTAATAGAAAGCAAGAGGCCACCAGGGCCATCTTGTTTTCCATCAGGGATCAACTGATCCCAATGGCAGGGCCGGGGTATCCCAAAATGGAGGATACTCTGCGCACCTGTCAAATTCAGCATGGAGCTGCCACCAGCCCATACCCTGCTCTGTGGGCCACCCACAGGTGCCCAAAAACATATACTAGGGGCACAGGGTTGTACCCCACCCATGGGTGCCATAAGGGTATCCCACGGGTCCGTTCACCAAACCAAAAGAAAGAGAGCTGCACCGCCAGGAGTCCCACATGAACTTCTGCGCGGAAAACACAACAGAACACACGATAAAAAGCAGTAAAGGACAAGGATACGGAGGCCCTGTCCCTCCGATGCATTTCCAGCATCACAACCACCACATCTGATTTCATAGAGACTCCCACCTTGGGCAGAGACGGAAGCTAAACCAGACGGTGTGGTGGTGGTGGGACTGGTGCACAGGGGGCCATGCTGGAATTTGGCCTGGAAGTCATCCCGAAGGACAACTGGTGCACAGAGGAATAAGTGGAGGAGGGGGTCACTACAGGGAACAGTCCATGGAGCCCACCTGAGAGCAGTGATGTTGCTAGCATGGCCATGAGGTGGCACAGCTCATTGTGCTGAAATACAAACTGACATTGAGTAGCCTGTACATCATCACAAATGACTGTGGTCTTCCTTGTGAGACCAGCCCGCAGGGGGAGCACATGATCCAGGATGGCAACATCAGCTGGCATCGGGATGCTGGTTTGGGTGGAAGCATATTGAAAGGTGGCCACTTCTGCAGCAGATGACCCACCGGCAGGACTCTGTGCAGGAGCCTCCAGAGTGGCTTGCACAGCCCGTAAAACAGGGTTTCAACATGCACACCCTCCTCACTGCCCCCACCTGACCCCATGTGCTGGCCTGCAATGTCCTCCTCCTCCACCTTCATCAACCTGGATGACTCCAGTGGGTCTCCCTCCCTGGATGGTGCCTGTCTGGCATCACCCTGTCCCACCACTGCAGAGGTGTCTGCTGCCTCCTTAACCTCCTGGGACTTACCCCCATCAGCCACCCCTGACGGCCCAGGTGCTACCTCAGCCACATTGCTCTCTGAAGAGAAGGTGTCTTGGGGATGTGGCTGAGGTCTGCGCCTTAGTCTGGAGGCCAGGTCCCTGAGTCCTTGCTCCACATCATGGATTCCGCCCTCTTCACCAGCAGCAGCAACTTTGGCAAAGCAGTTTTAGGACAGTTTTACTGAAGTCCAACTAAGGGCTTAGTAAAACCATTCAGCTGAGGCAGTATAAGAATCCACTCTTAGTATAAAACTGTACCACCTGAGTTCAGGGTAGCATAGACAGAGCAGCCAGGCTCATCTTAGGACGGAGGGAGGGTTGTAGAATCAGTACAAATACAATTGCAATACCAATGGTCCTAAGAAACACTGAAACACTATGTACTGTAAAAATAAATGGTTTATTTAAATATAAGTTGGCCCAGATACATCTTGGGGGGAAAAAAGGACTATTACATGATATGATAATGATATGATATGGCATTTATAACGCACCTATACACAAGTGTTTCAAGGCGTGAAATTACATTACAATACATATACATTGTATATAACCACAATTACAAAAACACAACACTAGCAGCAACACAACTTTGACCAAAGCATATAACCTAATTTGGAACTCCTAACAGGAGTTCTATGGAAGTCAAACCAATAGTTACTTTTTAGATTACTTTCAGTAATATAGGGGTAGTAGACTGTAGCAGTTGTAGCGTGACGCTCAGCAAGAAATCACATGGTAAACCAACTGGACAATATACTTTTTGTGAATAGTGGATCACTTATTCTAGGAACAGTAACAACCTATAACTCTGATTCAGGATAAGACAGTTATTCTGGGGAAGTTGGACCTCAGGGTCTTATATTCAATTACAGTTGCTTTTCAGTTCACAGGGAAGCAATAACTTATTTTAGGATAACACAGTTATAATCACGGTAAGTACAACCTATATACTTTTTACAGGAGCTATCAGCAACTTAAAGGCAGGTGTCAACATAAGACTATTTTTTTGTCTGTCTGAAACAGACCAGGGAAAGCAAAACCCAGTGTTAGACTTTATGAATGACTCAAAGTTTTTCTAGGTAGGTAAAACCTAATGCAGACTTGTTCTGGAAGGCTAACAGCAAGTTAGGGAAGGGAAGCAAGACCCAGTTGGGGGACGCTCTAGATGTATCCTAACAGGAATAGTGAAGTGAAACCAACAGCATTACTTTTAGGAAGAGGCACAACCAAATCACAGGTGAGTAATATAACCTTAAATGTACTATCTGGTAGAATGGTAAAACAGTTTCTAAGGAAAGAAAGATGTTACATATACTTTTCAAAATGGCAAAATATTTCTAAGGTAAGTAAAACAAACTTATATATACTTTTCAGAATGGCAGAACATTTCTAAGGTAAGTAATAACCTTTGTAATTGTTCACTCTCAGAGTTACAGTTACCAACTACCTTCTTTTGCAAGTAAGTCACTTTTAAACAGGTATTCTCTTTTCTAAGCAAAAGGCCCAATCCTTAGAAGTGTTTTCCTTATTCATGGAGATTGAATGTTCTCAGTGACAGAAGGGGGGTCACTAGGGTCTAGTGTCCAAGATGCATGTCAGGATAGATTTTTAAGTAGCAAAAGTGTGAGTTCCTAAGGAAGACTGTTAGAACAAGTAAGTACTTTACTTTAGAGTTAGTTGAGGGTCCAGAGGCTTCGCAGAAGACACCCAAGGAGGATTCCAGCAGGGTCCTGGGTGCACTGGACGAGAGGACCCCCAATCACAGAAAACACCCCAAAACTACACAGGAATCACAAGAGCCTTAAGGTAAGTCAATAACCAAGGCAGCACAGTACCTCAGCACAGAAGAAGATGTTGCAGCAGGAGGACTTCCTCTCAACCACGGCGTACCCAAGGTTCTGCCCTTGGACCCTTTCTCTTCTTGCTCTACACTTACCCTTCATAGCCCCCATCATTTCCTCCTTCGGTGTCTCACGTCATTTCTACGCTGATGATACCCAGCTCTTCTTCTCCTTCTCCTTCTCTTCTGACATCCACCAGAAGCTTTCTTCTTGCCTCTCTGCTATTAAATCTTGGATTTCCTCTCACTTCCTTACTCTCAATGCTGACAAAACTGAAGTACTTTTCTTCCCTGCATGCACTCTTCCTCCTCCCTCTCCTCCCCCTTTCATTCTCTTCCCCCCTTCCAAACTCTCCTTCTTACCCACGCACGTAACCTTGGTCTTCACATTGAACCCCACCTCTATCTATCTCACCATATTTCTCTTACTGACAGATCTTCCCGCTTTCACCTTTACAATATCCATAAAACTCGATCTTTCCTAACCTTTCACGCAACTAAACTCTTAATCTCCTCCCTCATCTTCTCTAGACTTTTGCACTTCCCTCCTCTCATCTCTCCCCACTCAAATCTATCTACCACTCTGCCATCCGCTCCCTCTGCCTTCTCTCTCCTCATGACCCCATCTCCTCTTCCCTCACCTCTCTAGGTTGGCTACCATTTCACTCCCAGCTTAAAATTAAATTTCCTCTGTCTAGTCTTCAAATCCCTACATGGTCTTGCCCCCCCCTACCTCTCCTCCCTCCTCACTTTCTACACTCCTCGTTCTCTCCGCTCTGCCAATCTCTACATACTCTCTTCTCCACCACCACCCTGCTCCCCTTCTCACTTCCGCTCTTTCCAACTGCTTGCCCCTTACCACTGGAACCACCTTACCCTCTTCATCTGCTCTACTTTTACCCTAACTTTTGTACCTTTCTAAAATCTTATCTCTTCCATTCGCCTCCTTAAAACCCTTTGATTCCTCTCTTTCTTCTACTAGTACTCCTACCAACACCTCCTATTCCCTCTCCTTCTTTTCTTCCACCTCTCTCTCTCCTTTCACTCAACTTCCTCCTACCCCACTTCCTGCACTTTTCTAATTCTCATCTCTTCCTTCCTTCTCCCTTACTCCCTCTGCTTCATCTCTTACTTCTGCTCTCACCATTGCTCATACCTCCTAGCCCCTCTCACATCTTGACCCCTCCCTACTCTTCATCCCCGTCCATAATATACATTGTTTTTGTACGGTTTCCTGTTTTAATTCAATTGTTATTTAATGCTTTCTGTATCTTGTTTGTTCCTCTTGTAAAGAGTTTTGGATTAAAACGCTATATAAATTCAATAAAATACAAAATACAAATACTTCAGGGTCTGCAGCCAAAAACCCAGTCGTTGAATTCCTTCATCAAGAAGACAGCAGACAGGACACTGGAAGGACTTTAGCAGCAAGGGGCATGGGGAAGGCTCTAGGCAAGATTATCCTGGTGGCTGTATGCGGGTCTGCGGATTTTACACCTTTTTCATAAGCACAGAATATGACAGATTATCACTGGTCGGATTCTCATGGTTTGCAAGGTACAGCACTCTGCTGAGTGCACTTTTAAGAGTGCAATCATGCCTCTTGAGATCCATCAGGATGCCCATGAAGTTTCAAGGACATTCAGGATTCGGATGACTGTGCACCACGCAATGCTTTGAGTTCCCATGGTCTTGGGGTATTGCAGCCCCGCAAGGTCGCAGCCTTGCATGAGTTGGCTCAAAAGGCAGGTACTCTTGAGTTTAATCGGTCTCATTAGTCTATGTATCGGGGTCATCATTTTCAGAGTGCCCAGTTTGATTGGAAGGAAGGGCTACAGCAGGCGCCAGTAAAAGAGCATGCTCTCTGATCCCTGGAAATCGTTTCATCCCCAAATTCTTCATCTTCCTCTTCAGTTCTGGTTCTAGTGGTTGACTACCTCTTCAGCTTCCAGGATTGGACTTCTATGCAGGAACCCAGCCAATCAAACAGCCTTGCAACATTCAAACTTGGGGGGTTGGCAATCCTTTCCGGACAGCCAGCCAGCCTTGAACTGGAATCTCACACTCAGGCTGGAAGACAAAGGGCTGCAGAATTTTTGACTCCTTCCTTGCTTCCTGCCTTCACAGGCGCTCTGGAGCCTGGGCGAGGAGTCCACAGCACTCCTGTCGAAGCTAAAAATCACACAAAGGAATGCCCCACAATGGATGTCAGGGGAAGGAAAATGAAAGGACATGGAATACTAAAATGGTGAAAAAACAAGACTGGGCCATTTTTGTAAAATTAGCATCCATATGTGCCCTTACCGGCTGTGCAAACAGCCTGCTGTAAAAAGCGCACTGAATTAATAAAAAGGTTCACCGCCACCAGCCTTTAAAGGTAGGTTTGTCCTTTTAACATAAATGATACATTTGCCATGAGAAAGAGGATATTCAGTATCTTCGCAGCACTCCACATAAGGTGGGGGGGGGGTTTGCTGGTCTCACCTAATAACATGTAAAAGGGATCCAAAGATCCTTTCTACCCTTGGGAACTGTAGTTGTCACAAGGTTAGCCAGAGAAGGTTAAAAGGGGAGCCCATAGGGTAACCCAGCAACAATAGGCACGTATTGCCAAAAAATGATCAAAGAGCACACCAATGAGAGTCTTAAAAATGACACCCATACAAAGAGTAAACGATTATGTGAGTGTGGGAAAAGGTACCACTCAAAAAGGTATAAGGACAAATAATCCACCAATAAAGGCAAAGAGTTCTGGGGTTGAAAGAGGTCAGGAAGATTTATTATTGCTATGAAAATCTTACCTAACAAGCAGACAAAGAATATTGACATCCGTCAACAGTTTGAAAGCATGTGTGGCTTATACAACATGAACAGTAACATCAAGTCATCATGGGTGAACCAGCAAAAGACACCCCCATGCAATTCCCATGCAAATTGACAACAAGTGTAGGGTCATTGATGAGACACAGTCTTAACACATTCACATGTCAACACAGCACATAGACGGCGTTCCACAAACACATTGCAGGAAACATGACATTGCACTATGGCAATGCCTAAGTGGCTCAACTGGTACTTGCTGCATTGCCTTGGGAGTAATGGCACAGGGACACAGGGTGGGCAGGGAGTCACTTGGTAGGTAGGCCAACATCCGAATGCATGGAATCACAGATGGTATGGGTGCTGCTGGGAACACATAGTTGGCAAGAAACCCAGTTGAATGCTGGATCCCACAAGACACTCATGACTGTATTACGCACATCATGGTCATGCAAACACCTGCTTGGGCTTCTGTCCACACAATTACATGAAGCAACATTCCTCCCTGACAGCCTGACCTGTAAGCATGCAACACATACATGCACAAATTGCAGATGTACAAACATGTATACTGTTGCTCCAAACACATACACATGTCATAATCACACGTCAACTCCGACTTCACATGCAGTGGAATGACATCACATCAATCTCCCTGAAAGGACAATGCACCAACATGACATTCACCAACATCTATACACATGTTACCTCCAGATGTTGAGTGTGGATGACTTCACTTTAAATTATGCCCCACAAAAAGTAGTCATGCATGTATGTCCCTCACATGGACACATAATCATTTTCTGGCATCCTAACTATACAAGCACATGTCACCATCAACTGACATTGCATGTGCACGAGTGGCCCAAGTCACCAACATATAACAGTGCACATACCAGTGCATGTCCAATCAACAGATGTCTGACATCACACATGGCAAGCTTTGTCTGGAGGCTGCATGCCGCGGTGGATCACTGAAACACACATGCTGCATACAGAAGGGAGTCACTGCAATCATGCATGCCCATGCACAACACAGATACACTATATAGCAGTGCCCCACATGGCTGCTCACCAGCAGCATCCAGATGTTGTTTCCACTCACAGATCTTTTTATGGAGCTCTGGGTAGAACCTCTCAAGGACCCGCATATTGGCAGATGAAAACGTGTAGCAGCCCGCACGGTGCACGTCACGGTGGCACCTGCCTCAAGGGCTGCTACAGCCTTGGAATTGATCCGGGTCTTGAGGTTCTCTCATGGCTTATGCTAATGTATATGTTTGGTTATTTTTACCACACTCCAATGGCCCGAAGGCTTATAGACGCCCACAAACAAACAGAACATATAAGAACAGAGCAGCTCTAATGCTGCATTAACATATACCCACAGCTATGCGTATTCTCAGTGAAAACCAGATCCCGGAGTCCTTATTAATGGAATAGGAATGTTTTAAGTTTCTTCTCAAACATTTCCACTGACTTTAGTTCCCTAAAATCAGCTGGAAGAGCATTCCAGGCTCTGGGGGCTTCATTGGCAAATGAGCCTGCAAGTGATTTTGTGGTTTTATAATGTGGAATCTTTTATTGATTTGTATTATTGGATATTTTATCTCTCACATTATGATTTGTCGGCAAGCGTTCCATTAGATAGGATGGCATAAGTTTAAGCTGACATTTGTGAGTGATCAAAAGAAGTCAGAACTGAATTCTGGGCCTCACTGAGAGCCAGTGCAGCTGTCGCCTGGCATCAGAGACAGGTTCTCTCCAATTCAGTCTGAGGCTGCACTACCCTGACTGCACTATTCTGAATCACTTGAAGGCGTGCACAATCTAATTGTGTACTGCCAAATAGTAAACTACAGCAATAATCCAGCTTAGCACTGATAATTGCCCATGCAATAGCCTCAGCATTCCCCTGTGAAATAAGAGGATGGAGAGACGCCAGAAGTTTAATATACTAAGGAGATGCAGAGACCAACCCACTAATCTGTGCTCTCATATTAAGCTTCTAGTCAAGAATTATGCCCAGAATTTTTACTTTATTTTGCACATCAATTTTGCAGTCAGCAATACAAAAACGTTTATACCTTGGTTCTACGTTTTGGATTTTCTTTGATGAGCCAACATCAATGAGCTCTTTATTGTCTTTATTGAGCACCAACCCATTTTTAATCATCCATACCTGGATGATATCATAGACCAGATTAACTTTCGCACATCCTCGTCATAAATTCCTGTGAGCGAGATGATGCATTGCATATTGTCTGTGTAATTCGTAAAACTGATCCCGTTACTTTCCAACATGTCAAAGAACGGGATCATAAAGAGGTTGTGCAATGATTGAGAAATGCAGGCTCCTTGTGGAACACAATATATTAAGGCAAAAGGTTTTGCCTCGGCGTCCCTACTCACTACTCTACATTGCCTGTTACTGAGAAACAAGCCAATCCAGCATACTGCATCGCAGGAAAAGTTAGCACTTCCTTTAACCTGGTGGACAAGATCGAATGATCCACCAGGTCGAAGGCAGCAGAGAGGTTCAATATCATGAGGAGGGAAGCTTGTCCCTTATCCATGGTATCAAGTAGTTTTGCCTTCAAATCCAGCAGGGTGGTTTCGGTGCCATGCTGTCGTCTGAAGCCAGATTGAAGATTAGAGCAAGGGCTGCCAGATCAAGCACAGAAACAGCTCAAGAAATTGGTGGGTATGGAGGCAAAACCACGGTCAGAAAATACAGCTTCTGCACGGTCTTCATGCAATGGTCTGCCACCCCCTCTGTGTTGATGACATTGGTGATGGTCACCCAGGTAGGTTTTTGTATTTCCTTTCCCAGCTGCACTGCTGGGTTGAAGAGGGCACCATACTTCTCCAGGACCCCATCCACCAGGATGCCAACGGTGGAGGTGAAGTTGGCAGTCCTCTACCTCGCTGCTGTGGGGGTGCTGTTTGGTGTTGAGGTTGAGGAACGAGCCATGGAAACCCCTAACGCAGGTGTAGGTTTGCTAACTGGGTCCTGAAAATTGACTGTGAAGCAGTGGTGAAGGAATGGAGAGGTGGTAGTCAAATACAGCAGATGGGGTGGTCACAGGGCCTGACAGGCAAGAACCTGGACCATAGGCAATGGTGGGTCAGCAAGCACTCCAGTCGACTGCAGGTGGGCAGAAGGCACCCACACTTGGCAGGCAGCAGCAGATGGCAAGGTGGGATGCAGCACAGGGCAGGAGGAGGCAGTAGAATTGGCACTGGAGGCAGGAGAAGGGGTGTTGTCCGTGTCTTGCATCGGAGGAAGCTGACTACTGTGAGAAACCAGAGGGTGTCTCACTCGCTAGTCCCGGGAATCTGTCTCAGGCGGCCAGGGCATGGCCATCACCTTTGGATCAAGACCCTGGGGGTGGACCAGTGTGGGAGGATCACCTGTGTGAGGGGACTTCAGTGAGTGGTGGTGAAACAGCCGATGGTGAGACGCGGTATTCTCCCCTTTTTTTTCATCTAGCCCATCCGATTGTGTAGGATTTTCTGAAGTCCCAAACCCCCTCCCTTTTAACACAAACACTGGGCAGAGGAAGAGGGTGACTAAGAGTAACCAGACAAATTCTCTCACATCGTACTGGACATGTCCCATAATAGGGTCAGGATATGTCAGACGCTTTACAATAAGTGCATACACCTGATACTAGTCGGCCCTCCACACACGATTACAAGGCAACACCTAAATAGGCAAGACAATAGAACGATGCCCAAAACATCTCCTTCTGGGGATCTCCAATGAAACCGATCTGTCCCGGTATGAAAAGATACTCTGCTCCACTGCAGCGGCCGTGCTCAGGCGAACATAGCACAACTGTGGGGCGCAGAACGCACCCCGGACTACGACCAATGGGTCGTGGATGTAGACATTTGCGCTGAAATGGAACATCTGGTGTATAATGCGAGGGGCTGCCCGCAAAAAGCGAACAAAATATGTAGCCGCTGGGAAGACGCCAGCTAGAAGTCAGGTGTGACACGGCAGACGCTGAGATTGGACAGGATCGCATGACGCCGAATGAAGCGAGCCAGGAATGTATTGATTGTGCCACGAGTAACTCCTGTTTTGGCAAAGTCTGACGGACCACTAGACGGCAGTCCCTGTTATCAAGGGTTTTTTCTCTTTTCTTTCTTCTCTTTTGTTGTTTTTAGTTCTTTACCTGCTTCTCTCTCCTTTCCTTACCCCCTCCTGAAAATGTTGATTTTACGATTGCTCCCTTGCTCCCAGCCCTCTGTTAAGTTGTTTTCCTATGTTTCAAATCAATAAAGTCTTTGATCAAAAAAAAAAAGGCAACACATAAAGACACACTCAGAGCAAGGTAGAACACGAGTACGAGCAGACCTTCAAGGATGATGGCACACCTACTGGAGCCAAGCAACGGACCAAGGGACTAGAGCAGCGGGCCGAAAACCCCAAGGGTAACCTACTGAAGGTTGTTGTCTCTGACAGTCAGCTAAAGACATGTGGAGAAGGCTATATCCCACAAGTGAAGATTATATTGTGTTTCAAGGATGTCATCGAGCCTCCTGGGCAAACTGCAGAGCTGGGGAGGCAAGGCCAAGCCTGTGGTACTAGCCTTGACTCGTGAATTGGAAAGAGCAAAACAAGAAAGATTTGCACATAGCCGGTGAGTTGGCAAGCGACTTGAGAGACCGATGTGTGTTAAAGCGATTGAAGTAGCAACATTATATCACAAGTGAAGGCTGCACGCATGTGGATGAGATGCGAAGGGGGCAGACCTGTGAATGAACTTTCAAGTAAAAAGCCACTGCAAGATCAGCATTATAGTGATGGAGTGGTCCCGCCAAGGGAAGTAGCCCATTCAAAAGTCTCAGTGAAAGGTACATTGTTTGAAGCTAGAAAGCCAGCTAACAGCAAACGTGAGTTAAGCGAGAGTAAACGTGACATTTGAGTTGAAATGGTCCTGTGGTGGTCAGTAAAGCACCACACACTTTTGAAGGTCTTCGACATCCAAAAATGGGTCTGGACCGATTGATGGAGACCAAAAGCGCAGAAGGCTTACGAAAGGTAGCCCTGGCAAGTTTGTGTTGAACTGCGAAATGAGAGGTCTGAGCCTGACAGAGGCAGACCTACGTGAACTGTTTGCTGAAAGGTCTGGCCTCAGCAGTGGGGGACCTTTGTGAACTTTACATTGGAATACAATTTTGAAAGTTAATAAAAACACTGGCTAGGCGGGCCTCAATCCATGGTTTGGTACTGTTTAAAGTGTTTGGAATCGAGCCAGAGTGTGTCATGCTGCCTACACAGGGTCAGCCTTACTCTGTGAGGCATAATGTGAGGAGGAGAACTGGTTCACCCACTTTTTGTACAAGAGATAGGGCAGGCATTAGGTTTTGTTAGCATAGGCCATTTTGATTTGAGTGACTCCACTTGGACTGTTTTGTTTATTGTTTGCTGCTAGAAATTAGTCCCATCTTAGATATAGGGCAAAATAGGAGTTTGTCCGATCCCAACATTTTCAATAAAGGTTTTATAAATGGTATCCTTTGTGTCAGTGTCATACTTGTGATACCATGACTTCCTTACAATACAGAGTAAAGGGCCACAGCGCGTAAGCTAAGTGACACGTGCTGCACGCAGTGTGCCCACCCAGCTCAAGGCAATGACAGTGATATTTAAGGGGTGTGATGCGCATCACTGGTTGTGTGCATGATGGTACGAAGATGGATGAGTTTTGCACGTGCGCATTTGGGGGTGCTACGCAAGCCGTATCCTCCAAACACTGCGTGCCTCATTTTTCTTTTTGGGGATTGCCTCTGTGCATATACGCTTGTATGTCTGTCTATTTTGGGGCCTACGGTGTAAAGCGTACATATTCTTTTGATTTCGGGGGCCACTGTGTATCACATACTGCTTTTTTTTATTTTTGGAAGTTATCAGGGTATTGCGTATGCAATATTTTTTATTGGGATGCCTCTGCGGATTGCAAGACATATATTTTTGGTTTTGGGGTGCATTGGAGCCTTGCTGGAACGCACATCTAAGTGGTGCATCACGTAGATTGTTCCATTTCTCATTTTGCCCCGAACAATATATATGTGTGCATTTCACTCATCCATTTTGCCTCCAACATGATTAGTAAGGCCTATCATGGGAAGGGGAAGACACGACCGAGTGAGGACACATGTGCCTCAGGAGGATGTGGTGTGCTTCATCCCACATGTGACCGGCACCTGTACATGGACATGTTCGGAAGCCGACAGGTGAATCAGCTCCACCTACGGCCACTATGTCCAAGTAGGGAGGCCCTGCAGACACAGCACAGTAGAAGGATCTGCAGAGGAATGATGAGCACTGATGAGGAACTTCCGATTCTTGTAGACTATGTGATGGATCACCATGCAGAGATGTACCCCTTTGCGGGCACCACCTATACTCCCCCAGACCGATTGGCACATTGGGGGCATGTCATAGAACTCATCAATGCCTGTGGTGTGGAGAAGTGCAGTGCTGAACAGGTCCAGAAATGGATGAACGATCTCACGTGAAGGACCAAGCAGAAGCTCAATGATAAACTAGCCTCTGCACAGGTCACTGAAGGGGGGCCAGCAGAGGAGAAGCAGCTTACTCCAAATGAAGACGCTGCAAGTACACTCATCAGCAGTGAGCAGGTGCAAGGCGTGGGAGGCCTGGAGACCTATATGGACACATCTGGAGAGAGGCATTTGTGTGCATCGTAAGTGTGGACAATCATGGTTGATCACCCATATGTGTGTAATAGTACAGTCGGCTGTAGTTTTCAGCCATTCTTGGCCAATTAATGTTTGCTACTGTGTACACCTCTGTCACATGCCCTGCATTCTGGGAGGTTGCTGTGTAGTCTCCATGTGTGGCACCTGTTTGTGTGACAGTACACATCACTGTCTACTGGGCTTTCCAGCTGTGCAAGTACTTGCATGCAGGGGCGTCATGACTAAAATATGTGCACATTGCAACACCCCATTGTGTGCCCCCCTGACAGTCACTCTTCACCAACAAGGTACACCTCTGTGTCACACCAAAAAATACCTCATCCACAAAAATGAATAATCGCACCATTCATGGGGCCAAACTCTTTGCGTTGTACATCAAGTACATGCGATATATGTTGTCGACAGACAGCTGTTGCTACCGAGGTGCATGCTTGTTCTGTAAACTGATCTTATGGAATGCCTTGTCAGAATGTATTTTCAAGCTGCCTGTAATGACACACTGTGGTGTGACCATGATGTTGGGGTGTGAGTGCCCACAGACCATGTAGAGACAACTTAACCTTTATATTGCAAAGGACAACACTAGACCAAACATTGGCAGAATTGGCTGATGGTGTGTCATCATTCCAAGGTGGGCAGTCTAGTAGACTCCTATTGAAATGTCTTTAGACAACCCATGAGAAATGTCACAGGGATGCATAACACCAATGAGTGTGCCTGTCTTCATTCCATGTCATGTATGTGCATGTTCTAATTGCAAACAAGATTATACAGCTCTAAATTGGAATCACCAATCTGACATGAAAAGCCTGTATGTGGTTGTCAGTTAAAACCTGACAGACATATGCCTTGTTGCTCACATAACTGTTGATGACACTCACTCTAACATTGCCCTGTCTGTGTCCTTGAGACATAAATACTTGTCTAGACATGTGGATTCTTTTTGATATGGAATGGCATGGCAGCAACATCACCCACTGGATGTGCAGGTCCTCAGTCTGAGCATGCCCAGTCAACAATACAGACACATCTTTGTTGGATGATGCTCATAAACATTAACTGATGCCCCACCAAAATCACCCATAGAGGAGCTATCAATGTAGGGAATGATTTTTCCACTAACATACTATTTCCGTTCCATGGATTACCTTTAGGAGTATGAATGATAAAAAGGGCTCCTGATATGTCACATGGGGTGCACATTTACACAGCTACTGCCTCCTCACCATTAAGCATGCCTCAGGGGCAGGCTGGCCAGCGAGTGTATGTATTCAGAGCATCTCAGTGTCAGTGTTATCCATGTGCACTCCATTGTTGGATACATGAGAATGCATGTATTATTCTCTGGCGGTGTACTCAGAGTCAGGTGTCTGGGTTCGAGACCTCCTGGTTCCACACCTGTGTGTGTCTTGGGGTCTGCTACCCAGGAAATGGCAATCACCACATGGACCATGAAACGGGGCTCCTTATATGTTTGTCACTTGCAGACTACACTGCTACACACATGTGACTGTACACGTTCACAGTGTCTTACATGTGTTTAGTCCAGTGGGTGAGACAATCATGACTCATGCAGTGCCATGAATTCTTGTGCATTTCTGCACAGTCTTCCAATACCTTTCCCTGCCAGTAGGTGGACATGACTGTGCAACAACGTCTATGCATAGACACTTGATGGCGTATTCCCGACAGGAATACATGTGCATGTCCACTAGTTGTCACTATGTAGATGATTGCACATGTGGAGTGTAATTGGTGCAGTGGATGTGCAAGGTGGATTTGTCATTCACATGTCACAGTCTCCTCACATATGTATGCAAGGCATGTGACTGTGTCCATACATGTAGCTTGCAGGGCGACAAGTTGCAATTGTGTATGGGAATATCATGCCAACACATATGCCTGCGTGGAACAGGTGAGATCAGATGTGCTGGTCACACTTCCACATGTGAATGTCTGGTTTGTACATGGGATCAATGATGAGGCACAGACGTCAATCCTTCCACTCATGTGTCTCTCTGGCACTCATGTTACAGAGTGTTAGGGGGTATTTCTCTACTGTTGCACATGTTTCACTGTGTGATATGCCTGGACATGACTGCACATGTCAGGAAATGCCATACATTTGTGAGGTACAGCTCACAGTGTGACAAGCCACGATGTCTGATGTATGAGTGCCCAGCCATTTTGTTTCTGTATGCACTTTAATGTACATGTGCATGTTTGTCATGGAACTCATGACTCAAAATGTTGTTGGTTGTGCAGGTGATGATGCAGTGGATGCAGAGGAGGTGGAGGAACAGGAAGGAGGAGGAACAGGAGGAAGTTGTACAGCAGTCCACCAGTGGAGTCAGTGGTGGTGTATGCCACGAAAATCCATGTGTGTTATAGGCAATCATCAGTCGTGCTCCTGAATCTTCTCTCTTTTCTGACCATACAGGTTCTGATGCAGAACCAGGTGTGGATGACACATTGAGGGGCAAGGTGGATGCCCCAATGGGCACAACTGATGTTGCCATTGAGTCTATGACCATGGACCAGGCTTCCCGAGGCCAGCCAGTGGTAAGTCCCACATCCTCTGTGGTTATGGCTGGAAGATCTCCCTCCCATTAATTGGGGTCAGATTCTGGGCTGATGTCCAATGGAGGGTTGCAGACCTGCAGACAATGACAGGGGCACCACAGCAACAGGCCTGGTCCCTTGCATTGCACCACCATCGGCCCACACATGTGGTGAATGTGTGCATGCTGGCTAGACAGTGTGGGAGCAGCAGATGTTGCCTGCATCATGACTTCTCAGCCATTGCAATG
Source organism: Ambystoma mexicanum (assembly GCF_040938575.1). Classification (NCBI taxonomy): domain Eukaryota; kingdom Metazoa; phylum Chordata; class Amphibia; order Caudata; family Ambystomatidae; genus Ambystoma; species Ambystoma mexicanum. Next base: position 1,398,540,181 of record NC_090935.1, on the reverse strand, counting down.
CTGGTGCATGCATCTGTATTACGATTGGCCCTGGCCAATGACGGCTATGCTTTGGCACTGCATGGACAGGATTCACTGCCACCCCCGCCAGTGCCTGATAATCTACCACAGGATGGCGGTCCTGGTACACCCACGCCCCCTAGACCACCTGTGCTGCGATCCCACAGAGGGATACATATATATATATATATATATATATATATTTTGTTGATGTTGATTGTTTTTTTGTGGACATGTTCCCCCAGTCCAAGATCGACATTTATTTTATTTTGAACCTGACCAGGAGGGGTCTGGTTTATTTATTTTTTCCTGCTTGAGATGGACACATTGGGCCTGATTCTGAGTGTGGCAGTTTGGAAACAAGGGTGCAGGTAAGCTTACTGGCACCCTTGTTTCCGGACCACCACACTACAAGTCTGCCTGCAGGGGTCATAGCGCCCTGCAGGTCTAACCCTGCCGAGCTCATCGGCCCCAGTAGGCAGAGTCATCATGGGAGCACTGGCACCGTTAGCAACAGTTCAGTGCTTCCATATCCCCACCCCCATGGTGTCCTATGGGGCACCATGGGAATGGGAAGTTACCGAATCTGCCACCGGACTTCCTGCTCCAGTGGAACTTGTAATGTCCCTGTGACATCGGGAAGTCAGATGGCATATTCAGTGTTGCAGGTTTGGCAGCAACTCGCCAGTGGCACCAGTGGGTTACCGCCAACCTCGTATTGAGGCCCATTGTTTTGATTTCTTTATTCCCCATTGTCGGATGGACGCAAATTCTTTTTTCCCCCTTTCTGGGATGGACAATTATTTTTTCCCTACCTTGAGAGATGTGTTGTTGCCCTTTCAAGGGATTTACGAGTATACTATTGGACATGCAGCCATGCACAGTTGTGTCAGCTGCCATGGTTCACTTGATTGCACCATGATCACATGTGCAGGTGATGATCTGTCATATGTCTTTTGGAACATATGTGCAGTCTGCATGATTTACTCCGATGGTGGTGAAATGTAATGTCTATTTTGTTGCAGGGATGCCAATTCATCCAGTAACTGCACTCCATGAGAGGTCCACCCAGAACCCTTTCACCTGTATGCCCCATGCCCTCTTCAGGGCACTGGCCCTTCATTCACATATGCAGAGGAACAGTTTCTGGTGGAAGTGATGTGGGAACGACATCAGGGCGGCTCTGTCAGCAGGTGAGGATGTGCACTGTCAATCATGTCAATGCTGTTTCAGTGTGCACCTCAATATCTGAATGCAGGTGAACACGTTGGATTTACACAGTTAATTTTATTTTGTGATGGTGAAGGTCAGTGCAGATGTGTGTTTGTTCGTTTGTGTGTACATCCCCTTGACCATCCATGCCTGTGCATTGGTTTTCAGGTTGCTCTTCCACAAACGACAGCAGACTCTGAAGTATATGCAGTCATAATCACACTTCTGCCATTGGCAGTATTTGGCACACTCAACAACAACAGCCTCATCCGCTAATCTCTGGACTCTACCTTCTGATTGTTTCCTCTTGCCTCACAGACAGTTCTGTGGTCTTCTTCCTACCACCCTTCCCCCCACCCTCATGTGTCGTACAGGGTCCTGCAGGTGTCCTCCATATCGACCTTACACTTCAACCTGTGCCAGGGCCCACTCCACAACCATATCCGCTCATATGACCTGCCCTGTTACTACTACACGTCTTAGACACACACACATTCGCAGATCGCCAAGACCTTTGCTGCTCCACTTCATGGCCTTGCCTCTGGTAATGTAGATGTGCTAATATGTCTCCATGCAATCAACAGTGGAGGTTTGGCACATTTGGTGCATCTAGGATTGTACTGGTTGGTACACGTGGACGTCTGATGGCCTTTACCTGTGTTCCCCATTCAAGTCACTTGTTTTCTCTATGTTCTATGCTCCAGAATGTATTGCACATGTTTTCTGTTTCTAAAACTAGTTGTTGGAATCAAGCAATGTGGGTGACTTCACTTTATGCATATGTGCATAGTGGGCACTTGTATGTGCTACATCATGTCCTCGCCACAGCTCCTGTTCATCTGTTGTCCCTGTAACTGTTTCTATATCACACTATGAACAATTCACCCTTCCTGGAAATGGCTCATCCCGGCTGTGTGATCTGTTAGAGGGGGAGGAAACAGATGGGAAGTGATGTTCTGTCCAGGAACTGCTGTGTCCAAATGGGGGTTGGTGGGTGGTGCAGAGTCTGGAGTTGTGGATGAAGGGAATTATTTGCGTGGATGTTGCGAACATGGTTCTCTTTGTGATTTGCATGCCTTGGTGTGTTGGTTTTATGATACTAAGCAGAGGATTGCCCTTTCACGGGCGGCCTTTCTTTCCAAGTCTGCCCTTCACCCTGTCTGCCTGTCAAGTCTGCCTGTTGTAATTCTTCTCCACAACCTGGGCTAATTTTCCATCAAAGTGCCTTCCAGACTCTCTGCCGCTGCTGCTTTCTTTTTCTGTCTTTCGGGCCTCATTACAAGTTTTCAGCTACAGGAACACCTGTACTGGTAAGCTTGCCAGTACCGTTGTTACTGTACCGGCAAACTACGAGTTCTGCGTGCTGGTCTGCCAGGTCTGATGAGGTCAGACCTGGCAGGTGAAAAGGCACCCGCCTTTTCACCTGCCAGGTCTGACCTGGTCCACCAGGTCTGACCTGGCCGGCAGACCGGCACGCCTGGCAGGGCATGTCAGATGCACAGGAACCATTCTGAATGGTGCCGGTGCATCCGGCCTCCCCATTTCCATTGAACCCTATTGGGCTCATTGGAATGGGGAGCATTTTTTACTGGCGCCCGGGAATTTACCATTTACTGGGTCCGGTGGGGCCGTAATGACCCAGTAATTGCCCATTCCGGGTGCGGGAAAAATGTGCAAGTTCGGCGCAGCCTGCCGGTTCTACCGGCAAGGCTACAGCCAAACTTGTAAGGATGCCCTGTCTCTTTCTTCCTCCTTCCCCCTTTCTCTCTGCCCTCACCCACTGTTACAGCCCATCTCTCTCCTCATCTCCCCACCAGCTGGACTCCTTCTTGCTCCAGGATTTCTCTCTCTCTCTCTCTCTCTCTCTCTCTCGCTCGCTCTCTCTCTCTCTCTCTCTTTCTCTCTCTCCGCTCCTGCACATTCATCACTCTATCTCCTCTCTCCCTAGTGCCCTCGTTCATCCTTCTCATCAGCTACCAACACATGTACTTTCACTCCCCAGACAGTCACCCCTCACTTGGTGTCCCTTGCCCTCCCCTGCATCCAAGACTGGCCCAAAGGCAAACTGACACCTGAGGGTGGGTGTGCATATCATGCTTGCCTGCAATCAATGGCTCAGCTTGTGCCCACATTCCAGGGCACACTAATCCATGTGTTCAGAGTGCATGTCATGCAGAGGTGTACATTTGTTTTCTTCACTGCCAGTGATTACTCCGTCAAACATTTTATGATTTTGTAGTATTCATTGTTGCTCATGCTCTTTGATTTTGCATTCCTGCTGTTGACACTGGGTGAACCATAGCAGTCAAGTTACTGTGTTCCATAAGGGAGAAATCACGGCTGTCCTGTCTGTTAACTTTCATGCAATGATTGTCTTTGCAAGCTAAGACTGTTGTTTCAGGTGAAATGCTGTTTATGCGAGACAGGTGGGTACCTTGTGCACGTACGTTCAATGCACTCAGAGGGAGCACTGGTTGAGGTGGCATTGGTGGGCAGGGACTGTGGCACTGTGTTGGGTTATTTTTTGTTGCATTGGACTGAGGTGAGCTGGATGCAGATTCATGGTTGCGGGGACACATGGTGATGGGAGGCTGGTGAGTTATTGCTTGCTGTTTTTGCATGGCATTCAGGGGGGCACTGATTGCGATGTAATTGGTGGCAGGGAGCCTGTCACTGTGTGGGGTGTTTTTTTATTGCACTGGCCTAAGGTGAGTGGGTCCGGATGCATGGGTGCAAGGACACATGCTGATTGGTAGCTGGTGAGTCATTGCTTGCAGCTGTTGCATGGCATCCAGGATGGTGCAGGGTGTGGTGTCATTGGGTGCATGGATGTGTTACCTGCTCTGACCTTGTGTTGTTTTTCTCTATTGTGGCATTCTTCAAGTGAAGATGGTTGCTGGTATTCAAGGGGAGAGTACTGTTAGATGCCTGCACACAACACATCGGTATACTAGGCTGGTTTGGACACTTACAGAGGGGTGCATGGATACATTGCAGGGTGCAACTGGAACAGGCTTGCAAGGGGAGAGGTGTTAGGTGCACATTTCTGGAAATGAACTTGCAATTTTCTCAGTCAGCATGACTATTTTGATGTAGATGTGCATTGTGAGCATACTTGTTGTCAGGGAATGGGGTAGCCACTCTTCCTGTATATTGTTGTGACACACGCATAGGGTGGCCAGGGCAGTTCTCACATGTGCTAGTTGCTGTTTTCATTTTAGGATGTCCCTTCCTACTTGTGTTCTCCGCTGTGTTGTCGGGGGTCTGCATGTATAATAGTTGGTGGTATCCATGTGAAAGTGGTTGGTGATTTCATTGCTTATGTTGTGTGCTTTGGTGTGAGCAACATGTACACTGTTGTTTCCATTTGCTATGATTGGGTCACTATTTTTTGGTGTGCAGTTGATTTTATGGCTATGGGCACACACAGTTTGCCTCTCCCAGACACACATTTGCAGGGTGTTCATCGTGGCACAGAGGATTGACCATGATTCATCTATGAATGTCACCAGGGAAGTGGCATTACTACGTGTGTTCCAGAGGTTTTTTTTTATGAGAAGTATCTTTGCATGAGCTGATTATATGCAGCCTCTCCCTGTGCCCTTTGGCCGATCAAGGGCACAGGGTGGTGCCTGTGGCTGTGGGTGATGTCCCTCCTGCAGATTGACTGGTATGCCACACTGTATGGTAACATTGTGCACGACACATGCTGTCAAACTGATTTTACATACTACTGGTGGGGCATATAGCAATACCCTGACAGAGTGGTCAAGGAAGCTGAAACGTGACATGAGCACCCCAAATGTGCACTCCACTATGCCCCTAGTGGCTATGTGTGCTGCATTGTACCTTACTCCGGCTGTTGTGGTAGGATTCCTTAATGGCGTGAGCAGGAATGTTGATAGCTGGTAGGCCTATCGCCTGCAAATGTGTGAATGGTTGTTATTGGCAATGATTATCATGTTCTGTTGTTCAGTGTGTCAGGTGCATGCATGCATGTGCGTGACAGTTGCTACTCACCGAGGAGCCAGGTGTTGCCAAAGGTTCCCAATATCAGGGCCCGGTAGATTGGTAACTGGTGGTAAATGAAGCTGTTATGGCATCGACTTTGATCACTACCTTTGCATCAGAGATGACCTGCACATTGATGGCATGCCAATGCTTCCAGTTGCGGTAAATGTGATCCATCCATTGTGGGGCTGTAGCGCAAAATATGCACAATCAATGGCTCCAAGAACATGCGGAAAGTTTTCAACAGCGTATAACTCCTGGAACACTCCTGCCTTGCCTGCAGTGTGTGTGGCATGTATATGTGCTGACGCACACATGCACATGATGTGATGGAGGCCAAAACCTGGTGGAGACAGCGGAATTGTGTGGCCTGAGATATGCCACCAATAATGGCAGTGGTACACTGAAAGGAGCCTGTGGCTATGAAATGGAGTGCTGTCAGCAGTTTTTACGGGGGTGTGAGGGCATGGGAGAAGATGGTGGGTGATGCAAGGTCTTGCTCCCACTCCCTAACCAGGTCTAGGATGACATGGGGTAGGAACATGTACCTTGCATACACCTGGTCACCTAGCATGCCAAACAGTGTGGTGCATTTTGAGAAAATCCAGTCCCTCACCTCCTTCTTTGTCCATTTGCAATGGCTCCCAGTATGCCCGCATACATCATGGCTGAGTGACATGTGAATGGTGTGCATTGCATGCTATATATGCATTGGAACCTTTGCACGTTGTACTTTGCGTCTACTATAATGTGGCAGTGTGATCACGAGGGTTGTGTGTGACGTTTCCTGACGTGACATTGCGCGTTGAAATCCATGAATTTGGATTTGTTTGCACTCGAATGGGCATGTGCTTTCTTTGCGTGGCCAGTTCCTCAACACGTTCATTTTATTCCTTGTTGTTCCTCATTTTGCCAGGAGATTTGGGAATATGCATATTCCTCCCCGTATTTATTTATTTGCGTAGGCTCGTGACAGACCCACGCAAAGCCCAGGAAATACACGGAAAGTCCAATGTCGAATCCATGAATCTGGAAAAAAAATTCATGAATCAGGCAGAATGTAGCTTAAAGAGCACAACACTGTCATCCCAATGTTTAAAATAGCACACATTTTCTTGCAGGAAATGCAAAAGGTGCATGATACTTTTCTAGTGCAATTTTGAAACTAGAATGCTAATCTGCTTTGCAGTGACAACACTTTCATTGCTTAGTGAAACCACCATGAATATTTTCTGGAGATAATTTAATACTGACATGATCTTTTTCTGGAGGAAGTGGAGAAACACGTATGAGATTTTGTTTAACGACAACAAGTGGTACAAACATATTCTCATAGTATTGCAAAAATGTAACAATAATGTTTTTGTGGGAGTCGGATTGCTATTTATTTACCTGGAGCAACTGTCGTTGCACTTTTGAAATTGGTATAACAATTTGCTGTGGGCAAAGAAGTAACTAGCAGCAAAAGGTCTTTAACTGAGACAAACATGGCATGCCACTATTTAAATTGGCATAGTATATTTTAGGAGTATGAACATGCACGGGACTTCTTCTCTGTCAATGGAAAGCTAGAAGGCCAGTTTAATAATCAGGTCTAAACCGTCATGGTGCTGTAAAAACTGCCATGGAGACATTGTTTTATAATGTCACATGTATGTTGGGGGCAGTGTGGTAAATGTGCATAAATGTGGTAAATGTGTCATTGCAAAGTTGAAAAGCCCATGATATTTTCTTAGGGATAAGTAGCCATCAGCATGACAATGTTGTTACCTAGAGACACATTTGAAATTAATGTGGTAGATATGTTTATCTGTGGAAGTTTGAAACTTGATAGGCAATGTGCAGATTGTAATTAACTATTTAAACCCACAGCCTGGTATATTAAGTTGGTCTCTGGAATATTTGAGAATGCAATAAAGGACTTATTAAACACTCAATGAAGGCTGGCACCATATGTATTGTATTATGCATAGTTTTGCTGGAGTATTTGAACAACACTCTGATATTGCTGGCTTCTCTCTGGATCATTTAGTCAGTGCTAAGATATTCTTTTCAAATAACATGGACGGTGTTGACAGCACTATTCAATTCAAATACAATTCTGGTTGAATGTAATGTCCTGGCAATTTGAGCTGTCATTTTTTAGCACTGGAAAAACGGTGTGCAGTAACCCTCACTAAATATGTGTGTAATTGTTTCTCCTGGCTCAACAAATTGCATTCATTCTACAGTACTTCCAGTATGATCAACATATTGCCAGTGGTTTAGTGACGCATTCAAGTATGACCAGCTTTCTCAAAATAGCACACAGTCTACTTTGAATGAACTTTTTCTTTTTGGGTGCAGAATTTTCCGATGGGCTCATGAAAGATTTACTGCAAATAAACAATTGTGGGTAGCGTGGTGGGACTATCATCAGAAACACTGGAACATCTCATGGGCTCCCTTTCAGAAATGGTGGTAAATCATATAGCTTTTCATGCATTGTCTTCTACGTATAAAATGAAATTAACCATTTTGGCCACAATTAGTCAGTTTTCTTGGGGGCAAGAGTCCCTCCTCAAAACCATCATCATTCTCTGGTCTCTTGCTTGCTCAGATTATAGATACATGGTTGGACTCCATCTCTTTAAAGTATCACAAGCCGACAAACACCAATAAGGACAGGTATCTTTTCGGTGTCTTTTCCAGGTCCATTTTTCTAGACCGCACTAGAAAGCTCTGGAGCACTTTAGATCCCTCAGTTGCAGAGCAGGCAACCCATCTGTTCTTCATAAAATATCCTGATGAGGAATTGTTTAAACACCTTCAACTGGTGCAGCGCACCACCGAAAGATTTTACAAGTAAAACTGCATCAGGAGTCCCACCTCATATTCTGTTTGAGTTTTAACTTCCTCGATCTGACAGCATGGAGTGGGTTTGCTAGTAATTGCCACCTATTTTTCAACCGGCCAGATGATAGGCCTGGCAGTGCTACAATTGGACTGTTCCATGGACATAACACAGTTGTGAATTACTACTGTTTGATTATGTCAAATAACGAATATTTGAGCATCAATGTGTATCTCCACCAGAATGGTGGCGGTATACATTTGAAAAAAAAAAAATAAAAGAATCTCAGAGATTTCAAAGACTATTCTTCTATACTGACAGGAAGAATAAGAATCTAAGTGGAATAAAAATGCCTGTGTATGAATATATTCAATGGGGAAGAAAATGTGGGGAACACTAATATCCACTTTTTCACTAAATTTGGCAGAAAAGGCATAAAGGAATTAGGATTCACCATACCTGCATTTAGAAAAGTGTACAGCACATAAAATGAAATGAACTGCTTCTTTATATAATACATTTCCACTTAGACAAGAACATGACAGATTCAAGCTGATGAGATTGCTTATATAATATGAATAACTGTGAAAGTGTGCACCACTCCTTGTTTGCCTCTGGAATTGAACACATTGAGGTCATAAATGATGGTACTTCGTCTGCTGGTGCATAGTTGAAGGTCCAGAATAAAACAGTAAGACTAGCAAAGTGGAAGAGATAAGATGCTCCTCTTACATATTATTCGGTGGAGATAGTGCGCATTAGTTAGACGCAATAACATTGTGTTGCCAATACTGTGCTAAATTATAAAGAGACGTGTATGATAAGTTGTAATAAAGTAGTTGTAGGCATTGTGAGAGTCACAATCGGGGTAAAACATAGCAAAGTTAGCAGTTCAGATATGCAGGCTTATGCAGAAGGCACATTTTCGGGTTTAGGAACATGGTTATCAGGTACTATGAATGTATGGCATGAACATTTAACTTCAGAAATTGACAAGGAATCTCCAGACCATTTATTTAAAGAGGGTACTGTCTTGCACTGATGTCTAATTAAGATGTTTGACTACAGAGATAGAAAGTCACAAAAAGATGGTGTAAGTCTGCTGGGTGCTAAATTGTGGTTCATTAGAAACAGGGTGTTGAACATTTGAAATCATGAATTGCATACAATTGTGATGTATAAAAATGAATTGACAGAAGTACATGAAAAAGTGAGCCAACTAGAAAAGAATACAGGCAATGAGGGTCAACAGTTCTTACAGGTGCAAGCCAGATGTAAGGTGTTACTGGAAGAGTTGGCACTCTTACAAATGAGTTCTCAGCAATGTAAAACAATACAAAGTGAGTTAGAGATATGTTTTTTTAAATAGAGGAATATTTAGAATGTATTGACCAGTTGAAAGTGGAAATAGGTCAGATTCAAGTTGATAGGGATGAGGTCACAGTAGAAATGCAATAATTACATGGAAAGAATAAACAGCTGATATTCAGTGCTTAGAAGACAAAATCACTAATATAATGGCGGAGTGCGAAACATGTCTAAAAAAGTCTCCGTTTATAAGGAGAATGTCACAGAAATAAATACATTAATCACGTAGTTGAAACGAAAGAAAAGTAGAATGCATGCACTTCGGGAAGAAACAGAAACATTGAAATTACACATAAGGGAATACAAATTGCAGAATAGAGAAAAAATGGACAAACATTGCGTTTGTGTAAGAATAAGCTGCAAAATGTGGCAAAAAGTGAGTTTGTGTCATTCCAAGACAATGAAGCTATGCGAGCAGTACACAGCAAAGAAATGGATGCAAATCAGGATTGTCATGGAAAGAATGTGCACCGCCACAGGCTCACAGAGAGACGAAGAGTGACTCTACAGCTCAGAAGGAGGCCATGACTTTCCATGAAGAAAGAGCGAGAGAGAGACGTGTATGACAAGGCAAATTGGAAGGGAAAATAATGCACATCTAATTGTGGAGTGCACAGAAAAAGGGGACTGAAAAAAGAAAGAGGGCAAACCTGACCAGAACCCTACAGCTACAGGCAAGGAAATACAATTGCTTAAAGAGATTATAAAGCCATATACAAAGGATTTTGGTGGGTCCATTGAGGACATTTTTGACCAGGTCAAACACATGTATCTAACCTTGAATGTTCAAAAAGAGTATTATATTAGATTTTTCCATTGCAAAATTCGACACAAAACATGCTGGGTTTTTACATAGTCTAACTGAACAACATTTTGCGTCATGAAAGAAATACCGAGAGTAAGTTTGAAAGTATTTTTCGCTATACAGGTCAATACAACAGGCAAAGCAGGCAACTTATGTGGTGCTCGCATACCCAGATTAATCCCCCAGGCAATTCCTACAGACATTAAGGAGGGCATTTTTAAGATTTGACACAGAGTGTAATATTAACTCGAATGATTTCAAAACAATATTTGTTTTACGGCTTACATCATTCAGTAGTAGCGCAGTTAGAATGCACATTTTCAAATCAGAAAACTATTTGTTGGGTGCTGGACCAAGCCATGAACATAAGATATGGGAGGTCATGGTTCACACAGAGACTGGAGGTAAGGAACAGAACAAACAAAAGTAAAGAGGCATTATTTGGCCCTAAAGTCTCAGAAATTAAGTCAGTGAAAAGTATGGCATTGGAGACAGGAAAGCCAAAGAATGACATGTCTAAAAATCAGAAGGAACAGCAAATGCAAGGAAGGAATCACACGAAGGGATATGTAACACCATTGGCAGTGTTTCCACCTACCGACCCAAGAGATACTTTGACCTTTGTGAGTTCACGATAGGTATGGAAAACTCCCCGGATAGGCATTCAGCATAGTCGAACAGAACCAAATGTCACCACAGGTCAATCACTGCATGGACTGTGCCAGGCACTGGGATCGCAAAGTAGGTTTAGTCGTATGACAATGACATGTGGGCACAGTAATCAAATGGGACCTAGGTATGTAGACAAATTCATTTGAAACATGGGTCAAACAAAGAGAACAATATCAGCCTAATGAAAGACCTAAAGTGGCATACAGCCGACGCTCCTATGCCCAAGTCAAATCACAAGAGGGTGATGTCAAGGAACAATAACACACTCTCCCAAATGGTGCCATAGTGGTTGCTCTAAACTTGTATTCAAAGATAAATTTATCTGTCCTTAACTCTAATGGGGTTTCCCTTCCTAAACTAAAGAAACTTGGGTGCTCATCAGGAAGTCTGTGAAAGTCCAACTCAAAAGGACTGTCCCAGTCTAAAAAACCAGGAGAATGACTCCCTTCTCCTTTATGCAAAGGACTCCAAGTCTTCTCAAAGTAATGCTCCAAGAGCTTTTATTCATGGGGCTAGTAGAATGGCTCCATTGTCCTAGCTGGTTGTCCAATGTTCTTTATAGTTTTCAACAAAAGTGTAGTTCTTTCAGTGAGAGTTTAAAACACTCCAGTTTCTTTGTAACCGTTTGCTTTCTCCAACTTGTATGACATAGATGCTCCCTGAGTTCCTCATAACACTCTTGTTGAACTGACCAGGGAATTGCAGTAAATGTGATTTACTATTTCATCTGCTTCCTCACGATTTACAGTCTCAAATCTTCCCGGCCCTTCCCGGATGTGTACTTGTTCCTGTTACCTTCTCCCAAGGAACTCTCCACCAGTTTTTCTGGGGCTGTGGATACTCTTCCTCTGCTTCACCTTCTTCTTTCACACTACATCTGCATCCTGCTTCTCTCTGCGGCCCATTGTTACTGGTGGTCTCGGCAACAAATTTTCTATCCTTTTCGATTTTTATGCAATGACTTTACCTATAACTAATCCAGGATGTCCTAGAATTAGTTATTTTCATCATATTCAAGCCCATTGGCTTGTTTGCAGACACGAATTGTGGCTCGCGCCCTCCATCGTGAAGCCCCGCGATCACGTGTCTTATAAAACCAGGTTGCTCGGCAATGCGCCGATGCAACGACGACAGTCTGCTTTTGGCAGACGCGGAGAGAACTGCTCCGCTCCGTTCTTTACAAACGGTAAGCTACTATCCACGTTTGCTTTTACTTGAGGCGATTAGCCACACTTTGGATAGGCCCTTTATACATACCTTCTTATTCACAGCAACTGCTCGCCAAGCGCGGTGTAGCAGTCCGGTTTCTGAAACACAGAATTCGCCATTATTCACCAACACCAGGTAATGAACCCAATTCCCTCCTTTTTAGTTATATGACATCCTAACTCACCTTTGTACTGATCCGATTTGTTTCTTTTATTTCCGACCTGCCTACTGATTCTGCACACTACATTGCCGGGTATGTGTTTTCTTTCACATTTTACTCAACTATTTGGATGATGACTGTTCATGTTTATGTTTACATACTTATTTCCTTTCGAATATGGGATTGATTATATATGCATATTAACCATGATATGACTGGCACTGTAAATGTTATGTTTAAATGGATCAGACTTGCCCTGATGAAGGAATTGTTGTATTCCGAAATGCATTGGCACAATATAAGTCTACGGATATAGTGACTTGTGGCAAACTCTTCCTCGCTAAGAACATTATTAGTGATTACTTATTACTTTTTTCATAAAAAAGCTTTGGTTTGATGGATAAAATCAACATTGAAAAACCATTACAACTTTGAATTTTGAATTTTTCCATGAATGGTTCACAGGAATTGCACACAGCAAATAGCAACTAACACAAAACCCGGTTTGGGATTCCAGAGAGCGGCTGTATGATTGGGTATTTTACCTGATCTTTTGCTCCTACTGTTTTTTTGGGTTTGGGTGTCTCCAGGCCTTTTTCAGCCAGCTCCTGTACATAGGATCTAACTTCTAAAAAGAGACTCATCTCATCAGTGACCTTTAAGAACACCAAATAATTTAATACCCCCGTGGTGCCCACTCAAATTTGGTTCCGGCTATTTAAACCACGCCCGAAGAGCAGCACACGCTTTGCGTTATTCTGCATCCAGCAGCGTAACGCTCACCGTGCCTGCAAGTTTGCATCTAGTCTTCTGCCGCGCCCGCCTCGAGTCTGGAGATCCTAGAAAAAGGGAGAAAGAAGGAGAAAAGGTTAGAACAAGAGCAATACCTTTAATCCTTACCTGACTTCCCGATCCATCGCGCCTTCGAGCTGGAAGAAAGAAGTTAATTTATGTGTGTCGACTCGCCTTCTGCAGCGCCGCGCTGAATTCACTGGCCTTCGCAGCATCTTCACATTCCAACGCATCCACCTGCATGTTCCTGCCGCACTCCGGCACCTAAGGGGAAGACAAGAACAGCAGGTTGAGCCAAGGGAATACACAGAGGTAGTATTAGTTACCCCCCATAGACTTACCTGATTTTACCACCGGGGGTACTATTTCTCTTCACGGGTCGGCGCAGCTTCCACTGCATCTTCGCTGAACCCCAGCCCCTAAGGGGAAACAAAAGGACAGCAAGGTGAAACAAAGGGACAAACAAGGGGAAACCTCCTCACCACAATAGACTTACCTGATTTTACCGCCAAAGGCATTATTCGCCGAGACTTCATACTTTCTCTCAGCGCCTGAATAAGGGAGAAAGCAACAGGTTACATATTGACATTATTTTATCGAACTGTGTTGGATAATACAAATCCTTACCTGAATATTACCGGTTGCCACAAGGAACTCTTCGCTAGGGTCAAGCTGCAACCTGCAAGGAATCAGACAAGAGTGAAAGTCAGACATTTGAACTCTTACGAACTACATACTTACGGCGTCCTGCCGGGAATCTCGGAGTCAATATTGTTCTGGAACTCACCAATTCCTTCGAGCCAGTGAAGCAACTGGTTAGCTACGCACACCTGTGCTCTATGTAGGATGGAGAGCTCATCTTTCCAAACCATCAGAAGAATATTCCTACGGGCCAAGCAAACGAAGCTAGGTGGGCCAGTCCAGTCCGTCATCTCGGCACTATGCGTCATATTGGTGGAGACCGCAGCTGTCCAGTTCAGATCGACGCCCCTGTGGGAGCCAGGTGAGTGTAACATAACGCGAAGCCTACCCACAAATTCCCACCCGGGCGTTATGGATACCTCAGAAACTGACCAATTGGCACAATTACTAGGGGAACTGAGGGCTGAAGTGCATTCCGCCCGTCAAGAAACCAATGCTCTTAGGAGATAACTGATTTTGTCAAAAGAGCGAACTGATGACCTTGCTAGGCAACTACTGCAAAGCCAGGCTGGACAAGCACCCCTACCTGGTTCCCGGGGAAATCCAGCTCCTGTGTTATCGAGTAACCCTGTGCAAATAAACCTACCAGGAAATATTCCATTAGCTCCGCCCGAACGCTTTGCCGGAGATCCCAAAAGGTTTGCCGTGTTTATGAACCAATGCCGCTTGTACTTTTTATGCAGAGCTGGAGCCTTCCCAAACGATCAAGCCAAGGTAGCCTTTGTAATGTCATATCTCAGCGGCAGTGCAACTGATTGGTCAATTCCACTAGTTACTCAGGATGACCCAATTCTTCAGGATTTTCAGGGCTTTCAAACGAGCATGGAAAGACTATTTGCCCGGCACTCCCAAGGAGAGGCCCTGGATAACGAACTTTTTTCCCTACGACAGGGTAACCAGGACCTTCTATCCTACATCGCAACCTTTAATAGGTTGATCGTGGAAACTGGATGGCCTGAGGTAAAACGAATCATGTTATTTCATCGAGGGCTTCGAGGAGAACTCAAGGATGTCTCGGCTCAAGTCGTGAACCCACCTCAAGACTGCGCTGAATATATAGACTTAGTGGTCCAGTTAGATCACAGACTTCAGAACAGAAAGGCTGATCGAGCAAAGTCTGAGAATCGGGTGTTGGTCAAAACCCACGCTAACCCCAAAGGAGCAGATGCTTCAGAACCTATGCAAATCGGAGGGGTAAAGGACCCTTAACCCAGAAGGAAAGAGAAAGGAGACAGCAAATGCAATTGTGTCTATATTGTGGAACGTCTGGGCTTTTTCTACGGGATTGCCCTGTAAAACCACCCAAGAAGGTGGTAGGAGCTGCTGATAAAAGCCATATGGAGTCAGACTCGGGAAACAACCATGCCCGACAAGCGTAGAGGTCCGCTTGGCGAGCTTGAAGAAGGATACTCAGACCTCACATTTCATCATACGAATGGTCCTCGTAGATCCAAGGCAGCCATTGCGTATGCACGCAGTAAGGGCGTACATTGACAGCGGGGCCATAGGAAACTATGTGGACTACGAATTGGCTTCCAGGATGAATCTACCTCTCTGCCGAAAAACCACCTCAGATGTCATCACCACAGTCGATGGAACTGAAATTGCCTCTGGGCCAGTAACTCATTCCACCGCAGACTTGACACTATTGGGTCAAGATGGGCATCGAGAGACTGTTGTGTTTGATCTAATCAAAGCCCCACAGTTCCAAATAATACTGGGGATACCTGGGTTGGAAACACATAATCCTTGTATTGATTGGTGTGAGAAGAGAATAACCTTCCCGGATTGTGCACAAACCTGTTACCCAAAAAAAAATCAGAACGCAGGCCTGGCCACAGTAACCACAGCAGTCATGCAACTACCTCCAAAATACCAAGAATTCCAGGATGTCTTCCAAAAGAACAGGCAAACACCTTACCACCTCACAGATCGTATGATTGTCAAATCGATCTCATACCCGGTGCACAACCCCCTTGTAGCACGATCTATGCCCTTACGGAACCTGAGAACCTTCACCTACGACAATACTTAGACCAGTACCTTGCCAATGGCTTCATTCGCCCATCCAAGTCCCCTGCATCTTCAGCTTTGTTCTTCGTGCCCAAAAATAAAGGTGGCCTCAGAACGTGCATAGACTACCGAGCATTGAACCAGATAACTGTTAAGAACCGATACCCATTGCCTCTGATCCCTGAACTACTAGACCAAGTAAAGGAATCTTGCATATACACTAAGTTAGATCTCCGGGGGGGCATACCATCTGGTACGTGTAAAAGAGGGCGACAAATGGAAGACTGCTTTCCGCACTAAGTATGGGTTATTCGAATACCAGGTGATGCCTTTCGGGTTGTGCAATGCACCAGCAGCCTTCCAATACTTCATGAACGATGTCCTTCGTGAACTCATTGATGTTTGTGTTGTCGTATATATCGATGATATTCTAGTATACTCCTCTTCAGAATCTGACCATGTGAAGCACGTCCGAGCAGTCCTTGAGAAATTGCGCCAGCACAAACTATATGCAAAACTGGAAAAATGCGTTTTTCATGCCACAGAAGTTGAGTTCCTTGGGTTTATCCTGACCCCAAGGGGAGTCTGAATGGACTCACGAAAGGTGGACGCAATCCTTAAGTGGCCATCACCAAGTTCAGTTAAAGGAGTACAAAGCATGCTCGGCTTTGCCAATTTCTACCGCAGATTCATCCCGGATTTTTCACATGTTGTACATCCCATCACAGCACTCTTGTGAAAAAATAAATGCTTTATGTGGACTGAAGAAGCTGAAAATGCCTTTTCCAAGAGCTGAAAGTGAAATTCATGTCTGCACCTGTATTAAAGCACCCGCGCCCTGAACTTCCATACATAGTGGAAACTGATGCATCCAATCTAGCCATGGGAGCTGTCCTGTCTCAAAAGGACCCTGAAACTGGCCAGCTTCACCCAGTAGCATTTTGCTCCAGAAAGTTCTCGGCACCCGAGTTAAACTATGCGGTTACCGACAAGGAGTTATTAGCCATTAAATTTGCCTTCAAGGCTTGGCGGCACTACCTTCTCGGTGCCAGGCATACCATTACTATGATCACCGGAACTTACAGTATTTAAAGACAACCAAGGCCCAATCGTCACGTCAACTCTGATAGGCATTGTTCTTTGCCGAGTTCAATTTCGTGATAACCTATTGACCAGGTTGTAAGAATGGTAAAGCAGATGCCTTATCCCGAATAGGGATGGGAGAGGCAGAAGTGAACACAGAACCAGTACTCTGTCACCAATGATCTGCTTATTACCAAGGGCGGCTATTTCTGCCACACGAGGAGCTACAAGAGCTAGTCATTTCCCGTTATCATGATACCCTAATGGAGGGGCACCCAGGTATTGCAAAAACTGAAGCTAAAATTAAAAGACAATTCTGGTGGCCCACCTGGCGAAAGGATATTAAATCATTTGTGATGTCTTGTGGCATTTGCGCCCAAAACAAAAGTCAAAAGAAAAAACCAGCTGGACTCTTACAACCTTTAGACATTCCGCCTACACCATGGCACACCTTATCGTTAGACTTTATTACTGATCTACCCCCATGCAATGGATTTAACACCATTCTAGTTATTGTGGATCTGTTTTCCAAGATGGCCCACTTTATTCCTTTAAAAGGATTACCTTCAGCTTCAATCCTGGCCAAGGAGTTCCTCGAAAACATTGTTCGCATACACGGATTTCCGTCCGTATTGGTCTCTGACCGGGGCAGTCAATTCATTTCACATTTTTGAAAAAAATGCTGTCAATTGGCGCAAATCGATGTGAGGTTATCGACCAGTCACCACCCCCAAACCCATGGTCAAACGGAGAGGACCAACCAGACTCTCGAACAATACCTGCGTTGTATGTTACATCAGACTGAGAGTAATTGGAAAGACATTCTATGGATCGCCGAATATGCATACAATAATTCAGTACACTCTGGAACTGGACAAAGACCCTTTTATACCTTATATGGGCACCATCCTCGAACCTCAGACCTTGACTCACCCCAACACTTAGAAATGCCCGCAGTGGACCATCTGCACGCTACGATTACACAAGCCTTTAAGGAAGCAACTGCACATTTAAAACAGGCGAAAGAAAAATACAAGAAAGATGCTGATCGGCATAGAAGTGATACTCCACAATACCAGATACCTCTAAAGGGAACACAGACCTTTAACCCCAGACATTTGGGACCTTACTCTATTAAGGCTATTATCAACCTGGTGGCTGTCAAGTTGGACTTACCTGCTAGTATGCAAATTCACCCCGTCTTTCATGTGTCACTTTTGAAACCAGTTCAACCAGGGACAAGACTAACCAAGCCACCAGACCGCATCTTTGTAGATGGGGAACCCGAAATTGAAGTTAAGAACATCCTGGACTCCAAGCTGATAAAGTCAAAACTTTTTTATTTAATCGACTGGAAAGGTTACGGACCACAGGAAAGGTCATGGCAACCTAGTGACCATGTTCATGCACCCCGATTGGTGAAAAAATTCCAACGAAATTACCCAGACAAACCGAAACCACAGGGAAGGACGACGTTAGGAGCGGCCTTGGGGGGGAATGCTGTCATGATGCCTAACCCCGGGGACCCAGACCAAGTCCAGCAACCCCAGAAGCAGGCATCAAGTTATCCCCAGCAAGCCCAACAACCCCTGCTAGGGGCTATTTGGGTGCAGTCCTGGCGTCTATGGCACCAGGCTCATATGGAGAGTCAGTCCTGGCACCATAGGCGCCAGGCTCATAGATTAAAACTTACCTGATGAAGACCATGCTGCAAACTTACCTGATGCAGACCATGCTGCAAGAGCTCCAAGCCAAAAGAGGCTTGGAAGGGACTACTTTACCTAGGGACTATTTTTTACTCGGGTGGGGCTGGGGAGGAATACTTACCTGGGACTACTTTGGGGGCTATTTAAACCATGACCTAAGCGCAGCACACGCTTCGCGTTATTCTGCATCCAGCAGCGTAACGCTCACTGTGCCTGCAAGTCTGCATCGAGTCTTCTGGCACGCCCGCCTCGAGTCTGGAGCTCCTAGAAAAAGGGAGAAAGAAGGAGAAAAGGTTAGAACAAGAGCAATACCTTTAATCCTGACCTGAATTCCCGTTCCATCACGCCTTCGAGTTGGAAGAAAGAAGTTATTTTATGCGCGTAGCCTCGCCTGCTGTAGCGCCGCGCTGAACTCACCGGCCTTCGCAGAATCTTCACATTCCACCGCATCCACCTGCATGTTCCCGGCGCACTCCGGCACCTAAGGGGAAGACAAGAACAGCAAGGTGAGCCAAGGGAATACACAGAGGTAATATTAGTTACCCCCCATAGACTTACCTGATTTTACCACCGGGGGTACTATTCCTCTTCACTGGTCGGCGCAGCTTCTACTGCATCTTCGCCGAACCCTGGCCCCTAAGGGGAAACAAAAGGACAGCAAGGTGAAACAAAGGGACAAACAAGGGGAAACCTGCTCACCACAATAGACTTACCTGATTTTACCACTGGAGGCATTATTCCCCGAGACTTCATACTTTTTCTCAGCGCCTGGATAAGGGAGAAATCAACAGGTTACATATTGACATTATTTTATCGAACTGTGTTGGATAATACAAATGCTTACCTGAATATTACCGGTTGCCAGCTAGGGTCAAGCTGCAACCTGCAAGGAATCGGACAAGAGTGAAAGTCAGACATTTGAACTCTTACGAACTACGTACTTACAGCGTCTTGCCGGGAATCTCAGAGTCAATATTGTTCTGGAACTCATCAATTCCTTTGAGCCAGTGAAGCAACTGGTTATCTATGCGTCCCTGCGCTCTATGGAGGATGGAGAGCTCATCTTTCCAAACCATCAGAAGAATATTCCTACGGTCCAAGCAAATGAAGCTAGGTGGGCTTGTCCAGTCCGTCATCTCGGCACTACGCGTCACATTGTTGGAGATCGCAGCTGTCCAGTTCAGATCGACGCCCCTGTGGGAGCCAGGTGAGCGTAACAATGAGGATGCTTGCTGAGCAAGTAGGGAGACTGTGATTGCCAATGAAATTCACCAACAAATCACAATTCAGAATGACGACAATTCATAATGATGAGCATACAAGTGAGATTGCATAAGGGACTGGTAAGTGACTAGTCATACAAACACCCCAACCTGGAAAGCAGATACAAATTAACGCAACATCAGATAAACATACAAGCATATACAGTAACTTATATTTTTTAAAAAGGGTGTGCAATACCATTGAAAACAGAAGCATACTCAACAAACGAATGTGGTTTAACCTAGAACTACATCAAACTATTGACTTCATTCAGGAGAGTGAGGACAGTGAAAGACAAAGGAGAAAGACACATGATTACATAATCATGAGTGTTGAGCCAAAAGAACAGTGAGAAAGAAAACAAATTCAAGGAAAATATACTGCAAATGGAGATAACGAGGATAACAATAAACATATACATCACAGTGTGCATGACGGAACACTCACAGCACGGGTGGTGAAAGAGAGAGTGTTCAAAGAGTTTATGAGGCCAAGGGCCACAGCACACATAGGGCCTCATTATAAGTATGGTGGTACAGTAACAATGGTGCTGGTAGTGCTACTGGCACCGTTGCTGACATACCGCCACACTACGAGCTGTGCTTGCGGGTCTCGCTCTGCCCAACAGGTCGAAACTGGCGGGTAGTGCGGAACCCGCGAGCAGCACTCGTGGTTGCGCCGGCACCGTTATGAATGGTGCTGCTGCATCCAAGCTCCCCATTCTCATTCAGTCCTATGGGGCCGAATGGGGATGGGAGTCCCTTTTTGCTGGCACCTGCAAATGGGCAATTGCTGGGTCTGCCAAACTCGGCATAACCAGTGTTTGCCCATTCGCGGGTGCTGGATTGTATTGCAAGTTTGGAAATAGCCTGCCTTTATTACAGGCAAGGCTACCTCCAAACTTGTAATGAGGCCCATAGTGTTTTGGATGATCCAGTTCAAAAGATACAAATGAGAATACAGATCACATCAGAAATAAATAAAACATAAATGAAAGGACCAGTGAGGAGAGAGTGAATGGAAATAAAATTGATGGGACTCCATTGGCCAAGGAATCTAATGTTGTTGATATTTCCACTGAGGTAGAAACTCATCAAAGTGCACATACAGGTGAGTTATGACACAAATATTTTGTGGCAAAGATGTTTAATGAGGTGCAGTTAACAGGTAAAGTACAAGTGCAGGGTAAGTTCCAAACACAAAAGGATCCTGCTTTATAGCATGAAGAATGAATTACTGAAAATATAGGGGAGCCATGTAAAATAGGGAAGATAAATGATGATACTGAAAACAATGTGAGGAAAACAAACACATATTTGGGAGTGAACACAAGCAGGCCCATTATGTAGGGCGGTCAGTCAATAGTAACACTTCAGATGGACATGTAGGACAGAAACGTTAAAAAAGAAGACAGATATGCTGGAGGTAAAACAGTCAAAAAGAGGGGTAAGGTATCATGCCACGTGCCCCATTGTTTAGGAAGAAGTCAAGCGGGCTTATGCAGAGTCCCTCTCTAGATCTGTTACAACTAACATGCTTTATGTATACTAGAAGAATGTGAGGATCAATATTATGCTCCTATCACAGTAGAACAATGCAATGCATTTGCAATGGTGTACACAGGAGCACAGACTACTGTGATATCAAAGAAACTGCTAGAGAGCATACATTTTGGAAAACACCAACAAAAGACTTTAAAGTTAAGAGAGATAGAGTGCCCTGTGTAAAATGTCAGTGGTGAGGAGATACCTCTGGAAGGTGCTACTAGGTTAACATTAAGGTAGGGAATCATAGGTTAAGACAAGAAGTAGAGGTGACCACAACTGAGGAAATGCCATTCTTGTTAGGCACAAATTGTCTGTTGTTAGGCACAAATGTTCTGAAACTTCTGTCGCCACTAATTGATGAGATAAATGGTGTTCTATGGTCATTGTCCAAAAAGCACTGAAGCCTCAAAAAGTGGCAAGCCAACCTAGTAATGCAAAATAATGCCACACTATTGCCAAATCAGAAAGTGCTACTGAGGTCTATCTTCAGAATAGGATTGCCCCTACTGTTTCTGTCATTCTCATGTGCCAGGATGAAATAAATACACAGTAAAAAGATAAAACAATCATTGGAGATTCATTTAGATCCAAGGAAGAACTGGTAAACGCAAGTGGATGAAAACACATAAAGATTACATTTAAATGAGGAAGCTATAAAACCCTGTGAAGCTTCTGTGTCAGACTAGGACAAGTATATCACAACCATTGCTGATGTCCACATAATGAAGGTCATGCATATATATCAGTATGCATGGATGGGTATACCAACATGCTTGAGGCAGTACTGGCCCTAGAGCAAGAAATTAGTTTTATCAATGAGAAAGTGTTTAAAGAAATGCTTGACAGAAAAGAAAGACCACATTTTATTGTAAAAAAATCAGCAAATATTCTGATTAGATAACCCATATCTGGAACACAGAAATGTAGGGAGATGCATGTTGAAAATAGAGATAGGATCCAAAAGCATCAATCACAATGTGTGGATAGTAAGTGAAACTAAGGCCACATTATATCAGGGAAATGATATCATGCACAGGATGAGCATGGCTCTGGATTTATTGAACCAAAAAGTTTGATCTAGACTTGGTGAAGCATCACAGGAATTTGATTAAAAAAAAAAGGAAAGCATATTGTTATGCACAAATAATGCCATATGCAATTGAACTCCAAGAGAAAAAGGAAGTTACCATTCCTGCATTCAGAAGACAGTTTACAGTAACATTGAGATCCAGAAAGGGGCACCTGATGTATGTGTATCAATGAAATCATGAGACAACAAGGAATAGAGTTGTGAATACACAACACAGATAGAAGTTGGGGATAGTCCCATAAGGACACTAGTAGATAACAAAGGATGTCAGGAGAGTCACTTAGAAGAAGGTACCCCATAAGGAATGGCAATTGAAAAAGCATACCACACTGCAGATTTGAACAACACACTCATTGGAAATATTCCTGAATGTTATGTCACTTTACGAGTTTTTAGACTCCAAACCCAAAGGGGTCTTCACAATACAGTCAGTATATCCTTCTGAACCAAAAGGTGTGATTTATCATCAGTGGGATGATTGCATTCTATTTAAGTTCGATGACAAAGAGTCAGAAGAAAAACAGCAAACTGAGATTGAGGCTGAAATACCAAGTTATGTGAGAGTGGCATCCGTCCAAAAAGATACTGCAGAAAATTAGAGAAAAGAACAGAAATCCCTTCTTTGGAGGATTTTCCAGAATGTTCTACAATAATAGCAGAACACATTCAAGCTGCAGATAGATGTACAGATGTTTTAGAGAAGGACCAACTGAGGAAAATATTTTTTAAATTCCAGGATGTATTTGTCAGAGATGCATATGATGGTGGGCATACCGATCTGCATGTCACATCTCTACCAGAAGGTTATGGTAGCAACCCTTTTTTGTGTCACAATATAGGCTACCCTAAGCATGTTTGGAGTCATTGGCTAAAATCATTAAAAATCTTAAGTCAAGAGAGATAATTAGACCTATTAACAGTACTTCAAACACACCTATGGTTTGGCGTGTTGAAGCCCAATGGTCAGTGGCGATTATGTGCCGTTTTGAGAGAGCTTAATAAGAAGGTACCCCTGCCAAGGTGGCCACTCCATTGATTGACCAAGATCTTGCACAGATAATGGGGTTAAAGATGTTTACCACATTGTATATTGGCAGCTAGATATTGATGCGTATCATTAGCAAAGGACATATAAAACCTATTCTCATTAAACTTCCAAGGAAAACAATATGAAAGCAAAGAGTTCCCTTTGGCTATATCAATAGCGGTGATGAGTTTGGAACCTTTCCTAATAAGGCAATTCCAGATGCAGCCGAGAGAAGAACCATAGTTTTTGTGGATGATATCCTGATTGAGAAGTAATAAAATGCCATTTCAGTGAAATAAGACATGTACGTAGTCAATTACAAAAGGCGGGGACAAAAATATCATTAGAGAATGCAGAGTGGTGCAGAAAAAGGGTCAATTGCTTGGGACATGAAATCATGGAACAGGGATTGAACCCAAAGAAGTAAAAGATAGAAGCTATTCAAAGATGGAAGGCTCCTATTAATCTGAAGGGTTTGAAAAGTGTGTTGGGGATGATGAATTACAATAGAAAATTAATTGAAGATTATGCAGAAATCATCCAACCTTTCAATGAGCTACTGAGACAAGGTGTGCCCTGGAAATGGGGACAGGAACTACATGAGTTGGTAGCTAAGTTAAAAGATGGTTTGCCAAGGGCCACATGTTTTGCGTATCCAAAGAAGATTCCATATGTTTTATATAGGGATAGCATTTACAGACCTATGCATGTCAGTGGCTTCTTTATATCGTAGCATGATTCCAATAACAAGACCATTGCACATGCTAGCAAAGGATTGTCAGGTACCAAGTTTCATGAATGTGAAAAGACATTATTGACAACCGTTTGGACATTGCAACATTTTCGCCCGATTATTCAAGGAGAGTGTGCAATTATTGTGAAATTTAAATTTTTATTTTCACAGTAAGCAAACATAAATAAATGAACAGCAGTCCATGAAATTCACACATATCAACCAAGTGAAAGCAAAGTAATCAATTCGCCATAAACAATCCAAACATATAAACATCAAAAATAGAACAAGAAGGAAGAAAGGAAAAGAAGAAAAAGAAAAAGAAAAGGAAGAAAGAGAATAAGAGCGTAGGAGTAGAAGACATAAACCAAAAATTTCAATGCAAAATACTATACCTCAGACAAAAGGGCATTACAAAAACCATCACACAAACTATAGGTATTATACAGATTATGAGTGTTCAAGGGTAAGTACATAATACCCCAGATCAAAGATCAGGTTTATCCATATGCATCAAGAAAGCAGCTCCAAATGTCCCAAAATTTTTCAATGTCACCAGCGAGTTTGTAAATGGCTTTTTCATATGTTGAAACAGTAAGTAGCTCCTCCACCAAGTCATCAATGTTAAATGAAGTACTTGATTTCCATGACCTCAATATGAATTTTTTAGCAACCATGCATGCACGAAGCAACCAAACTCTCTTACCAAAGTCAATTTCCTCCAGAGAAGAGTCATCACCCAAAATCAGTAATGAAGCATTCATGGGGATTGTGACATCTAAGACCAGACTCAACCTCTCCTGAACCTTATCCCAGAATTGCATCGTCTTGGGACAGGACCAAATCAAATGACTCAGAGATCCTCTCGAACATTTACACTTCCAGCAAAGATTGTTGTCTAAAAGTCATCTCCTGAATAGTTTCTCCGGCGTCCAATAGGCCCTGAAAAACAACTTAGTTTGAGAAGCTCTGAGGGACCAATCCAAACTTACCAAACGAGTGTTTTCACAGCACCTCCGCCAACATCTGAAGTTAACATCTTCCCCCAATTCCTCCGCCCAAATTGCAGGCAATCTCGGATCACCCTTCCGAGTAGCTTTTATAATTCCATACATGGTAGAAGCAGGGTGTGAGGCACTCAAGCATACAAAAAGAGCTGTCCAAGCAGGACTTTGACCAGTCAATTGTGGCATCTCAACACAAGCTGAAATAATAATCTTCAGTTTCCTATATTCAGCAAACAAGCATTCTGGCATGTCATACATCTGGCCAAGCTGAGCGTACGTCAACCAGTTGTCCCCCTCAAACAAATCTCCAATATATTTGATGCCAGCCACAAACCATTCCACCCAAAACAGAGGTTTACCCTGATATTTCAAGGCTGGATTATTCCATATGGAGGCATCTGGGTGTAAATATGGGTCAGCACTCACACGATTCGAGCGCTCACACCAGCAGTCTCGCAAGAATGAAGTAAGAGAGCTGACTTTTTTTGATTTGTTCTTCTGAGCAGTCAGCAACACTTTCGGGTCCAATTGGGAAACAGCACTGCATTCCCAGGATAAGAGGTCAGAATGTTCAGACTGTACATCTCCAGAGTCAATAACTCTGCACAAATGACGAGTGGAAAACGACAAATGGTAGTCTGAGAAATTAGGCAAGTTCATTCCACCCAATTTCAATGGGAGTTGAAGCTTCCAAATTGCGAGCCTCAGAGGTTTCCCATTCCAAATAAAGTTCTGCATAATCCTATTGATCTCTTTAAAGATGTTTCCAGGTATCTTAACTGGGAGCATGCTTAACAAATAATTTATCCGAGGTGCCAGGTTCATTTTCAAACAGTTGATTCTGCCCCAGGTCGACAATTTCAAAAGACTCCACCTTACCAAATCCGATCTAAGAATCGGAAGGATCCAAGAAAAATTAATGGCTGGCAACTTCACTATATCCGCTCCAATCCATATTCCAAGATACTTCAACTTTTCAGCACACCACCTGAATTGAAACTGAACACATGTATGTCTTTGACACAACCCATTGACAGGCAGGATCTCTGATTTGCTCCAATTAATCTTATATCCTGACACCAAGGAAAAGGATTGAATATCTTGCATTAAATACGAAATACCAACAGCAGGGTCTTGCAGGGCAATCAGCAAATCGTCAGCATACAACCAAACCAAATTATCCCGACCATTTCCAATAACAGGTAGAAGATGTACAATAGAGTGTGCAATTATTGAAACTACACATCAGCCTCTACAATGTATAAGATCAGGTCAGGAAAGACTTAGCTCAATCAGCAATTACCTCATGGATATTAACATTACAAGGATTCCCTGAGGTGAGATATGTGCAGAATAAAAAGTGTCCAGTGACCCAGGGGCTTGCAGAATTACAAGATTGTGCATTTGTAGGAACCCCAGAAATTACAAAATTAGAAACTGATTTGGTTGAATTTAAACATTCACCACACAAAATATTTGAAGATTAGAAATGTAAAAAGAAATGTATATGTGGATGGTTGTGCATATCATGTGAGTAATGACCCTGAAAATGAATTAGTGGCAGGAATTGGAAATGTGTGGGTCAACAATGATGATATTCCATCATTGAGCATGCGGATAGGTGCCAGGAGTAGTCAGGTAGCAGAATTGGCTGCAATCTACAAGGCAATATCCACTGCAGTAGAAAACAAGTTAAAATATATAGTAATTGTCACAGACTCTGAGTAAGCCTGGAACAGCTTTATGGAATATCTGCTGGGGTGGACAATCAGAGGGATGATCCTTTGAAATAAAAAGTCCCTGAAACATACAAAACTAATTCAGGCCATTGACAATTTCATTTCAGAAAATGAGATGGAAATCCACTGGAAAAAGAAAAAGGGATATTCTAAAATACCTGGAGATGATAAGAAAGGGAATGATAAGGCTGATCAATTGGCCAACACTGGAGCAGTAATGGAAGAGCTATTTCCAATAGGATATTTGCTCTGTGAGATTCAGGTAGACATGTTGACAAATTCAGAATCTCAAGGGGAGACAACCAATCAATTGTTCAATGGAGTTTTGACACACCTGACCAGGATTTGATTATGATTAAGGCACAAAAGGAAGATCCAATAATGGGTGTATAATCATATTTTATTCTCAGTGAACATTCCCATTACAGAGGAGAACTGCAAGGGAAGAGAGGAATTGAGGGTGTTGATGAAAAGTAGGAAACAGTTTTAATTGCAGGACAAATTGTTGGTCCAAAAATCAGTTTCAGGTCATGTTGAGTGGATGGTTCCTGTTTCATTTCGGGGACTTACATTACATCATTCCCATGCTGCAATAAGAGCGGGTCACAGAGGTACTCAAAAAATATTTGAAATCTTAAGGGAATATGCTTATTGGCCACACATGTCCCAAGATGTGGAATAGTATAAGGCCAATGTGTTTGGTGTGCACACTATTCCAACCCAGCACCCCAACACATAGAGCACCACTAATGAAGAGAGGTTTGACCATACCCTGGTCAGATTTACAAATCAATTTCATTGGACTAATTCAAAGATCAACATCGGGAATCAAGTATATGCTGACAGTTACATGTTTAATGTCAAAATGGTTGGAATTCATACATGCACCTGAATACAGTTCACAGACCACAGCTACCTTAAAGATGAGTCACATATTTTACAGGTTTGGTTTTCCCCAGAGAATATATTCAGACCATGGAAGTTATTTTACAAGTGCAGTAATTACCAAAATGTGGCAAATTTTAGGGGTGAAGAGAAAGTTACATATTTCATATCATTCATTCTCAAGTGGGGGATTGGAGAGCTCAAATAGGACAATTATCGATATCCTAAAAATGTTTGTGTCTGAAGCAGGGTCTGGTTGGGATTTACAAATCCTACTTACGGCGAGTAGGGCAACACCATCAAAAGCTAACAATCTCAGCCCACATTAGGTATTCACAGACAAGAACATGGTACATCCCAAACACTTGTTGTATAGTATCAATGAGCAAGTCTAAGTAAATGCATCCCCAATTCATGAATATGTGGAAGAATTAAGGGAGCATTTTCAACTTGCATTTGTGCAGAAAAATCTAGAAAGAGCAGCTGAGGGTGTCAAGTCTTACTATGAAAGAAAATCAACTATTACAGAATACGAGAGAGGTGACCAAGCATATACATTTATTTTTGCAAAAGGAAAAAAACAATAATTAATGTTCCTGGTGTACTGGTGTGGCCCTTTCAAAATTGGGGTCAATATTTTGCCTGTGGTTTATAGAATACTATTCAAGGAAGGTGATCTGTCTGTGGAACAGTTTGTCCACATCAATCAAAACAAAATATCACTCCCAAAACATGTGATCAAAAGAATAGAACAGCCAATTGGAACAAACAAGGTTTAGTAGGATGCTGGTTACATCAGGGATAGAGATGCATCATGATATAGGTGAAGAAGGCGATTCACAATGGGTAGGACATGGATTTGAGAGAAAAGGATTCATTGCAACAGGTAATTAGTAGTGTTTAGTGTACCTGGAGGAATTGATAAAATGTTGAGATATGATCATCACAAATGAAAAAGGAAAGCCTTGGATGTAATTATTTGTGTTGCATCATTAACCTGTCTGTCTGTTTCCTCTTTTCTAGAAATTAGTAACTTGCTTTCCTCCAAAAGGGTTTTCTGGAAACCGATGCCCACAATAGAATCCAGTGAAAAGGTGGAGTCTGCAGGATGAGAAAAGGGTGAGTCCCCAGGATGAGAAAAGGCAGTGTACACAAGACGAGAAAAGGACGAGTACCTGAGGTGGAAAAAGGCTGGTGGACACCGAGGAGATGACCAGATGCCAAGACGACTGTCCATGTTACATGGAAGGAAGAAGAGAATTAAGGAATTAAGGACGTGACTAAATTGTTAAAACATGTTTTAATAATAATATTACTAACAACATGGATACAATCCACACTAGCAAATGGGCATGTTATGCTCATTCTGCAGCCAGCATCAGGCATTGTAATGGAAGATGCACAGGGATTCATATTAGGGAACAGACAGTTGTTACATCAGAATAGTTATACTAGCATAAATCCAAACATGATTTTAGACAGACATTTTTTTTTACTGAGATCATACCCATGGGTTCAGGAATGCTGGAAAGGAGATCAAAGAGTAGTAGAAGAGATTTTGGCGCAATTGGAAAAGACATTTATACATAAATCAAGTGGTAAGAGAAAAAGAGAACATAGAATGGCAGGATTTCTGATAGCAGCAATGCTAGTCACAATAATCAGGGCTATTGTTGGGACAACTGTGTCAGCTGTGAAATGTAGTATCAGTGACCACTCTAGTACATGATTTAGGGATGATAAAGAAAAGATTAGAAAATATAAAAATAGGAGGACAAGAGGTGGTTGTTCCTAAAAATTTAGGAACTCCCGTCCCCTGCACACTGTCTAGTATCTGCAGAGCAGATCAATAGCTTTCTTCTATTTTGTATTACTAAAATTCATAACACATTTTTTTACAATAAACAATTAGATAGGTGGAGCATTCAGAGTGGATAATAAGTTCACAAAACTTATATAGACAACAAACAAAACATTTATTGTACAATATCTCTGAGCCCGACACGTTTCGAGTAAAAACTCTTCTTCAGGGGCAAAATCAAATTTCACAATCAATTTCTAGAAAAAGATAGAAAGAGGTACAACATAATATCTTTTATAACATTTTTTAGCAAGTAATTCAATAGTTAATGAAAACATTTAAAAACATTAAATCATAAATATCATTAGAATATTAGTCAAGAGGAGGCTGGGATAGTCCCTAGTAGCTCAGTTTGTTTGAACAAGTAAACCTAGGTCCAGTCTGATGAATAGTCATGGAGAATAGCAAAGAACAGATTACAGTCATTGAGTCATTTTTCAACAGAGCCAGTTGTCCTAAAGTCTAATAAAGATTGGAACAAATTGCAATTTTTGTATAGAAATATAAGGCATAGCAATTTAAAGCAATTTAAAGCAAGTAACTTGCCACTTACCAACTATGTAGTAAGCATAGTTGCAACATACACGATGTCCAAAAGGTAGTAAGTGCTTTAGAGAGGAAACATATTCGTCCACACTGTGCGAAAATTAAGTAACACACTCACCATGTCAGTGTAGAGAAAGGTGACGGTGCTAGATCAACACTTACATTCAATTCTAAGCGAGTTCTGGCAAGCGGTGTATTGACTGAGTCAAAGAAAGCACGCGGTTCGTGCTAGTAAATAATTATGCATAAAAAAGAGAGTGAAGGAGGAGTTGAGTAGTAGTTAAAAAGGTCCGGATGACACGGGTGTCATTAGAACAATAAAACACTTACTGAGTATGGTGTGAGCACTTCAACAAGTGGATCATGGCGAGCCACATACCAAGAGAGGAGGATGTGGTTCGTTCATGATGATGCTCTTAAATATTGCAAGGGATGCTGACGTGCGAACGGGCATGCGTGGTAGCCGATAGGTATCCACGCATGCGTTCTCAAGAAGTAGATAATTGGTACGCGTCATGGGTCTGATGACACGGCGGAGCCGGCGTCAGAAACACATGTAAACAACAGAAGTCGCGCATGCGCGAAATTGAACGGCCAAAGGCCTGAAGGTTGAAGAGCATTGTTATCAATTCGGTAGTAGGTAAAGAATATATAGACATCACTTGTTAAGAGCAATAGAGGGAAATATAAATATAAATAGTAGAATGATGAAGAATAGAATAAAGGGCCACGAACCAGATAGGTGATGGATAGGTCATGTGACGAAAAAGGTCATACCGTCCTCTGTCCAATAGTCTCTCAGTAAAAGAACACTCAGTAAAAAAACAACAATGCTGTTCGCCATAAATATTTTAACAATTTTGCAAAGGAAATATCCAACGTCAGGGGTATTACAGTCATTAGTTTGATGTTCACTTAGCGCAACTTCTTGTTCAGTTTAATATACACAATATGGCATTTTTTTATAGAAAAAAGAAAAACATGGGGTACAATGTCTATTGAATGATTATTGACATATATTTTCCCAACATTGCATTTAAACCAAGATGACTAATTTAAAGGTAACCAGGTACATTGAAAAATGGGGGTTGTGGTCTACCCAGATGTAATCCATGAGAACGGGTGTAATTACAGTATGAAATACGTGGTCTGGTCTTCACAAATAAGGGCCCAGATAATAGTCCTCGTTCATGCCCAGAGGGGCAAGTGAGTCAAGGCAGTGTATCCAATAGAGTTCTCGCTGTGATAGTAGTTTTTGCAAATCCCCACCTCTGGGGAGTGGATGTATTACTTTGAGTATTACCAGTCTCATTTGTGCTACTGTGTGTTGATGATCTCTAAAATGTCTATAAATTCTTAATACGGATATTGGACTGGCGCTCAGTCGAACGTTCTTTGGCTTTCCACTCATTTTTTACAAAACATCAGGAATCTTGAACTGGATGAGTCTGATTTGATACTATTTACAATGGATGTAAGTAGTCTATACACCTCAATCCCCCATAACCAAGGCATCGAAGCACTGGAATGGTTCTTACTTAAACATGAAGAAATCAAGATTCATAAAACATTGGCAATTGGATTCATCAACATTATTCTCTTTAATAACTATTTCAGATTTAATGGACAATTCTTTTTGCAGACTTCAGGCACCTCCATGGGGTCACCATTTGCACCATCTTATGCAAACATTTTCATGTATTTTTTTGAGTGTACCTATGCCCTAAATGAACCCAGGTGGAAAGACAAGATCAAAAGTTGGTATAGATATATCGACGATATTTTTGGAATCTGGCGATGCACTGAGGAGGAGCTCAACATCTTTTGGGAATACCTCAATAAATGCAACAATAGAATTCAGTTCACAATGGATATTGGCAAACCAAATGTAAACTTCTTGGACGTCACCATCGAAATAACCAACACAGGACTCAGAACACAAATATACAGGAAACCCACGGATGTGAATAGTACCTTACATCCGAAAAATTTGAAAGAAAATTTACCATACAGTCAACTCCTCAGAGTCAAGCGAATAACATCAGAAGCTGACAGACTACAAGAAGAATATTTCATTATGAAATCCAGGTTCAAAGACAGAAACTTCCCGGATGATGTAATCAATAAAGCAATACGCAGAACGGAAATACAAAGTCGCGAAGACCTACTGGACCCAAAGATCAAAAATGAAAAAAGGAGTCTGATTCATTCACTAAAGTACTCTAGCCAGAGTTTTCAGGTCAAACATGTAATCCACAAAAACTGGGATATAATTAAAACGGACCCACAACTGAAACAACTCTTCCCTGAACCTCCAATGCTGGCGTACAAAAGAGGTAAAAACTTTTGGGACAAATTGATCAGAGCAGAAAAACGGAAAACCGACAACCAAACCTTCTTGTCTAAACATAAAAAGGGCACCTAGCCGTACCTTAATTGCCAACACTGTTTAAATGTGATAAAAGGAGACCATATCCGACATGGCAACACTGGCAAGAAAATTCCACTAAAACAATTTGCTACCTGTGATTCTAAAAACGTCATCTATGCTCTACGGTGTCACTGCGGGAAATACTACGTAGGGAAATCCACCAGGAAAGCCAAAGAACGTTGGATAGAGCACAAGTCCAATATTTGTACTAAGAATATTAAATCTCCTGTTTATAGACATTTTAGAGATCATCAACACACAGTAGCACAAATGAGAATGGTAATACTCAAAGTAATACATCCACTCCCCAGAGGTGGGGATTTGCAAAAACTACTATCACAGTGCCTTGACTCACTTGCCCCTCTGGGCATGAACGAGGACTACTATCTTGGCCCTTATTTGTGAAGACCAGACCACCTATTTTATACTGTAATTACACCAGTTCTCATGGATTACATCTGGGTAGACCACAACCCCCATTTTTCAATGTACCTGGTTACCTTTAAATTAGTCATCTTGGTTTAAATGCAATTGTTGGGAAAATATATGTCAATAGTGATTCAATAGACATTGTACCCCATGTTTTTATTTTTTCTATAAAAAGATGCCATATTCTGTATGTTAAACTGAACAAGAAGTTGCATTATATGAACATCACACTAATGACTGTAATACCCCTGACGACGTTGGATATTTCCTTTGCAAAATTGTTAAAATGTTTATGGCGAACAGCATTGTTGTTTTTTTACTGAGTGTTCTTTTACTGAGAGACTATTGGACAGAGGACGGTATGACCTTTTTCGTCATGTGACCTATCCATCACCTATCTGGTTCGTGGCCCTTTATTCTATTCTTCATCATTCTACTATTTATATTTATATTTCCCTCTATTGCTCTTAACAAGTGATGCCTATATATTCTTTACCTACTACCGAATTGATAACGATGCTCTTCAACCTTCAGGCATTTGGCCGTTCAATCTCGCGCATGCGCGACTTCTGTTGTTTACATGTGTGTCTGACGCCGGCTCTGCTGTGTCGTCAGACCCATGACGCACACCAATTATCTACTTCTTGAGAACGCATGCGTGGATACCTACCGGCTACCACGCATACCCGTTCACACATCAGCATCTCTTGCAGTATTTAAGAGCATCATCATGAACGAACCACATCCTCCTCTCTTGGGAAGAGGCTCGCCATGATCCACTTGTTGAAGTGCTCACACCATACTCAGTAAGTGTTTTATTGGTCTAATGACACCTGTGTCATCTGGACCTTTTTAACTACTACTCAACTCCTCCTTCACTCTCTTTTTTATGCAGAATTATTTACTAGCATGAACGGCGTGCTTTCTTTGACTCAGTCAATACACCGCTCGCCAGAACTCGCTTAGAATTGAATGTAAGTGTTGATCTAGCATCGTCACCTTTCTCTACACTGACATCTGGAATGTATTACTTACGTTTCACATTATTTACACAGTGTGGATGAATATGTTTCCTCTATAAAGCACTTACTACCTTTTGGACATCGTGTATGTTGCAACTATGCTTACTACATAGTTGGTAAGTGGCAAGTTACTTGCTTTAAATTGCTTTAAATTGCTATGACTTATATTTCTATACAAAAATTGCAATTTTTTCCAATCTTTATTAGACTTTAGGACAACTGGCTCTGTTGAAAAATGACTCGATGACTGTAATCTGTTCTTTGCTATTCTCCATGACTATTGATCTGACTGGACCTAGGTTTAGTTGTTCAAACAAACTGAGCTACTAGGGACTATCCCAGCCTCCTCTTGACTAATATTCTAATGATATTTATGATTTAATGTTTTTGAATGTTTTCATTAACTATTGAATTATTTGCTAAAAAATGTTATAAAAGATATTACGTTGTACCTCTTTCTATCTTTTTCTAGAAATTGATTGTGAAATATGATTTAGCCCCTGAAGAAGAGTTTTTACTCGAAACGCGTTGGGCTCAGAGATATTGTACAATAAATGTTTTGTTTGTTGTCTATATAAGTTTTGTGAACTTATTATCCACTCTGAATGCTCCACCTATCTAATTGTTGTAAAAAAATGTGTTATGAATTTTAGTAATACAAAATAGAAGAAAGTTATTGATCTGCTCCGCAGATACTAGACAGTGTGCAGGGGACGGGAGTTCCTAATTTTTTAGGAACAACCACCTCTTGTCCTCCTATCTCTTCCAACCTAGTTGCCAAGGTTGAGCTTTGTTCCCCCAGACCTGAAACTATTCCTAATCCTATTAAGGTTACTGTACAATACCCTAATACTCTTTCTTTAAAACACAGTTGTGCCTAGTGTTCTTGCATTTTTTTCTAAAAGATAAAAATAGAACAGAAGTAATTGGTTTCATATTTGAATCAAATTATTGTAACCCTAAATGATCAGTCAATGCTGTTAGAGCATACTATAAATGTAAAGGTCAGCCAGCATTTGTTACTGCAAGACATGATCAATTTTGTGAATCCAATGGAAGTATTATTAATGCAATTTTTAAGAGAATTTCAAGACGGGTGTTAGGGAGAATTCTCAGAAATGTGCTTATTTCCCTTCCCCTTAGAGACCCACAGCAACTTTGTTGGATTTTGAAGACTTGTTTTTTTTTCCCCTGGAGAGTGTGTGAGCTTTTTTCCCACACTCTCAGATATTTTGATGTGTTTTACTCTTGTGTTCTTTGGTTATGGAGTTTTAGTCCATAGGCATAATCTTTTTAATTGTTGTTTCACACATCTTTTTTTGTTGTGTCACACAGAACCTTTAGTGCAGTGGCACAGGGGTGTCCTTTGGGCTCCCCAAGGTTTAGATACTTTCTCTGTGATAAACTACTGTTCCCCAGAAAATGTAAAGTTACATTGACTTTATTTGTCTTTTTGAATTCATAGACCCAGCACAAACTATGTTCCTATAGAGTGTTGGAGGGGTTACGTAGTATGCCCTGTATCTAAACATTCTTGTAGCTGTCAAAAGCTACCCTTTCCTATTGAAAGGGCTGGTGGCAGTGGTTTTATAATGAACTTCCATGATTCTTCCCGACCGTGAACACCGGTAGCTAAAATGACTGTGTAGATAAATGTTTAAGCATTTTTTTCCAAGAAAACATTGAGTGTAAGTGTCTACCAGAACCACTGTGATTGTGATACTTCTGTGTAACTTCTTCTACTGCTCACATTCCCTCTTGAGATAAGCCTGGCCACTCAACTCGCTACCAAAAGTGTGTGATACAGACTTATACCAAAGGTTGGTTTTTGCTTACACATGTCGTCCATATTGTGTGTGGTGTTCCCAGAGGGCACTGCCTGCAATTCTGCCTAACACTGGTGTGCAGCTGTGGGCTAAAGTATAGTTGTTACATTGAGAGTGATACGCTGACCTTTGTTCAAAATAACCTTCATAAGGTTAAGCTACACTAGAGAATCAATTGTTCTATAATGCCTACTATGGATAACTACAAACAGGAGATCCTAGTCATTCTTACAGTAGATCAATGGAAAGATATGTGTAAAGCTAGGAACCTGGCTGTTAAAGGAAAGAAAAATGAATTGATTGAAAGATTGTTGGAACACAAAAGATTGAGAAATTGGGCTGCAACCCCCAATGTCTCATCACATGTGGATAATGTTGATGAGGAAAATGATGATGTAGAGTCTTACTCTAATATTATTGAGGAGGCAGAAGAGTCAGAGGAGTCTCAGGATGTGAGCCCCACTAACCCTCTACCTGCTCTTGGACCTCAACCCTTAGCCACAGGGACCCTACCAGGTCCAGTACTGAGTCCAGAATGTGTCTCTCTTGAGAAGATGAGACTAGAGTTAGAATTCAAAAGGCTCCACATGCAAACTGAAAACAAACATCAAGAGATAAGGCACGGAGACATGGAATTGAATCATGCACTTGACATGAAGAAAGTGTCTCTTGAAAATGGTTCTCTCCCAGAGTCTTCTAGGTCTTCCTGTCCTAAGAGGCCTTGCATGCCTAAAGAAGCTGTGAGTATGTATGAGGTGAGACTTGATATTTTGGATTGGTTGGCTCCTTTTGAGTATAACTATAGGATTCAGGGTTTCACAGGGAATACGTTAATTCCTTGGCTTGTGTCTAGGCTCCCCCAGGTTGCAACTGATGTTGTAATGGAGGTGGGGGGACTTGAAAGATTGGAGTATGAAAATGTTAAGCTAGATTTGGGAAAACTCCTTCCCAGTACCTTAAGAGGTTTAAGACCCTCAAAAAGCATGATGGTACCCCTTGGGCTACCTGGGTGTGTGAATGTTTGAAAACTTAGATGGTTGGGTAAATGGTTACAGGGTTATCACCTTTGAAGGAATGAGAAATATTTTTGTTGTTGGAATCTATTTTTGATGCCTGCTCTCAGTTAGCAAAGGCTTCTGACTTGTGGGTTGCCAACAGGGCTACTCACAAGGATTCAGAGGCTCCTCAGAAGAAGGATGAGGGGAAGCAGCACACGAAAGATACAAAAGAGAATTTGAACACCTCCAATCCAAAAGAGGGCCCCAAACATAAGAAGGGTAAGCCACAAGGGAAACCGAATCAGGCTAGTGAAACCTTTGGTGCCAAACCAAAGGGAGGTCAGCAGAAACCCTAATTTGTCAAAACATTTGGAAAATATTATGCTTGTGGGTCTACTGACCATGTGAAAGGTGATCCCAGATGCAAGAGTAAACCTTCAGGGATCTACACTGTCTCCTTAGCCTTCTCCCCAGAGGAAGAAGTACAAATGGCAAGTGGATACTTTCACCTACTGGCTGAGGAACCCATGAAAGTATCAGCCAGTGTTTCTGTAGTGTCCCTTACCAGCTCTCATCCAGTGCAATGACATGACTGTAAAGATACCTGTTAGTGTGCAGAGTGAGGTGCCTGGGAAAGTCCTGTTGGGGAATGACTTAAAAGCTCTAGGAGTTGTATCAAGCACCCCAGGCCTCCCAGCAAAAGGAAACAGGAGCAGACAAGGAGGGCCAGGGAGAGTACATTAGATGTCTCCCCAGAGCTTGTTGTAGAAGAAACTATAACATCCAGCCACAGTAGTTACTGACTGCTATTTCTAAAAAGAAAGAGCCAAAGGGGAAACCCAAGGTCTCAAAGAAGAAACCAGAACGCACTCTGTGCTAACAACAAGGACATCCCCGAGACTGTCCAAAGTCACACCTGTGACTACTCCACCAGCTGAGGCTGAGTGTGAGAATCAACCAGGAAAGGTTGAATCAGCTGCCGAAGAATCAGAGCTGGAAGAAGACCTTGACCCTGTTAGAGATCTGGATCCTAAAGACCACCCTGAGCTGCAGTCTTTACTGGCAGAAGGTTGCCCCTGTAGGGCAGACTTCAGCAGAGGTCAAAGAGAGTGTCCTACTCTTGAAGTTCTTCGCCAACAGGTAGCTTCCCCGCTAGAAGGGCAAGAGCCAGGGAAGCATAGGTTGAACTGGGAAGATTCCCTCTTCTACAGTGAACCTACTGAGTGTATTCCAGGGGACAACAGAAGACATATAGTGCCTCTGGAAAGCAGACAACAGTTCCTACAGTTAGCCCTTGAGGTTCCTTTGGCTGGTCACTTGAGTTTCAAGAAGACTAAGGAAAGGCTCTCTCTATATTTCTACTGGCCTAAGTTGGGGTCTGATATAGATAAATTCTGTAGGAGCTGTCACACTTGTCAGATATCTGGCAAGAGTGGAGCCAAGAATGTGGCACCCTTGGTGCCTCTCCCAGTTGTGGGAGTTCCGTTTGAGAGGGTAGGAATCGATATTGTTGGTACCTTAGACCCTCCAACCTCTTCAGGCAACCAATTTATATTGGTTGTAGTAGACCATGCTACTAGGTATCCTGAAGCCATACCTATGAGGACAGTTACAGCTCAGGCTGTTGATAAGGCCCTACTTGGTATTTTACCAGGATAGGTTTTCCTAAGGAAGTAATCTCTGACAGGGGATCCAATTTTATGTCCCACTACATGCAGGCCATGTGGAAAAACTGTGGAGTGACTTACAAGTTCTCAACTGCCTACCATCCTCTGATGAATGGATTGTTAGAAAGGTTTAACCATACTATGAAGAGCATAATAGGTGCTTTAAAGGAACCCCTTAGAAGAAAATGGGACCTTTTACTGCCATGCCTTCTATTTGCTTATAGAGAAGTCCCTCAGGAGGGAGTTGAATTTAGTCCCTTTGAGCTTCTCTATGGTCATCCAGTTAGAGGTCCATTGGCTCTAATTAAGAAGGGGTTGGAGAGTGCTCCTTCCCCCAAGCCAGTGAGAGTCCCTGACTATGTGTTAGGTCTTCGAAGGAGAATGACACACATGATGACAAAAGCACCAGATAACTTAAAAGCAGGTCAGGCTCTGGTGAAGAATTGGAATGACCAGAAGGCCAACATGGTTGAATTTATTCAAGACCAGCTAGTTTTAGTTATGGTTCCTACAAGGCAGAGGGCCTTACAGGACACATGGATAGGACCTGTCAAGGTGTGGGAAAACTTGGAGAGGTCAACTATCTAGTGGACTTAGGCAATCCTAAGGATGCTTCCAGGGTCTTACACACCAACCGCCTAAAGGTTGCTACTAGCTTCAGCTCAAGAGGAGGAAGAGAGTGAACCTCTGCCTGATCTCCTGAGGGGACAACCTTTACATGAGAAAATAGAAGGAGTTAATCCCTCTTCTAATCTGACACTGCAACAACAGGAGGAGTGTAAGTTTCTGTTAAATCAGTTTGCCTCCCTGTTTTCACTATCACCAGGCTTGTCCCCTTGGTGCCAGCATGATATATTCACTGGTGACTGTTTACCTATTAAAAGCAGATGTTACACGATGTCAGATAATGTTAGAACCCACATAAAGGAGGAAGTCAACAAGATGCTTGATCTCGGGGTAATAGAGCCCTCTACAAGTCCATGGTCTAGTCCAGTTTTACTAGTACCAAAGGCAGCATCCAAGGAGTTGAGATTCTGTGTGGACTATAGAGCTCTTAATACAGTCATAAAGACTGATGCCCATCCTTTACCTAGGACAGATATGGTGGATAAACTTGGTTCAGCCAAGTACCTCAGTACATTTGACCTAACGTCAGACTATTGGCAAATAGCCCTGACAGACAATGCCAATGAGAAAAATGCATTTTCGACCCCAGCTGGCCTCTATCAGTTTAAGGTAATGCCTTTTGGACTAAAAAATGCACCTGCAACATTCCAAAGGATTGGTAATCAAGTTCTAAATGGAATGGAGGAATTCTGCATGGCATACTTGGATGACATTGCAGTGTTCAGCCCTACTTGGAAAGAACATGTTGACCACTTAGGATATGGTTTGCCGGCATTGAGCAGGCCCATCTGTCCATAAAGGCAAGCAAATGTCAAATTGGTCAGAGTAAAGTGGTCTACCTTGGACATGAGCTAGGAGGAGGTGAAATAAGGCCTTTGCCTAGCAAAGTACAAGCTGTACAAGACTGGGTCACACCTACTACTCAAACCCAAGTGAGAGGCTTCTTAGGTCTTACTGGTTATTATAGGAACTTCATTAAGAACTATGGGTCGATAGCTTCTCCCTTAAATGTAGTCTCCTCGCCCAAATTTCCTAAAAAGGTCAGATGGAACGAGGAGTGCAGTAAGGCATCTGAAGGACTTAAGAAAGCCCTTTGTCATGCTCCAGTCCTAAGAGGTCCTGACTATAGCCAAACCTTCATTGTGCAGACAGATGCCTCCAATACAGGTATAGGTGCAGTTTTGAGTCAGCTTGATGAGAAAGATAGGGAGCACCCCATCTGTTTCATCAGCAGAAAGCTGAAGGAACCAGAAACAAGGCGGGCAGCCATTGAAGGAGAATGTTTTGCTATTGTGTGGTCACTGAAGAAGTTTAGACCATACTTGTATATATCTACTTTTGTGATTCAGACTGACCACCAACCCATAAGATTGTTAATGCAGATGAAAGGGAAGAACCCTAAACTATTGAGATGATCAATCAGCCTCCAAGGGTTTGATTTTACCACTGAACACAGGTCAGGGTGTAATCACCAAAATGCTGATGGTCTCTCCAGAATGTTTGACCGACTGGAGTAAGGAGATTCATCCAGGGGTGGATTCAATCCTCCTGTCCCTTAGTATGAGGGGTGAGGGGGAGACGAATGTTTGGGAGAATTCTCAGAAATGTGCTTATTTCCCTTCACCTTAGAGACCCCCAGCAACTTTGCTGGATTTTGAGGACTTGTTTTTTTTCCCTTGGAGAGAGTGTGAGCCTTTTTTCCCACTCAGGTATTTTGATGTGTGTTTTACTCGTGTGTTCTTTGGTTATGGAGTTTTAGGTATTTCAAAGGTCACCATGGCTCGAGGTAAGACTGAAAAATTACACTAGTTGACACCTGATATGATGAGAGTGGACGATCCATAGAGAAGGTGGGGACATTTAAAGAAAATGTAGAGGTGGATTAAATTACTGGGGGAGTTGAAATAGAGTAAAAAAGAACGAAGGAAGGACCGGGAGCTAGAGTGGGAGTTGGAGTTTGCTTGCGTCTGTGACTGCAAAGGATTCAAGGTTCGGCTCTAGGGCCTTGGTCTGGCAAGGATGAGCTGAGACCTGATGAGTTGCAGGAAAGGAGCTTGCAGGCTGTGAGTGTGGGGGAAGAAAAATCCCAAGGACGAGACAGCCTATCCAACTTACAGGGAGTCAAAAAATCATTTATATGGTGAGTATAACAAATAAATAAATAAAATACCTTCTGCAGAATAATTGGCAAGTTGTCAGATTTGGCACAAAGCAGCATTTCATTAACCTTTGCGATACCAAAAGGTTAATGAGAAAGCAGAATCTTAACTGAGTCTAAGATGTTACCTTCACCGCAGAGTGTTAAAATATAATCAGCCATCCGATGATAAATGAGAAAGGGAGAGACATAGAAAATAAATTGTAAACCAAATGTTTTTTTATATATTGTTATAATAAGCACCAAATGCAGAAATCAAACAAATCAGGTACATCATGAATGCCATACCAGAGAAAATGTTGATTTGCACGTGTACTTTAAAATAGTTGTTTCATGTGTGGTGGTGTCTGTGCACAACAAGTTATGTAACAAAAATGACTGATTCCAGCTGATGGGGTCACTTATATAAAATTCATAATTGCGAAAGTATGTGGCAGTCTTTATTTTGTCTCTGGAAATGAACACATTGAGGTAATAAATGATGGTGTTAAGCTAAAGGTCCAGAATAAAAAAGTAAGATTAGCAAAGTTGAATGGAAAGGCTACTTCTTCCTATACAGCACTGATATCCTCACAGTATGTCATATACATTATGTTTCCTGCCTTAATAAAATCCCAACCATTTTTTTTTTAATGAAAGTGTACTGGAAAGGGACTCATATTCGTGAGCTGGAGATTTGTGAGGTTACAGATTGCTTTGAACGAGGCTTGAGATTCATCTTATTATCATCTATGCTTCCACTGCGCAGTTCCCATATTTCTGTGAAGGCCTCATAGCCAACATACTGCAATTGTGCAATACCCAAACAGTGTTGGGATGAGATCTCAATCCCTGGGGCGCTGAGAGCCTCTCTAAAAGTACTAAACATTATTGACAATGGTGCATTCTCAAAATTACATTGAAAGTGTTCATCTTGTTCTCTTCTTTCCAAAGATTCCTGAACAGTGTTGAAGACATCCTTGCTCAGGATACAGACCCCATTTGCATTTCAGACAAGGTGGCTATCTCTCTTATTATATGCAAATGTATTCCTCGAGACATTAATAAGAGTGTCCATGCACTGTGACATAGTACCAGGGGATTGCTGCATAGGAGACTTTGAAGCTGCTCTTCAGGAGTTCTTCCAAATAAAGGTTACAAGAATGACCAAAAATTCAGATAAATACCACACGGCTGACTCACATAAAGAGAAACCTCAAGCTGAGAGTCGTGTAATGGAAAACAAAACTGCTATGATTGAAAGTGCTTTTATATCTTCTGGGGAAAATCTCATCTATGTGAACTTCAACTGAGA
The DNA here is from genome assembly GCF_040938575.1 of Ambystoma mexicanum. Classification (NCBI taxonomy): domain Eukaryota; kingdom Metazoa; phylum Chordata; class Amphibia; order Caudata; family Ambystomatidae; genus Ambystoma; species Ambystoma mexicanum. The sequence goes on along the minus strand of NC_090935.1, from coordinate 1,398,497,465 downwards.
TAGAATATAACTCAGTCAGTTGAGATTGTGACACTTAAAAGGAAACTGGCATGACAAAGCCTGTCAAACTAAAGAAGAATTACTTAAATATAATAGCATAACAACAACTGCAGCTATCTCTAAACATAATAATGGCCTGGTAACCTGTGATTAAGACATTAAAACAATGTCATCAGTTCTACTGGTATTCCTAATCCATTTCCAAGAAACAGTCTCATCTTCTGACACCGAGGTCAATTGCAAATTAATGAACATATGCCTTAATTAGAAATGAAATGATGTTATTAATAAAGAATTTTAGTTAGCCAATGGTATTAATGCTATTAGGAATTCTTCATATTATTTAATAGCGTACTTGCTCCAAAGCTGTACATACTTTTCTAGAACTTTGCGGATATCGACTCATTAGAATGTCTATTCGCACCCGGGGAAGGACCTTAGTCAATCAGGTGGCTGGAACAGCAGGCGCGAATACACATTCTTTGCCTGCTGTTTCCAGCCACCCAAGGCCCTTCCCCGGGTGGTGCCATCTTTTTTTTTTTAATGTGGGTGTGCCTCAAGCCTCTACCTGTTGCCTTCCCACCCCCAAAACAAACCATACCGTTTACTCACCCCTCTCCTTTTCCCCATGACAGCGGCCATCTTTTTTTTCTTTTCTCAGGAGATTAGAGTCGTGCAATAAGCACAGCCAATTTCCAGAGGACAACGTAATACGCTGTTTGCACCCTGGATAAACCCCAGGGGGGATTGCTTTCCCCCCTGCATCAGTGGGCAGACATGGGCGTTAACAGCCCACACACCTCGCTGAGCCCCACACTATGATCAAGCCTACCTTGGCTTGGGCCGTTACTGCCATGTCCACCCGCTGATGCGGGGGTGAAAGCTATATTCAGATTTATAGATTGTGGTTCTGCAAAAGTCAGAAAAACATCTTGCGAAGGTGACTTGTTTCAATCCCCCATCTCGAAATTAACCAATATTGAAAGTAATTTGTTTGAATACTAGAAGCCAGTTTATTCTCAATATTACCCTCATTACTCAAACAGGTAAAGGCAGGAATGTATGTATAGGATTCTCTCCAAAGATATCACCTAGTCTGCATGTATTTGTATATATATTTTATTGTGTTTTATATAGTGCCATAACCCAAAGCGCTGTACAATTTAAAAATAAAGTACGCTAAAAAAGTAAACGTAAGTAAACATCAAAACCTCAATGCTGGTAGCAGGCAATCACGGGCCTATGTATGAGGTAAGTTTTCAGAGAAAGACGGAAAAGAGAATAAACAGTGATAGCGCGAATGGGGATTGGGAGAGCATTACAATGTGAAGTAGCAAGAAGCTGAAAGGACTGGAAACGGGACTAGGCACATGGAGGACGGGGACAATTCAGTGTAAAGAGACAGGAAGAATGGAGAGAGTGAGATGGAGTGTAGAAAGATACATGTCAAGCATTTGAAGATTAAGCAAAGAAAGTGAAATTTGAGTTGAGAGAGAAATGGTAACCAGCCAAGTGAGGCAAGTGAGGAGGAGATAGAATCTTGATGAGACAGAATAGAGGAACAGAGGAAATATAGATTGATTTCAAAGGAGCAAGATGAGAACACGGGAGACCAAATAGAGTGGTAGAGCAGTAGAAGAGTCATGAAAAGATTAAGGAAGAAATAAGAAGTTTATTAGCTTGAAAAGTGAGGAAAGGACGAACTTTACGGATATTATAAAGATGGAAATGACAGGAATGAGAGGTTCGAGAGATATGTCAGTTCACAGATGAAATATTAGTCTCTTCCTCATTAGGGTGACCATTGATTCTTTACCCAGACAAGACGTTTGATTGGCTATCATGAGCGTCACCTTCTGCGACTAGAACAATTTGATTTAGGCCAGTCTTTCATTGGCAAAACCAAAGTACTGTAAAGCAATAAAAGAGCTGCAGTTTTTGCTAAATGGTGCATTTCCCTATTACCATACAAAAGGAACCGAAGCAGAGTTTCCCTTTATCACGCCACATTTTTTTTTGGCACTGTAACCCCTTCTGTCTATTCTATTTTGCATTTAAAATATCAAAGGTACCTAAATCACTGCTCTGGAGTCAGAACTGTCACCATGTGCAGACAATGGGTATCATCACGGGTTGGGTAGAGGCGCACAAATGCAGCAGTAATGCTATTACCGCCGCATTACTGCTCTTCCCAATCCGAGTTTTCTGCAGAAAGTTGGTGGCTTTTTGCTGGAGGTAAAACTCTTCACTTTCTGCCCATTTGCAGCACTATTTGTGCTATTTGTGCCGGTGGTAATAGTGCCAATACTGCCCCATGGAGTCCTATGGACTCTTAATAAAATGGGGAGTAACAGCTTTACCATAACTCGGAAACCAGTGCTAATAGCGCTGTACACAGTTGCAGTAACGCTATTTGCGTTTGGAGGTATCCTAGCCGATATACAGCCGGGAAACCACCATGGCTCTGATGAGGCCCAATACCTTGATTTAAGTTGAGGATTCTGCTAACACTAAAGTTTACACACTAGAGGAAACTGTTAAATATGCAACATTTAGGATTACTTCCAACTTCTGCACTCTTTGCAACAATGGTGTTAACTGAAAATAGGCAGTTTTAGGAAATATCGCATGCTTTTGCAGTTTTGCAATCATTCTGATTATTGCCATTTAAGAATTCCGTGTGTGGTTATTACCATCAATTACAAGCCGAAAACCTAATTGTGTGCCTCCAATTTTTACCTAAAGAAAGTAGTACCTATCTGTGGCTTGCTGCAGTTTTACTTGTATTACTAATGCCTGTGCACCATATCTGGCACCATATCAGCATTTTGTATGGCAAGGGACTACATTGCTCCTGGGCTAAAGTGAGATCTGAAACATGTCACGCACTTGTGGCACAATAAACTGGAGTCATTTGCGAAGACCTTAGAGAAAGTCTGTGCGGCCGAAACAGATTTCCCATCCCACACTTCCCGGCTATTGTCATCTCACAAGGACATCATTTAAGACAACATCAGAGGTTTGTCTCAAGGTTATTTCTTCTATAAAAAAAAAAGAAACGAATTGGCCTCTGCTTGATGGCCCCCGCGTTCTAGAGAGTCGCTGGAACTATGAGGTTATCGAGCATGCTCTTACGTGTGAATATGTGGGCGGGCAAGGGGAGCAAGATGCTATCGCCAGCAGCTTTTAACAGCACAGGCAGACAAAAATGCCTTTCACGCATGACTGGCCAGAGCCCTTTATGAACTTTCAGAGCTGTCACAGGAAGCAAGCCATTTCATGAACAAAGGACAACTGCTTCCTCCCCTGTCAGACGTTATCTTTCCATTCCGAAGTTGCTCCATATAAACATGAATACAGTTTTATTAACGTGTCATTTATGGTCTCTCCTCCCGAAGCAATTTATAAAACGTGTTTTGTTCTAATTATGTTTTGTTCGAATATTTGTTTGTGTTGCTGCACATTAACCTTATACGAAATAATTCGCAGTTTCCATGATTTTTTAAAATTTTATTTATGTACATTGTGCAATTATACCTTTCAAACCTGACGATGAAGCCGATTGCTGCTTCATATTTGGAGTATTTCTGTGCAGCGCCTGGGATGAATAGAAACATTCGCAACCATTCCATTAACAGTCACAATGCCCGAGAACTCCATGCAGCCAAAGAGCCTGAACATGGAGAGACTGTGTTTTTCATCTCTTCTCGAATGCAATCAATTTCTTAAGGTCAGGAATCGTGTTGGAAATAGCAAAACAGATTCTGTTTCAATGACTCCATTTACCATCATCAAGTGAATGCGGTGTAGTGCAAATGCTTGACTGAATGCCGTGTAGGGCGCACGGCTGCTCGCTGATTGATTTACGCGCACTGTTCAGGTAAACAATTTGGAAGCTGATAGGAGACATGACAGAAATTCAGCCCACAGAACATGTGATCACGTGATTCTGCTAGGAACAAAGAACGTGCAGTAACCATGTGACAGCATCCCGCGGCTCATTTAGTTCCATGTGTAACGTGCTCGTTGTTATTATGGCAGTAATCACTGGCTTTTCAAAAATAAATAAGTGGATATTGTTGGGGGTCGCTTGCCATGGTCGTCCGGCAGGCGCCCCTGGGTGCTATCTTTGTGAGCATGAAACACGCCCACTCTCTGTGGGGGTTGGGACCTGCCCTGGACATCCGGCAGGGCCCCTGGTGCTATGGGACATCAGTACCATGCACTGGGGTCACAGCCTGCCAGGCCCCTGACCGTGCGGACATCGGCTGCCATCCTGGCATGCGGGTCCCACGGCATCAGGGCATGCAGGCCTGTGCCTCCACGGGTAAACCTGCTGCCTACATCAATAATGAGACACAGACTCAATCGTTCCTCTTTGGGAGTCTGCAGCCGTTCTGTCTCATGTGCCTGTAGGAGCTCCTTTTATTAGCTTGGGCCATGACAAAGTCATGGCCCCTCTTAAAGGGGCAATACACCTGGGAGGAACACATCCCCTTAAAGGGGCAATGCACACATTGGGAGGGTCACCCATAACACTCCTCCTTTTTCATAACAAACAGACAAGCGTGGCTAAACATACTTGCGTCCCACTGGTTACAGAACGACAAACTGCTTCTTACTTCAGACCCTGCTGGACAACCAAACGATAAGCTATAACATGGCCACATACATAGCTAACTCAAAATAATTACAAACATAACACCAACCAAGTATAAACCTGCTCCGTGGGGAAAAAGTCGCGGGGGTGAGCTGCCGGTGGAATGTAGGCAGTTCCCCACAGTTTACAAGACCCTTTGTTAACCTGGGGTTCGAACCTGCAATCATTAACAACCGCCATGGTCTGCGGCTGGCGCTATGTACCTCTCGTAAGTGCGGGGCCACCGCTTCACTTTATGGTTCATTACTGAGACCACTTTAAGCATGTTACTAATATACAGGTCCACAGCAGCAACGCACCGGATTACAGAGTCCTCTTTAAGCAATCGCAGGATATCATTTCGCCTACTACCGGCGTCAGTTCAGGAGTCACTTCTCGGGTCCAGGTCCAGTGATAGAACAGTCCATGGCCGGCAAAGACGCACCTGGCGGATGCCAGGGGCCACATCGGCCTCGTTCCCTGATGTTCAGAGCAGAGCAGCGGGACACCGGTCACCGGGCATCCGCGCTTCTCCTCGTGCTGTTGGTGGGACACGGTGCTGTTAATCGGGCACGGGGTGACAGGTCATCACCTGCCCCTTCTCCGGTGATGTTCCCCAGTCCGAAGTGTCTCCTTCCACCAGGATCGCACAAAGGCGCACCAGCACCCATGCTGAGCTGCGTCTCACTTCTATCCTGATGCACTGACCCCTGGGGTTGGGGTCCAGGGCTTCCTGGTCTGCTGGTCAGTCACACGGTTCTTCAACATCGTGGCATGCAGGGTGTCCTTGGTGACACGCGGTCTGGGGCCACCAGTCTGGCAGGCAGGGTGGCTCTTGTTCTGCTGGCACTGTGCTGGGAGATGACCACCTCACTGTGGGTCGGCCTTTCTTTCTTCTTGTTGTTACAGTGCCCCTTCCTTGTCCAGCTGGCAACGCTGAGCTGGATTCGCGTCGCCGGTGCATCGTGGGAGCCACCCTATTGGATCCCCTGACAGCACCTAGCGCCCCTTCCTCGGAGTTGGGGCCCCATACTTTGTTCAGCTCTGCAGCACCCAGAACACTGGTCGTCCCGGTACTCATGACTGTGAACCGTGAGTGGCGTGAGGGTGAGAGTCCCACATTGGCCATGGTGAGGCCGTGGTTGGCGCTGGGTCGATGCCATGCTTCAATGGTACAGGGCAGTCATTGGTGCACAGAGTCATTCGTCCCTTCCGTGTAGTGCAACCCACTCAGGTATCCTGTGCTCAGAGTAACGATGTGGTGCTGGCGGATTAATACTGCCCTGCGGCTAGTGTCGACATGGCATACGTGATCGCTCACATTCCTCTGGACTGAGTGGACTCATCCCGACCTGCCCAGTTCACAGCTTCTTCATGGGAGTGTCACGGTCAACATCAACTCCTTGGTCCTCAGAGGGTCCAGTGGGGACTTACGTGGCAAGGTGCCGAGGCCCCTTGCAGGGCAGGCACGGAGTCTTCCTTGTTGGTTTGTCCTCTCTCTCAATGGTACTGTTATTCCGGTGTATAATGCACAGGGAGTAGGACAGTGAAATGACCCGGAGTACACTGCACAGGGCGTGGGATGCTGAAATGTTCCTGCTCGGGTTCTGATGAGCATGAGGGAAGAAGTCCCCAGTTGAGCACAACATGGCTATCCAGTTGCCACCTATGGTGCACTGGGATCATTTCTTTTTCAGGCAGGAGCACGCACCTGTGGCAGTGCAACACTCCTGACTGGATGAGGCTGGGGAACACTCGTGGCCGGACGATGCTGGTAATGATGCACTGAGAGTGGAGTGGGCAGCCACACGTTTATTGCTCAGCTCCTCTCGCATGGAGGCATGGAGCACTTCCTTGTTGGCTCCACTAGGCTGGGCTCATTGAAAGGGGCCTTTTGTTTTCAGGGCTCCGGCGCTGGGCGCTTCTACGAGTCACCGCCTCCAGGCCTGGGTCCTCTTGAGCTTCCTGCGGTGCTGGTTGTAGCCTGGTTCTCGGAGCTCGCCTCCTGCACTGCTATAGGCCCTGGGATGGTGCCGGGGAGCTTCGGCGGTGTCACGTCACCTGACAGTGTCACCGTGAGCCGGGGAACCCACCTCCCAAACTCTGCTCCCAAACGGAGCACCTCGTACAGTTCACCGCCGGGCCCAAGATTTGTAGAGGGCCCTGCACACCGTCATTGATGCTCTGACATGGGGCAAGATGTCACTGCACCTTCTCTTCTCCAGGCAAGAGTGCGCACGCATGGTAGTGGGTCCCTTGTAACAGGGCAGTGCTGGTAGTGTGGCGCTGGGAGTGGTGTGGGCAGCCCCATGTCTGTTAATCAGCTCTCTCATGCAGGAACAGTATCCACACTGCTGGCCCTGCGGATGTGACACCCCTGTCCCTCTCACCATTACTGGTGTCTTGGATAGCATATCAGGCGAGGCAAACACTTTTCCAGCAGTCACCCGTTTTTTCCTTTATGTTGTGGAAATGGTCATGGGTGACCCAGCACAGCGTGGAGGGTGGGGGCAAACTCCTCCTCATTTTCCTCGCACCGACGAGGAGTACTTGGTGTTTCACCCAGGGGGCTGCAGGTGAAATGACCTCCGCTTCCACTCGGAGCACCGCAGCAATGCTCACGGCAGTACCACCTTTTTTCTTTGTCTTTTTTTTTCTTGCGACCGCCAGGCCCTGGATTCTTGTGGGGGTCCGGCAGCTGCACCACATGAGGCAGCACCGCCGCCCGCAGGCCGGAGACCCATACGGCATTAACCTGAGGTGAGAGCAGGCGATCCTGCTGCCCAGCACCCCGGGACCTGGATGAGGGCTGCTGGCGCCGCTCACCTGCCGTGTCAGGTCATTCTTTTCCCCCGCAGGAGATCGTCACTGTCACGGCATGGGTCTTGCAGGCCCTCCCTCTGTGCAGCACGGCGGGGCTTGGATGTCCCCTCTTCCTCGCGGCGGCGGAAGCCGCAAGGCATTTCCGTTTTTCTTTCTTTTTTTTTTGTTGGTTATGTGGCGGCGGGCCCGGCAGCGGTTGGGCTGGCTCCCTCCCCATCAGCAGCCAAGATGCCATCGGGGCAGGATGGCTCCCTCCCTGGCCGCACGAGCACCCTCCTCCCAGAGGGCCGCAGCCAGGGAGGACCCACCTGCAAATTTCTTTTCAGAGGTCTTCCATTCGTCTCTCTCTGCCTGGGGCCAAGGCAGCACAACCCGTCGGCTCTCGGTGAAATGCCGCCGGGGCTCTGTCGACAGTTTTCTCGGTGGGGCATCATGCTGCGGGGCGGGATGTGGGCTGGATCCTCCACTCTCGGGGCCGCACCAACCTGGTTCTTACGGTGGAAATGCTGCAGGGGTGTTTGCGCCTCACCGCGGGGTGGCCCGGGCCCACATCGCTCACGCTACGGCGGTGAGGCGCAGGCCAAACTGGACCCGCAGTGGGGTCGGATGCTCTTCTCCCCCCCCACCACCCACTGGCAGTAGGGGTGGGCATGTGGAATCGTAGCCTTCGTTGCCATTAATGGGGGTCACCTGCATGGTCGTCTGGCAGGCGCCCCTGGGTGCTATCTCTGTGAGCAAGACACAGGCCCACTATCTGTGTGGGTTGGGGCCTGTCCTGGACATCCGGCAGGGCCCATGGTGCTATGGGACATCAGTACCATGCGTTGGGGTCACAGCCTGCCAGGCCCTTGACCATGCGGACATCGGCTGCCATCCTGGCATGCGGGTCCCATGGCATCAGGGCATGCAGGCCTGTGCCTCCACGGATAGGCCTGCGGCCTAACTCAATAATGAGACATGGACTCAGTCGTTCCTCTTTGGGAGTCTGCAGCCGTTCTGTCTCACGTGCCTGCAGGAGCTCCTTTTATTAGCTTGGGCCATGACAAAGTCATGGCCCCTCTTAAAGGGGCAATACACGTGGGAGGGACACATCCCCTTAAAGGGGCAATGCACACATTGGGAGGGTCACCCATAACAGATATAACCTTTTATTTCATTCTTTCGTAACATTTGTTCAAAACCACAAGGCATCGTGGGAAAGAAACTCACTGTTAGAGGGTGCCAAAATTCTAGGTCAGCCCTTGTTTTTGGCACTCCCCCACACAGTCCAATATCTAAGTTGTATTCAAATGCGCATTTCATAGAAAAGGGAAGCTTCCTCTCGAAGCATTTCTGACTGCATTCATTTTAAAATTAATGTTATCCTTTATTATCTAGAGCACAGAGGCAGTATGTGATGAATTGCCCTCTACCCGCTATGGTGATTAGAGGCATACTCAGTAGAAACATTTCAGCAACAGATACATATCCATAATCTCATTAAATACCTCAAAATATGATGACAGAAATTCAAACTAATATTGTATTCAGGTCACACACTCGCTTAAAATCCAGTCAAGTTCAAGCTAGTGGGTGCTGCTATTAGCGTGATTGAATCCATGGGCCAAATTCACAAAGGCCTTTTTCAATGGGAACACCCCGTTAAACACGCTTTGTAAATCGCCACTAAGTGTTCGTCCAACATCACTGATGATTATATTATGTAATCTCTTTGTATTTCCAGCATTTCTATTAAGAAAACTAGTTTGGTGATCTAAGTTGATTTCAATAACACTAGTATGGGAGATCGTATTTAGTCCATATTAATGTGGGTGCCTAATGTTTATCACATATCCAAATAATGAAAGTGTATATATACATATCATTAGAGAGATCCATGAAGAAAAAGAGTTTTTTTTTGTAATAGAATTGACGGAAATACTAAGAGAGTGAAGGATGTCATGAACAGGGATGATGAACTAATAGATGGTCTCTTTTAAGCTAATTGCAGCATCCACGACCATGGAACAGGACTGGACTTCTGGAGAGACAGTATGATGATATGACTACTGCCAGTGGCCTCACGAGAAGTCAGTATTGGGTGGGAGGGGAATCAGGGGGAAAAAATACAACATGGTTGAGCGGAGTTGTGGCACATCAAATAAGGGTCAACAGGCCAAACTGGTTTAAGTAAACCTACATTTTACCAATCTGGTTAAACACAGTGGGCCTCATTACGACCCAGGCGCTAACGGGTTAACAGCACCGTAAAAGGCTGCGGCGCCGTTATCCTATTATCACCTAATTACGAGGTCCCTTTGCGGGACCCGACCTTATCGGCTGGTTTTACCAGCCGTTAAAGTAGGGACCCGCAAAGGGACCTTGGTGCTAAGTACGGTGCCGCAATTTGCGGCACCATACTTAGCACCTTCCCCATTCCCATTGAGCCCTATGGGGCAAAAATGGGAATGGGGAAGGGCCATGGAGGAAGGGGGAATTACTGCACCGCCAACCTTGTAATGGGGTGGTAATTCCCCCTTACTCCATGGCGGAGTCAGTAACTTACCGGCATGGACCATGGTGCTAATAGCACCATGGTCTTCCGCCAGGTTCGTAATGTGGCCCAGTGTCATTAAGGATGTTCAGAGTAGGTTTAATGTAATACGTTTTGCATCAACTTAATATACATCCCAAAATGTTAGCTCATGTTCAACAGTTGCAACAATGCCCTTGCAGCCAGCAAGAGACTACATTATTTTACTTCTAGCAGATAACCCTCCCAGCACAGCTTCAAATAATGCGCAGTTCAAAGTTGTATTTAGCAGAAGCGATATCACTTCCGGCTCAGCTATAAATAATAGCTAGTCAAAAATAGTCAGTTTAACAGAAGAGATATCCCTCATACTTCAGTTTCAAATGATAGTCAAGGACAGTCTGTTTAACAGAATAAATATCACATAAAGGCGGCAAGTACAGGGGGAATGGAGGCAACTGCTCTCTTGGTTCTTTCGCAATGGTTGCAGGAATCTCACTTTGCCCCCATAGAATTGTTTGCAGTTTTAGTCTCTGGGTTTACACCCCAGTGGCGGGTGGTGAATTATTTAGTTTGAGAGCTGTAAATATTTCCCCAAATCTGTCAGTGTGATGGAGTGTATCGAGGGAGCCCAAACCAATCAATTGGTGAAGGGGGTCCCACCCAGAGAATGGGCCTCATTACGACCCAGGCGTTAAGGGTTAACGCCGTCGTTAACCCTTAACGCCTATTCTGATTTTAACGGCTGCTCTTAGCAGCCGTTAAAATCCATGGCGCTAACCTGCCATAATGCTAATTACGCCACCGTAATTTACGGTGGCGTAATTAGCGCCTTCCCCACTCCCATTATGCCCTATGGGGCAAAAATGGGAATGGGGAAGGGAAAATGGGAAATGGGGATTTACCGCCCCACTCACCTTGGAATGGGGCAGTAAATCCGCCATCCACCATGGTGTAAACATAGTTTACACCATGGTGGTAAAGTTGGCGCAATTAGCGCCTGGGTCGTAATGACCCCCAATGTGTTTAAATAATGGCTTAAAAAGGTGCAAAAATTGGGTAAAATGCCAAACAGTTTGCAATAGGTTTTGTACAGTAACACATGAAAAAATCCAGTCGATGCAAGTCACCAACAGTGGAGAGGAGCATTTCGCCAACACATTTCTGGTTGCTTTTGCCCACAATGTATGCCAGTATAAAAACATGTTCTCACTGGCTGCACCTATACATTTCCATGCTCGCTGCACCAATATATGCCAGTATTCCCTATAAAGCACATATTCATTTTTCCTTTACGCATAATGCCAGTAATGATACTATAAGAAATAATATCCACACGTAAGAACATACTCCAGTTGGCTTTGCCATTAAAAATGCCCTGCATCAGTATGAAAATAAGTCGAAATTGGCTGCATTAAAATGCCATTCTAACCATAAAATAAAACTTATCATGCTTGCATTATGAAAGATGAACAATACAAAATATCATGGCACAGTAAGAAATGGCTAGACTAGCTGCACCAAAATACCACTCTAGCTCCACAATAACACGAGTCATGCTTGCTTTATCAAAGATAATCAATACAAAATGTCACGTGACAGTAAAAAATGGCTAGACTGGCTGCACCAAAATGCCAGCCTAGCCACATAACACTTACCATACTTTATCAAAGATGCCCAACACAAAAGAACCTGCCACAGAAAGAAATGGCTAGACTTTGTGCATGCAAATTCCAGTTTCGCTACATAATTACACTTAACATGCTTGTAAAAAAATGCTATACTTGCCCTCTGGGTCCTCCAGCACCTCACACACACACACATTGTGATTAGGTGTGTATGTGAGGTGCTGGAGGGCCCAACTAGTGGGCATGGTATTTTTTACTAGGCCTCGATCTTAGATGGCCAGACACAAAATTACCATGCCTGCCCCCTGGGCCTCCCCAGCGGCTCTCACAGGGAGCTGATTTTGGCTGATGCACAACTCTCCCCTCCTGCCAAAATAAGCTCCACATCCCAGTACAAACACACAGGTACACACATTCACACAACCTTCACATGCAGCATGCAGTCCCTCCTTCACACGCACACCAAACATCATATACTTACTCATTACACACAATACAAGCATACACATATTTAAATTAACATGCTTTCTGTTCCAAGCCTGATGTTCTCTCACAGCGCTCCAGCTTCTGCATAGCAAGACCAGGAAGCAAAGAGCACTTCCTGGCTCGTGCAAATGCGTGCAAGAGCTGGAGCGCTGATGACGAAGTGGGAGGCTCTGTTTGTATGTGCGAGGAGGCACAATAGCGCTTCCCATCGCACATACAAACATGCAGGTCCGCAGCTAGCATCCCCAATGGGCCATTCAATGTTGGGGAAGCAAAATGTCCCTGGCTTCGCATGTCTCCTTGGATATGCAAGGCCGTGGAACAGAACTGTCAAACAGAAACTGGGTTTTCCTTTAACAGCCAAGGAGCGCTCACTCAGCTGCAAAAGGCAGTTGAGGTATTGCTCAGTGTTTACACTGGCCTGGCTTCTTGGCTCCTCCATAATGGGTGAGGGTGGCAATGGGTTTGCACCCTTTGCCAATTATGGAGAAGCCACCACTGGTACACTGTCAATTAATTTATGCACAGTGTCATTGTAGCTTGACATTAAATACTGTTGACTTTGAAGTCATGTACATGAACTGCACTGTTGTTAATGCAGTGATTCTGAACACATTAAGAGATCCTTAGACATGTCCTACATACGAAGGCTACCAGGGTAGCTCAGCAGTTTGAGTGACTGTTGCTAAGATGTTATATATTTAAAACTGGTTGTAAATCGTATGACTTTTTGCAATTCCTTTTAAAATTGCTAAAAAATGTGTTCAGCCAGGGGATGGGTTGGGGTGGGAGTTTGCGAATATTCAGGGTGAAGTGGTGGAATTTCTGCCCCTTACTGAAAATCAAATGCAGGCACCCATGAACCCACAAATTAATTTCCTAATAACTGCTATCAGCACAATAGAAGCATTTATTTGTGATTAAGCAGGTTGACAAGCATATAGCAGCTTTAAAAATATATCCTGTGATAAAACACAAAGGAAGGCGCACAAAAATCACAGGGTATCTGTGTGGTAGTCCGACAAAAAAATAAACACATTTTAAAGAAAACTAGTGAATGTAAGTTTCAGAGCGTTTGGAAACGTCGTATTGGGTTTTTTCTAGACAAGTGTAAGATGCACATTTGGAAAACAATAGTGTTCCCCGCATGTAAGTAGCCTGCCTTCAATAGTGATGGCCCCCACCCCAGTGATATTCGTGGTCCATTGATTCCCATAGCGTCCCTTTCATGCCAGAAGAAAGAAACCAATTTAAGCAAATAAATCCAGCAAACGTGCAAATGACAGGCTGAGAGAAGGAGCACCTTAAGGGTTCTTTGTCAGAGGACGGGAGGGGAGGGCACGTTGCCACCAATTGGGGGGGGAATTCAGCCAATAGGGGGGGCAATTGCCCCCCTATGCTTTCCTCTACGAATGCCTTTGCCTACTGCTCAGTAGGAGTATAGGGATAATTAGTGATTAAAACACCTATTCAGCCCTAGACTACCATTAAACCAGCAGTGATTACAACTTAAAGGTAACATCAAGCACAGCCTGACAGGTATATCTCATTCACCTTTTGTGGTAGTGAAGGCTGGAGGGAGCTGTTTTCTCAACAGGGGTTTGAGGTGACTGTAAGAAACCAAACAACAATGATATGATACGATATAATATGGCATTTATTGCATGCCTGTACACAAATGTTTCTAGGCCCCACAAGACAAGGGGGGGAGGGCATAGGGAGGACAGAACAAACAATCCTACTGGGCCTTGTGTCATTCGGATTGTGCAAGTGCGACAATAGAAGTGCAAGGGGGAGTTAGTGAAAGGTACCCAGTGAGACCCTGAGGGCACCAAGCAACCAGTCAGGGAGCTAGAGAGAGAAGGCAGAGGATAAAAGAAGGGTCTTGAGCAGCTTTCAGAACTTCAGGTGATCCGGCTCAAGTCTGAGATGAGCAGGAAGGCCATTCAACAGGGAGGCACCTGCTGAGGAGTGGGAGATATAACCCAACACTCTGGAGAAGTGTCTGAACCTCAGAGAGTTGGGGGTAGCTGAGCGAAGGGCTTTCGAAGGAAGGTATTTGAGGAGATAGAGTTGAATGCAGTGCAGGCCCCGGCTCCAGAATGCCTTGCGGATGATGCAGAGGGTCTTGAACTTGATCCTTGAAGCCACCGAGAGCCAGTGGAGGGATTTCAGGGATGGAAAGATATGGTCCCTAGGCTTGAGGCCAAGGATAAGTCTTGCAGTCCTATTCTGGATTAGTTGCAGGGGGCGAAGAGAAGAGGTAGGCAGGCAGATTGATAAAGAGGCTGTTGCAGTAGTCCGACCTGGGGAGAACCAGGGCTCTGGAGACAGTGTACTTCTGGGGGAAGGCGAGGAAAGGTAGAATACCTATGACGAGGTACAGCTGGAAGTGGACCTTTTTGCCAAGGCCCGTGATGTGAGGAGAGAAGGAGAGGGTGGAGTCAAAGATGACGGCAAGTTGTTTTGCCTGACAGAAAGGCAATGGTAGAGGGCCCAAGGAGCATGGTCAGAGTGAGAGAGGGAAAATGGGAGCAGGGGTTCCCAATTTGAAGGCTATCAATCTTACTGGCATTAAGGCAAACAATCATTGGAGGCGCACCAATCCTGAATTGCGGATGGACAGTCAGGAATGAGCAATTTAGGACTGGAGGTTGAGGAAAGCCTGAAAGCGAACTGAGTGCCATCTACATAACACTGAACGATAGAAGACAAGGTGGAGATCAGGTGGGCCAAAAAGGCCAGATAGATACTGAAGAGCCAGGGTGAGAGGATAGAGCCCTGGAGACCACATGCAGAGAGAGAGGTGGTGGAGAGAAAGGACCCAAGTTGGACCTGGGAAGGATGGCCCAGGAGAAAGGAGGTCAGCCATGCCAGAGCCTGACCCATGATGCCCAGGTTCACACAGAGGGTCTAATCACGACTTTGGCGGTAACCCTTAAATCCGGTGGTAGCGCTAATACCGCCGGATTTAAAGGTCCGCCAAATCAGGACTTCAGCGGATTTCGCCCCAGCTCTTAGCTGGGGGGAAATCCGCCGGAAATTCGTGCTATTACCGCCGGCGGGAAATCCGCCGGTGGTAAGAGCGCGAATTTTCCCCATTGAGCCCAATGGGGAATGGGGCATTCCCAAATGGGCTCAATGGGGAATGGGGAATTACTTTACCGCCGAACTAGTGATCTGGTGCTATTAGCGCCGGGGAGTTCGGCGGTAGGGCTATTACCGCCGGCGGTAATACCACCGGCGTTAAAGCCCAAGTCGTGATCAGGCCCACAGTCTGTTGATTAGGGTGGTCTGATTGACCGTGTCGATTAGCAGAGGAAAGGTCCAGGACGATGAGGGCAGAGGCAAACCTGGAGTCAAGGTTAGAGAGCAGATTGTCATGGGTGTTCAGGAGAGCAGTTTTCATACCTCTGGCAGCACTGAAGCCAGACTAATGGTCATGGAGGCAGCCAACAGATTCAATGTGGATCGTAAGCAGGGAGATGGCCAGCATTTTTCCAGGAGTTTGCCCAGGAAAGGAGTGATAGAGATTGGGCGATAGTTTTCCAGACATGTAAGATCGGCAGAAGGCTTTTTTTAGGAGGGGTGGACAAGGGAGTGCTTGAGGGGAGAGGGCAAGGATCCAGTGGTGAATGAGTGATTGCAGAAATCAGCCAAGGATGGAGCAAGGGTGGCAATGTGGTCCTTGATGCTTTTGGAGGAATGAGGGAGCAACTGATTGGACGACACTTTCATAGCTTGGACTTGTCTAGAGACTTTGTCAGGTGTAGTCAGAGCGAAGGAGGAGAAAGGAACAGGAGAGGAAGAGGTAGCCAAAGGGGGCCTGGGAGAGGTATAGGGAGAGGGAGAGGAAGAGGAAAGTAAGGACAGGATGCCCTGAGTTTTAGTGGTGAAATGAGAGGCCAGAGCTGTGCAGAGGGCCTGGGAGGGAACAGAAAAGGTGGCGACTGCAGTAGAATTGGCAAGCTCCTTGCTTATTTTAAAGAGCTTGTCCTTTCAACCATCTTGCACTTGAGATTCAGGGCGGCAAGGTCGGAGTCATACCAAGAGTTACATTTGGAGGTAGGTTTCAGATGGATTCTCATGACAGGGGAAAGGATGTCCAGAGTGTTGGAGATAGAAAGATAGAGATAGAAAGATGCATGTTAGAGAGGGCTGTGCCAGAGTGCAAGTCAGCCACAGGAGTAGGAGGAACAGATAAAGTAGAGGCAAAGGCGTCAACTGACACTCGCTTCATGGGTCGAATGACAGAGAAGGACTGTGGCAGTGCCGGGGAAGGCTTTTCTTGAGCGGCAAGAATTTTCAGGTGAGAGCAGAGCAGAAAGTGGTTAGTCCAATAGGGAGGAGTGTGAGAGGGTTGGAGAAGGGGATGTCTGAGGAGATGAGAACATTCAAGGTGTGTTTAGCACAGTGTGTCAGACCAGAGGGTAGAATGGAAAGGGAGAGAGAGTCGCAGAGTTTGCGGGAGTGCCCAGAGGATGGATTAGATGGATCCAGGTGGATGTTGAGGTCTCCAAGGAGGAGAAGTTGAGGTTGAGGCATGGAGGGAAGAAGAGAGGTCAGCCCATTCTGTGAGGGAGACCGAGACCTGGCCAGATGGCCTGTAGATGGTGGCCAAAGTCAGAGAGAAGGCAGAAGAGATTGAATGCTTGCAAATTTGCATTCAAAGGAGGAGTAGGCTTGAGTTTGAATGACAGAAGCAGGGACCCATTCCGGAAAGATCAGGCTCACTCTACCTCCAGGCCAGTTGGTTCTGGGCTCAGAGAGGATCTTGAGCCCTCAGGGAGGAGAGTGTTAAAACTCGTGACTGAGCTGGCTGTGAAACATGTCTTGGTGAGAGCTAGGACATCCAGGTCAAGGTCTTCGTGTAGGTGGCAGATGTCAGATGAATGTTTGAGAGCAGAGCGACAGTTGAGATTAGCTATGTGGAGCAGGTTGCCACATCTGAAAGACTTCCAGGGTGGGGTGCAGGAGTGGGCTACACCCAGTGGAGGTGGTAGAAGGCCCTGAGAGTGGGCAGAGTCAGTATACAGAGTTGGCATAGGGGCCAGAGCAGAGGTGGAGGAGGAATGAGGTGGCAGAGAGGCCAGAGAGGTATTAAGAGGAGCGGAAGGAGAAGGGAGGAAATTGATGAGATGCAGGAGACACCTATCAAGAAGGAGGAGATTGGGCTGACTTCCCTGGACCATGACAGTACCAATTAGATAGAGATTGATGATGGTCTTGGAGGAATGGCAGGGGGCCACGAGGACCTCCCTCCGGGTGCCACCACTAATGGGAGAGGAGGAGAAAGGAGAGAGAACAGAGACCATATGAGGGGTCCATAGGCCTGGAGAGGTAACGACAAAGAGGATGTCAGTGAGAGTCTGTGTGGAGGAAGTGCTGATGTGGGTATCAGTGATAGGGAGGCCTGGGTTGGAGACCAGGATATACCTCTTGAACGTTTTCCTTCCAGACTTTGTGAGAGGGATAGGATAGGAGATTGAGTTGCAGTTTGAGAAGATGGGAGAGACTGCACCACAGAGGATGCGACGAGGCAAGAAGGGAGAGTGATGGAGGAAAGAAGCACAGCCCACAGCCAAGCAACACAGGAAGCCCCAGAGGGGGAGGGTTCATAGAGAAGGAGGCACACAAGAGGCAGCAATCAGGCAGCAGTTCGGGCGACAGGGGGGACAGCACACTGAAAACACCTAGTTTTGACTTTCCTAAAAAGAGGGAAAAGGCCTAGTTTCAACACCAACAGTAATGCAAAAGGAAACATGAGTTTCCTAGAACACAAACTCCAAAATAAAAGGTATGTCCAATCAAGGGTCTTGGAAAATACAGATTTTTCGTTAAACAATACAAATGCAAGTAACAACCAGAAAGCACAAGAAAAAAATCCACTCTTGCAAAGAGTCCAAACATATGAACTCTTGTATAGTATGTAACTCTGGGTACTTGAGCAAAAGTGTTCAGGCAAGTAATTGCATCAATGTAACTGATCAAAGGAAATGTTTGGAGAACAAGAGAGAAAAGGCACTAACAAGTCGCTTGGGTCGCAGACAGGGGACCAGGGCACAGAGCCTCGAAATAGCAACTTGTTTTCATCTTAAGGATGTTTGACAGCATCAAACTGGAATTCTCGGTGCTTTAGCTGTGATCGAGAAAATGGTATGAGTCAATGTGATACTACTGGAAAACGGCGTCAAGTGGGCTTGAAGGTGAAGGCTCCCGAATGGTTGAGTCAATGTTCGAGGTGGCCAGTTGTTGTCATACAACTCCTCACATACCAATGGAGTCAGTGGCAAGATGATGGCTTCTGATGATCTGATTGAGTGCACACGAGAGTTCCAGTCGGTGCAATCCTGGTAGCGGTCATGGACAGTCAGTTTGAAGGTGCATGTTCCCAAAATATTGAGTTGGCATTCGACTTGACTGCTAGGTGATTCCTGCAGATCAGGTTCCTTGAGTTGTTAAGAGTCATTGGGTTGAGCCCTGTCTGAATGGCTAGAGGTGCAGTACATGGTTAGACGTTTAGAGAGTGCCAAAAGCAGCAACACAGGTTATATCTTGGTTTGAAGTGTGTCAGACATGGTTGAAGAGGTTTGAAGATGGTTCAAAGTAGCTATACACGATTCAAGCTGTTATTGGGTGTTCTGAGTGCAGTGAGTCCCAATTAATTCTAGGGAACTTGGCTGGCACTTGCAGGGGCACCTCCATGTCTACTGACAGGGTCATGGTCCTAGTAGAAATCAGGGTTTGAAACCTTAGTCCACAACAGTTCCCATCCACTGTTCACAGGACCTGGCTGGGGGGGGGGCAGAATTCTCCCTTGCTTTGGATGCATTTTCTCTTCACCTCTTTGGCAGAGAACTCTAAAATGTAATGCCCTACTCATATACTGCCAGTGGTGCATTTTCCTTCTTCCTGCCGTCCAAAGTAGAATCAATGAATGGGTGCAAGGTCCGTCCCTATAAGGCCACAATGTCACAGGGGATTGGCTCCAAGCAAGGCTGCTATTAGGGGTCAAATTGTGTTTTTGTAACAAATGACCCTTGCTTTCTTACATCATACGACGAGTGCATTGTTATGCAGGACGTAGAGGGACAGGAAGGAAGAGAAGAAAGAGAACCTCAACATAAAACCAAGGTGATGGAACCCCTTCTCGTGTCCACCATCCCTCGCTGTTTACTCTAACTCTACCCCTGCTATAAATATGTGAGGGCCCCTTTGAAACAAAGTTCCCAGGAGATCTCTTGGTGAGAGCTGATGTGCTCAGAGGGGAGGTATTACCTCTCCTACAGGGAATCAAAGACGGGCAGCTCACTGGACATTATCTCACTTGGGACAGTGGAGACACCAGGCTATACATGGATAAACATTGCCTTGGCATCACTGACCGGGGCTCACATGGTTGACACTTGCATGCTATCAGATTGGAGTGACTTTGAAAATGTAATATGACTTTGAAAATTGTTTTCTCCTATCTGACACCATACCATAACCAGGTATAGCTTATTCTTAGAGATTTCACTGCCAGCAGACTTATAAGGCAGTGATTATTACATTTTAAGTCTAGCTGCAATGGTTGAAATGCTACCTTGTTCTGAAGCGATTTAGTGTCCCAGCAGCTGTCATCAAAGCACATGTGACCTTTGAAACTGCTCTGTGATATTGAAGATCAGAGTATGCTGATCTTAGGAGACTCGTGCAGCAAGGGTGCATGGATGCACTATGCTTTTGCTATGGAGCCTTTTATGAAAGGGGAAGTCTGAAAAGCAGACCTCCCTTTCAGAAACAGAATTACGTGCATCATTGTATTTATCAATAAAAATGAAAAAAAGCCATGGCTATCACACCCTATCCAGATGGTTTCACGTCTCAGAGAAAGAGTGGATGCTATATTGGTCTGAATTTCTGTTATCATATTTAAAGATATAGTTTGGTTTAAATATGCATATTTATCTATTGTCGATCTTCATCTCCTGAAGATGGGACTAGCAACCAAAACACATAGAGGACAATACATCATATGCTGCCTCTGTGATCTACTAATGTAATAAATACATTTTGAGAATAGAACACTCAGGACTGCTTAGAGCGAAAATTAACATTTTTAGTGAAATGTGTGTTTTTATAAAACATTTTGATATTGGACTGAGAAGTGGATGTGCTAAAGGGTGTGCTGAACTTGCAACCCTGCAACCATGTAGTTCAGGGCAGAATTTCAGTGCAAAGCACTCACTGGTTTGCCTGTCAAACCCGTTGTACAATTGTTTTAGGTATATCCCATCTCAATGCATTAACATTTGAAACCTGTCCCTGTTGATGTATTCCAGGTGTTAAAAAATCAGTCTCAAAATAAACTTCCTATAGATGTGTTTATTATTTTGATTTCCTTTGTTCATTCTCAATCCCTGGGAGTATGTGGCAGTGGCCAGCTGAGTTTCTAGATTGTGCTATGACAACACAGTCCCATTTTAGTTTTGGCTGAGTAGATTAAGCAACTTGAGCCGAGTCACACATGTCACAGTGCCACCCAGTAACCATCAGTGGAAGTTTACTTCTAATTCAGAGCCACATGAGAAAGACATGGGGGTAGGCAAATGAACCTGAATGCAAGCATTTCCTTCCGGAAAATTGTTTTTCTATTAAAGGGCACTGTTATTTTTACATAGCATAATCAATCCAATGTAGACTTTTCTCAAGGCTACAGACAACTACATACCTGATTTAACCCTTATTAGGGATCTACATGTTAAGAATACTCTTCCCCAGAACAGACTGGTCCCACTTCTCCCAGGCCGACTGTGGCATCCCTGCTGGACTCACTGATATTTAGCGGCCACTGGGAGATTTTACAGATAAACATACAGCTCAAGTATGCCATTTTCAAACCCCTTCCCAGATGGTCTTCCTTTAGGGTCATGATTCCCTTACAACATGGCAGACCACATAACGTGACATCCATGCATTCCGGACGTATCATTAACAGGATTCTAAAGAGGCAAATAAACCAATTACTCTGTCTTGCAAACGTGATTCCAAACGATGCCAGGGTTTCCTTAACTTAGGTAATTAGTATTTCTGTTATTTCATGCAACCTTGGTTATTGAAGTCTGGTATGCCACAATTGACTTACCGTTTCCTGAAGGATTTAATTCTTCTCACATCTTGCATGAGATCACTGACCTTTTCATCTGGTTCTGTGTGGATGAACAGAGAACTAGCCCAAGAGTGCAAGGGTGGTTCGAGTGACAGTCAGGAGGTCACAGGTAACCCCTGTTACGCTCACCTGGTATCCACGGGGACGCCACCGAGCCGGGTTGTTCGCTGGTATCCTTCTCAGTGGTTCCCAGATGTGGCCTGCGAGGAAGGTTCTGCCTTGTAGTAGAATTAGGCATGCTCTTGTCCTGCCTTCTTGGCAGGGGCGCGTTGTCTTTCGTGGGCGTGTGCGGTCCAGTTACTTCACTGACGCCAGCCCGTTTGATGTCTTTCAGGTAGGTCTTATTGCTGTTTTTTCGTATTGTGTTGTTATTCCTGCATGCCTTTCTTTGTTTAATAATGTCTCTTTTCTCCCTTAGATATGCAGAGCTTCAGCGTGGTGAATTGGCTGAGTTGGGCCTCGCCGGTAAATGATGGCGCGTAATGAGCGCTATGATGCGGCAAGTAAGCGCTATGCGCAGCGCTGTGATGTCTTGCCTTTGGTAACCGGTTTACCTTCTTTTCTCGTAGGTCGCAGTGTTCTCCCAGCGGGTGTGAAATTCCAGAGCGATGCCAGCCGAGAGGCGACCATCCAGGTAAGCCTTTTCAGCAGTTTGTAATTTTGTAATGCCTTCTTTAATGTTGTCGTTTCCTTCCTCTTTCAGGTCTTTCGGTCTGGGAGGCGTGCAGACCCAAAGGAAGTTGTTCACAGGAGCTGCAAGCGGATAAAGATGGAGATTGCGGGTAAAATGCTGCTGCTAACCATGTTCCTTTTGTCTCCTTGCAGGTTCTGTTTCTCCGAGGCTCGTGGGTATAGCTGGACACGGTGAGCGTCAAGTTGCAAACTGCAAAGTAACGCGAAGTGTGTTGTCTAGTTTGGGTGTGGTTTAAATAGCCTCAACAAAGTAGTCCAGGTAAAATAGTCCCTAGGCCACCACACCCAAAACACTATACCGCATAGCTTGGTTCCAAGGAGCCAAGCTATGTGGATGCCTCCATGTTGGCTGAAAGCCTCAAATAAAGTAGTTCCCTGAACACATGTCTTTCACGGTGTGTGAGCCTGGTGCCGCCAGGACTGGCCCCAAGCGGGCTTTGGAAGTGGATGCCAGGCATTATTAGAGACCTGAGTCCTTATCCCACCTGGCCAATGGGCTTGCCAGTGGGGATCTGGGATGAGGGTCGTGACACCCCTTTATGATAGGTTACGGGAAGGGAAATTGCCTCCATGCATATTGTCACTCTCCCTTTTTTGTTATTTCCCTTTTAAGCACCTGTCAGAGGCTACCCTGCATAGCCCACTAAGAAGTGCTTCTCTTTTGGGTGTAAGAGTCCCCTCCCTGTTAAAATCTCCAGGGAGTGATGTCTTAGTCTCAAAGGGGAATTGGCATATCTACATGACTCCCAGGAGGTCATGACATCTCGTCTAATTCTTTCAAAAGCAGTACAGTCTGATATCCTTGTGGTTGTAGCATTGCAGCATGTGTAGCAAACACTATGAAGAGAACACTATAAAGACTGTTGCCATAATAGTATGAATAGGAATCACATGAGATGTGAGGAGGGACCCATAGTTTGTGGTTCTTGCCTTACGCTTTACCACATATTTAACATCCATAGCCACGTTAGTCCGTAACCCAAATCACACCACAATAGAATCCTGTTGAGTCATCTATTTTGTGTTACATTATCATAATGACTTAAATATTATTCAAAGAAAACACTGGGACTGCGGGCAACATTCTCTTGCTTAGCATCCTGAAGAGCAAGGCTCTACAATATGGTCATTGCCTCTTTGTTGTATTCATCGACTTTACACAGGCATTTGATTGAGTGGAAAGACATCGCCTGTGGCAGAAACTTCTAGATTGGAACTGTGCAAAGGAAATCTTGTCACCCATACAAGTGTTTCACTCAAAAACAACACTGAGAGTCCATCTGAATCGACAAGGGGAGTTATCAGCCGAGATCCCGACCACACGTGGGGTCAAACAATGGTGCCTGCTAGCCGCTTCTCTCTTCCTTGCTTATATAGGTGATTTCCAGTACACAGAAGCAACAGTATGAGCATTCCCTCCAAACATTGGAGGTGAAACGATCTTGCAGCTCCTGTATGCTGAAGATCTCACACTATTTGATCAAACGTCTATTGGCTTACAGCGGCAATTGAATTCTCTACTTTCTTACACTCTAGAAAATCACCTCGAGATCAATAAAATCTGTCAAAAAAAAGAAAAACAACATAAACAAATGGTTCCTGGCAGAAACCGAAATAGAGACAGAACCGAATGTTAAATACCTAGGGGTCACACTGGACAACTCTAAAGGTGAAACAGCAATGCAAGTGACTCTACAAGGCAAAATCAAAAAGTAGGCTGCTCCGGAAAAAGTGATTGATAAAAAATGTGGTCGATATTCGTTAATTCCCACAATCAATTTTTACAAAATTAAGGTCGTCCCGTCTGTGACGTACGGGGCTGAGGCAATGCCTACAATTCTGAGTGACTTCTGGCCTAAATTTGAAGCTGCCGTTTGGAGATGTGTTTTAGGTCTCCCCAAATCAACATCGGGAGCAGCTATTAGACGGGAATTGAGTCTCCTGTCACTCAATTGTACGGTAAGCTATAACTCCCTAATGTTATACAGGAAATGTAGAATGACAGATATCAACCCTATCTATAAAATGATTAACAAATAAATACAAGATAACTGATGTGAGTTATTAACAAACTGGAAAAAGGAAAATTAATTGTTACTGGACGCAATTGCTAGCCAAGATGAAGAGCTCATTCATAGCCATGTGAAGGTGCTACGAAAAATCTAAAAATTAGACTGGGCAAAGACCACAGAAATAGCGGCAAGGAACAAACTGACCCTACACCTACCGCATAACACAAAAAAACTAAATGAGCTACAAAACCTCATAAAGAAATTTCCAAACAGGGCGGTGCAGGACTTAATCCTAAGAGCCAGGTTAAACCTACTAGAAACAAATTAAATTCTTTACATTAGAGGCCTTTCGCTAACAGCCAACTGTCGATACTGCCTAGGCACGAAGTCCCAGCTAAAAGAAACTATACAGCATTTGTTACTTTCATGTACAGGAACACACTCGATCAGAGTGGGATACTTAAACAAATTGTTTGAATAAGACACTCAACCAAATGATGAGACCAGGTGGCACAGGCTAATTGCTGGGGACAGACCCAGTTGGCAGATTGCAACGGTAAAAATTCTTGAGTACATTGTCAACAACCTGCTACACTGGAAATTGCTCTAAAAGACTTAGGTAGTCATTACAAGGTGCCCGGTAAGGGATACCGGGCACCGATAAGGAGACCGGTGCTGGTAATCCCTTACCGCCCTATTCCAAGGTCCCTTGGCAGGGACCATAAGGAACGTGTGGTCCGACCACACGTCCCTTACAGGTCCTGCTAAGGGACCAGGGTGCTAATAACGGGCTTGCAAGTCGCGAGCCCGTTATTAGCGCCCTCCCCATTCCCATGGAGCCCTATGGTGGCTCAAATGGGAATGGATAGTGCAATGGGGATTTAGCGGTCCCGCCAGGGTCTGACTACACTGGTAAGTCCCCGTTGCACAACACCGGTGCCGGACCCGTTATTGGTGGCAGTTATGGAGTAAATAGCGCCATGACTACCACCAATCTCGGAATGAGGCCCTTAGACTTTGACACATTAACAAATAAGTAACAAATGTTGAAAACAAACAAACTTCACTTGCAATTTACGTCACATACTTCGCTCTCCATTTTGTAAAAATCTCTTGTTGATTAAACAAATAAAAATAAAAAATAAAAAATAATAATATTATTAATCTAAGGGTTTGCAAACACTAACTAGAAGAATTTGTTGTTATATTACAACTTACTAACAGGCTTGTATGGCCAAAGTAAACAATTATGTTGACTTATCAATGTGTTTTGTGATGGTAATCGGCCCATCTGAAAAAAAAGCAGTAATACCACCTTTACTTACATATGCTCTTCATACTGAGGTATTCCTTAATAACCAACATAAATGTCTACAAGGAAATGTTGTCAGAGACATAATTTCAGTTATACACATAGGAGATCATGTTCATCGAACCTGTAGCATGAACAGTCCGAAAGCCTTATAAGGCATTCATGCGCTTCATTCACGTTATGGCTCTTTAACATTGACTAGTGTAAAAGCCTGTGTACATGGGCTAATGTGCGTAAAGGAAGACATTTTCAGAGTGTAAATATATTGGGCCTCATTACAACTCAGGCGGTAAGGGGTTAACGGCAGCGTTAACAGCGCCGACCCTTACCGCCTGATTACGAGGTCCCCTAGCGCCATGGTGCTATTAACACCTGCTTTTAGCAGTTGTTAAAATCCATGGCGCTAAGGGACCATGGAGTTAATTACGCCACCGTAATTTACGGTGGCGTAATTAACACCTTCCCCACTCCCATTATGCCCTATGGGGCAAAAATGGGAATGGGGAAGGGTAAATGGGGATTGGGGACTTACCGCCCCGCCTAGGTCGGAATGGGGCGGTAAGTCCGCCAACCACCATGGCGTAAACGTAGTTTACGCCATGGTGGTAAAGTCACGGCCCAGGCGGTAACTTACCGCCTGGGTCGTAATGAGGCCCATTATGTTGTATATTTTAACGTAACTTATGTTAATAGAAAAAAAATTGCAAAGGATCTTGCACCTTTTACGTGGAGTATTTTTCATCTCAAACAAAATCTCACAGAATCCGTTGAAAGCTCAACATAGCCCATACAGCCAATTGTTGTATCCTTATAGTGTAAACTTAATAGGTCCCTGTAGCCTAAATGCGGGGAACTCGAATATAAGTCCCACAGTGAAAATGCTGTGCACCACAGTGAATCGATCTCTACACAATGTTCTTTATTCCGTGTCATTCTCCTTTGTTGCAAGTCCTGCCTTATAAATTATAATGAAAAAGAATCACCCATAGATAAAGAACAGGCCTCCTTTTCATCTTAAAATTTGGCGAGTAATATGTTCAGCCCAGCCCCAAACTGTCAACGATTACACTGATAGAACCGACGTGAGATACTATTAAAGGTAAAGCTTATTTATTAAAAAACGGTTTTTGATATTTTGTGTGCAATTGTACTCTACAAACACACATATCTAGGTCTATAGACTACACCACATCACAAATAAAATTATTTTGAAACCGAAATCGAATTTAACTTTCCGTAACAGAGAATTGCTACCCCTATAAATGAAATCCCAGGCTCGGATTGCGTACACTGAAAACACAGGTAACAACAATAAAATGTAACATTCTCCTCCAGGCTCAACAAAGTAGAGTGGACGCCTGCCAGACATATCATTAACATCAGGCATGCTTTCTAATGAGCGCAAGGCCTAGCAACTATTTGATATTTACCTTCCTTCTCTCTCTCTCTCCTTCTGTTCCACAATTGCCAGAACACATAATTCCCACAGTACACCGACTGTAGGTCTTGGATCTCAGCCTTTGCCCAATCAGTGGCAATACATATAGGAATGCGGTTCAGTGCATGAGCTGTCATTCCCATCATGCTGCCTGAGCCTTAGCCTCCAGTGTGCTTTGTCATATATGTCTTTCTTCAGAAGTGGGAAAGCCACATCTTGTCCTTTCTCGATATCGTGAACATGTATCATCTAGTCCTTTTTAGGATACTATAATCGATGAGCTTTCTAGAAAACCTGCTCCGGTTACATAGTTGTGAAACTCCCCACCACCCCTCCAATGTTGCTCCTTCCACAAAAACACTGCTGCCCACACACTCAAACTTAACGCAGAGACTGTGCTTTTACACTACCCTCGCCATACTGCCACTAATGATGTCCAACACACACACTGTCAAGACACAAACACAAACTGTCCCCCCCACACACACTGCCCCTCAGTACACATATCCATACAGGTCATCATATGCCCACTAACTGCACACAATAGGCCCACACACTCCACACATGCTAACACACAGCGCACATGACCACACACACATACATAGACTGTGCATACAGCCCCCGACAGCACATGTATACTTACACACTGCCTGTGCACACCACAGACACTGCACACAAGCACTGCTCATGTGTTCATATTGCACATGACATTTCAACACACTGCCATACAGCAAATACACTGGCATTCACAGACAGCCTGGCCATAGATCTACACCATCTTCATATACATGATCAAACAATGCAGGGATGTGACTGCCAAATGTAATAGTTCCTTTCATTTTCCCATTCGTGTTTCTAGCATATTGAAACAGTGTGCTCCTGTTTTAAATCCAATTAATATTGGGTTGGTGCTCTGTAACACTAGTGTACCTATTTGAATTGGTAGCCAGATGTAGGGGGCATTTTTTGACAGTCTCTGGCAGTACGTTGAAGACCTAGAGCTCTATGTGCAATTCCTGCCAATGGCGTCAGTAGAGTACACAGACAATGCATGACAGTCCCAAGCTAAAGGGTGAGTACCTGGACATTTGATGCCAATCTCTGGTGCCAATATCCGCATCAGGGCATTTGATGATGACACACAACAATGTGTTGAGCACCTACACGTTTGATTGGAATTCATGTGAAAGGTGTCTGGGCATCTGGGCATTTAAAGGCAGTCTCTAACAAGAGTGCGTGTACTTGGGCATTTGATGCCAACCCCCCATGAGTTTGCAAGTACTTGAACACATGATGCCAATAGCTGCCAAACGATGTAAAGTTGTTGGGCTTATGGTGGTAATAAATGACAAATGCATTTTCAACTCCCATGTAAAAGGCAAAACTATTGGCATTGCCAATGCTTGCTTTTCTTTATATCCTCATGTATTACCTCAGTAACATACACATACATTCCCACTCACTTGCTTTCTCAATCACTCATTCTCCCTCTCACTCAACTACTGCAGCTGACTGCTGTTTCACGTATTGACTTCTAGATGTTATATATTTGTTTGTGTGGAGCCACAACTGAAGGTGAAAGATCATGAGAATTAGCAAAATAGTCTCGCTTGACCACTCTGCATGCAGGAGGTTTTCAGAGAAATGAAATGGTCTTATCATTAAACCACTACATGCAAATATAGCACAAAACAGGACAGAGAAGACCACAGCAGATATATGTTGGCTTTTACATATTCCAGAATCTCAATGGATTTTTTAAAATATAATAATGTGAATAGCAATGAAGAGTACACAAACATATCTCATTTATTTACAGAATTTGCACTATGCTCACTTGTATTAACACACACGTTACTTGTGAGTGCAAGCAGATCAAGCCATGATAGGGATCCCAGTATTTGGCTGTGCCTTAGCGGTGATACAAGGGTAAGGGAACTGTCTTCAGTCTATTTCTAAAGAAAAGGAAGGTGGAGAGCGCGTAGATATGAAGAGCTGATTAGCTTAAGGTCCCTTCTTATCCAGCCACCTCACTGGTTTATTCATTGTCAAGTGATAGAGAATCAATCCTGGACACTTCTTACTCTAAGGTTTACTTCTGTGTTTTGGCCATACCAGTGATCGTGGGGACCTGAAGCCTCTTGAGAGATCCAGGAGGTGAGCAGGTCAATATTCAGTGAGAGGTGTGAGTCTTAAGGGGCATCCACAAACTGCCTGAGCTACAGGTGAAAGTGCTCAGCTAACGAATGTGCTAACAAATGTGTGCTTAGCCACAGAGAAAGGAGATCAAACCGATAATGGTATGGTGGGGGTTTCTTCTGCATGGAACACATCCTCTCCATGAGGGTGTGGAGAGAGACCATGTTTAGGTCAGGTGAGATTAAGAAAGTTCATAGTAAATCCGCTCTGTTCTTTGTTGCCATGGACGCCAAGGAATGAGACAGAGACAGAGTTAGTGGAAGGGCCTGGATGTGTAGACATCCTAAATCATTTAGATCATGAAAGTTGAAGATTTCAAAGGCCTTTTTGTCGATGGATGACACCTGCATTGTACTTCACAAGGGTTAGCTCTGAGAAGGAAGTTGTTTTAGTGTGTCAAGGTACAGTAAAGGATTTTTGAGCAGAGGATAAGAGCAGCACATTTCAAAGGGATCCGTGAAGAACAAAAGGTGAGAGGCACTGCAGATATGATGAAAGTGTGGGATTTGAGACTGCAGAAGTTGTGCATGCACGGCTAACTAAGTAAAGAACACCACATTTGTACCTATTAAATATCTTCAACCTCTGAACACAACAACTATCAATATTTAAAAACCCATAAATATATATATGGGTATATAGAAGAGCAGTTAATTGAAAACCACGTTTTCCTAAGTCCCTATTTGTTTGTTTAACTTTGTGTGTGTTGTTTGTGCCATTGGACAATTTCTTGTGTGAAGAGCATGTTGAGAGACATCGCAAAGGAGGAGCATGATGTCTATCCAATGGCTAGACATTTTTAGGAAAAATAACAATGCAAATTCCTGTGGTTCAATAGGACTGTGAAATTGAGACAGTAATGTAGGCCACTCTGAAGCACACCTGATCACCAGGGTAAAGCGTCTGTAATCAGAATAACAAAGGCCTGCCAGCATCAAGCAATCACACTGCACATACCCGTGCAAAATAAACATATTAATGGAATTGAACTGGGAACGTCGGGTCACGAAAAAGCACGCACAAATCCTGGCACACCTACATCACGTGACAGCAGGCGTAAACATCAACACGCTCCATAACAAATGCCTATAAAGCACGCAAGACCCACCAAACAAATGGATACAGCCACGAAGAATGCACTGTTCTTTGCAGAAATCATCCTGGCACACCGCAGGAGGTGGAGGATGGCCAGGGTCTGGTTCTTCCACCCATGGACAGCCTTTTTGGGCTGCCTGAAGAACAGGTCTATGGCAGGTATAGGTTCCCCCCCACATCATTCTAGTTCTGATCAGGGAATGGGAAGATGACCTCATATCACCCACCATGTGCTCCCAAGCAGTGAGCCCCTTACAAAAAGTGCTCACTGCTCTGCATTATTTGGTCATTGGGTCATTCCAGCGGAGCAGTCATGCTGCCTACACCAGGTGTTAGAATGCATAACTGCACAACCTTCTTCTCACGGATATATCTATATGCCCAGATCACCAACAGAAAGGCAAACATTTCTATGGGATGGCACACTTCCCCGGAGAGCTAGGTGCTATTGATTGCACCCATGTTGCTCTACGTCTACCTAGAGCAACAGAGCACATTTACCATAACCAGAACCAGAAACATTGGAACTTCACCAATGTTCAGGTTTTGTGTGATGTGCACATGATCCAGCCTAATCCCAGGTACCATTCAATGATGACAATGGGCCAATCCACTGTGCCAAAAAAAACACCCTGAGTATGTGCCCTGAGTATGTGCCCTTAGAAGTGCAAATGTGTGTGCATACAGTAGAACTAAAAAGAAATGCATTTGTTGTTTCCAAAAGAAACACATTGAAGGAGTACACCATTACCACCATTGCAACCGCTGAATGAAATGCCACCTTAGGCACAAAAAATATCCCATATGACTAATTAACATACTCGTCAAATGTGTAGCCACCGATAATTCCATAAACTCAACAACCATCATATCTGAGCTGCGAGCAATACATGGCCTCCAAAAGTAACATGTTCCCCAAAATCCCCAAAATCCCCAAAATCCCAAAAACCGTATATTGCTGCTCCCCTGTTTTGAGAATGTGCATGATGTGCAAAAACATGTCCCTATTGTCGTGTGTGGAAAAGCAGTGCAGTAACGATCCACATGTGACATATAATCTGGCAACATGACCACAATGCACCCCATACCAAATGAACCACATCCACACATGCAGCAACTAATGTAGCCAATCCATATGGTTCAAGATAAATGCACATCTTACCTGTGCCCTGGGCATGCAGTCGACAGTCAGAATTCACCCCATGAAATAACCATCATTCCCTGACAGAAGGATCTGCAGAAAATGAAAAAAAATTCAAGCCGAGTGCAGCCAACACATCCTTGCACCCAAAAAGTACACCACTCACATGCAAACAACAACAACTCACAAGACAACCATTAGCATGTGTCCTAGCACACATGCAGCAACATTTGCACACAGCATGCAATTCAAACATACAAAATACACACAATGACAAACAACCACAACCCCCACACTGCCAGACCCCCTCAATGCCATGCAGTGAATGTGCATGTCACATTTCCCCATTTCTAAGCCGATGGCACATGCACAACAAACGCATCAGTCAACATCCTGCATGAACATGAGAATATATTAGAATTTCTGATAATTGGCACCCCAAAATAGCAAGGACCTCCCTAGAAGACAAGCAATGACATGACAATGCATGCCATCACCAGCGTAGTAATGGGACCGTGCAGTGAACACAGTCATGGGAGCCCATGATCCAAAGCACAAGAAGGCTAAAACACAAATACTCACCTCTTGCACTCCAGGCAGGATCATGCTAGAGGTAGCATTTCACAGAGGTTGTTGGACTGGAAGGCTGGCCACCGAGACAACTGCCATGGAAGACATAAGCCGAGATGACAAAGCAATGTGAAACTGCAAACACGGATAAATGCACACAAAAGGTAGGATGCAGGGGAAAAGTGCAAGGTCAATGCAGACTTTAATGTGACAGCATACATTTGGTTCAATTGTGAATTCAATTGAATGCGTCAGCACCAGGCACCCAGCTGAGGTCAACTTGAAGCAAACACCATGTTGCAGCATGCATGAGACATGCATGTGTAAACACCAGCACCGCACCACGTAGTGTGTCTGTTCACAACATTGCATCCCAAAAATGTGTATCAATGGTGCCATGTTTGTCGATCGTAACTGGGGCTGCACAACAAATGTGCTATCGAACCATTACCCCACAAACATTGCATGGTATGTGAGGTGTCACTCAGTACACATGTGCAAAGTGCAATGAAACACACACCAGCACAACCATCAACACCTGTCACAGGTCACAACAGCTGGTCCTGCCACCCACTCACAACCCCCCAAGAAAGACACACACAGCTGGAACACCCTTCATTTGAAATCTGCAACCTGTGGCACCATGAATCCAGAGAAACCACACCATGCCCAGTCATATAACCAGAACCACATGCACCCATGAAGTAGGGCCCCTGCCCTACAGGGCAAGTCAATCTAAAGTGACCACACATAGTGCAAGGCTCCCAGTCAAACACCACACACGTGTCTACAAATGCCCTTCACTTACCTGCACAGTGTACCCACCTGACTTGCATATGATGCAACCCACTGGGAGACACATCCGCTTTCTGTAAAGACATGCATAGTAACAACAGAAAGAAATTGCACATCCATGACAACTCATGAATGGATGACGCAAATATGCATAGACCACCCACTGCAGAAGGACCACAGGGCGCAGGAGGGTGGAAGGACACAGATTGTGATCTGCCAATGAGTGCAGCATATCACAACAGAGAGAGAGAGTGAGAGTGAGAGGGAAAGCTAAGTGAAAAACACATAAAGGAGTGCACTGTCTGGAGTGGAGATGGTCAAGGACCTGCACTACACCACAGTAGTTGCGGACACAGCTGAGTTGACCGAGGGAGGAAGACAGTGACATGAACTGCGCTTGAAAAACCATCCTTGCATGGTAGGATGCAATTAACATATAAGGAAACTGCCACATGCAGCAAACACAGGGAACAATGACACATGATCAACAAGCAAGACAGTGCTCATGCTTACCTGAACATTCACCGGAACTGTGGCTCCAAATGAGTGAGAGAAGGGCCAGTGCCTGGCGGAGGGCATGGGGAGCATGGATGTCAAAGGGTGCAGGGTGTCAGGCATACCACAGTACCAAACACAGCACACATGTGTCAGGATACACTGAACCCATAGAGACCTGCATATGCCATCCTGAGCACCATCAAACATGCAGGTTGACCTCACTCTGCATGACTGCATGTCCATCATTGCATACGTCATGGCCTTGAGAGGGCAACTGCACATCTCAAGCCAAAAAGTTAAATAGAAAAAAAAATACAAATAAGAAAAAAAAAGAAACCTGGAAAGGGCAACTCAAAAATAACATGTCAACATCCGGGCCTGGGGTCTCCAACAAGGACACAAATACAAAATAAAAAAATGTCAATCATGGGTGCGGGGGGTCCAACCAGGATGGGGGCGGGGTAGGGTGCTTGTCAACCTACAAATGGGTGGATATCAAATAAAATAAAAACAAATTTCAAAAAGAATTCCCCTCCATGGGCTCATGGACCGCACGGCAACGATGGGCCAGGAGGCATGTCTGTGCTGGCACCCCCATCCAGAATTGAATCTTCAGGTGGATGTGGTGCTGGAGGCTGACATGCACTGCCCTGGTCCTCAGTAGCAGCCACCAGGTGTGATGACTGCACCAGCAGACTGAGGGCCTTGAGGTCTCTATGCACAACCTTACTGGTGGCACGGAGTTCCTCAGAAATTGTCTGCCTCAATGCAAACACCTCCTGGTGGAACAGTCATCTGGTGGCTGCATGTTCCTCATGGACCACAGTCCTGTGGTACAAAATCTCACACCTCAGGGCATCCCTGTGTGCCCGACCCGCTGTAAGCAGGGTGGCCTGCAGACACTGCAGATCTGCCCGTATGCCCCTGATGTTGGCCTCCGTGGGCAGTCTGTGGGAGCAGCATGTGGACTGTATGTCCTGCAGCTCTTGCTCAACATGTGTTGCTGACGGGGTCACAGAAGTGACCACCCTATCCATGCCCTCAGCCACCCTCTGAAAGACATCATCCTGTTGGTGTGTGGAACACAACATCTGCTGCTCCCACTCCGTCTGCCCAGTCTGCACACGTCACCCACATGTATGCATGCCCTTGCAGCCATAACCACTGCAGACGGGGGGCCACAACTGACTGGCCTTGTGAAGGCACCTGACCCCCTGCAGACTCACGGGCCCCAGCTGCTCAACCCATTGGTGCACTCACCTCCGCTAGCATTGAGAACTCAACATCCGGTTTAGCATCAGAGTCAGATGAGTCCAAAGAGTCAGAAGAGTGTGCAGCATGGCTGAGGATGGTCTGGAGAACCAGTGGGTTCTCACGGCCTGCCATGCCATATCCTCCACTTGTGGTCTGTTGCACCAAAAACTCGTCTTCATCTTCCTCCTCCTCCTCTGCATCTGTTGCATCCTCATCTGCACATGGACAGAAAAAGACATGTGTTGTCATGTGCAACGTGTCTACAGTGAACATGTGTATCACATTGCTTTCATTCAACAACATGCAGGGCATGTAGTCATACGAAATACAGCATCCACACACTATGGCCAACAAGCTATGGGAGGATGGCATATGCAAACCGGACACCTAATCCCCTGCTCAGGGCCATGTTGGAAGTGGACACATTGCCAACCAACAGGATTGTTAAGAAACAAATTATGGGCCATGGTACGGGGCACTGTTGACTAAAACCAGTGAAATGGTGATGGACATGTTTCTCTGTGGCGTGCAATTACATTACATGGCAACAGTCAGTCACACATATCCACATACAAGGTTGCAGCCATCACATGCCACACCAGTGTTGTCTTGGTATAGGGACAGGAGACAATTAGAACATGCCATAAGTTTGGGAAACAGGAAATAGTCCCAGGTGATGTATGGCTGTAGGCAGGTACAGTGACCCACAATAGGGAGATGGGCATGGGCCCATGGGGTGTGGGCTGAGTGTGGGAGGGTATCAGGGAGTAGGCATCACAACAATTTATCTCTGGAGTCATTGCAATTGGGGCAGCAGGGATGTGTATAATCGGAACATATGCACACTCACTCACGGCACACCATAAGTTGTGTTGTGTGTCAGCTTGGAAGTTCTATGTGTTATGGCAACACATACATACATGTGTGAAAAAAGATTCAATACCCTGCATGGCATTAAGTGCAATAGGATTTAGGACACATGCACATGTCTAGCAGAGCACTGTCACATCAAGGATGCAGCAAACAACTCTGCACGTTGTGGTAAAATGTTGCAGATGTTGTGGGGTGGGATGCTTGTGGAGGATGAGTAGGATCACATGAACATGTCCCACTGATGTACGCCACATGGTTTATATTCATTACTGTGTCCACTGAACAGAAGTTAGTCAACCACATGACATGGTTCACTCACGGCAGTCATTCCAGTGCTGCCAGATGTGCACCACAGTTATAAATCTTGGTGATGCATTACTTCACATACTCAGGAACTCACCAAACGTGTCCTCATAATTATCCAGGCCTCGCACACCTTGCACCTGCTCCAGTAGTATGAATTGGCTCATAGGCTCTTCATGCTGTGCCAGCTCCTCCTCCTCTGGTGATCCCCATAGAGTTGTCATAGCAGAGCCAAGGTTGACATTCAGCTTGTGCTTGGTTCGATGGGTGAGATCATTACTGCGCTTCACTACCTGTGCAGCAGTGTGCTTCTCAAACACTAATGCGTTGATCTCATCCGCAACATGCTGCCAATGCACCATACACTGAGCAGTTGTATGGGTGCTCTCCCTGGATGTAGGCACATGTCATGGTGGTGAATGGTGATGTAGTCCATGAGGATCAAGGAAGTTATTCTTCCTCAATTTACCAGTGTCCTGTGCTGTGTTATAGATTTGAGCCTGTTCCAGCGGTGCAGGCTTTACCTTCTTGCCATGAGTGGCACAAGGTGTTGGTGCCGCCCCTGTGTGGCTGAGACAACCTTTGGGTCTAGATGCCGGACCACAAGTGGGCTGTGGCATGGCATGACCCTCTGGGGCTGCGGCAGGTGCTTCCACAGCATGTGCCTGAACGTCTGCGGCTTGGACAGCTGCTTCCACAGCACGCCCCTGAACCCCTGGGGCTTGGGCAGCTGCTTCCACAGCACGTCCCTGAACCTCTGGGGCTTGGGAAACAGCTTCCACAACACGTCCCTGACCCCATTTCCCTCTTGGGGTCTTTCCACTCATGTCACAGGTGTAACTGAAATATGAAAGGCACACCAAGTTATTGTACTGTGCAATATGAGTGAGGGGGCAGCCTATGTGATGTGAGACGTAGTTCTGTGGTCCAATAAGGCTCAAATGTAACCCAGATGTGGATAGTATGGTACACATTACGCACAGGCACCCTGAAAACAAAAATAAATGTGTACACGATACCAGGATAGCTTCTGAAATGAGAAAAAAGCATTACGGAATATGCAGTGGCACCCACCAACACAAAAAAATGTGTACACGAAACCCTGATAGATACAAGAAATGTAAAAATAGTGGTACAGGATACACAGGGGCACACAGAGATGAAACAAATGCATACACGACTCAACGTTAGATTCGCAAAAAACAAAAGTAAATGCGCACATGCGCTGAGGCAAAGCCCCTCAAAATAACAAGAACTTATAGTACCTGAAGTGAATGGAATACGTGGCACCCCAAAATATGCATGTAGTACACTCGTCCATCTCCTACCCTTCACACTCACGTTCAGGGTTGCTTTTCCACGTCCTTTTGTATTCTCAACTATGGCGTGGATAACTCCTGCGCACAGCGCATATCACTTAAGTTAAGCACTAAGGGCCTTTCCTCTGTTTATACATGTCCACGCTTTTCTCAGTTTTTATGTTTTCCCAGGCAAAGTCCCTTCACTCTGTTTCCAGCTGCCTTTGTTGGGAGACACGGAAGATCCATGCTTCTGCCTCATGCCATTTTACCTGCCTTCTCCTGCCCTGTGCTGCCTCCAACCTTGCCATCTGCTGCTGCCTGTACAGTGTGTGTGCCTGCTGCCCACCTGCACTGTGTTTGGAGGGTCTGCTGTCCAGCCATTGCCTATGCTCCTGTCTCAGGCACTGTGACCACCTCAGCTGCTTAGTTGGACTTCCAACATGCCATTCCACCACAACTGCTCCACAGCCCAGCTCCAGGACCACGTTGCCTACCACACACA
The DNA here is from genome assembly GCF_040938575.1 of Ambystoma mexicanum. NCBI lineage: Eukaryota > Metazoa > Chordata > Amphibia > Caudata > Ambystomatidae > Ambystoma > Ambystoma mexicanum. Next base: position 1,398,460,240 of record NC_090935.1, on the reverse strand, counting down.
CCTGCCTCAGGGGTTGCCATGTCAACACCATAATCATCTGACCAGAGTCCTAATCCCATGGCAGTGAGGCCGAGGGCTGTAAACTTCAGCGCCATTGATGTTGACATCCTGGTAATGAAGGTCCTGGGGCATCATGATGCCCCTTCAATCCAATGATGCAATGCGGCAAGGAAGGGCATCAGCAGATCAGGGACAAGATCACAAATGCCATCAACGCGGAGGTGGTGGCAGTCTACACATTCAAGACATTTGATAAGTGCTGGGAGGATCTGAAATCCAGGACCCACGGCAAAGCCCTATGCTACATCAAGGCTGGTGCTACCGCAGAGGGGCACCATGAACGCTGGTTCAGGCTGTCGAGCAACTGCATGCAGGTCCTGGATAGGTTCTACCCACTGCAGCATTCCCAGGTCTCGGAATTATGATGTCTGGAGTTGACTGGTGAGTAGGCTTGTGGTGCTCTGTTCTACGTTGCATGTGTGTGGCGCACGTGCCTGCATGTTGGCAGTGACCCCCTTAGGCTCGCAGCAAGTATGTTTCTGAGATGGATGTCTGCATGCATTCCCCAGACATTGATCCCCATGTGTGCATTCAGAAATCTATGGTAATAAAATGTGCTCTTACTTGAATTGTGTGGTGTAGTGCTGTCTTGCAGACCGTACACATTCAATGTTACTTGTGTCTGAAACATGCCAGGATGGCAAGTGTGTGTTAGGAAAGATTTCATTTATGTGCAATTTCCCTCCATATATGGACCCCACGACCTTTTTGCTTTTGTTTGGCTATCCTAACCTGACCTTTTCCTGTGCAGCCCATCCTTCAGCTGAACTCCCCAGGGCTTTTGCTCACTTGTTATGGGGACAATGACACGTCCTTTAGACTGTCAATAATGGGAAACTTTTGACCATCGGCCTCATTACACGGTAGGCGGTAGGGATTTAACGTTACCGGTAATGCAATACCGGTAACGTTAAATCCCCATGTGAATTACTACCTGGCTCACCACTTTTAGCGGCATCGCTAAGTACGGTGCCACTAATAGCGGGCAGTCCGCGTGCACGCGACCCTCCATCCCGTAAATAACGCCATGCCACTAATAGCACAGCATCACAAGGCAAGTGGACATGCCAATAGCGGCATGGTAAAGCCCCCAAAACCCCTTACCGCCATGGCGCTAATACCGGCATCGCGAAATACCCGTTAAGAGAACTGAGCAGTGTTCCCACCTGCCACAGGTGGACACAATCAGCACAGGTGGAGGCAATGGAGACTGTGGCAGCTCAAAAGGAGCACACCACACCCCTTCCCACACCAAGATGGTTCGAATACTTGCAGCATTACATGGGCTGGAGGACATGATTGCAGCGCAGCAGCAACAACAGGCAGCACAGAGGAGACGCAGGAGGAGGAGGAGGAGGGCAAGACAGGCACAGCAAGCACCACCACGGCACCTAATCATACCACAGAGGCCCCCACCAATCACCAGGATCAGAGCCAGTCCATTTAACCTAACCCCAGAGCAGATACACACCCTGTACCGTCTGGACCGGGATACCATCACCAGCATCGTGAACATGATACACAATGACATTGTGAGCCTCATAGACATCCGAACTCCCATCCCCCCTCTACTCAAGGTGGTGACTGTGCTCCACCTCCTGGCCATAGGCACCTACCAGCATACAGTGGGGCAGATGCATGGCATCTCACAACCAGTATTCTCACGCACGCTGAACCAGGTACTTGATGCCCTCTTGAAGCATGCACCTGAACACATATTCATGCCACGGACTGCCCAGGAGATTGCAAACACCAAAGTTGGTTTCTATTCACTGGCAGGCATCCCAAGTTGCATCGGGGCCATCGACTGTACCCATGTGGAATTGGTGGTCCCACATCACAATGAAGTAGTCTACCGAAACAGGAAGCAATTCCACTCCATCAATGTCCAAATGGTATGTGACGCCAACAAGATAATCACACATTGCTGTGCCCGATTTCCCGGATCAACCCATGATTCCATGGTCCTGCGGAACTCAACTATCCCACGCTACATGGAGCGACAAGCCGGACAACGTTCGTGGCTACTTGGTGAGTAGCAGGGCAAGCACATGGCAGTGTGATTGGGGTGGGGAGAGATACATACTCCAACTGGGTGTGATGGGGGGAGAGATACATACTCCAACTGGGTGTGATGGTGGAAGAGATACATACTCCAAGTGGGTGTGATTCGGGCGGGGATATACATACTCGAAATGGGTGTAGCTTGTCGTCCGTCGGACAAATGCACATACAGATGTACGCCAATGTCCATCTGGGAAGGCCGCAATGTACTTGAGATGAACGGACATGCAAGTATAAGCTACACAACATAGATGACAATCCAGGTCTAGAAACATTAAACATCCATCCACATCCACATTGCACCACATTCCACGCCACAAAATACACAAATGTCATACATGCAGTCAAGATAGTCATACAGAATTAGTCCAGCACAACATCAATAATGCAATGTGCCGTTGAATGCATGCAAAGGGATCACCCCTAGCCATAGCATTGCACCACTCACCTATAGCACCACTGAAGTGATGCCTCTCAGCATGGCAACATCAATGTTGGAATGGCATAACACCAGCAGTGTGGTACCAAATCTGCCTGGGCCCAGGGACACCTAAAACCTGGCCTCACCCAGGACATGTCAATTACTGTTGGAGGCATTAATGGGGCATGTCTACGTGCATGGTCAAGCTCACCTTTGCACATTGCAGTCACACAGACCATCTGCACGTATGCTGTTAATTGTGTACTTCAATCACAATGGAAAGTCAATTTGTGTGATATGAACAGGCTGCTCTTGAGGTGAACAGTAACAGGACCCCATTCGTTCCCCTATACAGGTGATGCCGGCTATCCCCTGAAGGATTGGCTCCTCACCCCTGTACGGAACCCAGAGAACAGGCACAAAGAGAAATACAATCATGCACATACCCGTACCCGCATCGTGAGCGAGCAGACTTTTGGCCTTTTGAAGACATGGTTTAGGTGCATTAGCAGGTCTGGTGGCGCTCTCCTGTATGACCATAAGAAGGTGGCCAAGATCACCATGGCATGTGTCATGCTGCACAATATGTGTATCAGACGGAATGTGCCACTGCCCCCTGACATTGAAATAGAAACCCCTGATGAGGATGATGATGGTGATGAGGATGGAGGTGAAGGGGATGCAGGTCATGCAAGAGGGGATGGCCAGGAGGGACATGCTGTGAGACAGCATCTGATCAACCAAATATTCTGAGTAACATGGTTTCGTACTGTCGCATGGATATGTGTAGTAATGCACTGGTATCTGTTTGGAAGCGCACAATGGACCCTGGCGTCAATAAAGTACACATACACAATGAAGGAGTCCAAGCCTGTGTTTTGTTCAAACACCAGTGTATTAAGGAATGTAAAGAAGAAAATGTGCATGTCCCCAAACATCCCACCACCCTTCCCCCATCCCCCACAACAGTCCCATAACACCCTTCCCCCCACCCCCCACAACAGTCCCATAACAGCCTTCCCCCCACCCCCCACAACAGTCCCATAACACCCTTCCCCCCACCCCCCCACAACAGTCCCATAACACCCTTCCCCCCACCCCCCACAACAGTTCCACATGTGTCTGCCACAATGTTTCTGTCCAGCCATGCACGCGGAGGCTTCACCATGCACTCCCTATTGGCCATTGCCAACACCAGCATTGGGAGGCTGCGTAGACGTGCGCCTGGTGGTGCGTGAGGAGCGGCGTAGGGGGCTTGTCTTCCTCGAACTGGCGGATGAGGAAGTGGCAGACTGTCCTGGTGGTGGTGGTGGGAATTGGTGGTCCAATGCATCCGCTATCCGTGTGAGGACCTCCCTGACTCGGATAATCTCCCCACACAGCCTATCTGTACATGCCTCCATCCCCTCCCTGGAGTGCCTTGCTGTCTCTGCAATCTCTGCCCTGAGACGGGCAGCCTCCTCCACATGCTGCCCAACCAGCACAGTTATTTCCTGTTGCCGCTGGCTGATGCTGGCCAGGTCGAGGGCAGTGTTGGGTTCTGGTGGTGTGGCTGCTGTGCCCTGTGATGCTACCAGGTCAACAGATGAAGCCACCGGGGGGCTACTAAAAGCTCCCATGTTCTCATCGCCAGTGACTTTAGACCCAGGTGTCTGCTGTGGTGATGGCTCAGGGGTTCCAGGGGGGGTTGGGGTGTGCATCTCCATGTGGAAATCGGTTGTGTCCTCCACATCTGATAGTGGTGCAGTGGCTGCTGCCTCTCCTGCGGAACTAGCTGCAGCTGAGGGTGGGCCCTCCATGGCTAGGATCGGTGGTGGTGGGTTAACCTCCGGAGGTGGGGCAGTTGTTGGTGGTGTGGCAACTTGTGTCTTGGAAGTGGCGCTCCACCGATGTTTCACACTCTGCATCTGGACCCTTCTACCTTTGCCCCTTGATGTTGTGGAGGTGTCCTCTATGTCCTGTGCCCTTGTTTTCTTATGCGCAGGGAGTGCCTGAGATGCATTGCCAGCATCCTCACTGTCTGTATGTGAGCCTGTCGGGGACAAGAAGGGGGATGGCATTTGTTACGGTTCTATGTACTTAATGCAGTATGCATCAATAATGCAGTTGTGGGCATTTTGACTACATTGTAAAGGATGCAGCTGATGTGTCAGTTCAGTGGCTCATCCATGCATGGTTGTGTGTGGCACTTGTCTCTGGTGATGTGTGCATGTGTGTGTGTTTGGGTCTGACACTGATATGGCCAGGGTGTGATGCATGTGTGGATGTTTGGCCATCCATGAGGTGATTCTGGGCTCACATTTGGGGGACCAGTAGATTCACATTGCATGCTTTTATGTGTACACTCACCTCCACCTGAAGTGGTTGCCACGCCATGCTCCATCGTCCCGACTCCCTCTATGCATTCCACTCCAGTGAGGTTGGCGCAGGTCTCCTCCCATTCTTTCAGTTTTATGGGCGACCCAGATCCACCTGCTGTGGTAATGTTGTGGTTTTCTGCAAGGATGCTTCTCACCCGGAGTCTGAGGTCATCCCACCTCTTTCGGCACTCACGCACATTGTGGGTGGTGGTGCCCACAGTACTGACTTTCAAGGTGACCTCAGCCCAGATTGCCTTCTTTTTGATGAGTGTCTCTCGCCGCATGTCACTGGCAAAGACCACGGCGGCATTGTCAGCTAGGGTCTGGGAGAGCATTAATAGCTCCTCTGTGGTAAATATTTCTTTCCGCTGCTGGTCAGTGGTATTTTTTACTGCCTTGGGCATGTCGAGGGTGTCCCTGTGGATTTCCTACTGCAAGCTACTCCAAACAGGTCCAGGGGGCAGAGGATGGCAATGGATTGTGTTTTTAAAGATGGCCGTCGTGCTCTTTCCCGTTCCTGTGCGATGACGCTATTCCTGGTTCCGCAATTTAACAGTCACCGCTAATAGCGGTGACCGCTATTTGCATGCAGCGTGTGGGCAGAGGTGCTATCTGCACTTTCGTCGAAGGCGGAAAGAGACTTTTTGGGGACTTTAGCGGCATGGTGGTAGGGTCATTACCGGCATGGCGCTATGCTCATGTCCGCGTACTCGTAATGGTACGCTATTAGCGCCCTCTTGCCAGGGCGGACACGTTAAGAGCGCCATGCCGGTAATTTGAGATTTTTAGCGCACAACGTGTAATGAGGCCGCCATTTCCTGGCAACTTTTTAACAGTGCACAATTTACCTTCTAGTACCGCGTGCTGGGGTCCCATTTTGTTCTATGACCGTAGACATCCTCAACAGACGTTTTTTATGCTTGTACTAGTGTTCCTGGGACGAACTGGTGGCAGCAGTTACTTTTCATAATGTTTCACTTCTTTTTACTGAGTTAAACTGGGTTTACTGCGTTTTGGCTCAAGACTGTGGCCAGTTCTGAAAATGGCCGAGCCACAAAGGGCCTCATTAGGACCCAGGCGGATTTCGCGGTGCTAAATGCACCGCGAAGCATGGCGGAAAGCCGCCGATAGCGCCATGGGGGTTGGCGGATTTACCGCCCCATTCCGACCTCGGCGGAGCGGTAAATCCCCAATCCCCATTTTGCCCTTCCCCATTCCCATTCTTGCCCCATAGGGTATAATGGGAGTGGGGAAGGAGTTAATTACGCCACCGTAAAATACGGTGGCGTAATTAACAACGAGGTCCCGTAGCGCCATGGTTTTCTCCGGCTGGTAAAACCAGGCGGAGAAAACCTCCATGGCGCTACGGGAACTCGTAGTATGGCGGAGAGGTACGCCATGCACTACGCTGGCGTAAAACCCTCTCCGCCAGGGTCCTAATGAGGCCCAAAGTCTTTTGTTCTGTCTCATGGCCATTTTGTCCCTTGCCTTCAGCCAGGTCAAGTAACCCAGGTTTTCCTTATTTGGGCATGAAGCCTCCCGTGAAAAACGATCTCTTTTGCAGGATTCTGCCTGTCTTGTATTTGTGCCCAGGAAGTGGGCTGGGACTGTCTCGTCCCAATCTACACCACTGGTGCCAGGATGTCTGGAGTGCCTGAATGACTGAGACCACCATGGCCGTGATTGGTCCATGTGTGGGATGCCTGCAAGAGAGCAGACCTTCTATTCGAAGTCCTTGATTTTGGCACAAAGCTAATCTTGGTTAAGAGAAGGGGCTCTGCAGCCACTCCAGGTAGATCACCAGTGTTCTCACCGAACTACACAAGGAGCCAAGTCTTCTACACAAAGAAATGGACATGTGAAACCGCCAGAGATGCTTTGGAAGGTTTTGGCACCCTTCGCCCTCTGCTGTCCCATCAGGCCCCTGCTTTCTTCTTCGATTAAGAAGGCCTGCCAAGGCGCTTCGCCCCTTTGGAGTAGTGGGAACAACTACTCTTGGCACCCAACACTTACCCAAACGAACGAGCCCCTTCGGAGGTGTTCCTGGCCCATCCAGTGAACTATCCAGTTCTACCTCAGGGTAACCCGCAACACCTCCACTGTTCGAGTTCAGACCAGAGACTAGGGACATCACTTGTTTCTGGCCCTTTGCATTCTTCCACTGAATTTCACAGGCCTAGCACCTCTAGGTCCCGAATTAGGAGAGTGTGTAATGCTGCACTCATACACGATTCCTGCATCACTACCTGGTGGTGATGGTCACTATTCATCCATGCTGTTCTGCTCTCCTGTGCCCTGAAGCCAGCTGCACCGGAGTTTTCTTCATACCTCCTTCGGAAGCTGAGAAAAGGCAACTGTCCCATCACAGATGATCATTCTCCGCTGCAGCCGCTGAGAGCTGAAGAACTGCAAAACTGCAGGATGCGAACCTATTAGCAACCTCAACTAAACTGGTGGTGTTTGGTCACGACTGCGCTGCAGGTCAGTGAGTACTTGCATCACTTACCGGTGGCCCCCTGGCACAGCGGATCTTTCTTACACACGAGTATCCCTTAAAGGTATTCAGACTTGGCTGGGTTAGACTGCGCTCCCTAGCTATTCTCGTCATTTGAAAACTGTTTTGCCGCCAAGGGCAAGACCTACTTGAATAGTGTGAACCAATACTTCATTGCTTCAAAATCCATCCTGACTTGCTAGAGCCCTAATAAGAAGACCCCTTTTTTGTTCATCTGCGTGATTGTGCGTTTTTACGCAGAACTGTACTGTCGAGCACAAGGCTCCACTCCTCTTAGGGTTGAACTCGAAAGTTAAGGAAAGAACTCTGAAGAATTACCTAATGCCATTTGTGTGCTAACTTAACCCTCTGTTCACAGGTTGTGGTGCTACCTATAACTAAATTGCATTAGGAAACTAAATGTATATATGCTGTATAGTTTAAGGATTTGTGTGATAACTGTTTTCTCATTACAAAAGTTACTTATGACTATTTGGTCTGGCCGCCAATACATGTATAGATATTTTTCTTATGCACTTGTTTAAGAGCAATTTGAAGTTCCTTGCTGTGTGTGCTCATTGTCGGCTTCCGATCACTCTCACCCCTCCTGAGACTTGGTCTTGACCGCCTGCCAAGTTACCTAGATTGGTCTGGCTTTTCCAGAAGGTTCCCCGGTTTCACTAAACTGAGGGTGGCCTCCTAAACCTCTGCCGACCAGGTCAGACTTTAGAAATCCATCTTAACAGTGTGTCAGTTGAGGTAGTGTTGCCCGCGTCATGTGCATGCATGATGCTCATGTGTATGTGCCCACAATGGAATGTGTGACTGGGCATCACTTACGCCTGGATGCAACAGGTGCTTTCGGATGTCTGGCTTCATAAAGTTGAGGCATTGCAGTTCCAGGGATTCTGATGTGATTGGCCATGGTTCTGCTTGGGCACTCTGAGCTGATGTGTGTGCATGACATGTGTATGTGCTTGGTGATATGGCATGTTCACATGTGCATGTGCAATTGGTGCATGTGTTTATAGCATACACAATTGCTTAGTTTTGATAGTGGCATGTAGTTTGATGTGATTGTGTGGAGTGATGGCCAGGCAGGTGTCTGCATGGACATGTTGACTTTGGTGTCAGTATGGTTGGCCACTGGTGGCCATGATTCAGCTGTGTGTCTTGCACACAGTGTGTCCACGGCGGTGGCACACCACTTCTGTGCTCCAATGCTTTACATGTTTGTATGTCATTCCAGTTAGCTCCCTGCGCGTCCATGTGCTATGTCTCCCATGGATGTGCATCCAGTTGCAGTTTGGTCAGGTCGACCTTCTCCTAGGGTCATGTGATTCATCTTGCTATGTGTCTGTGCGATGGCCACATTTTTCTGTGTTTACATGGGGATATGTCATGTTTGTCTTTCATATCGTGCCTGGGTTGTTGTGTCTGCATGGAGGTTGATTACATGTCCATGTGTGTGGGTGTGGAGGTTGATGGTTGTTCCTTTGACAAGTCATGTTCCTGTGAATGTTGGTCATACCACACCAGCTTTGGTGCAGTACACTTATGTTGCTGTTCTGTGTTTCCTTTTCCACAGTTGCATCTGATGAAGATGGCGGAAGCAGTGCTGTGGAGCATGGATGCAAGGATGACTCCATGAGACAGAGGGACAGGTCCCAGCCATGCCCCCATGCCAGCTAATCTTCGGGGTGCGGTGTGGCTGTGGCAGCGCCCATGAGATTGGGCATGGCTGCTGGGGTTGAGTCCAAGAAGGTGAAGCTGGGAGAAGACTCTTCAGCAGCGGTGGGGCCAGGTGATGCCACACTGGGGCCATCCATGGCAGAGGATGCCCCGGAGTCATTCAGGTTGATGGAGGGGGAGGTGGAAGATGTGGCTGTTGCAGCCAAGCCCAGCCCACGGGGTCAGGTGGGGCTATTGAGGTGGGTGTGCTTGCTGCAGTCCTGTCACAGGGACATGAGGCTATGCAGGCCACCGTGGAGGTGCCTGTGCAAAATCATGTCCCAGGGCCATTGAATGCAGCAGTGTGCGCCTGCCAGGATTCTACCACCCAGACTGACACCCCTTGTCAGCTGGTGTGTCTACCCAGACGAATACCCCTTACCTGCTGGTGTGTCCTTCCGGAATCATGTACTGCCACTGCTGGCCGGGTTGACGAGGCGGACAGGTGTCATTCGTGATGATGAGCGGGCTACTCGTAGCCTGCTTGCTCATCACAATGAACTATACTGTCTTGTGGTCTTGCTTGCAGTAGGCCTGTTCCCTGGTGGAATCCATGGGCTGTTCACTGCTGCGACCACCTCCTCATATTCCTTCTCTGTGCACAAGTCATACTCCAGGGTGCCTTCCGGAAAACATACCAGCAGGACCCCCTGTGCATCAGTCCCACCCACAAGGCCCCATCTGGTGGAGCTCTCATCCCTACCCGAGGAGGGTGTCCCAGGCAGAGCAGCAGTGGTGGTGACAGGGGCAGCAGGCACCTATGAGCAGTGCAGGTGCAGTATGCCCCCCACAATCACCATAAAGTTGGAGGGCATACCAATAAAGCATGCACCATGCACAGCAGCAGGTGGCATCAAGGAGGAGGCGTCCAGTCACCACACGGCATACAACACCAGGGAGGCAGGCTGTTGCTGTGGTGGTTGCGGGTGAAGGCATTGACTAGTGCAAAACATGTGGGATTAGGTACATCATTCAACTGGGGGTTGCACATGATGTTTGAAATAGCATTTACATGTGCTGCACCAATGTGTGTTTAGCATCATTGTGGTTGTGGTGTAGGATTTGGTTGTGTGTAAGATGATCTACATCCATGTATGGTTGCAGTAATGTGTATGAAACCTAAATCACAATAACCCCAACAAGGTCATCAACTATCTGCACACAAATCTTTAAAACAAACTAACTAAAGGGCCTGCACATTATCTCTACTACTGCAAAGAGCGATAATATAAAAAAAAAATATTGTGATCTAGGCATTGTTCACTTACCTTACCCTAACATTAGCACTTGCTTGAACTATACTTTTGATATAACCTGCTTGATAGATAAAGTGAGTTTTAAGGTTGGATTTGTAGTCATATGGAGTGAGTCTTGTGTATATTGTGTAAGTGTATGCTGTAGAAGTGTATAGCATATTAGTGCTGCATAGGACAAATATGTGTATTTTATATGGTGTGTGAGTGTTTGTTGTATGTGCTTATGTTGTATATGTTTATCTCATGTGTGTTAAAGGCATATGAGTGTATGGTCTATCAGCGTATGGATATGACTATATGGAGTATGACGTATGACATAAGAGATAATGATTGGTGCATGAGTATTTGAAATATGAGTGTTGTCTGGCATATGGGTTTGTGGCATATAAGTGTCTCGGTGATGGCAAATGGGCACATATATATGATTGTATGGATAGTAGTGGGCGTATGGCATATATCTGAATGGATATGACAATAAAAAGGATGTATTTCTGTCATATGAGTTGATGGCATCTGAGTGTATGGCCTATGAGTGTAGGTGTAGGAGTTTATGTTGTAAAAGTATATGGCATTTGATATATGGCAAGTGAGTTTATGGCATTGTAGTTGCGTAAGCGTGCTTCATATATGAGTGTGTGACATATGAGTGTCTGGCATGTGAGTGACGGGTGCCTAGGGCAAGTGCACATGATGTGTCAGAGTATGTTGTGCCAGGGTATGGTGTTTAAGCACACGGCATAAGTGTGCATGTGGCAATTACCATTTACCAGGGTTTTTCACTGAATTTCACAGGTTTTTACTAGAGAAAATATTGTCATTACAACCCCTAAACAAAAACACGATAGCACACAAATGTCCAAGCATAAGTACATGTGTGCGTATACACACACACATGTATATAAAATATATATCTGTGTAAACGTATATGTTTTCAAATCTCCATTATTGTCCCTGAGCATTATTCCCATCCGTGAACTGGATTGATTGAAAACAAATGGAATGGAATGGTATGGTATGTTATGTTATGTCATGTTATTAGGATATGTACTGTGCATCACTGACAATTGCATGGTCTCTTGGGACTCTGGCAGTTCATAAGGAGAGTTGGTTGGTGAGAGTGAAAATGAAGATTGCAGTGGTTTGTGTTACGATTTCACATCAGTATTACCCTGAGGTCTTGCTGCGTGAAAGCTTTCTAGGTGGGAATTGTAGGAGGCATCGATGTCTTTGTGTGCGGAGAGGTGTCCTTGTGCTTGTAGTGTGGACGTGCATTGACAAAGGGCTGAGTATTTCATTTGGAGTGAGAGGTCTATTTTTGTGTTGTTCTTAGTCTGGGAGAGATTCTTCTTAAAGGACATGTGTAAGAAGTAGGTTTGCATTATGTATGGTTAGTAAGAGGATAGAATGGAGGGTTAGACAAAATGTTAGAGACATACTCTTTTGTGGGTTTTCCTAGTGCTTTGAAATGGTTGGCCTTGCTGTCGTTGTTGTGAAGTGTGTTTGCCTTTTTGTGGTTGATGCATTCCGATGCCCTATGTTGTTGTTTAGATCTTCCAGGTGAGAGGGAATTCATTCTCTTTGGGTGTTGGTTGTACCTTGTTGGGTTGTCTTCTAGTCATTACCATTCTCTGATTCTGGTGCATCGTGGTCTAGCTGAACCACCAGGATTCACATTGGCATTCCCTTAGATTGTATCTGCATCTGAAAATCGATTTATTGAGCAGCATAGTTTCTGCAGCTTGGTGGGTGTGGCTGAATTTGTTCTTGATTATGCATTGAAGAACCCGTTTTTTAGATTTTCCTGAATTTCGAGTGGTCCTGTAGGTTGCACATTTCACCTCAGTAGCATATTCTAGTGTTTGGCCACCACAGTAGAAAATACAGAGTCAACATGTCCTTCTCTGCTGAATATTCTTGTTTCTAAAAGTATGTTGTTTCTTGAGAATAGGTCTCTTGCTGGTTGGTACAGTGACATTTTCCTTTGATGAAAAACTGCTCCGTGGTCTTGAAAGGCTTTGTGGGAAATTCAGAGGGACTTGAAGTTGATTCACCTTTCATTGGCAGCCAGTGAAGTGCTCTGAAAGTCATACAATGCCACATTTAAATCTAGTATTAAACACATACACGTTTAAATATAAATTTAACTTTTTCTCAAAATACATTATACTGCACCAACCGGCCCCTACCTTTATTTCATGAAATTTCATTATCGGTGTGCAGTAGTCCCAGCCCTCATTTTATTTTTCACTGTCCACAGATTCAGGACATGTCCACAAAGTAAACGCATTCATATCTGTCCACTGACAGGCTCCAATACCCTTGGCTCCTTAATGCACTTTTAGTTTTGTCACATTCCCAATGATGTCTGCAAATGGTATAATGTGATTGCAGTCACATCAAATTCAACACAGATGTGCTGACATCCACAGACATTGTTATGTAATCTAAAATGGGCGCAGATGCCATAAAGCAAATGGCGCCTGTCTGCTATGCATACCAAGACTGGAGACAAATATAAAGTGATTTTACCCACTTGTTACCAACTTTCATGTAGAATCATCTTCCATCCACAAGTTCCACAACCATTTTAACTGTGCCCTTGACTTTTCCAAAGTGTCGTGCCTTTTTTCTGCCTCTGGCAACCAGGGAGAAGGAAACAACTCCATGGATGGCCCACCAGAGAAATTCAGCAATTGCAGGTCTGTTGTCCTGTCTGGGAGTCCAGAAAAGCGGGAAAATTATTAAACCTATAATGGCAGCAACACCCTCTCAGGCGCCTCTGCTACCATCAACCATATTTGGGGGATGTACAGTAGGGACAAATAGGAAATGGTAAAGCAGATGATCACGATGATGTACAGGAAGAAGTGCAAGAAGTGGAAGAAATTCCTCAGAAATCGAGGGGTCACAAGAAGCTTTCGGGTTCTTCCCCACTGGTGGCGACATGTCAACATCTCAAGGTGACAAGGTGTGCTGCATAGAGTGTGGCATCACACTCTGTCCTGGTAATTGACAACAGTCCTTTTTGGCATGACTTCCATCTTGGCACCATGACTGCACGCTCCATGAGGCTACTTTAAGTAAGGTAGTTCTTCACCTGGGGCCTCGCGGAACTTCATCCATGTCCTCCTCTTTCACCCTCATTGCTCAACCCAGATACATCTGTGTTGAGCAGTGGTTTCCTGCCTCTACATCAAAGGCTATACAGGAAGCCGTTGATCCATTGTCTGCATAACCAACAGTCCACTGTACGCACTCAGATAAGATCAGTTGCAGAGGGTGCTGTTCAGTAATATTTGCAAAGCTTCATCAAATGCACACACTGAGAATGTTGTCCTCTTATATGTCTTTTAACAACTGCCCCAGTTTGACACTCTTGCTCCTGTTTCCATGTTTCTTTTTGGTGGTGGAGGAACAAATTAATAAACCAAACAACTTTTTTCAGACCCGCCTTTTCTAGTAAAACACTAAACAATGTAATCTTCACTCCAAATTTTGTACCAGTAAATAGTGGCAGCTCTTGTATTCCTCCCATAAGTGTTTTAGGAGAAACAGAGATGTCCACGGACTAGATGATAAAACTACAGGGAATAGAATGGCAAATAATATAAAAACCAATTTTTTGTTTTATTTCAACAGTGTTGGCACTTAACAGAGCCTTTTGGGTGTTTCTTTACACAAAGATATACAAACATATACTAAGTGTTTAATATTGCATAAAAAGGGCTGATTCCCAAGATCAGCTAAGTGTACTAAATTATTTGGAAACACGTTAATTGCTTCATTTTTAACAGAAGGCATTTATTGTTTGTCAAGAAATACAGAGATAGCTTTATTCACATTAGTCCTGCCTTTTTTCTATTTGGGGAACATACGTCTCCTGATCTTTGCCACATTTTCCTTGAGCAATTCTAGAAACGATACATGTAGTTTGTACAAGAAGAAAATTAGGGTCTACAAATGTTTTTTTCACAGAAAATTGCAAACATATGCCTGTAACGTATAGTAAACTATAACCTCCACAACTAATAATAATCATTTGATTTTTTTTTGTCCTGTCACATTGGTAACATCTTAGTCCACCTCATTCACAAACTCCATAAAACAGCACATCCACATTTCTCAGACCAAGGCCATGATAAATAACATACCTTTTTGGATATACCTCCAACCAATTAATCGTTCTGTCTTCAGTGAACCACTTAAGACAGGTGAGATTCTGGTGAGATTCAAATAATGAAAGAAGGCACTTGCTTTTTTTCCCATGTCCAACTGCCCCTCCACAAACATAACACTTTATATGTTGAAGCTCCTGAAGTCCGTTGATTGAGGACTGCTGTGGACTGCTGTTACGGTCTGTAGGCATCATGAGTACTCTTTCATTGCAGGGAGTAAAAATGGTATAGTAGCGCTGCCAGATTACATGTATGATAGACTTTGAACAACCACACATGTCCGCAGACGTCAGAAAAGGGACGGTTTGGGAGGATTCTTAAAATGTGCTAATTTCCCTTACCTTTTGAGACCCCCAGCAACTTTGCTGGATTTCTAGGATTTTATTTTTTTACCTGGGAAGAGTGTGAGCCTTTTTTCCCACTCTTCCATGTATTTTGTGTGTTTTTTACTTTTGCGTTCTTAAATTATGGAGTTTTAAAACAACTCCATAGGCATCATATTTTTCTGTGTGTCACACAGCACCTTCAGTGCAGTGGCACAGGGATGTCTTTCAGACTTTTCCTAAGGTTTAAATACCTTCTCTGGGACTGACTACCGTCTCCCAGTGCAGGTATAGTTAAATTGGCTTTACTAGTCTTTTTAAATTTACTGACCCAGCACACACTATCTTCCTATAGAGTGCTGGAGTGGTTGCCTAGCTTCCCCTGAGTCAAAACACTCATGTAACAGTCAAATGTTACCTTTTCCTACTTTAAATGGCTGATGGCAGTGGTTTAGATCAACTACCAACGGTAGCCAAAAATCGGGTCATCCATGTTTTTCAATATGGCACCCTAGACCTAGCTGTAATAACAGACTTTGGTCATCTTTTTTTGCCATTTTTTTTTAGGAAAAGTCCTTCTTGTGGTTGTCTCTGTGCGCCAAACCAGGTTTGGTCCCTTTGTTGGCCTTTGGAGGGCTTCAGTGCTGAAGCCCTCCTATGACGCCTGAGTGTCTGGGGTGGACAGGATGTGAGGGAGATGCCCCAAACTCCCTGTGCTTAGTCTATTAGGAGACCTGAATGCACTCTGGTGTGATTGGCCCAGCTGACTGTCCGGCAAGGACAGCCACCCTGCTGTGTGACTGACAGCCAGGCTGGAATGAATGGGGGAAAATTGTTTAAAAGCATGTCTCTGGGATTTGGAAAGCAGAGTCGACCACTGGAACGAAAGAAACGAAGATGAGCTGAAGGAAGAGGACTGCTGCAACTCCTAGACAACCGGTGAAGGCTTGCTGCAGGTCCGAATTGCATGAAACTCCACTCGACTGAGGAGCCCTTCAAGGTTAACTTCTTCCCTTGAGTTTGGTGGGAACAACCAACTCGTAAGCCACCTGGACACCGTCCCCATCTTGTCGAATTTTCATCAGAGTGCTGTTGAAAACGGGATAGCCAGAGGGAAGGAAACCATCTTGTGGTCTTTAAGGCACTCACATCATAAACCGATGTCTTGCTAAACTTTTGGGCTCATCCCTGGGCAGTGCAGGAACCCCCCCGACGTCCTAATTCTTGTCCCCACGACTGAAGCCCAGGAACAGCGAGGTCGGCTCGAACTTCCAGGAACAACTGTGTCAGCTACAGCTTTTCTTCAAAACAAGGTACTGTGCAAACGCGGTCCGGAACTCGTTTCGGCCATCGAGAAAGTGCGTGAAACTTTCCTCAACTTCGAAGGCTTGTCTTTCCCTTAACATTCGTCAAACTTTTCGCCTAGCTAAATTCTTCTAAACTCTGCGGCAAAGACTTTACCGTTACTACCAGAAATGTGCTATCCAATACAAAGACTCCGAACCGTTGACTTTGGCCCAGGCGTATGAGATAAATTGCTGGTTGTAGTTACTAAAACCCTTTGTCCTGCCTATGAATGCATTTGTGCTGTTGATTCGCATAACCTTGTCTTTTTACGCCTTTTAAAAGTATATGAAGTGCCGTTTTGCTCCCACTTCAGTGGACCTAAACTTGTTCCTTTTACTTTCCGGTTGTGTATTTGTGGTTTATTAGTGTGTGAAATTGTGCTGCTCTTGCTAGTGTAATGTTCTAACTGACTGAGTAAATAAATGTATATTTTTTTACTAAGAAACCTTGAGTAAGTGTTTGTTTGAATCACTGTATTAGTTGGTCCTTTGTGTAACTTGTTCTACTGCTCACTTAAACTCTTGAGATAAGTCTGGCTGCTCAGCCATCGCTACCACTTTACTGTGTAGTACAGGCTTGTACCAAAGGTGACATTGTGCTTACACTTGTAGTCCTAATTGCCTGTAGTGTTCCCAAAGGGTACTGCAGGTGATACTACCTAACAGGGACGGGACACACAGTTTCTTTCTTCTTCTCTTTCTATCAACATATGTCACTCTGATTGGCAAGATTCAATGATCCAAAAAAGTACCCGATGGTCAAATCAACAAATGCTCCATCTAAACTTCTCACCTCAGCTCAACAGTTCAGATGTATTGTTCATCTCTGAGAGTGTATTTTTGCTGTTAATGAGCACTAATGGAGAACAGGCAATCACACTTCTCGCCAAATCATAAACCACAGATGCAAACTCTCTGTAGAAGACCCACCCGAGGGGAGTAGGAGAAACAGTATAAAAGCGATGAACCTCAGTCAGAAAGATTTGGGCTATTTGAGAAGTATGTGGGGAGAAGTGGGACATTAGGATCAGTGATTAGGAGATGCTCTAGGTGACAGCATGAGATGAGAGTGGAGGAGTTTACAGTCACAACAAAGGAGATGATAGTATCAATAGATGAGATGGCACTTGAAACAGAGGAGGAATTGATTATAACAGAGGAGTATCTAGCAGTGGCAAGAGGGGAGGCGGTGATCATTTCCTGAGAGGACCACATCACAGTAACAGTGGAAGAGGTGTCACAAAAAAGTGGTGGGGGCAGATGAAATCATAACTGCTGACCAATATGAGGATGAAGGTACCAGGTAGGCTAGGCTGAAGCCGTGAGAAGAAAACCAGACTTGGTAGAAAAAACAGAGGGGGGAGGGTTCTGGTGGTAGTGATTGGACCCTTAAACCTGAGAAAGAAAAAAACCCAGGTTAAAGTAATGGTTAATGGTCAGAAGACTATAATAATGACATTCTCCTCAAGGGAGATACTTGATCTATCCCATAGATGGTCTGGGAGACAGTCTGTGAGACAGTGAAAATGACAGTGAAAATGAAGGAGTTACTTGTTTATCCTTGAGAAACAAGGCCAGCAGAAAGTGTTTCAGACCCTTTGTGAATCTGGCAACCATACTGGTTGAGTTATGATTTTAACTCAACCAATGTGAGAGTCTTGAGTTCTTGTTTATGTTCACCTTATTGGGTTGACTTGTATAGAAATAAATAACTGTGAATCATCGTATCTAATTCCAGTCTTCTGTGCATCCAATTTAAGAAACGTGACACATACTATAACTAGCTGAAAAGGTCATTTAGTTTCATGTGGCATTGTACAACCTGTGATTCTGCATTTTGGTTGACTCTGGCCATGCATAACCTCAGTGTTTGCATCTTGGCTGCCTGTGGACATTTATAAACTGCTGAACTGTACACTGACAATCTAAGGCCCTGTATAGTCTAGTTGATTGCATCTAGGTCACCATTACCCTTCTCACCGACTGAAACAGCACTTTGGTCTCTAACAACCCACTTAATTACCAGTTGGTGCCCTCTGTAACATCAAACACTCTTATAGTTCTTACCCTTCCCTCATATTTCTCTTACACAATGCATCCATCATGCCCTACAGTTATTATTCCCTCTTTCCTTACCCTTCCCTAACTCCCTGCAAAGACATTCCAACTTGACTATGCTTCTCATTCCATGCACCTCACTATCACCTGCTTCCCATATCATCACTGTGCGTTGAACCGCCTATATATGTTCTCCTGGCAGACACAATCACTGTACAGTGATCTACATCTCTCCTCATTTTACAAAACACCCCATTTTTCTTGCCTTCTCTGCTGCTATTGCACAATTTTTGGGGAAAGCCCAATCAATTGACAAAAAAACCTTTATCCTCACTGATCACTTGGACTTTCATGGGCCCCTTATCATGTCTATGTTTATTAAGAAAACATATATACCTCCCAATGCCTCTGCTACTCCTGCTGCCCTGCATATCAACTCTGCCAGATGTATGCACTCTTACCTTGCATCCAAAATTGGTGGAAGATTTCACGTGATGATCAAAAAGACATAAACCTTCAGACTTTCTTGCACTCTTCTTTGTGTCCACTACCAGCCACTCTTCAGACGCATCAAACTCACTTTCCCCCTGAACTACAATCCCCTAGGCCTTCTCAAACCCTTCTTGATTCTTGACTATCCCCTTGCCGGCACTACCATAGATGTCCACATAGTATGACTTCATCCTTCCCCAAATCACCCCACCAACCAACTGAAAAGTCACTCCATCATCTCTGACCACTCCATAACTTCCCTTACCTATCTACCTTTCAAGGGATCTCTCTAGACTGTGTCTTCCTCTTCACATGAGCTTTCACATTTAACCTCATTTTTGACTCACCACCCTATCCTCCATTTAGTATATATGTTGCACACCACTCCAATCCCTTGCTCTGGAAATAAAAATGTTATTAATTCCCTGACAAATACAGAGCCAAACTGAAATCCTCCTTTCTCTCTTTTGCACAGAACAAAAGGCTATTTCTATCTTTAATCTGGCTAGCCGCTCCACCTTCAAGCACTGTTGTGCTGCTAATTCTTTCACCTCCTCAAATCAATTGACTGAAATTTGAATAACCAATCAGATCATCTTCAAATCTGATATGCAATTTATAGGCCATTCCCCCTTCTCCTCACCTACAAGGACACCCTTCTCTGGGTAATTATGATACACTGTTAATTTCATTATTACTCTTTGCTCTCAACCAGCAAACTCTACTCCACACTTCAGCCATACTAGCTCCTTCACACCTTAGTGCATTCTCATTTTCCATATCCACTGATGGCTTTACTTAGTACTTTTCATGTAAGATCTCCAATGTTTGTGACACCCTCAACATCCTCCTAGGCCTTCCTCAACTGGTTTTTTCACCCCTCGATTTCCCACCTAATATTCATCTTCCCAACTTCTTACTCTATATTTACACCGATCCCTGGACAGCTGACCCATCTGGCGCCTCTTTGACCCATTTGTCCAACAGATGTTAAAATGTCTTCCACCACTCATATGCTCCTATCTCTCCTCATTCTTCAAGTGATCACTTTCTCTAGGCATCTTTCCATCCTGCTTTAAGCTGGCTACTGCCCTACACATCCTAAAGCAGGCTTCCACTGACTCCAACAATCCTGCTAAATATTGGCCTGTGCAACTTCATCTCCATTATCCAGAAATCTATCAACAGCTTGTGGCTCTTCACCTAATTTTGCAATAATAACCTCTGTGACTTAATGATTCTGCAGCTGAGATGCTACTGTAAGAGCCCTCACAACAACTCCAATTTTCTGATCTTTTCTCTGCGGAAACTCATTTTTATCATAATGCTTCTAGATCTGTCTGCTGCATATTATGGTGGTCCACCAGTCTCACTTCAACCCCTGCCAACCATGGCATCCAAGACATAGCCCTTCTACCTTTCTCACTACTCCCTCTCCTCCACATAGAACGAAGAAACCTGTGGCCCAACCTGTCCTCTCTTGGTCAAATCATCAGCTCTTTCAGAATCTACTACTTACTCTTTGAGAATGAGAGATGCATCTTCATGTCCTTTCATACTCCTACTCCAGATCTCTCTATACATATCTCTGTTTGCCTTTCAGCAATCTTCCGGAAAATAGTTTATTGTGTAATGTCAACCCTGCCATTAATGAAATAATGTTCCTCCCTGTATCCAAAATGGTGCTTCTTATGTTCTCACCCATCCTATTTCCTCTTGACATCTTTTCCGCTCTCCTAAGTCACACAAACAATGAGGCTTTTTACATCATTACCACCATTCACCACTGTATTGTTTATACCATTACTTTGGCCTGGATGAACCTGCTTAACCTCAGGAAATGCTGTCCTCTCCCACCTACAAATCTGCCAAAACCCTTATACTAGCTCTTCTACTCAGTCACCTTAACTGTAATGCCAGCCTCCTCCATGGCCTCCCACCATATTTATTTTCTACACTTGACAGGTTAATCACGTGTGCCACCCATACCCTCTACATTATTCCCCACTCGTCTCCCACATCTGATCACCACATCCACAACAGTTGTCTCTTTATGAGAAACTGCTCTCAAATTCCTACTGCTTGTCTTCATATCGATGCATGACCGTGCAGCCGCATAGCTGATTCTCATCTTATCTTATCTTATTAGCATTTGTAGAGTGCATCGTAAATCCGAGGACATCTTGGCGCTGTGGCAACATGCAAGATAGTTAGCAGGGAGGGAAGATTATCGAAACAGAATGGTCTTCAAAAGACGACGGAAAGAAAGATCATCCTTAGTGGCACATAGCAGCTGTGGGAGCATGTTCAACAGCTTAGCTGTGACCATGGAGAAGGCACGGCCACCCACACAGATGAACCAAACCTGAGGAACTTGGATGGTAAGAGATACTTGAGACCATAAGTGGCAATTTGGCACATATGGATAACATTGAAGCTGCAGGTTTTTCAGTTTGGTGCCATAAAAAGTCTTGATGCACTTTGCACATAGATTTGAAATGGATGCTCTGAATGACAGGAATCCAGTTCAGTAGTCTCAGAACAGGAGAAATGTGCATAGGAAAAAAGGGCTTTGAGTTACTAGTCTAGCTGCAGCATTTTGCAGGAGTTGGAGGCCGTGCATTAAATAGAGTGGCTGAGCTAGATAGTGGGAATTGCAGTAGTCGATTGCGCTTGTAGTGCCCCGCATTGGCAGACCAATGCTACTTGTGCCTCAAGAGAAAGAGAAGATGAGAGCGCAACACCTATATCCCTCACAGATGCCATTGGTAAGGAACCAAGAGAGGGAGGCTAGAAAGAGGGAGTCCACAAAGAGAGAAAAGATGAAGGGCCCACCACCAAGGTCTCTATCTTGTCCCCATTCAACTTCAATCAGTTGTCACTCATCCAACAACCCACGGCCTCAATACACCCCTACAGCTGAGATGTTGGACCAGGTTGAGACAGGACTAGCCAAAGTATTGTCTGGGCGTCATCAGCGTACGAGTAGCACTGTAGGCCATGCAAGTGGATGAGCTCAACCAACGGTTAGATGTATATGTTGAATACAGTGGGGGGAAAGGCAGACCACTGTGGAGCATGACAGAGCAAGAGAAGAAGAGTGAGAAGGAAGGATTGAAAGAGATTGAACCCGGTCCAATAAACAATACGTAAACCAATGCAACACCTGCCAATATCCACCCCGGACAGGGGATCAAGCAAGATGGAGAGGTTGATGGTGTCAAAGGTGACTGATAATCTATAAATATCAGTTCCCCCACTCCACACTGACCAGTGAGATGTGCTAGGTCATCTACAGCAGATACCAGCATGCTCTTGATGATATTTCATCCAACTCTCTTCTGTTCAATCCCCCATCTAGCACACTCCTACAGCTCTGTTTCCATACCAACCTGGGCATCATCTCTATTTATATTCCTTTCCCTCTTATCATCCCAACACTGCAGCTCACTACCATCATGTCAAAAATATCCTTACCATCCACTTCTTGAAATCTCAACTAAAGTTCCCCCTCCAAAGCCAACAAGTTTCACCCTTAACTTACTGCCCCTTACTCCCCCTTCCTGATTACCATGCACCTAACTTCACTATATATAGGACCATGCAAATATCCTGTCCACACAGACTACTGTCTATTTCTTGTGGTGTTGCATCACAGGTCTCTTCTCTATGTATTTGTTATTATAATATGGTCATAAGCACGCTATCCTTCCTTCCAATGTATGGTAGCTTATGCTGAATCTCCCTCAAGACTATTGTTTTCTGTTTTAAGTGTGTCTCAGTGAAATGCGTTGTTCTCTCAATACATACAAATGATCCACAGCCCTGGTCAAGTAAGAAGTCAGTTTGGCCCACTGCACTTGTGAGAGTTGCCATAAAAGCCCTAGGCTGCTCCCACTGGTGTATAGTCATTGTGAATCGTTGGTGCTGTCAGGGCTATTGTGTCTGATGGCATGACATGTTTATAGTGCCCCATGTTGAACAATTAACATTTATTAAAATGAACCAGCACTATAATGAGGAACACACCTAGCCATTGTCAACACACCAGCTCAGATAATGAATTAATGCCTAAAATTACACATAGAAAAGGGGAATACAGATATTAAATTGGACATGTGGTTGTGAATATAGTGACTAACTACAAGTGGATCAAGTGTGACTCTTATATCACGACAATATGAGAGGAGAGCTACCTTTCAATAGGAATGGGAACTGACAACATGGTCATTTTTGGTGTTCTGCCTGCTATCCAAAAACAGCCAACATGAGAATGTTTTAGTTGCCAACCTGGCAAAGACTTGCAGACATGCGATTTCTTCCGGTACTCCCCACTACCTGAGAGCTGTCCAGAGGAGAATTGTTTGAGTTCTCCCTGCTACATTGAATCCACCAACATGGGAAATGATTGGGTTATTTCCGGATCTAAAAGCAGTCAACTCCCTTCTACCTAAGAGAGATGCAGATATGACATTGTTTTAAATTACTCCCTGTTTCAGGCGGTGAAGTTTTGGCCATGAACTGTGGATAAATACAATTTAGGTAAACAAAGAAGAAAGCAATGTCAGAAAGCAAAGTCACCAAAAACCCATCAGTGGTAGTCTAGGAGAAGGGATTGAAGTGGGAAAGCATATGCTATGAAAGTGTTCAAGCTACTTCCAAGTGTAGGTAAAGGAGTTTGCAGCGTGACCTGAATGCAAACAAGCAGATTAATAGAGAGTTCAAGTGGTGAGTTTAAGAAGGTAGAAGGCACACATGTGAGCAGGTACACCGAGGGGGAATGGAATGGAGAGTGTGAGAAGGGTGAAATAGAGTTTACAATGTGAGGGATAGGGTTGCAAGAGATAGAGATGGATAGAGGCTATTCCATGTTAAAATATGCTCTGTACCTTGCCACCACAATGGGCTTATAGCTGTGCCACTTTCATCTGGCTGTGGTTGGGCTTCTTTCTTAGGTTGCTGCACTCCATGTCGTGGTGTGAAAAGACAGGCCATATGGGTAAAACATGTAAGTTCATACTACTATAAAATGGGTTTATACTTTTTTGCAGTACTTCCCATTGCATAATGCTCCTTCTTCTTGACTCACTGCATTAACTTATTACAGGGCTTGCACGCAACTCCCCATGCTGCTGTCTGCAACTTCCCCTCAGGCAATGCTGCCACAGCCAAGAATAAACTATTGTAGAACATGTTTCCGCACTTCCATTCAATGTGTTTAAGCCTCATGACTTCCTCGTCTAAGACTCATGAATTCCTTGCCCTGGAAATGTATGGGGATCTCCAGCATCAGCTCAGTTGGCCTCGTCCAAGGCCCCAACGCTCCTCCTTCTACCCTTCCTCTAGCTATCATGACTCCACATCATGGTTGTGTTACTTAAGCACCTGGGAGGAGCCAAATGCCTCTACAGGTAATCCCGCTCCTATCTTGCCTATATGTCAGGAACCGGAGATTGTGACAAGCAAAACACCAGTAATGATGCCTATGAGCAAAATGCCTTTGAGACAAGGTATCCATTGAGAGAAATGTTCTTCAAGTATCCTCAGAGAACTGACAGCCTCATAGGAGAAGTTCTGGAAGAAGTGTAAAGATGTATGAAAGAGGAAATTGCCGATGTTACATGAAGCAAAGACGACGTGCCAAGAAGAGATGCCAAGAGGGAAGGCGAATGAACCTTATAGAATCTGATGACGAAATAAAGAGTTGAGAAACATTCATGTACGGAATGAAGATTGCACGTGCAAAGAACATTGAAAGAAAATATGAGTCGCTTTATAAACTGTACAGATGTTGCAATGCAAATAGACTAAGTAACCATGAAGGCTGGCTATATGTAGTGAATAGACTGCGGGCGGTGCCGCCATTATATATATATATATGTGTATAGAATCTGGATGTTCCACGTCGTATTTTAGCAAGCCAGCACCTCAGTAGCAGAAGGGCTGAAAGTGTGGCGTAGCAAAGAAAAGCAGCTGAAGATGGAGGAAGAATCGAGAAGTCTTGTCTGGCCCAGTGTCAAGGGTTGAGGCAGCCCAGGAAAACAGGTTATCAATTTGAGAAGATACAATGAGACTGAGAAGCTCCTTTTGAGGTGCAATGGAAAAATACTATGAGTGCCAAGTTTTATTCATTTAATAGTACTAAATCCGAAGAAGGAGCTAAAACACGGTCTCCTGTCACATGGGGTAGATGGAAATAGACTTTGGGCAAGCGCCACGAGACTGAAAATAAGAACGTGCTCGCCCTCCCTTCTATTCTCTGGCACAGTGATACTTTGCAAGGCCGAGTTCAAAGACACCTTGAATGGCAGAGAGCAGGAATGATGATTGATGATGGGCTAATTGGGTAGGGAGGCTTGGTCAAGTCTACCCATAAGCACCTGGGGTACCAGCTTGTGTGCTGCTAGCGAGTGGAATTTTCCAGAGGGGTACAAGCGTGCCAACCAATTATAGATGGATACATAGCAAATAGCCCTATAGTTTGAGAGCCAATGGAATGTTGTGTATTTGATGACAATGAAGATGACTTGCACTAGGGGTGGGCATAGTTGTCAACCTGACTATAGAGACCCATCTATAATCCTATACCCCATAGAATGTATACCTAGATGTACCCACAGACCAAACACAGTCCCAGATACGTTTACTTAGTTTGCCACATAGTATGACAGAAATGATCATTCATTTTTCATATACAAATGTATTTATTCATGTAAAACATTGAGAGATATGGTGTGAGACGTCTGTTGATGTCCGTTGTACTCCTTGTTTTAGACAATTGATATGAAAACAGCTAAAGTTTTGCCAACATCCTGAGTCAGTCTTATTATTGGTGTAAGAGTAAATTCTGCATCCCATCCATCCAATAAAGTGTTACCTCACTTAAAGGGCCTACGGGTTCACGTGGTAGCAGAGGATGGTTTAAAAGACCCATTGATTAGTAAGTGTACAGTATTTTGGACGATAGGACACCCTCCACCAGCTAGTAGGAAGATCACAAGGTTTCCTGTGGAGAGCGGGCCATGTCGAATACTTGCAAGAAAAATTGTTATTGGTGGCACGGCTCCCGCCTTGACAAAATCCCTCTTGGTTTCCATAGGTGCTGAGTGGACGGAAGGTGACAGTGGTCGATTGGAGGAGGGGAGACAATACTGAACGCCTTGAGGTGAAGAGCGAATGATGAGAAGATTGAGGGGAATGGCAAAATAAGGGGATGGGATTGTGGTAACATAGGAAAGTAACTGGGGTTGTTTAAAGTATATTGAAGAGCATTTAAAATATAATAAAGAGTGTTTTAAGAGCCTGTATTCTTTTAAGAGCCCGTTTTCCTACCTCAAGGCAGGTCTAGGAGGAGTCATTTCAAACCCCAATTGGGGTATGAATAGGCAGCACATAAACAGGTTCATGATAGGGAATGATTCAAACTCCAATCAGAGTATTTTAGGGGCTAGGTGAAAAGGAGTACTATGGTATATATGTGAAAAGTCGACTAGTCTGTCTGTGTGCAGTGTATTTTATAATTAAGAAAAAGTGTTGAAAAACGACAAGAATAAGCTGTGTAAAGTTGAAGTAGAGATAAAAAGTTATTGCCTATTTTAGGTCATTGTCGGTGCCGACCGAAAATAAGGTTTAGATAATTAAGAAATAGAGGTTTTGAGCGGCGAAGGTTGGAGTGTGCTTATATTTATTGTTTTTTTCTGAAAAAGTATCTGTGTAAATGACGGTAAGTATTGACAGTCAATTGAGACTTGTCACAATGGGAGATATGACTATTGATGCACCTGTGTAAAACACTGCCAAAACATATGCCTAAGATCAAACAGTATAGTGCAGAATGGATAAAGGCCACAGCAGATAAAACGTTCATGCCATGGCCACAAGGGGATCACTGTCGAAGGCAGTATTGCAACACATGACTACATACTTGCACGAGGTGTACACAGGGAAGAAATTGGAGAAAAGATTAGCTATTGTAGAGCTCTGGAAGATGCACCAGGAGAAGCGGGGGGACCCACGCCTGAGGAATGGATGCTTGGCCAGCATGAGGACGTAAGTGTTGAGTCTTCTGCTCCTCTTACCTTGCCGGGAGTAAATGGCGATAGTACAGAAGTAGGATTGTATCTGTTAAAAGAACTAAAAGAGGCGACAGTGTATAGTAATCCAATATATGAACCGCCTTCTTATAGCAGTGATGATAGTCCAGAAGATACTAGAAGAAAAGAGGAGATTTTTAAGATCTTACAGAACAACAAGGAGAAAAGCGAACAATCAAATGTAATCACAGACTTAGAATGAGAGATTAAGGGATGGAAAGGAGAAAAGGATAAAGCTGACGAGGTAACGCTCATACAGAATGAATGGATGGATGGAGAAATATTGCTCAAGCTTGATGGAAAAATTATTGACAAAGTTAGGCAAAGGGAAGATCAAGACAAACATGACAGAAAATACAGGGAACGAGAAAAGAGACTGAAAGAGGATGAACATAAGAGAAAGAGTAGGCAGAGGCGAGAACAGATTGATCAGAAAGAAAAGCAGAAGAAAGAAGAAAGGGTGGAGGAGCAAAGGAAATAAAACAAGAGGCAGAAAACATTTGAAGAATGAGATAGGCAAGAAAGGAAGAGAGCAGAGGAGGAAATGCAGAAATGAAGGGACAAAAGAATGCAAAGACAAAGGGAAAAAGAAGAGCATCGAGTGAACCAAAGAAGGGGGAGAAAAGACAAGAAGAGGAAAGAGTTAGATAGGAAGCAAGAAAGCAGAGAGGGTTAGATGAAAACATTGAGCAAAAAAGGAGACATCGGGAATGCGATATTAATCTCATTCAGAAAGAGTTAATGCAACCAAGTCCAGTGATATCATGGGGCAATGTAGAGGAGTTCCTCTTGTTACAGGGGGAAACATCAGGGCCATCTAGGACAGCCCTAGAAAAGAATGTTGACATAGGAAGCATCACAGATAGGATTGATAAAGCCTATCAAGACTTGAGAGAAAGTAGCAAATCAGGAAGCCGAGGGAATGGAGATCAGTCCCTGGTCTTCCAATACGACACAAAGGAAAATACCTGTTTAGTCTTGAGCATAGAGCCTTGTCCTTAGACAGGCTGACTTTAGATAACAGTGAAGGGGATGAGAGCCATACTAGCTGGGGGCTGGAAATGTCAGATGAAGAGAGAAACCTTCCATGGGAAAGAGGGAGGTGGTGCATGTGGTCCCGAGGGATGTCTGCAGGCAGACAAGGAAGTGAGATGGTCTTATCAAGAGCAGCCTAAAGATGGGATGCCAAATTCCATGGCATATCCAGAGATTCCTAAAGAATGATTGCATAGAGAGAAAGGAGAGTCACCGCCACATATGAGCAGGCTAAGGTCATTGCCAGGTAGACAGCGATCAGGAACCATTGTCCTCACAATGGATAGGCAGATGATGGGAGCCGATTGCGGATTTGGGTTCCTGCGATTCTTCTTATTGGAGAAAAGAGGGGACCGAACGCACTATATTCCATGGCCGCAAATGGATAAAGATAATTTAAGGTGCAAAATTCTCAGTTTAATGGTCGGTGGGGGAAAATGGATCAGTGAGCTAGAGAAAATGACAGGGGGAAATATTTTAGCAATATGGGACATTAAGGCTTCTTAGCAGCCATTCTTGGGTCTTGGGGAAAGGGCTGATGGCATTTGGACGAGAGCAGGCTATTCAAATGTCACAGGACAGAACACAGTGCACAATGGAGCGCCATTTAACAATCCAAGAGCAGGTGTCTGTAGGGCGCTTAGGGTGCAGTATGCTGACATGTCAGACATGGCTG
Source organism: Ambystoma mexicanum (assembly GCF_040938575.1). NCBI lineage: Eukaryota > Metazoa > Chordata > Amphibia > Caudata > Ambystomatidae > Ambystoma > Ambystoma mexicanum. The sequence continues at coordinate 1,398,431,656 of NC_090935.1, read as the reverse complement.
CAATTATGACACATAAGCTGAAAGATGACAAAAATCTGCTTGCTTATATTCAAAGTATTCAGGAATGGTGGACTCTTGAAATTCAGGAGCCGTGGGGAAAACCAGTGTCAGTATTTTACCACATTTTATGTCAAGGATTGCCAGAACAAGTACAGAGACAGCTCAAGAAACTAGTAGGAATGGAAGCAAAACCATGGGGAGAATTACACTGTTGGCTGTTACAGGAGAAAAATAAGAAGAAGGAAGATGCTAGAAAATATGCGGAAGCCAAGTTAGTTCAGAAGAAATTGTCAAAGTATGGCATGAAAGGGGCGGTATTGACAAGCAGAGAAGTATTGGGAATATAGCAAGCAGTGGGTACATCACAGGCAAATAATCAACGCCAAATGGATCAAGGAGGGAATGGGTTTGTGCCACGAGGCAGAGGAATTGGCTACAGAGGAAGGGGCGGGTTTTTAGAACAATCAGGGTGGTTTCCAAAATAAGCAGAATGACAATCAGAATGCGCAAGAAGTATTTAACCAAGGTGGACTAATCAGAAGAATTCCTCCTGTATGTTGGACATATGGGATGACATGGCACATTGCACGCAGGTGTGGAAGACAAGGGTTTGTACGGAATGGGCAATTCTCAAGAGGGGTGACAGCTTATCCTCCAGCATATAGCTCACAAGCTGGGGATGGGTTTGTCCAAGATCAGACAGTGTATCAAGCACATGCACCACAGATGTAACAGGCATTGCAGCCACAGCAAGCACCATTGAATCCCCCACAAGGGCAGTCGCATCATGCACCCATGCAGATACAGCAGAATGCAAACACGGGACCGTTATTGACACCTAGAGTAGGGGGTGTCACTGTGGTGGGAGGAAGTCCTTTCACAGGTATGGGGATATGGATGTAGGCACAATAGGACAGCTCACAGTGCAACTTGGTGTGTTCAGTACTATAAGTGACACCAGACCCCCAAAAGAAACCAAGTGTTGATGTGACAATAGGAGGCAAATCTTTTTCTTTTTTAGTAGACACTGGGGCAACTCGTTCATATATATGAGAGGAAAAATACCCAATGTCGGGAAATGCCATGAATGCTCAAGGATTCTCTGGAGCTATGAGTCGAGTTCCTTTCACTGATGAATTACCAGTCTCTATTGGAGAGTGTGACATGTCTGTTCCATTATTGTATTCAAGGCAGAAACCAGTTACCATTCTAGGACAATACATAATGACAAAGCTTAACATGATGATTTCTTTCACTGATGAAGGCATAGTGTGCTCTATTCCAGGGATCCATTATTGTCATGACCACAGGTTAGGTTTCCCATACTAGTCCTAAGATATATAGGTTCATAAGGAATTCATTTGCCCTAGCTGGTTATTGATTCTAATTCCCCCATGTTAATGGTTGGTTGGAGTTTCTTTAATGGCCGCTAGGTGGTGCCTCTTAGTCAGTTAGCTAGCGGGTCTAGTTGTTTTCATGTGCCGGCTATTTAAGTCCCGCCCATCAGGAGGCTCGTGCTTCGCGTCGTTCGTCTGAGTTCAGATGGAACGGTCGCCGCGTACCTCCGTTTCCTGTCACAGCTCAATATTCCTTTTCCACCTATAATTACTGTTCATTCCATGAGTAACATTTACTAGATATCAGTTCCCTTCCTGTTTTTTCCAGTTTGCAGTCATCCCGGCTCAGTCACAGTCCATAGTCCGGAGTCCTGTCATAGCGGTCTCTTCACCTCACAGTCCGTGGCAGTTTTCTCTCACGCAAGTACTCCCAGTGATTGTGCGAATGCATTTGCTTCGTTTTTGCTGCCTAATCAGATACTTTGAATTGTGTATAAATGCTATTAGAATCCCTCACGCTTCTCAGGGTATTATGTTGTTATTAGCGGGTTTGTGCCTTTCTGTGGAGTTTGCCTTGGAAGTTTGTTTCTAGTCAGATATTTTTGGTCACACTCATGTTCATAATACGCAAAGTCATAAGGTGCTTCCATGTTTCCGATTGAGTAGTTCTTTGACCCTTCTACTTAGTTTCAGGGGTTTACTATTCTGTCACGCATTGTTGTGAGGAAGTTGGCAAGTCGTAATAGTTCTTCACAGCTCTTTCTCTGTATTTTTACACACGTATCTCACCACAGCATATTGCCCTTTTTAGGGACTAATTAGGATAGGGTTTCTGTCATTTCCTCTTCCCAGTTATAATTGCTCTCCATCAGAGCCCATTTAGCCCCTTATGGAAGAAAACATTCTCCTGTGTCCCATCTTCAGGACTTCCGCCCCTGTATAGAACAGGATGGAGAGCTCAACAAATTAAATACCAAGGTGAGCTATTGCTGGTCCCCTAGTTACCAGTCTGTTCCTCCTATTTAACAAAAGAAAACTAAGGAAGGGAAAATTGTTATTTTCTTCACAGAAATTCCGTGTCTAGTTCCCAGGAAGGTAGAAGTCAGTTGGAGTTCCAGAAGGTTCCCGCAGAGTTCAGGTGAGCGTTACAATTGTATGAATGTGGGTGAATTTATATTCGGGTTTGCAGGACAAATGGCTCTACGAGGAAGGTACTGGAACCAGAAGTATTTCTTTATGTGTTACGCATTTTGTTGACATGACTACCCGGCTTAATGAGAAAGATGATTAGAATACCTGATGAATTCTTGTTCAGGCCACAGATACCTATAGACGAAGAGGGGTGGACAGACTATTCCCGTAGAGTTAAATGCAGCCATAGTACGAGGGGAAATGGCCATGATCGAAGGAACAGATGATGAGGGCAGGCCATGGAGAACAGTGATTGCCATTGGGGAACGGTATAGACTGACTGATGTCACTGACTTAGATATGTTTAGAGATGGTTCATCAGATGATGAAGTAATATTCGAGATGAGTATTGCATATTGGATTAGAATAGATAAAAGAGAGATCCCACAGTGAATGGCAAAAGTGTGCAAGTGTCCAGCATTTTTTGATGAAGATTTGGAAAAAGTACCAAACCCTTTAAGGCCCCTATGACATAGGCCTATTGAAGGGAGTAGGGGAGGTCAAGATAAAGCTGAAGCCAGGAGAAATTTTACCTCAAGCAAGACGGTACCCAAAGTCTCGAGAGGCGGATGAGGGTATATGGAACAAGGTATCTTAGTGACGTCAGAGTCACCATGTTATACCATGGTGTATCCACTTAAAGAATCAAAGGGAGGGTTGTGGAGATTCATTCAATATATGAGACCAATTAACCAGATTGTAGAGGCAGAGTTTCCTTTAGTTCCTAATCCGGCGACAATATTATGTAGTATCCCAGCAGAATCACAATATTTTATGATGATTGAAAAAATTGAATGCACTGAGGAAATGGAGGAAGGGTTTGAAGAGTTGAAGAAAACTATTTGTACAGCTCGAGTTTTAGGAATTCCCAATTATGACGAGGAGTTCTTTTTATTTTCGCACACAAATGGGACAGTCATGACAGCAGTGCTTACACAGAGAACTACACTGGGGTACAAACCTCTGGCATATTATAGTAGGATTCTGGATCCAGTTATGAAAGGACACTTTCCTTGCAAACACTTGCTTGCAGCAGCCACATTCACAATTGAGAAGTCTACCAGTATTGTGATGGGGTGTTCTATGATACTGTTTGTGGAGCATGCTTTTTTGCCATTTTGGAAAAACCTAAGGGTACATTGACATCTCAGAAGGCTTCTGCATATGAGGTGGTTATATCAAATCCACCAATCAAAATGGTCAGGTATAAAATAGTGAACCCTGCCATGTTTGTAGCTGAGCCTCTTGCAGAGGGTGAGCATGTGCATGTTTGTGCAAACTACGAAGAGTTCTACGATGATATCCTGCGAGTAAAAGAAAATGCTTTAGCGGGGGGAGATTCTGGTTATTGATGATTCTTCGATAATCGATCAGACTAGTGGGGAAAGACATTCTACCTCAGCTGTGGTGAGACACAGAGCTAGTGGTGAATTTGAGGTTGTAGCAAGTGCAAGACTACTGTCTAACTTTTCATTGCAAGCTGTAGAAATGGTGGTGCTTATAGTCACACTCGAAATTCATGCAGGGCAGGAAGTAACGGTGTACAGTGACTAAACCTACGTGACGTCAACCATGCACGCAGGGCTAGCACAATGGAAAAGGAGGGGCTAGCTCCAAGCGGAAGGCACTCCAGTGCCACATGCAGCATTATTCAACCTTCTTATTAAGGCACTACAACTCTCAGTAGCCATTTCAATAGTTAAATGCGCAGCACATACTAAGCAAACTAACTTTATCTATCGTGGGAACGAAGCAGCAGATGTAGAGGCCAAAAGGGTTGCATATTCACCAGATATTTCAACATGTAAAAGAGAAGGTAGTCACAATCATGATAGTAAATTAAGGGTTTAATCATTTATCAAGAACACAGTTGATGGAAGTTCAGGGCAGTGCACCGCAGAAAGAGCAAGAGTTATGGAAACGAAGGGGGTGTTATTTTAAGCATTATGGCAGTAAAACAGCACTGGAAAGCCAGTGATGCCAGTAGCATTGTTTAGGGTAGTGCTTGAACTGCTGCACTACCCTTTGCATGTAACTATGGAAAGCCTTGCAGCAGCTATTGCAGAGGACTTGTTTGTACCGAACCTATTAGCACACGTTGCTTTTTATGTAGGAAATTGCATCCTATGTCAAAGGTTTACCGCTGGGCATACACTGTGAATGATTAGAGGAGTGATTCCTCTACCCAACAGTCCTTTTCACTATTTACATATCGATTATGTTGACATGCTGCAGGAAAGTTGAGGATACAGGTATATGATAGGGGTGGTGTGTCCCTTTTTTAGGTGGATCAAAGAAGGTCCTTGTACACACCCTGATGTCACTTGCACAGTGATGTTTTTAGTCTGAGAAGTCTTACCCATATGGGGAGTATGTGAGGTGCTGAGATCCGACAATGGGCCCCATTTTGTTATTGAAGTATTTGAACAGATTAGCCTATTGTTTAGTATAAAACACATGTTTTCTTCTGATTATTATGTTTATTCTGACTCAATGGTCTCCTTAAAGAAAAAATAGCGAAACTCAAATAGACACTGAAGAAGGGATGGCTGTATTGCCTGTCCCTTGCATTATATATATTAAGGAATCAGCTTGGGTCAGACCACCACCTCACACCCCACGAGCTAGTGACAGGGAAGAGAATGAGAATTTCATTGTGTCTTCCATCGAGGAACAGAAGTGATGCCCAGAAGATTGCAGAAATATTAGGAAATGAGTTACGTGTTTATTTGACATGTATGACCACTAGTATGTCTGTCATTTCAAATCAACTCAAACGCCAGGGGGTGTCGCTCACAGGACACAGATGATCACCATTCAGCAACCAGAACTTCAGAATTACTACCTGTACCTAGACTTTTTATTGGAGATCCCGTTTTAATAAGGAATTTCACAAGGAAGTGGCACGAGCCACGATTTAGTGGTCCCTATATCGTGGAAAACATGACTCCTTCAGCAGTAAAGGTCCAAGAGAGACACGTCTGGATCCATTTAAGCAACATGAAGCCATACGCTTGTGAGACCGACGCGCCCCCGACAATTAATTCAGAAGCAAGAAAAGATGAAGAAGTTCAGCATGTGCAGACCTTATTGATGACGAGGAAGAAGGACGCTAAGGTTGCTGATTAAATAAATGCCAGTGTGCATTTGGACTGTGGCTCACCCCGGACACTCTTTATGGTATTGTAGGAGGAGTGCAAACTCAGTTCTTGAGTCACAGGAAGCTTTTGAGTTGGACTTTAGAAATTGTTGACGTACAATAAATATGCCAAACATAGAATTCGAATTTGGTGACTGGAAACATGAGCAGTTTCCAGACTCCTTCCTCACCGAGTTTCTGTTTGGTTAATTCAAATGATCCTGACAGATGTTGATGCCCATAGGCTCCTTCTCACAGTATTTGTTTTCATTGTTCGAGCTTATCCTGCTCTTGTTCGGCGCAGTGTTAATATACGCACTTTTCTGCATGATCCTAAAAATGGCCCTGCAATCAGGAGGCTGATTATGGCAATAATTGAACAGATCCTGCAGTTACCTGACCATTTAACAGAGTTGCCTGATTAAAACGTTTTTTTTCCTTCCTTAAAGCAGTACAGAGGCACAATGAGGAACGTCGAACATGGTAAAGTTTCAGAAAGTGAGCAAACTCAACGATTTTTGGAGAATCATAATTGGTGGGGATTCATGTATTGGTGCATACTATATGCACGCTCAGCTTTTATTGTTGTTTTCTGATTCCTTTGGTTCATACTGTTTATTTGATTGGTCCAAGCAAGGTAGAAATCATGTTGATTCTTCCCACTCCAGTGACTCTCAGAGAAGTGTCCATTACTGAGAGACCAATACCATTTGTGATTTTCCCCACGCCAGTAGCTCATGTAAGGTTGCCTATTGCTAAAGCAAAAGTACCAATGATCTCCCCTGTAGGGAGGACCATTATTGATATGCTTCTGGAATATTATGGTAGCACTCATTTTGCAAGAAGGAGACACAGAAGGAGCACAGAGGAAGATGATAATGTGATAAACACATACTTAGGTAGTACAGCACACCTGGGTAACAACATGTGCCATCAGCACATGAAAAAGGTGGGAGAGAGAACATCTAAAGAGAGTTGCTACATTTGTGCTCTTAAACCTCATGCCATGACTGCAGCCCAAACTTTAATTGTTAGAGAAATTCCAGAGTATGATGCCAACTGTCTTGTCCACCTTGCAGCATGCATGACAAAAGGCCAGTTTCAAGGGAATTGGGACACTTTGCGATGGAGATCAAGATAGTCATTCCCATTCCAGGATGATTATATCAAAACTATGCAAATGGAAAAGGAGCCTGCATGGAAAAACAAGATGCCTACGCATTCAGGGTCAGGACAAGATGGGGTGGCCATAGAGGAAATGAAGAGAATGTACTGTTCTGACAAAGGAGAAAGGATGAGAAGAGGGACTGATGTCCTGTCCGTCTCATCTATTTCTATCTATCTATGTTAGATTTTAGATGGCGCTGTTCACTCAAAGGCCTCAGAGCGCTCACAAGATGGACAGACATTGATACAAAGAGAAGACATAGATAGCAGGAGGCTGATCTACGTGAAGCTGGCTGGAATGATGGGAGAATCACTCTATTCCTTCGTCAATCAGCCAGGTCTTAAGTTGCTTCTTGAATGTGTTGATAGATTCACACTTTTTTATGGCTACAGGAAGAGAGTCCCAAATCTTGGGGGCCCAGAAGTTAAAGTTACTACTGCCAATTCTTTTTAGAACTTGGTAAGGTTGGTGTAAAAAGCACACGATCATGTTAAATATGAAGCATGCCTCTTGAAGGAGAGGTGAGAATCCACAAAAATACCTTAAGTTTGTATGTCTTCAGAGACCGAGATGCTAGTATTGTTGATTTTAAAGCTTTGATACTGGTCCTCTAGTTTTCTTAATCTTTGTGGATTACCCATGATCAATATTTCTGTTTTGGCTTCATTGAGGGCCAGCGAATGTGATGCCATCCATTTCTGTATGGCATGCAATACCCTGCATATTCTAAGAGCGTCCTTTTCATAGACCCCTGACAGCGTGAGTACCAGCTGGGTGTCGTTAGCGTAATTCGTGAATCTGACTCCCAGGGTTCGTAGCATGTCACAAAATAATTTGGAGAAGAAGTCAAAAAGCAAGGGCGACAAACAACATCACTGCGGGACACCACAGAGCAAGAACGTTTTTAGTGAGGTATAGTTCCCTATAACCAGTGCCGCCATTCTAGGTCCCAAAAATTATTTGAACCATTTTGCTGCTGCAGGAGAACATTTGCTGACTGTTGTTAGTCTTTTAACAAGAAGATTATGGTCAATCAAATCAAACACAGACAAGAGGTCAAGAAAAAGAAGTGTTGCCACCGAGCTATCCTCCCGGACAATAGTAACAATATACTGATTGAGGATACATGGTTTATATTGATTTTTACAGTTAAAGCTGGATTACCCTTTTTAACAATAGAGGCAATACTAGACTGGAGATCCAAAAGGGCCATCTCAGTGCCATGGTTGGCATGAAAACCTGATTGTTCACTTGCAAGGATGTTGTTTTCTTTGACAAATTTCTGGTACTGTAGGTATGCAATTTTATCATTTATCTTAATTAAATACGGCACATTAGTTACAGGTCTAAATTTGCCAGGGATCGAGATTATCTTTTTTTATAATCGGCATGATCCAAGCCTCTTTGATGTTAATTGGAACATAAGATTCACCAAAGGACTGGTTCACAAAATGAATAACCCATGGCGCAAGCGTCTCAGCGAAGTCCGTGAAAAGCTTGGCCGGAAAGGCATCCCCATTACATGAGGATGGTTTCAGGGTGTTAACAACGTCAAGAACTTCCAACTCTGATACCTTTGCAAAAGTGAAGGTTTCAGGATAGCTATGGACAGGATAGAGCACAGGCTCTGGAGCCGGGATGTCATTATGGAAATTATTACATTGTTCTTTGATGGCCTGTTGGTGCTTTTCAGTCTTATTGGTGAAGCCATCATGGATTGCTTGACACCAAGCATTACTTTCATGTTCCAAGATAATTTCTGGGGCACTTTCGAGCTCCTGTAGGATGGTAAATATTTCTTTGGACTGAGATTTGGCTTGGAGAATGCTTTAATAACATTTTTTGGCTTTAGCAATAAAGATCACACTTGTGTAGTGTTTTACGGATTGCTTATAGTTAAGCATCATTTCAGCAGACGGGGCTTTTTTCAAAGACGTTCAGCTTTACACTTAGTATGTCTAGTTTCCAAGATGTCTTCAGAGAACCAGTTGTTTTGTTTTGAGGATTTATTAATCTTTGAAGGTTTGAGGGGCGCTAAGGTGTCAAATGCAGTATTTGTGGCCTTCCTAAATCGATCTGTGAAATTATCAATGGAGATCTGCTCTAGTAAGGCAGGTAAGAGTGGAACTAGTAGCTCTTTAAAGACCTGGTGTGTCAAATTTTTTTGATTTCACCAGGTGTTGAGCCGCTTATGCCCCCTCAGCAATGATATCTGAGGGGATTGTGTCAAGCACATAAAATTAACCAGATAACGATCGACCAGACACATTCTGAGATAAACAGGATTCCTACATCTTGATTTTTTGCCATGATCCAATCCTGTATATTTCTGCGATTGTGAGTTGCAGTTTGGACCTGTTGTTGAAATCCAATGGATTCCATAGACATTCTCAGGTCATAGGCTTCTTCATCTATAGGGTTATTATACCAAAGATAAATGTCACCAATGACAATAAAAGCTGACGAGTCCTTGGAAAGGTTACCTATTGTAGCCAGCAATTGTTCCTCAAACAGGGGAGTGCTTCTCAGAAGACGATATATATATACATATATTTATTTATTTTTGCATTTTTAAAGTGTTCACACAGCCCAGGGGCATCGAGGTGCTGTTACAGGAATATGTCTTAGTTGCATATTTATAACATGCTTAATACCCAGAGGTTTCTAAGCCCGGACCCAGGGATCTAACTTGTGTTGCTTCATGTCGTCTTGTTTCCAAAAAGAGCATGTTGCCGCTGAGCTATCCTCCTGGACAATAGTAACAATATACTGATTAAGGATACAGGGTTTATTTTGATTTTTACCATTAAAGCCTCACAGGATGTGTCAGAATAACTGCGAGAAGTACAATAGGTGAATGATGAGTATTTAAAGTCATGGACCAAACATGCTAAATTGCTGACATGGGTAGAAGATGAATCACGCCTAATTACGGTGATCCCATTGATAAATGCGAAAGTGTGTTTCTAAAGAAAAGGGAAAGGGTACATGGGAGCTAGTGAAGGTTGCAAGACTACAGTTGAGGTCTCTAAAATGGGAGCAGGGATAGCCCTCCTAATGGATCAATATTGGGCCTGTGGATCCAGAGCCTATATGAAATTACTTGAGGTTTGGGGAGGAACATGCTCCATAGTACTTGTTCATGTTCCAGCATTGGTGATTCCAAAAAGTGACCTGAACATTAAGAGAGTTCCCAAAAGCAGATGCTCACATGAGGAAGAAGAGATCAGCTGGATTTCTCAACCGAACAAAAGGGAGAATTACTTTTTAGCAAAGTCCATAGAAGCATTTGATTATATTCCATATAAACACAGGTTGTTCAGTCAGACTGCTGCAGTATTCACAACTGTCTTCATGGCAGGGATCCAGATGATGGCAAATGCAAAGTGGTTGCAAATCACTCGCTGGGAGCTCCTGCAGACGATCACACTATCATAAAGGGGTTCAATGCTATCAAGGAAGAATTGAAGCCATAAGATTGATTTCCCTTGAGAACAGATATGTCCTGGACATGATTAGAGCCATGGATGGAGTTTTTTGTGCCAAAATCGGAAAATCATGTTGCATATTCACACCTTCTCACAATGACAAGAATGGGACCTTGACAGAGGCCATAACATTGTTACTGAACTTGGACACCAAGATGGAAGATGAAGTGGAAGATATTGCAGATGACAGCTGGTTTGCATCGATCTTCTCATGGGTTCCACAATGGATGGCAAATATCTTCAAGTGTCTTGGAGCACTATTGGTGATGATCATGTTTGGATTCTGTGTGATCAGAATAATAATCACAGAGTCCAAGAAGACAGCAAAGAAAGCAATAGGAATTAAGATAATGAGCGATGTCGAGTCTGGGATTGAACCCAAGGAGTTGACAGATGAAGAAATCAGAAAATATATAGAAGCAAGTATCCCAGCACCTGAGGGAACGAAGTTCCTGTATCCAAGGAACCAGAAGAAGTATGTGGGATGATGGATCTATTACAGCCCGAATGGACAACTTAGCCACATGACCTAGCGTGTTGATGAACATATTAAATCAGCAGGATCTCTGAAAGAAGTAATGAAGGTATGGACTCCAAAGAAGCACTTTTTCAGACGTGAATGCCCAGATGTGAAGATTAAGGGAAGAGTGGTCGATGAATCAACCAGAGGTGGGAGTGTAGAGGAGGAGCCAAATGTCTCCACCGGAAATCTGCCCCTATCTTGCCTATATGTTGGGAACCAGAAATTGTGACAAGCAAAACACCAGTTATGATGCTCATAACATGACATACCTTTGGGACAAGATATCCATTGAGAACAACGTTCTTCATGTATCCTCTGAGAGCTGAGGGCCTCTTAGGAGAAGTTCAAGAAAAAGTGTCAAGATGAATGAAAGAGGAGATTGGTGATGTCAGATGAAGCAAAGATGACGTGCCAAGAAGAGATGCCAAGCGGGAAGGCGAATTAACCTTATAGAATCTGATGATGAAATAAAGAGTTGAGTAACATTTCATGTGCGGAATGAAGATTGCACGTGCAAAGAACACTGAGAGAAAATATGAGTTGCTTTATAAACTGTACAGATGCTGCAACGCAAGTAGACAAAGTAACCATGAAGGATGGCTAGGTGCAGTAAATAGACTGAAGGTGGTGCCGCCAATATATATATGTATATATAATCTGGATGTTCTACATTGCATTTTAGCAGGCCAGGATCTCAGTAGCAGAAGGGCTGAAAGTGTGGCATAGCAGAGAAAAGCAGCTGAAGATGGAGGAAGAATCGAGGAGGCGTGTCTGTCCCAGTTTCAAGGGTTGAGGCAGCCAAGAAACTGGTTATCTTTTTGAGAAGGTACAATGAACGTGAGAAATGAGACAAGCTCCTGTTAGGTTGCAATGGTAAAACAGTATGAGTGCCAAGTTTTCTTTTTCATTTAATAGTATTAAATGCAAAGAAGGAGCTAAAACACAGTCTCCCATCACATGGGGTAGATGGAAATAGACTTTGGGCAAGCTACACAAGACTGAAGATAAGAACGTGCTCACACTCCCTTTTATTCTCAGGCACAGTGATACTTTTCAAGGCCAAGTTCAAAGGCAATTCAAATGGCAGACAGCAGGAGTGATGATGGATGTTGGGCTAATTGGGTGGGGAGACATGGTCAAGTCGATCCCACTCACACCTGGGGGACCAGCTTGCGTGCTGCTAGCGAGTGGAATATTCCAGAAGGGTACAAGTGTGCAAACCAATTATAGAGGTGCTCGTAGCAAATATCCCTATAGTTTGAGAGCCAATGAAAAGTCGTGTATTTGATGACAATGAAGATGAATTGCACTAGGGGTGGGCATAGTTGTCCACCTGATTATAGAGACCCAAGCATATCCCTATCCTCTATAGAAAATATACCTAGATGTTCCCCACAGACCAACCGCAGTCTAGATAGGTTTTCTTAGTTTGCCACGTAGTATGACATCAATGATGATGAGTTTTTGCTATAAAAGTATGTTTTAATGTAAAACGTTGAGAGATATGCTGTGAGACGTCAGTTGATGTCAGTTGTACTCCCTATTTTAGACATTTGATATTAAAACAGCGAATGTTTTGCCAACTTACTGAGTCGGTTTTATTATTGGTGTAAGAGTACATTCTGCATCCCCATTCATCCAATAAAGTGTTACCTCGCTTAAAAGGCCCTACGGGTTCACACCATATGTGGGTCCTCTTCCTTTCCTGCATGCACATAATATGCTACCCCCTGCTGCCCTTCATACACCTCATTATTGTTCCTCTGCCCTCTATCCACCTCGCCCTGTTGCTTTTCCTCTTGCCCTTCATCCACCACTTCATGTCCCCCTTCCTTCTGCCCTACCATAGTTGCCCCCTTGACTACCTTCTTTTAATGACACTCCTTGTTTTCAATTTCCTACTGATCATCATCCTCATCTTAAAATAATATTCTCTCAGAAGAACAATGTCCTAATTGGCCCATTGAACAGTATCCTTAGACCTGAATCTCTTGAGTGAGTTTGGGCATAATCTCGGGCTGTGCGGGGGACCTTCGGTGTCTCTTTAAATCTTAAAAACAATATTTGGCCCATCCCTTGAGATCAGCAGAGGGGTGGGTTCCAATGTCCTTATTAGGTAGGGTGAATGTAATCCCCTTCATAGATCTATATTTACATTAGGGAGGGCACCCACAGATTAAGGAATGAGCAGCATCAGTTTCCTACTAGTTTCATTGCATCATCATCAGAGTGTTTTTAAGGGGGACGTTTGGATAACATATATAGAGATATTAATTAACCCAGTTGTTTGGGATTTCACTGTTTAGTGTTACAACTAGAGGAAGGATACTGTGTAAGCCAACCAAACAGTTCTCCTTGGTTGTTTTGAAGCAAGTGGCTCTTTTCCACAGGAAATATCCCAGGGACCTCTATTTAAACAACAACATTTTTTAACAGTCCTCTTTCCGGAAACATAAATCATGCAATTTCTAACCAACTGGTAATGAAACAATATTTGTCCATAGAATCCAGCCCCGCTAATTCTCAATTCCTGGAGAAAGAGCGGTGTGGTTACGGGAATGATCGTTTCAGTTCAATGAATCCACACTCCACTTGCAGTTCTGTGGTACACTACTTCTGCTTCATTAGTGTTGTTATAATGAACATAAATACTGATTGGAAACCTTTGGTAGCAAGAAACTATAGGAGGGGTGATGTTGCTCAGAATATACATTGCAACAAGGAAGATGTTTAAAGTGTGCATGCATAAAGCCCATGTGTATTTGTGAAATGTTCATTGTCTTACACCTTAACTGGTTTTCGAAGAGGGATTATGGCACAGCATGCCTTTGTCGTTTCTGATGCCGGACACAAATCAGTTTGCCGGAGGAGAGGTGTACGCCAGAATTACTCCACACCTGCAACAAGTAGATGTCATACACACTTTCTGACCCTGGACCAGCACCACAAGCACGTTGGTTCCATACTCAATTCCCATAGTGGGCACAAGTGTTTGTGGCCATTGTTTGTATTAACTTATATCATACATGTACACCCTCTGCTCCTGCCCCCCTCGATTTGTGCTACTTGTTTGGTTCCCCCTTTGTTGTTGCTACATTTGTGTTACCTGGATTGCTGCTACAACCTGTGCAACTGTGCCACACCTAGACAACCCTTTCCAGGCTCTGTGCCCCCTCTGGCCTATCAAAATCCCGTACCTGACCCTTGAACTCCCCTGGACTGCTTACACACCCAAACGGAGTCTTGTCCTCCCTATGGACTATTGTCAACCCCTACCTGTAACTTGTGCCCTCTTGGTGTGCTGCCATCCACTACCTGCACCTCATGTTCCCCCTGTAATTATGATACCCTGGCTATCCAGTTTTGGCCCAATCAGAATCATTTCTGACAACCCCCTGTGCTTGCTCTGTCCCCTCTGGACTTTTGACACCCCCTCTGTACCCCACCGGCGCACTCCCCTCATCGGTTACACCAACTCTGTACCCCTGCCATTATTATGGCCCTCGACCTCTTATCTCTGAACACTGCCCCACTCCTGCTATCCATAACCTTGTTCCTGGCACACCCATTCAGCTACCACTACCTCTAACCTCCCTTGATTCCTTTCGAGTCACCACGTGCCTATCCTCTTTCATACTCCTGTAAGACCTCACTCTGTTGGGCAAGTATGCTGCACCTGTATTGACTTGCAATTCCTGCCTGAGCGGTGTGACTCCTCCTTTGCCCAACAACACCAGGCATCCACCAGGACAATGCCACAGTTACACTTCTCGAAGAACGACCCAGAGGTTCCGGTTGAGAAGGTCAGGAAGAATGCAGCATTCCTAGTTGGTCCCTGGTGATCTAGGTTTCCACAATTACATTGCACCAAACTCTAGAAGGCCATCCTGCAGATAGTCAATGCGGTTGCAATAACACCTCACAGTGTGGGCCAGATCCTAGCAGTATCTGAAGAGGAGGGTCAAGAAGCTGGTCAGTAATCACCATAGAGAGTGCTTGACCATGGGACATGGCTCACCACTGCCACCTCTGGACTTGCAACTGTGGGAGGAGCATGCAGGGACAGTCGTTGATGCCAGCATACTTGAGGGAATTGGGGGAGTAGTGACTGGGAGAGAAGGTGAGTACACTGCATGCATGGGACATAAACATGAAGACATCATTTCTAAAGTGTGCACAACATAAATGAGGTCATTTCCATGATAGTGTAACATTAAAAGCAAGCATAACACATTTACACCTTCTTTTTACATTCTCATGGAGTCATCAGTGAAGCGTACCACATTCACATGTGTGATTGTGTGACTAGCTAACCCTGCATAATGATTACCGGGCTGAACAGCCACATGCAAGTACCAATGGGGTATCGCCGGGTCCAATGCACACATTGCATGGAGTCCAAGGCCAGTCGGCCGGTCTGAGCACTTGCATGTTTGCCAATTCCCTGTCTGCCATGGGAACATTTGAAAACAATGCACCTAAGTCTAGGCATACCTGGTTTCACGTGCATCATGTACAGTTCATTGTCCAACAAGTGAACTCGTTTGGCACCACAGAGTCCCAAATAGTTCCCCACTTCCATACTGCTCATAGAAAAAGGCAGAATGCACAGGTATCCAACGCATCAACTCCAGCATGGAAGCCACATGCATGTGTGCAATCAATCAATGTAGCAAGGTGGTGCTGACGGTGGTGTCAGCGATCTCAATTTTACCCTATGCTGGAAATCAATGCACCAAACAAACAGAGATGCCCTGGAAATGCATCAAATGCGCACAATCATGTGTGTGTACACATAATCCTTATGTTTATGCATGACTCAATGTATGGATGTAAAAAGGAAGTCCCTACCTCCAGCAAACACTATTTCCTTTAATGTATTTGCATTGAAATTGAACATCAATTTTTTTGTAAAACGAAAACAACTTATCAGAAAACAAGAAGAAGGAAAAAGAATAATAATGATAGTAATCATGATAGAAATTATCCTAATTTAACAGGTAAATCAAACATAATTAACAACAAAGCCTGTCTCAGGGAGAACTTCTGCAAGACATTTTTCAACCTTACATTAACGATTTCCGCAAATTGGTGTGTCCGAAATTGCAAAATCTGAGAAAAGAGGTCTAAAGAACTTTGAGCGTAGATCTCTTAGGGCTGGACACCCTGTGATCACATTAAGTCTCAGAGATGGTCTTAGAGAACCGGCAATGGTTTCCTGATGACAAACCCTGTATTGCGCGAATCTCGTTTGTTAAATAGAGATTTAAACGGGCTCTCATAAATTGGTCTCTGATCTTTTTATCTGGAAATTGTTTCAAATATTCACAAAACGTATTTAGTTTACGGGCTTCTGTTGGTAAATGGGCTTCAGAGTGATAACTATTCACAAGATCCAGCGTTTGAATCCAATCGTGAGTTTTCAGTTTTTCTTTTACTCGCGTTGGATTAGTCAACAATTGCTCCAGTGAGCACCCAATTTCTTCCAGGCATGCCATCATTTTCATCTGCCAGCCTCTCAAGGGCTCATTACAGTCCGACATAATTTCCTCATAGACCATAACCAAGGTTGCCGGTCTCGGAATAGCACAGCATTTTCCATAGAGAGCTAGGCTATTCCTGTTGACTATACATTTAAGGAAAGTGACGCCCAGTTCTTTTAGAAGGATAGCCATCGGTATTGATTGTGGAACTCCCAGAACTCTCTTCCAAAAAAACCCTTCAAGGTGGCTCCAAAGGCGCTCAGGGATGTTGAACATGGCTTCATCCCCATAAGTCACTGCCGATGTAACGTTAGCTTTATAAAAACATAGGAATGGGAGAATGGAAAATCACCCAAACCTATTTAGCGCACAAGCTTGGTTGGTCAGAGCTTTCATCTTTCCCAATAGTTGAGCTAACATTGTGGCTCCTGGTCTTGAATTACTCAGCCAAACTCCCAAATACTTGAAAGATTGGACGTGTTCATTTTTTTCAACATCTTTGTACCAGGAAAAGCAATGTTTTACCCTAGCAGATATTTCGAAGCTCATGGTTTTAGTGTTGCCTTTGTTTATTTCAAGCCTATTATTTGAAATGGAAGTTTGAAAGGCATTGAGTTGCCTTTGCAGGCCAACTGCGGTCTGATCAATAAGAACCATGCCCTCAGCGTACAACAGACATGATAACTGGGATCCCCGTACCTTGGGGGGAGGGTGGGAATGATCTTATTAACAAAAAGGCTTCAGACATGTCCTCCAAAAAGAAATTGAAGAGGGCCGGGGCCATCGGGCACCCCTGTTTCACACCTCTCGAGTTTCCGACCTCTTTAGAAAGAATATGTGCTTGACTTAATCTCACCCTAAGAGAAGTATCTGTATGCATAGCCTTTATTGGATTCAGTATTGATTTGGGGCAGTTCTTCTTCTCCACTTTTCAACCAGAGCAAACCCCTGTCCACCTGGTCCAAAGCCTGGACCAAGCCAAAGACCATGCAGATCTTAGTTTTCCGGCTTTGTGAGTTTCCTTTCAGAACTTTAAGAAGCAAGATGTTAACAGAGGTGTCCAGGCACTTCACATAGCCTGTTTGGAATGGGTCAAAAAAGTTGGTTTGCCTACATAAAGAATCAAAATGATCCAGGATGATGGTACTGTATAATTTACCAATTACATCGAGGAGAGCGAAAGGGCGATAATTCTTAGGATTGGACCGATTGCCTTTTTAGGGGATGGGAACCACTATCGCTCTCCTCCAAGAGCTTGGAACATGATGGGATGTGGCTATTTGTTTAAACAGCATAGGTATAAAAATGGCCCAGTCCTCTGGGAACTCCTTCAGCATGGAATTAGTTAGCCCATCTGGTACCAGTGCGCGCAAGACTTTCAACTTCTTGATTCGGTCTATAATCTCATTGGTATCGTTGTTAGTTACCCATGCACCAAAGCTGTTAGAAAGATCCACACCAGCTCCTGTGGCTATAGTCGAGGAATACACGCTTTCAAAGTGATCAATCCACTGCTCCTCACTTATTGGTTTAGATTGATCAACCTTTAAAGTGGTCTCGTCCAGGTTTAACAGAGTCCAGAATTCCCTCAGGTCTTTGCCAGCCAAAGCTTTCAGCATGGCCTCCGAGTCCTTCTGATATCTCTGGCAATTAGATGCGCGTAGCCAGTTTTATAGCTCAGCTGCGCCACTTTGGCTTCCTGGAGGTCTCCAAACAATCCCGATTTTTTGGCGACTTGGTTCAACTTTCGAACTAATCTTCTCCTAGCCACTAAATCCAGGTCAAAAGTATGTTTATGATTTTTAACTAAACATCTCTTTTTGGGATGGTGACTAAACTCCTCCAGCAGCGGGGAATATTCAACCAATGAAACAGCCTTCTCAAAATGTGTCGTTAAGGCTTTGATCTTAACAGATGATAGTCTAAGACGTAATCCCCCATTACAGGAGATGACCGTTGAGGTCATATGGTCTAGATTAGCAGAGCTAAGTGCCCTCCATTCCAACAAGAGAAGACGGTGATCACTGCACTTGGTTTTGATCACTTGAAAGCTGTTCACCAAGGGCAACAAATTGGCAGATACATAAATGTAGTCCAAAACCGAAGTATGCCCATTATATTCCTATGTCGGCTGAGATAGCATATTATCCTTAAAGTTGCCATTAAGGAGGTGCATAGCTCTGGAATCCATAAGAGCATTCCACAGATCCCTTCTTAAATGTCACGGATCCTCATAGTTCCAAGCTCAGTTGTGTTTTTTCTACCAAGTCAGGGATATTGAGGTCCCCGCACATAATAACATATTTCACCTGCTGATTGGTGTATGTGTAGTCCAGTTGAGTGGTGACCTGGGCAATAAACTGTTCATTCGAAATCAGAGCAGGGTTCCAGTAAACGTTAATAATTATAATTTTACCTGAACTTTAAAAGCATGCCAAGGATATATCAGACTCCCATCCGAGCACCTATTCTTGTGTGAGAAGGTTTGTTGAAACTGTCTTCAAGAGGTTTAATGGGCTGCCTGATGTAACTTCTGTAAGGAGTCCTGCTGATGGATGTCCAAGTATCCCTTTAACAGCTGGGCTTGTAGTTATATCAAAGCTATCTAGGACTGTAGTCTTTTTTGACCACGTCTCTTGAAGACAGATCAGAACATAGTCCCCCAGGTTTATGTCACTGGGTTTTAACAGATGAGAGAACACCTGGGTATTCCAAGAGGCCAGTTTCAAGTCAGCAGGTGTAGATGTTGAAAAAACTGTGGGGCTGATTCATGGAATTATTTGTGCCGAAAAACTGGATTTGTGCGCCATTCTGCCCGCAAATCCCCATTTTTTAAACAGGGATTTGCGGGCAGAATGGCACACAAATCCCTGTTTTTCGGCGCAAATAATTCCATGAATCAGCCCCTGTGTGAAGTTTCTGGCATTGTTCCTGAGGATTTTGGCTGGGTTGCTAAAGAGTGTTTTGAGCCACCAAAGCATTTGACAACCAAGACCAGTCAGACGATGCGATACTGGACAGCTTTGAAGGCTCTTTCACTTTAACATAACCCTCTTGCCAAGAAGAGGAGTTTGTTTGTAAGGTGACATTTATTTTCAACTCTGGACCTGATGGGTCCCTTCCCAAGTCCAGGGGATCCAAGTACGTTAGTGGTGCCTTGCTATCAATTGACCCCTTATCTCCCTGGAATTTGGTTATCTCCCTACTAGAAGATGGTTTAGGTGGAGATGCACAGTTTAACTATCTTGATGAAATTTCATTCCCAACATTTCCGTTTGTCAAGTCAAACCCCAGCATTGACAATTTTTCTGTTGAATCTAGCAACATGTTTTTAACGACTGGTGAGGTAATGTGCAGGAAAACTGAGTCCAGACACTTCTCATCATGGAATTCGATGAGTTGGAGATCTGACGATCCTAGCTGCCGCAAATTTGGGATGGAGTGAAAAAGTTCTAAAACCACTACCCGATTAAGTATAAGCCTATTGCTCTGATCCAACACTCTCTCCAGTTTCAGAGACCGAGTCAAGGGATTCACCTGTCTCAAATGCTCTTGTGCGTGGTCAGAGTAGTTCCCTCTAGTATCTTTGTGTCTCTCATAATCCACCCTATTTTGGTGTTCATTGCGCTGATCCAGAAGTTTAGGGTGGAAAGATAACGGTTTGTATGCTCCTTTACAACACTGGTGGATTCCTTGGCTCTTAGACGTTGTCTTTTTTTGTCCATGGATACAAATAATGGGGAAATCGGCAGGTCCACGTTAATCTCAGGTGGCTCCGCACACTCTTCAAGGTTGATTGGAGAGGATTCTGATAATCTTTCTCCCGATTGATTAGAAGATGATGCGTCAAGCGTGTAGGTAGAGAGTTACAGAGGAGTTTGCAGTGGTGGACTCAATATGTCCATATGGGTCGGGACAATTGAGCTGGCCACCCGAGTGTCCACGGGCTTCCCAGGAAAACTGTCATCTCGTTCTTGATTTTTTATTTTTTTAAACTCTGTTTATTTGGTGTATCAAAACAGCATAAAAGGAAAACAAACACACAAAGGGCCTCATTACGACCCAGGCGGACTTCGCGGTGCTAAATGCACCGCGAAGCATGGCGGAAAGCCGCCGATAGCGCCATGGGGGTTGGCGGATTTTCCGCCCCATTCCGACCTTGGCGGGGCGGTAAATCCCCAATCCCCATTCTGCCCTTCCCCATTCCCATTTTTGCCCCATAGGGTATAATGGAAGTGGGGAAGGAGTTAATTAAACATTTAAAGGCCGCCATGGCGCTACGGGAACTCGTAGTATGGCGGAGAGGTACGCCATGCACTACGCTGGCGTAAAACCCTCTCCGCCAGGGTCCTAATGAGGCCCAAAGGCATTTATCCGAGAGACACATTAGCATTATCAGTAAAGAGAGGCAATGCAGGCCTAGCAGGTAACTTTGTATCCACAGAACAGGTAGTAGATGACAGTTCCAGTTACGTCCCATAGCTTCCGTTTATGGAGAGGGGGGGATAGGGTTATGATAGGGCAGGCAAAAAAAAAAAAAGAAGGGGGAGGAGGGGAATAAGGCAGAGGTGTGTTTCAGTAAGCGTCTAGCCATTTCCCCCATATCTTTTCGAATTTTCGGGGGCAGCCCGCGCATTATAGATATGGTGTTCTAGAGATGGGCACCTGCTCAATTTGCTAGTCCAACGGTTCAGATATACCGGGTCCGACGGGCCCCAACCTGCAACAATAAGTCTTTTCCCCGCACCCAGTGCCACTGCCGTGAATGTTTTTTCGTGCTTAGTAAGGTCAACCTCCCCCCAGATTCCCAGAAGTGCCATCTTGGGGTCTTTGGGGATTAGTGTTCCCAGTACGGTGGAGATCATGTCCATGCACTTACCCAAGAAGACTTGTAGCACCGGACAGTCCCAAATCATATGGAAGAAGGTTGCCATCTCTCGTTTGCATCGGGTACATGTCGTATCTCTGGTGCCGCTCCACCTGGCCATGGCGGTACGAGAGT
This sequence comes from Ambystoma mexicanum, assembly GCF_040938575.1. Lineage (NCBI taxonomy): Eukaryota > Metazoa > Chordata > Amphibia > Caudata > Ambystomatidae > Ambystoma > Ambystoma mexicanum. Next base: position 1,398,410,325 of record NC_090935.1, on the reverse strand, counting down.
GGTATGAGCGGTGAAGTATTCTGAGTTGTATCAGTCTAAGTTTGGCCTCGATGCCTATCTCCCGGGGGGACAATTGTACATCAGTCCAATCCTCAGGCTCCAGAGCCCCCAGGTCTCTTTCCCACGTTTCTTTCAGCTTACCTAGTTCTTTGGTGCCAAAGGAATTAAGGGCCAGGTGCAGTGTGGAGGTGACCTTGGAAGGGATGCGTTGCGGGAGAACATTTGTTTCTATAGGAGAGCAGGGAGGTATGGTGGTGATATCTGGGAATTGGGTACGTTTGGCATGGGCAAGCTGTGCATATCGGAACCTGTCCATGGGTGCCAAGCCGTATTTGTCATGCAGAGTGTCAAAGCTTAGTAGGCGTCCCTCTTGAATCACATGGGCTAGTGTAGTTATCCCTCTACTTTCCCAATTCCCAAACCATCCCATTTTGCGTATTTCTGGAGGATATGTGTTATGCCATATAGGCTGAGCAAGTGTTGGTATCGCTTTCCATCCCACGAGCTTATGTGTGTCCCTCCAGGCGTGGCGGTTGTGACGTGAAATTCTTGGTATTCTCGGGAATTGGTTTTTGGTGGCGTATAGGACCTGTAGGGGCGGGGCTGGGAGCATAGTCTCCATTTCAATGCGGATGTGCGGTAGGGTGGAGTCTGCGTGTAACCAGTCATTCACCACCCCTATTTGCGTTGCTAGGTAGTATATGCGTATGCAGGGTAGTCCAATGCCTCCCTCCCACACCAATCGCTGGAGTGTGTTAAGGGCGATTCTGGATTGCTTCTCTCCCCAGAGCAGCTTACGGAGGTTCCTATCGATGAGTGAGAAGGTTTCATGGGGGATGGGAAGCAGAGCATTTTGGAGGGCATATAGGAGTCTAGGTAATGTCATCATTTTAAACAGGGCCGCCCTACCCATTAGCAACAAGGCGAGCGATTGCCAGTGGGATATGTCCTTAATGAACCTGTCCAGTATCGGTTGTAGGTTGAGTTGGAGAAAATCATCCAGGGTCAGGCCAATGCGTATGCCTAGGTATTTTAACTCCCGGATGCTAACGTGGTAGCGGCAGGGTTTGGGGATTGCATCTTCGCCTCCTTGGATCGGGAAATAAATAGTTTTGGAGACGTTTACTTTTAGGCTGGCGAAGGTTTGGTATTCTTTAAGGATGGAGGATACAATCGGACATCAAAGTGACGGGTTACTACGATATATAAAGAGGTCATCTGCATAGAGCGAGAGCCGATCCTCCCCTCCACCTGGCCAGGCAAATCCAAACCAGTTTTTGTTTGATCATAGTTCGATTGCAAGTGGCTCAATGGCGAGCAGGAATAGGAGCGGGGAGAGTGGACATCCCTGTCTGATGCCACGGCCCTGGGGGAACGATCTAGAGGATTTTTCGTTCACCCTCACCGTGGCCTCTGGATATACATAAAGGAGTCCGACCCATGAGATGAAGCTTCGCCCAAAGTTCGTTCAGGCCATGATTTCCCAGAGGGCCTCCCATCCCACGGAGTCGAACGCCTTCTCGAAGTCCACTGCCAGGAAGGCCAGTGGGTCCGGTATTTCTGAGGCTCTATCGAGGTCGAGTTGGATCCTTCATAGATTCATGCGGGTAAATTTGTTGGGCATAAAGCCGCACTGATCGGGGTGGACGAGCATCTCATTCAGCCTGAGCGGTCGGTTAGCAAGTACTATAGCAAGAACTTTGGCTTCCCCATTCAACAGCGAAATAGGGCGGTAGGAAGCACACTCTTCCGGGGGCTTTCCGATTTTGTGTATAACCACAATACTTGCCTTTCTGAGGTCTGGGCGGAGAGCACCCAGTTCTTTACTGCAAAGAAACATCTGATGCATATGCCCCATTAGTGATCCACCTAGGTACTTCCAGGTTTCTGTAGGGAACCCATTGGGGCCCGAGGATTTCCCCGATCGGAGCTGAGCTAGCGCCTCTTGAACTTCGTTTTTGGTAATTTCAGTGTCTATGAGCTCTGTTTGTTGGTCGGACAGTTTTGGGATCTCAATCCGGTCTAGGAAACTGGGAGGCATCGACGTGGGATTCCCAGTTGGTGGAGTATAGAGTTTCTCATAGTAGGTAGCAAATGTTTCGGCTATGTCTGAGTCTTAAGTGAGCAGCTCTTACTCCAGGGATCGGATGGCTCGTACATGCCTTTTAGTTTGCTTGCATCGCTCCAACCAAGCAAGGGTTTTATTTGCCTTATCTCCTTTCTCATAAATTTGACTCCGGACTAGCCAGTGAGCCGCCTGTGCATTATCCTGGGCTATATTGCTGAGGGTCTCTTGCACGGTTAATAGGGCTTCCTTTGCTTCTTGGGTGCCGTGTGTAAGAAGGTGTCTCTCGCTCTCCAGTACTTTCTTTTCGGCATCTGCAATCTGTTGGACGTGTCGCTTTCGATAGGCCGATACCGCCGAGATGGCTTCCCCACGAAGAAAGGTTTTGTATGCTTCCCATAAGACAACTGGACACTATAATGCTCCTTCATTTAGTTCAAAGTATTCCGCGGTCTTTTTTCTTGAGCTCTTCAGCAATTTCTGGGAACCGCAAGTGGTATGCATTCAGTCACCAGGTGACGTTTGGGCGCTGGCAAGCATTTTTCATGGTTACTAGGAGTGGGGAGTGGTCTGAAATGCCTCTTGCTAGGAACTCCGAGGATAGAAGCCTGTGGGATGTATTGCAGGGGATGAAGGTATAGTCTATCCTGGAGAATGTTTTGTGCGCACTGGAGAAGGAGAATCCGGGCTCGCCCTTGTGCAGTGAGCGCCAGGTGTCCGACAGTCCCATTGTCTCGACAAACGTGTTAAGAGCTGTCGGAGCTGATCGAGTTCCTGCTCTTTTGTGGGACCTGTCAGCCATGACGTCCATAACTTCATTGAAGTCCCCCCCTATTGCCCATAGGTCGGCGTCCTCCTCTACAAGTATGTTCTGCAGTTCGCCCAGTAGTTCCTTCGTAATGTGTGGGAGGGGCATAGACCGTGACGAGACCCCACTTTTCGCTCCAGATATCCGCCAGCAGTATCACAAATCGGCCCCTCGGGTCGGTCCTTATTTTCTTCACCTGTAGGTGGACTCGTTTGTGGATTAATATCATTGTGCCCCTGGCGCCTTTTGTGAACCCAGCATGATAAGTATGCGAGTAGTTGGATCTTTTAAAGAAACAGTTTCTGGTTCCAGTCAGGGGCGTTTCGGTAAGGAGTGCTATGTCCGGTGAATAACGATTGAGATATTGGAGCACCAGTCTTCATTTTATGCTGGAACCCAGGCCATTGACGTTCCAGGTCAGTAAGGATAACTTATCTGTGTTTATTTCAGCTGCGTGGGTCCCCGTGCATGGCATCATGAAGGATTTGCTGTGTGCTTGGCCTCTAGGGTTGTATGTAGTATTTTATTGCACTTAGGCTGGAGTGTCCCCTGTCCAGGTTTCTCCATGCCACTGGGAGCATAATGTAGCCCCGGGGTACCCAGGTGCGGCTTTCAGAGGAAATATTCCCTGGGATGCCATATGCAAATGTACAATGTGCTTCGGTGGTACGGGTCTTGCGGCCCGACACGCAGGCTGTTTACGTTTCCTGTGTCTGTGAGAATGAGCATCTTGCCTTCTTATGCTGTGTTTCAGGTTGCCAGAGCCCATCAACCCCCCCCACCCTGTACTTCGCCCCCAACTGGGAGCACCTGTCGGCCAAACTTTTAAACTTTTTACTGTAGAACTTCTGCAGGGTCACCCGGACTGCGGTTGAGACTGCGCTGCCTGGAGGGCGGCGGCCGCTAGGGTGGTTTCCGTAATGTTACATCACGGATCTGGTTCTATGATGCCCAGACCTCATCCGTTCTCTGTGGTGTTTTTGATGGGACGCTGTGGCAACTCGGTTTCCGGGTCCACCGGAGTTAAGGGTGGCGAGCGCTGTCCGGACTTGGGTTTCCGTGCAAATGATCCAGAGGGTGAGCATCGGGCCACGAGCCCATTGAGGATCTGCGTTTCGAGCCATTCCCATGCTTCTTTGGGGTTGTGAAATAGGTGGGTAGTGCAATCGTGATGGACCTTGAGCACCGCCGGGAAGAAGAGAGCATACTTGATTGACAGGGATTGAAGTTTCTTCTTGACCGAGTCAAACGACTGGCGGGCCTTTTGGACCTCTTCAGTATAATCCGGGTAGAACCTCACTCTGTATCCGTTCTATGTGATTGGGCCTGAGGCACGTGCCATCTGTAGGTTAGCGTCTCGGTCTCGATAATTGAGGAGGCGTGTGATTATTGTTCTGGGCGAGGCTCCCGGGGTGGGCTGCCCGGTGGGCACCCTGTGTGCTCTTTCAACGGAGAAGAACTTCAACGGTTTTTTGGGGGCGAAGATGTGAGTCAGCCAGTCTTCTAAAAAGAGTTCGACACTGAGGCCCTCCTCTTTTTCTGGAATCCCAAGAATCCTGAGGTTATTGAGACACACCCTTCCCTCACTGTCTCCAGCACAGTATTCAAGTTGGTTGACTTTCTGGGCGATTACGGCTAGTTGTTCCAATTGACGAACGTTGTCTCTTTGTTCCGCTTCGCCGAATCTGGATGATAGATTGCAGAGATTTTGGCGCAGGAGGGATACTTCCGTGGAGACTCCACCAATTTTGAGTTCTAGCGATGTTCTCGAGTCCCCAATTGCTTTCATTAAGTCGCTCACGAAGAGCTGGCGGTCCTGAGTCTCTTCCCTGGTTTCCGCTTCCTCTGGGGTCTGTATCTCCAGGCTGGTGGGGGGCCCCACTTTGTAGAGGTCCATTTTGCTTTGTAGGGTTTGCCTCTTAGCCTTGTCCTTGCCCATGGTGGAGTCGGTGATCCTCATGAGGCGTTGAGTCCGGGTGGGTCGTGTTGATGCCCCACAGAAGGTTATCGTGGAGTCCGAATTGGGGTGGACTTGTCGTGCGTCTATCCTTTACGATTCTGTCCTCTGTTCTGGAGTGCCAGAGGGATTACTTTGGCCGCTGGGACCGGATCTCTTACTGTCTTTGGCCCGCTGCGTCTATTGGGGGGTCGTGGACCCAGTGGGGGGTATCCGCAGGTGCACCCTCGCAAGGGCCGTGCTCGCACCCATTCACTATGTTCCTTTTATGAGTAGCATGTAGAGGGCAGTAGCCTCCGGTATTGGCCACTGGTACCCCGCTGTGCGCACTACCTTGTAGATAGTACCTCCCCTGAGACTGTTGTTTGAAAGGTGGCAATGAGTTCTCCTGCTGTTGATGGTTCCCAGGTTCCCTGGGCTGGGTTGGTCCGGTGAAGTTTGGGGTTTACCCCAATGTGTGGTCTCTCCTGGAGTTTCCTCCCCCCCCTGTGGAGTATTTGTCCAGCACTTTTTACTTGCGGGGCTGTGATTAGTGCATCAGGGGCCTCCGTCCCCCCAACAGCCGTGTCCCACAGATGGCGCTTTGTTGCCTGTTCTCTAGGCCCCTGATCAGTTGTGCAGTGTGGGGGGGAAGCTGCAGGCACCGTCACAGGCTCAGGGTGCTTATTTTGTTGGGTGAGAGGAGCGCCCCCAGTCCCCACCACTCTGTTCCCCCCTCAAGCAGATCTTTTTAGAGGGGGTGTGCCGCCTCCACAGTGCGGGTCACTGTCCGATCGTTTGTAGGGTTGGGGGGAGTTGCACGTACCTTGTTAGGGGAGAGCGACACTGTGTGGTCTTTTTCGTGCCGCGACTCAACCCCAGATGCTGCAGTCTCGCTGATGGGGGTAGGGGGGGTTCGCTCCATAGTGTGTGTCTCGCTCCAATTTGGAATGCCGGATCAGGCAGAGTGGGTGCTTCGTGTTGTCGGCGTCCAGTCACCCCGCGTGTTCCACGTGTCTGGCTTCTGTATGGACCAGGCGGTTCTTCCCCGTGGGACGGGGTCGTGGTCGCCCCAGGTGCGGGATCTGCCGCGGTGGGAGCTGGATGTTGGCAGGGGGCCTCTGACCGTGCTGGATGTTGACAGCAGCCGTGCCCGAGATTTAGGCACTCGCCTGGCCTATGTGCCGGGAGTCCAGCGGGGAGGAAGGACCCCGGGCAGCAGTCTGGTAGTGTCAGCGCAACGCCGTCGACTTCTGTCCCTGTTTCACCCACTCCCCGGGGCCTCAAGGACCATGGTGGTAGGGGCGGATCAGCCCGTCTCATCCACCCAGCAATGGCGGCAAGTCCCGTGCTGGCGGGCACAGGGACGTTTCTCGTGTTCCCAGGTCTGATTTTTCCCCTCCTTGCAGCGGTTGTTGCATGGATAGGTCTGCCGCCGCTTCGATGTGTTTCGAGGTTCGAAGCTTTTCGCCGCTTCGATGCATTTAGATTCTTAAAAACAGAGTCTTTACAGGATATTTTACCGCGGCCGCCAGGAGCCGATGCGCAGAATCTCGTTCTTGATTTTAAAGAGCCCTTTCTTGGCACTGGTTTTGGTGCTTCCGCACCCCTAATCTGAGACCATTTTGGCCCCTGTTGCTGTGCCGCTGTGGTTACTTTGCCGTTGTTTATATCCTTTTTCTTGGGCACAGCAAGTTTTTGTTCCCACCAACCCCTTTGCCTTCTTTCAGCACTGCAATCTCTTGTAGTACAGGGTCAGTGGAGATACATGATCCGTTCGGTAGCCTTTTTGGGGCATTTGGTCCATTAAGTAAATCTTCAGAGCGACCTGACAACACCTGATGTTCCCTGTCATGTCCACTGGGAAGGATACGTTTGTGGTCTAGACAGATTTTGAACAAGTGATGCCTGCAACATGGTTTGATGGATGAACCATACACACATTATCACCTAGGCATCTCTTTCCCAAACTCCAATCTTCTTTTCCAATGAAAAAGCCTTCCAGAAAAATAAGTTTTGAGTGGGTCATTGCCAATAGGGTAGAGTGGTCCTTAAGTGTGTTCTTCAGCTGTTCATATAATTTGGTGAACGGGGCCAGAGCTATGGTAAGGGTCGACATAATGGAGAAAAGATCTAATATTTCTCTTTGGTTGGACGGAGTTGGTTGTGATTGACCAAGTGGCTGATCGGCCTGGCCCTCACATGAGCTACTTTGATCCAAGATGAATATAGATCCTTCTGGCTCGAAAGCCACAGATTTGTCTAGAAATAGCTCTTCTTCGCCTAACGACGTATCATGGTTCACTGGTGCACCAGGAAAGACAGACCCTGGTGTCTTCACTTTTGGTACTGAAACATCCCTTAACGATGCCACCCCCATGGACTGAACCCCCAAATTCAAACCTTTATCTATTGGAGCCGACAACAACTCTACTTCCACAGTCTGACTGCCTTTGTTGCTAGCAGTAAGTGATAGGCTGGGGTTAAGCTTACTTTGCGTTGGTGTAGGTAATGTCTGATTAGATTTCGCACCAACTATTGGAGCCGTAAAATTAAAGGCAATGATTTTGTTTAACTCCAAAGGATTGAACCTATTTAGGCTCTGTTGATCTTTAGGTAACCAGCCACAAGACTCCACACCCTACAAGATGTCCGCATCTGTGACATTGCCCATATTAAGTACAGTCTCCATAGGAGCATGTTTTTTAGTGAACATGGACGGGACCAATTGGCTGGGTACTGAGCCCCGTTTATTCAATCTATGAAAAACGCGGGTCTTGTGTACCGGTTTTAAGGCTGTTTTTGTTATGTGCCCCGTGCGAACCGGAAAGGTGCCTTTAGGCCTCATATAAGGTTTGACTTGCTTTGAACTGGGGAACACAAATTTTCCCTCTGTACCGGCCATTCTTCTACAGATGTGCCCAACACTTCCGGGCTGGTATTTGGATTGCATTTAGTCATGGCAAATGCAGGCACCAACTTAGATCCCACATTCGTATACCCCACACTCTCCAGGTGGAGCAGGGGGACCGAGGTACCCTCACTGATGCCGTACGGGATATTGTGGATTTCAGCCTCTATTAAACGAGGCATGGCAAAAGATGGCACCGTAGAATTCCCTCTCCCTGCTACCTGAGGCGCTGATTCCTCCAATCAAAAGTCCCCCTGCAGTAAAGCAGCGGAGCTAGGAGCACCCATAGTCAAGCTGACGGGTAAGTCATGCAGGTCGAAGAGGTGAAAAAGCAGACACCCTAGCCGAGTGAGCAAGGCCAGTAGTGGATCCTGAGATGACAAATGCTGAACATTTGGTGTATCCGGATCAAGAAGAGAGAACAAAGGTCGGGAAACTGCCCCGTATCCCAGAGGGCGTCTCTCAAGGTTACCAAAGGGAATTAGTCTATGGTTCTCTTGGGGCCCAGAGTTACCGGGCAACCCGATGGCCGCAATGTGGGCGATACGAGCATGGGAGCATTTAATGAGGAGGGCTTTAAATTACTCACCGCAGACTCGTCGCACTCAAAGCCCCAATGTTCTGTGCCAATCATAGGCATAGTTGATGAGATTTGTATCGGGCCCTTTTGGTCACAGGAACTCCGGAGCTTGGATATCCTAAGGACCATGGCCTCATCCATCAGCCACCGGACACTCTGCTGACACTCTGCTGCACTCTGCCCCGCTTCACTTCTCATAGTGGCTAAGAGAGTGGGCGTTAGCTGGAGGCGGAGCAACAGAAATGGAGAAGACAGACAGACTCAGCGGGTCTCAGCGAGTCTTCAACGTGTAATCTGGACGTAAGCAAAAGTCTGTAGTCTGTAGTCCTTGAGATCAGTGAAATAACGTTCAAGCAAGTAGCAGGTGAGCCAGCACACCAGAAAATATGCTGCACTCCGCTATTGTGCTCCAGTCTTCCTTCAGCAGAAGACACCAGCTGCATGGCCACACTGACCAGGATACTACCGGCAACATTGCTGAGGAACAGGCATCCCCTTGCCTCCATACACCTCCACCTCCTATACTAATTACACCTGCACCAGTGGTTGGTAGTGACTTGGCTGACAACATTGAGAGACTGTCAGCCATGGAAGCAGCAAGGCAGGAGTAGAGCAAAATGGTAAAGAACTACTGGGGACTGTTTTTCTTTCAGCCCAATGTTGGGAGAAATCCAACAGTTACCCCAGCATGTACGACATCAGTTGGAAAAAGCCAACCCAATCAGGGCCAGGTTGCTGGAGGAGGTATGTGCAGCATTGAAAGAAAACACAGAGGATACTTGGTTTGCCCCAGAACAGGCCTGTGCTGCTGCAGCTGCAGCTCCATCTGCAGAGTTCTCCTATCAGAAAAGAGAGGAGTTTCAGCTTGCACAGGAGCAGGCCACAGCACTGGCATGAAAGGCATATGCGGGGGCAGAGAGGATGTCCAATTGACTCAAGAGCAGGCCTCTGATGCTGCTGTATCACATGGCTGTGTCCAGGCTACTGAGGGTTCTTAAATGACATGCTCACAAGTCCTCTGCTGGGGTCAGAAATTATACTCTTGTGTGCAGAAGCACTTGTGTACAGTGCATTATAAAATACTTATCATATCATATCATGTCATACTCGACTGTCCTATGTGCACGCATCCAGGCACTATCAGGCTTGTTTTTCTGCAAGTGCCTGCTCTGATTCATTGTGGCATGTCACCCACAGAAATAGTGCCTCTGCTGCAGGAGGTTGGAGGATAGCTTGTCCCATGCCCAGTCAAAGGTTGCACCGGCTATGCTGCTGACCCGCTAGGAGCATTACCTTACCCTTGTGCACAAGGAGGTAGAGAGGGAATCCACTCACACCTCTAACTCCTCCATTCCTACATCTGGCCACCCATCAGCATAGCAATTCACTATCAGATATTCTCATTCCTGCAGCTCATGCCATTTCCAGCTTATGTGCCCAATGGTACAAACGTCACATGTCCTGCAGGAGAAGCAGCGAGGGCAAAACAAGTGATCCTCCTTCTATGTACAATGTTTAAAGTTGTAAAGGCAGGCGCTCTGTTACCAGTCTTTAGCTTCTCCTCCTAACGCACGTTTTCATGACTTCATCAATCTTCAGGGAGGCAGAGTTTCTTAGTTATTTCAGGCAGGTCTGCATTTCTTTTTCAGGTGTGGCAAGTTAATTAGCTCTGAGGATTCTGTTACTTGTATTTTTCGCATTTGATTTTGCTGGCAGGTGACTGGAAACAACTCCCTCCATAGCACAAATCTTCCCCTTGATGGGGGAGGGGGAAAACCATGGTTGTGGCTCTCCAATGTAAGGCATGATGGCCCTGCTACTGCCGCTTTTCCCAAGATTTCTGGAACAATGTTTAAAGATGTGAATTCAGGCGCTCTATTACCAGTCTTTAGCTTCTCCTCCTAACCCACGTTTTCATGACTTCATCAATCTTCAGGGAGGCTGAGTTTCTTAGTTATTTCAGGCAGGTCTGCATTTCTTTTTCAGGTGTGGCAAGTTAATTAGCTCTGAGGATTCTGGTACTTGTACCTTCTATGTACCTATGCCCTAAAGATTATGTACTGACACTGGACAATTGCTTTGCCCAATGGGACAGCAGAACACTTACCATTCTTCCCAGTGCAATGCATCTATAGGGTTCCTGTGTTGTTCTGCTTCTTTATTTGATGTGGTTTAAATTAGAGACGGGGTCAGATGGTACATTTTATTATTTTCAGTGATCCCCCCACCTCTTTGAGAAGAAGTTATAAACGATATCTTCCATCAACACAATCCCCTCCATATGATCCTGTTGCAGTGGAGGCCTCTGTGGCTGCCTGTCACACCCATGTCCATCATCTTCAGAGTCCGGATCTTTTCCTGCCTCCTTGTCCATAGGCATGTTGCCTAGAATGGCTACATTGTGCACCATGCATCACATCACTACTGTGAGAAAACCTTCTCTGGTCAGTAGCTGAATGCACCAGCAGCTCCCCGGACACCATTTCTTGAGCAGGTCAAATGCCTTCTCTGGTCAGTAGCTGAATGCACCAGCAGCTCCCCGGACACCATTTCTTGAGCAGGTCAAATGCCCTCTCAAAGATGTTGAGAGTTTTGGTGTGTGTATTGATGTATCACTTTTGTTTGGGGTTCCCTGGATTGCACAATGGTATCATCAGACAAGGGAGAATGGGGTATCCTAAAACAGCGGTGAAGAAGGAAGAATGGTTGTGATGGTCACTCATACAGGGCAGGGTGGGATGTTAGGAAGTGTATTTGTGTGCTATTTTCAAATGTCCTTCAAATCTATGTGCCTACGGCCTTGCAGCAATGGTCTGCCCACTCTCCATGCAGTCCAGTAAGGGAATCAGAAGGATGGAGGCAGGTACGGAACTTAATGTGTGCGTTTGATAAGGGACCACATTTTCCACAAATTGATTCATGGCCTATGGTATTGCCTGTGGATCATGTCGTCCTTAAGCATTACTTTCAGGGTATCCCATGGCATTCCTGAATGAGACACAATGTGTCCACACATGATATGATATGATATGGCTTTTATAACGTGCCTATACACCACTGTTTCAAGGCGCGAGAATCTTTGGCAGGAATATTTGTGCAACACAATCTCATGTTGCCCGTAATCAGGTGTACTCCCCAAACAGTTTGCTGACAACTGTCATCATGCATCATTTGGTGTAAGATGTTTACTTCCGCCTTTGCATTTTGGGATTTGCAGTGCATATTTGCTAGTGGGAATTACTTGGCTTTAGCATGCCTGCATTCAGGTTGTGAACATAATGAAACGTGCTATGCCTTAATATGTCAGTGGTACTCCTAGGACAAGCACCATGGGCCCGGACTCAGGCTTCATTTCGACACTCTCCCCAGTAAATGTTGGTTTTTCGAACCCTCTGCAGTTATGCCTGTTTCTATTAGTAGAAACAGTTTCCCAGTCGTGGTGTTGAAGTGTGGGGCCATATAGTAATGCCATTTTATGACAGATATTGACCCAAATGGCAGAAACCATTGTGATAAATTAGGCACAACATTGCATGTTCAGAGTCACTACCAAAAATGTGTTTATACTTGAGACAAATAAAGGCCAGGACATGCACGATTTGCCAAGAACAGCTATTCTGTGCCACAGAGGGAGCCCCAATTTCCTGGAGCAGGAAGTGTTATGGTGCCAGAAGAAGGGTATTTCCCCTTTTGTAATCGCATGACAGGCAAAGAATGATGGCCTCTAGGGTATCCCAGAGCAATACCAGAGGTTAAGATGTATTCTAAACCTTCCAGCCATCACCTCTTTTGTTTTGCCAGGAGAGGAAAGACAACAATTCTTCTACTAGTTCCTCAGTTTGAGGTCATAGTGTGTTAATGGTCCACACAGGGTGTTGAACGGGAAATTATATTATTTCCCCTCTAGATCGTATGTATATATATTGGCTTAGGCCAAGTCGCTCTGCGAAGGAATCCGCGTTGCAAGGTCCTGACCTTAGATCTGTGTTAGCTGCCATTTTAGGTTCATCTGCCATTTTAGATTCTCATTCCAAAGTCACCCTGTGTTCTAAGATGGTGGACAGTGTCATTTTGTGTGTAACATGGCCATCTTGACCTCTGTGTACAAGTTAATGTGTAAACTGCCCGCAGGCCAAATGTTAGGGTCATGTACTGAGACCTTGTCCTTCGTTGACCTGTGTATAGAGGATTACCTGTGCCAACAATACTAATCCATGAACATATATCGTGCACAATACTGTTCGAGCATCTTATGTGAACACTTGTTTAACTATATTGTCCAAGATATGTGCGAAGGCTCAATGTGAAATCCAAAGACACACTGTTGCTATTGTAACTTGTTGGAGAATGTATTAAGGATAATCCGTAAATGTATCGATGCATAAATTAGAAGTGAACTCGGCACAAACCCTAGATCAGAGATTCATTAACTTACAAGTGGGTACGACATCATGTTTTGGATTGTATAAAAGGTGTGACTATTCTGATGTACAGTTCCACTCACTGCACACACTGAACAGGGCTGGTATTTGCTGTGTTGTACTGAGGGCTTGGTACCTATCTGTTGCTTTGTCCTTTGAAACTGTTCAGTTGTAAAATAAAGATCTGTGTATCTTTTGAACCCGCATTTGGTGTATTTCCTTTTGGGGTACTCAGCCTTGATATCTTCTTTTTGCTTTCACAGATGGCGCCCGAATAGGCACCCTCAAGAACGATGCCAGCTCGTTGAAGGTTGACGCGGCTATCGGACCGGGATCGGACAGAGTAAAAGGGGCCCCTTTCCTGAATTAGACGCGACACCTCAGCAGCGCTGCACGGCCCGATCCCTGGACGGTGAGCACGTGGTCCGAGTCAGCATCTTGACAAGGGTCCACTTATTGAGGCGGGCAGATTTGCCGAAATCACCAAACACGAGATAAAATTTGTTAGAAAACCGATCGGACCTCCTTAGGCTTGATCAGGTGAGTTGTGACCCGGTCTTAAGTATCCTGATAATTTGTTTTGGGGCATTGTGCTTGCAAGTACAATTATTGACCAGGTAACACCAGTATTCGGATATGCCTGGGAAATTGTCTGCCTGCTTCAGGGTGTTATTCTGCAGTGACAGACAATATTTGGATTTTAGCCATCCGGCGCCACAGGAGGGGTTGCCGGCTTGTACTATGTACTGTAAGCATGGCATTGGTAGTATAGTATTTAATGATATTTGGCACAGACAAACTAGACATGCTTCCGAACTTCAGTGGCCAATCAATGATAGTTTTGAAATTCCTCGTATTGAATACTTAGAATCAATTTTATTAAAGAAAAAGGCTAGACCTGCAGCATTTTATGTATTACAGAATTGGAAGAAAGAAGCTTTACAGCAGCTTAAGAGAAGAGAAAAGCATGCGCGCCGTCATAAGACGAATGCCGAAAAAGCGTTGTTGTATGACCAGGATAAATAGTCTGAGTCAACTAGGAATATGGATAGGGCTTTCTCACTTGGTATCCAGAAAATCTATCCTTCTAAAGACTTTCATGTTTCCGATGAACTTATCGATAAATTGTTAAATGAACGAAGGCCTGGTGCCACTGCGCCACCTCCGTATGTTCCTCTTCCTGCTGGTTTGACTCTTCCAGCTGTTATTCCTCCTCCTCCTCCTGCTCCTCCTATTGTTCCTCCTCCTCCAGTCGTTGGTCCTCCTTTTGTCGCTGCTCCTCCACCTGCTCCTCCACTTTTGCCTGTTGTACCAGTGATAGCACCTCCGTTGAACATGCCTACTCTCCCTCTTCCAAGTGGTTCTATACCGCTTGTAGTAGATCAGGGAGCAGGATCAAGGGTTGCCACTCATAATACTGTACCTCCAGAGAAGAAACGTGAGTTGATTGCATGGGCTGTGCATTGTATGGAGAAGGGTGATCAAACTAATGTTTTTGCCACACTTTCTAATATGGACAATTTTTGGAGAAAAATGTTTTTATTGAGGGATTAGGGATCCATTTGTGTGTAATGTGGGACAGATTAAATGATACAGATCTCCCGCAAGGATTGAGGGATCTGAACACTTTAGCGTTCTGTAGAGACACTGCGGAGAGAGTACAAGAACATGTTGAGAGGGTAATTGAGCATAGAAAGGAGTTGGAAAGGTTACAGAATGAGGATGAAGATGGAGATAGTTTGGACATTATGTATGTGCAGAAACGGTTCCTTCCTTGTCGAAAATCGATATCTGAGGAAATGCGAATTTGCACGAAAGACGCCATTAGATGGATCTCAGACACATCGATAACTCCTGTTGAAGTATATGACACGTATGGTCAGTATACGCCGGAAATGCAGAGGAAAGTGATACAGGTAATGGTAGACTACCTACAGGATGAGTGTGTAAAAAGAAAGAGTTGTTGTCCCGCAGAGTTATTGAGTATTTACAAGAGAGCTTTTTCAATTGACACTTCTTCGGCTGCATTAGCAATCGATTTGGCTCTGTTGCTTAGTAAGCGTTCAGAGTTGCCTATTTCTCAGTTGCCTATGAGAGAGGTCCCTCTGACATTTGTCCCAAAAGTTGAGATTCCTGCTAATCTTGCAAAAGATGCGGGTGCTCAGGAAATACCTGCACATTATGTGTCGCAGTTCGTTAACGTCCCATTCGCAAGACAGGAAGTGAACACCATTAGACAGTCTATTCCCAACATTAGGAAAAATCTGACAGGGTTCTATAAAGAAATAGAGTCTGTTTTGCAATCCTCAGTACTCACTTTAAGTGATATTGATCTGTTATTTCCCATACTCTTGCCCGTAGATTTGTGGAAACAGGTTAGAACTATAGACGATGTAGCAAGGCTAGGAGATACATGGGCTAACATAATTAGGCTCGATGGTGAAAGGCCAGCTGGCCAAAGACCGCCTCAGGTGATACTAACTTTGCCTGATAGAATAGTTGCAAAATTTAAAACTATAATTCCCGAAAAGAGAATTATTTGGGACAAGCTTATCGCCTGTGTCCAAGGGAAGTCTGATGGTGCTACTGAGTTCTTTAATCGGTTCGAACAGGTATTCTCGATTTCAGTGGACAGGATTTGGGCACAGAGTCTGGGAAAAGATTATTTGTAGGTACATTTGTGCGTGGATTGCTGCCTGACATCCAGTCGCAAATTATGTCTTCCGCGAGCGCTTGGCAAGTGAAGTCTCAACCAGAAGTACTGCACATGGCTCAGTACTATGAGAATCGTGTCAATAATGAAAAAGAAAGAGTCGAAAAGAGAAAAGGTGATTTGAAGACAAAAGTATTTTTACAGCAAATCGTTAGAGGCCCTAGAGGGGGTAATTCACAAATTAGAGGTCAGTATGTTCCACAAGGAAATATACCCTTGGGTCCTGTAAATATTAACCAGTGTGCCTATGGTAGGCAAGGGGGTCATTGGCGTGCACAATGCCCGATCCTCCGACAGAGGTAAAATAACACATTTGGGAATATGGGTAGACGATCCAGAGGTCGCCCGGGTGTAGGGGGCCCTGGTAGAGGTCAGTTTTCAAAAGATTCACATCAATCTTTTTCACAGGATAATCAGGCATCAAGTGTGGATACTAGAAACATTTTTGACCATCCTTCTGCCGCTTACCTCTCTGAAGAACTTCCTTTTGACGACAGTTTGTTTCGTTAGGATTTCCCGAAACAGGGTTTGGATCCAACACTTATTCCCGTTAATCAGAAAGGTCCCTATGTTGAATTGATAGTGGGTAATAGGAAACATCTATTCTTGATAGATACAGGGGCACAAAAGTGTTCCATTGATCATTCTCGGGTTCCAACCATTCCACTGTCAGGGCAAACTAATGTTTCTGTAGGGTTTTCTGGCACACCAGTTGTCTGCCCAGTTTCTTCACCGGTACCTATTTCTTTGGGTCCCTTTACTTTGACTTCGAATTGTGGAGAGAATTTGCTGGGGTTGAATCTGTTGAAGGAATTAAATGCAGTAATTCATTGTTCTTCTGATGGAGTGCGTTTGACGATATCACCACAGCAACTTTCTGTCTCTCAATTCTTGACTAGACCTTTGCTGCTGGAATTTAGTGATGTTCCGGAGTGTTTGTGGGCAATTGACGACAATGATGTCGGTATTTTGCAAATTGAGCCCGTTAAAATCGTCTTGAAACATGGAGTAAAGCTGCCACATATTCCGCAGTATAAGATCTCGGTTGATGGTGAGCAAGCTTTGAAATGCGTCGTCTCCGATTTTGTGCATCGAAGGGGGATTGAGGAAATTGCAGGTAGTTTGTGCAATAGTCCGATTTTGCCAGTTTACAAAAAAGACGATAATGCAATTCCTTTTCGTTTCATAATTGATTTGCGTGCCATCAAAAAGATCGTCGCTCCACAATTTCCCTTCGTGCCTGATGTGACAATGATATTGACTATGATTCCCGCTTCTGCTACTCACTTTAGTGTTGCAGAGCTAAATAATGCTTTCTTTAGTGTTCCTATACACAAGGACAGTAGATACTTGTTCACATTCACCTTAGGGGGTCGCTCCTTCACATTTACCCGTGCACCACAAGGTTACATGGAAAGTCCTAGCATTTACAGTAGGGCTTTGAAAGAACAACTCGATACCCTTGAGTTGCCCTCTACTTGTGCACTGCTTCAATATGTTGATAACTTGCTTTTAGCTGCTGATTCAGAAAGAGCTTGTAAGGAAGGCACTGTGTTATTAATTATTCACCTGGCTAAACATGGACATAAAACTTTGCTTAAAAAATGTCAATATTGTTGCCAGGAGGTTGCCTATTTAGGCTATCTCCTGTCAAAGGAGGGAAGAAGGTTGACGCCAGAATGGAAAAAACAAATTTCTAGCATGTCTGTTCCAAATACACAGAAAGAAGTTAGAGCCTTGATAGGAATGGCTTCTTAGTGTAGGCAGTGGATCCCCAACTTTTCACTAGTGATTAAGTATATGTTGGCTCTGATGAAGAAGGGCATTTCTTCGCCATCGCCGTGGAACATGGAGCACCAGCGTGCATTTGATTTGCTCAAGACTGCATTGTGCTCGGCACCAGTTTTGGGCACACCAAATTATGAAAAGGCCTTTGTGTTGTTTGTGCATGAATGTGATGGATGTGCTTTGGCTGTATTAACGCAGGAACATGGAGGGAAGAATAGGCCACGCGGTTACGGGTAAGATGTTTGCGAGCTGTCGCTGCTGCTGTTGCATCTGTAAAACATAGTGAGGGAATGGTCGTAGGCCATGCTTTAACCCTGATGGTACCTCACTCTGTAGATGTTCTACTGAACAGAACTCAAACGCAACACCTCACTTCCGCACGGTTGACGAGATATGAATTGATCTTGTTTGTACCACACATACAAATTAAGAGGTGTTGTGTTCTTTATCCGGCTGAACTCTTACCTTTCCCGCAAGGTACTGCTTGCAATGACGAAGAGTCACATGAATGCCTTTACACTACCGAACAAGAGACAAAGGGTAGAATTGATCTAAAAGATACTCATTTGAACAGTCCACAAGGAGAGCTGTTTTGCGATGGCTCCTGCTTCAAACTTCCGGATGGTACATCCACAGCTGCTTATGCAATCACTACATTGAGCACGATTGTGGAAACCAAGAGAATCACGCATAACTCTGCGCAGGCCGCAGAAATTATAGCATTGACGCGAGCGTGCAAACTTTCCGAAGGGTTTACTGTGAATATATACACTGACAGTCAGTATACCTTTGGGGTGGTTCACAACTTTGGGAGACTTTGGTCGGAAAGTGGGTTCCTAACTTCACATGGTACAACAAAGATCCAGCATGGCTCCCTGATAGTACGGCTACTCTCAGCGCTTGCACTCCCTACTCAGCTGGCTATCGTAAAATGCGCAGCGCATCAAAAGATTGTAGATGATGTAGGAAAAGGGGATGCTTTTGCTGATCAGATAGCTAAACAGACTGCTGCTGATCTCTCTTTAGATATGTATACTTCGAGGGAAGCCACAAATGTCTGTACTATGGATGAGGGTATTGATTCCGTAAGGGATATCCAAGAAATGGGCTGAGGGCTTGGGGAAACTCAATGGTGATGGGTGTTGGGTGGACAGAGTTGAACGGAAAAGGCTACTTCCCGACGCGTACATTATGATGATGGTTGCTATGGTCCATGGTCCCACACATATATGTGCCCGTAAAATCACAAAAATGTTGGAAAAAGTATGGGTAAACGACAAAATCTCTAAGGTAGCTGAACGCTTTGTCCAAAGTTGTATGATCTGTTTACTGCATAATGTGGGAAAAGGAACGTCAACTCCTAGGGGAGGTTTTGGTCCACCTTCTGTGTCCTTCGAGGTTATACACTTTGATTTTATTGAGATGGAACGGTGTAATAATCCGAAGTATGTGTTAGTTGTCATCTGTGCTTTCAGCAAATGGGTTGAGGCTTTTCCTGTTAAAGACGCCACAGCCATGAATACTGCAAAGACTATCTTAAAAGAGTACTTCCCAAAATTCGGGCTACCAAGAGTCATCTGGTCGGACAATGGTCCACATTTTATCGCTGCTGTAATTATGCAGATATGCGCGGGATTACAGATCGATAAACGGTTCCATTCGGCCAGACATGCTCAGAGTGCCGGACTAGTGGAAAGACACAACGGCATTATCAAGAACAAGCTCGCAAGACGTTTGCCGGCACCAAACTAAAATGGCCGGACGTCTTACCGATCGTGTTGTTATCAATGCGTACAACCCCTCAAACTAAGACTGGGCTCTCTCCCTTTGAGGTGGTTATGGGGAGGCCTGCTAATATCTGGAACATTCCAAAATGTTGTTCTTTGTGAAATGTTGAAAATGAACTTCTTTCGGATTACTGTAGCCAGTTGACTAAAAACTTGTATTTGATTTATCACCAGGTGCGAGAGGCTTTACCTGTACGATACGAGGGCCCCGGTCACAGCATACGACCTGTGGAGTGGGTCCTTGTAAAGTCCTTCGAATGATCGTCTTGCCTTGCACCTCATTGCCGGGTCCCCCTTCCAGGTCCTACTGGTCACACAGGCGGCGGTGCGGGTGTCAGGCCGGAAAAATTGGATCCATGCGACGCACACCAAGAAAATTCCACACCCAGTGCCATACGATACAGAAGTAGCAGAACCCCTCATCAGTACTGCAACCAACGATCCCGAAGCAGTAACTAGCATCGTAAGTGTGTCAGGGATTCTCCCTGATCCTGTGAGGTCTGGAGAAAAAGCCATTCCACCCCCACTCTCTGCAACCATTTTGTTTCCAGAGGCGATCCCCAATTGTGCCTCTAACCTTACTTCCGTTCACTCGCCGCTTCCAGTGGGAAGTGACGACACGTTGTTCACGGATCAATCAGTACCAGGGATCGCAAGGTACGATCTGTGTCCAAGGAAATAGACGTATGGCACGGTTCGGCTGTGCGCTTGGAAAAGAAGAAAGTCATCAAGGGCTTGCTTTTTGGCCTAATTAATTGTTCGAAAAAAAGGGATTCTGTTGGCTAGGGTTTGTGGAAGGACTAAGAAGACGGTCGGCATGGAGGTCGCTAGCTAAAAGCATTGGTGTTTTTCGTTTGAAGACTACAATGCCTGCAACTGCTTCTGCTCGTATGGAAAAGGGAAAAGACTGTGTGACCAGCTACAGGAACGAACATTTAACTATGTGGGCCCCGGAAACGTACTACTGCTTTGTGATAATGCTAATTGGTTTTATAATAGTCATTGTTTTAGGTTTCTGGTACCTAGAAGAAGTTCATCCGCTTGAGAATTTGTTGCCGACTGAAAATGTACCTACTGTTTCTACTCCTTTCTTGCATCTGCACACTCTATCTCCTAGAGACTCTCAGCATAGACAGAGATATCATAAAAACACATTATTACTTATCATGAATGCTACACATGCCATCTTTAATAAGTCCAAATGTTGGGTCTGTTCACATTTACCGCAACACAGGGATAAGGAGCTAGGTTGGTATATTCATCCTTTACCTTTGACAACTGCATGCTATGCTTCTCTTAGAGCACTAATCTTTGGTTGCTGGAACAATAGCATCACAGGGAACTTTGATGGGACTAATTTGAATCAGTTTGAAAAATGTGTTGTGACTCCCTTGGGGTGCTCACTCTTCACAAATAGGAGTAAGCCCAATGTTGCTTCTATTGGGCCTTCCGATAGACTGTCTTGTCCATTTCAATCTTTGATTTCTTTTAAAATGGCTACTATAGGCAATAAGGATGCCACGCCTCCTTCTTACACTATTAACCATAGCTCCCATTCAGTTTCTTTCTGCATACAGAGGAATGGTACTCAGTCAATGGGTGATTTTAAAGGTTGCCAATGTTGACTGGGGAGGACAGACCTTTGTGGGTAGGCGAACCTGTCTACTTTGTTTGCAGTAATGTTGCATTTCCATGGTTACCCAGGGATTGGCAGGGAACTTGTTATTTAAGGATCCTGTTACCCGGGGTATACATAGCCAGTACCATAGAGGTTTCAAAGTCTCGTCCATTGCGGGACGAGAATGTTGACACTCCAGCACAAGTTCTGGGAGACATAGCGAAATCCTTTGTGCCATTTTGGGGACAACTAATGAACTCTGAAGATATCAGGAGACTAGTGAGAGTGCTGGAGAGAACCATCAACCGGACCACTGATATACTGTATAATATGCCTTTTTAACAGAAAGCAATAAGGTTAGTAGCACTTCAGAACCGAATGGCATTAGATGTCATCCTGGCTGAACGTGGAGGGGTATGTAAATTAGTGGGGTCCGCTTGCTGTGTTTTAGTGCCAGATTCCTCCCCAACTTTCTTCGAGGCAATACAGAATCTGCATGTCCCAAGTTCAGAAGTGCATGTTACCGAGGGAAACTGGGATCTTAGCACTTGGTTCTGGGACTTCTTGCGATCTTGGAGTTGGAAGGTGCTTTCGGTCTTGCTGATCATTTTAGGAATTCTGTTGTTCCTTTGTTGCTGTATACAATGCCTTCCTGGTATATGTTCGATGTTAGGAGGATGTTGCGCGCAGGCGATGGGTACATTAGGACGCAAGGTATACGCCCCAGACCAGAACTCCAATGAATATGTGTTGAAAGAAATTCTAGTGACCAATCTAATGGCAATTGATATCTCCGATGGTGATTCAGGGTGTATGGACGTTGAGACGTGGAGTTATTCATAAAATGATTAGAAGTAGTTCAGCGCTTGGCATAGGCCAAAACGAGGGTTGTCGAACGGGAAATCATATTATACCCTCTAGATCGTATGTATATATATTGGCCTAGGCCAAGTCGCTCTGCGAAGGAATCCGCGTTGCAAGGTCCTGACCTTAGATCTGTCTTAGCCGCCATTTTAGGTTCATCCGCCATTTTAGATTCGCATTCCAAAGTCACCCTATGTTCTAAGATGGTGGACAGTGTCGTTTTGAATGTAACATGGCCGTCTTGACCTCTGTGTACAAGTTAATGAGTAAACTGCCCGGAGGCCATATGTGAGGGTCATGTACTGAGACCTTGTCCTTTGTTGACCTGTGTATAGAGGATTACCTGTGCCAACGATACTAATCCATGAACATATATCGTGCAAAATACTGTTCGAGCATCTTATGTGAACACTTGTTTAACTATATTGTCCAAGATATGTGCGAAGGCTCAATGTGAAATCCAAAGACACACTGTTGCTATTGTAACTTGTTGGAGAATGTATTAAGGATAATCCGTAAATGTATAGATGCATACATTAAAAGTGAACTTGGCACGAACCCTAGATCCGAGATTCATTAATTTACAAGTGGGTTGGACATCTTGTTTTGGATTGTATAAAAGATGTGACTATTCTGATGTACAGTCCCACTCACTGCACACCCCAAATAGGGCTGGTATTCGCTGTGTTGTACTGAGGGCTTGGTACCTATCTGTTGCTTTGTCCTTTGAAACTGTTCAGTTGTAGAATAAAGATCTGTGTATCTTTTGAACCTGCGTTTGGTGTATTTCCTTTTGGGGTACACAACCTTGATATCTTCTTTTTGATTTCACAAGGGGGCTTCCAGCAGATGATGATCACAGAATAATCAACATGTGTTGTGAAGTGTTGTCTCAGGAGGATAGCTCAGGGGCAAGATGCTTGCCTTGGAAGCAAGACAATAAGGAGCAACACAGGTTTGATCCCTGGGTCCGCGCTTAGAAACCTCTGGGCATTAAGCGCAGTATAAATAACCTATCGTATCATATGAAATATGCCATGCAGCAAGTGCAGGGTACCTCACAGAGTGATGTCTGCTAACATCTGCCATCCATGACCCTTATTATGAAATCTAGGATCACATGCAAGGGTGTGATGCATGCATTTGTGTGGTTTCATGTAGATATCTAGCATATCTAGCAGCCATGTCAAGTGTTGCAGTTACCCCTCGATGATGCATAGCATGTTGTTCTGGCCTTGAATCAAAGAGTCATAATTGAAGGTAGGAAATCTTGAACACACATAGTTGAAGGGCAGATCAGCATCACGGGCCATCTGTGCTTGATGGAGTGCTGCATGTGTCTGTTGAGAAAGATTTGCTCTCTTTCCGTGGCTGGTGCAAGGGCCATGTGTGAACTACCCTGAGTCCGAGCAAAAACAAAACAGTGATGGCTTCTTAATCTTAAACCTCTGTTGATTGCTCTGGCCAACCCTCCAGACCATTGTTCTTCACCTGCCAAGCCATTACAGAAAGGGGAAAGACCATATGAAAATCAGGCTTGGTCCCACACCCAATGGGGCAGTCCAGCCCAAACTGCTAGCTCACATCCCTTCTGCATGAGACCACAAGCATCCCCAGACATATTTCGGTCTAGGGGCCCATCCACATTGGGAATCCTTCTACATCAAAATGGTCATTAGGCTGGCTTATGGCTATTGCTTAAGTGCGGAAGGTCATGTTATCGGGCACCCATCTTTTCATGGCTGACAACATCTGTGAGAGCATGTGGGAGAAGTAAGGCTGGATGAAATCATGTGCTGTGGTGAGAGTGTGCAAACATGTGCATGTGGTACAGAAAGAGGGCATTTTGGGGAGTTTCAACACAGGTGGAGTCGTTTTCACGCACTCCTTCTAATGCTCAATGTAGCACTGTTTAACAATTTCTGCTCTGAGGATGAAGATGGTGTGAATGTTCAGGAGGTAGGCAGCAAGCAATTTCTGGTCAGAGATGGTAAGGTAGGACATCCTGTCCCTGTACAGCCTTGGTGTTTAGGGTCTTTGAACTCTGCTACCATACTTCCTGCCCTGGCACTGAACCTATTTTGGCGGCTGGAATGCAGGCTGAAAGGCTGCCTGTGGTGGTGGCCCGAGTGCAGGCTGGTGGCGGCCTAGGGTGGAGGCTGGGTTGCAGGCTGATGGAGATCAGGGGTAGTTGCTGCAGTCCAGGCTGATAGCGGCCCGGGTTAAGTGCTAGAAGGAAGGCTGATGAGATTTTTGGGGCAAGGGCTGGGGTGCAGACTGATGTCATGTAAAGTCAGTGCAATTTCACCTCTTTGTGCGTGCCATCTTTACACCAGTGTTTTGTTGTGTAAAGTCAATGGACAAGAGCCAATTGGAACAAATATACAGCGGTGCATTGGGTAAAAGATTTGTGCCAAGCTTATATACTAATTTTTAATACTACCAGCACCTAGAAAATGAGCACAGGATCTTTTGAGCTGAGCTTCCAATCTTCCAATTGGAAGGCTGAGAGAGCAAGTAGCACCCCACATCTGGAACTTTGCCTCTATGTAAGATTGAAACAATACACATGTATTTTTTTTCCCAGGGCAAAAAGAGACACTTAAAGATAGATGTTTTGAGAGTACCTAGGAACAAAATTAGATTTTGAATTGTACAATAAAGGTAATTAATTAGCACACAAGTCTCATGAAATAGGCTGCACATAAAAAGCAACTATCAAGTTGATCTCAGTTATTTTACATATTATGCAATCCACACTTTGTTCTTTAAACCACATACCTAACCAGTGCGTTCTTCTTCCAAATCGAAGGTTGCTATGTTCACATCATTCACGTGCTTGATATGTTCGTTCAATGATGAGTACACAACGACAAGTAGTGTCCAGTCAAAGGATCGAATGACTAGGATCGAATGACAAAAGGTTTGAGTCAAAAGGACCGAAAAACAAAAAAGGTCGAATGCCTTTTTTAAAATGTATATTTTATTTTGGCTTCCGTATAGGTAAAAAAAGTGTTTTTTACTCCAAAAAATATAAAAAAAAACATTAAACCCTTTTTTCAGTCCTTTTGACTCGAATCTTTTGTCATTCGATCCTTTTCATTCGATCCTTTAACCTATAACCGTTACGAAAATATTCCTTTCCGCCACCAGACCAGGCATAGCAAATCTCTCAGTCTGAGTAATGCAAATAGCAGCAAGCCATGGCCTCTGCTCCTCCTTTTTAGAAAGATGCCATTCCACAAGAAGCGCAAACAATGTCCCATTTCTGAGAGCGATCTCCCTGCGATGTAGCCACTTCCATGCTCTGTGTTTATGAAAGTGCACAATTGGCTGTGTCACACATCAAAGTAACTCAAATAAAAACCCAGCTGCTGTCAGTTCTGATGTGTGTCAGAAGCATTTACAGGTCTAACCAGTGTGAGCTTTTTTTTTAGAAGAGAAAGGCAGCGTGGGTAGGGTCGTATTCATTTCAGGAGTAATAATATAGATTAATGGGTCGTTTTCAGGCAAAACCGACGCCCTACTTGAGAGGTGTCTTCAATCAGAAGAAAAGGGCCACTTTAACTTGTCACTGGGTCGTGGTCTGGGTCCTATAACTGACTACGCTGCCAGGCAATGCTGCACAGATGCCCAAGGAGTGTTCAAAGCAGGGTGCAAAATAGAACTGCATTAGTGCAATTCATATAATTCGGCCCCAAACCTTTGATGATGGTCTACCCGTGCATTTGCTACTTCGGATACACCTATGGGCCTCATTTGGTCAGTATGTTTAAACCAGTAAATGTGCCTTGCTCTAAAAGTGCCTTGCCCCTAAAACAATACAGCTATATTAGATGATTCAAGAATAGGGATACAGATGTCAAATAAATGTATGGAGAAAAAGTGATTCCTCAATGGTGTATAAGTTTAAACATGTAGTAAACATTACAGACTTTATATCAATTTAAACTTTTAAAAAAAAACTTAGATTAGTGTTGCTTTATTATTTTCGAGACCACAACTTTACATGCTGGACATGGGAAGGGGCTACAGGGATTCGCTGGTGGGTCCTCCAATTTGATATGTATGCATGTACACTACACAATTTCTTTATTTATTGGGCGTTTATAATGCGCCTATACACAACGTGTTTCAAGGCGCAACAAGACAAGAGGGTGAGGGAATGGGGAGGGCATTCCAGAGGGCGGCACCCGCGGAGGAGAGAGATCTACCTCCCACTCTCTGCTCGGAAAAGTGTCTGACCTGCAGAGAGTTAGAACTAGATGACCGAAGGACTCTAGCAGGGAGGTATGTATTTAGAGACAGAGAGCTGGATGTAGTGGGGTCCCAGGCCTCAGAAAGCCTTGAGGATGATGCAGAGGGTCTTAAACTTGATCCTCGCAGCAACAGGGAGCCAGTGGAGAGATTTTAGGGCTGGTGAGTTGTCGTCCCTGGGCTTGAGATCAAGGATAAGTCTTACAGTCCTGCTCTGGATTAGATGAAGGGGGTAAAGGGAGGAGTTAGGCAGATTGAGGAAGAGGCTGTTGCAGTTGTCCAGCCTGGAGAGCACCAGAGCTCTGGAGACATTGAGTTTCTGGGGGAAGGTGAGGAAAGGAAGAATGCCTCTGAAGAGGTGCAGCTGAAAGTGGACATTCCTGGCAAGGTCTGTAATGTGATGCAAGAAGGAGAGAGAGGAGTCAAAAATGACACCAGGTTTTTTTTGCCTCACTGTAGAGTGAGGGGAGGGGGCCCATGGAGGGCAGCCAGAGTGTGGGAGGGAAAGAGGGAGCAGGGGTCCCAATCAGATCAGAAGGATCGCTGTCTTACTGGTATTAATGCAGAGATTGTTATCAGTGCACCATGCCTGAATGGCAGACAGGCAGTCAAGAATTAGAGAGGAAGGAGAGGGAAGTTTGAAGGAGATCTGCGTGTCATCCGCATAGCACTGGAAGTCAGGAGAGAAGCTGGAGATGAAATGGGCTAGACGGGTCAGGTAGATGTTGCAACACCAGGGTGAGAGGATAGAGCCCTGAGGGACACTGCAGGTGGAGAGTGAGATGGTGGAAAGATAAGGGCCAAGTTGAACCTGGGAAGGTCGGTCCGAGAAGAAGGAGGTCAACCAGTCTATCGACAGGTCCGTGATGCAAAGGGTATCATGGAGGTGATTTATCAGGGTGGCATGATTTACTGTATCAAAGGCAGAGGAAAGGTGAAGAAGGATGAGAACGGAAGGCGAGCTGGAATGGAAATTAAAGAGTCTGTATTCACGGGTGTTCATGAGAGCAGTTTCCGTGCCTCTGTCATCTTTAAAGCCAGGCTGGTGGTCGTGGAGACAACCGGCAGATTCACTGTGATGGATAAGCTGGGAGATGGCTAGGTTCTCCAAGATTATTTGCCCCCAAAGGGGTTAATGAAGATAGGGTGGTAGTTTGCCAGACAGGAAAGGTCTGCATAAGGCTGTTTGAGGAGCAAGTGCACAATAGAGTGCTTGAGGAGTGAGGGGAAGGATCCAGTGGCAAAGGAGTGATTGCAGGAATCTGTCAAGGCTGATGCAAGTGAGACAATGTTGTCCTTGGTAGTTCTGGAGGAGCAGGGGAGCACTTTTTTAGATGAGACTTTCATAGAGCAAGTTAGCCTAGAAATCTCATGAGGTGTTATATGACAAAAAGAGGAGAGTAGGAGGGAAGGTAAGAGAGGGGCCAAGGGAGCCTTGAGAGTGGGTGATGGAGAAGGGTGTGGAGAAGAGGAGAGTGAGCACAAGATGTCCTGAGTAATAGAAATTAAGTGGGAGGCCAGAGTAGTGCAGAGGGCCCGGGAAGGCAGAGGAGAAGTGGAGACTCCAGCAGGGTTGGTGAGTTCCTTGCAGATTTTTAAAGGTTCAGCTGTCTTGTTAGTGGGCGCAGAGATGCGGATTGGAAATAGGCCCTCTTTTTTGACTAGTTGGAGAGCCTGTATTGCCTTTGGAGCAGGCAGCGGGCCAGTGTGTCAGTTGATGCGCTTGAAGCCTGCCGCTTCTGCTAAACTACTCTGCACTTGCGTTTCAGAGCGTCCAGGTCGGAGTCATACCATAAATTGCACTTGAAGGTAGGTTCCATGCAGATCCTCGTGACAGGGCCAAGGATTTCCAGAGTTTTGGAGATGGACAGTTGAAGAATAGTGAGAGCTGTTTCAGAGTGAGAGTCAGTGGCAGGCGTGAAAGGGGTAGTGAAGGTGGCAGCAAAAGCAACAACTGACACTCAAGTCATAGGTCGAACAAAGGAGAAGAAGGCTGCCAGTGCAGGGAAGGGGCTTAGCCGGGGGACCCAAGAAGTCCTGGTGAGAGGACAGGAGAGAGGAGTAATTAGAGGATTGGAGATGGGGATGTCTGAAGAGATGAGATCATTCATGGTGTGTCCACCTGAGTGCGTCAGACCGGAGGGAAGAGTGGAGGGAGAAAGAGAATCACAGAGCTTTCGGAAGAGCCCAGAGGCTGCATAAGGAGAGTCAAGGTAAAAATTGAAGTCTCTGAGCAGGAGAAGCTTGGAGGAGGAGGCAAGGAGAGAAGAAGTGAGGTCAGCCCATTCTGAGAGGAAGTGGGAGTCCTGGCCAGGGGGTTTGTAGATGGTGGTCAGAGTCAGAAGAGACACCAAGCCTGCAGACTAGGCATTCGAAAGAGGAGTAGTCCTGAGTGGGTATGATAGTAGCAGGTGGGAAATACTGTTTTTTCTCCTCAGGCGCGCTCAACACTTTACTAATAGAAATTCTATTAGCAAAGTGTTGAGCACACCTGAGGAGAAAAAACAGTATTTTGCATATGCTAAGGGTGGGCAGGGTTTAACCACGTTTCTACCTCCACTGCAGCAGGTACCCCATCTAGAACTTACATGATAGTAGCAGGGACTCACTCAGGGAAGATCAGGGCCACTACGGGCCAGTTAGGCCTGGGCTTAGAGAAGATCTTGTAACCCTCTGGGAGGAGAGTGTCAAAACTTGTGAGAGAGCTGGCAGTGAACCACATC
The DNA here is from genome assembly GCF_040938575.1 of Ambystoma mexicanum. NCBI lineage: Eukaryota > Metazoa > Chordata > Amphibia > Caudata > Ambystomatidae > Ambystoma > Ambystoma mexicanum. Next base: position 1,398,381,854 of record NC_090935.1, on the reverse strand, counting down.
TTGGTGAGAGCGAGGGCGACTAGGTCGAGGTCTTCAAGGAGGTGGCAGATGTCAGAGGAGTGTTTGATAGTAGAGCAAGAGTTGAGGGTCGCTAAGTGGAGCAGGTTGCTACTCTTGAAGATCTTCTGAGGAGGGGTACAGGAGTTTGGTACACCCGTCGGTGGTGGGTGGCAGAGGGGCCAGAAGGGAGGCCCAAAGAGGAGTGACAGGAGAGGGGGGAAGTTGATGAGCGATGGAAGATGCCTATCAAGAAGGAGGAGGTTGGGCTGAGAGCCTTCACCATGACAGTCCCATTTAGGCAGACATTAATGATGACCCTGGAGGACAGGAAGGATGCAAGAGTACCTCTCAATGTGTGCCACCATTAATGGAAGAGGAAGAGAAAGGGAAGAACGCAGAGATCAAAAGGGAGATCCAAAGGTCCGGAAAAGGAACAACAAAGAGGATGTTGGTGAAAGTCTGCCTGGAAGAAGCGTTGACATAGGTGTCAGCATGGGCAGGTAATTCTAGAACCTTTTCCTTCCAGACGTCGCTGGAGGGATAGGATAGGTGAATATCAGTTAGAGAAAATAGGGGAGATTGATAGCACCGTTGAGGGAGAGTGCCTAGAGAGAAAGGAAAGGGGGAGAGAGGGAAGAAAAGCAGAGCACAACACCAACTAGAAACACACAGCAATGCAACAATCTAGATTCAAGTGTCCAGGAAGGTAAAAGGCCCAGGTTAAATCATTCAGCAGAAAGCTGGCACCTAGGGAGCGATATCTGACAGGGGGAAGAACTAGATAGAGGGATAGAGGGAAAAGCAACAGTTTTAACCGTTTTAACTACAGCAGCAAATGAAAAACACACTGATTCGACTTTCCTAGAAAAATTGAAAAAGCCTAATTTTTAAACACAGCAGCAAAAGAAAAACACACAGATTCGACTTTCCTAGAAAAGAGGTGAAAGCCTTTTTTTTTACAGAGCAGCAAATGACAAACACACAGATTCGACTTTCCTAGAAATAGGCAAAAGCTATCTTTTTCAACACAGCAGCAAATGAAAGACACACAGATTCGTCTTAGCTGGAAGGGCGAGACAGCCCCACAGGCAACTTATGGCTATTCACCAATGCCAGATATGGATAACATACAACTGCCAAGTGCAGCAGACTGCAGAATTAGATAATAGAAGACATATACACTATAAATGTACACTAAGAGCAAAATGAAGCCACCGCGTTTACATTTTGATAGACCCCCTTTTCCTTTTGCAGAACTACTGCTTCTTAGGTACAAAGCGATGCAGAAACAATAGCACACAAAAGCGAAAAGAATGATTATATTGTGTAACCAGATGCATACACCAAAGAGGGTAAAGTTGCAAGCTGTACATTCTGCACACGATCCACGGATGATTTCAGCATTCTTCCTCTGGGATCATTATGCAATGTCTAAGGGTCTCATGACAAGTTTAGTGCTTTAACCCTTGTTAATACCACAACAATGTTTCACCATTACTACATGCAATAATCATGAGGTAATGGGATAGTTTCTGAATCATGCTGATCTTTCAGTAATTACCCATTCTGGAACCGGTTGGACTCCATTGGGGAAATGCGATATTGATGCATGTGCTAATGTTGCATGGTTGATGGCGCTGTATGTGCTAACGCTTGTTTGCGTAAGACATTTCTTGCACTGGCTGTCACAGATGTTAAACCCCCAACTGACCCAATTCCCTCCCCATTACGGTCAACAAGGGCATGTGGCAATTGCACAGTGTGCTTCAAGTATTGCCACAAATCTGTGCAGTTGTTTGGATCTTTTCCCATACTCGTCTGCGCACAGGCAAAGACAAGCACACATTGGGTCACAGAGGCTACATGGGCCACACGTGTTCTGCTTGCACTGGTTTCTGGTTGTATCTTCTTGAGATTGTTTGTTAGACATAGCAAAAGGTTCACACACAGTGCCACATTAATTCTCATGATTCCCAGCATGCATTGCCTGGATGAAACAGGCACTAGAGGACTGGCAACCTTGAATGTGATCTCAGAGGCATTCTAGTTTTCTCATCTGGCCCAGGACTGTCAGCCATCTCGTTATGCTTTTACTGAGAATAGGAATGCATGTCGTTATTTTATGTATGACAACGTCCCACCTTTGTTGTCTAGAATACATATTATCATGTAGTTAAGTCAATGGGGTTCCAATGATAATTTCTCAGGGATGTAGTTGCATATTCATTAGATAGTCCCTCTACCTTCTGTAACCATCCTGCTTTCATGTGTTTCCAGACCTGTAGAAAGTTCAGAGGCTACATGTTCTATTGGATGGGTGTTAATAAATCTTGATTTTTGTTTGAGTTAGAGTAAAGCTGCCTAGACACTTCCCACTTCCTCCATTTCATCCACAAATGGGACACAGGGACTATGAGCTGCCTTCTCCACTCTCATGTGCATAACCCCCACCCACACAGAATTTCCCATCACTTCTCCTTCAAATATGTTGGTTACTTCACAATATTTCTTTTCCGAGTTTCCACAGGAACCTGCAATGTTCAGCTAATTGCCTCTCCTAACTCCACAAAGAAAGAGGTGCACTCTGTTGTGTGAGTGCCAGAACTCTTTACCCACAACAGAATATGTCATCATTATGGTCACCTAGTGGTGTAGATGACCTCCTCAACTGCAATCCTTCTGATTTTGAAACTCTTCGAGGGTGACTTTCCAAAGACCATACATTGCTCGGTACTGCTCACACTGGCATGCCTGTTATGGGACATGATGTTGGGCCACATGGTGCCATCACTGGCAGACCTGCACAGTCATGCTGATACTGCCATCCCCGTCAGGGGGCATGTACGCAGCAACACACTGCGCTTTTACTGGAAAAGTCTTCTAGGACTGGCCACCATTTCTTTACCTCTTTCCCTGGGTACGATATCGGAAGTTTCTTTGTTGAAGAATTCATCCTGATTCTTTTGCCCGGATCCAGAATTGCTCTTTTGAATGGGTTCTTGCATTCCAATTGTCCCTGGGTCTTCACACAAGAGGACATTTTTGTGTGTATTCCTCTATGTGTAAGTAACACCATCTTTGTTCAAGGCAACATCTTTCCATTGATACCACATATCTGTATTCAGTCTTCATTTTCCACATCCCTTTGCTGGAGGTGGGAGATTATTTTTTTTGATTTGTTATTGTGATTTTTTTTAAATTAATAATAAATTCAATAACAGTAACAAGAATTCATTGCCATGAGTTTGTGACAAAACAGTATAGCAATCACATAGCCCTTCACAGATCATAGTTCTTTGTTTTCCCTTGCACCCGCCCCCCTCGAGGTCCTTCTCTTTCCGCATGGCTCAAACAAATATTTGTGCCTGCACCTCCCTGGCCGCCAATGCCAGGTGTCATTGAAAAGAGAGTCGCAGTGTCACCTACTAAATTAATCAGTTCCTTTTCATTACCATTAGGCTGTAAAAGATCTCACTGGGATGGGGTGATTAATCACAATTCATTCACCTCATGTTGGTCCGGCCCAACCTGGTAGTCTCTGAAGGAGAACTATATCGGTCCACCTACTACCCAAGACAACACTTCTCCCACCCCCACTATCTTCCTATCCCACTCTAGCAGGTGTCTCTCCACATGGTGGACCCCGACTCCCGCCCTGAAGTCCCTTGCGGAGCCGTAGCAGTTATTGCTCTGGGGGTGCAAACCCTGATCAATCGAAAAGGCTCTTTTGCCAAGCTGTCAGCCCACCTCATGTAACACTCTGAGCTGATTAACTAACACAAAAACAAGTAAACAGAACCATAACCCCAAATCTCAGTGCAGCAGCTAGTTCCTCTGCAGATTGTAGTTCCCTTCCACCTGCAGCCCTCAGGCAGCATGCTCAGCAGGTCCATTCCCTTGCTTCCGCCTTGGTCCTTCCCTTCTGTCTCCCTATCTCGTGCCCTATATCTTAGTCGCTTATATGAAGCCACTTTGGCCTTCCTTGTTCCCAGACGCTCATTGCCAGAGCTGATTTAGATTTCCAGAGCCTTAGTATCATCTGTTTAACCACCATCAGCACCGTTTTCAAACAACTTTTATCCTTCCTGCCTAAATCTATGTGTTGTATTGTATCCTACTTCGTTTCGGATTATTCTTTTTTCAGAATTTTCATAGGTTACCTGAATCCTCAGAACAGATGCCTACAGATATTTTGTTTGCCTTTCTTAAAACCAGCTCTGAATGTAAATTCTGTATAATTGATTTCTTTAAAAGAATGGAAACCGCACACATTTTCAAAATGAATAGTACACACTCAAAGCACTGTATTATATAAGTCTATTTTCCATGGGGCCTCACTTTTATTTTAGTAAACGTATCAGACCCACCCTGGCACTACAAGGCCATCTTGTGGTAACATAAAGTAAAATGTGTGCAAATTAAGTTATAATTCTCCGGAGGCACAAACGTCCCAGTGCATCCTGCGGCCGTTGGAGCAACTCGTCATCTCAACACATTTACACAACCACATGTTGCCATGGAAGTGTGGAAGATAATGTTGCCTTCAAAAAGTAACCACACAGACTTTCTCTATTGTGTCTTCATTATCAAGATAACTGTTTTTTTGTTTACTGTTTGAAACTTATTTTTTGCATTAGCACATCACTTTCTACATCTTGTTGAAACTACACCATTCTCTACATCAGTCCAATTATTTACCATATGTTACCACTGTAACGTGTATGTGTGGGGAAATGCATGTTCCAATCAACCGTTTTTTTTTTTTGTGTAAATATTTTCAACCACAAAAGTATCTGCCGCTTTTGCTTCAGTATTCCACGGAACATTCTTTAATGATGTGATTTTTTACATATGCAATAGCTTAAAGTTGATTAACATGTGTAGTGTAAAATAAATGGGCCAAAGTCTCAAAATATTTTTGGCTGTAGCGCATCTCCTCACTTGTGCAAACAATGGAGCTGAGGGAGCGCTTAGTGTTTCTACTGTGCTTGCTTGGCGGCTCATCCGAAATAGGTGGGTTGACGCCCCATCGCCCATTCTCAATGAGCCACCCATGTTCAGCTGGTTAAATTACTAGCACAAACTGATTCATTTCTGCTCAGGATGGACTGGACCACAGGATAACAGTCTGTAGTTCCTCTATAAATCACTCTGGTTAAAATCACTCTGGTTCTTCCCTTTTATATGGAAAGTGTGTACTAGATCGGTTCAATCAGCAGAAACCTCCTGTAGCTCACTTAAATGTGCTTGACGTTACGGCTCTGAAGTGCCATACTGTGTTACCATTCTTGTATTGAAGGGGTGAAATACTGCTGACCCAGAGACTGCAGCCCCCTCACCAATGCTTTGGAAATAAGCTGCAGGGCTTGGAAACAGTTGGAAGCAGTTGTTTTGGGGGTAATATTGTAGTGGCAGAGTGTGGCTGTGTAAAACGATGTGGTGATGTAGAAAGAAGTGTTGGGTGTGGAACAACTTGATGAAGGGGTTTACAAACATTGCAGAAACATCTAGGATCGATCTAAGGACTGTCCCTGTGAACTCCGACGACGTTACTTCTGGGTTAGTTTTGGTATATAAGAACTGTACCATGGGCATCCATTCCACTCAGGCATCCAGAGCTAAGGGAAGACAAAGCTAAGGGTTGCTACCATATACTGCTCTATTTCATTATGTGTTCTCTGTTAGCCCCTGTTTGCCACAAGATGCCACAACAATGTCTTGCATACAACAAACAAACAACATTCAGATCAAACTCCAACACTCCACTAAAATAACTATTTGCATAAACCTGGACATGTGAGTACCCCTAGCTTCCTAATTACTGTACTGTCTCTAAACACTGTGCTACTCACCTATAATGCATTTCCTCCTGCTCCTCTTGCTGCTTTTCCTACTCACCTATCCTATCCTTTCTCCAATCACACTACAACTTCCTCCATTCCTATACCTATTATTACAACTCCAAACTCCCACTACTCCATCTCTCTTTCACCTCCTTCCAACAAAAAACCCTGACAAGCTAACCATACGTCCTCTAACACTTATCCACCTCGCCTCTCTTCGTCTGAGAATCAACTTCTATTCTCTTTCTTACCTCATCAATTGAACATTGCACTCTGGAATGCTCAGTCTATGTGCAACAAAACATATTTTATCACTGCCTAGTTTCGCTCCAGCTCTCCTCCCCTAGACCTCCTTGATATCACTGAATCCTGGATTTCTCCAACTCACACTGCCACTCTGGCGTACCTTCACAACTCCAAACTTCCCTTCGCTCAATATCCTTGACTGACTGGCAGAGGTCGACGAGTCGGACACCTACTCTCTTTCCACCTCAAGGCCTCATAAATCTTCAATGCTATATCCTCTCCTACCTCTTTTGAATTCACCATTTATTTATTTTTTTTATTTGCTTTTATTGAGCATTTTTCGTGTAAAACTTCAGGTACATAAAGGAAGCATGATCAAAAGCATTAACATGAAAACCAAGAACGAACATTCCCAACTCCCTCCCCCCTCCCCTCCCCTCAGGGTTCAAACGGAGTGTCACCAACTGTTTTGGAGGCTACTCGGGCTCATACATTCGTGATTGGCGTGGAACAACATTCATCTCTGTCATTTGTAGGCCTTGATGAAGGGAACCCACTCCATTTCCCTGCTCGGTGCAGTATCGTGTAGGAGGGCCGTTATCTTTTCCATTTCATACAGGTCTTTCGCTCTTCTGGTCCAGGTTGCTTCTGTCAGGAGGGATTCCGATTTCCAGCCCATAGTTATACAGGCCCTGGCCGTCAGGAGCAAGAAGTGTGTCATATGTGGCACCCTTTTCCAATGTTCTTCTTGTAGCGATAGGCCGAACAGGACCAATCTGGGGTCACTGTCTCTGGGAATCCCCTCAATCTTCCTGATCCAGCCCCGGACCTCCTTCTAGTATGTTTGTGACTTAGGGCAGGCCCGCCACATGTGCTAGTCGTTGGCCTCGGCACCGCAACCTCCCCAGCAACTGGCACTAGTTTGTGCAAACATTTTAGGAAGTCTTTTGGGGTCGAATTGCCACCTATGCAGGAGCTTAAGTCTGTGCAGTTTGTACTGGGATGAAATAGATGTTTTGTGGGCTGATGTGCAGATTAGAGACCATAGGGTATCCATCATCATTGGGCCCATGTCTTTCTCCCACCTTTTGCTGAGGCCCTTCCTCTCGCCTCCAGGAGAGCTGTATATAGCCCTGAGGTGAGGCCTTTGGTAAGGGTCGATTTGCTTAGGATTCATTCCATGGGGGGTAAGGTCTCTCTCCAGCTTTTCCTTCCATCTCGCAGACAACAGAGTCCCCTTGAGCAGCAGGAATTCAGACTCATCCAATGGCCCGATTTGCAGGCCGGATTCCAGATCTTGTATAGTTATGCACCCGTTTGGCTTTATCATCTGGCCTGCTTTCTCCAGCCCACCTCATACCATTCCTGGAAACGTATTGGTTCTCTGATATCATCCCGAATCGGCGGCGCCCATATACAGCTTATAGGGGATGGCCAGACATTTCCCCCTTGCTCCACCAGAGCCACATGAGGGAGGCCATTGCAAAGTGTTTTAAAAATGCTTTTTGGGAAGGATTTCCTTGGGGCCCATAACCATTCTCCTAGCAAGACTGGCCTAATTTGATAGGTCTCAATGGCCACCCACTGCTTTTGCTTGTCTCCTCCTAGATGCACTACCAGGGCCCTGAACTGGGCGGCTCGATAGTATGGATGCATGTCTGGCAAACCCAGCCCTCCTTTCTCCTTTGGCTGGGTCAAAATCTCGTACGCTATCCTCTGTATTTTCCCCTGCCACAGAAATGTACGGATCCTCCCCTTTACTTCAGCGAAGTGGGACGGTGGAACACTAATTGGGAGCATTTGATATTGGTTTAATAATTTGGGGAGTACTACAATTTTTAAGGCGTTCACTCCACCCAACCATTATATAGTTAGCTTGGCCCATCTCTCCAGGTTGTTGGCAATTTCCTTCAAGAGAGGGGGTAGATACGCCTTGTAAAGCTTATCCCTTGTTCCCGTGATCTTGATTCCCAAGTATCTAAGGCTCTGGTAGTTAGCCGGTGTGCCCCCTACAGATGGGGAACTTCGTCCCTCACATTCAGGGGCTTTGTAGAGAAAGAGAGTGGATTTTTCAGCATTCACTTTAAGACCCGTCCTCTTGCCAAATTCCTGAATCGTTTGAAGGACTTTCGGTATGTCCTCATTAGGGTTTGTCAAGTACAGCAAAATATCATCCGCAAACATCAGCAGTTTATACTCCGTTGCACCTATGCTTGTTCCTCTGATCGCTTTGTTTCTTCTAATATTATTACCCATAGGTTCCATGGACACGGCGTACAAGGGGGATGAAAGGGGGCACCCCTGCCTCGTTGTACAGGGCCTGAATCCCTCTTATGAATGTTTTGCCAAATCCCATGTTGCTCAGCACAGAAAGTCCCACTCCACCCTATCAAACGCTTTCTCCGGATCTATGCTGAGGAGAGCTTGGTTTCCCTCGATTCTTCTGATATGCTCCATGATATCCAGGGTTTTGCGCATGGCATCCGCCCCTGTCTGCCTTTTATAATAATAATAATAATAATAATAATAATAATAATAATAATAATAATAATAATAATAATAATAATAATAATAATAATTATGAAACCCACCTGGTCTGGGTGGACCAGGTGTGGCATATTGTCCTCCACGTGCGAGGCTAACACCCTTGTATATACCTTGGCATCCGCGTTCAGGAGAGATATGGGTCTGTATGATTTGCAGCATGTGGGGTCCCTCCCTTCCTTGGGGATTACTACTATGTGTGCAGCTGAGAATGAGGGTGGTGCCCTGCCCGTCTCCCTTATGTGGTTAAACAAACTTGCAAGAAGTGGGGACAGGATCTCTGCAAATTGCTTATAGAATCTCATGCTATATTCATCCTCTCCCAGGGCCTTACCCGGCGGAAGTATTTTTATGGCTGCCTGCACTTCCTCTGGGGTAATGTCTGATTCCATGAGGGCAAGTTCTGTGTCCGTCAGATGCATAAGAATGGCTGCTTTAATGTAGTCCTCCATCTCACTCCTTACCCGGACCCCCTCCATCGAGTAGAGGCTTTCATAATATTTAGCAAATGGTTGGCTATTTCTTCTGCTGAACGTACCAGTCCGCTCTCTTCTGTTTGAAGCCCTTCCACCCATCTTTCTGCCCATTGAGCCCGGAGTCTAGCAGCTAGCATTTCGTCGGCCTTATCCCCCTTTTCATAGAATTTTTGTTTTAAGAACTTTACATTTCTTATTATCTCACCATTCCCCAGCGCTTTTAGCTCTTCCCGTTTTTCTTTGAGGGTTGCTATGCGTTCTCTGTCGTATGACTCCTGGACATGTATTTTATCCTCCAGCTCTATGATCTCCCCCCTCACTATATCCTGCAGTAGCTTACGTTCCCTTTTACACCTAGCTCCTTCTCTTATAAGATGATCTCGCCATACTGCCTTGCCCGCTTCCCACATCGTGTCCATGCCCACCTCCCCGTTATTATTAATTTGAAAGTACTCCTCTATCGCTACACGCAGCTCCTTTTCCATCCATAGAGAGTCGTTGCATTTCCACCCGTTGTTCCCGAAGCCCATCCCCTCTATTTCTACTGTGGCTATGACCATATCATCGTCTGTCCTTGCTACTGGGTGGATCATAGTGTCATGCATCCTGGATATGTGTTCTTTATTAATCAACAAGTAATCGATTCTTGTGACGGTATTGTGGACCTTCGACTTAAACGTATATCTTTTTTTTTCCCGGATAGCATGCTCTCCAGAGATCCACTAACCCCTCCTCCTGCAGGGTGGCAGCGCACTTACTGATTGACTCCCTGGGGATACTCTTTATCTGCACCCTGTGCTGCCTGTCCATTCTGGGATCCGCCCAAGTGTTAAACCCCCCCCACACCACCAGCTCTTCAATATCCTCTCTCAGGATGGCTAAGGCCTCCTCTTTGAATGAAGCCTGTTCTTGGTTAGTTGCATGAACCCTCACTAGCGTGATCCACATGGTTTCCCATTCACCCCGCACTCTGATCTCGCTACTTTCTGCTGACGGCTCTACTATTGGGTTCTCCATCATAAACCGCTTACTGATAAGGATCCCCACACACCCTTTTTTTAAATTTCCTGATGCCAAGAATGTTTGTCCCAGCCCTCTACCTCTCAATGGTCTCGCCTCCCCTGCTTTGAGTCTTGTTTCCTGTATAAATAGAACATCCAATTCCACTCTTGCAAATTCTCTTATTAGTTGGGACCTCTCAGTTGGCGAATTAAGTCCTTTGACATTCAACGTACCTACCCTTAGAATAGGCCTTCTCGACCCTGAGTCAGACCGTTCTGCCATTTTTATGCTGGGTCCCACTGTTTCATGCGGTCCCTTTTGCCCCAGTTCCGTGACTGCCACTACCTCCTTTCCATCCGAGATGGCCCGCTGATGTTGCTTAACCGTTTGTTTCCCCCATAACAGTGAATTTAGTCAACCGTGTAAACTGAACCGCAGCCCTATATGGCTACTCTGGTCTTATGACTTGAGACACCCTCCTTTTACTGAGGGCCACCAGGGTTATCATGCTGCCCTCCCCTGGTGTATCAATTGGTTGTCCTGATCTACTTTCCCCTTCTTTTCCCAGGATTTTTTTCTGTGTTTGTGTGTCATCTTTGATGCTCGCATGCAAGTGTCCCATGTGATCCCCACTCTCGTACCTTTTTCATGGTGGCTTTGACGGTGACACAGGGTTCGGCTTGAAGTATTTCCTCCCCCCTCTCCTTGGTCTGCATGGGGCTCCCCCTTGGTCTTCCGACTGAGTGCGTGACGCTTCTTGTGGACCCGTTAGGCTGCTGAGGACTTGTTTTGCTTCTTTCGGCATGGTGATTCTGTAGTCTTCCCCTTTGAATTTGAAGGTTAGGTCAAAAGGGTAGCCCTATTTGTATCGGATTGCCTGATCTGTGAGCCACAGGGTGAGTGGCCTGCATGCCCTCCTTCTTGTCAACGTCAAACTGAGAGAGGTCCTGAAATATTTTAATTCTGGAGCCTTGGAATTCAATGTCCTTTTGTTTTGCCTTGGTGAGAATTTCTGTTTTTTCCTTGTAACTAAGGAACTTAACCACAATTGAACAGGGTCCCCTTCCGAAGGCTCTGCCCCCCTGTGGGCTCTTTCAATTGTCACCACCTTTCCTCCCTCATCTTCGAACAGGTGGCTTACTATGTCTTGGACTTTTCTTTCCACCTGCTGTGGAGTCTCGCCGTCCTTCTCTGCCAGCCCAAAGGTCCGCAGGTTTGACCTCCTTTCCCTATTTTTCATATTGTCCATTTTGAGCGTGATTTCTTCCTCTGCAGCTCAATGTCTGTCATTCTAGCGTTCAGTATAATTCTATTAGATCGACATTGGTCTGGTTGTTCTCTAGGTTTTCCACCTTTCCTTGTATCCACTCATCTTTCCCCCTTATTTTGGATATGGATTTCTGTATGTCCAATCTCAGTGCCTTGATCTCTGCCATGATTCCCGTTATGTCATCTTTCGTGGCTGCCATGCTAATTGTTGCCATGTCCCCCTGTGGTGACTCTTGGGCCCTTTGGTTCACTCTTCTGTACTGTTGAAGTCTATCGAGGCCTCTCTTTGGGAGGGCACTCGACCTGTACTTAACTTCTTCCAGGGTGGCAAGCCGCCTAATTACTTGGATGGATCCTTGCTGCTTTTGTTGCAGTTTCCCGGCTACTTCATTCCCTTGACTGTGGCTTTCACAGTGGCTGTGGTTAAGGTGCATCTTGATGTGAATATTGAGTGTGGTTCTGGTGGGGCTTTTGTGCCTGCAGCGGTGGGGCGAGGCGCCTCTGAGGTGAGGGATGGGGCCCCTCACCCTTCTCGGTTTCCTCGTTCTGTACAGCGCTCTCCTCTATGGGATGAGAGTTTTCTGCCAAATATTCTGAGATCTCTCATTAAGGTTGCCCCACAATGTGATGGCACATTGTCTTTCTCCTATCCTTGCTGGCGGGACTGTATGTCTCCTTGATATTGGTGGTTTGCGGCTGCCTGCAGCAATATGTGGAGGGATTTTGTTTGTTCTGCTTCCCTCTACCGGGCCTTCTCGTTGCGTCGCCTCTCTGCGCGCCCCAGAATCCTTTAATCTTCTAGGTAGGATCTCTTCTCATATTGGGCCCCAAACCGTGCTCAGTGACCCCACTCCTTTTCAGCAGACCGGGCCCCCAATGGCCTATGCTGGTTTACCGCTGTACTGAGTTCCTGTGGCCAGTCCTTTCTGGAGCTCTGCTGTCGCTGTTCCCTCTTGGGCTTCACTCTTTCTTTGATCCCGAGCGTGTTCGCTCCTCTTGGTGGGACCGTACCCCTCTGCCTCCCTCTGTTCACATCATCTCCATCCCCCTCCTGGGCCCACAGGACCATTCTTTGATGATCTTGGTCATCTCCTTGATTTTCTTTCCACTAAATATAACCTCATTCTCTTAGGTGACTTTAACCTTTCCTCTCCAACCACTTCTCAGAAATCTGAACTTGTGTCTTTGCTTAGTGACCACGCTCTCCATTCTATCCATAACCTACCTACCCACAGAGAGGGTAACTCTTTTGATCTATTATTCATTTCCATCTCTTTCTCAGCCACTAATATTACTGACACACCATCCACATCTGATCACTCAATTGTTTCCACCAACATTTACTTTCCACCCTCTGACCTTTCCTTACCACCTGCTTCACCTATTACTAAAAGGAAATTTAAACTTTCTGCCAGTGCCCTTTTTTCTCCGACCTTTTGTTCTTACTCTCCTACTTCACACCAATGCCTCTTCCACCAACACTGCCTTCTCAAGCTTCCAATACCTGCTGCATGACTCATTCTCATCTCACTTCCCACTGCTCACTTTCACTCCTAGGTCTCAGCATTCTCAGCCATTCGTCACCCCATTCATATGCTCTCTCCGCACAGACATGCACCGGCTGCTGTGCAAACGGAGGCATACCCACTTGCATGAGGACCTGCAACTCTACCTCTCGCCCTGAACTCTCTTAAGTACACTCTGGATAGAGCAAAAACAGAATTCTATAACTGATGACGTGCTATCACTGCTGCGGTAGACAAAACCATCTTGTGCCCCATCAGACCCTTTTGCTTCTCCTAGAGTCAAGCCGATTGCTGCTTTAGTTGCCTCTCACCTAGCTGAACTCTTTAACCTGTTGTTCGACTCTGAGCTTCAGTCATCCCCCTCCTAAAAACACAAGGGGCTGACCTGAACATAAGGGCTAACTTTCACCTGGTTTCTCTCCTTCCATATTACTCTAAAGTGCTTGAAAGGGTTATGTTCCACTATCTTACTCATTTCTTAGACATCCACAACCTTTGAGACCCCCTACAAGCAGGTATCCACTTCTGTCACTCCAAGGAAACTGCTCGCACTTCATCACCTATGCTAAGTACTCCAACCTGTCCTCTATCCTAATTCTTCTTGACCTGTCTGCTGCCTTTGACACTGTTAATCACTCTGATCTCTTTAATACTCTCTTTCTTTCATGGGATTCGCAATCAAGCCCTTGCCTGGATTGAATCCCACCTTGCACCTCACCAATTCTCTGTCTCCTGGAGCAACAACACCTCTCAACTCACTCCTTTAAATGTTGGTGTTCCAGAAAGCTCTATCTTGAGCCCACTCCTCTTTACACCTCTGCTCTTGGGGCACTAATCTCATCCTTTGGATTTGTGTACCAACTCTTCAGGGACAACACTCAAATCTTCTTCTCTTTTCCTGAACTCTTCTCTGATCCCTCTATCAACATTTCAAAACGTCTCTCTGCTATTAAATATTGGATGGCTTTGCACTCTCTGATTATAATCACTGCTGAAAGGGAGTGGGGTTACTGAGTGCAGTTTGGGGCCCAAAAGGAGAAGAGATCCTACCTAGAAGACCTAAAGGATGCTGGGGCATGCAGAGAGGCGACGCAACGAGAAGGCCCGGTAGAGGGAAGCAGAACAAACAAAATCCCTCCACATATTGCTGCAAGCAGCCGCAATCCCCCAATATCAAGGAGACATACAGTCCCACCAGCATGGATAGGAGAAAGACAACATGACATCATGTTGTGGGGCTAACTTAATGAGAGATTTCAAAATATTTAGCAGAGAAGCTCTCATCCCATACAGGAGAGCACTGTACAGAACGAGGACACAGGGGCCCCCTCCCGCACTTCAGAGGCGCCCCCGCCCCACCGCTGCAGGCACAAAAGCCCCACCAGAACCACACTTTTTATTCACATCAAGATGCACCTTAACCACAGCCACTGTGAAAGCCACAGTCAAGGGAATGAAGTAGCCGGGAAACTGGTACAAAAGCAGCAAGGATCCATCCAAGTAATTAGGAGGCTTGCCACCCTGGAAGAAGTTAAGTATGGGTGGAGTGCGCGCACGGAGGGAGGCCTTGATAGACTTCAACAGTACAGAAGAGTGAACCAAAGGGCCCAAGAGACACCACAGCGGGACATGGCAACAATGAGCATGCAACCACGCAAGATGACATAGCGGCAATCATGGCAGAGATCAAAGCACTGAGATCGGACATACAGACATCGATAGCCGAAATAAGGGTGAAAGATGAGTGAATAGAAGGAAAGGAGGAAAACCTAGAGAACAACCAGGCCAATGTCGATCTAATAGAAATTAAACTCAACGCTAGAATGATGGACATTGAGCTTCCGAGGATGAAATCACACTCAAAATGCACGATATGGAAAATAGGGAAAGGAGGTCGAACCTGCGGATCCTTAGTCTGGCAGAGAAGGACGGCGAGATTCCAACAGCTCTCTCTCATCACTTCCTCTGCCTATCCAGTTCCCACCAGACAATCTCGCCTACTCTTCTACAGCTAGAAACCTCAGCATCATCATTGACGCTACACACACCTGTTCTATGTTCTTTTATCGACACCAGTTTTTCCAACGGTTGTTTTGCTGTGGGTTTTTTCCAAAAAACGTCATCAAAACCTTTGTTTAATTATTTTTGGGGCATCCAAGCCCCAAGCCACCCTTCATTTTACTATTTTTTTATTCCTGACACTGTCCAACCTTTATTTGCCCTTTTTCAACCCCCCCAAATTTCAATGAGGTTTTTCTGAAAAAACCCAGCAGCAAAACACCCTTCGGAGTACTGGGTGTCGATGAAAGGACACAATACCCTCAAACCTTCTCTACTTTCAACTCCAATACTGGAACAGCGTTTCACCTCAACCTCCTAAATAGTAGGAAAATCAGGCACTTCCTTCCTTTCAAGACTGCCAAGCATCGCTTAACCACTCTTGTCTTCTCTAAACTTGATTACCATGCCAGCATCCTTTTTGGTATCCCCAACTATGCTTTCAGGCCTCTCAACAAGATCACTAACTTTGCTACCATGACTCAATTCGAACTCCCTCAATTCACACCTACTTACTTGTGCCATCACCAGGCTAGATGGCGGATGATGAAAAACAGGGCCAGATTCAAATTTCTTCTCCTGGTTCACAAATGTATTCATGGTAAGGTGCCACTGCATCTATCCTCCTCTATTGATCAAAACCAATCTAAAAGCCTACCTCCTCACCTCGCAGTTACCCTATTCACCAACCTCTAATCTGCCCGATAGCTAAAATGTGTCCCTCACCACTAACCTGTCTCTGTCCCTCACTTCGTATGCCTCCTCTATAGCACTTCACCCATTACGGTCACATCACAAGCACACTTGGCCGCACTGCCTATTTGCACTTACAAATGTCCAGTGTTCATTATCCTTAATCTTTGTATGTCTACCTATGTATTGTTCCATTTACTCCCCTCCACAACCTGGTCTGAATATCCCTCAACCTCACCCCATTGTAAGAAGCTTTCTTCGGTCAAATCTGATTTTGTATCTATTGTGCGTTCATTTGTGATCAAAAGGCCATTTTTCTTCCTGTATGTATATAAGTAAATAAATAAATAAATAAATAAATAAATAAATAAATAAATAAATTATATTAGCTAATTCTTCACATTTTTCACTTTTACTCCGAGATCAACTTGGGAGTGGGTCCAGTAATGAATTATAGGATCTTTACTGACCCATGCATTTCAAATTTAAATTTGGGCAAATTAATTTGTCGTGTCATTCCTTTAAGCCGCTCATTGCGGATTTGTCAATGATTTTAGATGGTTCTATGTGTCTATATCGAAATACATATAAATGTGTTGAGTTTCATCCTGGTAAGTTTTTTTTATTTTAATTTTTCTTTATGTATGTATATAAATAAATAGATAAATAAATAAACACAAATAATCTCTGCTAATTCATCGCATTTCATCGCATCGCAATTCATCACATTTTTACTTCAAGATCAGCCTGGGAGTGGAGCCAATGATGAATTATAGAAATGGTACTGACACATACATTTAACATTTAAAATTTGGGGAATTCATTTTTCATTTAATTCCTTTAACTGCTCTTTGTGGATTTGTCAATTTTTTCAGATGGCACTATGTGTCTATATCCAAATACATTTAAATGTGTTAAGTTTCATCTTGGTAAGTTTCTTTATTGCAATATGATATTTCATGTAACTGGGGTACTCCCTTACCTCCCTCCACCCTCTTTCCACTCCCTACCCACTTGTTTTCTCATTTTTGCATATCCCTACTCCATCTATATGTATGAGTTTAAATTGCCACCAAAATGAAATTGATCGAGTTGAAAAGTACCACTTTCAAGTTTTTGGGAATGAAACCACTGAATACACAATTAGAGACTTGCCATGTCATGCAATATTAAATCCTCATTTTAAAGGATAAGTTGAACCCTTTTTTCATCATCATCATCATCATATGCCTTTATTCAACTTTGGTCATTCGGCACAAATGCAAATACAGCAATAAAACATAAAACATTATGAGAAATAAATAATTTAAAATCGGTACATAAATGAGCATTATTCTTACAGAGACCAATAAATTAGTCGTAAAGTTCCTGGCAATGTAATATGTAAAAAGGAGGCTCAAGCAGACACATTTCACTTGAAAACAAACTTTTAAATACAAAATGCATGAGGACAATTGAACTCACACCACAGTAAAAAACACAGTTTTCAGTGCATCCAGGCTCCAAGAACGGTAATTTCTATAGATTAATAGCGCTTCGTCGGTAGAACAAGGCGCAGTAAGCATATTTGGCAACAAATTATACTGTATAAATATCTGTTGTCTGTTTTATAAACATCATTGCCTGGTTAATGCTACAAACGTTTTCTGCAATAAACAGTACCTTCAAATAATTCACTCTTAAACCTTGTAACCATTGCAAAATAACATAAAATGAACCACTGATTCGGGATCAGAACCACATACAGGACAAGTACTATCACCTGTCCTATCCCAACGGCTAATCAAGGTAGTTACATTAAGGATGTTAAATCTTAGCTTCAGATAAAGCATATGTGCTAGCGGTGGGTTAATCACTTCTAGGTACTTCTCAAAGCCAATATTTTCCTCTTCAAAGAGGTATTTCGGACTGTTTGCAATAAATTACAGCCTCCACTAGTTTCCTCCGCGGAAAGAACAGAGCCGCTCTTTTAATCGTTGCAACACATGATTTCTCTATTGATAGTGGGTTGGACCACAGAGTGCTTAGATTCAGGTCATGTACAACATTCTTCAAGGGCCCAAATCATGGGAGCGACCTCCCCCCCATCCAGACTCGAAATATGGGAGAGCGCTTCCCTGTACTTTAAGGGCGGGAGCTCAAGATACTCAAACAATATAGTGCAGCTCTTAGGCTCACCTTGTCCCCTATAGGTCGGAGATCAAGCTCCAGGTGAATTTGAGTGTTTGGGAAGCTAGATGGGAGAATGTGTTGTTTTAAAAAAAAATGATTTTCAGCTACACATAATTGGTCATGATTAATGTAGCCCCAAATATTGGCACCAAACAGGGCTGCAGATTTAGCTTTTCCCTTGTAAATTTTGAGTACTGGTGAAATAGACCCCTTTGCATGGCTATAGAAGAATTTTGTTATCACCCCAATATATTTGCCAAAATTGCCACAAGATGTGCCCACCCAGACTGTACAGTGACCATTGTCCATGAATTTCACACCCAAATAATCATAGAACTTCATTTGCTCCAGATTGCTACTGTAAAGGGAGACCCTCTTCCCTCCATTAGCTTTGATATCGGTAGACTCTGGCACACAAGACTGGACAGAAGCAGGAAGACAGACGCCCGGATGGTACACATTCATGTTTAATACAATGAAGAAAGACTCCAGGAGATCTGCGCCAGTTAGTTTATCTTCCAAGTTTTTAATTATCTCATTACAAGTGATGTCCTTCCTGAGGATGGTGGGATTGACTTTATCAAATCAGGGCAAAGTCATGTTTCATTGGTTGTTCCAAATACTACATTTGTGTGTCATGGGTCAGCATAAAGTTTAGGTTACCTCAATGTAGTGTATTTCTGAGTGAAGTGGAGTAAAAAGAAGATCTGGCAGATTGTGCTTTTTCCAGCTTGGAAGCCAGCCTGGATGGGGTTGTTAATCTCATTAGCAACGGAACAATCCTGTAAGTACTTGGGGATTGCTTTCGCAAAGGTCTTGCCCGAGCAATCCAATGAAGATATAGGCTTGTAGTTCCCAGGGCTCTATCTCTCACTTTCTTTCAGATTAGGACGACTGTGGCACTTCCACTTCACCAAGAAGACAAACTGTGTTGAAGCTGATAACTGTATTGAACTATTGCCACAATATTACGGCCCTAATTATCAATTGTTCTTTCTGAAGATCTTAAGGGATATTATCGAGCCCAGGCAGCTTCCCTCCCTCGCTTCCTGCACATTGGTTAAACTGAGATCAAAGGGTACCCTCTCAATATTCAAAATCAGTCCTAATACAGATGAATGGGGCAAACCCTCTATCACCACAGTCTCCCTCACATTCTCCCCATATAACTTCATAAATTAGGTTCTGCAAATGGTAGGTGCAATGCTATTTGAAACACAGTTTTCCCTTTTTTTTATCCCTTTGTCACTGACCAGTCTCTGAAATTTCTACAAACCACCCTGGTCAACAGCCTGCATTAAACTGGCCCATTTCAAATGTATGAACACCTCCTTTTTTTTCCTCTTCATATGGATCCATAGTGGGTCTGCTTAATACGCATATTCCCCTTATCTACACTTTAATTGGTTGTATACTAATTGACCGTTTCAAAATTGACCTTGGGAGAATTGACCTTGGGAGAATTGACCTAATTTAGAAGGTCAATTAGGCCATATATGCAGGGAGAACCCCATGCAACCCCCCACTCAACCCAAAACCCCCACAACCCCCACCCAATTCCCATTATATTATTTATAATCCAAAAACAACCCAATACATATATAAAATAACTAAAATAATATAAAGGTCAATTGTTCAGAAGGTCAATTAGGACCACTATAATTAGGTCAATTGTACAAAAGGTCAATTTGGGTAATACCCTTTAATTATCCTTTAGGCAGGCCTTTTACTCAGCTTTGGCTAGTTTGCAATCTGTATCATACCAATTCTCTTTTTCTGTTATGTGTCATTGAACTGTTGATCTAGGGCACGTTACTAATGATTGAATATCAGTGACCAACTCATTTAAAGCATACAACATTTCCTGATCTTCTAGACCTACTGAATTCAACTTCTCTAGGTTTACTAAGAGATTTTGATAGACATTGGACTTCTACAATGAGGTATTAAGCTTAGCCCATTTGACCACGTGACGTGCATTACCAACTACATCTATGGCTGATGTTCTAGCTTTCTGGTGTCATGTGTTCAGTCTCAGTGGGTACACAAAGAGAAGTAATAATTGGTTTATGATCACTCTCATATTGCTCCTAAACCTTAAAATGTCAGATCAGTCCAAAGCAGTAAGCGTTGACAAACAGTTTAGCCCAGTAAATATATCTTTTGCTGGTTGATCTCCTCTAAATCTGCCATTGTACACCCTCATCTCAAGCCTGCATAAGGCTCCTGCTGTATCAACATCATTGGTATGGGACCTGTTTTGGGGTGGCAAAGACCATTGTTGGTATATCCCAAGACTCATCTTGGCCATCATCTTGGTCATACCAAAGCCCCAAAGCCCCTCTACCTCCCTTAATGCCTCGTATTGTAAGTTTAGAACCCATGCTAAGAGGACATGTTTTCCCCAGGAGCCGACCCCTTTTTTATATTGAAGTACTCTTCCTAGTTTTATTCATTTTTTTCATATCAAAAGGTACCTTTCATTGGAAATTGTTTAGACCAACTGTCTTGCATACATTTTCAAAACCAAAGATTGATTTCTAGAAGGTTTTGAAAAAATATAACCACAAACACAGCTTTGGGCATCCCTCCAGACTATCGTTTGTCAGCCTGCTAAGCTATTACAGAAGGGGAAAGACCATATGATATGATATGATATGGCATTTGTAACGCACCTATACACAAGTGTTTCAAGGCGCGACGAGGCAGGGGGGGGAAAGAGGGGGAGACAGACAACGGTCCTACTAGGCCAGGTGTCATTCAGATCGCGCAAGTGCAAGGGTAGAGGGGAAAGGGAGAAGTGCAAGGGGAAGGAAGAGGGGAAGTGCAGTACAGGGTTAATAGCATACAGTAAAATAACAAGGGCCAGCTTGTGGCAAGTGCGAGTAAGTGCAGACAAGTGCTGCGAAGGGGGGCTGTAGGGATACAGACACAGTCCCGTAGTGCAGGGGGTGCCAGGGAGGCAGTGCAGGGGAGAGTGGCTGGGCCAAGGACCGAGAACGGTGAGTGGCCCAGTTGCAGATTCAGTGCAGTTTCAGTAACTTTAGCAGGGGAGAGGGGGAGAGAAAGCGGAGGCGAAGAGGAAGGTTTTGAGGTGCTTCCGGAACCGGAGATGGTTCTCCTCAAGTTTCAGAGAGGCAGTAAGGCTGTTCCAGAGGGAGGCCCCTGCAGCGGAGAGAGATCTCCCACCAACTCGTTGCTTGGAGAAACGGCTGACCCTGAGGGAGTTGGAGGCGGATGAGTGAAGAGCTCAGGAAGGAAGATATTTAGGAAGAGAGAGTTGAAGGTATTTTGGTCCGAGGCCCCAGAAGGCCCTGTGGACAATGCAGAGGGTTTTGAACTTGATCCTCGCAATCACTGGGAGCCAGTGTAGTGATTTCAGTCCTGGAGAGATACAGTCCCTGGGCTTGAGGCCAAGGACAAGTCTCGCAGTCCTGTCCTGGATGAGTTGCAAAGGGCGGAGATTAGAGGCAGGCAGATTTAGATAGCTGCTGTTACAGTAGTCCAGCTTCGAGAGAACCAGGGCTCTAGAGACAGTGTGCTTCTGGGGGAAGGAGAGGAAAGGAAGGATACCTCTGAGGAGGTGTAGCTGCTAGTGTGACTTCTTAGAGACGTCGGATATGTGAGGAGAGAAGGAGAGTGTGGAGTCGAAGATGACCCGAGGTTTTTTGCCTTGCAGGTAGGAACAGGAAGAGGGCCAAGGGAGTCTGGCCAGAGAGCTGCAGGGAAGGAGGGAGTGGGTGTGCCAATGAGTAGAATCTCAGTCTTACTGGCATTAAGGCAGAGGTCATTGGCGGCACACCAGTCCTGGATAGCAGAAAGACAGTCAGAGATGAGGGAAGGAGAAGAGGAGGCCGAGGGTAGCCTGAAAATGAGCTGGGTATCATCCGCATAGCACTGAAAGTTGGGGCAGAGAGCGGCGATGCAGTGGGTGAGAAGTGCCAGATACTGGTTCAATAGCCAGGGGGAGAGGTTAGATCCCTGGGGGACACCACAGATAGAGAAAAAGAAGTCAGAGAGGAAAGACCCCAGTTGGACCTGGGAGGGTCGATTGTAGAGGAAAGAGGTCAGCCATGCCAGAGCCTGGCCAGTGATACCCAGGTTATCACGGAGACAGTTGAGCAGGATGGTATGGTTGACAGTATCAAATGCAGAAGAGAGATCCAGCAGAATGAGAACACATGGAATTTTAGAGTCAAGGTTCGAGAGCAGGTCCTCATGGATGTTCAGGAGAGCAGTTTCCCGCTTCTGCCGCTCTGAAGCCAGACTGATGGTCATGAAGACTGCCAACAGATTCAGCATGGAGATTTAGCTGGTAGATGGCCAGTTTCTCCAGGAGCTTGCCCAGGAAGGGAGTGATAGAGATTGGGCGATAGTTAGCTGGGCAGTAGGGGGCGGAAGAGGGTTTCTTAAGAAGGGGATGCACAAGGGAGTGCTTGAGAGGGGATGGGAAGACTCCAGAGGCGAAAGAGTGATTGCAGAAGTCAGCAAGGGCAGGGGCCAAGGCGTCAATGTGGTCCTTGATAGTTTTGGAGGAACAGGGGTTGACCTGTTTTGACAAGACTTTCATAGATCGGACTTGTCTCGAAACCTCGTCAGCAGAAAAAAGGGGAAAGGCAGAGAAGGGGAGAGGACGGGTGGCTGCAGAAGGGCCAGAGGGAGAGCAGGGAACATGCAAATCAGGCTTGGCCCTACCCCAAAGATCTCGTGCAGAAGGATGTGACGTAGCAGTTTGGGCTGACCTGCCCCTTTAGGGGTGGGATCAAGCCTGATTTTCATATGGTCTTTCCCCTTTCAGTAATAGCTTGGCAGGTGATGAATGGTGGCCTGGATGGTTGCCAAGAGCAACTGCCAGAGGTTTAAGACTAATTCTAAAACTTCCAGCCGTCGCCTCTTTGTTCTTGCTTTGCATATATTAGCTCCATTTTTGAAGAAAACATGCAATATGCATGTAATGTAATCTAAGTGGTCTTGTATAGTGCCTGTGCTATGAATTTTAAGAAAAAAGAGGTGTGGGCTTAATTAGGGAAACAGTGGGAAAGACAGATGGAAAACCTGTGGTGTTGATGGGTGCAGGTCTGACTTCCCCGGTTCCTGAGTTCCAATCTGATTTCTATGGGTTTGAAAGAGAAACTAGGAAATATGTTATCCATTGGGAAGGGCTCAAGATCTGATAGGCTAAAGCTTCAGATTCATGATTATAATGTGTAAACATAAAATGTGCTGGTGTGCTTTTTGTTGGAATCATTTCACTAGGCCTTTTTGTCGCCATTTACCTGCAATATAAAAGGTAAACACTGCTTATCTTGCAACCAGAGGAAATAAAAGCTGTTTAGGCATACAAAGTAAAACTTCATTTATGAAAGGTTCACACTAAGTCCGTTGGTCAAGAGAGTCCACAAATCCCCCACCCCTTGCTTTCATAACCAACTCACAAGGATCCAAGTGTGGCTGGGATAAGCCCCATACCTGATCAACAACTTATACATTCATCCATTATCACTCCTTCTTTTCCATAGGTTCATTCCTCTATACTATTTTTAAGGTATTTTTCTGATTTGTTGATTTATCATAATGTTCAACTTCAGAATAAATCATAATATACTGATTACTGCCATTATGCATATATTTGTAATTCTGACTTGATAAGTTTTTATCAGTATGACAGCTAGCAATCTTCCTCGCCCCAACCAGTGTCTGTCCTCAGTTGATTCATAAAACAGAGCTCCTGCATAAGCCCCAAAAGAGACACTAATTTACAAGCAGCCCCTCTATGATACCCCGGTGGAGATTTCAAAAGGTGTCTCACCTCTTGGGCTGGTGTCAGGAGTTGGGAGATGTGCAGTCTGCGATGGTGTCACTGGGGGTCATTCTAAGGTTGGAGGTAAGGGAAAAACGATGCTTGTAAAGGATTACCGGCGTTGCTTACAGTTACATGCTATTCCATGAATAATGGTCCCTCTAATAGCGGCATGGGCGCGGTCATGCATCCCATCAAACCGGCAATAGCGGCATGCCTCTAAAGGGAGTAAATCACAGGCGGACAAGCAAATACCGGCATGATGAAGGCGCAAATAGTGGCATTGCGGACCAACCGTAAAATGCTATGTGCAGTGTTCCCAACTGCCACAGGTGCACACTATCAGCACAGGTGGAGGCAATGGAGTCTGGGCCTGTACAAATGGAGCACACCCACACACCACACCCCTTTCCACACCAAGATAATTCCAATAGTAGTATCAATACTTGAGCTGGAGGACATGCTTGCATTGCAACACAAGCAACAACAAGAACAACAGCAGGCACCACAGAGGAGATGCAGCAGGAGAAGGAGGGTGAGACAGGCCCAGCATGCCCCACCAGTGCAGCCAGCGTAACCACGCAGGCAGCCCCCAATCCCAAACATCAGAGCAAGTCCTTTCAACCCAACCCCGGAGCAGAACCACACTCTGTACTGTCTGGACTGGGACACCATCAACACCATCGTGGAAACAATACACAACGACATTGTCAGCCTCATTGAAATACGCACCGTCATCCCCCCTCTACTGAAGGCAGTGTCTGTGCTCCACTTCCTTTACACAGGCACCTACCAGCACACAGTGTGGCACATGCATGGCATATCACCATCCTCATTTTCTCGCATTCTGAAGCAAGTGCTGGATGCCCTCCTCAAGCACACAACCGAATACATATCCGGACCACAGACTCCCCAGGAGATTCTTGAAACAAAAGTTGGCCTCCATGCACTGTTAGGCATGCCAAATTGCATGGGTGCCCTTGACTGCACCCACATGGAGTTGGTGGCACTGCATGACATGGAGGTGGTGTACCGCAACCGCAAGCAATACCACACCATCAAGGTTCAGATGGTATGCAACGCCAGCAAGATCATCACACATTGTTGTGCCCGATATCCCGGATCAACCACAGGAATGCTGCATGTCACCATTGGAAAAATCAGCACTGAATGCCTAACATTGCAGAGCCTACTGCCAAAGCTCCCCATCAGAAAATCCTACAGAACACTACACATCACTAAATGGACACGTACACAGCTGTATGCGTACACAATGCATGAGCAACATGACGGCAGAGCACACCGTGTATCATCTTGAAGATGCAACCCACGCCATTATTCCATGGCACTGGACACATTGAGGGCCTAAAAATGGCGTGCATACAATCAGGGACATGTGCATGTAACCAACAATAATCTTCCGGCATGTGTGACTAGTACAGCTGTCCATCATGAATCGACTGACATATACCTTTTTTTATGCCTCCCATGCAAGTGACAGTGGCTATCCCTTGATGACATGGCTCCTCACCCCTGCCCGATAACCCACAGAACAGGCAACAGAACAATGACCACACCCGTACCCGTGTGGTCATTGAGCAGAGCTTTGGCCTGTTGAGTGCATGGTTTCGCTGCCTTAGCCCGTCGGGTGGTGCACTCCTCTACAGGCATGAGAAGTTGTCCAAAATGATCATGGCATGTGTCATGCTGCATGACATGTGTTTCCGACGGAACGTGCCCCTGCCCCTGACATTGAACTGCAACCACTTGGTGATGATGAAGGGGATGAAGAAGAAGTGGCTGCACATCATTGCGGTGCCGATGCACAGTAAGGACGTGCTGTGGGCCAGTCAGTGATTGCACAATATTAATAACACACATGGCTGCAGAGGTGACATGATAGTTGGACAGATGGCACTGGGTGTGGGGGTACATGCACACTATGCACGAATAAATGACACATGCACAATGATAAATGTCCACTCAGGTCTTGCTTTTGACACAATGGGTGTATTGAAATTACGTTTGACTCCATGACATTGGTGATGCGGCTGAGTACCTGCCGCAGGGCAGATACCTCCTCACACAGCCGGCTAGTATTGTCTGCAAATATCTTGCCCCTGGAGGTGGTTTTGTCAGTGATTGTCTTGCCTAGAGAGGTGATGTTTTCCTGCCACTCCTGCCTTGCCTGGGCATTATCATCCACAAACTGCCACACAAGGGCAGTCAGCTCCTTATAATGCTGCGGCCCTGCCGGTGCACCTGTGGGGGTGGACGGTTTTTTGGGTCTCATGTTCGGCCTCACTGCTCTCTACTATGGGACTCATGGCCCCTTGATTTAATTCCCCCCCAGACTGCTCCGGGGTGGTGCCGTGGTCTGCCTCCAAAGATGTGATTTGGGGGGATGGCAGTGGACTGGGTGTGGGGGGCAGTTCAGAGGAATCTTCCTCCACAGGCACCCACACTTCTTCCTGTGCCTCCTCCTCAGCCGGGGGTGCTGTGACTGCCACCTCCTCAACCGAATTTGACTCTGCTGAGTGTAAAGCCTCAGCTGTTTCCTGTGGCAGTGCGACAGGTGTTGGCGCTTCTGCCTCTATGGCGCCTGGCAGCACCAGTGCCGTGGCAACTTGAGGTGGTTTCAATGGTGGTGCACGGCGGCCCTGGGGTTGGCCCATTGAGGTGGAAGGCATGTTGGCCTCATCCCGGGCCCTCTTCTGGGGTGTGGTTTTCTGTGGGGGTGAGTCCTGCGCATCGATGTCATGGTCTGAGCCTGTGAGGGTCGAAGAGAGGGACGGCATGAGTGATGGCTTGATAGTCATCATACATACATTTGTACAATTGATCGTCTACACAGTCGAGGGTAATAGGCATTTGAGTTTGGATGATCACAATGTTTGCAAAATGGGTGGGTGATGCAGGCATACGTCGGGGTCACTCATGTTGGGGAAGATGTATGGTATGTGACATGCATATTTTTTGGGGCCTGCATGCAGTGTGACTTATGCCATTTACATCTTTGTGTGGTATGTGCCAGGTACGGCATTGCATTGCTGCAGGCAACTGCATGTGTCTGTGGTGAGTCCGACAACTCTGCTGGGAATGTGTGTGTGTTGGGCCACGGCTTGTCTCTTTGGACAGACATATTGGTGGACTTTCATCAGACTCTGCATTACAGTTTTTTCTTAGGACACTCACCTCCATCCACCGATGTTGTGGCCCCACACTCCATGTCTCCGACACCTTCTATGCCCTCCATGCCAATCAGGCTAGCACAGATGTCCTCCCATCGGGCCAGCTTTATGGGGGAGCTAGCCCCTCCACCTGTTTCCATTGCCTGGCTCCTGTTGGCAGAGAGTATGTTGCTTACTCGCAGCTGCAAGTCGTCCCACCGCTTCCTGCAGTCGTTTATGGTGCGTGAGTTCCCGCCTGCGCTTACGTTCTGTGCCACAAATGCCCAGATCTCTTTCTTGAGAATAATGGCCTCCCTCTTCATGCTCTGGCAGAACACGATGTCAGCATGGTCCTGCAGGGTCTAAGCTAGCATGGCCAGCTAATCTTCATTGAAGCGCTCCTTGCGCTGGTGGGAGGCACCCTTCTTAACTGCCTTAGGCATTGTGGTGTGTTAGAGGAAGAGTTTACACGAACAGCAGTGTCCCACAGGTCCTATGTGCTGAGCATGGCAATGGATTGTGTTTTTAAAGAAGGCTGCCATGCTCCTTCCCGTTCCTGTGCGATGACGCTACTTCCGGGTCCGCTTAATTACGGTGACCGTTATTAGCGGTCACCACTAATAGCGGTGACCAATATTAACGGTGGCCGCTAATGCCACATTGGTTCATGCCGGTAGTGCAATCTGTCTGCCCTATACATGATGCCGCTAAGGGCCTTTTTTGGGCTTTTTACGGCATGGCAGTAATGCCCTTACCGGCATGGCGCAAAGCTTGTGCCCGCGAAGTCACAAAAGGCCTCTATTAGAGGGCTCTTAACTACACGGACACGCTATTTGCGCCATGCCGGTAAGGACAGTTACTTATCTCCAACCTCGGAATGACCCCCACTGTCTCTGCTAGGCAGTCGTGATCCAAGTCACAGCATAACACCTGTGAAGAAAAAACCCTATTCAGCAATTTACATTTGCAAAAGCTAACAGAGTCAGTTTACTATCATTGCAACACAAGGAAACCACCTTACAGAGTAACCCTGTTAGAAAAAGTGAATTGCCAAATAAACAGAACAGACTGTTTGTATTGGTAATTTCATCAAAAGTATACTAATGAACAGTTACCTAAGTTAGATAGTGCTTTATCATGGATTTATAGAAAGTAATATTCTATCAGCATAATAGATATTTTCCGCCATCTCTTGCTTCTACATCCCTGCTTCATTTGGTCATTTGTAATATTTCTCATTTACATTGTTGTTCCATATAGCAATGTACTATAAGTCTGTTTTCACTCCCTTCTCCACATTGCCTTATGCACCCCACTGCTTGCATTTTACAATGTCTTTTGGTCTTTCACACTTCCCTGTGACAACAAATATGGCTACCCTTCTAACATCTTATTTCATGTTCATTCATAAACACATTTTTGATCCACAATGGATAGGTACTGTTTTTTCAAAGACCTATTAAAATGGCAAAGAACACACAGTAGTCTTTTATCATTCATCAGATTAAGGTTAGGTAGAGAGCATAGGTTGACCACTTCTGTGTGTTTGTCCAGGTGGAAGTCAGGGTAGCTTTGAATGTGGCAGTGCACAAATACTGAGTAGCTACCAACAGCTTGACAAGGTGCATGATTGTGACTGGAAGCTGAATCTGTACTCAGCTCCAGAAAATGGATATGATACAGGGAATCTACACTTGTACCTTCTCAATCACTGGGATGAGTTCCAAAGCACCATGGAAGCCAATCCAAAGCTTGAAGCGGACATATACAAATTCGAATCTGGTGTCTGCACAAGATCCTACACTGATAGCGAATTGCTGGTGGGATCTGTGTATTCTAGATGTCTCAATGACTAGAGAGGAGACCACCGTTTTTGCTCATCACTCAAAACCTGGCAGGTATAGCTGGGTCACAAGCCTCCCAGACTCCTCATCTCTCAAAGGATGCCTTGTTGCTTGCTCCTTGTGGTTGAGCAATAAGAAGTTGGAGCGTCAGAGAGCTAGTAACGAGTAGCAAGATGGCTATTGTTTCTTGACAGATCTAAAACTTGTAATGAAAACAGCAAATATCCCTAGGACAGTGAGACACTTCAGGATTACCTGACCTGTGTCACTGGGTCACCGCCTTCACCGCAATTCAACCGGATCTGTGACACTTGCCTTTGTACAGCTGCATTGCGTAGGCCACCGTGCCGCCTGTGTAGCCTTGCATCAAGTGGCTCCAAAGTCAATGGGCCTCATTACACGGTAGGCGGAGAACCATGGCGCTATTAGCGCCATGGTTTATGCCGGTACAATACCGGCACCGCCTTGGTGGAAAGGGGAATTACCGCCCCATTCCAAGGTTGGCGGGGCGGTAATTCCCCCTTCCACCATTGCCCTTCCCCATTCCCATTTTTGCCCCATAGGGCATCATGGGAATGGGGAAGGTGCTAATTACGGCACCGCAAATTGCGGTACCATAATTAGCTCCCTGGGTCCCTTTGCGGGTTGGTTTTTAATGCCTGCAAAAAGCAGGCATTAAATTCCCCAACCCGCAAAGGGACCTCGTAGTAAGGCGGTAAGGATTTACCGGTACCGGTAAAATACCAGAACCGGTAAACCCTTACCGCCTACCATGTAATGAGGCCCAATGTGTTAAAGTCACTTTTTCATCAATGGAACTAAATGCCAAATTAGGTCCTGTGTCTGATGCTGGCAAACCTTTACTTTTGGACCTAATTAAAAAAGTGTTGAACTCAATGCGAGCTGGTTATTTTTAGTATTTTTTTGTCTTTTTTTCATTTTTTTTCTTTCTTTTTTTTCTTTTTTCTTTTTGTTTTTTTCATTTTTTTAAATTTTTTTATTTTTTATTTATTTTTATTTTTTCGAGCTGGTTATTGACTTTGAATATACTGTACTTAGGGATCTTTCTTTGCTATAACTAATCATCCAATGGAGCCAGGAGAGGCAGAAAAGATGATCAACTACTAAGAGCTCTCCTCTGTCTCAGCATGCTCCACCAGAACTGCTGCGCTGGAACATCAGCATGATCATTTCCACCAGATAAGTTAAAACAATGTCCTTCACCCTTTTTAATATAATGGGAAATGGCACTGGTTCCGCTGAGCGGTGGCATGATAGTGTGAGTCATGCTCCTGCGTGTGTAGCTATCTGGCCAACTGCTAAATATGGGTATATCCATTTCAATGTTTCATGGTCATTAACAAAAATAAACTGCTACCATTCACCGCAGTCCATAAGTTTGCCATTGCTTGTGAGACATTTGCCACCCATATCGCAACCCACGGATTCCTTCTTATCCTTCCTGGCATGTGGTGAGTTGGACTCATGCTAACTCTGAAACCCACCATATCTGAGAGAACTTGCTGAATGAAGCAGCTGATCACATATTTGATAATATGTTTTAAAGAATTTTGAATCATATGTAATATGTGGGTGCTTGTGTGTTTGTAAGAGTTTGCAAGAGTGGGTGAGTGCATGCTTGTGAGTGCATCAGCGTGTATGTATGCATATGTTTTTGTGACTGTTTTTGTGAGACTTTATGGTGTGTTTTGGGTGCAATGACCTCATCAGGGGTTGGGCTGAGCGGTGAGAATGTGGCAGCACGGCTATTACTGCCACAGTACTGCTCCGCCCAATCCTGAGTTTGGGCGGAAAGCAGGAGATTTACCTCCCATCCTAACTGAGACTGGGTGATCAATTACCCACTGTTTCCTCCCCTGATTGCTGTTAGATCCCTTGCTACCAAACTGCCACACCCTCCATTTGTATTTGTATTTGTATTTGTTTTATTTGTATAGCGCAAACCAGGCCCGGAGGCTACCGGGCGCGTATCTTGAGGTAGCGGTTACATATCAATATAACATTGCATAGAACATATAAATAGAACATAAAGATTGAGCATTAAAATAAGATCACAATGCAGATTCAAGAACTGATACATACATAGACATGCTTATTAAGGTGACAATAGGTCATCAGAGGAGTCTAGCCACATTTTGGCTTTGTGTTTAAATGAATTCAGGGAAGGCAAGTTTTTGATAGTGAGAGGCACATAGTTCCACAGTTTAGCTGCCAGAACTGGGAAGCTGGCCCCACCGGCTGTTTGGAGCTTGAATCTCAAGATCAGTAGGCTCTGGCTGGTGGCATACCTTAGTGAGCGAGGTGGGATATACTGGGTAAACCGGGAGAATAAGTAGCTGGGGGCCTGGGTATTCATGCATTTGTAAGTCAGGGCAAGAGATTTTAGTGAGATCCTTTGGGAGACTGACAACCAGTGAAGGTTCTTCCTAGTTTCAGAGATGTGGGCTGATCTAGGGATGTTGAGGGCTGCTCTGATAGCATTGTTTTGTGTAATCTGGAGTTTGTCAAGGTTACATTGGTTGGTGCCCTGGTACAGAGTTTTGCAGTGGTCAAGTTTGGACATGACCAACGTCCTGGCAAGAGTAGTGCAGCTTTGAGATGAGAGAAAAGGGCGGCATGCTGTGATCAGCTTGCATGTGTAGGCAGAGGCGGCTACTACTGCATTCGTTTGAGTGGAAAGAGTGGAATCGAGGTAAATTCCGAGGGTTTTAGTATCTTTGGAAACCTTTATGGAATTTCCGTCGATGTTGAAGGTGCTGAACATAGGATTCAAATTGTTCAGTCTTTGCTGTGTCCCTAGTATGAGGAGCTCTGTCTTGTCGTCATTAAGACAGAGCTCATGTTGTGCCATCCAAGTTTGAATGACATGGTATATGTCATTCAAAGTTTTCGAGTCTACCGTATAGTCACCCGTGATGGGGATGAGTATCTGGGTGTCATCGGCATAATTGGTGTAGGTGACACCCAGATAATCAAGCACATCAAACAGGGGTTTAGTGAAGACATTGTAGAGGGTAGGGGATACGCACGATCCTTGAGGAACCCCGCAAGGGACTGGCGCAGGGTCAGCAGAGGAGGTGGGGGAGAATACCCTCGTATGTCTATTGTCCAAGAATGATTTAATCCAGTTAGTGGCATTGTCAGAAAAGTGAGCTGCAGTTTTTAGGTGATGACAGAGGATTTGGTGGTTGACCAAGTCAAAGGCAGCGGATAAATCTAGTAGTAGTAGCAGGGCTAGTTTACCTTTGTCTTTGGGATCCTCGATTTGGGTTTTGAGGTCAAAGATGGCTGTCTCTGTGCCGTGCTTAGGTCTGAAGCCAGATTGTCTGGTGCCTAGAAGGTTGTTGGTTTCCAGGTAGTTCTGTATCTGTGGATACGCTGCTCGGTCTACGATTTTCAGAAGAAATGGGACCGTCGTGATGGGCCTATAATTGGTTGAGACCTCAGGGTCCAGGGTTGGTTTTTTTAGTAGATTGAAATGAGGAGTTGATGAAGGTTGTAATGAAGGGTGCAAGGTCATGGGCCGATTCCTTAATGATAGGAGCTGGACAAGCGTCCCCTTGGTAGTTGGGGGGTTTTAAGTTGCAGATGATTTTTTCAACCTCGAGGGTGGTGAGCTGCATGAAGCTGAAAGGCAAGGGAGAGTCTAGAGTGGTAGTTTTAGGTGGCATGGATTTGCTTAAGAGGGTCGTGTCGAGAGAGTTTTGTTTATCATTAATTTTACGTTGCAGAGTAGTTATTTTATTGAGAAGCGCATTTTGTATATTGTTGATCCAAGTGCTGTCTTTAGTGCACGAATGGGGGGCAGGTGATGGTGATTCTAATTTTTTGAGAATTTTGAAAAGTTCTCTTGTGTTAGATTCTGCTTGGGATATGCGTGGGTTATACGTCTCTTTCTTGGCTTGAAGGATGGCTTACTTTAATTAAGTGAGGTGATCTGGAGGGAGGCTTTATTAGTCGCACTAGGATGACTTTTCCAAAGAGCTTCGGCCTTATGCTTTACTTTGCGTAGATCGTTCAGCTTCGGGGTGAACCAGGAGTTCAAGTGGGACTGTTGTTTGGCTTTGCAAATTTGTAACGGGGCTATGGTCTCAATAGCTTTGAGCAGAGTGCTGTTGAAAGTGTCTACTAGGACGGTGGTGTCCTTGTGCAGCAAAGCACAGGTGTTCAGGATAGGAAGGATGAGAGGAAGCAGTTTCTCCCTGGTGATATCCTTTTTATTTCTAGTGGGTATAGCCGGGGCTATGGTAGGAGTGGGCTGGGGGCTGGTGGCTGGCATGGGGAAGATAATGACATGATGGTCAGACCAAGCGCAGCCAGTGTTAGAACTGACAGTGGTATTGCAATTTAAGTCTGCTATCCAGTTTAGCGTTCTACCCTTGTTGTGGGTAGGGTCATGAATACGCTGCTGGACCCCTAAATTGGTGAGGGTAGTGGCAACTTCGGTGGCCATGTGGTCTTTGGGATCGGAAAGGCCAAGATTGAGGTCCCCTAATAATAGTACCTGGAAATTAGGCTTCGTGTTGGCAGACAAGGTGGATGTGACATCATCAGTGAAAGAACCAAGTGGTCCTGGAGGTCTGTATATGAGGTGGAGTGTTGCTGTGTTGGTGGGTGAGAGGGATAGCTTCACTGATAGGGATTCAGCAGAGCTGAATTGGGCATTGGCAATAGTTCTCATAGTGATCTTATCATTGTGTATGAATGCGACTCCTCCTCCTTTAGACAAGTTGGATTGTCGATCATTTCTAATAATGGTGTAACCCTTAGGTATGGATAGTGCAAGGAGTGGGCCAGAGGCATCATGTAGCCAAGTTTCAGTAATGGCTAAAAAGTCAAGGTTTTGGACAGTGATTAGGTCTGCGATGTCAAGGGTGTGAGCAGTGAGGGATCTGGCATTGATAAGGGCTCCTTTGAGTGTTGAGGTAGGTGTGGTGGAGGACGGTGAGTTGGGGGGAGAGGGTGGGCTGAGCTGTGAAAGGGCGGTGTGGTTGCGCTGAATGCAAGATGGCCAGGGTAGTCTAGATCTAAGTCTGGTGTTCCTATATTCTACAGTGCATGGATGGTTAGGTGGTTTGGTGGCAAAGTGTTTGAGCCATAGGGCTGGGTCGTTAAGGTAGGGATTTGAGGGAGGGGCAGGGCAGTGGAGCATGGTGGAGGGCAGGGTGTACATGTGGTGTGGCTTGGGGGTTCTGGCAGGAGGTGTGTGTAGCATGAAGGATAAGGATCCTAGAATGACTATATAGGTCAAGTAGATGCTAGTAAAGGGCAGTGACCCCGTCATGACCTGGTAAGTATGGTAAGGTGGCGCAGGGAGGGATTACAGTTAAGGAGGCAGTGTCCGAATGACTAAGGCACAGTTAGACTCAGTGGGGTGGGGGTGATATCTAGATTCGAAGTATTACTTGTGGACTACAAAGTCAGCAAATCAAAAGGCAGTTGGGCTACAAATCAACAAATCAGGCAGTTGGGCCCAATGCAATTATAGTGGCATCTAGATTCGAAATATTGCATTTGGGCAGCAAATCATCAATTCTAAGGCAATTGGGCACAATGCAATTATAGTGGCATCTAGATTCGAAATATTGCATTGGGGCAGCAAATCATTAATTCTAAGGCAGTTAGGCTGCAAATCAACAAATCAAAGCAGTTGGGCACAATGCGATTATAGTGGCATCTAGATTCGAAATGTTACAATTGGGCTACAGATCAGCAATCAGAAGGCAGTTGAGCACAATGCACACTGTGCAGGGGACACTGTGCGCGTTGGTGGAGCATGGGATGCAGTTCTGTTTCTAGCATGGAGATGCGCCCGTGGCCCTGTGCTTGGCTTGCGTCAGGGCATCATGTATTGCAATACAATGGTAGAATGCAAGGGCAGATACTCGGCAGTAATGTGGGCTAAGGCAGTTGCGTGTACATGTGTCTTTGAGAAGTGTCATTAGCTGCATGTCGCGAGCAAAAGGTGGAGGATCAGAGTAGTTAAGGTGGTGGAATTCAATGGCTTACCAGATAGCTCACTTAGACAGGCGTGGTGCAGAACCGAGAGTAGGTGGTAAGGTTGGGCAGAGGTCCGGGCTTTGGGCTCTGCAGGCTCTAGACAGGCTTCAGACAGGAAGCTGCCTTGTTGGGTGGCCTTTGTGGGTGTGCCGGCGTTCGCCTGCCGGTGATAGGATTGGTTTAGGTAGGCTTGGATGACCAATCACAGCTGGCTTGGCCTCATGTGGGCAGGGGATACGAGGGCAAGAAAGCGGTCCGCCATCTTGAAATGGTGGTACCCTCGTGGAGCCTAATGGGGTCTTATTGAGATCACAGGTCCCTCTGCAAACGCGGCGACATTGCAGATAAATGCTGTCTTTAAACAGCTAGCATTGTAATAATGAGCAGATAAAAGCGCTCGATTCTGCTTAAAGGAAAAAGCATTTCAGGTGGATGCAGCATCCTGGATGGGTTGGGGGAGCATCCCTGGCCTCACCTGCAGTGTGAGAAGCACTGCTCCAGCAGTGGCAGGGGGCCCTGCAGCTCTGTAGTCCAGGATCATGGTTCAATCCCTGCTCCCTTGATTCTCTGCTTCCCACTCCATACTCCAAGTTATTCCCTTTATGACTGTGATGCACTCTGTTACTTCCCAAAGCTATAATAATAATAATAATAACAATAATAATAATAATAATAATAATAATAATAATAATAATAATAATAATAATAATAACTTACCTAGCTCAGAGTTTAAGAACGTATTATTGCTAGAGTCCATTTCATTGTCTCTCTTCCCTCCCCCCATCACTTCCCGCTCTTTTCCCCAAGCATCTTATATAATAACGGGCAAGATGTATGTTTGTATCATGCCTGCGCCATGGGCGCATACATTGGCGATCAATATGGACTAATGGTTATTCATTTATCTACAGAAAACTCTTGGATCAACCGCTATTCACTTCTTGGACCTTATTTCCCATTTGCGAGACTTTGGTGCTTTTCTATTTTGCCCAACAAACTACACTTACCACAATGCACTTGGCTATAACCATCTATTCCTGGCTATTCCTATTTGTCATCATCGGAACTACAATCCCCAGAAGCCCTAGGTATCAGCTCTGCTTCCACCAGCTCAGGAATAGAGAGGGAGGAGGCAGATTGGATGCAGGTGTGCTGATCCAGGTGCGACCCATTAGCCTGCCTCTGTGCTGGGCAGGGCGGTATAAAAGCTGCTACCTGCAGGGGCTCAGTCTCTTGCATTAAGAGTCCTTCCAGCTCCTTTTTGCTTCGAGCTACGGTTCTTTGTATGCGGTTCCTCATTTACTCCTGCTTTGGATCCAGTGCCCTGCCGGGCTCTCTGCACTGCAGCCGATCACACTCAGCTGCTACCTCCCGCCTTTGCCCTTCCGGGCTCCTGCCTTGCGGCCGATCATGCTCAGCTGCTACCTTCCACCCTTGTATTCCAGGCTCCTGCCTTGAAGCCGATCACGCTCCGCTGCCTTCAACCTACAGCCTTCGTCCACTGGGCTTCCAACCTAGTAGCCCTCTACAGTCCTCTGCAGCCTGCTACAGTCATTGGCCCTGCCCCTCTGGGCTTTCTCCTTGCTGCCTGGTACTTCTGGCTCCTAGCCCCGCAGCCTGCTTCTCTTCGCTGCTAACAGCCCTTGTCCTCGGGGCTTCCTACCTTGCAGCCGATCATGCTCCGCTACTTGCTACCTACAACCTTTGTCCGCTGGGTTCTCAGCCTAGCAGCCCTCTACAGTTCTCTACAGCCTTCTACAGTCAGCGGCCCTGCTCCCCTGGGCATACTCCTTGCTGCCCGGGCCTTCTGGGCTCCTTGCCATGCTGCCTGCTTTACTCCGCTACCCTAAGCCCTTTCCCTCTGGGCTCCCTTCCTTACAGCCCTGTCCTTTGGGCTTGCTCATTGCTTTCCTGCTCCTCTGAGCTCTCAACCTTGTACCCTACCGTCCTCTGATCTTTATCTCTATCCAATCCTATTATATGACTTTCCCTTCATTTCCTTCTGCTAGTTTGCTATCGACTTCCTTTTTCCTTGATTTGTCTGTTAGTGTCTTCTCTTGTACTGTTTGTAGACCCCTTTGTACAGAGCTTGTCTGTTGGTTTCCGTCAGGCAACCTCTGCCCCTTCCCTTGTCTCGTTTCTGCGTTACAGACACCCATAGCTGTTGTTCCAAGCCATGAGCAAACAGCGTGGGCCTCTGTTATAGAAAACTGTGCAGAAAGCTAGAGTTTTTCCTGAGGTGCGTGGAATACTCTTTTCCTATATCTGCATACACCCCAAGAGGGAATCCATTCTGTTGTACCTTATTCTCTTGCTACACTTGCCTACTCTTTGTTCTCTTTACTTTCAGCATTGTGTGTGTACTTATCTGTCCACCTTACGTCGGCACAAACACCGAAACCCTTCCTGGGTGTCCTGTGCCACTCTTAACAGAGTGCCATCCTTGACAGAATGCAAGAGCAAAACATTTCTTGTTCCATAGGCAGGAAAGGCACACACACACCAAGGATGCTTTCCTTTCGGGTTAAGAAACCTTTGCAAAAATCTATAGTTTCCCTAAAGACAGCAAACAAGAACCTTAGTCTAAAGAACAGTCTCGCCTTAGTAAACAAAGATTTACAAGCATGGTACTACACTCACTGGCTTGCTGACCCTTCTTCCATGTATAACTAATATGACATTTGCGACTAAGATCTGCAGTCCTTATCTGTTGAAGAGCTACAGCAAGATAATGAATTCTTACAGATCTTGTTAGCCCAAACAGTGAAAAACACTCCTGCGTCTTCTGACAATTCTTCTAACACTGCTACAGCCAAGGATATAGCACTCATTGTGGGAGACTCTAAACCAGAGTACACTGTTGCCAGAGAGATATGCTCAAGATCAGCTTGGCAAGCTCCCCAGATTGCCATCCTTGACAGTTTGTTTGATGCAGTCATGCGCACTAGAGACTGCCTGCTTCACCTGTTGTCACTGCTAGAGGGAGCAGTTGCTTAGGAATCTACAGTGGTCCTACAGTGTGAATGAAAACCTACTGTATATTCTGCCTTAGGTTATATAGTGGGCCTACTGGGTTGATGAAAACCTAAAGAATGTTTTTTTTTTTCTATGAACATGAATTACAAAAATTATAATCAAATATGCCATACAATATATTGACTCTCTAAATTTTCTTTCCTCACACACTCTGTCCCATGTACACGGGCTTTCACACTAGTTCATCTATAAATATCCAGCTCCTGGTTCTGACACTTCTGTTAGTTGACTTGGCAAACCCAGTTCTCTCCTCTTTCACAAGGAATATTTCTTACAAACTAAGCTGGTTTAAGCACTCACATAATAGGAATCACTTGAGCACCTCTGAAGTACAACATGCAACCAGACACCAACCCTATTTAGCACCAGGTATCGACTGGTCTAGATACAGCCATGAAAGTTAAGTCTTGATTGTAAAAAAGGTTGCACATTCCCTATGCTTATTTCAGGCTTAACAATAACTAATCACAGTTAAGAATCACGCATCACTACTAATACAATATTTATCCTTCCTCATCACTTCATGTATTTAGCCCTCCTAAATTGTTTGTTAACTGGCTAATCCCCCATTCCTATGCTCCCCAACCCCTCTTATTTTACATCCACAAGCTTTGGCCTGATTACACTATGGTGAGGTCCCAGTACGCCGCTTCTCGTCCAGTGCCATAAGACTACCAGTCTGGAGATGGGGGCACTATGAATATTTTATAGCATAACATAACACCCCAAACACATAGCTGAGGAAAACCCTTCTAACAATCAACATATTTAAAAGGGTTTGATTTAGATTCAACGTAGAAAGACGTGTTATGGCTTTGGAATGCTATTCAAGTTTATATTCGACCTGTGCCATTCAACACCTACAACGAATCGATGTCCAAAAGCTATCAACCTCATTGACCCATTGAAAATGCGCAAAGGGAAACTCAAAGCACACTGAACTCTTGGTACACCCCTGAACTCAAACTACTCAGACAAAAAAAAAGTAAACTTGAAACACTGTGGAAAACAGCTCCCTCATCAGAAAATAGAACTAATCTTACTAATATCACCGCTCTTTACAAAAATGAGATAATACGTGAAAAAAAGGAAACCTTCAACTCCAGGATAACCCAGGCAGGCTCTAGCATGAGAGAACTATTCAACATCTTAAAGGAACTAGAAAACCCCAATCCTCCCACAGATACCTGTACAAAGGACAAACCCTGGTGCACGGGCATCCAGAATGCCCTCGCCAACAAAATCACTGGGCTCCAAACTAAAATTGAAAATAAACGACAACAACTCACCAATGGCTTAATCTCTGTAGGCTATTTTGTGTAGATTTGGGGCCCGGCGGTATTTTCTTACCGCCAAAAATAATGGTAATTTGACAATGACTACTCCTTGCATTTAGATTGGGTTTGGCCCCATTTTCTTTCAGGGACCATTCCTTATTATAGTATACAGGATCATTTAGCGGTATACATCATTGTTGGTGGGATTTTGGTGAGCATAATTTTTCTGTTTTATTTGTGGCCCCAACATACAAAACCCCCCTTCTTTTGTTTAGACTGTTCGTGTGATCTCTAGGGGCCTCAGACCTACATTCAGAAATACCACAATTTCAAATATATCCTTCTCAATAACCTGTGGTATTATCACTCATTTATTTACATTAGTGAACTATGTTTCCATAGGCCTCTTTTTGCTGATTCATGTACGCCCAGCACGAACTATTGTATTATATTCCACTAAGAAAACACACACTGAGTGGAAACACGCACATTGCTATTTATAATTGTAATGAACTTACTCCATTTGTATGGGAAACATGACACATGTATTACTTAAACATCTTCCCCTTCTCCCAAGATACTATTTTAGATGCACCAAATAAAAAGACAAAATCAAAAACACTCTACCCAGATTGTGTGTTATGTTTGTATTGTAAATAATTGCATTTCAAAATAATACATTACCCTTCTTGTTAGACAGTATTCTCTGAAACAAACAGAAGAGAAAACAAATGCAGTAATACATCGAAATTCACTTCACATTATTTGTAACAAGAAGAAAAAAATTACATCAATGGAACAGCATTCTCTTTGCAACATTATAATGTGGCAATTAAACACAGGGATTCCCTATTGCTGCTCTCCCTGCCTGATATTTATAGAAACATTTCATCCGTACGGCACACAACCTCAATTCACTTATATACTTGCCAGCTACTGTAGTTCTCCTAAGCGCAATTTCCCTTGGCTTGCCGCCTCCGAGGAATGGGCCCAGGATTGTCCTTGTAACCCTGCAATTTGAAATGCACAGCCAGAAGCATACAGTTCTCAAGCCAGTGCCAAGTGAGACCAGGAATGCCCAGTCTCTGAAGGTCTGTGTCAGCAGCTCAGCCAAAGTGAACTCCTCCCGGCAGCTCAGCCAAAATGATCTGAACTCCGTTCTGTCAGACCTTGTCCAGCAGAGCTCTGTTGCATCCCCCATGCTTACGTGTCACCAATCAATTTCAAAAGACCGTATCCTCCTTCTTTTAACAATAGCTCAACTTTTACAGTAAGAAACTGTATCTAAACTAATTTCCTGGCATGCAGATTTTGCTTCCTGCGACACAGTGAACAGAGAGAGCAAGGAAAAAATAAATCTGAATGCACGTTTAAAATGACTCTCACAGCATGTCTCTTCTGCCTCTTTTTCCACATGGAGAGCAAATTATAATGTTATTGAGTTAGTACCGGTGTTAGTCTTTGTTAATTAAGTTAGTCAATTAGACAGCTAACGTGGTCTCCTGTAAATGAGGCATTTCAAATAAGAGAAAAAAATATATATATATTCTGCTGCGCTTTTAAATCTGAAGCGTTTCTCCATTCGCATATCCATATGTTACACTAGCGACCTATGGCTGGCTATATGTGTGCCACATTATTGTTGGCCATAATGTTATCATATTCAGTGGCGCTGTACTCCAAGACACAACAAATTATACTACACCTCCAATCCAACCTTACCATTGCCCACTGATATCAATTCAGGCTTCACATTCAAAAAGGTAACTATACCTGAAGTACAAAAAATGATAGCCTCCTTGAAACCCTCGAACTGTAAAGGGGACAGCTGCCCTGCTCAGATTATAAAAGATGCAGCTAGGGATCTATCCCCCATCATTACCAAACTATTAACTTGTCATTCAGTAGCAAAGCAGTCCCAAGCAATCTGAAACAATGATGGGTTCTCCCACTGTTAAAAAAACAAACACTCAACCCGTTTATACCTACCAATTATAGACCTATCACCACTGTCCCGTTCTTACTAAAAATCCTTGATAGAGTGGCCTACTTACAAATTCAAGACTATGGGCCTCATTACACGGATGGCGGTAATGGTTATTGGTCACCGTTAATGGTAACGGTGACCGTTGACCTTTACCGCCTTACTACGAGGTCCCTTAGCACCTGCTTCTTGCAGGCGTTAAAAACCAACCTGCTAAGGGACCTTGGTGCTAATTACGGCACCGCAAAATTGCGGTGCCGTAATTAGCACCTTCCCCATTCCCATTATGCCCTATGGGGCAAAAATGGGAATGGGGAAGGGCAGTGGTGGAAGGGGGAATTACCGCCCCGCCAACCTTGGAATGGGGCGGTAATTCCCCCTTCCACCAAGGCGGTGCCAGTATTTTACCGGCATGGACCAAGGTGCTAATAGCACCTTGGTCCATGTGCTAATACCGCCATCCGTGTAATCAGGCCCTATGTAGAGACAAACCAACTATTAAGAATCCGTCAATCTGGCTTTCGACCTCAACATGGAACAGAAACGGCCCTTGTTGATCTCAAAAGTCAGATCGATGAACTCAAAGATAAGTGTAGGGCTGCCATCCTTCTTCTCTTAGAACTCTCTGCAGCCTTTGACTTGGTCGACCACAAAATCTTATGCAACCACCTGTCATCGGCAGCACACTTCTCCCACTGTGCGGTCACATAGATCCAATCCTTCCTTGCTAACAGGGCCATGCGTGTCTTCTCACCGTTAGCAGCGGCCGACCCGATCCCTCACATGTGGTGTCCCACAAGGCTCTTGTGTTTTGCCTACTTTGTATAACATATTTACAAAGCCTCTATTCAACAAGCTGGACCATCTGGGTGTCACCTACACAAACTATGCAGATGACACCCAGATACTCCTAACTATCAGGTAACTACAACTCTAATGTCGGCCGGATCAACAAAGTCTTCACCATCATTCAGGCATGGATGGACACACATGGCCTCTGCCTAAATGATGATAAGACTGAACTGCTCCTTGTTGGCTCCCCCAACACCCTCCTGAAACTCAGCCCCAGCTACAATGGCATCATTATTGATAG
Source organism: Ambystoma mexicanum (assembly GCF_040938575.1). NCBI lineage: Eukaryota > Metazoa > Chordata > Amphibia > Caudata > Ambystomatidae > Ambystoma > Ambystoma mexicanum. The sequence goes on along the minus strand of NC_090935.1, from coordinate 1,398,339,800 downwards.
AAACTGTATACCTATCGCTAAAAGTGTAAAAACCCTCGGTTTCTATCTAGATACCAATACCAACCTCTCTAAACAAATCAACATGACCGCCTCAGCCACTGCCTACACAGGTAAACTGATCAGGGCTTGCAGACCTCTGCTATCTACTAACAGATGCCTCATATTAGCCAGAGCACTTATACAGTCTAAACTGGACTACTGCAACGGCTTATATGCAGGCGCAAAAAAATCCATAATTAACAAATTGCAGGTCCTCCAAAACAACGCACTTTGGGCTGCTCTTAATATTCCCAGGAGAGAACATATTTCTGCTATCAGAAAATTGTGTAAATGGCTCCCCATTCAACAAAAATCGACCTAAAACTATTTGTCTCACCTACAAAGCCCTGAATCACCTTGCCCCACCTTATCTAACCAATAAATTCACTATGAAACCTGTTACCTGAATCACCAGATCCACCAACACACTTTGCCTGGTGGTGCCCAAATACACCATAAAAAGAGCCGGTGGAACCAGTTTCCCGGTTCTAGCCACCCAACTCTGGAATACACTTCCACTGGACATCAAATCCATTTCAACCTTTCAACCATTCAGAACCCAGGTTATCACCTGGCTACTGAATAAAAACTAACACCACCTCAGGTCACTCTGGACACCTCCTACGCATACCCCCAGCATTCATTCACTACCACCCTGCGTCTGTTGGTACTAGCTTCTGTATCATTTCTGTGTACATATTATATAAAATGTATAACTCCTTTGCAATAATTGTATTTTGTAAATTGTATAAATTCTGCACGATTGTTCTAAATGTATAAACCTGTATCCTGCAACCATATCCTTGAGCGCCCATATACCCCAGGGTCTGGAGCTCTATACAAATAAAAGAAAGAAACAAACAAACACTGTCATGTCCTAATGTGTATCTTGAAAAGCCTCTATCCTGATGGAGTTTGTTACAACTCATCTAATCTGCCAGCTTTGTATTCTGCTGGGAGGCTTTTCTATGTGCGGTGGTTCATCGAAATGTAACCTGCTGTCTGAGGCAGGAGTCGCTACCGTGAGCCTCCAGCAAGCTGCATTGCAGACATAACCATTCCTCACTTCTTCAGGGACTGGATGAAGATAAATGGTGCTGTAGCTTGCCTGCTACAAATCTACATCAAACGTTGACCTTTATTTCGAGTCACTGATGTAATATTCATCTCTTTCTCCATTTGCCTAGGCTGAGATTCACTTTGAGCATGCACAGGTTGATTGCTGATAACCTCAAAGGTACACATGTATATTGTACTAATGGAAAAAAGCTTTTAGATCAATGGAGGGACCATGATTGCGGCATAGTGGGACGACTCCCAAGTTATTGCCCGAGGATAAAGTGAGGGGTAAAAGTTGGGGAAGTGTATCCCAAGCTATCATGACCACCCTGAAGTTCATGAGGATATTAGCATATGGAGCTGTACAACGAAAAAGAAAAAGAAATGTGGTGGAGTTCCTAGTAAAGTCAGAATATATGGAATGCAGTCAACACCAGAGATTATTGACTGCATTTTGATTGACTGAGAGGATGTCTATAATGGACTCCAAGATTAACAGGCTCATAATTCCTGGATATAGTGAGAAGGCCAGGTGTATAATGCTATTAACATGTGAAAGGTGCACATCTAAATCTAAAGAGCAAAAACAGATGAACGTAGTGACAAAACAATGTTTTGATAAGCAATTTTAGGCTATTTGAAAGATGGTGAGAATGATGAGTTTGCAATTCTGGAATTGTCCTTGTGAAAATAGGACGCAGGTATTAAAAATGTTAATAGCTCATTTTGTAGGACCTCATTACAAATTTGCCGTTATCGGGCCAGTCATTCCTGTCGGATACCGGCAAACGCTAATACTGTTACCAGCACTTGTCTGCCAGTATCACCGGCAGATTACAAGTGCCAGTTTAAATGGCAAATTCCCATTACATGGACTCCCGTCTCCATGGAGGGATTTTGCTGTACCGACAATTGTATTACCGTGCCGGTAATGCCTGCAGTATTGTGCTGGTAGGAGTCAAATTTACCTCCAGCTATAAGCTGGAGGTAAATCATCCATCCCGACCGACAAAGTTGTAGTTGGACGGTCCAGTAAAAGTGCCGGTAAATGCTATTACTGGCACTTTTACTATGTACTGGCCAACTTATAAAGAGGCCTATGTCTTGGCTTCAGATGCATTGATTTATTATAAATTGGTAGGATCAGCTTAAGATATTTAGTATGCTTCTCTTGTCAGTAGATGGTACTGGTGTTTCAGTAATGGCCACATTTTCATCATTACGTTCAAGCTGATCCTCCACTTTCTTGCCACCAAGGAGGTTAAAGGATACCTGAGTCATGTTGATTTTTGCCAAGTTATGAGCTAACAAAATATAACACTGCAGAGATGCGGCAGGAGGCTGACCTTTATTTGTGAAGCTTCCAGTGAGCTTCTCGCTCAATGGTGGCAGTGTTCAGCAGTGTGAAGATCAAGAGTGCCGATGTACCCGAGCCTTGCTTAAGCGCATTGCTGATATAGCTCAAATAGTGACTAATGGCAGCCAATTATCAACATTCCAGGGTTGAAAGTAAGCTTTGTAGACCTAGCCCCAGGGCCAGACCAGCCGTTAATGGGTCCTAAAGACCAATATAAAGGCTGGCGTGCTGCAAGTACTACTGGTAACACTATTATGTCCCTAAAGAAGTAAAAAAAAAAAAAAATTACAAATATAGGAATTCCGGCAAGAGTGGTTGCAGGTGCAGCCTGGCTTTAGGCAACTGGGAGGTGGGGTGTCTTTCGCCTGCCCCACCCTAACGAGGTAAGTACCGGGGGTGGTTAATTTTACATGACCGCAGCATTTCTGTGATTGTTGACCTGGGCAAGATGAGCGCCGTACCCCCAACCCCCCTAAGAAGGAAAGCAGCAGAGGCAAAGGATAGGTCAATTTTCAGATCCAGGCCACTTCTGTCATGGCTGTCACAGTGCTCCAGTGAAAAGGGAGCACTGTGCTGACACCCAAGGCTGCATGGCCCTCAGCATGGTGCTCCCATGATAAGAGGAGCGCTGCACTGAGAGCCGTGCAGCACTTGCAGCATGGCTGTCAGTGCAGCATTCCCATGATGAGGAAGCGCTGTACTGAGAGCCTTATGGTCACCGCAGCAAACCCGGGGAATAGCAGGGCCTTCCCCCAATAGCTAATCATCCGGAACATGGAATTTCAGAGCCATATCAGCTCCCATAGCCAAGCAATTGGCATATGGGAGAGTGTCATGTTACGCCCTCAGGCATAATAGTGAAAATGTACCCTGTATTTCTTGTACCCATTATGGAAATCAGCATAATCGGCCACATTCCAAGTATGGCGGTCTGAAAATAAGGGTGCCAGTAGCAATGTACCAGCACCCTTTCTGGACTGGCAATCTACGACGATCCCAGAAGGGGCACAGAGCCCCCGGGTACCTGACTTGCTGGGTTTTCAGGCCCCTACCAGCATTTCTCTCACTGAAGCATCGGCACTGTTAGCAATGGTGCCGGTGCTTCAGTGTCCTCATTCCCATGGAGTCCAATGGGAATGGGCATTTAATGTTCTGCCGCCACTTGTGATATTCCGGTGGCACCGGGATATCAGGCAGCGGAAACAGTGTTACAGGGTTGGCGGCAACCTGCTGGCAGCACCGGCAGGTTACCATCAACCCCCTGATGAGGCCCAATATGAATAATGCTGATCTTAGTGACAGATCCTCGCACATGCACATGTAGAAAGCACAATTTGGGCCATATGTTGTAATAATAATAAGGAAATAATAGTTATATTAATAATATATTGCATAAAGTACTCCATACAATACGTTATACGGATACTGCAAGTCATCAAGGAGTTGTGTGACCAAATATAGGAACAAGGCCAAAGGGCGAGTTCCTTTATAAAGTCACACAATGCCAAAGTTACCTCCAAAACACTTTTTTTATGTATGGTACAGGGTATTTAATTCCGTATAATACTTAGCCATACACTGTCATTCCCTTTAACAACACTTCTCTTGCATAATGTAATGTGAGAAATCTTCCATTTGTTGACCCATACGATTCATGTAATCAATATAAAATATGTTGGATTTTTTTTTTTTAATGCAGCTGCTAATGTGTGACAGAAAAATAGTTCAAGCAGTGTGTGCTTTACAATAAGTAATACAATTCAGATTATTGCTTACAGATGTTAATGTCAAGCAGTGCACACACAGAAAACTATTCTGCATGCAAGGAATATGAGCATCTTTAATAGCTTTAATTTAGTGCTGCAGTGACAGCTGGAATTCTCTCTGCTGGCTCAAGCAGCAGTCATTGCGATGTCAGAAATTAAGCGTAATAACTGAATACAGAGTCGTTTTGATGTAATTTTCTTTTTACAAGTCAGGTGTGATGTCACAACTAGTCGGAGATAGGAACATGGTGACCAGACTTGTATACAGATATCGTAGGCTGTTGTGTATAATAATAATAATAATAATAATAATAATAATAATAATAATAATAATAATAATAATATGAATAATATGAATAATATGAATAATATGAATAATGAATGGCATTGGTATTATGTTATTAGAAGTGTTTCTATTGTCCTGAGGGAGCTGATATAAATGTTCAAGAGACATGGACTACTGAATGTCTAAATAAGGCTGGATTTGGGGCATTGCATAAACCATCCCTATTACCAATAGAAGACCACTGCTTTTGAGTCTCTACTTGCATGTCTGCAGTGCTTAGGCAGCTGTCGTAAGATTCTGAGCATATACAACATGTGTGATGCGAAGAGGAGGATTTCTGTATTTTCATTTCTTTTTACAATTCCCATAGTACCGGCTTTAGCAGAGACGGGGCCTCCCCAACTATGAATTGCCTTGGAAAACTATTGATTTTATTGGATCTAGGGGGGCACAGGGGGGTGGTGTCCAATGCCAGAACAAAAAATGTGTTGGGGTGATTTTAAATTGAAGAGTAGTGAGTGAATGTAGGTAAGGTACCATAGATTACTACTTCTTTCATGCTGGATTATGGCATATAGTATGGTATATAGTCACTACATATAGGTTATAAAGTGACCATGATGAAATTAATTAAAATCTTTTCCCAAATGATTTGCTATAGAGAAAGTATTTTAACAATGCCATCCAATGGGAAATGACAAGGGCCTGAAGTGGACTACACTGGACCAAGAGAACCTCATACCTTTGATGATCTCAGTCATTAATAAGGATCTCGGAGTGGCAGTGGGGGACTCGGTACTAATCCACTGGGCTGGAGCTAAGACCATTTCAACCACTGGAAAATTGTGTACTTAATCAAATTAACAGCAATATAAAGAGAGCACACAGATAAGGTTCACAGTGGACAAAGTGATAGAGACAGAGTAATGTTCTTTGATAATGAATGTTGACCGGTTTAGCATGTCTTTGTAAACATGCAGGTGTAATGTCACAAACGTAGGAGGAAATATAAGTTACGTGAACAGTATTGAAGTCGGCATCTCCGCCCTTTTGATTGCATTAGGTTTAAGCTTTGCCATTAGTAAACTGCAAATCCACCATGTTTTATTGCGTTATCAGGATTTATGGTCATTGAATGGGTCTAAGGCAGGTTGAGACCGATCGCACACCCCTGTTTTGCCTTTTACTGAATTTGATTTTATTTCTGTAGCAATCCAAGAAAACCTTCAACATGCTGAATATGGCCAGGCATCACAAATAATAGCAATCATTCTAAGAATGGGGTGTGTAGTGCACTTTCCCATGGGACCCTTTTTGGGATGCAAGTACACAATGAAATCACAGGTTTTTGTCCTTGGACTACGCAGACATGAAAGTGATGGCTTCATAGGGAGGATTTAATGTGGGAGAGCTGTAAGTGCAGGGACTTAGACAGGAGGCAAGTTATTTGGTCTTGCAGAGAAGAATGGTCTTGCATTTAGTTTATTGCTGGGGATGGCATATTTTGCTCTTCTTGTTTACTGCACATGACTTTGTCACATGTTGGGGTATGCACATCAAAACATACTAAAAATTACTAACCAACGGGAGTGAGGAAAAGCACTAACCAATGGGATTGAGGATATGTACTAACCTATTAGCCTAGGGCAATTTCTGCAGACTTATATATATATATATATATATATATATATATATATATATATATATATATATATATATATATATATATATATATATATATATATATATGAGCCAATAGGATGCTTGGAATGTAGGTTCAAATCATTTAGAGATTATATGCAAATATATTCTAATTTTGTGTTTTTTATCCTTAAATACTATCGACTAATGTGGGCATGGCGAGTTCTCAGCTTTTCGGTCATAAGCCACTGACTGACCTCTCCCGGCCGTTAATTGTTTGTCATAAACCTGTGTTTTCTTGCAACTCGTGCTTCCCATCATTGTTTCCTGGAAATTATTAAGGGTCTTCCTTTTCATCTTGGCTAGGCGAAAAAGGCAGGATATTCATGAAACTGTGCAAAGTGTATTTTTGCAGTTCAGAGTCAGTGCATAGTCATTTCTGCAGTACAAAATGGCTTTCAGCTGCAAAAATACACTTTGCACAGTTCCATGAATCAGGGTTTGTGTCGACAGTGTAAAGTCACTTTTCAGCAGTGAAAAGTAACTTTGAACTGTGCTAAAAATTCCATGAATCGGACCCTTGCCTTTTTTTCTTTGTATTCTGTGCCTTCTAATTCCACTTTTCCCATTGCAAAACTTGGACTATAAATCCCAGAATGCACACAAAAAACAGGACTGGACTCGACGATTCAAAAGTGTGAAATGTATATGGAAAGAAAAATGGAAAATGCTGTGTGTATAAACATTTTTATTTTTAGCAGCATTTTCATAAAAGTAAAAAAAAACATATGTGCATTTATAACAGTACTGTGTGTAACTTTGTTCTAAAAGAAACGAAAATCACATGCAAAAGTGGTGTAGAACATTTTTAAGTGCCACTTTGTGTGTGGAAGTTTAATATATTGACAGTACATGCATATTTGATAACATGGCCGTTCCAATCTGTAGGTGCTTATCCAGTCCTAGTTCTTTCTCTGTATTCTGGGACTTGTAGTCCACATTTTATAATGGGGAAAGTGGAAATACAAGTCCCAGAATGCAAAGAAAAAAATAAGACTTGATAAGCACCAAAACAAATTAGAATAGTACACATTATCAGCAGAAACATTTACCGAAGTATACAGAATTCTGAAACAAATGAAAGTGCTCCTGATAGATGAAGTAAGCATGGTTTCCAACCTCATGTTGGCTTTAATTCATCTCATAATGCAAGAAGTCCTAAAAACCGACTACGAAGAACTGTTTGGTCGAAAACACGTCATTGTTTTTGGAGACCTCCTACACTTAACACCAGTAAAAGGTCAACCTATTTTCAAAACATAACACAAACAATGCCGTAACACACTCAACAGCATTGGAAATGCAAATCACTGGCAACATTTCTGTTACAGAGAACTAATTCAAAACATGTGTCAGTCTGCAGATCTCACCTATGCTAACATTTTAAATTTCATTAGAACTGGTCTGCTTACTAAAGATGCAAAATCCTTCTTAAATACCAGACTAATCCATGAGCTATAGGGGCAAAGCACATCTGCTCCTGATGACATGAGACAATTAAACTCAACAAAATATAAAATGCATGTGCTTAATGACAACCTTTGGAAGCTGTCGTCAATTCAACGATGCACTGTTGAAAACCAAAATGCAGCCCATACTGTATATCAGCACCGCAGACAAACTAGAAGTGCTGGCATGACATCCATATGTGTCAACAAGCAACAACACAACTAAATAGCTTAGAAAAATGTATCTCCAACACAGCTGGATTAGAAAAAGTATTAACTCTGTGTCTAAACTGCAAAGTAATTCTAAGACGTATCCTTGACGTAGAACAATGTTTAGTCAATGGAGCAATTAATACAGTTGTTGGCTTCCAAACTTATCCGCATGACAAGAACATTCAGTTTGTCAACATCCACTCTGACAAACTTTCAGAAGATAAAGAAATAGGCAGAAAAACTGCTTGTGTCCTTCTTTTCAAAGACATGTACATACGCAGAGAACAATGCTCTCTATCTCTTGCTTATGCTGTCACTATTTGCACATCGCAAGGTCTAACCCTAGATCATCCATTGATTGACATTGGTAGCACAGTCTTTAAAGAAAGTATGAATTACGTAGCACGTTCACATTTGCATTTACTTGATGGTCTATTCCTAGTTTAGTTTGATGCAAACAAAGTCAATGCTGACATTCCTTGCATCCTATAATACAACATGCTACATGCACTGTACACCCCATCTACACATGTACACTGAACCTAAAAAAATAAAACCTTTGAAAAGAAAACAAATACAAACAGAACCTATAGCAGATCACCCAACGATACTGCTAAAGAAACACAGAACAACTGCTGCTTCATCAAATAATAAAACCACAAAACTATCTAGTCCAAAATCAACTGCACGTCCATTAGAAGACAAAGAGACAAATGTCTCTTCTCAAGAAACAACTGCAGGCCCATCAAAGGATAAAGAGGCACACTTATCTGGTCCATTTAAATTCAGCAACACAACTGGAGTAAATTATTATGCAAATGTAGTAATCAATCTTCTCTTGCAATTGCCACCAACTGTTCACAGCATTTACTTGAACAGCTCGGACCAGTTGTATTTGTAAATGCCATAGAAATGCCATAAATAATTCTGACAGCACTTACAGTGTCTCGGTATAAGGCAAGAATTGGACTCCTCTACAAAAATGGTAAAATTCACCATAAACACACAGGAAGATCCACGAAGAAATCCTAATGTACTTACTACAAGTACTGGAAACCAAAAATATTCCTATAAATGAAATGTTCCTAATGTCATACACATGGAAACATGCATGCACTCTATGCAACCATGTTTCACAAGACCACATCCCTAATGAACGATTTGTGTATGTGTCCATACTAAATTGTGAATCCATTCCATTTCACCAGCTTCTGGAGAATGCAAATAATAGCATAGTATTTCCTTTTTGTAGATCAGACAATTGTTCAACCATACAAGTAAACTCACATGGCCAATATATGATACTACTGCTTCTAACGTACAATACAGATGGTACCAAAAACAACTGTATGCTTTCTATCTTCACACATGGCCAAGCATATCTTGGCAAGAAAACCTTCACACCATTGGGTATAATTGACCACACTGGTACAACAACCACTTCAGGCCACTACTGCATATGTCAAAAACAGAAGTGGTTGGTTTGAATTTAACAACACCTCTGTTACTCCAAAACAACATTATGAGCAAATTTAACAAATGCCACCTTAATATTCCTTCAACCCAAATTGAATCACTAAAGAATAACACAATGGACCTCATTACGATTTTGGTGGTTACCGAATCAAATTACCCTGCCGGACCTGGTAATTGTCCATTCTCGAGTGCCAGAATAAAATGCTCCCCATTCCCATTTGAGCCCCATAGGGCTCAAGGGGAATGGAGAGGCCGGATGTACCGGCACCATTCAGAATGGTGCTGGTGCATCTGGCATGGTCTGCTCGTGGGTGCCGGTCCGCCCGCCAGGTCAGACCTGGTGGGCGAAAAGGCACCCGCGAGCAGAACTCGTAGTTTGCCAGTATTGTAACAACTGTACCGTCAAGCTTAACGCTACCGTTGTTACTGTACCAGCAAACTTGTAATGAGGCCCAATAAACAGTTAGAATATACAAACGGGTCGATAACTACATCCATAATACTACAATAGTACTTTTAAAACCCAATACAGTTAGAATACGCCAACAGGTATCTAACTACTTCAAAAATACCCTTCATTGCAATACACTTCAAATATTCAATCACAGTTCTTGTTACTGCAATACTTCTTGTAAAATCCGATATAATTACAATACGCCAATGTTACCACCAAATGTAACAAATGCCTGCTTAATATTCCTTCACCCCTAATTTAGTCACTAAAAATATAGTACAATACATAGTTAGAATATGCCAACTGATATCTAACTACATCTAAAATACTATAATACTAATATTAAAATCTAAGATAGTTAGAATACGCCAACAGGTATCTAGCTACTATAAACATTCCCTTGATTACAAACCACTTCATACAAACATACTGCCACACTTACACTCACATAATTACAGTAGTTTTTTAAAAAACCTCTATGGATTTTACTTCCCAATTACCCAATGATTAGTTTATGTCAAAACAACAATGTAGCACACACTAATGTTGTATCAAACATAGTACATTTATTTATTAACATTTATATAGCGCACATCAGCCATCGTAGCCCTGTTACAGTAAACATGTCTGCTTACATGGGGCATAACAGTTACAGAGGTGTACAATGTCATTCTTTAGTACATACAGTCTGGCGTGTTGTACATGATTAGTTACAGAGGAGGAGCAGGTGCAGGGTGCAGGTGATGTGGGTGGTGTGTCAGTTGATGAGTGTAGTTTTGAGGCTTTTGGGGAAAGTGATGAGGGAGGTTTCCACTCGAAGAGCGTTGGGCAATGCATTCCACAATTTGGGAGCTAGGTGAGGGATGCCTAATCCTCCTGCTTTGGTTCTTTTGATGGGTGGGATGTGAAGTTGGCTAGCGTGATGAGTTCTTCTGGCGCATGTGAGATGTCTCTGCTGATGGTTTAGGATAAGTAGGGGGGTGCAGAGAGGCTGAGACATTTGTGTGTTAAGGTGAGGGTCTTGAATGTAATTCTTTCCCTAACTGGGAGCTAGTGCACATCTCTTCTAGCTTGCGTGATGTGATCTTTTTTGGGAATGTTGAATGCTGCTCTGAGTGCGTTGTTCTGTGCTGTTTGGAGCCTGTTTATGTTTTTTGCTGAGGTGCCTACAAGAATAGCATTACAATAGTCTAGCTTGGCGCTGATGGTAGCTCGAGCAATAGAAAGTCAGTTTTGGCTAGAGAAGAATGGTCTGATGGCATTTATACATTTTGTGGTGTGGGCGGAGGCAGAGGCGATGGCTCTAACCTGTCTGTTCATAGATAAGGTGTAGTCAAGATAGACCCCAAGGGCCTTTACTGATGGGCAGGCTGTGATGGTGGTGTTGTTTATGATGAAGTTGCTGTATTTAGGGTCCAGTTTGTTAAGTGTTTCTTTAGGGCCAAGGAGGATGATCTCTGTTTTTTCTCCGTTAAGGCAAAGTCCATTGGCTGCCATGCAGGCTTTTATGGTGGCGTATATTTGTAGAAGGGCTGCTGAGTACTGGTCATACGCACTGGAGAGGGGGAGGAGAACTGGTGTATCATCTGCATAGTTTGTGTAGCCTATGCTGAGGGAGTCCAGTTTGTCAAAAACGGGCTTGGTGAAAAGGTTGTAGAGGGGGGGTGCTATGCATGATCCCTGGGGAACGCCACAGTGGATAGTGGTGGGGGCAGCGTTAGAGGAGTCTGTAAAAACTTTCATGGCTCTACCTTCTAGAAATGAGGTTATCCAGGAGATGGCCTGTTTAGAGAAGTGGGCTTCGTTGGTCAGGTGGGAAGTGGGTGTTTTGTGATTGATGAGATTGAACGCTGCTGAGAGGTCTAATAGCAGTAGGAGGGCAGGTTTACCTTAGTCCATTATTTTAGTAATTTGTTTTTTTTTTGGACCAGGAGTGCAGTTTCAGTGCTGTGGCCTTTGCGGAATCCAGATTGTCTTTTGCCTAAAATGGAGTTTACTATTCATGAGGGTCAAACAAGTACATCTATATGTAAAATGGTGTGCAATTCAAGTTTTTAAACTATCCTGCTTAACAAATTATACTGTTGTTTTCATAGAAAAAGAGATTATACACCTCAATTATATCATTCCACCATAATACAAATACTGTATACTCCCCCTACAGTACCTATAATTACTATACACATATTACTATAGTATATGTGGTCAGTGGGCAGATACCCGCAAGAATCTGGCCACTGGCCACAACCACCACTATATAATTAAACCATGTAACAAGTACATACAATGCACCTTCAAAGAACAAGACACACCCATAACCCCCTGAAATCTAAGGGATGTTTGCGGACAGCAGATTCAGCAGCATCTGCACATCCTTTTTTTCACCAATAAAAACAGCTCCATAACAACTTAATTGCACTCCCTAACCCTTTTCAGGCCCTCTATTTCGGCCACCGAATAACCCCAAATTTGTTTTCCAAAACTTTTTCTCACTGCGCTGTCCGCAGTCATCTGCATTGTCCGCAGACTCAGTGACACCTGCAAACAATTTTTCACCTATAAAAACCCCTCGATATCAACTTTATTCCACTCCCCCACCCTTTACAGACCCTTTTTCAGTCAATAAAATAACCCCAAATGTGTTTTCCAGAGTTTTTGTTCACCGCGGTAGCAACGGTTGTTCGCGGATCCAACATGGCTGCTGTTTCAAAAATGATGACGCAACTCATGCTTTTCACCATCGAATCAGCATGCGTTTCTGGAGTCTGCAGGCATTGAGGAACCCCCTGAGTGGCCCAAAGGTGTCTGTGGACTCTGAATCAGGAAGTGGCCTCATTATTTTCAAAAAATCAAACTGAGGCTGTGTACTTTTTACTTCTGTGCACCTCTCTTGCATTGCATTTACTCCTCATTTAATAAAAATTGAATGTAGGATGTCTGTACTTTCTACATCTGTGCACCTGTGCACCTCTTGTCTCTTGAACTTCCATTCCTTTCTGGATTGCATTTATGCCTCTGTGATTACCTCTACTAGGCCACATGGTGAGTTTAGCTATAACTGTGGTGTGTAGCCACTCCTCTTTCATTCCTCTTCTAACCTCTGCCTCCCCTATGGCTCTCTCCATCTCACCCATCTTCTCTAATTCTACACTATCACCTATCCTCCCTCTCTCACGAAGTACAGTAGAAAAAACACAAAAAGACATCTTGAGAGCAAACCCTGGACTTCTCTTTGCAGACACCTATGTCAGCGCTTCCCCCAGAGAGGTGAACACTGATATCCTCTTCTCTGTCCCCTCTCCAGATATATGGACCCCCCTATCTCATCTCCACTCTCTCTCCTTCCACATCCTCTACCATTAACAGTGGCACCAACTGAGATGTCCTCTTGGCCGGCTTCTCATCTTCACGTTGCTTTGTTAATGCCCATCACACAGGCACTATGCTGGTTCAGGGTCCACAACCCAACCTCCTTCTCTCTGACCAGATCCTGCCTTCTCCCATTAACTTCCTTCCTCCTACTGCATCTCCCCCTTCTCTCTCTCTTTCCTCTGAATGGTGTATCACACCCTTGCACCGCTCCTCCGAAAATCTTCAAAGGCATAGACCACCCCATCTGTCGACTATTAATGCCTGCTCAGCCAACAAACACTCCGCTGATATCTGCCTCCTTCTTCAAGACATTGGCCTCGACATTCTCGCTCTTACAGAGACATGGTTCAATGCCAGCTCAGTCACTGCTTTTGACTCCCTCCTCCCTGACAGCTTCAAGATCATCTCCAAGGCTCAAACTTAACGCCCTGTTGGGGTTTGGGGGGTGATTTGCCTTAATCTTCCTTAAATGGGATCCTGCTTTCATCTTACCCACTCAGCTCTACTCTTCCTTTGAAAGCCTGGTTTGCAAGCTGGTCATCTCTCCCATCTCTACTCTGACCATTGCTACCATTTACCAGCCTCCGGGCGCCACCACCCTGTTCCTCTCTGAATGGGCTGATTTCTGTTCTTCCTTACTTTCATCCACCTCTAACTTCCTCCTCCTGGGTGACTTCAACATCCAACTGGACTCCCCTGGCTCCGCATCCACTCACTTCACAGACCTCGGCACCTCTCGTTTCCTCTCCATTCTGGGCCAACCCATTCAGCTGGACTCACTCTGGATGCCTTCATACACTCTGGCCGCCCCCCGCCCGCTAGTTACCCCTCTTTTCTGGTCAGACCATTCTCTCCTCTTCTCTTACCTGGGTCTATTTGGCCGCCCGACCATCCCCCGCAAAAGCCCTTCCTACCGTGTTCACTTGAAACAAGTGTCTCCCATGAGCCCGGACTCCCCAGCACTTACCGCCTCTGCCCTCCTCCTTGCTGCACTTGCACATTCTGAATACTCACAAGGCATAGTAGGTACGTCCTTTCTTCCTTTTTTACTCCACTGCTCCTTTAAATATTGTGTTTTTGTAACGTATTTCACTCCCTGGTTCCCTCCCTTCGCCCTTTGGGCATATTGAAACAGTATTTTACTTGTTGTATAAGCGATTAACTAGCAAACAATATAATACAAAATAAATAAGATTACTCCAAATTTACAAAAGCACACTTTCAGGACTGAGCTGCTTCTCCTGATGCAAGATTGGTGAAAATCCATCCAGCGGTTTGCACTGTAGGTACGAGTAAAATATGTTTTCCATTGGTTCTATGAAGATTTCAAACATTTGGGACACCCCTTTAACTTTTCCCCCCTGGACAAAACTGCCCCAAACTTTGCAGACTGATGGGACCATATACCTTTTAACAAAGTTTGGTGAGGATTCACCCAGGATGCGGGGGGGAAAAGTAATTAGCCACCCAAAAAGTGTAATTTACCACAGGCCCTGTAATTCCTCAATGAATGCACAATTGTCTATGATGGAGTGATTCCAGATCCTGGACAAAGTGGTGTATCACTCAAGACTATACAGAAATTCTTACCACAGGTCGGCCAGCATATACCATTCCATCTTGTAGAAACAGCACTTGTGCTTCATGTCCAAGGCTACCACGCAGTGCACTGCACTGTGTGTCTGGCTGGACCTGCTTAGTTGTATGCACTTGGTAGTTCATTATTCATTTTAGTGAATAGAGAAATACAGAGGAATATTGACACATTCAGGAGCACCTAAACTTGCCTGTATCCTATTTAATGGGGCTCACTAGGACAGCTTGCGAACTCAGTTCAGTTGGTGCCCACAGCCTCACTCTTTCACTATATGTGCTGATCCCAGTCCTCGGATTAGTGAGGCAGTGGCAGCTTGTGTGCCTGTTCATGTCTCTGCCATTGTCTCTTTCAGCTATATAAATAGACTAATGAACAAAGTGTGTCCCTATTTGCCATACTTTAATTTATTTTAAAGTAATTCTGGAACGGTTTCTTTTAAAAATAAAATTAAAGTAACTGTAGAAATGTTCTTTTAAAAAAGGCTAGGAGTGCTACTCCCATCCGCTCCCACTCATTTCGACCACTAGAGCACTGATTGAAAAGATGAAGGGCGATGCACACGCTTGCGCCATGGATGACCTGGATGAAGCTATCAGGACCAAAAATGATAGTAGTTTTTGGACCCAAGTTCACTGTTGCTCAAAGGAGTACTTCCGGCTCTTCAGAAGAATTAAAGGTAGATTATATTGCAAACTTTATAAACTGGAAAATATTGTGGATGGTGAGGGCACCAGCGGAGAATCTCTGTTGCAAAGGAGGAATTTTCTGTGGATCACTTTCACCCTTGTGGAGGACATGTCTCAAAATAACTATGGAAGACCTCAATGCTACCTTAGTATCCATCAAGGCCACATCAGAGGCGAACCACATCCTGTCTGCCTCTGTAGTCAAGACCCTTGAGACTGAAGTGATTGGGCCCCTAAGCGACCCTCGCGAATGGAAACAAGGCACAATCACCACACACAAACTGATACGCCAGACACGAGGTTCAGTTCCCAAAATCTAGGGTTTATTGCAAAGCAAATAGTCTCAGTCGGCCGACTGGGTCTCACGTCCCACAACATGTGTCACCCAGACCTCGTGGGACGCAAGAGAGCGAGCATTTTACAACAGTTACATATATACAAAATGATAATCTTATTATCAGTAGTGACACATTCAAAACCACCCATAATGTATCTTTCTTTGCAATGGTTTGATGATTAAGAAGAAAAAGAATTTCTAAAACACCTAGAATGGCGCTCCAATTATTATGATTTATTCACTTCATTTACAATCCTACACGTGTTTCACCACTTAATGGTATAGTGGCTCATCAGGAGGTGTGTTCTCAATCTGAGTCAAGCTGCAAGGTATAGCAAGGCAGGGGATCCAACGACAACTTGTAACTTTCAAACTTGGGGTCTATACCATTAAGTGGTGAAACACGTGTAGAGGATTGTAAATTAAGTGAATAAATCATAATAATTGGAGCGCCATTCTAGGTGTTTTGGAAATTCTTTTTCTTCTTAGTTTCAAGCTCTCTTCAGCCTTGAGAGCTACCAAACACAGGACTAGGCAGCACCAAAATCCAAAAAGAACTCTCAAATAAATGATATGAATGTCCCATTACTCGCCAAGTCTGCTCTAATCCAAGGCTGTTTATGTATGACTACAATGGTTTCATGATTGACAATTATGACGAATATGACACCCTTCAGACAATCATTTAGCAACAGTTTGCAATTAGCACAGATGCAGACACTATTCTTTGTTTTAGGGAACATAATGCTCTTGTTCTTACAAGCAAGCTGTGTGCAGGGGAGAGACCCATTCAAGGCCTCACTATCTTCAAGTTTCTATTCGTGGGCTAGAGGTCAGCTCTATCTACGGGGGCTCAATGAAGGGGGGCCGCAGAAGAGAGCATAATTCAGCATTTAACTGTTCATTTCTATAGTTTCTGCCGCTCCAGCGAGACTTGCTGGCACCTGCGTAGTGATTAAATGCCTTTTGCTTACTTCCATGGACTTGTGAGGGAGGCGACCGGGGCATTGCTGTCTGGGTTGTCTGGGCTGCGTCTCAACATGTAACTTGAGGCCTTGCTCTATGCATGAGCAAGAACGAAATGGAATTCACTTACAGCAAAGCAGTTTAAACAGAAACAAAAAAAGTAAAAATGATCAAAATGGCGAATTCTATTCCTACAAAATGGACGCTCTCTGGTTATGCTCATGAGTCTGTACCAACAATGCTGAATATATGATGCGGTTGGTTTTCGGCCAACAAAATATACTGTCTATGCTATGGAAGGGTAATTTCTAGACTCACAGAAGCACTCCATCCCTTACCTGACAATCATCAACAGCTCCTTAACTGAAGGCACCTTCCACTCTACCAACAAGATCAGACAAATCCCGCCGCTTCTTAAGGAACCAACACTGGACCATGACGATCTCAGAAACGAATGCCCCATCACTCATATTCCCTTCCTAGGCAATATCCTTGAAAAAGCAGTAATCACGTAACTCCTCTAACACATTGAAGGCAATACCCTCCTTCAGTCTTGCCAATCTGGCTTTGGACCCAGATGCAGCACATAATTGGCTACCATGAAGGTGATTTACAATGCTCTAAAAAACCTCATTGATGGCCATCCTTGCCTCCTAGTTCTCCTTGACCTCTCAGCAGTATTTGACATAGTGGACAACCAGAAATCTACCGGCATTCTACATCGCTGCAAGGGGATCAGTGAGATCATCCTCAGCTGGTTCAAATCCTGCCTTGCGAATTGCCAACAGTTTGTAGAAATAGATTCTTCCAGATCACCAACTATGCCCATCATTTGCAGAGTCACACAAGGATCTTTCATGGCCCCTGTGATCTTCAATCTTTACATGGAACCACCCGGAATCCCTCCTTGCTCTACACAACATCCACATTCACCAATACGCAGATGACATGCAGATCTACCTCAATATATCCCCCACTGAAGAAATCCACAGGCTCAAGGATTGCCTCACATTGATCCATTCCTGGGTGCCCAGTGCTTATCTGAAGCTCAACCGCTCCAAGACTGAATTCCTTCTTTTGACCAACAAACCTTAACACCCGGACCTGGCTCTCTTCTATGAACCTCAAAGGACTGACACCCCAGCTTACCTGTGCCAAGTACCTTGGGTTCAACATCGACAGGAAGCTCATATTCAAATATCACATAGCAATGAAGACACAAATGGCCCAGTACCAACTTTCTCTCTTGCGGAAAATCATGCCCTTCATCTCAAAAAACAACTTTTGGCCTGCCGAATCACTTCTACAATTCAGGAAAGAGCTCAACACCTTCCACTTCAAGGAGTGGCTCCTCCTTAACACCTAGGTCCACAAACCATGCACTCCCCACCCTACTTAAGACTAAGTGATCTGCTCCCCACTGTCTCCCCACCCTGGTTGCTTGTAGATCCCTTGACGACAAGTGCCCACCCTCACCCTCCTCTCTTAGCTCCCCGGTCCTTTTTTCTCTGCTTCCCTCACTGTGTTCATCCCCCTATGATTGTAAAGTGTTCCGTTGCTTCCTGTCCCTAGATCTGCACTCAATACATCTAATAATAATAATAATAATAATAATAATAATAATAATAATGATTACACAGGACCTAGTATTTAAAATAAGACTGAAACTGAAAGACTGAAACACTGTATCTGTGCTCTGTGTGCTTTAATTACATGTTTAATTGTTTTTAGCATTTTGTTCTCTCTGTGCTTTTAATACTTGCTGCTATTTCATTTTACTTACCTCCTTGTGTGTACCTCTTGTTTTAAGCAAGTGTGATTTGAATCAGAGCTTGCTAGTCTCTGCATGCACTAGCTGTCTACAGTTCCCTGCTCCACAAGTAGTCCTTTTACTTATTTATTAGACCACATTCGCGAACACGCCTGGTGCAAACTGGCCAGGTGTGCCGGTTTGTTCCGGTTAGTGCTGTGGAGTGCTGTGTGCGTGCTGCCGCTACGCTGCACCCTTGTTCTCCATGCGCATCTATCATGTCCACATGCTGTGCTTCACTAGAGGACCTAACCTCCCCTTCCTCACCTGCAGCCCAGTTGATAGCTGCCAGAACACACGAGCTGCAAAATACACAGGACACTGTTAACCCTATACTATCTCCCCCTCGCACTCCCCCTCACACTCATACTGACGGTGGGGGAACCACTAGTGCTCCTATGACTGAGGATATGCTCACTACAAGTGCCACGACTCATTCTGAACTGCCTATATTGCCCACCCAAACAGGCTTCAAATGTGTTTTACTGAATACAGTAATCATTGATTGATTTGTCATGCTGTAGAAATCTCAGGTTTCACACTCGAGTTCAGACCCGACATCATGGCCATAACGGAGACGGACTCCATGATGCAGCATGTCATTCTACACTTCTTGCAACCCCTGTCGGATATGATATTCTGCACATAGATCGGAACACAGGACGGAGGAGAGGAGTTGCTTCGATATTTTGCAAAAGTCTGAACCTCTATCTGTCTAATAAGCCACAATTAGATCATTGTGAATCTATTCTTGTAAAACTACAAATAAACCCTGCTACTACTATTGAAATTTTACTTATTGTTACACCACTTTTTGAAGAAAAATGTTTAGCTCTCCTTGGGTGTACCACCAAATTGAACTTGCCCTTTCCTGTTTTGGGAGACTTCAATTTATGGCCTAATAACCCCCAATGCCGTAATGCTGCATCCTTGTTACATACTGTGGGTAACCTTGGTTTCATACAACATGTCATCGAACCCACCCATGTTGGTGGTAATACTCTTTATTGGATAATGTCTTGCAACATGGATATTTTAATACCAAGGCTCATATCTGTCCTTGGTCGGACCACTCATTACTCATGTTTGAGACTCTCATCCACTCTAAAATGACCTAGTCTCCTCCCTCCATTATTCGACCTGTTGCATTTACGGATTCCAAAAGCATCACCCATGAGGCCTTTTATCTCAATGTTCTACCCTTACTTCCCTGCCTGGATGAGGACCTCTCCCTTGATAACTTTACATCCGCCTTCAGGAGAGCTCTCAATCAATCATATGAATGTTTAGCTCCCCTCAAAAGCCACATCAACAGAAATCTCTATCCTCCAAACTGTGGTTCTCCTCTGACATTCTTGCTGCTAAGACAGAAAAAAGGAAAGCGAAACACTATTGGCGCAAACATCCTTCTGCTGCCTCTCTTAGCATTTATAAGACATCTGTTAAAGTGTTTAAAAATCTTCTTGAACCCATAGACCTGGGTCCTTTAAGACAAGGTAGCAATACTTAGAGATGGATGGGGATGCAGAACTAACTCATACATCAATAATCAAACTGACTCAGGAAGTTATTATCTAAAACACGGAGTTGCAATGAACATCAACAGACGTCGCATAGCATGGTCTCAGTAAATTCAATAAAAAACACAACTTTTATAGTACACATTCTCATCAGCGACGTCACACTAAGTGGCAAACTACAAAAACCTACTTGGGGATATGATAGGCTTACAGGGAATATCTAAGTATATGTTCCATACTGAAGGGGGTTGGGATTGGGTCTCTAACATCAGGTGGACAGCTAAGCCCTCCTCAAATGCAAGTCATCTTCATCGTCACAAAATACACGACAATCCATTGGGTACACAAACTATAGGGCTCTCTGTTACATGGCCCTCTATAATTGGTTGGCACGCTTGTACTCTTCTGGAATATGCCACACGCTAGCAGCATGCAGGCTGGTACCCCAGGTGCCTGTGGGCTGGTCTTGACCATAGCTTCCCACCCAATTAGCCTCACATCTATCATCACTCTTGCGGTCTGCCATTCAATTAAGGCTTTGAACTTGGCCTTGCAGAAGCTCTCTGTGCCTGAGAATAAAAGGGAGTGTGGCATGGTTTTATCTTCTGGGGTCAGTGTAGCTCGACCCAATGGTCTATTTTCATCTGACCATGTGACTAGAGACCACGTTTTCAAGCTTTATGCTGCATATAATACTATTAAATGATGAACTCTCAGCGCCTTCAATATTTTTTCATTCCACCTCAAACAGAAGTTTGTTTCTTTCTCACGTTGATGTAGCTACTTGACAGACAACCAGGCTCACGGTGGCCTCAACTCTTGATTCTGGGCCAGCCAGTCTTTCTTGGATTCTCCTTCGCCATTAGCTATTTTCCAGCTGCGCCACACTAAAAACCTTTTCATTCACGGGGTTCAAGCTTTGCTAAAGTTCATCATGAAACATCCATGTTCAATACATTCCTATGCATATACATTGGTGCATCGCCTCAATCTATTCACTACTTACCCAGCCTCAAGATTACTTTGTCTACTTGCATTACTGCGTCTGTACACGTGTAAAAGGATTTTTGCATTTTATTCAGCATTTCTGTGCATGAGCATCTTCATTTCGAGCCCAAAATGTTGCTCATCTTTGACACCTCCTCTTCAGATCTTATAGAATGTCTATGTTCTTTTGTCATTTGTCTTTCTGGGTGCATCAGTGCTGCTCCACATGATTTCACACGTCTTCTTTCTCGCTTATTTTCACACTTCATCCGGGAGTCTGTCCAGAAGACCATCATATCTTCGTGAATTCATATAGGGTTTTCTCAATGGATATCTTGTTTCAAGAATTCTTTGCGGTACAGTCACCCTCACTGGTACTGCACATGTCGCAATTTCCGGTTCCCAACATATAGATAACATGAGGATGGAGCTTCTGGTAGGCGTTTTTGGCTCTTCCTCTACATCCTGTTAAAGTCCAAAGAAGACAAACTCAATACCCGGATTGAATCAGCCAAATCTAGGCCCAAAGAACTTTTCAAGGTGCTATCAGAATTAAAGAGCTGCCCCATGGATACCCTGTCTGAAGTAGACAAAACCTGGTGCGCACACATTCACGATTGTTTTGCTCAGAAGATTATATCACACCACTAAAACATTGCAGACCAACTTACTCTCTTTCAAGTTCCTAATCAAAAGAAACCCAGAGCATGTTTTTCTTCTGGCTCAACCTCCCTCCGTTTCTCTTTTCATGAGGTGTCAGAGAGCGAGGTTCAGGAAGACATATCAAAGCTCAAACCCATGCCGTGTAAAGGGGATAGTTTCCAGCCTTACTTTTTCAAGAATTTCAGAACACCCTGGTACCCTGGGTCACTACTCTTGTCAAGCGGTAATTTGCTGAAGCCTTCATCCCAGATAGCATCAAGGAGGCGTGGATTACCCCCCTGCTGAAAAAGGATAATCTTGATGTTAGCGATTCTGGTAATTTTCACTGACTCACTAACGTTCCATTTCTGTTAAAGATTATGGAAAACTTGCCCTTAATCAATACTAAGACTTTGTCCTACAGAATGACATTTTTGTTATTGGTCAATCCTGGTTCCATGTGAACCACGGAACCGAGACCGCCCTACTCAATCTCAAATCTAATATTGTGGAGATAGTTGATGGATGTGGTCAGGAGAATTTACTTCTTGTGGATCTCTCAACCGTTTTTGACCTGGTCGATCATGCCCTCTTGGCTGATAGGCTGGTTGGCTGGTCGGCTGGTCGGAAGATGTTCTAACCTTGCGGCTAATTGGCTCAGGTCATTTCTTGGTCCACGAACCACCTTTGTAACCAAGGACAATGCTCAATCCCTTAAGGTGATATTGACTTATGGGGTCCCGTAGGGATCCTGCTTGTCACCCCTTTTGTTCAATATCTATATAACGCCTCTCTGCGATCTCCTATCCTCACTGGGTGTCTGTTTCTCCAATTATGCAGACAACAGCCAGATT
This sequence comes from Ambystoma mexicanum, assembly GCF_040938575.1. Classification (NCBI taxonomy): domain Eukaryota; kingdom Metazoa; phylum Chordata; class Amphibia; order Caudata; family Ambystomatidae; genus Ambystoma; species Ambystoma mexicanum. Next base: position 1,398,317,230 of record NC_090935.1, on the reverse strand, counting down.
GTGATTGAGATGTCAGGCCTGTATTATCAGGACCTAGAGAAGGTTAATACTATCCATGCCATACAACCTTGGATGGCTAAACATTCTCTGGGCCTTAACAAGAAAAAAAACGAGTTGATTATCCTGGGTACTCTGACCAAACATAATTACCTGGATCGTTCCTACAGTAGTTTCTTTATTGCAGGCAATACCATCAAGGTCTCTGATCATGTGAAAACACTGGGAGTCTATTTTGACTCCCATCTCTCATTCAAGAAACATGTTTTACATCTCAAATACTCTTGCTCTTTTTATTGTCATTTATCTTGGCAAATCCGTCCCTTCCTTTCTGAGACCAACCGGGTCATGAGGGCAGTAGCCATCATTAACACCAAACCAGACTATTGTAATGGTCTGCTTATTGGCTCCCTGCAGGCTAATGTTAAAAGCTTACAAGTGATTCAAAATGCAGCACATCGTGCTGTCTGTGGCCTTAGTCACTCATGTCACTGATGCTTGCAGAAGATTACACTGGTTGCCCTTCAGCCAAAGAATTAGATTTAAAGGCACCATGCTAGTTCACAATTGTCTGACAGGTAAAGCTCCGAACTACCTGTCTATAAGAATCTCCAGAGTTCCCTTTCGGTGAACTCTTCGATCAAATAAAGACATTCGTCTTCAGCAATCAACAATCTCGCTAAAGAGGATTAGTGGCTCAGGCTTTCATGCCTGGGCCCCAGAACTCTGGAATCAGCTTCCATCTGCCTTGAAGGACTGCAAATCTTCTGCCCAGTTTAAGAAACAACTCAAAACATATCTTTTCGATTTAGGCTAGGCAGTAAGCTCTCCCTCCTGACACTGATTTCTTCCTCTGATTATTTCTTTTTGTTAGCAGTTGTCTCTGTCTTGTGAGCACCTTGTGGCCCATGTGTGTGTGGTGCGATATAAGAGTATAATCGATAGATAGATAGATAGATAGATAGATAGATAGATAGATAGATAGATAGATAGATAGATAGATAGATAGATAGATAGATAGATAGATAGATAGATAGATATTATGGACAAATATAGAAATATGGGTCCGATGCCTTTCTAGAGACTTTAACTTTATCATTTCGATGGCAACATTTCCCCCCACTTAGCACACAAAAATCATGATTTATAAAAGTAGGGACAAACCATGCAATTATCAACAATTTCCTTGTTTTATGCAGTTTTCGTAAGTATTTTTCAAGATGGTGGTGAGTCGAATTGAAGATTGTTTATTTTGTTGGAAGATTATTGCTGATATTTGTGCAGGTTTGGTCAGGGTTCCAGAAGAGTAGAACAGTGCTCGTGCATTTTGCAATATATAAAATATGTGAAACTAATGTCAAGAAATGTAGTCTGGTTTTTGTGGCATGCGTCTACGGGTCTTCGTATACAAAGAAAGGTTGGATTGAGAAAAGCTTAACCTCTTAATGATACTGCATATGCAAACCGATGGAAGGGTGGGTTTGGCCTGCCTGGAAAATTGGCTGAAAATGGCTTGTGTCAGGCAAGGTTGTGTACTGGTGCCCATTCTTCTTAACATATTTATTCATGAGCTAAATATGTGGCTGCCAACTTTCAGAGCTGATACCCGATGGATGTACAGTAATAATGTTCTTTTCCTTCTGTTTGCAGTTGATGTGGTGGTTTTAGCCAGAACAGAAAGGTGGCTGATAAGGTTAAGGAGATGCCTCGCAGAGTGCTGTTGTTGAAAACTATTAACTAATCAAGGTGATGCAAATGGCTCCAATGAAGACTTTAAAACATGGGATCATGTTCGGGGAAGCTTGAGGTAGCACCAAGGAACATTTATTTGGGGTTCTGTTTACCTGCTTCATCATCATGGGTGCAGACACAGGGAAACACAAAGGGAAAGCAGAACCATTTCAAAATCAGCAGCTGGAGGTGTTCTCTGTTTTGTTAGGAGGTTTTGGAGTAGATCGGTCAAAGCGCGCTAAAGTGTCTACCAATCTAAAGCTCTCTGTAATCCCTTGTATGCCTTTATGGTTGCACAGTGTTGTGCATTTGAAATTTGAAAAGCTTTTTCTTAAAAAAATAAATGGTTATGTACCCTATGGGTACTGTACATCTGATGATGAGTGCCAACTTAAAAAAAGGCAAGCGTCATTAAGATGCCCAATACTATGGATGTGGATTTTGGCCGCTCCTGATTCAACTGTTTTCATGTCAAACCTAGAAGAGATCAAAATACTACTTTGGATAGCCATCATTAAGAAATGGCATATTTAGAAATGGCTCTATGCGTGCCAGGGCGAGTCTGGAGTCGCTAACAAGAGCTTGACATCAAGAAGCCAAATTGCAGTACAAGGTCCATTTAATTGGTGAAATTATAACTAAAGGATTGACTAGCCCAAGAATGGCAAGACACATGGAAATAAAATAAACTTTGTGTAAAGAAGAATACCTTGATGTAAGGGCAATCCAAATAGGACACACTTGTATGTAAAGATCTGGCTAGGTATTTTACCTTTAAAGGTTGAAACAGTGAAGCAGAGTATAGCTGAAGAAGACATTGCTTAGTTCACTTCTGTTTCCATCAAGCATCCACAAACAGAGGAAGCTCTCAAGTGGGCAAGAGCATCATTAAAAACTATAGTGATTTTTGCTGTTTGTAATTGTATTTGGTCAACTTGGTAAAAAGGGCACATGTTTATACGCCACGTTAAGAGTGACAGAGGTGCAAGGGATTGCAAGCAATATGGTATTTTATATACTTTCCCTCCTGGTCAAGAGGCTGGGTGGCACACAAAGATGTTGACAAGATGATTTGTAGTTCTTAAATGTCGTTTCTTTCAGCAAAATTGATGAAACGAGTATAGATGTCTTCTGAAATATAATTAATAATGTCAATTTAGAAATCTCACTTATTCTTTCTCTGCTCCTCTCGGGGTATATTCATCCTTGGATGCTTAACCTCCTTTATGTTTTCTGGGCACCCTACATTGATGAATATCTAAAAAAACACATAGTTCAGTTTTACTGACCCAAATAGTTCATTGAAATTAATCACTGGCTTTTGCTTGGTAGGGCACACAGCAATGTTACTTTCTCACTTAACTCCCATGCTCTCCACCCATCATTGGGCTCTCCCAGGAAGTTCAGAACCATATCACTTGTCTATTTGTGGGTTCTCCTTGAACATGTAAGGAGATTCCTCAATCTTGTGTGACAGGACCATCCCTTAACACCTTGTTCTTCTGATGCTTACCGTCCAACCTCCAGCATTCCCATACCTCCTCCTTTCTCTATAGATGTTCACCCTCCAGAATCCAATCTTTTGTTCTCATCCAGTATCTCCACTGCAACTCCTCTCTACTCACAAGCCACTAACAGCCAACATTCTGCAGCCACTTCTCTAACAACCCACACTGCTGGACTTTGTTTTTATATTCTACTTGTACCTGCATTGTAACCAGAGAATTGCTAGTGTAGAGTTTTGAATACACACATTTGAGAAGGGAGCACCCATGCCTCTGAGCCAATTCTATATTGCTCTCCCTCCCATTTGTACAAGCAGTTTGGTTGAGCTCCACAAAATAAAGTAAAAAGAAGATTAGACATATTGCCAGGAATGAACACCCCACCTTTGAGCTCTCTGCAACCTTTGCTTTGGCTGTGTAGAACATCAAGACCTCATCGACATACCGCAAAAGCACATAGACATTGGAGAGAAGGATGACAAAAATATTCTTTCAATGCATTTTAGCAACAGGGCAAAGTACTACAACGAACAAAGCCAACTAAACAACATAGACAGCTGCCACCATACATGCTCCCTGATAACTGGTGAATAAAGTCACCCTCTCTGTCAATCAGCACATCACCTGAGGTCAGGGCTTCTGCAGACCAGAGCAGAAGTAATGGAAACATAGAAGGAACTATGAAACCACAATTCTTGATCTACCACCAGAATATGAAAACTCATCACTATCAACATCACCCTTCCTCCCACCGTCATCAACACTCCTCTAAAAGGAATACCTTCTTCACACCCTTAGCACACAGTATCCCACGTGGGGACTCCTACTGATACCCACACACTCCCTCTCAGCACGTGCACGCTTCCCACTAACTCTAAATATTAGACTATCCATGCTGCATTAAATAGTGTAAGTGTAAATAGTGTAAGTGCTATTCCCCTTTAACTATCTAATGCATGCTTGTAACTGCTACACATGTGTAACACACTTAAAATATTTCTAAATTAAATTAAAATAACAATGCATAAGATAAAGAAGTGTTTCAAAGGTGGTATTGCCAATGAAGTCCCTTTGTTGGAATCTGTCTTAAATGTTGAAAGATGCATTTTCATGAGAGTAAACATAGTAGCGTGGTAGTTTTAAACATTTCACATTGACCAAAGCAGGCTGCAGACCCCATAACACTGGATCCGCCACCTGCCTTCCCGGTGTCACAGCGACATTACAAGTCCCGGCCGAGCGGAAAGTCAGGCGACAGATTTTTTATTTCCACATCCTAAAATATTCATAATACATGGCTGTGTCAGATGATATTGCTTCTTAACTTGATGTCCCTTATGATTTTAACAGGCAGACTTTCATGTAACAGGGCCTGCACTTACATGCCCCACCCACCCAGTTGAGGCTTTCGCTGCTACCTTCTCGCCCCCTCCTCCCCCCTCAGCTGACTCCCACCCTGACACAGCCCTCTCCATGCTCTATTGCTCTATATCTGATACTCTCGATATCCTTGCCCCCGTCATGAGAATCCGCCTGAAGCCCAAAGCCAAATGTAACTCCTGGTATGACTCGGATCTCGTCACCCTAAAACGCAAGTGTAGGGTGGCAGAGAGGAAATGGCGTGCTTCATGTTCATCCTCTGACAAACTGGACTGTCGCATGCTCCAAAGGCAATACCGGCTCTCCGTTCACACCAAGAAGAGAGCCCTTATCCAAGCCCGCATCTCTGAGGCATCTAACAACTCGGCCGAACTCTTTAAAATCTGCAAGGAGCTGGCCAACCCTGCTGCAGTCTCTACCTCTCCTGTCCCCTCCCAGGCCCTCTGCACTGCACTGGCCTCGCACTTCATCTCAAAAACTCAGGACATCCTGTCCTCGCTCTCCTCCTCTCTCCTCCCTCCCTCTCTTCCCGGCTCTTCCTCTTGCTCTCTTGCAGCCGCCCCTCCACCCTCCTTCTCTGCTTTTCCACCTTTTTCTGCTGATGAGGTTTCCAGACAAGTCCGATCTATGAAAGCCTCGTCTAAACAGGTTCACCCCTGTTCCTCCAAAACCATCAAGGACCACATCGACTCCCTGGCTCCTGCCCTGGCTGACTTTTGCAACCACTCATTCGCCTCTGGAGTCTTCCCATCCCCCCTCAAGCACTCCCTTGTGCACCCCCTCCTCAAGAAACCTTCTGCCGACCCCTCCTGCCCGGCCAATTATCGCCCAATCTCCATTACTCCCTTCCTGGGTAAGCTCCTGGAGAAACTGGCCATCTCCCAGCTTAACCTCCATGCTGAATCTGTTGGTAATCTTCATGACCATCAATCCGGCTTCAGAGCGGCCAGAAGCACGGAAACTGCTCTCCTGAACATCCGTGAGGACCTGCTCCTGAACCTCGATTCCAACACTCCCTGTGTTCTCATTCTGCTCGATCTCTCCTCTGCCTTTGACACTGTCAACCATGCCATCCTGCTCAACTGTCTCCGTGATAACCTGGGTATCACTGGTCAGGCTCTGGCCTGGCTGACTTCTTTCCTCTCCGGTCGACCCTCCCAGGTCCAAATGGGCTCCTTCCTCTCTGACATCTTTTTCTCCACCTGTGGTGTCCCCCAGGGATCCAACCTCTCTCCCCCTGGCTTTTCAACCAGTATCTGGCACTCCTTGCTCACCGCATCGCCGCTCTCTGCCCCTACTTCCAGTGCTATGCAGACGATACCCAGCTCATTTTCAGGCTACCCTCGGCCTCCTCCTCTCCTTCCCTCATCTCCGACTGTCTGTCTGCTATCCAGGAATGGTGTGCCGCCAATGACCTCTGCCTCAACGCCAGTAAGACTGAGATTCTACTCATCGGCACACCCACTCCCTCCTTCCCTGCAGCTCTCTGGCCGGCCTCCCTTGGCCCCCTTCCTGCCCCTACCTGCAAGGCTAAAAACCTTGGGGTCATCTTCGACTCCACACTCTCCTTCTCTCCTCATATATCTGACGTCTCTAAGAAGTCACACTACCAGCTGCACCTCCTCAGAGGTATTCTTCCCTTCCTCTCCTTCCCCCAGAAGCTCACTGTCTCCCGAGCCCTGGTTCTCTCAAGGCTGGACTACTGTAACAGCCTCTATCTTAATCTGCCTGCCTCCACTCTCCGCCCTCTGCAACTTATCCAGAACAGAACTGCGAGACTTGTCCTTGGCCTCAAGCCCAGGGACCGTATCTCTCCAGGACTGAAATCTCTTCACTGGCTCCCAGTGGCTGCGAGGATTAAGTTCAAAACCCTCTGCATTGTCCACAAGGCCTTCTGGGGCCTGGGACCTAAATACCTTCAACTCTCTCTTCCTAAATATCTTCCTTCACGAGCCCTTCGCTCATCCGTCTCCAACTCCCTCATGGTCAGCCGCTTCTCGAAGCAACGAGCTGGGGGTAGATCTCTCTCCGCAGCAGGGGCCTCCCTCTGGAACAGCCTTCCTGCCTCCCTGAAACTTGAGGAGAACCATCTCCGGTTCCGGAAGCACCTCAAAACCTTCCTCTTCGCTTCTGCCTTCTCTCTCCCTCTCCCCTGCTAATCCTGCTTAACTCCCCACTGAATTCAGCACTAAACCTGCATCTGGGCCACTCTCAGCAACCTCGGTCCAGGGCCCAGCCACTCTCCACTTGCACTGCCTCCCTGGCTCCCCCTGCACTGTGGGACTGTTACTGTATCCCTACAGCCCCCTTCCCAGCACTTGCTCTGCACTTACCTCGCACTTGCCACCAGCTGGCCCTTTTTATTTATTATGTATTATTTTTGACGCTACTTACCTTGTACTGCACTTCCCCCCCACCTCCTCCCCCTGCACTTCCTCCTTTTCCCCTTACCTCTGCACTTGCGCAATCTGAATGACACCTGGCCTAGTAGGATCGTTTGTCTGTCTTCCCCTTGTTTCCCTCCCTCCCTGCCTCGTCGCGCCTTGAAACACTTGTGTATAGGCGCGTTACAAATACCATATCATATCATATCATATCATATCACCCAGCAGTTGCATAGGTTTCTTGGGCTAAAAGTAGGTTGATATTTGCCCAGGCATGTATAATTTCCTGAGCATTGATGGACCAGAGGCTAGACCTCTCACCTGCGAGAGCAGTAGTTTCCATATGCCCCACGAATGATTACATATTGTTAATCTTCCTCCCTGAGTTTTAATTTTACTATTTACTATTCTGCAAAATTAACAGTTGTTTGTTTTTAAGGTGATGATAGGCCAAAACAATGAAAACACTCATGATATACTGTCAACAAAAGATGTAGGTTTGCAGTAAAAGCCTGTGTCTTCTATAGTACTTGGGGCGTTGCTAAATATGAAATTGAGGATCCATTGTAATGAATGCTGTTTTTCCAACTACTTAAAACCTTCCATGCAAACCCAGGCAGGGCATCAGTAGTGTAGGTTTAATGGCTGAGACCTAACTCGTACATTTCCCCAGTACTCTGTCTGATACCTTCTAGAAGATGTTGACCTATGTCCATAGAGTAACTAGCAAACTCTGACACAAAAATCTAACCCTCGCTGTAATTGGTGGCCCGTAGTTCAAAACGGACATCACCTTTTAAAGTTGCACTCCCATTACTGGACTCACGTTCTATTTATTTGCTGTGCTGCAACTCTGTCGACCCATTAATATTGCTGTATAGTAACACTACAACATTATTGATACTATTGCCTTCTCAGTACTCCTCAATAGTGGTAATGGTATAAATTGGGAAGCTGTGAGTGGTGGATGTTGGGGGATGTAGGTGTATATGTCAAAGTCCTTGCAGGACAAGGCAGCAGTGTTGAACAACGCAGGCTCACAGGATACGCTGCCCCACAACGACAAGTAACACATTTGTTATGTCCACACTACCAAGCAAATAAAATCCAATGTTTGGACCCTCTGCGCAAAGCCCTCGCAGCACAATGCCGTAGGGTTGAGCAACGCAGGTTCGCAGGATACACTGCCTGACATCGACATGTAACACGTTTATTACGTCCACGCTATCAAGCCTATAAAATCCAAGGTTCAGACCCTCTGCAGCAAAGCCCTCTCAGGACAAGGCTGCAGTGTTCAGCAATGCAGGTTCGCAGGATACGCTGCCCAACGATGACACGCAACACGGTTGTTACGTCCACGCTACCGAGCCTTTAAAATCTGAGGTTCAGACCATTTGCGGCAAAGCCCTCACAGGACAAGGCTGGGTGTTGAGCAACGCAGGTTCACAGCATATGCTGCCCGACGACAACACGTAACACGTTTGTTACGTCCATGCTACCAAGCCTATAAAATCTAAGTTTTGGACCCTTTGCGGCAAAGCCCTCGCAGGGAAGGACCACAGTGTTGGAGCAACGCAGGTTCGCAGGATACGCTGCCTGACAATGACATGTAGCACATTTCTTACGTCCACGCTACCGAGCCTATAAAATCAGAGGTTCGGACCCTCTGCTGCAAAGCCCTCGCAGAACAAGGTTGCAGTGTTGAGCAATGCAGGTTCACAGGATATGCTGCCCGACGATGACATGCAACACGTTTGTTAAGTCCACGCTACCGAGCCTACAAAATCTGAGGTTCAGACCCTATGTGGCAAAGCCCTCGCAAGTCAAGGCCACAGTGTAGAGCAATGCAGGTGTTTGGTGACGATGGGGTCCGCGGCCCAGACAGTGTGTGCAGACGATTTACCCTACACTCTGCAGCCACAAGGTAAGGGGTTGGAGAATTAGCTTGCATTGCGCTTCTTAGCTCTTCTCTTGACCCTTTCCTTTTCTGTGACCCCTGCTACCTTGCCTCTGCCCCCGCCCCTGCCCTTGCTGTGGGTGCCCCTTCCCTGTCCTTCCCTACCTGTGCTGTCCCCTCCCACCTCTCCTTGAGCTCCCCTCTTACCCCTTTTAGTCTGTACTCTGCCTTTCCGGGTTCTCTACCTGTGTGGTCCTGCACATTCCCTTTACGCGTGTGCATCCGTACTACTTCCACCCTTGGCTTGCATGCGCTGCACGTCCCTGACCTGCATAGTCCCTCACATGCTTGATCGTGTTGCCTCTGTGCCCCTTACATCCCTATCTGTTTGACCTGTGTGTCCTCTCCCTGGATGGTCCATCGAACTCCTAACGCATGTGCATCCGCATCACTTCCATCTTTGGCTTGCACGTGCTGCGCATCCCTGACGTGCATGGCCCCTTGCCTCCTTGATTGCATTGCCTCCATGCCCCTTCCATCCCTGTCTGTTTGCTCTGTGAATCCTCATCTTGCGTGGCCCCACACATTCCCATGAGCGTGTGTGTATCCGCCCCACTCCATCCTTGGTTTGCCCCCATTTTGCTTGGTCCCACGTGATTCACAATTGCTCTGGTTCCTCGCACCCCACTTCCTTGGTTTTCTCGCATTGCATGCCCTTTGCAAGTGCATTCCCTCGCAATCCCTCAATCGCATGTGCCTCTGCGTCCCTTCTATTCCCTGCCTGCCTGAGCTACACATTCTCGGCTTGTGCTGTACCTCGCAATTCCCGTGATCGCGTGTTTCCTGCACCTCCTATATGCTTAGCCACTTTATGCCTGCACGACCTAGTCCGTGGGACCCACGCGATGCTCAATTGCATTGGTTCCTCGCACCCCTCATCCTTGGTGCATGCACCGCGTGTCCACGCATTCCCTCGCAATCTCTCCATTGCTTGTGCCTTGTGCCCTTCCCCTCCTGCTCGCCAATCCCCTATGCCCCCCACCACCTGAGCATCCACGCTCCCCTGCTGCCCCTTCTCTTCCATCCTCTAGGTCGCTCATCAACTATCCTGTTTTTGCTATTATTGCTGTGTACTACTCTGTTTTCTGCTTTACTTTTTTCCCTCTTCTAGGTGCTCTTCCATCACCTCTTCTGTTGTTGCTGTGAATAGTCTTTTATACTGCTGTGTTCTTCCTTCCTCTAGCTTCTCTTTTTTTTACTGCTCCGGCTCTTATTGCCCTGCTAACCTGGTTGTTGTTCATCATACTGCCCTGTGTTCTTTTGTGTTCTCTCCTGAGCCCTCCATCTAGTTCAGTTTAGTTATCTATACACCACTTGTTCTTGTCTTGTTCCATCTCTTCTGCTTGCACCCCCACTTTGTTCTCCCCCACTGTCTCCCCCCTTTCTGTTCTTCTCTCACTCTTGACTCAAAACCCTATCATCTCTTCTCTTCCCCCTCCTCCGCATGATCTATGGTGCTTTCTGTTTCTCAGATCTTCCTCAACTGCTTTTCTATTGATTATCCTACCCTTCTCACTGAGTCTGGTAGGAAGAAGTTCAAAAAGGATATCCAGTTCTGCAACCCATGCCTCCCTATCACTGATACCTACACCAGTGCTTCCTCCAGACCGACCATTACCGACATCCTCGTTGTTGTTCCTTCGACAGACCTATGGACCCTTCATATGGTCTCAGTGCGGTCTCCTTTCTCTTCCTCTCTCATTAATGGTGGCACCCGGTTGGAGGACCTCCTGGCTTCCTTTCATTCCTCTAAGGTCATCATTAATGTTTACCTAAATGGCACCATCCAAGTCCAAGGTCCTCAGGCCAACCTCCTACTCTTTGATAGATGCTTCCCGTTGCTTATCAATTTCCTTTCCTCTCCCGATGTCCCTTCTCTCCCTTCTTCGGCTTTCTTGACTCCACCCTCTGCCACTTCTCTGGCACCCTCTTCCTCCTCCTCCTCGGCTACCTTGCCCTCTCCTCCCACCTGCTCTGCCCACCTCAGGCTCCTTCTAAACCTCCGCAGGAAGTACCTCTGATTTGTACCCTGCCCGGAAGTCTTTCAAGGGTGGCAACCTTCTCCACCTCGTTACTCTTAACTCTCGCTCAGCTGTCAGACACTCCTCTGACATCTGTCTTCCAGTGGAAGAACTCAACGTTGATGTCCTTGGTCTCACCAAGACATGGTTCACGGCTGTTTCTGTCAAAAGCTTTGACACTCTCCTCCCTGATGTCTACAAGATCCTCTCCACACCTAAATACAACCATTCCGGTGGGGGTGTAGCCTTGATCTTCCCGGAGTGGATTTCTGCCTCTATCATTACTATGCAGGCCTGCTCATCCTTTGAATGTCTGGTCTGTAGGCTTGCTCTCTCTCCTGGCCAATCCCTCACAGTGGCTACTATCTACCAGCCACCTGGTCAGCTCACCTCAATCCTCTCTGAGTCAGTGGACCTCCCTTCCTCCCTCCTGGCCTCGACCACTCAATTCCTCCTCCTTAGATACTTCAAGATCCAGCTGGATGCTTCATGTCCCGCCACAGGACTCTTTCACAATCTTTGTGACTCTTTCTCTCGCTCTCTCTATTCTTCCCTCTCATCCGATTCACTCTGCAGGGCACACTCTTGATGTTCTGATCTTCTCAGACCTCCCCCTCTCTAACACTCTCACCACTCCTCTATCCTGAAGTGACCACTTTTTCCTCTCCTCTCCTCACGCTCTCACTACCCTTTATGTCAAGCCAACCCCCACACTGCCACCTACCTTCTCAGTTATTCGACCCATGAAGCGTGTGTCAGTTGAGGCTTTTGTCACATCATTCTCTCCCCCTCCTGCACCTCTGGCTGCCTCACACCCTGACACAGCCCTTTCCATGCTCCACTCTGCTATGCCTGACACGCTCAATGTACTTGCCGCTGTCATGAGAATCTGCATGAAGCCTAAAACCAAGTGCAACTCCTGGTACGACTCAGACCTCGTCACCCTTAAACGCAAGTGTAGGGTGGCTGAGAGGAAATGGTTGGCATCTTGTACATCCTCTGACAAACTGGCCTGCCACCTGCTCCAAAGGCAATACTGACTCTCTGTCATCACTAAGAAGAGAGCTCACATCGAAGCCTGCGTCTCTGCGGATTCTAATAACTCAGCCAAACTCTTTAAAATCTGCAAGGAGCTGGCCAATCCTGCTTCACTCTCTACATCTCCTGTCCCCTCCCAGGCCATCTGTACTGCCCGGGCTTCTCACTTCATCTCTAAAACCCAGGACATCATGTCCACCCTTTCATCCTCTCCTGCTTCTTCCTCCATTATTTCCTCTTCCTCCAGCCCCCCTGTGGCCAGCCCCCTCCCTTCTTTGCCTTTCCCCTCTTCACCTCTGACAAGGTTTCTAGACAAGTCCTATCAATGAAAACCTCGTAAAAACAGGCACTTCCCTATTCTTCCAAAACCATCAAGGACCACACTCACACCCTCACTCCAGCATTGGCCGACTTCTGCAACCATTCTTTTTCCACTGGAACCTTCCCTTCCCCACTGAAGCATTCTCTTGTGCACCCTCTTCTCAAGGAACCCTCAGCCGATCCTTCTTCTCTGGCTAATTATCACAAAAACTCCATCACTCCTTTCCTGGGCAAACTCCTGGAAAAGCTGGCCATCTCCCAGCTTAATCTTCACACTGAATCTGTTGGTTGGCTCCATGACCATCAGTCTGGCTTCAGGGCAGCCAGAGCATGGAAACTGCTTTCCTGAACATCTGTGAAGAACTGCTCTCTAACCTTGATGCTAATCTCCTCCCTGTCTTCATCCTACTTGATCTCTCTTCTGCCTTCGACACGGTCAACAATGCTCAACCGTCTCCGTGATAACCTGGGTATCACTGATCAGGCTCTGGCCTGGCAGACTTCTTTCCTCTCGGACTGACCCTCCCAGGTCCAACTTGGATCCTTCCTCTCCTCTAGCTCTCTGTCCACTTGTGGTGTACCCTAGGGGTCTAACCTTTCTCCCTGGTTGTTCAACCAATACCTGGCACATTTCGCCCATCGCATTGCTGCTGTCTGCTCCAACTTCCAGTGTTATGCAGATGACACTCGGCTTGCTTTCAGGCTCCCCTCTGCCACCTCTTCTCCTTCTCTCATCCCAGACTTTCTGTCTGCAATCCAGGAGTGGTGTGCCGCCAATGATCTCTTCCCGAATGCCAGTAAAACAGAGATCCTTCTCATCGGCAGACCTCACCTTTTTTTCTTGCCACTCTCTGGCCGGCCTCACTTGGTCCTCTTCCTGCTTCCAACTGTGAGGCTAAAAACCTTGGGGTCATATTTGCCTCTGTAAGTGATTTCAATCAGGCACAGACCCAAGTCTCGCCCAGCATGTAGTGCGCAAATGAAACCCTTATTAATTTTTATCTATAAGTTAAATATTCTGAATGATATACCACTCATATCACACCCTCCTCAAAATACCCCCCAGGTTACACTGAACCAGGAATCAGGCTAGTTGCAAAGGTAGATATTTGTTTATTTATTTAGAATTTAAAATCACAATATATTTTTAATAGGTAACAACAATCACCAATGGGGTGACAGGAACAATTAATAACATCTTTAATGCACTAGGAATGAAGTAATGAACACAAAAAGAATGTAGCAAAGAAAAGAATACGTCTAAGTTGGTTTGGAACAGATAGCACTATGGTTAGGGGATCCCCTTGCAACGTCCCTACACCCACCAATAGGCAATTTAAATAGATGTGAGGAGAAAGCAGGTATTTTGGAATAATGCAGACCAAACAGAATATCACTCCCACCTTCCCCCCTTAAACACAAGAGAAACACTGATTTGAATTTTCAACTGTCAGATGGCTTTGAAATTGGCTGAGCAAAAACACAAAATATGTTCAAAATGCTTAAATTATGATAAATTCCTACGGGAGTCACTTTGAACAGATGCAAGCAAACACAAGCAATGATTTAATCAAAAGGAAACAGTTGGTATGTCAAAGGCCAAGTGGGAATAATTTAAAGGTAATTCACACGTGTAAAAACGTTTCCAAATGTCAACTTTCGGCAAACTTTCACTTATGCAATTTTTGATATAACGGGTCAATCGCACTGTTTCACAATGAGTTGTAGATGTAGCTAAGGATGTTAGGTATAAGAGGGAGTTGAAATGTTGCTTTTATCTTAAAACTGAGGGAGTTAAAGAGGTTTTAGTGAAAGGTGTTTTTGGAAAATAAAGACACAAATTTGGACAAGGACTTCAGTTTAGAATCAGAAAATATGGCTTATGCTTTCATTCAAGGCTAGAGTGTTCATGCTAGGCAACTAATTCGGGAGGAAGTAAACTCTGAGACTGATTCATGACTTCAGTAACAGATCCCCATCATCATCAGATTACTTATAGCAAAAATTGATTACTGCAGTGCTCTTTACTTAGGCACTAGCCAAGAGAACCTGTCCAAACTCCAAACTACCCAGAATAATGCCATTCGAGCGGCCTTGAACAACCCTCGCAACCACCACATTTCAGAAGCCAGAACCAGCCATAAGTGGCTACCTGTGAAGCAGAGAATCTCTCTAAAAACTCTTGCCCTCACGCACAGATGCTTAGCCAACAAGGCCCCGATCCATCTCTGCAGTCGGCTATCGCGCCACTCTACTGCCCGACCACTAAGAACTGCTCAGACTCACTGCCTAACGATCCCTAGGTTTAAGCTTCAAAAATCGGGAGGTACCAGCTTCCCTGTCCTAGCCTCTAAACTTTGGAACACCCTCCCTGCTACTATCAGATCCGAAGACTCCTTCAACACCTTCAAGACTAAAACCAAATGTTGGCTCTCTGACCAGCAATAAGACATGTTTGACTTCTCTATCCTACTTACTCTGGTCCGCTTCCCCTGACACCTTTTCCGGCCCGCTACCTCTGATAACTATTTCAGTTCACCCTAGGATACATCCTCTGTTAATCCTAGTTGCACTGTAACCTATGTAATATATGTAATTAGCAAGATTGTTATTATGCTGTTATTGTTTTAAATTTTGTAATGTAATCTCTTTGCCTGCATGTTTTCTTGCAACTCTGTACAAATTACGCCCTGATGCCCCCGGGCCTGTTGGTTTGCGCATTATAAATAAACAAATACAAATACAAATACATCCGCGGCGGCACCAGTCCAAACACTGAAAGTAGGATTTATGGATCACAGTTACACAAATAAAGATGACTATAAAAATGTTGCTTTAGCAACTAGACAAAATAAGGTAGCACTAAAGATTTTGACACTGTTACTGGCTGGGAAAGTAGGGATAGTTCAGAGATCAGAATGGAACATGATAATGCAAGGTGTACAATAGTTCTCTAGCGTCCTATTAATATTCACAATCCACTGGGATTTAAGATTTTTGACAGCCACATTT
This sequence comes from Ambystoma mexicanum, assembly GCF_040938575.1. NCBI lineage: Eukaryota > Metazoa > Chordata > Amphibia > Caudata > Ambystomatidae > Ambystoma > Ambystoma mexicanum. Next base: position 1,398,301,884 of record NC_090935.1, on the reverse strand, counting down.
CTGATCAATGGATTGATCTATCAAGGAAAGACAGCACATCAGGCACGGGACTGGATTAGCTAGGCTGGCCACCGGAACTGCACAGGATCTGCCCTTCTTGTTTCTGGGTATTTCAAATCAGTGGGATGGCGAGTTCATCAGGCAAGCATTATGGTAGCAAGCCAGAGAGTTTCTGGATGCTAGTATAAGGATGCTTTCTCGCACCACAGAGCTTCACTGGGTTGTAAGTATTATTTATTTTTTTGATATAACATTTTTTATTGTTTTGTGGACATCATCAAACACAACAACAATATGCAGTTGACATTTGGTCACCACACATAACCCTTTAAACATTTATAACATTTAAACACACAGGTATACATTTCTTCCTGGCATCAGGTTTCTGTTTGCATATATTGTAAACTTGTTACATCTAGAGTTTCTCAAAGTCGTTCCGATGGCTTATATCAGTTCACTGGTCGGCGCTCAGTGTCCCCATGTCTGTTCTTTACTTGCCTTCAGCTATCCTCCCATTTTTGCCATATCTTGGCCGCTTTCTCTGGGCATCCTCTTGTAGTGTACACTCTCACCTCCATTGGGATACACATGTCCACGTCTGCTACCCATTTGGTGTATTGTGGCGGTGTGGGCGAGCCCCATAGTTGGGCTATGTTTCTTTTGGCAAGACTCATAGTCGTTGTAAACATGAGTTTCTCAAATCTGGATAACTCTATATCCGCAACTATTTCCAGTATCAGGAGTTTTGGGTCCATCGGTATTTCACGGTCAAGTACTGCTGAGAGCTTATTGCAGTATTGTTGCCAAAAGTCTTGTATCTGCGGGCATTCCCATAGGATGTGGAAAAAGGTACCCCTCATCTGGTGACATCTCAAGCAATTGGGGTCTGTCGCTCTTCCCCACTGGTGCAGGGCCTCTCTGGGATAGTAAACTCTATGTAGGATTTTTAACTGTACTAGCCTGATCCTGGCTGAAATTGCTGATTCCCGGGGGTGCATGAGTGCCACTGTCCAGTCTTCCGCTTGTATTTGACCCACATCTCTTTCCCATTTCTCTTTAAGTCCTGTGAGTTCTTTCGTGGCAAATGAGTTGATGGCATTGTACATTGTGGAAGTTACTTTATGCCCAATCCGTTCCATCACTATGTTCCTCTCGATCGGGGTGCATTCCGGTATATTCGGGAGATCTATTTCGCTTGCAGTAAGTGCATGCCTTATTTGTAAGTAGTGGAAGTGCTCCGTGATGGGGAGGTCGAATTCGTCCTCCAGGACTTGGAATGTCATGATTTCGCCATCCTGTACCAGGTCTTCTAGTGTCTGTATCCCCACCTCCTCCCAGACCGCCCATTTGGGAATGTCTTTAAGTTCCGGGAGGTGTTTATTCCACCACAGGGGTTGTTTCAAAGTGACTTTCCCCTCCCATCCTAGGTATTTATGCGCATCCATCCAGATCTGTGTTCTCTGAGCCACCATTGTGGGTGTAGCTTGTCGGGTTTTCTTTTAATACAGGCTTTCTAGCGGGGTGTCTCATTGATCCGCTTGGGCATCTGCTCTGTTGTGTGGTATCATTGGATCGGCATGCAGGCTATCATCCACTACCGACATTTGGGCAGCCCAATAATACGTCTGCAGGTGTGGCAGCCCGATTCCTCCCTCCCACACTGAGCGCTGAAGGGTTCTGAGAGCAATTCGTGGGTGACCCCCTCCCCAAAGCAGTTTCCTGAGCGATTCATCTATTTTATGAAATTCTGTTCGGGGTATATATAACGGTGCGTTCTGCAGGGCATATAAAAACCGGGGGAGGGCCAACATCTTGAACAAAGCAGCTCTTCCCAGTAGGGTGAGCGGAAGGGCCATCCAGTGTTTAACGTCATTTACAAATCTATCCCTTACTGGGTGCAGGTTCCTCCTTATATACTGACTTAGGTCTGTTGAGATTTGTATCCCCAGGTATCAGAATTGCTCTTTCTCGATCTTAAATGGGTTATTTGCTAAGGTCGCTGCATCTAGTCCTTTTATTGGAAAGATCAGGGATTTATCATAGTTTACCTTCAACCCACTAAAGGCTCCATATGTAGTTAGTATGTTAGTCACAATGGGGCTGGAGATCGCTGGGTCACTAAGGTAGATTAGTAGATCATCTGCGTATAGGGACACCCTGTCCTCCCAATCCTGTGCCCAGCGGAACCCTCTCCAATCCATGGATTCCCTAAGCATTATCGCCAGTGGTTCTATTGCGAGTGCAAACAACATCGCCGAGAGGGGACATCCCTGCCTGGTGCCCTTCCCAAGTTTAATGGTTCGTGAGGACCAGCCATTGACCCTAACTTCAGCCATCGGGGCATTATATAGGAGCTTAACCCAGTCTGTAAATTGCTCTCCAAATCCCATTCTACCCATAATGCACCACAGGGCCTCCCAGTGGATCGAGTCGAAGGCCTATTTGAAGTCAATAGTGAGCAGTGCCAATGGGTCCTGTAGAGTGGCCGATCTTTCAATGGCTGAGTAATGCCTGCGTATGTTCATTCGCGTGGATCTTTGTGGCATGAAGCCGCATTGGTCTGGGTGGATTAGGGAGGTTATCACTGTTTGTAGCCTGTTGGCCAGTATTTTGGCCAATATTTTAGCTTCTGTGTTAATGAGAGAGATTGGACAGTACGAGCTACATGCGTCTGGAGGTTTGCCTTCTTTGTGTATTACCACTATGCTGGCTTGTCTTAGGTCCGGTGGTAAGATGCCTTTCTCTTTTGCCTGCAGGAACATTTTGAGCATGTGCGGTGCCACTTCTCGGGTGCCAATTTTCTTCCATATTTCTACTGGAAGGCCTTTCGGCCCTGGGGTTTTTCCATTCTGTAGCTGGGAGATGGCTGTCGTCAGTTCTTCTTCTGTTATTGGAGCCTCAAGATTCCGCTTCTGGGTTTCGTTTAGTATTGGGATGGTCACTGAGTCCAATGTGGTGGCGTCCAGCGGATTTGTCGGTGGAGCATATAGCTTTTCGTAGTAGTTTGCAAAGGCCTCCGCTATGCCTGAGTCTGTTGAGGCCCATTCCGTGTCTGTGATGCCTATTCGCCAGGAGGTGCCTATCCTCCCTTCTTTCCAACCATGCCAGCATTCTGCTGGCTTTGTCTCCCGTTTCATATATTCTTGCTCGTGTAGTTCTGTGCGCTTGTTTTGCGCATGTCAGCGCCACATTGTGTAGTTTCTTTTGTGCCACCTTTAGGGGTGTGTTGTCATCTGTCATTCCTGACCTTATGAGGTTCTCCTCAGCTCGTCTCACGTCTGCTTCTGCTTCTTTTACTTCTTGCTGGTGTAATTTTTTGTGTGCTGAGGTCCAGCTTAATATTTCACCCCTTAAAGTTGCTTTATATGCTTCCCATATTATTCCAGCATCGTCCACGGAGTTCTGATTTAGTTCAAAGTACATTTCGGTTGTTTCTTGGATTTTCTCCGTTAGTTCTGGGAATCCCAGGTAGTATGCATTTAGTCGCCACTTCGGTGGGGGCTGGGGTCTTTGTGTCTTGAGCGTCATCGTGAGTGGGGAGTGATCTGATATTCCTCGGGGCTGCAGGGTTGACTCAATCACTTTGTGCATATTTACCCCAGGGAGGAAGAAATAGTCTATCCTGGACATCGATCTGTGTGCACCGGAGTGGAAAGAGAATTGTTTCTCACCTGGGTGGAGGTCCCTCCATGCATCTTTAAGGCCCAGTGCTGATGCGAAGATGGCCAGTTTGGTTGGTCTTGCCGGATTTCCTCCTCTCTGATGTGTGCGGTCCTCCACGGTGCTCATCACCTCATTGAAGTCTCCGCCCATCACTAGTGTATCCGCTGGGTTATTTACTATTATCGGTGTGATTTCTTCTAGTAAGGGGGCCAACAATGCTGGGGGCGAGTAGATCACCATTGTAGCTATGGTTTGGTTCCATAGTGTGCCATGCATAAACACAAATCTGCCTCCCGGATCTTGAATTATTTGTGTTACGTCTATCGGGGCTCTTTTGTTTATCAGTATCAGCACACCTCTCAAGCCCATGGAGAAGCCTGCATGGATTGCTGTTTTGTATTTGGTTCTCTTGAAGAATTGGCAGTTTGTGCCCGCCAGGTGTGTTTCGGTTAGCATCACTATATCCGGATCATGTCGAGTAATATATTGCATTACTAGTCTTCTCTTTATGCTGTTCCCCAGGCCATTCACATTCCATGTCATGAAGGCAAGCTTTTTTTCCTTAAGTCCAGCCGTAGTCATTGCTCACTGAGTTCTTGGCCATATGTGGATGTTTGGCTCTTGCCATTTGCAAGTTTGTTTTATTCGATGTGGTCCTGATGAGCCAGTTGTCATTTGGATACCTGTGTAACTCCCGATCCCCCCTCCCTATACTCCTTCCCCAACTGAAGCATCTGTCGCCTATTAAACAAAACATCTATCTACTTATAGTCTCTTTGGTATTAGGAATACCTCAATGCGTTCTTCGTAATTGTCCGGGGGGGTAGTGCCACGCCAGGTTTTGGGGCCGCCAGCATTCATTTCACCAATTGCTATGTTTGTTAGGTGGTCCTTCTTTAATTTCACATTATGATAATTTTATCTTTTGTCCGCTCTTTCATTTATTCGTCTTAGTTTTGTGGTATCGCCTCCATATCTTGATAAGGTAGTGTTTGTGGGGGTTCGTTTAGCTTTGCTCCATTTCTCTTCGATTCACTGCTTTTGCCTGGGTCTCAAGTGTCATGTGTTCTTTCATCTCTCAGTCATGTTTGTAATTAATCATTTCCTCTCTGGAGTCTCGCCTCCATTTCTCGATGGGGTATCTCATTTGGGGGCTCATTCAGACGTGGTCTATTCCTCCTTGGTTCTAGTCGGTTGCGTGGGTTGCATTCCCCCTTCAGATGCCCCTCAGCCCAGGTCCATGCCTCTCTGGGGTCAGTGAAGTGTACTGTGGTACCATTGTGGTATATCTTCAATTGCGCAGGGAACAGGAGGCCATACTTTACATTCAGTGTCTGTAGGCGCTTCTTGAGGGGGTCAAAGGATTGTCTCATTTTCTGCACCTCCCTAGTGAAGTCTGGAAAGAGGCCTATTCTGGAGCCGTTGTATGTTATCTCTCCTTTTTGTCTGGCCATTTGCAATATAGCATCACGATCTCTGTAATTAAGGATCTTCGCTACCACTGTTCTCGGTTGCTTCCCAGGTATTGGTGTGCCCGTTGGGACTCGGTGCGCTCTCTCTATTGAGAAGAGTGTCGACAGGGTCTTGGGAGCGAATAGGTCGGTCAGCCATTTCTCCAGGAAGAGCTCCATGGAGTCCCCTTCAGTCTTTTCCGGCAGCCCAAGTATATGTATATTATTCCTCCTTGATCTGCCCTCCCCCTCCTCCACCCTGGACTCTAGTACTTTGATGCGTTCTAGCGCTCTGTTCATTTGCTGACCCATACTTCTTAAGTCATCCTCTGCAACAGATATACGGGTCTCGGCCTCACCAGTGCGGGAGGAGAGTTTATGGAGATCATGTCGCAACAGAGAGACTTCTGTGGTGATCCCATCCATTTTGACTTTCATTGAGGATCGTGAGTTGGCAATGGCATTCATCACATCCCTTAGGGATAGGGATTCTCCAGGGTTTTGTGGGTCTTCAAGTCTATCTGAGTCCGTTGGTGGGGGCAGATTGGTGGTCGTGAATTGTTCCATGGTGCTCTGGTTGGCCCCTTTTTTAGTGGTTAGTGCCTTATCCTTAGCCATTGCAGCAGCTATCTGCTGGTTTGCTGTCGTTATGTAGTGCACAGTTTCTGGGTCGTTTTTGGGGTAGTTCGTCTGGCGTTGCTTGGTCAGGAGGTTACTTTCTCAGGCAAGTGGTTCACTGTGTGAGTTCCTAATCTTTACATGGATACCTCCACTGATTCGTGTTATTGTATCATTCCACCAGTGGACTTCATCGGCTGGTGGGTTGGTTCTTGGTTTCACCCTTTCCCTATGTGTCGGCCACAGGCTGGTACAATGGTATGACAGTCTCGGTTTCCCTGTTGCTTTCACAGTCTTGGTAGTACCAGCACGATTCTAAGGGCAGTTCTGCGTTTATGTGTGTGATCGTCGCTGGTGAGAGGACTAGCCAGTAAGCCTCGTCTGGGAGTGTCATGCGCTACCTTAATTGTGCTGCCTTAATTGGTCCTTATGTCATGTAGTTGTGCAGGTGGTTAACTTCAATTCGGAGGAGGCCCGTCCCCCGCCACTCTCCTCCAGTGATATATTTTAGGGTGCTTCCCTCCTGTACTCTGGGTTCCCAAACGTTGGGGTACAGGTGGAGTGACCCCAGGGATTGTACTGTTTCGCAGGGGGTGGGGGGGAAACACGGCTCGCCCACTCCAACCGATCACCCTCTCCTTACCGCTATGTTTGATGCGGGTTTGGCGGGCGCTCTACGTGGAGCGGAGCGCCCGCAGTTCTGCTTCGGGCCCGGGGCGGGGATTGGCGGGAAGGCCCCCGTGTCTCGGCAGCGGCATCCGCTGGGCTGTTTGATCCCCTCGTCCCCCTCCGCCTCTGTTCACACCAGATCTCTTACAGGCCGAGGGGGTTGCAGTCTCCGCACTGTGGATCTGGAAGGCGCCCCTCGTCGCACGGCGAGCCTGCGGTTTCAGTTCGGGTTTGGGCGGTTTCGGGAGTATCGTGGCCCCTGTCGCGGGGGCGGGCTATGGTAGGCAGCCCTCCATGCGACGCGTCGGCAGCAGCGACAGCCGAGCAGTCCAGCCCGCAGAGGATTGTTTTTCGGGCAAGGTTGCTCGTTTTCTGGGGCCCGCTGCCACCCTGCTCGCCGGTGGGGAGCAGGCAGCGACTTCGACCACGCTCACACTGTCCTCCAGTGCACGGCAATCCAGCGCCCACAGTGGCAGTCTCTCTCACGCTGTCTCAGCAATCGCACGGGGCCTCCTCCCAGGATGACTTCACTGCACGGCGCCCCAGGTCAGTTGCCGCGTACGGCGGCCATTTTGTCGGTCCCGCGCGCTGCGGGCCTCGCTTCTTCTATGCGTCTCAGCCAGGGTTTCCCACACCGATTTCGGTCCGGGATCAGGCGGTTTTGCTTCGCAGTGGTTCTTGCCTCACCAGAGCGATTTTGGTCCTCACAGGTCAGTGATTATGGCAGGATTTCAGCAGGATCTTGCTGGCGGCCCCGGAGCGATGTGAGATCACGTCTGCATCGTCCGCCCGCTGGCCACGCCCCCTGTAAGTATTATTTTGAGGATTGAAGCCTAACTGAAAATGGTTCAGCTACTGCTTGGCCTGGTCCTTGGCATCCGGACCTGGAAGGATGTCGAATGCTGGATGTTGAATGCAGGATCATGAAATTACATCACAAAAAAGGGTGTATGGGCCGGCTTAACTAAACTCGCCCCTGTGGACCGGGATTGGATCAGAGCCTCATCTCCACCTTGCATCTGAGTGATTGGATCAAGGACGGATGATGTCACATTTATGGTTTGGCTTTTACAGTCCTTAGAAACCTCCCCTAGCCACTAGTATCAAAATCAAATTTTGTCCTGAATACATATTTATACACTTGTCCCCTCTATAAAAAATCACACACAAGGATTCCATATTTTATGTAGTATCTGTTCATCAAAATCCTGCCGCTGTGAGATCTTGCTTCACCTGTTTGCAGCATTTCGTCAATTTCTTCATGAAAATAATTTCAACCTTTCTCCAAATGTCCACAAATATGTGTGTTTACCATAGGGATGTGTGTGTAAAGTTTAACAATTCTAGCATAAATACAGTTCCCATAAAATCACATATATCGCCATTCCTATTCAGAATGTGCTTCACAGTTCCACTACATTTTGACATGTAGTGCCAAAAATTAGATTAACAAATCTGCCCTTTTGATATTTTTCACCCTTTCTGATAACAAGTTATGAGTGTCTAAAAATGGTTCATTCCATGTTCTTGGCAGCAAATGGACCACCTTTTGTCTCTCCCTGGAGCTCAACGAGTAGCCCCCACCTTTGGGAACCTTCTGCAAGCCAAGTTTACGACCTCTTCACAAGTCCATTTCCTGGCCTGGAGAATCTGCCATTGTTCAGTCTCTGGCTGTAGAGAAAAGTCTGTTCTACCCCACAATTATCATATGCCAGTGAGTATCTGCTGAGAGGAATGCCCTCCCCTTGGAGGAAACCTGTTTTTCCACTTCTTGCAACCCAGACAGGCTAATTTATTCTTGATTTCCTGACTTAAAATCCAGCAGAAAACAAACTTGTTGCATCAAATGACATAAATAAATTACTTTCTTAGATTTAAACCTGTGGGATCAAAAACAACTGAAATCTGTGTTTCGTCCAGCAACAATCCTTTTCTGTTTGCTAATCCGGAAGACTTTTAGTTTAAATAACTTTGAAGTTTAATCAGGAGAGCCCATTTGACAGGAACTGTAATTCACAGGCATTCCAGTTTTACTTAAAAAATGTTTTGCTCGTAACCTTTCAGGACTTAGTACATTCACAGTGCTTCATATGGTTGAATTAATTTTAGCGCTAAGCAAGATTTTGAGTGTTGAGAAAAGTTGTGTACAGGCATTTTGGAGTTTTAGCAGCAAAGTAAATGTCATTTGCAGACGAATTTTAGAATTTCACTTGCAAAGCGCTGCTTTTCCCTCTGCACTCTATGTTTGCTTGTCATGGAGCCCACTGGCCCTTTTTCTGCAGCGTGTACTCTTTTCCACCACAAATGTACCATGCGTGGCAGGTTGTGCAGCCATCTTTTTGTGTGTTGAAAGTCACGGGTTTGGAGGTTTTGGCACACATAAAAGTTTTGCAGCCATTTTTGCTGTTTCTTGCACCATAGATAGCAGAGCGATGCCGCATAGTATAGCAGAGTGGCTCAATACATCCCACAACTCCACACTCTCCTTCTCTCCTCACATCTCTGACGTCTCTAAGAAGTCAAACTACCAACTGAACCTCCTCAGAGATATTCTTCCTTTCCTCTCCTTCCACCAGGAGCTCTGTGTCTCGAGAGCTCTGGTTCTCTCTAGGCTGGACTACTGCAACAGCCTCTTTTTAAATCTGCCTGCCTCTACTCTCCATCCTCTGCAACTCATCCCGAACAGGACTGCAGACTTGTCCATGGCCTCAAGCCCAGGGATTGTATCCCTCCAGCCCTGAAATCTCTCTGTCGACTCCCAGTGGCAGCAAGGGTCAGGTCAGTTCAAGACCCTTTGCATTGTCCACGAGGCCTTCTTGGCCCTGGGACTGCAATACCTCCAACTCTCTCTTCGGAAATATATTCCTACTCGAGCTCTTCTCTCCTCAACCTCCAACTCCGTGAGAGTCAGTTGCTTTTCCAAAGCAATGAGTTGAGGTACGATCTCTCTCATCGGCTGGTGCCTCCCTCTTGAACAGCCTCCCTGCCCCTCTGAAACTTGAGCAGATCCATCTCCGGTTCCGTAAGCATCTCAAGACTTTCCTCTTTGCTTCTGCCTTCTCTCTTCCTCTTCCCTGCTGATCTCCTGTCTGATACTGCACTGGTCACCTGGCTACCCTCTGAACCTCGGGCCCATGTCCCTGGCCCCCCAGTTGCACACCTGCACTGCCTCATGGCAACCCTGCACTTGGGTCTGTATCTGCAACCCTACAGTCCCCTTACCTGCACTTATCAGAGACTTGGTGTCTGCACTTAACCCTTGCACTGCCACCTGCTGGCCACACTACTTGTTTTTGATGTATTGATCCTGTGTCTTGCACTTGCTCCTCCTCCCCTTCCCCTGGCACTTTTCCCCTTCCATCTCCCCTGCACTTGAGCGATCTCAATGTTACTTGGCCTAGTAAGATTGTTGTATTTTCCTCCCTTTTTTTTCCCTCCCTTGCCTCGTCACGCCTTGAACCACTTGTGTGTAGGCATGTTATAAATGTCATGTCATTTCATATATGTGACTGTACATTGTAAGATAAAGCAAGGTTGGTACTATTGTCTGCAAAACAGTTACTCTGTTAACGATTTGATTTACTGTTCTGCCTCTATGCCCCACCACCTGTTAACTAGTTCTGCCCGGAAGTAGCATGTCTTGATAGAGCTCTTCTCTCCCTCCACTACAGTAACCATACAAGGTATTGTTCCCCTATTCTGCATCCTGAATCAACAGGTGTGGATTACTTATATGGTGTTTCAGTCAAGCGAACAGTGCATTTTATTTGAGGACTATTTGTAAGCAATTTTAGGTAATACTAAAAGGTACATAACTGTTAATTGGATTCAGGCAGGGCCGTTAAATTTCTTAAACAATAAGACACAAGAGAAAAGTAAAGCCTACAGGCTTCTACCATGGTTGACTGTATTCTTGTTAACAGGTCAAATGCAATGCCAAACAACTCAACAAATTAGTACCTATCGATTTCGTTCAGTCTATTAATAAAAATACATTCTCAACAATGCCCTGTGGATTTCATGTATGCGTACGTTGCAGTCAAGCATTTTGGAGATAGCCCTCCCATTTGTTTCCATTGGTCACAGTGAGTGCCAATATTTATCCACACTAGACAACTAATGGACTTATACCAGGGGTGGACTAGCCTATAGGGAACTCTGGAGATTTCCCGGTAGGCCTCTGCACCCTGTGCCTCTTTTGTGTGCTATTTCCATATGTTCCCATAGGAAAAGGGTTGTGCTTACTGAAAATGTGTAATATGGGGCCCTTTGAAAATTATTTCCAGGGCCTCTTTTTGTTCTAAATCCACTCTTGACTTCTACGTGTTCATTTCCTCTTTTACTTTAGTTCTTTTTAAATGTCTCCTTTTGTTCTAGCCATTATTTGCGTGCTCGCGAGGGGCTAACGAGCGGTGTGCATGCTGACCAAAGAAGACAGTGGCGGAGGGGGTCATTGCTACATCTATCATCTATACATTGGTGCCACTAGTGAACGATGGCCTTGCATAATCACAGCCCCTTGATAGGTGACCATATTGCTCCTTCCTTTTTGCACAACCTCCTAATAACTTGTATTTTATTATAAATGCAGCTAACATGTCTAAAGGTCAATGCTTCATAGTTCAACCAAACAGTGTGTTTTAATTGCATTCCATTTTAGAGTAAAAGTACATGTAAACGAAAAATAAACTAGCAAAACATAAAGAGCTGATGGGCCGGAAGGTTTAGAATTAATCTTAACATCCGCCCTTGCTCTCGGCAGCCCTGCAAACCATTGTTCTTCAACATGACAAGCCATTACGGAAAGAGGAAACATCATATGAAAATCAGGCTTGATCCCACCGCAAATGGGGCAGTCTAGCCCACACTGCCGGGTCACATTCCAAGTGCAGTACAGTAGACCAAAGTGAACAGAGTATTTTTTTCAAAGTGTGCCTATTGTTGTACTGTGTACGTGAAAGAGGGGAAGGGGAAGGAAGCAGCAGAGATGGATGCAGAATGTTGACCGCTACCAGTAGGCAAGCTACTGTCTTTGGGACCAAGAGGAAGGGAAGTGGAGCTGACATAGGGGTAAAGTTGACGGCTGCCAATGGACCAGCCACTATTCTGTAGGAAAAGGGGAAGGGAGAGGAAAAGTGGCTGCAGAGGGAGAGATAGATGGCTGGCAGGAGGGTAGCCACTTACCTTGGGGACCAAGCGCTGAGAGGAGGGGTAGGAGCAGGGGGACGTTTCAGCTGCCATTTGATCAGCCATTGGTCTTGGGGATCAAGGGGGAAGGTGTCAGGTTCTGACTTTGCATCCAATTCAAAATAATGTATTCATTTCAGTCTTAATCCTCAAACCTTTCATGAATAAGGGCAAGGGATCCTCAGAAGGGCAGGAAATCACAATTCACTCACTGGCAGCACTGCTCATGCTGCACAAAAGTGGGCATATATGTGGCCGGCATGCGGACCGCATAGTCTGGGCAGTGCTTTCATATACCTATCATGGCTTACAGTCAATATTGATGAACAAGTCGTGATGCGCATCCGTATGCGGTACCCGGAAAATATGGTCAGCATACTCTTTTGAGTAGTGTGAGTAGTGTGAGCAGTGGTGCGAGTGAATTTTGATGGACTGGATTAAAAAGTGGCCTTTCCTGCCCTACTGTCCTTCATCCTTGTCACTCCGCTGAAATGATGTTTAGTGCCCAATCTGGCAACATGTTTCCTGTGCTCCTCTTCCTCAGGGCCATGGGATGGTACTAGTTGGCACATGGCGCATCACATGAGGAAAGGGTTGCTGAAGTCATTGGTGCCACAACAGCAGGTGGCCCTACTAGGCTGTGTGCGAGGAGACGGTGGGGCGTGCTTGGATCGGGGTGGATAATCAGGAGGCACAGAGTCCTTGGATGGGGCATGTGAAGAGAAGCTGTGGTGCAGAATCCTGGAGGAGCAGGTGTGGAGCAGGTGCGCTGTGACATACATCTCTTGGGGGGGGGTCGAGGAGAAGCTGAGCAGTGCCTGGGTTGCATGTGTCAGCAGGAAAAGGCAGAGGTCAATCTGGGTGCTGTCAGGACTGTTTCAGTACCCTGGACACCCTCCAAATGCTCCTCAGCAAGTTCCACTTTAAAGATGGGAGCAGCCTCCCCATTGCAGTCTCTCAGCATGTTTACAGTCTCAGTGTGCCGGTGTACTCTACTGATGAGATCCTGCCATCCCTAATGGGATCTGGCCACTCAGCAAACATACGCCACATACCAAATGCTGCATGGCAGGGTGGGGCGGCAGGAAAGGAGCTGCTTTTTTTCCTATTTTGCAATTCTGTCTCCACTGGCTGTTCATGTTCCCTGGAAAACGGGGACCATCCTGTAGTGGGGACACTCTCACTCAATGGGGTCTTCTTCTTGGTCTTCTGTGGTTCAAAATCGACCAAATGTGCCTCTGCATAGAAAATGTACACATCAGAAGAGGTGGGGGATTTAAGAGTGGTAGGGGCATAGCAAGATGGGAGAGAGTGATTAAAATAAACATGAACAATGTGCTTAAACTAGAATACAACACTACCTAGCTGAACATATTGAATCCAGTGGTCGAAGTGGGCGGGAGCGGTTGCGAACCGCCCCCTCTAGTTTATTTTATTACGTTTTACCATTCCTATACTTTTATTTTAAAAAGATACATTCCAGAATGGTTAAGTTTTCAAATAAAGGGTAGGAAAAAGATGAACAACTGGCACTTTTGTTTGGGGGTTTGTATTGCGTGTGGGAGGGGGCATGGCAGTGGGATATGCGGGGAGCAGTGGCGGGCCGGAAGGGAACATTGTTCCGCTACTTCTTTTCATAAACTTCGGCCACTGACTTTGAATCAGTTGTAGAACAAAGTGGGACAAGATACGGATACTCTTCACATGCCCATTGACTTTGAAGTCCCCATTGAAATATTTTGGCCAGTTTTGTTTCATATTGTCCTGAACCCTGTGTGGTTGTGGGTTGTTTATCGAACATCCGTACAATGTGCCACTCGATTTCTTCTTTGTGCATGTATATGTTACTCTCTATTTTTTGGAAGCTTGAATTTTAAAAAGCACTGCCTGCAATCAGCCTTACAGCGACTGTCAAGGGAGCAGAAAGATGCATGTTGCTGATTCCTTTTCTCATGAAATCTCGCTGGTGGTGTACATGTTGCAATTGCCATTGTCCTGTTGGGGAAATGAATGCATATATATTGTGGATGCAGGCTTTGCTTATGGTGCATGGCAGTGCTTAACCTTACAAACTCTATTACTTTCAGTCTGAAACTTCCCATTTGCACAATTTCTTTTAATGTGGTATCATAACAAGTGTTGATCCTCGAGTACCACACATTTCAGAGAATGGCGCGCCAGTACCAGTGACCAATCCTGCAGGCTCATCCACGTTGTTGGTTGCAGAGGTTGTGGATCAGTGCGAACTGCTCAGACAACGAAACACAGGTAAAAAATCCTTATTGTGTGCTGCTATTCTTGCTGCCTAGTGCTTCTTATGATATTTGAATACATATTCTATTAACACATAACACTTCTGAATGCATCCTTTTGTCATTCTGCTAAACAACATTATTGTGTGTGACCATACAATCATGGGTTATTTTTGGACCCAGAAATGTGTTCTTTTTCTCAACATTCCCATGCCATTAGAATGGCGTGACTTCAGAGTTATTTTGTGTGATGAGTGATATAGTTAGCCTCATACTACCAGATGTTCCCTGCTTCAAGATATCTATCACCCACTTTCCAAGTGACCTCATTAACTTGAAACCTTTCCACATGCTTATTCTTGGCCAGATTTCCTTTGAAGAATTTGGTGACAGAATAATGCCTGGATTTAACAGTGGCCCATGTAACTGAGGAGGTCAATCATGCAAGCTTATTTCCTTGCACATGGACCTCAGCGTTTATGTATTGACAAAATGTACAATCCGCATCCCAGGTGGCTTATTTCAGGTCTGTGTTCATTACAAGACATTGGTGTAATGAACTGCAACCGTTCATCCTTCAGGGGTAAAAAAAAAGTACTTCTAATTCACAATACAAGTGACAAATACAGGGGGCGCACTAAGAAGAGAGTACATCAACTTGGGTATGCTGTTGCAAACCTGAAAATGCTAACCTCTCACTTAAAGGCGATGTGGCAAATGGCATTGTGACATGTTTCAAGAACCTGAGAGCTAACTTGTCTCCTGAGTCTCTAAGAACTGTGACATGGGGGCATGCCATTTCCAGTGGTGGACTGAGAACCAGAGGATGCCCTAGACATGTTTCAAAGTAGCATAGATTGAGCTAATGTACTCTGCACTGTACTCACAGGCCTCACCGAAACAATCAGCAATCTCTCCATTTTAGAAATTAGTTTGTGATGTATTTAATCTCTGGCATACACAAAATTGAATGGGTGATGTCATATTTTAAAGTTGGCTTAGTAAAAAGCTAATCTCATGTATCCCTTCTTGTAGACATATTTATATTGTGAAGAGGTTGTCATATTCCCCTATTATTATAAACAAATTGCAAGCATGAACTACCTAATTCATTCTTTAGGGGAATGGCCTAGCGTGTCTAGTTAAGTAAAATAAAATATCATTGTACACATAACTCAAATTGTCTGATACAAGCAAATGCGTTAGGCAGCACAACTATGTCCCATGCCAGTAGATCAATTCCCGTTTCCTCTGAGAGTTCCAGTAATATAATTCTTCACATTCTGTCTTCCGCCTCCCAAAAGCCTCCACCGTCCACTCCACCAGCTTATTAAGTATCCACCATTTAAGATTGCAGGTGAAATAAGGAGGGCTTACCACAACAAGTCTAGACTCTTCACGTAAGATGCACATTAAGGTAGTTAATAATAGTGCCCACGCCCTCGCCGCTAGCCGCCTTCTTCTGGCTGCCATTGCATGATGCACATCATGATGGAGTATCGTTGACTCCCGGCCTCCATGCTTAAGGAACACACAGAACTCCTTGTGCATGCTCCGTGTGGCAATGTAAAACGGCAGAGTGCCCACACAGAAGTGCTCCATGGTCCTAAAGTCCACCAGGGATTCTTCCCTCATCTTTGTAGGCCAGGCCATCACTCTGTACACTTCTGAAGTCCTAGCAAAGGGTGAATCTCAATTGCATTTTGATGGAGTTTAAACAGATACAATCTGTAACCTTAAAATACAAGGCCATGGGGCGTGGCCTGACGCCAACTAAGATGGATGTGTAGCCTTGCGGTCACAAGGTGTGCCCCCTTGTGACTGTCTTTTTTTAATATAATGGTTTTGTAGCTTTTTTTTTCGGTCTCACAAGTATCTAAATTCGGCATTATTATAACTTTATAACTTATCTTTTCTCCTACCTTTCGTCAGTACTCTGCTTCTGGCTGCTGTTCCGCAATTTGGCTGCATCTCTAACGCTGCTTATCCCTTTCTTCATAGCACAGTGAGTGCTGGCATTTCGTCCTTGCATCCACTGGGAGCCAGTGGAGAGATTTCAGAGCTGGAGAGATACGATCCCTGGGCTTGAGGCCAAGGACAAGTCTTGCAGTCCTGTTCTGGATTAGTTGCAGAGGGCGGAGAGTAGAGGCAGGTAGATTTAGAAAGGGGCTGTTACAATAGTCCAAGCTAGAGAGAACCAGAGCACCTCCGATTGCTGTAAATGCCTCTTTGTGAACTCTCTGCCCCGTGTTTCCTTCCTGCCTCAGTGAAACAGCGCAATTATCATGGAGCTCTAGAGGGAAGTTTTTCAAAGAGCACTTCCAGCAATTGTAACTACAATTGCAACATACATGTGTCACCCTGCTCGATTCCCTAGCACATTCATTGAGCAACCAAACTCACCTGCTGGTCATCGCAACATGTGTTCAATGGTTATCCAACTTTGAATTCGGTAGTCAACATGCCTCTTTTTTTCTGATCACTGATGCTCAATTTACCCCCCTGCACATTAGGAGTCTTCAAGGCACCGGCAGTCACATTGATTTAGAGCTTGTCTACTCACACCAATCATAGGAAGGTATATAACCAGTACCAATGTACCTATAAGACATATCACTATCATAATTGGATAGCGGTACTGAAATGTTTCAGGCTGCGTTTGACATCTGACTGCAGCACCTGGATAACAATTGAGGTATTAACTGGGGATTTGAGGCTCTGCTTGGCATATGTCAGGAAGCTGATATGTCAGATTGTGCTTATCATGCGGTCCATCTAACATACATGTGACGTATTTACTGGCTTTGGCTGGCATTGCAGGGGAATTTGAGACTGCATGTTCCATAAGAGATCAGTGTGTGCATTTGATGGATTTCAGTTGTGTTTCTGAGGAATGTCAAGCAGCACTTGGCATGTGATGGCAGCATCTTTAAATGTCACTCCCAGCCTTACATATTATGACTATACCTGACATGCGAGTGTCAGTATCTACCCCTTGGAGGGATCAGAGCATTAAGGTAGCACCTGGAACATGGGGCTCTGTTTAGCTTGCAATGACTGAAGCTCAAGTGTAAGGCTGGAGCAGTAATTAATTGTCAGTGACTGGATATCAGCAGCAGTGTCCCATTATTTTGAGGAGCAGTACTGTCATACCATACCTCTATTGATGGAGTTTACAAAGTGAGTAAAATCACATGGTTTGGCAGGTGATCATATTTGCACCAATGTTAATCAATGCTTATTTGGTTTTGTTTCTCTAGGAGAATGATCTATTGATGTCCATTCAAAGCACGGGTGTCCGTCAATGATGTCTTCCACTGTGTGCCAATGGAGAATGACAGGGACCGGCCGGATCATGTCCTTTGCACTGCAGCAGCAGAACATCAGTGTAATACCTGATGGCAGAGGCATGCACGATGGCGGACATTAATGATGACCCCCGAACACCATTGCAGGAAGTGCTGTCAAACACCTTCTGTACTCAGTCCAACTGCAAGTAGAACTGATGTCAAAGACCTATTCGCAATGGTCCAACCACCAGAGCAAGTGATGCCCATCACCTTAAATCACCTTCCAGCATGGGTCTGACCGACGGTAGAAATTACATTACCAGAATCACCTCAAGAACTCTCCAACAACTCACAGGAGAGCAATTACAAAACCCATCAGCGTGTGCTACAGTGAATGTCATTTCACCATTGCTACAGGACGTTGAAGTCTTTCAATTGTTTCTATCAGCATTAGCCTTCAATGGCTCTGCTGAAAACAGACGCGCAGCAGTGTGCTGCAGTGTGTTTTCGTGTTTCCGTGGTGAACGTATGATGGAGTGCCTTCCACGCTGTTACCTTGAACACTGAATATACACCCTGCTGTGTGGCAAAGTATGACTAAAGCTGTTCCAAAGTCAGGAGTTATAATCACTTGCGACAGGACTTAATGAGGTAAGCGGCTGCTAAATGGGTGTTTGAGTGTTTTGAAGAGGAGGAGAGAGCAACGCTGGCCAGTTGGGAGAAGCCCTCTTTTGCTGCCTCTATTTGCAACACCCATGCGCCCCAACCTGGGTTTACAACCCAGTCTTTAAGTGCCGTGTAGCGGTGAGGATCCAAGTGTTTTACATTGGGTGTGCGGTGGAAGGTGAAAGGCTCTACATATAACAGTTCTCTTATGGATATGACAGGTCTGCATACTTGCCAACCCTACAGATTTAGGCAGTAGGCTACTGCTTTTTAAGCAGTCCTACCGCCTACAGATTTCAGTGACAGATCCTACTGCTTTTTATAGTGTCAAGTAATATATGTGACTATAATGCAAGCTGAGGGACAAAGCATGCAATACATTAATTAGTTTGTCTGTACAGTGGACTGGTAGGTGATTACTTTGATTGGGCTCAGACCAGTCCACTGACCTGACAGCTACGTGAATGTCCTGCACTCTGGCCGGGACAACCCTTAGGTGAACCACCAGCGAAGACAAGTGGCAGAGTGTAACATATTCACACAACATCTGCCTACCAGACTAAGGGGGGTATCAGTCACCATGTCATTCAGTGTTCAACTTGCAATAAATATGTACTGCCTCGGCTACTGCTACAGAGAAGTGGCAAACGTTGCCCACCAGCTCTGTGTAATTACCTTCTGTGAAGTTAGGTAATTGAATTTGGTGTTAAGTTCCATTCAGAATTATATATTTTTTAACATTTGAATATCTTTCTATATTGTGCTGTTTGATGGGTTGTGTATCTTAGAATACTTCAATGGTGCCAACAATGTATGTTATGTATTTTCCCGTGATGTCATTGTTATGGGAATTATTAATTTTTGAAACTTCAAAAATCCTACACCTTTTTGGTCACAGAATGTTGGCAAGTATGGGTCTGGTGGTAGTTCCTACATGGCGAGGACATTGCAAGTACCCGTGTGTACAAGTACTGACTCCGCCCTGGCTATATATATAGTTGAGTACATGTGGTTAACCACAAACGCGTAAACTTATTTGCACAATGAAATACATGTCACTTTGCTGCTCAACTAAATTTTAAAGGTGCCAATTTTAACAAAGCAATTTTAAAACATTATTTTACTATGCAGCTAATTCTCAACCGATAAACATGAATCTTAAGCAACCTAAAAAATCAGGACTGTGAAGAGGGACTATTGGAAAAGGCAAGAAAGTTCTTAGCCCTCAATGTTCCACTACATCCCCAGAAGGAAAAAGGGCACGAGAGAATCCAGTGGTTGTGTTCCAACCCTGGAACCCCAACAGACAAAGATTTCTGGATTTTTTGCATGTGTGGGAAATACGACATCCTTTATACCTGCTACTCAAGGTCCAGAAAGCAAGTCATTGGACATGAAACATGTTGAGCCCATAAATAAATGGAGAGTAGACTAAAGTGGATGAGAGACAAGAGCAATCCTCTTTTAATGATCTCTCACTAGATAATAATGGCTCACTTTTAGCGCTATGTAATACTATTAGAAGGAACTCCCATGATCCGTGATTTTTTCCAAAGAAAAGTGAGAGCCAGCTCAGTAATTTATCCGCCAGTCATAACTTGGAATTACTAAACACACTTGAACCTCAAGGGGACATAGCAGGAAGTAACTTTATGTTGGGTAGAAACTTTAGATCCTTGTCTCCCACTCAAACTAATATGGCTACAATGGACATGTTAGCCACGTTACCAGATAATGTTGAAGCATTGTTCACTTTGTGTTCGATGGTAGCTTCAGACCAGAGAAGACTATATTCCCTCACAACCAAGTTGATGCTTAACAATGAGGACAATATGGTAATCAAGCCCAACATATTAATTGTGAGACAAAACAGCCATCTAACTGCAAGGATCCTGGATCTAGGGCTAATCCTGATCATAACAGTAAATCCATAGTAAAGTCACATTTACTGTTAGACCAGAAAACCAACCCTATAGTCAAATGATATGTATAATATGTTGGCCAGAAGCCAATCGCATCATGTGACAAACATCGCAATTCTAGAATTGTCAATGTAACCAAAGGACGTCCATTTTGTGAAATGTCGGCCATTGCTTTTTTCTTTTCTGTCAAAACGCTTTGCTATGTTTTAAACCCGCACACTGTGTGAGGCCACAGCTTGAACGCTGAAATATTAACATAGACAGGAATGTATTTATTTATTTATGTATTCATATTTGTTAAATGCATAAAAACAGCCATGGGGCATCGTGGCGCTGGTTACAGAAGAGGAGGACTTAGTTACACAAGGTTACATACAAGAAGGAACTTAGTTACAATCTGGAGATACATACATGCATGATTGAAAGACATTGGCAGTGTGTAGTAATCTGGTAGTGGGTGGTGAAAGTTTAGTTGACGAGAGATGTTTGAGATTTTTTCTAAAGACTGTAAGAGAGCTTTCAGCTCTTAGAGTGTGGGGGAGCTTGTTCCAAAGTCCAGGTGCTATGTAATGGAATTCTAGGCCTCCCGCTATAGCTTTGTTAATTCGTGGTATGGTCAGTTGATTGGTGTAACGTAGTCTCGTGGGTCTAGAGGAAGCGGGTCTGTGGAGGGTGTCTGATAGATAAGGCGGTGCTGTGTGATGGAGGCATTTGTGAGTAGAAGTAAGGATCTTGAAAGTGTTCTTTGACAGGGAGCCAGTGAACAGATTGTCTTGCTTCTGAGATGTGCACCCTTTTAGAGAAGCTTAGGGCTGCTCTCAGTGCGTTATTTTGAGTGACCTGAAGTCTGTTTAGGTTTTTTTCAGAGGTGCCGGCTAGGAAAGCATTACAATAGTCAAGTTTTGTGCCTATGGTAGCTCTTGTTTTCTTTAGTAAAAAATGGTTTGGTTGCGTTGATGCATTTGGCGCTCAATGCAGAAGCGGAGACAGTGGTGCTGACCTGTTTATTCATTGACAGAGTTGCATCAATGTGGACTCCTAAGGTTTTTACAGAAGATGAAACTGGGATGGTCCAGTTCTCAATGTTAAAATTGATGTGGAGACTATCTAGTTTAGCAAGTGTGGATTTTTGGCCTAGGATAAGGATCTCTGTCTTGTCCCCGTTAGGACATAAGCCATTTGTGGTCATCCAGGGTTGGATGGTGGCGTATATGTTTTTTAGAGCTAAGGTGTCCGTGTGATATGAACCAGTTAGAGAGAGGAGCACTTGGGTATCGTCTGCATAGTTGGTATATGCGATCCCAAGTGCATCAAGTTTGTCAAAAAGAGGCTTTGTAAAGAGGTCATACAGCCTGGTGCTGTACAGGATCCCTGTGGGACACCGCAGTGTATTATGGTGGGTGCTGCATTAGATGTATAAGAGAAGACTTTCATGGCTCTACCTTCTAGAAAAGATGTTATCCACGAAGTGGCTTGGTCTGAGAAGTGTGCTGAATGAGTGAGGTGTGTGGTGAGTGTTTTATGGTCCACTAGGTCAAACGCCACAGAGAGGTCTCGGAGGAGGAGGAGGGTGGATTTACTTGTGTCCAGGATCTTTGTTATTTGGTTATTTGTTTTTTTAAGTCCAGCAGAGCAGTCTCCTTCCGTGGCCTTTACGGAAGCCTGACTGTCTGTTGCCTAAGATGGAGTTTGATTCCAAGTTTAGTTGGATTGGGCTGTGTGCCACTTTGTCTAGTATTTTGAGAAGGAAAGGGACTGTCGTTATGGGTCTGTAGTTGTTGGGCAACATGGGGTCTAGAGTTGTTTTTTTTAGAATGGGGCAAACCCACGCTTCTTTCAGGCTGTCAGGGACAGAGCATGTCTTAAAGGAGGCATTAATGAAAGCGGTAATGAGTGGAGCAAGTGGTTAGGCGCAGTCTTTGATTAACTTAGGACAGTTATCGCCTTTGCAAATTGAAGGTTTCAGATGTTTCAGAATGTCTATGACTTCTAGTTCTGAGACGTCATTAAAAGCAAATTTGGGGAACTTCATGGATTTGCTGGATGGTGGAGATTGTGTAGGCTGATTCAGTTTAGGTAGGGTATTGTAGTGGTCAAGGATTTTGTTTTGTAGGAGGTCTATTTTGTTGAGCAAAGCGGCTTGGATACTGTTGCACCAAGCTTCATCTTTGATATCAAACTGTGCAGAAATACATTGTTTTTCTCTTGCACTAAATCCTTGAAGTCTAATCCATAGTCCAGGTGCCGGGTTGTCTTGCAAGCGCTGTTGTAAAAGACATTTAAACATGAATTATATTCTCCTAGCGGTGCTCCTTCGCGGAGAGTGGTATTTTCTGCTTCAGAACTATCTGACCCTTAGCTCATGAGTCAAAACACACAGATAAGGTAGTAAGGAATGCTTCCATGCTAAGAACACAATATCCTTGCCAAGCCAAAGCTCCATGTTCCTTATAACAGAAAGCTGTCTCTGCTGCCTTTGCTAAATTAACTATGATTAGGCTGAATGAAGACTTGTCATAACGTGTCATAATCGTCATAATTGTCATAATTGTCAATCATTGAACCCCAGCCTGTATGACATGTATGAAGGCGGGTCGAATTGCTTTAGCAAAGGATATGTCTAATGTATATATATTGCTGCTTGAGCGCTGTTCGCTCTCTCTCGCATCTCACGGTGTTTGGGAACACACGTTGTGAGATGGTGAGACCCAGTCGGCCGACTGAGAATACTTTCAAATAAACCAGACTTGTTTGGAAAACGAACCTCGCGTCTGACGTGTCATTTTACTATATGGTTATTGTGCCTTAGTTTCCATATGTGGTATTTATGGCCTAGCAAATATGACGCCCAAATAGGGACCTTCCCACTAATGCTCCATCGCATACGTTGAAGTTGAAGGAAGGCAAAAACAAGTCGAGGACGAAGCCGTCGAACCGGGATCAGAAGGTTTTTGGGGCACCCCTGTAGAAGTGATGAGAGACTCCTCTGCAGATCTGTACACAGCCAATCCCTGATTGACAAGCAGTGGCCAGAGAGCATCAAGGCAAGGGTCCGGGAACGAGGCAGATTGAGCCAGACACGCAGTGATACTTTGTTGCGTCTGCATACAGACGAATTGCGTCCTTAGTGACAAATTGGTTGATCAGGTGAGTCGTGCCCCGATTCTTAAACGTCCTGATATTGGTAGAGAGTTGCACTTGCAAGTTCAAACACCCAGGGTAAGAGAAGGGTAAGAATTAACCATGCCTGTTAAATGGTCTTCCTGTTTAGTGAGTTTTTTTCACTGCGGTAGACAATCTTTGGAAACTGACCAGGTCGCGCCACCCAAAGGGTCGCTGGCACATGAAATGTATATCAAGTATCGTATGGGGGCAATAGTGTATAATGCGATTTGGCATAGGCAGACCACCTTCAGTGGCCTAATAATGGGAGCTTTGAATTAGCATCTATAGAACACCTAGAATCAGTATTGCTATGCAAAAAGGCCCGACATGCAGCATGCGACATTGTAAGAGACTGGAGGAAGGAAGCTAATCTCTGTTTGAGAAGTAGGGAGAAACACGCACGCAGACATTAAACAAATGTAGAGAAAGCGCTAGTGCATGATCAGCATCAGCAGACAGAGCCATTAGAAACATGGACAGGGCTTTCCAATTAGATCTACAGAAAATATATCCCCAGCAAGATTTGCATACATCAGATGAACTAATAAACAATATATTAAATGAGCGAAGAAATGAACATCAAAGTACTGACCCAGTTGCACATCCTCCTTATATACCTCCCATTCCCGTTATTCCATCTGCACCTGTAGTAAGCAGTTCGCCTCCCCCTGTGCCTGTGACATCATTTCCTCCATCGCCTCCAGAGCATGAGTTAGCCGCTTTAGCAGGCAGTCCTACAGAGATGGGGCCTGCGCAAGGAAGCATTAGACAGACTCGTAGCATGATTAGAAAAAGAAGGAAAGAAGAACTGAAAGAATGGGGTGAAACGTTAATTGATGATGACAATGAATTGGCTGTGCAAAGTTCCATATCTGATCATAGAGGCCTTGGTGAACAGCAGGTATAGTTCGAATGCATGGGGAATTATCTTGTGAAAATATGGAGTGATTTGACTGATACAGTGGTACCGCAAAAGTTGCGTGATTTGGTTGTTCTTTCGAATTTGCGAGATAATGCGACGAAGGTACGAGAAAAGAGAGGCCGAATATTTGTGTTTAAGCGAGAACTTGATCGATTGCATAAAGAATTATTGAGAAAAGATAAACCGCATCTGTCGTATTTTCTGCAATGGTTTTTACCACCGTTGAAACCTGTTAGTGAAGAGATGGAATTTGTACGTGAGATGCACTTAGATGGATTACAGATGAGGCCATTTCCCAAATTGAAGAGCATGGTACGTTTAGTCAGTATACACCAGAAAAGCAGGGAAAATGTTACAGGTTATGGTAGAGCACCTACAGGATGAATGTATGAAGAATAAGATATGTTGACCCGCTGATCTAATGACAATTTATAAAAGAGCATTTTCGCCTGAAAGTGGAACGACTGCTTTTTCACTTGATTTAGCTTTGTTGCTTAATAGACAAACAAATGTAGAATCGACTAGTTTGCAATTACCCATGAGGGAGGTGCTTCCCAGGTTTGTCCCGAAAGTTGTGGTTGCTGCCATTGGAGGAGCTGCACCCTGAACGATAGAAGCTCATTATATCGCACAGTTTGTATATATACTATAAAGCAGACCATCCCTGATATTAGGAAAAATACGGCTGGATTCTATAAGGAAATTGAATCTGTTTTGAATTCATCTGTTTTTACATTGAGTGACATTCATTTATTGTTTGCCGTGATTCTTCCTGTAGACATATGGAAACAGGTTAGAAATAAAAATGATGTGACGATATTAGGCGAAACATGGGAGAATTTGATTAGAATTGATAGTGAGAGAAAGGCTGGAGAAAAGCCACCACAAGTAATGTTGGCTCTACCATCGCGAATAGTAGAGAAATTGAAAACTGTAGTGCCAGAAAAGAGAATAGTTGGGGATAAATTGACTGCTTGTTTACAGGGCAAAGAGGAAGGAGCAACAGATTATTTTAATCGGTTTGAAGAAGTATTTGCAGATTTTAGTGGTCAAGATCTAAGTACTGAACCTGGGAAGAGATTGTTTGTTGATCAGTTTGTGCGAGTGTTTTTACCGAAAATCCAAAGTTTAATAAAGACATCTGAGAGTGCATGGCAAGCAAAAACACAAAGTGAAGTACTACATATGGCCCAATATTATGAGTACAGAGTAAATTCAGAAAAGTATAAGGAACTAAGGGGCAAAGGGAATTTGAAAACAAGAGTATTGTTACAGCAAGTAGTTAACAATAATAGAGGTGGTGGGAACGCACCGTCCAGAGTCCAATTTGCATTAACGTCCAATATGCAAGGGGGTCCAATAGGGATTAATCAATGTGCCTATTGTAGACAAGAAGGCCATTGACAAGCACAGTGCCTGCATATACAGAATAGAAATGGGACTTTTCCGAGAAGACAGAATAGAGGTCGTCCGGGAATACAAGGACAGAATAGAAACCAAAAGGCGCCACAATTTCAGGAAAATCAGGGTAATCAGAATCAACAACGAAACAATACAAAATGTGGGAATGTTTTTGACAATCAATCCAATGCATATTACTCCGGCGACTTTACATCTGAGGATGTACTGTTCTACTAGGACAGCGCAAGACAGAGGCTGGAACCAGTATCTATTCCTGTCGACCAGAAAGGGCCCTACGTATAAATGAATATTGGGAATAGGGAGCAAATTTTTTTAGTGGACACAGATGCACAAAAATGTTCAATTGACCATCAGCGGGTTCCAGAAATACCACTGTGAGGGCATACAAATGTCTTAGTAGTGTTCTCAAGTACGCCAGAAATTAGTCCAGTGTCACAACCAGTACCTTTTATTGAGAAAAGATAAACCGCATCTGTCGTATGTTCTGCAATGGTTTTTACCACCGTTGAAACCTGTTAGTGAAGAGATGGAATTTGTACGTGAGATGCACTTAGATGGATTACAGATGAGGCCATTTCCCAAATTGAAGAGCATGATACGTTTAGTCAGTATACACCATAAAAGCAGGGAAAATGTTACAGGTTATGGTAGAGCACCTACAGGATGAATGTATGAACAATAAGATATGTTGACCCGCTGATCTAATGACAATTTATAAAAGAGCATTTTCGCCTGAAAGTGGAACGACTGCTTTTTCACTTGATTTAGCTTTGTTGCTTAATAGACAAACAAATGTAGAATCGACTAGTTTGCAATTAACCATGAGGGAGGTGCCTCCCAGGTTTGTCCCGAAAGTAGAGGTTGCTGCCATTGGAGGAGCTGCACCCTGAACGATAGAAGCTCATTATATCGCACAGTTTGTATATATACTATAAAGCAGACCATCCCTGATATTAGGAAAAATACGGCTGGATTCTATAAGGAAATTGAATCTGTTTTGAATTCATCTGTTTTTACATTGAGTGACATTCATTTATTGTTTGCCGTGATTCTTCCTGTAGACATATGGAAACAGGTTAGAAATAAAAATGACGTGACAATATTAGGCGAAACATGGGAGAATTTGATTAGAATTGATAGTGAGAGAAAGGCTGGAGAAAAGCCACCACAAGTAATGTTGGCTCTACCATCGCGAATAGTAGAGAAATTGAAAACTGTAGTGCCAGAAAAGAGAATAGTTGGGGATAAATTGACTGCTTGTTTACAGGGCAAAGAGGAAGGAGCAACAGATTATTTTAATCGGTTTGAAGAAGTATTTGCAGATTTTAGTGGTCAAGATCTAAGTACTGAACCTGGGAAGAGATTGTTTGTTGATCAGTTTGTGCGAGTGTTTTTACCGAAAATCCAAAGTTTAATAAAGACATCTGAGAGTGCATGGCAAGCAAAAACACAAAGTGAAGTACTACATATGGCCCAATATTATGAGTACAGAGTAAATTCAGAAAAGTATAAGGAACTAAGGGGCAAAGGGAATTTGAAAACAAGAGTATTGTTACAGCAAGTAGCTAACAATAATAGAGGTGGTGGGAACGCACCGTCCAGAGTCCAATTTGCATTAACGTCCAATATGCAAGGGGGTCCAATAGGGATTAATCAATGTGCCTATTGTAGACAAGAAGGCCATTGACAAGCACAGTGCCTGCATATACAGAATAGAAATGGACTTTTCCGAGAAGACAGAATAGAGGTCGTCCGGGAATACAAGGACAGAATAGAAACCAAAAGGCACCACAATTTCAGGAAAATCAGGGTAATCAAAATCAACAACGAAACAATACAAATGGTGGGAATGTTTTTGACAATCAGTCCAATGCATATTACTCTGGCGACTTTACATCTGACGATGTACTGTTCTACTAGGACAGCACGAGACAGAGGCTGGAACCAGTATCTATTCCTGTCGACCAGAAAGGGCCCTACGTATAAATGAATGTTGGGAATAGGGAGTACATTTTTTTAGTGGACACAGGTGCACAAAAATGTTCAATTGACCATCAGCGGGTTCCAGAAATACCACTGTGAGGGCATAAAAATGTCTTAGTAGTGTTCTCAAGTACGCCAGAAATTAGTCCAGTGTCACAACCAGTACCTATAACACTAGGTCCATTCACAGAGTCTTGCCCATTTCTTTTGACAAAAAATTGTGGGGAAAAATTTGTTGGGATTAAATTTGCTGAAGAAATTGAATGCGGTCATTTATTATTCTGATGGAGTGTATTTGACAATTTTGCCACAAAAGACTCATGTATCACAATTTGTATCTATGCCACTACCGACTGAATTGAGTAAAGTACCGGCTTGTATATGGGCAGCGAACGACAATGATGTTGGTTGTTTGAAAGTAGAGCCAGTAAAAATTGTTCTAAAAGAAGGAATTACATTGCCGCGTATTCCGCAATATAACATTTTGGCCGAGGGAGAAATAGCGTTGAAATACATTGTATCAGATTTAATTAAAAGAAACATAATTAAAGAAACTTCTGGTAGTATTTGCAATAGTCTGATTCTTCCGGTTTACAAGAAAGGAGGTAATGATATACCTTACCGTTTTATAATTGATTTACGAGGATTGAATAAAGTGGTTGATCAGCAATTTCCATTAGTCCCGGATGTGACTACAATTTTGACTATGATTCTAGACTATGCATCATATTTTAGTGTAATTGATTTGAAAAATGCATTTTTTAGTATCCCAGTGCATCCAGATAGTAGATTTGTGTTTGCTTTTATACTAGGAGGACGTTCATTTACATTCACGCAAATTCCACATGGCTACACTGAGAGTCCAAGTATTTACAGTAGAGCTTTGAAGGAAGAACTAGATATGCTTGAACTACCAACAGGTTGCGTATTACTGCAATACATAGATGATTTGTTAATAGCAGCAGAAACAGAAGAAGTATTTAAAGAAAGCATGGTTGCAGTATTGACACATTTAGCAGCGCATGGACATAAAGCTTCACTAAAAATAATTCCTGTATTGTCGAAAGGAAGTGGCCTACTTGGGCTACCTCCTTTCAAAGGAGGGAAGAAGATTGACACCAGAAATATAGAAAGCATCTCTGATATGCCTATTCCAAATACGCAAAAAGAAGTCAGGTCTTTAATTGGCATGGCTTCATATTGTAGCCCGTGGATCACCAACTTTTCAATGATCGCGAAACCTATAGTGGCATTGATAAGGATGGATGTTACCTTACCTTTGCCATGGAACATGGAATGTCAAGAAGCATTTGACCTGCTCAAAGCTGCATTGTGTTCAGGTCCAGTTTTGGGCACACCAAATTTCGACAAGAGTTTTAAGTTATTTGTGCATGAAAACAATGGATGTGCTTTGGCTGTTTTGACTCAGGAACATGGCGGAGAAATATACCATGCGGCTACTTCTCTTCCATGTTGGATCCTGTTGCATGTGCTTTGCTGTGTTCTTTGCGAGCTGTTGCTGCAGCTGCTGCATCAGTAAAACAAACCAAAGGAATGGTTTTATGTTACGCTTTATCCGTAATGGTACCTCATTCAGTGGACGTTCTTTTAAATAGAACGCAGACGCAACATCTTGCATCAGCCAGATTAACAAGGTATGGAATTGTTCTATTTGCACCCCATATCCAAATTAGGAGATGTTGAGCTTTAAATCCGGCCGAGTTAATGCCTCCTCCAAATGAGAAAGGGGGGTGAAAAACAATTCCCCCATGATTGCTTAATGGTTACTGAGCAAGAGACAAAAGGAAGAATTGACCTAACTAACACCCTACAGAAAGAGCCAGATGGAGAACTGTTTTGTGACGGTTCCTGTTTTAAATTACCAGATGGCACATCAACTGCTGCTTATGCCATCACTACACTGAAAACTATTATAGAAAGCAAACAAATCCCATATAACTCAGCACAAGCTGCAGAAATAATAGTGTTAACAAGAGAATGTGAAATTTCTGCAAACCTCAATGTAAAGATATATATTGACAGTCAGTATGCCTTTGGGTTTTACACAATTTTGGTCGACTATGGGCTGAAAGGGGTGGTTTCCTGACATCACACGGAACCAAAATCCAACATGGCACTTTGATAGTGAGACTGTTGTCAGCACTTGCACTTCCCAAACGATTAGCGATAATGAATTGTGAAGCACATAAAAAAGTAACTTTGTAATAGAAGAAGTACCCTGCATGATAGAAAACGGAATTGCAACAGTTAAGGAAATGCAAGCAGAAGCTACTGTAGATGAAATAATAAACTGGCCTGAGGGTCCAGCAGAATTAGATTCTGAGGGTTGTTGGGTGGACAAGTAAAATAACTGATGGATGTTGCCAAATGCCTATGTGATGGCCATGGTCACTATGGCCCACAGTCCAACACACATATGTGCTAGAAAAATGATTCAACACCTGGATTCTGTATGGCAGAATCCACACTTGGAAAAACTCCTGAAAGATTGTTTCAGAATTACATGACTTGTTTACAACATAACATTGGAAAGGGAACAGTGGCACCAGCAGGTAGTTTTGGCCCACCGTCTATGCCATTTAAAGTCATCCATTTTGAAACTATAAGTATGTCCTTGTGGTGGTCTGCGCATTCAGCAAATGGGTAGAGGCCTATCCCCTGAAAGATTGTCCATCTATGTCCACAGCTAAAGCCATGCTAAAAGAATATTTTCCCCGATTCGGGCTACCCCGTGTCATATGGTCAAACAACGGCCCGCACTTTATTGCGGCCGTGATATTGCAAATTTGCGCAGGTCTCTAAATTGATAAACGAGTCCATTCGGCCAGTCACCCGATGAGTGCCAGTTTGGTAGAATGCCAAAACGGTATCTTGGAAAACAAGCTGAGTAAAATCTGCGCAGGGAGCAATTTGAAATGGCCCGATGCACTACCCCTAGCTTTACTTTGATTGCGAACAGCTGTACAGGCAAGGATTGGTCTCTCCCCTTACGAGATCATGATGGGGAGACCGGAAAATGTATGGAACGTGCCTCGACCAAAACGGTTGAGGGATATTGAATACCCATTACTCCCATTACTTATTGATTATTGCCAACAGTTGACTCAAAACGTGTGTTTGATTCATCAGCAGGTGCAGGAGGGTCTTCCTGTCAGATTTACCGGCCCAGGACATTGCCTGCAGCCTGGAGACTGGACTTTGGTGAACATTTTTGAAAGAAAATCTTCACATGCACTGCACTGGATGGGACCCTTCCAGGTGCTACTGGCTACGCAGACTGCAGTCCGAGTGAGTGGCCGCAAGCACTGGATCCATCCAACACACACGAAAAGAGTTCAGTTTCCTTTGCCACATGAGAAAGATATTGATGATCCTGACGTCGAAAGAAAGACAGCTGCACTTGATCACAAAGATATCGCAAGTTCCCTGTCAGAAGTACTTCCTAAGCCCCAGAAAGGGCCTGGGGAGATTGCAACGAAGATCAAAAGGCCAAAGTTGCCTCAACTTTATCCGACTGCTGCCTCATCATCATCATGCAGTGCATCACAAGTTGGCACTGATCCTGCACCTGGGAAGGAGAGTGCATTGTTCATCGATCATACTGTACCTGGAGCTGTAAGGTACAATCTACGTTCACAAAATCATAAGTGATCAGCTTTTGTTTCGCCTTTGTTCCTAGCTCATGGATGAAGCTGGGAATGGAGGCCTAGGGAAAAGGAGAGTATGAGCTGTATCAAGTTGAAAGCTCTGACACGCGGTTTCCCAGTGCTACCATTGAAAGTGAAGGTCTGTTGCAAACTAGCATGGACAAGCGGGGCAAATGGTACCGAAACTATAAAATTGATACTTGCTCCTGCCTTTTTGGAGCTCCGTGCAGATTAACATCAGCTTGCCATCATTTAAAAGCAAGCTATCCTGGACTGGCCTGAATGTTTGTTGCTAACGTGTGTTGCTGTGGAGAACTTTCCCCGACGGACACTGAAAAACTTTTCCTGAAATAAACATTACAGACAATGCCTATATTTGCTCCTGCTCCCACCTGCACTGATGCTGTTGATGATATAGAGATAGAGATTAAGCCTACTCTAAGAAAGACTTGGTTCGGAAAGAATAATATGCTAATGATTATGATAGCGCTTTGCATTTTGATTACACTGGTCCCAATATTTTGGTATATAGAAACTGTGCATTCCTTAAACTCTATCCTGCCTGCTACCAATGCTCCTACCATGAGCAGCCCAGTACATGTGCTCTCTTATACTCTCCCTTAACAAGAATTGAAACATAGAAAAGGGTAGGATAATAATACATTACTACTGATTATGAATATGACCCATCCTACCTTGAATAGGTCCAATTGTTGGGTCTGTTCCCATTTACCCCAGCACGGGGAAAGAGGAATGGGTTGGTATGTACATTCTTTTCCACTTAATACTGCCTGTTATGCATCATTAAGAGCACTATTTTTTGGAAAATGGAATGATAGTGTCACTGGTCAGTTTGATGGAACAAACATAAATGAATTTGAAAGATTGGTACTCGAACCGTTGGGTTGTTCCATATTTACAAGCAGAAGCAAATAAAACCGGCAACAACAAGTCCAGTAGATATCCAGTAGATAGGATCTAGGCCTTCCCCGTCCCTAATCACCTTTAAAATGGCTCTGGTAGGAAACAACAATGCTGTGCCTCCCTCCTTTACTATTAATCATAGTCCACGTTCTGTCCCATTTTGCTTGCGGAAACAAGGTTCCTACCCAGTGGGCACATTCACTAGATGCATGAATATTGCTGTACTTGAACAAGAAGAAAAACCATTAAATAGAGGAGGTTCTGTCTATTTTATATGTGGAGATCAGGCCTATCCATGGTTACCTAGAACTTGGAAGGGACCTGTTATTTAGGTATACTTTTACCTAGTGTATTTCTTTCCAAAACTTCTGAAATAGCAAAATTATCTAGATCTCGGCCACAACGAGATGATACCGCAGGACAGATTGTTGGGGATATAGTGAAATCATTTATACCATTTTGGGGACAAGCAATAAACTCATGGAATATAAGAAAACTGTCCAGGGTGTTAGAAAAAAACGATAAATGGGACACCAGATATACTCTATAATATGACATTGGAAGAAAAAGCCATCAGATTAATTGCACTTCAGAATAGAATGGTGCTTGATATAATTTTGGCTGATCGTGGAGGAGTATGCAAATTGGTGGGGTCAGCATGCTGTGTATTCGTAAGTGACTCCTCCCCCACAATATTTGATGCAATTAAGAAATTGCATGTCCTAAGTTCTGAAATTCATTTTCCCATATGTGGTTGAAATCTGAATATGAGTTCATGGTTTTGGGAACTGCTACAATCATGGGGATGGAAACTAATTGCAATTTTGGTTATGATATTTGGAATCCTCATATTCTACTGTTGTTGTATACAATGCATGCCAGTCCTCTGCTCCCAAATTTCAAATGAGTGTGTTCATGCAATTAGTATGAAACCTCCCCGCATGTTAAGTGAAGGTGCACAACACGAAAATTAAATAATGAAAGAATTTATGGCAATTAATATTTCTGATGACGATTATAGTGACATGGGTAGTTCGGAAT
Source organism: Ambystoma mexicanum (assembly GCF_040938575.1). Classification (NCBI taxonomy): domain Eukaryota; kingdom Metazoa; phylum Chordata; class Amphibia; order Caudata; family Ambystomatidae; genus Ambystoma; species Ambystoma mexicanum. The sequence goes on along the minus strand of NC_090935.1, from coordinate 1,398,269,041 downwards.
TGGACACATGGTCCGATGAAGATGCAATGTATGGGTGATGCTATTGGCTTAAGGCCAAAAGGAGGGTTTGGTAGACCAGAAAAGCAACCCTATAGTCGAATGATACGTATAATATTTTGGCCAGAAGCCAATCGTATCATGTGACAAACATTGCAATCCTAGAATCATCAATGTAACCAAAGGGGCGTCTATTTTGTGAAATGTCAGCCATTTGTTATTTTTCTTTTCTCTCAAAACGCTTTGCAAATGTATTATATGTTTTAAACCCGCACAGCGTGTGAGGCTACGGCTTGAACGCTGAAATACTAACACAGACAGGAATGTCAAACTGTGCAGAAATACACTGTTTTTCTCTCTCACCAAGTCCTTGAAGTCGAGCAGAAGCCGTATCTAATCAGTCGTCCAGGTGCCGGGTTGTCTTGCAAGCGCTGTTGTAAAAGACAGTTAAACATGAATTATATTGTCCTAGCAGTGCTCCTTCGCGGAGAGTGGTATTTTCTGCTTCAGAACTATCTGACCCTTAGCTCATGAGCTGAAACATAGAGATGACGTAGTAAGGAATGTTTCCCTGCTAAGAACACAATATCCTTGCCGAGCCAGAGCTCCATGTTCCTCATAACAGAAAGCTGTCTCTGCTGCCTTTGCTAAAATAACTATGTTTAGGCTGAATGAAGACTTGTCATAACGTGTCATAATTGTCATAATTGTCAATCACTGAACCCTAGCCTGTATGACATCTATGAAGGCGGGTCGAATTGCTTTAGCAAAGGATATGTCTAATGTATATATATTGCTGCTTGAGCGCTGTTCGCTCTCTCTCGCATCTCACAGTGTTTGGGAACACACGTCGTGAGGCGGTGAGACCCAGTGGTCCGACTGAGAATACTTTGAAATAAACCAGACTTGTTTGGAAAACGAATCTCGCATCTGACGTGTCATTTTAGTATATGGTTATTGTGCCTTAGTTTCCATATGCAGTCTTTATGGCCTAGCAGTACAAGAAGGAGCAAAAATACAAAGAGACATCATAACAGTACCAGATGATATGAATACCTCATGGAGTATGCAAGATTCAGTAAATATTGCAGCAGCCTCAGAAGAAGATGTCATTGATGCATTATGTGCTGAAATTTCGATGATGGAGGCTATATCTACATCCATTGATAAAGGTCAGTATACTATTGACCAACAGACAATAGATCAAGAAGAAATTGAGAACCAGTTGGTTGAGAGTAAAAGAAATGTACATGCACATTCTAAAGTAACTGTGAGGCGACAAGGATCCAAGTGCCCGAGGGTGATCTCCAGCCGCAACATGATGGAATGACAAGAGCAGTGACATTGAATGGACCTTTAGATAAATTGGTGCACTTTCAAACCTCTAGTTCTATTGAACCTAGTAGCCATATACCCTCAGCCCGTGCAATGACTGAACTAAATAAAGATCACCAGTTAAGAAGTCCTTCAAAAACTATCAATTAACCCTACGATCGAGGCTTATTGTCACAATGGGAAAATAAGTGTATCGCACCGAAGTCAGACTAGATGGGTATCTAAAGTACAGCCTCCATTGATAGGCCTTAGAGCAGCTGCTGTACCAGTGAAATATCCTGGGAAGACTGATGCTCAGAAGAATATTCTTCAAGAAGACATAGCCGTCAGCACAAGACCTATATTACAGTCAGCCCCTGAGAGACCTGTAAAATTAGGCCATACTGTAAGACTAGATGAAATGTATACCTCCAATGCTAGCCCTTTTTTCAATAGAACTGCATTACTGAGACTTTGGGCTACTATGCCATGGCTATCATCAATCACCAACAAAGATATTGCACAGATAAAGCTCCCGAGAAATGGTAGTGCAACCAATTGGGTCCTGATTCATTTTGTCTCTCCTGTAGTAGTTTTGATGTGGGCAAATGCCCAATCATAATTATATGTAGGATTTAAATTGACAGCGTGTAAAGAACAAACAGTACAAACCCGAAACGAGAGTTTATTGTATTATCAAGGTGAACCTCCAATCTATCAAGCCATGTCTTGTAACCCGTTTAATAAAAGCAAGCTCTCTAAACATGGCCCTTTACCATCAAACTGACCATTGCTTATTGCAAGTTTGAATATGCGAGGGCATAGCCACATAATACATGAAGTTAGCTCTTTGAGACAGCTGCAAATATTTGACCTCTTTATTTTACAAGAATCATGGCTAGACTTTTCCTTATATGTGGAGGACTTTCATATATATAAAGAACTAGCCAACAAAGGGACGAAAGGTAGACCCTACGGTGGATTGGTAATAGGCGTGAAACAAAAGTATTGCTTAAGGTGAGTAATAGCAGATTCTGTAAATGGTAGCATATTACCTGTTGAGATAGACCTAGACGAGTGCAATCCATCTCGGAAGCTACTATTGATAAAAGTGCATGCTCCAACAAATGTGAAGGTGCTGGATGAAATTCATGACAGCATTGAAGGTATTTTGTTATCTATGGATGAGTCTAGAAGCTCGCAAATGATGATAGTTGGCGGCAACCTAAACTCTAGATGCATAGACATTATTGATTGTTCCATGGGCCTCATTACGACCCTGGCGGAAATGGAAAAATGATGGCGGAAATGCAATACCGCCATCGAACACCGCTCGTTGCGATTATGACCCGTCACCGTAAAGTACGATGCCATTAGCGACACCGCAGTGAACGGCAACGCTAACTGCACCAAGTACGCGCACGCGCGCCTTGCAAAACCGGAATCACCGCCATGGCGCAACGGTACGCGAATTCTGACCCTAGCGGACATGTACTGAACGCCATCAAGCACGTCGTAAAGTACCATTCCGCCATGGCGAGAAATACGGCATCGTGAACCAACCGTAAATGGCCCACTGAGTGCCTGTACTCCACTCCCTGGCCACATTGCACAACTCCTGGCAGGCGCAATGTACTCACACTATGCAACCAGTGAAATTTACAATTCACCCATGCATGCCAACGTAGAAATGCATGCAGGGGCTCGAAGCGCCCCGTGAGTGGGCATCCATGTACGGCATGTCACCATAGCCGTACTGATGCAGCACAGGCATGTGAAGGTACAATACATCAAAATGAAAATCAAGAACACATGACACAAAACAACAGTAGTCCCCCATCGCTTGCCACCAGCGCAAGGCAACATCCAAAACAGCATCCTGAGGGGGATTGCACCAGCCCTGTACTCTTGCCAGTAAACAAACCAACCATCAGCAGAAGCATGTACCACACAAGTTGGCAGAGTGACTGAGCAGCCAGGCTCATCCCAAGAGGGGCCGATGGGAGCTGCAGGGCACAGATGGCATGAATACAGAAGCTATTCCAATGGACATGACCCCAGTCCCCCTCCAACAAACGCACGCAAACACAGGCACCTGTGACCAGCCACATTCTGAACATCCCATCATTCCACCAATCGACCTGGCTGACAGGCACCAGTCGGCCAAAAGCCAATCCCCCGCCCCTGAACAGCACATCATGTAAACAGTCACAATGGCAGCCCCTATCCGTGACCATACTGTGCTACGTAGGCAAACGCGGCCAGTACTGTACCACACAACTCAACTCAGAAGGCGGAACACAATGCAGATCATCTCGCAATACATACCGCCACAAATCGAAAATCGCCACATCACCTGCAAAGAATAACGCAACACGACAAATATCGGAATACAATTTAAATGCACATCCAAATGACAAAGGCCCCACAGCAATTTGCAAAATAACACCAAAACATCCATCATCACCGAGGGCTGCATCTGCAATAATTGACCAGCTTCCACTTGTGTGACGCCCTGTACCATCATGGCACACAGGGCCTACATCAACGTTCCAAAAGGCAACATGGAAGCGGCAAGAACCGCAGGTCCGTCCCATGAGGCAGGCACTAGTCGAGCTGAAAGGCCGAAATGTTGCACCTAGCCACCAGTACAGCGTAAGGGCATGTGGCCCATTGGCGATCGTCCCATAAGATCGAAATGGTGCTCCACTGATTCACCCGAAGCTGCAGGTGTCGAGAGTAAAACCCATCTGGAGAAGTGGCGTAGAGATGGCATCTGCAATAGGGCAGGAGATACCTGTCACCCAAATGAAACACAAATTAACCGATTGCATTACGGGACTCATGATGCATTACAATCTTCATTCAACACACCAAATCCACACCCATATGCATGCTAGCCCACTCCAAAGGAATATACACACCCCTAAATCAGTATCGATTCATAACGAAATCAATCGAGGTAAATACACCATTGGCAACGTCGGTTACTGTGCATGCGTCCGTCAAGATAGAACCCATGACATGGGATTAGTAACGTGCCTAGACACAAGTGTATGAAGGCGCGTCGAGACAGGGAGGATCCGACAAGGGCAGATAGACGTAAGTCCCACTATGGCAGCCTTGCATCACATAGCGCAGGGGAAGGGGAGTGATTCAAAAAACCCATGTACATGGCAGACCCTAAATGGAATCATCTGTCCATGCATCCATTCATCATTCCCTCATCCCGCAATGAAAACGCATGAATATTCACTCACATAATATGTGAAACTTCCATCGCGTCTGTGCGTAATGCAGTCTGCAAAAACCACTGTGCTCCTGGCCGGATCTGTAGTGTTGTGAAGCAAGATGGATTTGGGAACGTCCTGCCTTATCGTCCACTACGCTATTGCGCATCCCATTCAATTCATATCATTCATTGCTTGCTCGTTATGGGCCATGTCCCAAGGACATTCTACAATAGAACGTTACATTTCCAGCCAGACCTGTGGGCGTATCCTCGCCGCTACTTCAAAACCAAAAATGCTGGCCTTCGAATTCCTCACTTGCAACATTACGTCGAAAAGGCTTCTGTGAACGCTTGCATTCACAATTACATCAATGTAGTGCGGCTGTGTGTCATAATGCTAACTGGCTGCAATCACAAATGGGACGCCACGCCCGTCGGTGAAGTACGTTACTGTGCTGCATGAGGGTCGGCCATCGATCGAGCCCTACATACCACTGACTCTTCACAGGTATGTAAGCGGCTGCAATTATAGCATGTGTAACAATGGGAGCATAGCATGAAAATCAGTCAAAGTACATCACACTGCCATCGGGATTTGATACATGATTCCAATCCCAAGATGCCATGCGGCCAAATGCAGCCTTACGTGCGGGACGTGCTCGGCCAGAAGGGATTGCATCTGCCACAGATTCATTCAATCAGCACAGGTGGAGGCCATACAGGCCGACAGCACATATATAGCAGACCCAAACCCCTCCCACAACCACTCCCACTCCAAAATGCTACCGGCAGGACTAGCGATGTTGGGCCTGGAGGACCAGATAGCACTGCAAGTGCTACAACAACAAGAAGACGACGAACAACAACAGGTACAACAACCGGGCGCACAGGGGAGACGGAGGAGAAGGAGGAGGAGGAGGGCAAGGCAGGGTCAGCAAGGCCCACAAGCACTGCCACTACCACCACGCAGGCGGCCCGCAATCCCACGCCTCCGAGCTGATCCGTTCAACCTCACTGCTGAGCAGATCCACACCCTCTACCGTTTGGACCGGGACACCATAATCGCCATTGTGGACATGACACATGCTGACCTCGTGAGCATGATAGATAGCCCAACCGCCATCCCACCCCTACTGAAGGTGGTGTCTGTACTCCACTTCCTGGCCACAGGCACCTACCAGCACACAGTGGGACAGTTGCATGGCATTTCACAGCCACTGTTCTCACGGACACTCTTCCAAGTGCACGATGCCCTCCTGAAGCACGCCGACGACCACATCACACTACCACGCACGTACCAGGAGATTACCAACGCAAAAGTGGGATTCCATGCACTTGGCGGCATCCCGGGTTGCATTGGTGCCATCGACTGCACCCATGTTGAATTGGTTGTCCCACATGCCATGGAGGTCCAGTACCGCAACCGGAAACAATTTCATTCAATCAATGTGCAAATGGTGTGTGACTCCAACAAGATCTTTACGCATTGTTGTGCCAGATTTCCAGGATCTACCCATGATTCTATGGTCCTGAGGAACACAAGAATACCACGCTACATGGAGCGACACGCAGGGCACAGATCCTGGCTACTCGGTGAGTCTCATTCCATGCATGACATCGTGGCCCATTTGATGCGTCAATGACCTTGCAGGAGGGGGGGGGGGGCTACTTAGCACTATCATTCCACTGACACCCTTTATTCGTCTCATACAGGTGATGCCGGGTATCCACTGAAGAGATGGCTCCTTACACCAATCCGGAACCCACAGAACGAGCATGAGGAGGACTACAACCATGCCCACTCACGTACCCGTGTGGTCATTGAACAGGCATTCGGCCTACTGAAGGCTCGTTTCCGCAGCCTCAGCAGGTCTGGCGGGGCACTCATGTACAGCCATGAGAAGGTTTCTAAGATGGTCATGGCATGTGTCATGCTGCACAACATGTGCATACGTAGGAATGTGCCCATGCCCCCTGACGCTGTACTGCATGCACCTGAAGATGATGATGATGATGAGGGTGGGGATGTGGAGGCACCTCAAGGAGTCCATGAGGCACAGGATGCACGTGCAATCCGACAGAGCATCATAGATGCATGCTTCTAGCAACCACGCATGGTGCCTATTACACGGAAAGGGGACCTGTGGCACTGTGTGTGTGTAGTACAGGCACATTGTGGACTGTACGCCTATGAAGGCCTCGTACGCAAATATCAATGTCCACACATGTCATTGGATGATAATGAGGTGCTGTATTGTTAATGTGATTTGATTTATACACCCTATGGACCCGCCACCCAGTGAAGCCCAACACACCCCCTCCACCCTACTACCCCCCCCCCAACACCAGTGTCCAAATATGCATGCTGTCCGTGGGTAGACGCTATTGCAAGCCCCCTCTACGGGTATCAGGGGCACCCCTGCCCGTGGAGCGCAGGTTCCTGCCAGATCTGCGTTGGGGGCTGCCCTGGACGGAACTTGCCACGGATGATGTCTCTGCCTGCTCGCGTCCATGCATGTCTCTGAGGGTTTGTGAGAGCTCCGAGAGCACACGGCGCACAGCAGCAAGTTCAGCACAAACGTCTTTGGACGTCGCATGCAGTTCCCCCCTCAGGCTCTCGGTGCTTTTCTCCATTTGTGCTCTCAGGCTCTCGGTGCTTCTCTCCATTTCTCCCCTGAGGCTCTCACTACTTTTCTCTATTTGTGCCCTGAGTGTCTCGGTGGATGTTTCCATGGCTGCCCTGGAACCCCCGCATTCATTTGCATGGTCCTTGAGTAGCGTGGACACTTCCTGCTGTTGCTCGATCAGCAGGTCGAGGGACTGTTGCCTCTGCTGGGCCATGGACATTTGCGGTGGTGTGACAGGGGGGCTGCTCAACACATGTTGCCTTGGCACAGGACTTGTGGGGGTTGGCCAGTCGTCGTCTTCAGGGTGCCCCTGCGTGGTTTCGTCATGGTGTAGGGGATGGAACATGCAGGGGGATTGGGAAAGGTCATGGATGGTACCTACGTCGCCAGCACTGTTTTCCGTGTCGGAGCATGCTGGCATGACAGCTGTGTCACCTATGGTGCTGCTACCACCAGAGGCAGTGCCATCAGATACGTTCTTTGGGGGGACCTGTGGTGCTGGGGTTGTGGACTTGCTGGCTGCTGGGGTGCCTGTTGCAGTCCCCTCCAGTGTGCTGCCACTTGATTCCTGCTGCTGCCGTGTCTTGATCCTTGCACCTGAGGTGGAGGCTCTTGGGACGTTGGTCCTGGCCCTCTTTGCAGGCGTGCTGGTAGGGGTGTCCTGCAGCTCGTCGTTGGTATCGGACCCTGTGGTGGAGTAAAGAGGGGCGAGCGTTAGTTATGGGTCTGTCGGATTTGGAATGGCAACGTATCAAATGCATTGGGGTGGTACATGAGGCTGATTTGGGACTGGGCCTTGGAGGTGGTCTCATTTTCGTGTGGATTGAGGATGCATTCATTTGGCTGCCTGCAGTTAGGGGGTGCATGCTGCACATGTAGGGGTTGTTTATGGCATCTTGATTGATTTGTTTATTCATTCTGACTTTTAGAGGGCGCTGTCAGGGCAAAGTATGTATTGCACTATGGGGTCACATGGTACTGCACATGTTCGTGTTTTGTGGATTTCGCATTGTTTCTCTTGGCCAACCTACCTGATTCTCCGGATGTCGGCACTCCTTTCTCCATCCCTCCGACTCCCTCTATGCTCTCCATTCCTATGGTGGAGGCGCAGATATCCTCCCAGGGGGTCAACTTGATGGGCGACTCTGAACCCCCCCCGGTAGCTGTGGCGATGTTCCTGTTCGCAGAAAGTATGCTGCGTACGCGGATCCGCAGGTCGTCCCACCGCTTGCGACATTGCTGTGGCGTGCGGGGTGTTGTCCCCACCGCACTTACGCGCTGTGCCACCAGGGCCCATATGGCCTTCTTGTTGGCAAGGGCCGTCCTGGTCATTTGACTGGAGAAGACGACGGCGGCATTTTCCTGGAGGGTCTCGGTGAGCACGGTCAGTTCCTCTCGGGAGAAGTGTACCTGCCGCTTGCGATCACACGCTTTCTTGGCTACCTTTCCCATATTTATTTTTTTAACTGGGGTTGCTAACGGGTTGGGATGTGTGTCAGGGTCGGATTTTTAATGGTTGTGTTGGGATTCGGATTTTATAGTTGTGCGGCGTGCTGTTTCCCGTTCCGGCCACATGCTTTTACTTCCGTTTCCGTATATTTACGGTGCCCGTAATTTGCGGTGCCCGCTCGTTACGGTGACCGCTCATTACGGTGACCGCTAAGATGGGTGGCGGTATTGCACCTGGTGCAGCGTACGGCGGCGGTAAGGGCCGTTTTGGGGTCATTTCCGCCATCGCAGCCTTTCGGATTCCGCCATGGCGTAATGCTCGTGCCCGATGGGTCGTAATTAGCCGCACTTTGCTCCTTCGTGCAATGGCGGAAACGCTATTTACGCTGTTGCGGTCCGGTCAGTCACTTTCCGCCAGGGTCGTAATGAGGCCCCATGTATGATAAGGTCAGAAAAAGAAGTGTCATCTTACAAGGAAGTGGAAATTCAAAAGGTATGCATTGGGTAGCCTTCCGAAGGCAATGGGACATGTGGATGCTAAACGGAAGAGCTGGAGGTGACATTCCAAGTGCTTATAGCTGGAAAAGAAATAATTGTGTAGCCACGCTAGATTATCTGTTTGGCAATAATGCATGCCTAGAAAAGGTGCAGAAATTGTTGGCAATATCCACGCAATACAATGACTATATCCTGGCACTAGTTATCAATATCTCGATCCACCAAGGGAGACCGAGTGGATGCAAAACTGTTACATTCAACCATGCAGGTAACGGAGTCCGACATGATCACTGATTCTTATGAGACCATTATGATGACTTTGAAAATATGAATGTGGACGAGATAGAACGTTTGTTCTATAATCTGAGCAGAAAGTCCGGGGCCATGATTACCTTGAAGCAAGTTGTTTGTAGCAAAACCTTATATAAATATGACAAGACCATTTGTGATGCCAAACGAACCATGTGCAAAGAGCTGCGGAAACTACATAGACTAGGACTTGTAACTGATGAATTAGTAAAACAAAATGAAGAAGTTAGAAGAAACTATCAAGCATGGCTCAAAAGATGGAGACATTCACTTCGAAATTAAAATTGGCAACACACGATTAAAGTACTTCGCAGCAATAGCCCGAAGACCATCTGGGCTAAACCAGCGAAAGCGAAAGCGAAAGAAGAAGTGGAAAAATTTACACTAAATCCAATACAAGAAAAAGTGTGAATTACATATCTCCAAGAAAGGTCTGGCAGTCAGTATCGGAATGGCAGTCCAGAATATATGACTGGAGGTTGGCCCCTGTTCTTCAGTACAGATACGGTTAAAAATTATATCTTGCAGCTCAAAATTTCTAGAGCTCCAGGGCCAAATGGGTTTGCGAATGCAGTACTTAAACAAAACCCAGATCAGTGGGCTAGATTGTTGTGTCTGTTGTTTACTAAAGTCTGTCAATCTCAGGATATCATAGTTTACCTGAGAACTCCAGACTTTTGTCATTACTTGATGTTACAGGCAAATTATCTTCAACATTTGTACGGAAAGCACTGCAGACATGAGTAGATAATGCAAAGATTTTACACTATACCCAGACACGTTTTAGAGCTGGGTCCAGTACATTTCATAATCTTAGAATACTTGCCTCTATCATAAAAGAAAAACGAAGTGCTGCAGGACCAACACTATACATAGTTTTTATAGATTCTACAGCTGCGTTTGATAGTGTTGACCGCATGAGACTGTCGAATAAAAACTTAAAGAATGGGGATGTCTCCTTGGCTGATTAACATCCTGAAAAGTCTTCACCAATGTACCCAAGCAAGGGTCCGTCTATCAGAGGATGGAAATACCACAGCGCAGGTGCAGGTCCATAAAGGAGTGAGACAGGGATGTACCTTGGCGGCACTACTATATAATGTGTAAATGGTAGATCTTGCAGAACAACTATTACCCATTGTTGGTTGCTGCCCAAAAAAAAGACTTCCCGTGCCATGTCTACTTTATGCAGATGATCTTGTCAGACCCTCCAGAAAATTGCGGCATGAAATGGAAAATTTTGCGGCACAAAAAAGAAAAAAATTGCGGCACACAACTGCGTTTTTTGCAGCATTTTCTAGTTTTGAAAAATATATCATTTAACATCTTTTTTAGCCTAAAACCAAGTAATTGCAAGGCTTTTGTTAGTGAGGAACAAAATGTTGTGTTCTGTCTGGCCACGCTCTGTAGGACAGCCAGGTCGAGTCACCACAGCCTAACATTTTGGATTGTGGTGGGGGAGGGGGAATATTGCCTGATCAGCTCCATGGAAATGGTGCAGCGCCACTACTTCCAGCAGACAAGTGGAAAGCAAATAAACAGATAGGCTTGAATTCAAAAGTGTAACCCTGGTTGAAGCCCATAGGTTTGCTTTTCGCTTGTCCTATGACCCCAGGAGAGAGGGGGAACAACTCTACACTTCTCCATGGAAGGAATCTGTGAGGCCCAAGACACAGGGGCAATGCAGTGGCAGTAACTGCAAGCCCATAATACCTAGCCAAACAATGAACTCTCTTGGGTGGTCATCATTCCTTGGTTATGCCACCCACACATGGTGACTTAACACACCCACAAACAGAAATGACATCACAACACTACCAGGGGTCAAGTCCTACAAATTAAAGTGGGGGGACTCATCAACAAATGCAATGGCATGTGATGTCATCAGAAACTAGCATATCAAGGTGAAATAAGCATATATCATTAAATTGGCTTTGCATAACCACCAAAATTGCACAGGACGAATGGCATTTGCCTTTCATAAATTTAAACACCCAATTTTGTGCATAATTGGTGTCATACAGCCCAGCCTTGATTGAAGGCTGGGCTGCATGATACAAACGCTCGTAGCTGTATTAGTTTCAAATTGCTTTACAATTATTGTAAAGCAATTTGAAATGAATACAGCTACGAGAGTCTTCAATTGGAATCATGCAGCCCAGCCTTGATTCAAGGCTGGGCTGCATGATACAAACGCTCATAGCTGTATTCGTTTTCAAATTGCTTTACAATTGGTATCATGCAGCCCATGATACCAATTGAAGACTCTCGTAGCTGTATTCGTTTCAAACTGCTTTACAATAATTGTAAAGCAATTTGAAACAAATTGTGGCAGCACAGGAGCTCCACGTTTTATGTACATGGACCTTCAGGTATTACAGACAACATGAAGCCAATAGAGGCAGGACTCCATTGTGCAAGGGGTGCCTTTATCGATTTGAGGTGCAAAGAGCGACATGTGATGACACAAGTGATGCTGTCAATGTGGTGTCCGATGAGCCACGTGAGAAAGACGTCCTATATAAGAGGGGAATGACCTCAAGCACGCCATGCAGAAGAAAATCCCCAATGCACAGAAAGTGAAGGATACTGGTGGGGGGGGGGGCATTAACGACCATAGCATGGACCATTAGGCTGCTGAAGGTGCTCCCACTAATCCATCTAGAGAGTGTCACAAGCCTGGAGGTGGGAAATGCATATGTGAGTGAAATGCCGACAACCATGCACATGCTCCATCAAACCCCGGCCTGCTCCCCCTGAGAGAGACAGACACACACACACACACACACACACCCACACACACACGTACCTCACCGCTACATCTTCAACACAGGTAGATATTAACCAATACACCCCAACCACTCTCTGAAGCAATCACATGGGTATGAATTTGTTGATGAAGACCCATTGATCAGACGCCTGCGATCCCCCAAAATATCTGACACATCATGTACAGTGATGGGAAACACAGAGATGACAACATACTCCCTGTGCAAATGCTGAAGGCATCTATGTCTGATTTCCTCCAGGCAGTGAACACATCACAGCAATCCAACAGGGCTGATGTTGCACCTTCACATGCCAAGGATTAGTGAAGGAGTGCAAAGAAGCAGCCAGCTGTGATGGGAAAATGCGAGTATTTACACAAATATCACCCACTGCACAGTCAACAGCAGTGCAGACCCAACTGTCACAGAGACACCCACAATGCACTCTGGTGGTGGTAACACCCAAGCAACCTCAACAGCCCTCACACAGCTATCAGAACTGATCTCACTAGTGCAAGCAGATGGGCTGGAGGAAAAGGTGCCACCAGAAGATCGGATGAGTCAGCATCCTGTACTGGAACGAGGGGGTGAAGACCAACAGGGAGAAATACATCAATCATTTGATAACCAAGGTGACAATTGGTTCAGCACCCTGCCACCGACATGAACCCCCCAACACACACAATCTCTCCAAGATGATGTTGAGATGCAGTATCACACATCCTCTTTAGTTGCGGGACATCTTGAGATTGTCCAACAGGCCAAAGCTACATATACAGGAGAGGACATTCCATCAGCTTGAGCAGCACAATCAGCTCACCACGCATCAGCATGACCTCCAGGAATCCCTGAAGGAATCAGTAGAATGATGCACAGCAGCTCTCACGACCCTAGTCCAGTAAAAGTAGGAGAAAGCTGCAGTGAATCAGTGCTGGAGTTCATTATCAATATAGAGCATTCACTCAAGTAGGCTGTTGGCATCTTGCAGTGGGGCACTCCCCAGGACATGGGTGGCTGTATGGAGGCAACCAATAGGTTGGAGGAACATCTGACACCATTAGGACCAATTAATCAATTTAAGTAACTGGATTCCCCGATAAGATTGCTTCTATCTTTGAAAGACTTATGAATCACATTGGAGAATGGATCCTTCTTTTTGTAAACATTGTAATACAATTAAATCAAAATATTTAAAAAAACAAAAATTAGGACCAATTAATCAAACAGACACTTTTGCAACTGCAGTGAGCATAGCACCCCACATCTCATGTGTCCAGCAAGACATTGCAGGAGACATGCCCACTTCGGACACTGAGCAGCTTGATTCTCAAATCACCATCTTGCAGTCTGGCAGAGGGCCTGAAACAAGCTGAATGGATAAGATTAAGACATGTAGGCCTCCTAAGGATTTGTCATGGGGGTACCATGTTGTGTACCTCAGAGTGGCAATTTCACACATGTAAAGTAACGTGTGTGCTACCTGATCCAAGTATCCCACTGTGCAAACTATGAAGTCACCCCAGGATGTGTTAGGCAATGTTTGTGCTCTTAGGATCTAGAGCCCGAGTTGTTCAACTATGAAGCCACCCCAGGATGTCACTTGCGAAGCTACATGTATGGGCTATTGTCACCCTAACAATGTTTGATGGGACAAAGTTCATGCCTTGAGAAACACATACAACTTCTTCAAGTATGTAATCATATTTGGGACCATTGTCTAGTATCAACTGATGTCCACACATGGCTACCAATGGGCATATGATATCAAACATTGCACTCATGTCTGGCTACTGAGCAGGTACATTGGGGCGGGGGGCAGCAGCCAATATGCATGTCACTATACATCATGATTGACCATTCATAAATTGTGGTTATGTGACACTGGTTGTATGTGGTGCATCTGTCCCCTGTGCAGCTTATGTATGAATGCAAAAGCATGTTGGATGATGAAGTAATAGGTGCAGCCTATATTCAATGGTACTGTACTAACCTCTAGAAGTAGTCATGGGTCAGTGCATATCTCATGGCTGTGCACGCTTCTGAACATGTGGGTGATTCCTCTTCTGAAGTGCTCTCCGCGATGTCTGTTTCATTCTCACTGTTTAGCGTCTTTATCTTCTGGTAATGGCTACAGTGGGTAGGATGCAGCACAACAGAATGAAGCTGCACACCTTGCCAGAACTCACCTCCTATGCAGTGCAGCCAGCGCCATCAGTTCTTCAGCACTGAAAATACACATTCTATCACATTGTGTTTCCTCATGTGTGCTTGGCTGTGGCATAAATCTGCTGCTGTTTGGGGATTGCACACATGGATAAGGAGTCGTGGTATGCATAAATAGGCAACATCACATGTGAGAATGGAGGGAAACACATCTCATTGTTCAGGACAGATTATTGACATGCTCTTTGCCAATACATGTATGCCCTGCTCAATATGCTTGGACATTTACTGATCAGCCTTGTTCTCCTGTAGCTCATAATTGTTCTGAATTGCTATGGGTTCATGTGTGGATCCAGAGAATTTGGCACATATATGTATACAAACTATGTTTGCATCACCCACAGATGTTATGTTGATGCTGTGGAATCCTGATTGCGATACATGCGTTCATGTGTCTTGGTTGGTACGAAGGCAACAATTACACCTACAACGTTGGGTGGGCCAGTCAGACTGTAGAACTCAGTCTTTATGCTGTTGACGGTATGGACATCTGTTGGGAATTCAATGCGTTCCCCCTCACCAGATGAAAGCATCCAGACATTTGGTGAGAATGCTATTAAATGCTAGTTATGAGAGGCAAGCAACATGTCCCACAGATGTCTGGAAACTTCTACTAGCACACAATGCAGCACACTCATCATCTCCATTTTTGGCAACCTGGCTGTTGCAATAAATGCAGATTTAAGATAAGAATTGTATCAGTCAAGTCCATGATCGTCAGTTGAGTGAGTCTGAAGATGCGTTCGTCAATGGCTAGTCCATGGATGGCAAGAAGTGCCAGTGTGCACAAGAGATACTTGGACCTTCCTTATATAGTTCTGATGTGTTAGGGTGATGGCTGATCAGTGTTCACTGACATCTGTTGTGGAAATTAGGAGTTTAGCCCTTTTTCTTGTGCATTGTATTTACAGCCAAAAATGTTCCTTGTTGTGGCTTAACAACTGAATTCCACTAACAAGCCAGTCAGGGCCACTACTCCTGTCAGGCAGTGTAAGAGTGTTTAGCATTATTTTTATGCAGCACCACTGAATGGGTTTGGTGCATTGCTATAATGCGGTACAGCAAGGCATGTGTTGCCAGGGTGACATGGACATGTAAATGAAAACCTGCTATTCAGTCAAAAACAATTTCTACATTTAAAATGCAAATAATTCTTTTTCACAGTTAAAAGCATATTTTTTTTTTTTTATTGTAAAACTTCAACTTGATATGATATATCAAGTTTTTGTTACATTTCGGTAAGTTGTGGAGAAGGACAAAAATGCTCAACTCAATCGCACACTTCATCTTTTCATTAGATGTTACCAAAGTTCTGGTAAATAATTCCACATTGTAGTCATACCGTTATCCGAATTGCCTAAGCCATCTGATGTGTGGGCACTGAGATTAGGATTTCATCGAAGAAATTAATTAAGTTGCAGGACAACTTGATGTTGTGTCCTGCCACAGCATAGTCCCACCAATCGTCTTCCTCGTTAGTTAGTGATTTAAAGTCCTTTAGATGTGTTTCGCGTAAGTTGGTTAGCGAAGGACATACTACTGCTAGATGTTTTGAGGACTCGATTGCTGATGTACTACAAAAGCGGCATTTGTTGTCGGTTGCGTCTTTGTTCCTACGCAACCAGAGCATCTCATTGGTATTTAGAGCGTTTAGGCGTAGCTTCAAAAATTGTGCCCTATGATGCCGCGAAGGACAGTGTGTGAGAAAATTTGGTTGGCAATGAAGCTTGACTATGCTTCTCGAAGGAGGTAGCGTGGATTTAAGAGCTGAGCGGTTGTTATAAATTGTAATCCAATCCCAAAAGGCTAATTTTTTTTTAGCATGTTGGGGACGTTGGATTAGCTCTTCCTCGGATATGCCTGCTTCAATTATGATCCTATTTAGCTTACTCCTCCATACATTGATCAACACATTTGTCGTCGCATCTTTGCTTGATTGAAGAATGTTATAAGCAGAAGTAGAAGAGCCAAGTTGTATCTTACGCAGCAGTGATAGAGATTTCCAAACTACTGACATATAGATTGAGTTTAAGGCTAACTCATATCTTAATGCTGATATTGAAATGTAGTTTGGAAGATTCAGAGCCCGTCTCCAAAACTTTCCTTCTAGTCGACTCCAGACATCATAGTTGATATTCAGCGCAGCTTCACTCCCGAAAGTGATTGTTGGGACAACTTTTTGTAAATAAAACATTATGACGGGGGTGATGGAAAATTTCCCGTAATCAGAGTTAATTTTAGCCGCTTGAAGGCTTAGGATCTTTGTTTTAGCTGTCAGATCTTTAATCCAAGCAGTTTCTGAAAGTGAGTCATTGATCATGACGCCTAAATAGCGGATCGACTGGACGACCTCAAGTACTTTTTCGTCTATATGCCATCTAAATGCTTTATCTTTTCTTGACATAGATCGACCAATACACAAGATCTTTGTTTTCTCAGTGTTTATGGTCAGCTCGTTTGCGGATAGGAACTCTTTCAAACGGGAAAGAAGGTGCTGAAGGCCAATTTGTGTTTGATCTACCAGCACTATGTCATCAGCATATACCAGATGGTTAATGACCCGGCCATTGAGTTTCGGAGGAAAGCAGTGAGTAGATTTCAGCCAATCTGGTAGATCAGCAATAAAGAGTTTGAAGAGGTCTGCTGCAAGCGGGCATCCTTGTTTAACGCCTCTATACGTTCTTATTGGTTCTGTGAGGTCTCCTTGTGAGTTAATTCTGATTTGAATTGAAGTATTCGAATGCAGGGCAATGATTGGTTCTAGCAGATGGTTCGGACAATCCCACAGATGTAATTTTGCCCACAATTTGGTCCGATTGATAACATCGAAGGCTTGACGAAGGTCAATAAATGCAAAGAAGATTTTTTTCTTCGCCTCCATTGCTGACAATTTCAGGAACGATAGAAGTGTGAGGTTTGCATCAGTTCCCACATTCTTCGTGAAACCTGTTTGTCGAGGATCGAATTTGCCAGATGAGATAGCCCAATTTACCAATTGTTGCCGCAAAAATGATCCGAAGATCTTGCTAATTGTATCCAGAAGGGCGATTGGGCGATAGTTCACAGGATCAGCCCGACAGCCCTTCTTGTAGATTGGAACCACTATGGCTTTGGACCATGAAGAGGGAATCATCTTGCGGAGTGTAATCTGAGAAAAGAGTTCGTAAATGAATACGGCCCAGAGTACTCTATGCTTTTTCAGCGTCAAATTTGAGATTTGATCGGGACCAGCAGCTCTGGAGTTGTTGAGTTTAGAAATTGCGAGCTCAATCTCATCGCATGAAGGTGTAATGTTCCAACTAGAGCTTGATAAGGTGGAAGGCGTGAAGGCTTCGGACACAGAGTTTCCATATATTGAGGTAAAATGGTCGTGCCATTTTTCACTTGATATTTCATTGAAGATTGATGGATTAGATTTCGAGCGACCTTTGTTTAAGATAGCCCAAATGTCACGAATATTTCTATGAACCAGTAGTTTTAACATAGTTTCTGCTCGTCCTTGATCGATTATTACAGAATGTGATCTTAACCAATTGCGATAGACTTGCCTGCGCCTCTTTATCTCCATAACCTTGGAATTTTGGTCACGATGTGTTCTTTTGATCGACTTGATGTCTCTTCTCAAATTTTTTTTTGCTTCTGCAATTTCCAGACTGTATAGATGTTTCGGAGTTGTTCCAACAACTCTTGAGTTAAGATTTATCTGGGTGAAATCTGACAAGAGTGGAGTGTATTCCACGGTCTGAAGTGTATGCAGGCTCCGGCTTATGTGGTTGATCTTTGGACCACTTACTCTCAGTCTGTTTCCTGCAGCAGTTGATTGGAGTGGAGCTGGATGTTTTTTTGGAGAGTTACCGAGGTCCTCACACCAGACTAGTCGCAACAAGTCATGATCACTCGATGTCATTTGCAGCACATTTAGAGAGGTTGCTTTTTCAAGCACATCAGACGAGGCCCAGATGTAATCCAACGTGTTTTTCCGATTCATACTGTGCCATGTGGGATTTGCAGGAGAATCGCCTCGGATTGTTCCATTTAACATGTAGCAATTGCGATCTAGAAGATCTTTCGCCCAGAGCTGTCCCCTCGAGATGACATCAGAATCTGGGAGCCGAGTATTTGATTTAGAAGAGGGATCAAATTTAAACCAGCTGCAATTTAGATCCCCGCATATTATTACTGAAACATTTTCGTGCTTCAGAAAAGCATGATCAATTTCAGTCATAACAGATTGGATGAAGGCTGTAGATGAAATCATGGCGGGATTCCAATAGCCATTTACGATCAAAATATTAGAAACCACGGTTTTTGATGAAAGTTTGATTAGGGTACTTTGCACGAACGGATTAGGGTTCGTGGATTTAACCAATGACCACTGATTCCCAACTTTTAGAAGAGTTATTAGACCTGCAAATGGTCTTCCTTTAGAGTTCTTTTCAGCTGGATTGATTAGGATAGCAAATCCGTCGCAGATAGGTGGATCGCGTAACCACGTTTCTTGTAAGCATATGATAGAGGCTTTTTCTAGGGGTTCCTGGAATGTATTGAATAGATGTTTGAATCCTCTGGTATTCCATGACAATAAGATTAACTCCTGCTTGGTCGTTTGTTGTCGTTGTTATTTGCGTGGGCCTTGTGGATATCTTTTGAAGATGTTGGCTCTTCTTTCAAAAGATTGGTGCATGGCAGCGTCTAAGATGTCCGGAGAGGAGACTAAAGACTGACGTAGGGCTGCACGCACAGCAGCTCTGCGATTTGCCTCGAGGGCCATCTTAGGAGCTGATGAAAGAGTTGGTCCTAGAGCAGATGGTTCAAGAGTGAGATCGAAGCCGTACACCAAAAGATCTTCATTTGCTTGGAGTAACATGTTTTTTACTGCTGTAGAAGCAATGTGCAGTATCACATGATCAGAAGCTAATTCGGATACGTATTCCACGATTTTGATGTCGTCAGATGATATGGCTCGCAGCGGTGGAATACATGCGAGCAGTTTCAAGATGTTTCTTCGATTTTGATTGACTTCATTTCCGTCTGAGTGAACATTTTGGAGACGAAGTTTCCACTTGCAATTTCTGGCTTCAGGATTTCCAAGGTCTGACGTTCTTTTGGTTGGAAGTACATGCGATTTTAATTGATTTGATGTTTGTTTGGGATTTAACCTTGCACTTAGCGATTTTTGCTGTGCCTTATTTGGAGCAGAGGTAAGATGGTTAACAACTGAGTTTTCTTGTGGTAGCTTTGTGCGTTTGCCTGCCTCTTCAGTTCTCCTTAAGCGATCATCAAGTGGTTTGACAATTTGAGCTTCTACAGAAGTAGGAGTGGAATTTCCAAGGTCGTCCGAATAGGTTGATAAGTTACATAAGTCAATTGCAGAAGCTGATGAGCCATGAGCAGAGGATGACAGACTCGAATCGATCCGCCTGCGTTTTGCCGCTAACTTTGGCTGGTTCACATTGGTACGCGGTGAAGTTTGTTGCTTATTGCCTACAGTACTTTTGACAGATACAGTAAGAGATGGTCTTAAAAATAAGCTTGACTTCTTTGGAGTAGTAAGATTTCTTACAAACTTGTTCGTCATTTGTTGTGATTGTTTCGTTAGAGTACTTTTTAATGGATTTGGTATGTGTACTTGTTTGCTACGTGGCTTTTTCAGTTTGTTTTTTGTCGTGATAGTAATAGATTTTGCTGAACCCTTGAAAATGTTAAATGAATTTACTGCCATAGCAGTTGGTTTTACTTCTATGTTACCTGTTGAAGATGCTTGAGATTCGAGATTATTCACATGTAGGCTTGTGTCCTGAATGATTGGAACTGTTTTTAAAGCATCATGAGTTGAAATTGGCAAGCTCGGAGCAGGGTCAGATTGTATAGGTTTAAGTGAGGCTGTCACTGAAGCTCTGGTTGGAATAGAGTCAGCAATTTCAGGTGACGTGTCTCGAATCGCAGAGTGATCGAGAGCTCGGGTGGATGCATTCTTCCGCATCCACTTCACTGAGTCTAAGAGACCCTCCATTAGAGCATCGTTTTGGCAATGATGCCTTGCAGCAAGATCACTCAGCCTGTCCTGCCATCTCGTGGCAGTCTCGGCATTGATTGACATTTGGTCTTGAAGAAAACTCGAGAAGTGTTCTAGCTTGTCAATTTTAGACATTAGATTGGATATTGCAGTGCCTTGATCGCTGATTGTTCCAATAAGCGATTCAAGAATTTTTGTGAATGGAGCCAAGGCAATCGCCGAAGCAGCCAGTACATTATTATGGATTTGAGTGAGGGCTTCAGTTGGGATCCCAGGAGCTTGTGATTCGAATTCATGGAAGGACGAAGAACAGTTAGAGTTATCTAAATTATATTGTAATTTAGCTGATCCATATTTCTGTGCAGGATTCGAAGAATGAGCTTCCTCGCCCGAATGGATGTTTGTGGCATGCGGAGTGCTTGCGTTCTGAGTGGGGTGTCCCAATAGAGGAAGTTTGATGTGAATGCTTTTCTTCTTGAGCTCAGCTACTCTTTGTAGGCGGCTGGCACGCGCAGCTGCATTCCGCTCCAAGTGTGTAGACAGTGGGTTAAGAGACGGTACTAACGGATGGATAGTGTTTTCAATGTTATTACCATGTTGCTGATTGCTAATGATTAACATGGAGGGGAGTCCTACCTCCGGTGCTTGACATGCTAGACCACTGTTGTTCTCATGGTCTGAGAAATCAGGAATGATTCCTGAGGACTGAGGACAGTTTGAATTGACTTTCAGATTGCAGCGGATATTTTCCTGGTGTGGAGGAAGTGCGACAGATACTTTCGAAGTTTGTACCTCCAAGGGTGTTAGTGGTGATTTGTTACTCACGGCATCGTTAGAAGACGAAATCTTTGTCACTGGATAGTCCAAGTCTGAATTGGAAATTCTTAGCAATTCCTCATCGGATACCAGATTTGAGGGGGAGCCTTTGTCTTTCCAAGAGTCGGCCTCATTCGTTGGTTTGCCAAAGTTGAGAGATGGGAGAGTCGCCGGAATCCGTGTCGTTGGTTGAAAGGGAGGTGTAGAACTTGTGTCTGACAAAGGAACTGCAATGACAGATACAATATGAGCCGATTGTGGTTGATCGACTTTTGTTATTTTAGGTACAACAGAAGCAAAGGTGCTGACATGCTCACAGTCACATGAGGCATCAGTAGGGGGTGGGTTGTTAATAGATTTGAAAGCACAGGAGCAAGATGACACTAAATTGACTTGTGGGGTTTGGAGGACACCTGAATGAATATTAGACTGTTCTGATAGACTCGGTGCGTCTTCAGGTGTAAATGCCTTATCAGGGCACACAAGTGTCGGAAGTGACAATAATTGACTGGCCCCAGTTATTATTGGACTTGGTAATGTTTGTGATTTATTTACAGCCAGTAACACACGTCCTGTTGATTTGCTTACCTTGGTTCCAGCCGTACCTTTCATCATCGACCAAGGATTTATCGAACGACGATGTTGTGTGGTTTTCTTTCTTGTTTGCGGGCCTTCTGCTCGTAAAGTCATTGTTAATGTCACTCGAACAGGAACAGCAGTAAAGCAGCAAACAGCCAAACAGTAATATTCTTGCAGTCGCCCTTAACGCAGCCGGGCTTCACGCCGCAAGGGTTGCTGGGATTCTCTTTTGAATCTTTGCTTCCTGGAATGGGTGGCGCCAAGAAGTGGGCGGGGCTTCAACCCGCGTCGCAGCGGTTCACTCGCACACTCGTAACCAGCCTCTCACCTCTCACAGGGCGGGGGGTGCGAGGGGGGAACTCACTGAAATGGATTCAGGGCTAAATCAATAGCGCAGCACAGCCAAACATTAATATTCTTGCAGTCGCCCTTAACGCAGCCGGGCTTCACGCCGCAAGGGTTGCTGGGATTCTCTTTTGAATCTTTGCTTCCTGGAATGGGTGGCGCCAAGAAGTGGGCGGGGCTTTCAACCCGCGTCGCAGCGGTTCACTCGCACACTCGTAACCAGCCTCTCACCTCTCACAGGGTGGGGGGTGCGAGGGGGGAACTCACTGAAATGGATTCAGGGCTAAATCAATAGCGCAGCACAGCCAAACAGTAATGTTCTTGCAGTCGCCCTTAACGCAGCCGGGCTTCACGCCGCAAGGGTTGCTGGGATTCTCTTTTGAATCTTTGCTTCCTGGAATGGGTGGCGCCAAGAAGTGGGCGGGGCTTCAACCCGCGTCGCAGCGGTTCACTCGCACACTCGTAACCAGCCTCTCACCTCTCACAGGGCGGGGGGTGCGAGGGGGGAACTCACTGAAATGGATTCAGGGCTAAATCAATAGCGCAGCACAACCAAACAGTAATATTCTTGCAGTCGCCCTTAACGCAGCCGGGCTTCACCTGAAATTCCTCTGTTGCAGGAGACACATTTGAGGATTAATGAACTAACCTTATTAACAGTAATAATGATTCTAACTCATTAATAATATAATGTGTTCTCCAGTGCAAAATGAAATGGAAAATGACAGGCTCTGAAAGTCATTTTAAACGCGCATCCAGATTTTTTCTTCTTTGCTTCTATCTGCGCTCTGTCTACAGTATTTGCAGGAAGCAAAGACTCGAATAAGCAGGAAATCAGTTTGGTTACAGTTGCAACTGTATAAGCCAAGCCATTGTTAATGAGAAGGAGGGTAGGACATGATAGAATTTTATTGGTTGAACTCATTTGGCAGGCTGTAACAGAGCTTTGCTAATGAATCTCAGGAAAAAGAAGAGGAGAAGACTTTTTACACAGCTGGGAGAAAGACCTGGCTGGTGGCTGGGTATTTTCCTGATTGAAAAAGCAGATCCTAGTGCACTGCTCCAGAGACTGGGAATTCCAGTCAATAAGCCCCGGTTTGAGTCACGGCAGATGCTCGTCCTTGCTGGGGTGATTTAAGAAGAATTCATTGAACCACTTCCAGAAGGCGATTAGCCGACCAACTTCACATGCTGGACAGGCCTGGTGATTATATTACAGAGTGTGGGGGCAGTGTGTATGTGTGCGAAACTATTCAGTCAGCGTGGAAGAGGGAACTCCAGTGTTTTATCAACAGGTTTAATGTTGCGAATTGAAAATGTTCTTGCCGCTCTCTTTTCATTTTGTTACAGATAAGGTTGTTACTGTGCAATTTCCATTTATTTCTGTAAAAAGAGTAAGATCGTGTTGAAATGCAATTTTTTATAATACACAAAAAATATCTGAATGCAGACAGATAGTGTGTTTTATTTTTCTCTTTCATTGGTGCATCTACCATTACAGTACTGATAATATGGGGAGAGGTTTAGACAGTGCAATTGTCATTTTTAAGCTAGCTAAAAATAAGACTTAGCGGTAGCTGTGTGCATGATTCCATTCAGTATATAAGTGTATGTTTTCTGAACAGAACATAATAATAATATAATGAAATAGCCTGCTGCTGGAGGTACATGAGTCAGCAGAAAGAGAGGCCCTGGACATAGTTCACCGATGTAGATAAGTTGGTGATAAATACCGCATGTTAGCTCGCTGCCGTAGATAAGACAGCGAGGACAGCCCATGGTGGCACTCCAATTGAAAATGTGGTGTTCCTGAAATGTAAGCCTGAGGCCTCACTAGTGATCACACGAACAAACTAAGCAAAAATAAGGGGTTCTGGATATTGGGGCCACATATAAAACAAAGGAATTATGCTCACCAGAAATACCACCAATAACGCATACCAACATAATGTATACCACTAAATGTATCAGTGTCCTGAAATAATGTATGTATACTGAAGTACTATATACCAAATCTAATCTGAATGCAAAGAGTGATTATTACTGAATTATTTTCATTTTGGCGGTAAGAAAATACTGCTAGGCCCCAAATCTATACAAAATACCCTACAGCAGTTTCACTATAAGCGAGAGATACACCTTGGGAAGACAAATGTATTTTGGATCTAAGATAAAATATTTCCTTTCTGCTATTCATCCTGTTTTTAGGAACCTACAGATGTTTTCTTGAAGATTTGAAATTAGACTCTATCATTTGAATTCCTCCAAACATATTTTTTGTCATTTGTACAGAAGTTGTGGCGTGCTTCCTGTGAGGGAATCATTATAATTAAAGTAACCAGGATTACTCAGTTTACGAAGTAACCTTCAGTATCTTTCATGTACTTCTTTGTTTTTTAATTTTAAATTGTTGTAATGGGTTGTGTGGCCCTCATTGATTCAAGTCAGAGTGTAATGGAAAGTGTATTAGTCATTTGTATTCTGATTTTACGCAGGATGCAGCACAACTTTAATCATACCCGAGAGACGTTTTGAGTCATCAGATGATCCTGTACCCGACTATTTGTCAGAATATGGCCATTAAGGGATAGGACTATTACATGCAAGAGTGCCTTCCATGTTTGAAGATCACTCAAAACTACATTTTTGTAACATTATTGATACCCCTGAGGAATGTCCAAGCCCTTATAGTGATTAGGACATAAACAAATAGGGTTTATTTCAGAATGCACAGACTCAATGCAGTGTATCCTTATGTCTTAAAAAACATGATAAATGTAATTCACTTTCCTATTTTTACGATTTGTAAATTGTGCATGTTTCTCTCTTGCTTGTCAAGTCAATGTTTTATGAAAGCTATTGTGGTATTAGTCCTTAATGTAAACGTCATACATGCATTTGTATTCTTGTTGATCCGTTAGAAAAGTTGTTATTGTGATGCATGCATCTTGTATTTTTACCTCAGTTGGGATTAAGTTCACTATTAACAAAGTATGTAATCCATATATGGGGAGGTTAACTATGCACACTCAACCGTGTTACTCAGTTCCTTTCCTTTATTTGAATGTTGATTTTTTTAACTCATGGTCACATGGTTTATTAGCAATTGTGAGCCTATGAAAGAAACAGTTGATCTGCCCTGAAGATCAGATCTCAGATCAGCTGGGTTTAGCATGCCAAAATGAACTGTGCTAACTGCAAGGGTGCATCAAGTTGCCGATGCACAACCTGAAGTCTGTATTGGTCAACCAATATAACTCTGCATTGCAAATGCTGTACAGGATACAAGAGCAGTGCAATGTTATCACATATTACTGCAGCACTCACAGCAGAGCTCTAAGTCGGGTATTTATTGACAGCATTTAACCTCACAAGAAGGAGACACTGTGCACATGTGCAGCGAGGTTTTGCTGCAGCACCATTAAAATACATTTGAGATAGATTACAGGCAGCAGGAAGATCACCAAACTGCTAGCATCTTGGCTTCTACAAAAGGCCCATCAAGCTCATGACATCAGCATGCAGTAGACCAATGACACCTTTTTGTAAGCTTTGTGTGTAGGGTGAGCAATGTCTACAGGGAGAAGAATGTACAGGTTACCCCCATTAGTGACAGGGGAATCTTGAATACAGAAGGGCATTAACAGAAATGTACAGCATACCATAAACTACACAGATGTTTGATGACTGTCTATTGAATATTTCACCTGTGTGGAGTGATGATGACTCCTTACAATGTCGATTCAGCAAGGCACTTATGCAAGTTGATGTAGAATTGCTAGGCGTCCTCCAGCAAGTGTGCAGTTTGAGAGAGTTTTTAGTGTAGGCATGGCTACTGACTCTTACCCCACAAGAAGCCCTGCAGTGCCACATTTTAAACAATTGACAATTCAAAAAATGAACAGGCACATCATTGCAAAAGGTAATGGAATGACATCCACTTTTATTGACACAGCAGCTCAGATGATACCTAGTACATTTCAGACTCTGAAAAGTGATGCAGGGATGTTTCATGGTATGTGTGGTTGTAAAAAAGATGGTTGCAGTACTGCTGACTGTGACCGAGAGGTCCAGACCAGTTGTTGTCTTACATATGCCACAGTGCTTACTGTGGTGGAAGTAATGTTTACAAACACAGTAAAAGTTCCAGCCAAGGGTTTTCCTACAAGGCACAGCCACAACTTAAGGTGCTCAGCTTTTCTTTCATATGGCACATTCACCCTTTCAGTTTTTCTATATCCCTCACATGACATAGCGGCCCAACAGTTATCTCAGGCATTTTTTTCAAAGTTTAGCTGCCTCTTAAAGATCTCAGATCCTCTCATTGTGCATAGCAACTGCTGAATGTGCTCAGGTTTTTTCACAGACTGCAGACATCCACCAATGTTCCATGGCTCATTCACAGGGAACAGGCACCTCTAAGGTTTCTCTGATTTTTTCACAAGGTGCATTCAACCACTTTTGTTCTCAGGCTCTTTCATAGGATATGTCTGCTCACTGTAGATCACATGCACTCCCACAGAGTGTTCTGTTAAGTTCAACAGCACTCCCACATGCTGCTTCAACAATTGCAGCTGGGGCAGGTCGGTCTCTCCCCCATGATTTTCTAATTTGTTCTCCAGTGCACAAGGCCCTGCAGAAGTAAAGGTTAGTAGAGCTCCATATGTATATTCTGGTTGCCCACCACCACTATGTGGCCCAGCTCCGTGCAGTTAACTGACTTCCCTCAATTAAGGGAGCATGTCCCTTAGTGGCACATGATGTAGTCCAGTGGGTCTTAACCAAAGTCACTGGTGCCTTTTGCTGATTGGGCAGGTTGTACAGGTGAGATTGTTTGTGCATGGCACGCCCAATAGCACCACCTTGCTGCATCCAGGTCTTGACACGTGCTCAGAGGTTCATCCTCACCACTGCGCAACACAGTGGTGTTGGTGGCTATATGGTTGCTAGTAGCCTCCAAAGGCCCCATTATACATTCCCAATCCATTGGTGCACATGCTTCCTCATGTCCAACACCCCTAAGGTGCACTGCTTCCCCCCTAGATTCTTCCTCCACCTAACCCTATTCCCACATCATTCCACCTTGCAGAATACACCAGGCTCCTCCAGCCTGATGGACTTACTTGATGGCGGAGCATAATCGTTCCACATTCAGGACTCTTTGGGCTGAGGGGTGAATTGAGGTTGTCACTTCATAGTCATAGCTTTCTCCTTCCACCCAAGCAGGAGCACACAGAAGCTATTCCACCACCACTTGCCCCTACTCCTGTCCCTCTGGTTGGTCCACCAGCTGGTGTTGCACCTCCACAAGCTGCTACAACACCTTTGCCTGATCCAGGAAGCCCTGCCATTCCTCTGCAGCAGCACTTTGCCTATCTGGGTGCAAACTACTTCCTCCTCTATGTCCACCATCATGTCAGGACATGTCCCAACACCCCATGCATGGTTCTTATGCCATATCTACTTCCAAGATTATGAGCAGTACCCTTTTGGTGCACTACAGCAACCTTGACCTCCTTGCAATAGGAACCCAACCTTTGGTATAAGTCTGTGCTACACTGGTTGGTAGTGTAGCTGAGCAGCCAGGCTTATCTCAAGAGGGGTCAATGTGATCAGAAGGGTTGTAACACAGAGTTTCACAGTGACAGTTATTCAAATAAACACTTACACTCAAGGTTTCTTGATTAAACAATTATTAATTTATTCAACAGTCAGTTATATAAGTCTTCTTCAGAAGGAAGCAAAACATGTAACAGTTATAATACATTTAAAAAAAACACTCTTAGTTTCTCTAAATCAGATGATACCCATTGGGGACAGCATGCAGACACTTCCTACACCCTCAGATGACTTAAAGAGCTAGGACACTATGGACATTGATTTAGCACTGGTACATTTAGAACAATACTGCGTTTGGTGCAAAGGTTAGATATGGGACTAAAACAAAGGTAAAAAAGTAATGCATAAACAGGTAAGTACTTCCCTTTCCTGGGGGAAAAGTAAAGGCACAGGGACAGAGGTAAGAAGAGTCTCTGAGGGAGCCAGGACATCCAATGTTAGTTGAACAAGTGTAGGGGAGCTGAAGATCTTCTTTGCAGGTAGGTAAAAGTCTTGCAGAATGTTTTTAGAAAAGTTTGTAGAAATAAGATTCACTTGAAGGGCCACAAGCTGGGAGGCTTGTGAGGAGCAAAGCTGTAAGCAACTCTGCAAGGGCAACCAAGACAGGTCTCAACTGAGAGCAAGGAAGGCTAAACAATGAGAGGTAAATTCTCTTAGACTTTACAGTACCTTTGGTTAGAAGAAATGGTTCCAGCTGGCTTCTGTTCCTGTACAGCTCTGCAGATCCTGGTGTTCCTGGGCCTCAGTCGTGAGGACAAGAGGGAGGACGTCTGGGGACTCTTGCACTGCAATGGGAAAGTCAGCGGCAGCAATGGGCAAACTTCAATTCAGTGGCACTTCAGTGTTTGAGCTCCTTGCGTCTGACAGCAAATAGCAACACCGCGGTTCTCGGATACCACTTCAGACTTTCCTCATATCTGGGGTCCAGCACTCTGTTGAGGTGGCTCAGGCTTGATCAGTCCTGCTTCTGGGAAGTCCGGAGGATCTTCCTCGAGCTCGGGTCTGACTTAAAAGCGATTCACCTGATTTGGTTTTCCTCTCCCTGGCACTTCGGTTCTAGCAGCAGCAGCAGTGGAAGTACAGCCAGCTCCGACAGAATGTCCAAACAGGTTCACTTTAGAGTTGATTGGTCCCACCAACTCAAGGGGTGAAGTTGTCCTTGAAGGGCTTCTCTAGTTGAAACAAATTCAGAGCTTCAACACAGCAGCAGGGCTTCACGAGGCAAACCAACAGTCCAGGAGTTGCAGTAGGCATTTCTTCCAAGTTCTTCTTTGGATTCCTTCGTCCAGTGGTCAGCTCTGCCTTCCAAGCCAAATGCCTCACCTTTTATGCAGGTTTCTCCCATTCATCCGGAGCCTAGCTGTCACTCACACAACAGGGTGGCTGTTCTTGCCGTACAGATATACCAGAAAGAATTCCACAATAACAGCTTCCTCCCTTCCAGCTGTAAGGTTGCTCTCAATGTCCAACTGACATTTTCACATTAAACTACTCAACATGAATTGAGGAAATACATGGTTTTCAAAACAATATACATATTCTAATGTTTATAAAACACAATCAATCTAGACAAACGTTTAAAACAATAGACAAAAAATTCACTGCTCTAAATCATATGTCTGAAACACCATTTCATTCTGGTATATATGCCTAACAACAGAAACTTCCATTTTATCAATCAGTAAAAAATGGTTCAATCAATTGATCATGTGTCTTTCAAACATAATCCCCTTTTTTGTCTGGATTGTGTTATATAAACATTAAAACATGTATATTTTTTTAAAAACCACATATTTTTCTCCTCAATTATTGTTGAGTAGTTTCGAGGAAGCTGTTATTGTGGATTTTTTTCTGGAATATCTATCTTGAGTCTTCATCCACACAGCGCCTAAAAAGAGGACTACATAGCTCTTTTGAGTTGATGTCCTTGCAGGAC
The DNA here is from genome assembly GCF_040938575.1 of Ambystoma mexicanum. Classification (NCBI taxonomy): domain Eukaryota; kingdom Metazoa; phylum Chordata; class Amphibia; order Caudata; family Ambystomatidae; genus Ambystoma; species Ambystoma mexicanum. The sequence goes on along the minus strand of NC_090935.1, from coordinate 1,398,239,313 downwards.
AGCCGGCCAATAACCTTTGGGTGCATTCCTGTAACCAAGGGGATTAAGCAGAGGGAGTTTCGGGCACCTGTCTCACTTTCAGCCCCTGCCAGACATACTGGCGCCAGAGGCAGGCTTCACTTATGAATCCCGCCAAAATAAAAATCAACAAAGGGATCAAACCTGGATTGGTGTGCAGAGTAAATCTCAAGAAGGACCTTTCCAGCAAGAAATGGTGAAGAAAGAAGACTGGGACACTGGTCTTCTAACAATGCCTCCCTCAAAGTCTGGGAAGGGGGAGGGGAAGCTTTGCACACGCACCAATGATCCTTGGCAGGTCGCCTACCGATGGATCAGGACCTAAGTATCTCAATGGACCGCGCGGCTTTGGGAATTTCAGGCACCTTAAAAAGACCGGAGAAAATACATACCTCCCCAAAAAATTGCTGCTTAAGTGATATAGCCGCAGCCATACAGAAAGACTCCCCAAACAAGAAGCCAGACCAGATAGCATGATAGCAATCATATCAGCGATTTCCATCGTATTAGCACCATTCTGCAAACTGTACGAAGCTATAAAAGAGGATATCCAAGACAACACGGCAATTCTTACAAACATGATATCAAAAATGTCACATGTAGAAAGTTTTATAATGGCCGTGGAGGACCAGAAAAGTATCCATCAAAAAGCTTGGAAAACTAAAATCGAAGCCCGCGAAAGGAAAATTGAAAGCATGGAGTTGTTGACCAAAAAACTTTCACCATCTCACTCTGTGCAGTTAGACAACCTATACGAAGCACAACCCCAGAAGGTAACTAGTGAAAGCAAAACACCGGCCAGAATGACAGAGAAAAGTCAAGAGAATCTTTCTCAAAAGAACAAAAAGGACGAGCCAACAAGTTTAACCCGAAAGCCATTGGTGGGCCCCACATCGTTAAGGGAGCAACCAGTCCTAATACTCAAGGAAACAGGGTCCCATGTAGAAGAGATCCAAATTCTCGATGAAGCAACTCCACCGAAGGATATTGCGCTAAGATCACCAAGAACAGTGGAAGACTTCATGACAGACTCGGCTTTAATGAATTTATCACAACATTGAGAAAAAAATCCATTAGAATTAAAAGAAGATGACACACCAGGACCTCCAACAACCCCAAACTAAACACCCCAAAAAAAAACGCCAGAGAACCAATGAAATCCAACAAAGAAAATAATCATTGGGAAAACGTGAACCGGAGTGTGAACGTATCAAAAAAAGGGGACGCCTATCAAAGCAGCCGTGGGCTCCAGGAATAGGACCAACAGACAACCACAAGAGTAAGGTCAAGACTCAGAGGCAGCCCTGGGCATCAGAAATCAGCAAGAGAAAAGGACAAAAGGGACTCCAAAAGAAACAAACAGACCCGCTTATTTAAGTTGGAGCAATTGGACTCAAAAAAAGAATATCTAATTTTAAATCGGCCAACAGTCTTGCAGATAATGAAAAGAGCCAAATCGCTAAGGTGTATAAGAACTGAGGACCTCAAGTTGGTAGAACCATACCACAAGAATAAAACAGCCAAAGCATGCCTTCACATAAAAGCAGTGGGAATTACACATATTGACCAGTCGGCATTCAAAGAATTAGCCCTGAAGGGGGAAGTATGACCAGGAACACAGATCTACAAGAACTAGAAGAAAGGAAGACGAGGAACTCCACCCAAGAGCCGATTTTACTTTAAAAGTCTCTGACCCGAAGACCACCATAAAGACATCAGACTACACACACCCGAAAGGCCCGCGGGATTGGTTCACATCAACCTGGTCCAAGAAAACCGTCAAATAGCAGCGACCAGGGCCGGTCCTCAAGAAACTCACAGCTACACTGAGCAGAGAGGAGCGGCCCGACAAGGATAATTTCACCCTGGGATCCTGGAATATGATAGGTCACATACATTTAACTACGCCGGGAGATGTGAACTTGGGTGCATATGACATACTATGTCTACAGGAGACATGGCTGCTAGATAAACCCACGCTGGACGGTTTTTCTGTGGAAATTTCTCCAGCGATTAAGGGCCTCTTAGGAAGACTCTCGTCGGGCCTATTAACAGCCATCAAAACAGGCCTTGGACTTGCAGCTCCCCAGAAGTGGAAGGAAACCTACGAAATGCTGGTGATTCTGACAACATGGTCTCAACTCACCTGGAAGAAACAAGGAGGTCGGTTGAACCTTTTAGCATTTATAAATTGCTACTGGAACCCCCAGTGGACTCCCTCAAAAGCATTCTGCTCAATCATGGGTGCAACCATTGACCAACTCTATGAAGAGTTTGAGGAAATTGAAATTATGGTATGTGGAGATTTCAATGCAAATTGTAACGAAGAGCAACAGGGTCCGTCTACTGTCAAACAACGCCAGGAGCAAGGGGACACAACCCTGGAACGCGGGAGAGCGTGGAGGGAAGTAATCAGCTCAAAAAACATACAAAACATAGCCAAACTTTTTCCGAAACAAATGAACATCCCTACCTGGGAACGGGGTGCCTCAAAAGCGACTCTAGATTATATATTCTTCACAGCCGGCCTAATATCCAATATATTGAGCTTCAAGGTGCTAAAAACGGCTAACAGTGACCACAACTTACTTACATGTACCTGGCAAGGACGGAAACTAGAAAAAGCAGCCTACCTTGTCAACAGAAGTAAATTGTCAAAAAACACGGCTACGCTTAACAGAAGCGGACATCTTGAAAATTAAAACATCTTGGGATGAAAAAATTCTATCCAACCGGTCAAGTACGGCAAATGAGAGACTGAATTACCTTCCGCTCCTATTGCCCTACCAGAAACTAGCGGGAGGAAGACGGAGGACACAAGACCAGCCAAACCATGTGTACAACAAAGCTCTAGTGGAGCAAAGGAAAATAGGGTGACAATTGAAAAGAAGGGCAAAGAAAACAAACACCAAAGAAGACTGGACATCTTGGCAACGGGAAAAAAAAAGATATGCTGGCTGGCAGAAACAACAAAGTGCTGCACAATACCAACAGGATGTGGAAGAAATGATGAAAAGATTGGCAACCAATAAATCTAGCGAATTTTGGTCGCTGATAAAAAACAGCAACCCCTCAGCGAGCACAACGTTGAGCAATGCAGTGTCAGAAGCCAAATGGATAGAGTACTTCTCGAATGAGTTTGATGAGCCAAAGGATTCTCGCGTCGCGACGGAACGCAATACTAACCCGTCTTGGGTGAACATTTCGAATTCAGAAGACATTGAAGCAAAAATTAGAAAACTCAAAACATCCAGAGCTCCTGGCACGGATGGCTTGACAAATATCATCCTCAAGCAATTCCCGAAAGAGTGGTCAGAGGTGATCGGAAAGATCTTCGGGGAATGTTAAAGAAAACATCAAATTCCCGAGACATGGCAGAAAGCCGTTATTGTCCCGATTTATAAGAAGGGCAGCCGGGAAGACCCTGAAAACTACCGGCCGATCGCACTGCTGGATATTATAGGAAAGATCTTCTATACTCTTCTACTTGACCATTTCAGAGTTTGGGAAAAAGCCGGCCCGTGCAACAACATTCTGCAAACAGGCTTCTAAAAAAATGGCACCACAACAATAAACATCCTGATAATCAACATTTTGAAAGCAAAAGTAAAGGAAGGGGCACCAAAGGTCTACTTAGCTTTCGTTGACTTGTCGAAAGCTTTCGACAAGATAGACCATAATATGCTGTGGATGAAACTCGAAACTTGGAACTGCCCTCAAGCGGTTCTCGACCCTCTTAAAGCGCTTCACTCGCAAACCACCATAAGAGTGAAGCTCAACCAACAATCTATCAGAGGAAATCCAGGTGAAAACGGGTGTCAAACAGGGTTGCCCCCTGGATCCTGCTCTGTTTATTGCATTCTTGGGAGACTTCCAAAACGCGGAAACGAACCTCAGGACTTTTCCACCTAAAATAGGAAAAACCATCATCCCGTGACTGTTGTATGCGGACGACGTGATCTTGATTGACCAGACGAAAGTTGGACTCCAGCGAAAATTAACGAACCTGGCAAAATATATCGAGGAAAATCATATCACAATAAACACAAAAAACCAAAAATCATGACATTTGAGAAACTCCCGAAGAAACTGTCGAAACAGGAGTCGTGGCATCTAAATAATACTAAGATCGAAAAGGTAAAAAATATCAGATACCTGGGTGTTCAAATAGACAACTCACGAACAGACATGGCAATGCAAGGCCTGCTCTGGGAGAAAGCAAAAAGACTAACATCGCAAATGAGAACTGTGGACAGGAAGTTCGGTAAGTTCTCACTAAGGCCTGCAATCAACTTTTACAAGACAAAAGTAGTACCAGCGCTGGCGTATGGTATGGAGGCTTCACTCTTCATCCCCAACACGGTATGGAATAAGTTGGAAAGTCTGGTCTGGAAAGCCATTCTCGGCCTACCGAAGTCGACCTCAATGGCGGCTATTCGAAGAGAACTGGGTTTATTTTCTCTAGCCTCGACACTTGACCAAAGTGCCATGAGAATTTATAGAAAAATAATTCTGGCAGAATCATTACCTGCCTACGCCATCATCAAAGAGGAACTGGAAAACAGTAAATGTAAAGCTCTCAAAACATGGGTCAAAATCAGAAAAGAAAGGTTGTCCGAAATTGTATGCACAGAATTAGATCTAAAAGAAAACCCGGACAGAATCAAACAGAAAATTGAAGAAATGGATTGGATCAACACAATAGAGAAAGCAGTAGAAAACAAACTTCTATTCCACCTTCCTCCAACGTTTAACAAAGTGAAAAAGCCACTGAACTACGCCGACAAATTCCCAGATAAAAGGAAAAATAATCCTGTTTATGAAAGCAAGATTAAACATACTCCTAACTCGAGAAATTCTAACAATACGAGGTGTCGTAGGCAATCAGTGCTGTCGGCTATGTAAAAAAACGACAGTGGTGGAAACACTAAAACATCTGATAATAAATTGCCCCAACACCAAGAAAAACAAATCTACTACCTACCTTCTTCCTCTGATCTCGAATCCGTGGATATTCCAAGAAGATGAGTTTTGGAATAAACTGATATCTGGAGAAACCACTAGGTGGACGGTGGCAACGGCAAACCTAATCGATCTGGCTTTTCGTCAGATCAACGAGGCATCCTCCACCCCCTCCACCACCATCTAGAGGCTCACATGGACTTGGCACTGCTGAGAAAATCGGGCAGATGTTTAGGTAGACCTGTACGAAGCCTTTTTTGTGAAACCTGATAGCGGGACGTTTGAACAGAAATAGAAACTTTGATAAAATTCAGGTATTCCCTGAATATATGTCAGTAAATAAAAAAAAAATTTAAAAAAAAGACCGGGCCATTTTGACAAAATGGGGATCCATGGGTGCCTTTCTGCAGCTGCGAATGCAGCCCCCGGTAAAAACAGACAATGGTAGTAAAAGGTAAATCACTGCCACCAGCCATTAATTGTAGAAAGGGTAACATACAAATGTTACATGAGAAACTAGACAAAGGGGATACTAATAACCCCTCCATCACCGTATGGTAATATAGTGTGGGCTGGGTCAAAGAGACTTCCCTGTGCCACTGCACTGAAGGTACATGCAAAGATGATGCCTATGGAGTTTGTCAGACTCCAAAGTCAAAAGAAACACAGAGTCCAAATCACAGAAATATACATGAGAGAGTGGGAAGAAGGTCTCACTCTCTCCAGGTTAGAAATTAAAAGCCCTAAATTCAGGCAAAAGAGCTGGGGGTATCTAAGGTAGAAGGGAATTAGCACACATTTGAGAATTCTCCCTAACATTCCACATATCAAACCTGTTCTCCTGCTCCTCCAGTGCATCTATGGTGGCATCTATATGAGGACCTAACAACCCTGGCTCTGTGGGAGAATCCATCTGAGCCCCTCCTGCATTTCTTGGTGCTTGTTGTCACATACAGGGCTTCTTCTGATGGCCCTATCTCCTCTCCCACTAGAGAGGTCTCCCACAATCACTCAGAGGATCAGTGGTGCTTTGTGGCCCAAGCATGCAAAACAGCACCTCCAATGAGCATGAGGTTCCACTCCACCTCATTTTAATGTTGGAAACCTTCTCCTTTTACAAAGAGAAATAAAACTCCTTGGGCCTCATTCCGAGATTGGAGGTAGTCATGGCACTATTCGGACCAGGCGTTAATAGAGGGACCCGCTAAGGGAACTCGTAGTAGGGCCCTTTATCCCTTATCACCCCACTTGGAATGAGGCCCCTTGTCTGCCTCAGACCTTAACATCTGGTCTGCCATGTCAACTACCACAAATGTCTGTGAACAATGTTAGTCTGCTCACTTTTTGTGTGCTTATGCCAAAAATCATGTGTGTGTACACAATGAACAAACCGGAAACCCAAGGGTCTATAGACCAAGAGCCTGAGCAAACCAGAGCAGAACCCCAAGTGACCCAAATGAATAAATAAGGAAAATAACAACCACACTCCTGAAAACAACAATTCAAACGGAAACATCGCTATATATTAAGACAGTACTACATGTACTATACAAAGCAGTGCACAACAAACACCCAGAGGGGGAAAGTTGGCAAATGTCTTTGCTTTTTTGGTTTTAAGGATAACAATATATGAATGAGACATGTGTACCTTTGTAGAATGTTCTTAAGCTGCAAAAAACAGGAAAGGCGCAAGAGCATTTTATTTTTATATGGGGAAACGAACATAATGTACCATACACTATCACACACGATAACAATCATCACAAAAAAGGGGCACACAATGGCTTAAAATAACATTAAAGAACAAGAAACCTCAAAAAGGACCAACAATAAACAGATCAAACCCCTCCAAATGTCTCAAAGCACTTCACCAAAGTAAAACATATATATATATATATACTGCTGTGTGCACTTCCTTACCTCACGGCCTAGTAAAACCCACAAAGAAACAGGAAGTGTGCTTGCCCTTTTACATGGGAGAAAAACTAACTTAAGGGGATTCATGGTCTCTGATTGGCTGACCGAACTCAGGTGAATCCAACAAATGAACCTGCTATTTATCACAACACGCACCACTCTTAGTTTGACAACCAATCATCACTAAATCCTGAAAGCCTGCTACCAATTTGTTGGGGATTCTGTGGCCCTAAAACCTTATCTCTTACTCGTGGAAGGTACACATGTTCACTTAAAGACATGTTTTCAACCACACGTCAATTTTTAAGAAGTTCGTCCATCACTATTTCTTGGTCAACTTTATTTACTACTTTTTGGGATAGATTGGAGGAAATCAAAATGTTTGCTCCCAATGACATCTTTTTTTTTTAATATTGTTTTTATTTTAGCTAAACTCCTCCAAGGTAAAAAGGAAGCCATGAAAGCCCTCAATAAGCTCTAGAGTAACAAAGAGCATAGAGGTGTTTTATCGTCTAATTTAAAACTATACATATCACTTTTATTCTCAAGGAAGCACAAATCTGGTTCAGTTGGAAGATCAGTCTAGCCTTACAGAATAGTTAACTCTCGAGAAGGAGATGCTCACTCCCCTTTGAATCCAAGAGTTTGATTGGCGAGAGACAAACATGTGTGACGATTAGCCTGTACTGGAATACATAAATAATCACATAGCTGTTCCTGGGGCAGGTTTGTACATTAGGGAAAGGGGTAACGAAGGGCAGCTTAGAAACTGCTGAATGCATTGACATCAAATTAGGAAGAAATGATGACAGGTAGTGTCCCATGTAAGTAGATCCAACACGCTATGAGCTGTTCCGTCAATCGGTTTGGTTTATGGTTGTAGGTGAAAGACTGGACATAGGGACTCTAATGCATTGATGCAGACCATATCCAGTGGGCAGTTCATATATGCACAGTGGGCCTGAGACATGGGGCATGGACAATGGCCATGGTCCAGAACCAGTATCCAACAGTATGTGCCCAATGTGTACTGTAGGCTGGTTTACTGTGTTTAGTGTTTGCCCAAAGCGCTCCTCTCTGGGCACAGTGGATATCTCTCCAGTAACTGTGAAGACAGTTATATGCACTTCTTACAGGTGTCAGTTATAATATAACAAATTGTTCAGCATTCCAGCAAGGCACCATGAAACTATAAACTGTTGAACCCAGGCAAGAACACCTACAATGAAAACATGGCAATATCTTCAAATCACATCACTGTTTTAAGTGTGCAGTAGCTCACAATTGACTCGTTACCATTTAGTGGCCCCCCTCCACTCGATGTTCCCCTCATGTACTTGCAGGTCTATCTGAAATTGTAAATTAGAAACCTCATTAACCTCATCTGGGAATTAACTCTTCCTTGCAAACCTTCACAGCAATTCGATGCACCTTATGTTTCGATTGGAATGTTACTAATCCTACTGATTCCTTGCAATCAGGGTGCAAATTAGGACAGACAGAATGGAACACTCACATTTTCATAATTAACCTATCGATTATGATAGCTCTGCAACATCTGCTAAGTAGAAAATATGAGATTTATATATGCAACTGCTCCAGGAAACACGAGTTACAAAACAACATTGCTATTTGCTGAAACTCTTTGTTGGAATAAAGTTCTTAGTGGATGAGTAAGGAACACATATGGTAGGATTAGCCTGGCGGAAAAACTTATCACCACACTATTACATTTTTAAGGGTTACCTTATGTTGCTCTGACAAAGGTGGTCTCTCCTATGCCACTGATATGTGACACCAATTAGTATGCGCAGCTGTTTGTGATCAGTTGTTAAGCAGTAACCGGGGTATTAGACACACATGCTAAATGAAGAAGCATCTGTCTGTGAAGATGTGTATGAGCAATAATCTGTTTTTGCGAATTACATGTAGTACTAGCCATTTACATAGCAAATTCCATTAATATGGCATCAACGTGCTTGTGGTAAGAAAGCCCGCTGGGACAACAGTCCAGAGTATGGGACATTTTACAGAAAAGTCTTAGAATGCGTGTGTGCATTTGGCCCAGATTAGGAATTAAGTGAGCTGGATGGGTGCAGTAAGCAACCAATGAGATCAGACATGTGGACAGGTGCTAAGGGAGGTCAGGAGAGTGCACAAAGGCAAAATATGCGTCATGTGTCCAGGCGGACCGAATAATTTTCAGAGGTTCTCGCTGTATTCTGATGGCAGAGGTGTTGAGGCTTAATCTGGTGAAAGAAGGCAAAAACGTTAAGTGCCCAGCTAGTCCGAATTTGTTGTAGATCGTTGCTGCATTCTGATGCGTGCGTGTGGGTAGCAATACCTGCAGATGTTCACCAAAGTGATGCATTTATACCACCCTTGAGGCATGGCTAGAGCTTTGTTATTGATGCCACTGTTTCATCAGGTTGTGTGACAGAGTCCTCGAGGCGCAGTAGCCGGTTTGCCATAATAGGCCTTCTAAGTGTCAACAAGCTATCTTAATGCATATTCTATGCATGATAGACCGGTTGCCCTACTGTCTTCTAGGTGCGACATCAAGGCTACGTGCTTATCTTTAGGGAATCCTCATACATATAAGCGCAGTAGATGGGCTAAAATAATGGGTATTCTAGGTGTAATGACAGAAGTAAGTGTGGAAGACAGGCTATCCTAATACTGGGTTCGAAGTAAGGGAAGGAAGTCTTAAGGCTTAGAATGTGAGTGAGCTTAGACTGAGATAAGCAGTTAGATGGGCTAGCTGTGCTACAATAAGCCTCCTAAGAGGTCAGGCATGTGGAAGGGTGCTGAGGAGGCTTTGAGTATATGCGATATCAGTGGGATTGTTTATACATCTATTTTACTGGTGGCTATATCAGTAGTTTATAGTCTGTAGATAGATGTTGTGCACTGTGTATTTAGTGGGATCTGGGTGATGTCCCTAGGTGAGGTCGCCACGATTACAGCCAGGTTCCACAAAGTGGAACATGTTCCTCATTGGGGCATTGCATTAGGTCTTATCAGGTTCGAAATTGGTCTTAGACAGGTCAGTTGTCCATGGGTGACTGATCTGAGTTGTGTGATTAGTTTCCAGTTTGCGAGGTTGGGGTCACCACGATTACGGCCGGTGCTGCCTGCTGGTGTCAGATCATGTACCTGGTTTTTTAATGGTGTTGATAGGAGGATGGAGATACCAGACTGATCTGTGTTACACTGCACCTTGTAGAGGGAGAGGTTTGGATACATATACGGCTGTGCCTGTATGAATGATGCTGTGGAGATGGAGTTGAGGGAGGCACATTTCGGATTGTTGTATGAAATAGCCAGGTTTTGAAGTTCTTTCTGAAAGCAAGGTAGTTTTTGTTGCAGTGGCTGTGCAGTGTAAGGGAGTTCCAGATGTAGGGGGGTTGGATGGAGAATGCAAATCCTCCCATTCTGGTGAAGTTTTGAGGAGGATTAAGGGAAGGAGTGCTGAACCTGATATGAGGTTTCTGGTGGGTTGGTAGCGGGTGATCTTTTCCTGGATGAACTCTGTGACCTATGTTAAGCATTGTCCTCTCTATCAACTAGCTCACTCACAGTTAACAATCTTCAAGTTCATTGGAACACAATATGCTAATAACATAATGAATGCAATGTGACTAACTTAACCCTTTATATACACAAACCTTTTTCTCTTGTAACATCACACCTTGTAATACCATAGTCTTTTGGCTTACTTTCACCAAACGTATAGACGTGTGGGTGTTTTGCTTACTGCAAATAAATATACAGTTTTAAAACATTACGAAGACAGAATACTTATTTACCTTGAAAAATCACTGTCTGACTTACAAAAATTACATGTCTCACTCTGAGAAAACGCCAAAAAACGAATTATCTGGCCGATTCATGGAATGAATGTGCGCTGAAATTTTCAGCGCAAGCGTGCGAAAGCGTGCAAATCACAGTGCCAGTGCGAAAATGGCAGCGAAACCCACGCACAGCGATTCATGGAAGTCCGTGCGTGTGGAAATCCATGGATGTGCGCTGAAATCCTGTTCGGCGCACGCTGGCGCACACGCCTTCAAACAGCGTGCATTAAGCGCACAGCGAAAGCGCACATAGCGCGGTGCACACAACAAAAGCAGGCGTAACACGGGGCGTGACACGCGGAATGGGGAACAACGCGTGAAAATGTGGGCATCACGGGGGAAGTACAGGAGGCAAGTGCGCGGAACGCCCACACGCTCCCCTACAACACGTATTCATGGAATCGAATAGGGCAAACCAGCGCACAGGCAAAGACACGCACAGGACTAAACACGTCCCCCACACGAAGGCAGGCGGTAGCGTCCCTGCGCATGAAAAAATGTGCGCTAACAAAAAGCACGTACATACAGCTATGATGAATGTCCCATACTGTGTCCCTCTAGGACAAATGCTGTGCAAAGGGGTACGCGACAAACACGGACACCCGCTGTGTGAAAAATAGCGTGTGCGTGTATTTCGGGGGTGCGCAGGAAGTTTCACAAGCGATAGGCCTTGGGCGCGCGGGGTACTTGTATAACTGGGGTTAGCGTGAAGTCTCACACGCGATTGGATCCGGGTACATGTATTTCTGGGGTTCGCGTGAAGTTTCACATGCGATTGGCCCTGTGCGAGTGGGGAACATGTATTTCTGGGGTTCGCATGAAGTTTCACACGTCATATTCCTTGGGCGAGCGGGGTACTTGTATAACTGGGGTTCGCTTGAAGTCTCACGCACGATTGGATCAGAGTACGTGTATTTCTGGGGTGCAGGGAAGTTTCACACGCGAAAGTGCCTGTGCGAGTGGGGTACGTGTATTTCTGGGGTACGTGTGGAGTTTCACACGCGATAGGCCCTGTGCGAGTGGGGTACGTGTATAACTGGGGTTCGCGTGGAGTTTCATACGCGATTGGCCCTGTGCGAGTGGGGTACGTGTATTCCTGGGGTACGCGGGAAGTCTCACATGCGATTTCAGCAGGGTATGTGTATTTCGGGGGTGCCAGGGAGTCCTACACGTGAATTGGCAGTGTGGGTCCTCCCAGGTGTTCCCTCTACACCCTCCACAGCCCCTGCAGGCAGCCCACACCCCAGGGGACAACCCTGCACCCCTGGTCATGTCCCGCAGGCAGCCCATCCACCATGGCATGCCCCCCAGCCAAGCCACATGTCACCTTCCACTACTGATCACCAACGCATGACCCACTGCACCCCCACCCCCAGCAGTGCAGGGCACCTGCCAGCAGGCCCCCACTCATGTCCCACTCATGTCCCGCAGCACCCCCAAACCCCAGCAGTGCAGGGCACCTGCCAGCAGGCCCCCACACATGTAACCCCAGCACCCCCACCCCGCAGCAGTCAGGGGCACCTGCCAGCAGGCCCCCACACATGTCCCCCAGCACCCCCACCCCCCAGCAGTGCAGGGCACCTGCCAGCAGGCCCCCACACATGTCCCCCAGGACCCCCACCCCCGAGCAGTCAGGGGCACCTGCCAGCAGGCCCCACTCATGTCCCCCTGCACCCCCACACCCCAGCAGTCAGGGGCACCTGCCAGTAGGCCCCCACACATGTCCCCCTGCACCCCCACCCCCCAGCAGTCAAGGGCACCTGCCAGCAGGCCCCCACTCATGTCCCACACGTCCCCCTGCACCCCCACCCCCCAGCAGTCAGGGGCACCTGCCAGCAGGCCCCCACACATGTCCCCCTGCACCCCCACCCCCCCGCAGTCAGGGGCACCTGCCAGCGGGCCCCGACTCATGTCCGACTCATGTCCCCCAGCACCCCCACCCCCCAGCAGTCAGGGGCACCTGCCAGCAGGCCCCCACACACATCCCCCAGCACCCCCACCCCCCAGCAGTGCAGGGTACCTGCCAGCAGGCCCCCACTCATGTCCCACTCATGTCCCGCAGCACCCCCACCCCCCAGCAGTGCAGGGTACCTGCCAGCAGGCTCCCACACATGTCCCCCAGCACCCCCAAACCCCAGCAGTGCAGGGCACCTGCCAGCAGGCCCCCACACATGTTCCCCAGCACACCCACCCCGCAGCAGTCAGGGGCACCTGCCAGCAGGCCCCCACACATGTCCCCCAGCACCCCCACCCCCCAGCAGTGCAGGGCACCTGCCAGCAGGCCCCCACACATGTCCCACAGCACCCCCACCCCCGAGCAGTCAGGGGCACCTGCCAGCAGGCCCCCACTCATGTCCCCCTGCACCCCCACCCCCCAGCAGTCAGGGGCACCTGCCAGTAGGCCCCCACACATGTCCCCCTGCACCCCCACCCCCCAGCAGTCAGGGGCACCTGCCAGCAGGCCCCCACTCATGTCCCACACGTCCCCCTGCACCCCCACCCCCCAGCAGTCAGGGGCACCTGCCAGCAGGCCCCCACACATGTCCCCCTGCACCCCCACCCCCCAGCAGTCAGGGGCACCTGCCATCAGGCCCCCACTCATGTCCCCCTGCACCTCCACCCCCCAGCAGTCAGGGGCACCTGCCAGTAGGCCCCCACACATGTCCCCCTGCACCCCCACCCCCCAGCAGCCAGGGGCACCTGCCAGCAGGCCCCCACTCATGTCCCACACGTCCCCCTGCACCCCCACCCCCCAGCAGTCAGGGGCACCTGTCAGCAGGCCCCCACACATGTCCCCCTGCACCCCCACACCCCAGCAGTCAGGGGCACCTGCCAGCGGGCCCCCACCCATGTCCCACTCATGTCCCCCAGCACCCCCACCCCCCAGCAGTCAGGGGCACCTGCCAGCAGGCCCCCACACACATCCCCCTGCACCCCCACACCCCAGCAGTCAGGGACACCTGCCAGCAGGCCCCCACTCATGTCCCACACATGTCCCCCTGCACCACCAACCCCAGCAGTCAGGGGCACCTGCCAGCAGGCCCCCACACATGTCCCCCTGCCCCACCACCCCCCAGCAGTGCAGGGCACCTGCCAGCAGGCCCCCACTCATGTCCTACTCATGTCCCCCAGCCCCCTCCCACCCCCCAGCAGTGCAGGGCACCTGCCAGCAGGCCCCCACACATGTCCCCCAGCACCCCCACCACCCAGCAGTGCAGGGCAACTGCCAGCAGGCCCCCGCTCTTGTCCCACACATGTCCCCCAGCACCCCCACACCCCAGCATTGACAGGCACCTGCCAGCAGGCCCCCACTCATGTCCCACTCATGTCCCCCAGCACCCCCACACCCCAGCAGTGCAGGGCACCTGCCAGCAGGCCCCCACTCATGTCCCACTCATGTCCACCAGCACCCCCGCCATCCAGCAGTCAGGGGCACCTGCCAGCAGGCCCCGACACATGTCCCCCAGCCAACAAATCATCACAATCCAGATCCCTGGCTCTTATGGCCACCCAAATCCCACCCCACGCCACCCCAGTCCAAACACCCAACCAAGCTTTACATCCACTCCAAATTGAAATCCCCATTACATGATAGATCACAAATAAGCAGTATGCGCATGAGTACAAGTCTGTCAGACCCACACAATGGCAACACATGACTGAGAAAACCCAAATAGTGACATGCATGAAACCAATGAGAGAAGACCACACATTGAAGTAAGAAACACAAATGTATTCAAGTGAAAATGAAGGGAATTAAATCAAAACACACAATAATGCCAATAATAATCAAAATACAGCATGTCCCAAAAAATTATCAATAAATAAAATGAGAATCCAAATTAATCCAAACGAAAATGTGTCCAAAGTGACCGTCAAACAAAGCAAATCCAAAGGGAAAGAAAAGCGTAATATCCATTGCTCCATGGTGAAAAAAAAAAAAGATTAAGGAGAAAAATCCACTGTAAAACTATGTACAAATAGCAAATCCAGGGTCCATGAGCCCAACGACATAAATGAAACCTACAATGAAACCCACCTAATTACTAACTATATACAAAAATGTGGGGCATAGTCCATGCGCCCCAAATGAAAGAAAAAAGAAATGAAACTTAACACTAATGAACTATATACAATGGCGGCGGGCAAGTCCAATGGCTCACTTGTTGATGTCATGAGCCAGGGCATCATCAAACTCCTGTTCAATTTCTTGGAGGTGGGCCTGTTCTCTGGCCCCGAGGTCTCGCAGGGATAACCCCATGTCCACCTCCAACTCCCTGCGAATTCCCTCGAGGCACTCAGCCCGCCTCAGCGCCTTGCGCATGGAGTTCTCCGCCCTGACCATTTTGAGCCATGCCTCCTCCACCCGCCGCCGCTCCGCAAATATCTGCTGGCCCAACCGCTGCCACACGGAAGACACTCCCATTCCAGGGTCCTCCTGCCCTCCGGCCGATACCTGCCCCTCTGATGTAGATGGCCCCGAGCCATGATGCCTCCCACGTTGAGCCTGCCGCTACCTCCGATGCAACTGCCTCTGCCAGCACGACGGCATCCAGGCTGATGGAATCCACTGATGCCGTCATTCACGTGCCCTGCCTGATGATGCCGGCGCATCCTCCATCTGCTGGGGTCCAGTTGCTGGGGTGTCCACCCCTGCTGGACCTCCGACTACCGACTGTGGCAGGGATGGGATCCCCACCGAGCTGGCTGCGTTGGTCAGGGCAGGTCCACAAGGGGCCCTGTTGGCATCTGGGCCGAAAGACGGCATGGAGAACGACTGGCGCATAGTCTCCACAGAGGCGAAGCACGCACGTCATCACGAATGTCACGCATGCGCAACGCGACTCCAATCAGGACCTTCTCCATACGGCCAGGGGTCCCCTCGTCCGCAGGTAGAGGAGTGTCAGATGACATGGACATCCCCCCTACCTGTGGACGGGCCTGGGATGGGGCATCCCTGCTGGTGCATGGTGGTGCAGTCAGAGTGTCAGGGACAGTGACATGCACAGGCCCCTCCACGGCGACCTGTGCTGCCTCCTGCCCCTGCCCCTGGACTGCACCACTTGCACCAGTTGTACCACCCCCACCAGGCCCCATGTGCGGCTCAGTAGCGGCCTCCTCCTCCTCTGTGGAAACCACCAACCTGGATGGCTCCACACCATCTTCTGCCGTTGCAAGCCCCTATGGGGGCTCACCCACCCCTTCCGCTGCAGCTGTAGTGGCAGACGCAGCACCAGTCCCCTCACTCCCGGACAATGGTCATTTCTGGGAGGGTGACTGGGCCTTGCATCGCCGGCCGGTGGGGGCATCCCCGCCGCTTTGCTCCACAGCGCCGTCTCCACCCTCTTCATCACTTGCCGCTGTGTAGAGGGAGACATAGAACACAAGCATCAGGGTACTGTACAATGGTCCCCTAGACAGGAAGCAATAGCAGATGAGTGGCACTGTCAAACATCACTTCCATCATGTCCCTCCACAACACATGGGTCAGTGCAGGCAAAACACATGCAGTAACAGGCATGGCGCATGCTATGAACATTAGCATACATGTCCAAGGGACTCTTGAAACATACAATGCTGGTTTGAAACTCACATGCATCATGGGTCATGCCTATCACATGCCCACACTTCACCGTAGTTTCATCCATCTGGCCTCGTACACCCCAGACACAGTGGATACAAGGATGAGTAGGCTGCATCAGTGAATCTGAACATTGTCACAGACATGTGTCATGCATCCATGGCATTTACTAGTCACAGACACTCAAGTCAGACACACAGACATGGACACCAGACATGTCCATGACAGCAGCACCCATCTCTCACACCCCATCCATGTCCAATAACAGAGACAGGCATGCATTAATGTGTGCATTCCGCATGCTGCTCCGCATGTTGCATTGTAACACATGCACCAACCATCTGGTTCACACATTACTGGTCTCACATGCATGACCATGATGTCCCTGCACACACACATACGTACATGGCCTATGTAACACATACAGGCAAGTATCATAAAACAACCAGCACCCTGCAACATGCCCTGTCTCACACAGCAATGCTTGGCCACTTACCGCTCAACTCCAGATGGGTCTGCCTCTGGAGGATCTGGCCGTGGAGCGCTGGGCCCAGGACCCTCATCTGGATGGTACTCATGCTGCCCCGGCCCCCCTGAATGAGGCGCCAGGCATTTATGAGGGTCCTGGACCTGAAGTCCTCCCAGCGCTTTTTGACTTGCTTGATGTTGCGGGTTGCCACCCCCTCCGCGTGGATGGCAACCACAAAGTCGTCCCAGATCCTATCCCATCCTTCCATGTTGCCGTGTGATGTTCCGAAGAGGGCATCATAATGCCCCAGGACATGCTCCACCAGGACACCAACTTCTGATTGAAGCTGGTGGCCCTCTGCCCCTCTGGCTGGGGGTCGCCAGTGGTCTCAGATGGTGTTTGCCATGACATGGCGACCCCTGAGGCAGGCGTGGGTGGGCAACTGTGTCCTGGGGCTGGGCTGTGGAGCGATGGTATCCCAGTCGGACTCTTCTGTTCCAGCAGGGGTGGACACAGCAACTGGACCCCTGCAGATGGCTGATGTGCAGGCAGCAAATAGCAGGGCACGTGGGCAGCAGGCAGTCAGGCAGCAGCAGATGGCAGGTGGGAGCGTGCTCGGGGCTCTTGGGGGCAGGAAAATGGCCTTCAGGGCAGAAGCGTGGTCTTACGTGTGTTTTCGCGTGGCCTTCCGTGTCCTGGTGGAGCAAGTCCTGGGGCAGTATGATGCCCTCTTCGGAAGTTCGCGCGCCGACAAGGAAGGACGGACCAGGATTTGGATGGACATCGTGACTGCCATCAACACGGAGGGGGTGGCAGTCCGCAAATTCAAACATGTAAGAAGCGCTGGGGGGACTTCAGGTCCAGGACCCTCAACAAAGCCCGGAGCCTCTTGAAGGCAGCGGATGCTAAGGGGCACCGGGGCCACCTCTCGGAACATCAAATGAGAGTCCTGGAACGCATATCCCCAGCGCTCCACGTCCAGGTCCTTGAGAGGCAGACCCACCTGGAGTCGAGCGGTAAGTGTACATGCATACTGATTGTAAGCTGTGCGTGTGGTGGTGTGCCAGTAGTGTGCAGGTTGCACATGTGGTTGTGTAGGACCATGTATGGATGTGTATGTACAGGGCCGTAAGGCTAACACATGCGAGTCCTCTCATGTGTAAGACACATGGATGGTGCATGTGTGTGTAAGCTTGTAATGCCATGTCTGAAGTTTGACACTGCCACTCATGTGCAACTGGCATGTGTGTATCAGTCCATTGTACAGTGTCTTGATGCCTGTCTCCTATCTCTCCCTGTCTGCAGCGTCAACTGATGAAGAGGGCGGAGAGGGTGCTGTGGAGCACAGCGGCGGGGATCACACCACCAGCCGGAGACGCAAGGCCCGGCTCCCCTCGCAGGTTGTGATCTCGTCAGGGAGTGAGGAGTCTGGTGCTGCATCCCAGGCCGCAGCTGCCAAGGGTAGGTCCAAGAGGCGGAGGTCGGAGTTGGACTCCTCGGCAGCAGAAGGGGCAGCTGAGACCCCACAGGGTCTGACGAAGGAAGATGGCACGGAGTCATCCAGATTGGTGGGGGGGTTGGTGGAGGAAGAGGCTGCGCAAGGGACAGAGATGGGGTCTGGAGGTGGGGATTCCACTGGTGCCAGTGGTGCAGTGCAAGGGCAGGGACAGGAGGCAGCACAGGCCGCCTGTCTCTGATCCTGTGACTGCATCATCCCGCACCAGCAGGGATGCCTACTTCCAGACCCGTTTTCAGGGAGGGGATCCGCTTACAACAACTGTCCTTCGTCTCCCTGCGGACGTGGCTATCCAGGACCGTATTGAGCCTGTCCTGTGTGGGGTGGCGTTGTGTCAACGGGACATGCAAGGTGACCTGCAGTCTTTTCATGGGGAGACTGCACGTCATCTCAAATGGCTCATTGACCATGTCAGCCTACTGGGACAGGTCACCCAGGCCGGATTCCTCCATTTGCTGAACTTTGCTTCGACCCCCTCCTCACCTGAACCCCCTATGCACCAGTCGTCCTCCGTGCCATCTTCTGACCCATGTATCACCTAGGTACCCTGTGGAGCTGCCTCTGACCGTGCAGCCAGGCTGGTGGAGGACACATCCCTGCCACAGTTGGGAGTCGGACGTCCAGCAGGGGTGGCCACCTCAACAACTGCACCCCAGCCGGAGGAGGATGTGCAGGCAGCAAGAGCCAGGGCACAGGCACAGCAGCAGCAGCAACAAGGTGGGAGCCATGATGGCTCGGGGCCTTCGACATCGGAAGGGCAGGCATCGGCCGGAGGGCAGGAGGACCCAGGACGGGAAGTGTCTTCCGTGTGGCAGCGGTTAGGCCATGCTATAGATGCGGAGTGGAAGCGGGCGGAAGAGGCACGGCTCTCGATGGTCAGGGCGGAGAACTCCATGCAAAGGGCTCTGAGGCGGGCCGAGTGCCTAGAGGCAATTCGCAGTGACCTGGAGGTCCGGATGTCATCGTCCCTGTGAACCCTCAGGGCCTTGGAAGAGGACCGCCTCCGGGACATCGAGCAGGAGTTCGATGATTCCCTGGCCCGGGAAATCAGGAAGTGAGCCGTCGGACTAGCCCGCTACTATTGTACATAGTTAATTAGTGTTAGGGGTGCAGGGGTACATGTGTGGGACATGAGTGGGGTGCCCCTGACTGCTGGGGGTTGGGGGTGCTGGGGGACATGTGTGGGGGCCTGCTGGCAGGTGCCCCTGACTGCTGGGGGGTGGGGGTGCAGGGGGACATGTGTGGAACATGAGTGGGGGCCTGCTGGCAGGTGCCCCTGACTGCTGGGGGGTGGGGGTGCAGGGGGACATGAGTGGGGGCCTGCTGGCAGGTGCCCCTGACTGCTGGGGGGTGGGGGGCAGGGGGACATGAGTGGGGGCCTGCTGGCAGGTGCCCCTGACTGCTGGGGGGTGGGGGGGCAGGGGGACATGAGTGGGGTCCTGCTGGCAGGTGCCCCTGACTGCTGGGGGGTGGAGGTGCAGGGGGACATGTGTGGGGGCCTGCTGGCAGGTGCCCCTGACTGCTGGGGGGTGGGGGTGCAGGGGGACATGTGTGGGACATGAGTGGGGGCCTGCTGGCAGGTGCCTGTTAGGGAGAATTCTCTGTTTAGGCTGAATTTCCTAACCTAGTGAGTCCCCCAGCAGCTTTGCTGGATTTCGGGAGTTTGTTTTTTCCATCCGGCCAAGACTGAGACTCTCTTGGACATGTATGTGTGTAATTTCCTTCGAATGTCAATGTGTTCTATGGGCTATGGGGTCTTTTATTCCATAGGGTCTCATATGTTTTTCTATGTGTGTTACACCGCACCATACGTGCCGTAACACGGGGGCGTCCTAGCGGATCCCCCACCATAGACTCCATACCCGGGGACTGACTACCGTTTCCCCGGGCATGTAATGTCACCATTGGCTTTACTAGACCTAAATTTACTAACAGAACCAGTACAAACCATCTTATTGTGGACGTACTAATAGGAGTAGTTCGATTACTCCTGGATCTGTTACTCGAGGTGGCACTGTCCCGTCCCCCCTCGTCGAGTTTTGACCCTCCAAAGTGGTGCCATTCTGGCTGGGTTACCACAGGGGTGTGGGAGGGGGTTTAGGCACCCTGGACTGAGTTGCCTTGCCAACTCCGGTTGCACTCTGGAGTGATTGGCCCAAGTGGTGAGCCTTCCCGCTCACCACTTAGCATGTGTTGATTGACAGCTAGGCTGAATGAATGGGGGTTTTCTGCATAAAAGCAGGGCTTTTGGGACTGGATCTTCAGAAGTCGCCACAGGACTTCCTGACGACAGAGGAGATCTCCCTGCCGGAGAGTCTCTTCCCCTGACTGGTGGAAACAACCAGTCCCCTTTGCTTTTTATTCGCCTCAGGACGCAGTGGTCGAATTGCCCGTGCAGAGCACCTCGGCAACCGGATAGCCACTACCCCTGTACCGCGACCAAAAGGTGGTGCCTTGTGACGGAGCACTCCGCAGCTGGTCTCTTCCCTGGTGGTGCACCGGACTTCACTTTCTTCGACGACGAGAACCTCTCTACTCTTGGCAAAGACCTGACGTGCATCCACCACCAGGAACAACTGCCCCCGCCGGAGCTGCCCTCCACAACAAGGTACCGTGTCCACCTGGCTTCCCTTTCGATCAGTTCGAGTGAGGTGTCTTAATCCTCTCCGTTCCGTTGGGTCGCCTCCAAGCTTTTCTCATTCGTTGTTCTGAACTGGTTCAACCTGCCGATAACAATTTGCTACAAAGACTTGAATGCATCTCCACTAGAGACTTTTTGGGACATCGCGCCTTGCCTCTCTCCGAGTGGGCCTGGCCTCTGAACTTTACGATCTATTGTAGTTCTTGCCTTCCTGCATTGCATTTGATCCGCGTAGGATTGAACTGTGTTGATTTCATAACCTGCCTATCTTTTTCTCTCCCGTCCTAACAAATATTATAGTGTCATCTAGGTTGAGGAATACACCTCTGTCTGAAAATAAGTGGTACCGGTAGAACCTAGACTTGTCGAATTATTGCTAGGGGGATTGATCTTTTCTGCTTCATAGAGTAATTGTGTTTGATCTGTTTGCCGTGACTTGCCATAGTGTTTTTCATAGATGTTTTGTTATAAATAAATGCCTTAATATCTTTACACTAAGCCTCGTTGCGTGTTTACTTGTCTTGCTGTGAAGAATTGCCCTATCTTGTACACTCCACATACTGCTCAACTCTTCTTGAGGGAAGTCTGACTGCTCAGCCACAGCTACCAAGTGAATCTGTGTGGTACAGACTGCTACCAAGTGGGTTCACCGCCCAACACCTGTAGTCCTAAATCTTTTGCAGTGGTCCCAGAGGGAACTGCACAGGTTTCCGCCTAACACTCGTGTACAGCGGTGGGATTTGTATCGAGTATAGTTTAGAGTGCTTTTCGACACTGTAGGATAACTAACCACAAAACTTTGCACAAAAAGCAACTTTCAAAAAACATATCTACGATGGAAACTTACAGTCAAGAGTCTTTGTCAGGTGAAAATACTGAGAGTCTGCAAGCTCTCTGTAGGCAAGAGAATCTTCCTGTAAGAGGCAAGAAGTTAGAACTAATCGAGAGATTGCTGGCAAACCAAAGTCTGGGTACTGGTTCAGAGGAACCAATCTCTCCAGCAACTGTAGATAACAGTGATGGTGTTGATCTGAATCATAATTCTGATGATAGCCATGAAGAGGCTGACGAGGAAGGAGAGGCTAACAAAATTGTCTCCCCTGCTCCTCTACCTGCCTTACCAGCTGTGCCTACGGGGCCCATACCAGGTCCCACAAGTAACCCTGCTTATTTTGAACTTGAAAAAATGAAGCTCGAACTAGAATACAAACAGTTCTTGGCTCAATCCGAAGGAAACCAAGAGCTCGAGTTCAGACGGATGAATGCCCAGGCTGAGCAGAAGCAAGCTGAGTTGAGACTCAGGGAAATAGAACATAATCACGAGTTAGAGATGAAAAAGTTGTCTATGGAAAATGCTTCTCTCTCCTCTGGTTCCTCTAGGAGCTCCAGTCCCAAAATACCCCGGATGCCGAAGGAATTAGTGGGTATGTATGAACCGAGATTGAATGTGTTGGATTGGTTGAAACTGTTTGAATACAATCATGGGCTCCAGGACATCACCGGGAATGCTTTACTTCCCTGGTTGTTATCTAGGCTCCCTCCTGTTGCGACTGATGTGGTAATGGAGTTGGGGGAGGCGGATAAGACGGATTACGAAAGTGTGAAACTAGCATTAATAGCTAGATTCGGGAAGACCCCTTCCCAGTATCTTAAGAGGTTTAGAACCCTCAAAAAGCATGATGGTACCCCTTGGGCTACCTGGGTGAGTGAAGGGTTGAAAAACTTAGAGGGATGGATTAAGGGTTACAAAGTGAGCACTTATGAGGGTATGCAAAATCTTTTTATGTTGGGGTCTATTTATGATGCCTGTTCTCCTGAGCTCAGACAGCACTTGGCTGATTCGAAGGAATTGGATTCCAGGGAGCCAGCTAAGGCTGCTGACTTATGGGTTGCCAACAGGGCTACTCATAAGGATTCTGGGGCAACTCAGAAAAAGGATGAGGGAAAACAGCCTAAAAAAGACTCAAAAGAGAATTCTAATAACTCACATTCCAAAGAGGGCCCCAAACAAAACCAGAAGGGTAAGCCACAAGGAAAACCACAGCAGAATAGTGTGACTTCTGGTGCCAAACCGGAAGGAGGTCAGAACAAGCCACCATTCCAGAAAGCATTCGGTAAATGCTTTGTTTGTGGCTCGACTGACCACGTGAAAGGAGATCCCAGATGCTAGGGTAAACCTTCAGGGGTCCAGCTTGTCTCCTTAGCCTTCGCTCCAGAGGAGGAAGTCCCAATGGCAAGTGGAAACTTTCTACTGCTAGCTGACGAACCCATTGGAGTCTCAGCCAGTGTTTCTTTAGTATCTCTGGGGTTGTGGGAACAACAGAATTTAGATGTCTATAATTCTATCCCCGATAATACTAAAGAGTATTATAAGGACAGTGTCCAGGTGAATGGTCAGGAGACTCCTGCCATTAGGGACACTGGGGCCAGCATAACTGTGGTGGATAAATCGTTTTTTCAGGCCGAGGATGTTGCTAAGGCACCCAAAACGCCTCACCAAGTTAGCTGGAGGGCCTGTGCAGATGCTTCCCCAATTACCAGTTCTCATCCAGTGTAACGACATGACCGTGAAGATACCTGTCAGCATACAGAGTGAGGTACCAGGATGCGTACTGTTGGGTAACGATTTGAAAACTCTCTGAGTTGTATCGCATACTCCCAGACCTCCTAGTAAACGGTTACAGGAGCTAACCAGACCTGCAAGAGAGAGGACCATGCGCGGTACTCTCGGGGAGATGATGAAGAAATAAATCACTCCTGCTCCACTGGAATTGTCGGCCACTGTCTCCAAGACATCAGAAGCAAAAGGGAAACCTAAGGCTTCTATCCCGAAACCAGCAGCCAGCATTCCAGTGCAGTCAACACGGACTTCCCCGCGGTTGTCCGAAGTTACACCCGTAACTCCACCTCCAGCCGAGGCTGAGAGGGAGGTACAACCCTGTGTGGTAGAATTAGACTCTGAGGAAGAGCTAATGGAAGGCCAGGAACTCATTGGAGATCTGGATCCTGTTGACCATCCTGAGAGGCAGTCTTTACTGGCAGAAGGTGGACCCAGCAGGGCAGACTTCATTAAGGGACAGAGAGAATGTCCAACTCTGGAAGGTCTTCGCCACCAGGCAGAAGCTCAGGCTGAAGGGCAAGAGCCTGGGAAATACAGGTTGCACTGGGAAGATGGCCTCTTCTACAGTGAACTGACCGAGTCTGCACCTGGAGACTATAAACGACTTGTAGTACCCCAAGAGAACAGACCACAGTTCTTGCAGTTAGCCCACGAGATTCCTTTGGCTGGTCACTTGAGTTTCAAGAAGACTAAGGAAAGGCTCTCTCTCTACTTCTATTGGCCAAAGATGGAGGCCGAAGTAGAAAAACACTGCAGGAGCTGCCACACCTGCCAGATCTCTGGTAAGGTTGGCTCCAAGAATGTGGCACCTTTAGTGCCTCTCCCAGTTGTGGGAGTCCCATTTGAGAGAGTAGGGATTGACATTGTTGGTCCCTTTGATCCTCCAACCTCCTCAGGCAACAGGTTTATCCTTGTTGTAGTAGACCATGCTACTAGGTATCCTGAGGCAATTCCTATGAGGACTGTTACCTCTGTGGCTGTGGCTAAGGCCCTCCTTGCTATTTTTACCAGGCTCGGGTTTCCTAAGGAAGTAATCTCTGACAGGGGGTCAAACTTTATGTCCCACTACATGAAATCCATGTGGAAAACCTGTGGAGTTACTTACAAGTTCTCAACCGCTTACCCGCCACAAACCAATGGGTTGGTAGAACGGTTCAACCGAACCATGAAGAGCATGATAGGTGCTTTAGAGGAACCCCTTAAGCGTAAGTGGGACCTTCTACTGCCATGCCTTCTCTTTGCTTATAGAGAAGTCCCTCAGGAGGGAGTAGGTTACTCTCCCTTCGAACTACTCTATGGTCATCCCGTCAGAGGTCCATTGGCCCTGATTAAGGAGGGGTTGGAGAGTGCTCCTTCCCCCAAGCCAGTCAGAGTGACTGACTACGTGATAGGTCTCCGGAGGAGAATGTCACACATGATGACGGAAGCAAGCGATAACTTGAAAGCTGGACAAGCATTGGTCAAGCACTGGCACGATCAAAAGGCTAACATGGTTGAGTTCGCTCAAGACCAGCTCGTTCTCGTTATGATCCCAACAAGGCAGAGGGCCTTGCAAGATAAGTGGATGGGACCCTTCCGAGTAGTGGGTAAACTCGGAGAGGTTAACTATCTGGTGGACTTGGGCAATCCCAAGGAGGCTCCGACAGTCTTCCACACCAACCGACATACAGGGTAATTCATAGAATTTCGCAGAAAAGTGTCGCAAGCGGCTGGCGCAGAGTGTCCGCGTGCGATTGTCTGCGCCAGGCACGTGCGCTAAAACCGATTTCCGCGCACAGCGTATTCATGGATTTTAGGCTCCCAAACCAGCCGTGGTGCAGAGTATCGCAGCGACCCTGCAGCAGCGCCAGTAACGCCCCCAAGAACGCCCTCGCGCAAGGAAAAGCCATCAAAATCGCTAAATCATCGCAAAGGGCTGCGCTAACCCTGGACCAGTTTACAGGGCTGCCAAACAAGGAACGCAAAGCGGGTAACGTGCATATCAGGGGTACGCGTGAAGTTATACACGCGATTAGCCAGGGTGCCAGGGTACGTGTATTTCAGGGGTGCGCGGGAAGTTCAACACGCGATAGTCCAGGGAACGTGTATTACAGGGGTACGCGGGAAGTTCAACACGTGATTGTCCAGGGAACGTGTATTACAGGGGTACGCGGGAAGTTCAACACGCGATTGTCCAGGGAACGTGTATTACAGGGGTACGCGGGAAGTCTTACATGCGATTAGCCAGGGCACGTGTAATACAGGGGTACGCGGGAATTATCACACGCGATTTGGCAGGGTACGTGAATTACAGGGTTGCGTGGGAATTATCACACGCCATTTTGCTGGGTACGTGTATTACAGGGGTGCGTGGGAATTATCACACGCGATTAGGCTGGGTGGGTCCTCACAGGTGTTCCCTGTACACCCTCCACGGCCCCTGCAGGCAGCCCACAAAACAGGGGACTACCCTGCACATCTGCTCATGTCCCCCTGCACCCCCACCCCCCAGCCACCAGGGGCACCCTCCACCAGGCCCCCACTCATGTCTCCCACCACCCCCACCCCCCAGCAGTGCAGGGGCAGCCTCCACCAGGCACCCACTCATGTCCCCTATCACCCCCACCCCCCCAGTCACCAGTGGCACCCTCCACCAGGCCCCCACTCATGTCTCCCACCACCCCCACCCCCCAGTCACTAGGGGCAGCCTCCACCAGGCACCCACTCATGTCCCCTATCACCCCCACCCCCCCGCCACCAGGGGCACCCTCCACCAGGCCCCCACTCATGTCTCCCACCACCCCCACCCCCCCAGTCACCAGGGGCAGCCTCCACCAGGCACCCACTCATGTCCCCTATCACCCCCACCCCCCCAGTCACCAGGGGCACCCTCCACCAGGCCCCCACTCATGTTTCCCACCACCCCCACCCCCCCAGTCACCAGGGGCAGCCTCCACCAGGCACCCACTCATGTCCCCTATCACCCCCACCCCCCCAGTCACCAGGGGCACCCTCCACCAGGCCCCCACTCATGTCTCCCACCACCCCCACCCCCCAGCAGTGCAGGGGCAGCCTCCACCAGGCACCCACCCATGTCACCCACCACCCCCACCCCCCAGCAGTGCAGGGGCAGCAGGCAGTCAGGCAGCAGCAGGTGGGAGCGTGCTCGGGCTCTGGGGGGCAGTAGTTCGGCCTTCCGGGCAGGAGCGTGGTATTCCGTGTGCGTACGCGTGGCCAGCTTGGTACGGAGTGATTTGGCACGTGAAAATCCTGCACGTCAGCGTGAAAACTGAGGAAAGGCCCTCAGCGCGTAAGCGCGTCTGTGACGTGACCCGCACAGGTGTTTCCCACACAGCACGTGATGACAGAGCACACGTGGAAAGACTGCATGTCAGAGTGTAATCACGTGTGATTGGTGGAAATGGCCCTACACGCAGAAGTGACAAAGCGTGTGATTGGTGGAAATGGCCCTACACGCAGAAGTGACAAAGCGTGTAATTGGTGGAAATGGCCCTACACGCAGAAGTGACAAAGCATGTAATTGGTGGAAATGGCCCTAGCGCGTACACGCCGCGTAAGTGACGCTGGACGTGTGGGCCTGTATAAAAGGTACGTGTAAAACACGTTTTCCTTGTACGTGCTTTTCGTGGAGAGCGAGTGGGTGAATTCTGTACTTCTTGTCGTTTCACACGCGATTTACTTCACGGCGTTTCAAGTTCGTATTCCCTGTTACCTCTGACAGCTTTTTCTCTTTTTTCTCTTTTACTGGTTTACCTGGGCCTGTTCCCTCAAACAGTGTTCCCTTCTACTGTTGTCCTGTCTCCTCAGACAGCGTACAAATCTTCTTTTGGCGGGGGTGTTGCCAACCAAACGTGCTCCTTTTACATGCTCGTTTACCAGGCAGACGGTGAGTCACGCACGTATCTAACATCTGTGCTTGCCCCGTGTGTAGCCTACCCCTTCAGAGGTCATTCTAGGCTGCGTGTGACACGCATACGTTCATTCTTGTGTTACTGGGTGCCACAGCGTAGTGCAGGTTTTTCTTTCTGCACACGTGGTCTAGGAGGGGTTGCGTGCACGTCATCTCCCTTTTTTGGGCCTCCTGTGCGTTGCGTGACCCGTCATCTTTCCCCAGGGGTTACAATCAGCCTTGCTAGAGCACTAGGGTACAATTACCATCTGGTACCCAACCCCTTTGACCCCCAATTGCCCAGGACAATAGTCTACATCCACTCCCATACGCACATTAACATCAGTGCCATGGCTGGGAGGCGAGGATTCCGTAAGGGTGGCAAAGGTGGAAGAGCCACAAGTGGTGGCCGTGGTGGATCTGGTAGGGGACGTGGTCGTAACTTGCAGGGTGAGCCTGTCCCCCCATGTGTGGAGGACCAGTCACGGGCACCCATAATCCCCCCCCCCCCTCCCCCCCTCCCGTTGAGGCTGATGTGGCTGACACCATCCATGCTCAGCCCTTGTTGGACCAGCCCATTGTGGCACCAGACCTGGCTGACTCCATGGCTGACTTCCAGGTCAGCAGGGCTACGACACGTGCGCTGGTGCACGTTGATGCCATCATGCCACGTGGATCTGGGGCAGCAAGGTCATCTGCTGCACCAAGGAGGCAGGGCGGAGAGGCTGCAGGGGCAGCTGCGGCTCCATCCGCCCCAGCCCTCACACACCCAGCCAGGACAGTGTCGGTCCTAGTCCATGCTGCTGACATTCCCCCTGACACCATCACACTAGAGCCAATGCCTGCACCAACTCCCATGCTGAGTGTGCAATCCCACACTCCTGATACAGAGTCCACCAGGGCTCCTGCCCCTAGTGTCCAGAGCGGCGCAGGACACTCAGGATCACCACCACCTTCCAAGCGGAAGAGGAAGAGTGCTCGTCCGGCACAGGCTGATGCCCCAGACACGGCTACACAGTCCGGCCCGTCCAGGAAGCCCAGCTTCACGGATGACGAACTGAATGCACTTGTCGAGTATGTGTCCGGACATGACAACGAGATGGTCATTGTTGCAGGATCCAAGACCACACCTGCACAACGCCAGGCACACTGGCAGACCGTTGCGGACATCGTAAGTGCCCTTGGAATCGTGAGGCGCACAGCCAATGATTGCTATAAGCGCTGGAATGACCTAAAGCGCAGGGCAAAGAGTAAGCTGGCCTCAAGTCATGCCGCAACTCTAGTGACTGGAGGTGGGTCTCCAGTAGTAGACATGGAACTCACTCCACATGAGTCAGTCGCTGGGACCTACGTCACGGAGGAACAGATCCAAGGCGTGGTAGATCTGGCTGATTACGAGGCATTGTCCGGTGAGTGCACATGCATGTGTGTGTCATCCATGTGCATGGTGTGTGTGTGAGGGCTTCTGTTTGTGTGCCAGGTGAGAGTGTGTGCGCCTGAGTCATATGGGTCAGCCATGTGCTTCATGCAATACTTCCTGCGCAGCTGCATTTGGCCATAGCAGTATCCCTTCTGCCAACAGTAGACATCTAGCCCAACTGCAGGCCAGTTGCCCTTGAAGTGTCACCTTGCCACAACATTGTTGCTTATTTTTCACTGTTCATTCAGTCAAATTGTTTGCATTCCCCCACTTTTACTAGCCATGTCGCTGTCCACTAGTCACATGTCTGACATGGCAATGGTGAAGTGGAGTGACTTTGTTACCTGGATATCATTTGTACACACATGTCCCTGTGCAATTGGACCATTTCATACTGGCAGCTCCAGGTGAAAAATCTGACCTGTTAGAATTAGAAAAGCAATTACATGCGGGAACTGGACTGAATGAATAGGTGCTGCCCTCCTCTCCATCTTCACTCAATAGCAATGGTACATGCCATCTGTGTGATGGCATGTGTGTTTCACCTGGCAATCACAGGCCAATGTGTGATGCCACTGCCAGGCAGCATGCAGAAAATGTGTTCATTTTCCATCTTGGTGTCATCAGTGTGTGCCATTTGCCTGCACTTCATACGCAGTGAGGGTGCATGCA
Organism: Ambystoma mexicanum; assembly: GCF_040938575.1. Lineage (NCBI taxonomy): Eukaryota > Metazoa > Chordata > Amphibia > Caudata > Ambystomatidae > Ambystoma > Ambystoma mexicanum. The sequence continues at coordinate 1,398,209,754 of NC_090935.1, read as the reverse complement.
TGTGAGGGTTTTAGTCATGTGGGACATGTGTCAATCAAGTACTGGTTCTCTTGCTTCTCAGCCCTCATTGTGTGCCATGGTGCTAATGCCTGTTTCCATTTCTTTGTTTTCATGTCTTTGCAGGGGAAGACGCACCTGATACTGCTGGGGTTGTGGAGATGGTGCAGACCCAGGAGGGGTCCGAGGGCCGACCAACCACCAGTGAGGGATGTGGTGTGGTGGTGGGGGAGAACCCACAAGTGCTGCAGGTCGTGCCCTCAAGGGGTGTCTCTGGCTGCACCTCCCCCGAGCTGTACTCAGGTGTTGATTCGGATGAGACCTACGTGCCGTCGCAGGTGAGTGTTCCAGGGAGGGATTCTGTTCTGTCTCACCCACCTGCACCAGGGTCAGAACCCTCCATGGGGATATCAGTGTTGGCAGTGTTGGCAGCTACGCCTTCGGTGGTTACGGATGCAGGGTCACACTCCGCGACATCTGATCCTGTTCCTGGGCCAGCAGATCAGAGGGGGAATGCAGCCTCAGGCAGGGCCGGCACAGCAAGGCGCAGTTCGCCTTGCCCCAGACAGGTGTGGTGCCCGCCGACGTGGTGGCCGTACGCCACCCGGCAATACCGCATGGGAGCAATCCATTTACGGTATGGCAACCCAACAGGCTGCATCATCCGAGATGATGGCTCAGGCCATGGATAGGGTGGCCACTTCCATTGTCCCCCCAGAAAGGCTGATGGAGCGACTAGAGCAGGCAACCGACTCCATCTGCCAGTCACACAGGAAGGACATGTTGGGGTCCAACAGGGACAGGCGGGCGGCACTGGCGACTCTGCAGGAGGCCATCTCCATTGAGTCCCAGGGCCACAGGGAAGCCCTGAGGCAGGAGCTCCTTCACCTCAGGACGACTCTTGTTGAGCTTGAGGCTTCAACACACCAAAGGACAGAACAGCAGCTGGAGCGTCTCACCCGTACGCTCTCAGCTGAGATGCAGGCAACGAGGGCGGAGGTCCGGGCATCCCGTGAGTTGTTGCATGGGGACCTCCGCACACTCATCCTCCAGAACCAGACCTACCACACCCGCATGCTTGCAGCCATGGAGGAGCAGACTAGGGCCTTGCGTGGGCTGCCTCCCATAGTGCAACCACCTCCGGATGCAGCTGCACAGGGTGACAATAGCGACAGCAGTGATACTCCCACAACAGGGTAGCCGTGTGGGCCATGAGCCCATGGAGGTGTTTTATTTTCCCAGGTGGGTTCTGGTGTGCATCCTGTCCTCGGACCTCCTGGGTGGCCTCCCCAACCCCCCCGGGCCCATTAATGGCCATTTTTGATTGTTTCTTATTTTCATTTTTATTGTTATTTCTTTTATTCCCTATTTTTTTGGGACGATTTGTTGGCTTCCGTGGTTCCTGTGGGCATACGCTGCATTGTGGCTGGGCACATGCAGGCTTGTAATGTATTTGGTTCAGATGCTTGGGTTTGAGTCACACACACCCCTCCTGCTTCCCGTTTCCATGGGCTTGCAAAGGGTGTGCCCAAGTGACAGTGAATTACACAGTGACGTTGGACTCCCATGAGCTGTGTGGGCAGTCTGTAGTCAATACTGTGTATACATTCCTAGTGCATATTGCTGTTGTGTTGTACACTGCATGTTGCATTGATGTGTAACTCATCTTCTGTGTCTACCTCCCAATTTGCAGGTCCCTTCCTCATGTCTACACAAGGACCTCTAGTCTGGAGATGGGGTCCATGTTGGCAGCAGTGCACCTACAACTCTACATGGCGCCAACACTGCACAGTTGGTAGTGGTGGGAGTGCAGGCATTTCCTGGTGGTGAGACTACTAATATGTAACATTTGTGATGTCATGTTAATGGTACTACGTGCTCAAGTATGTTGTTGGTCCGGCATTGCTGTGAGCATTTCAGGTGTTGCAGGTTTCTAATAGGGACACTGTACATAGTGAGACTAGTGTCATGTTGTGGGGATTACTTTGTTTACCTGCAATTAGCATGACATGGCACGGTGTGTCGTGTGGCGGTGCTGGGGTTGGGTTGGCTGACATGGCACTGTCCTCTTGTTGCATTTTGCAAGTGGGTAATCATTTTAGCTGCTTGAATGTGTAACTTCACAAAACTGCATTGGTGGTGTCTGTGTGGGTAGGGATGCACACATTGTGACACTTCCAGGTGAACAATCTCAGGCTGATATGGTATTCACGGTTCATTCTCCAGACATTCAGGATCAGTGTCAGGTTGAGTCATCATTGATTGTCAGATGGAATGTGCCAGGGCAGTGTGCACTCCACAGGGGTGTGATTTCTATGTGAAGTAATTAGCCACTAGCTGTGTACGGGCTGCCTCCCCCCGTGCCCTTTCCCCTCCCATGCGCAGTGGCTGTGCATGTGGTTGGGGATGTGGGGCCACCACCATGTCCACGGCCAGGCCCCGGCGTGTTGCAACGTTGTGCAGGACACATGCTGCCACTATGATCCTGCACACTACTGGGGGAGCGTATAACAGCTGCCCGCCAGAACGGTCAAGGGAGCGAAAGCGTGACTTTAGCACTCCGAATGTGCGCTCCACTATGCCCCGGGTCGTAATGTGGGCTGTGTTATATCTTACCTCGGGTGGCGTGGTGGGGTTCCGAATTGGCGTCATCATGTGGGGGCTGAGAGGGTAGGCACTGTCCCCTGTGGAGGTGGTGATTGGTATCATTGGTGGGGTTGTGACCTTGCTCAGTATCCAACATGCATGCATGTGCAGTGGCATACATACTCACCAGGCAGCCATGTATCGCCATGCCGCCCAGCTTCTAGGTCCCGGCTTAGGGTGGACATTCGGTAAATGAAGCTGTCGTGGGTGGAGCCGGGATAGTTGGCATATACTGAGGTGATGATTCCCTTGGCATTACATGCTACCTGCACGTTGATGGAATGCCAGTGCTTGCGGTTCCTATAGATGTGCTCAGATGCCCTGGGGGGACGTAGAGCCACATGGGTGCAGTCGATGGCACCTAGCACTTTGGGGAATCGTGCCACACCGTAAAAATCCAGGGCGGCAGCATGCCTTTCTGCAGGTGTTCTGGGCAGGTATATGTGCCTGCGGACTGATGGGCGTGCAGTCATGATGTTCAAGACCTGGTGTAGGCAGCGTGACTGGGTGGCCTGTGACACCCTACCCACTATGGCACTTGTCCGCTGAAATGATCCAGTGGCTAAGAAGTGCAGTACATTGAGGACCTTCTCCAGGGGGCTGAGTGCTTGGGAGCACAGGGTGGGTGATGTGAGGTCATCCTCCCACTCACTCACCAGGTCCAGTATAATGTGTGGTGGAAACCTGTACCTCCCATACACCTGGTCATCAGGCATCCCGAAAAGGCTGGTTCTGGGTGTGAATATTCTGGCCCTGACTATCCTCCTCCTCCTCCTTTGGTAGCCCACTGCCACTGCTGCTAGGAACGGTATGTTCATCCTGGCGTCTGAGCTTGTTATTGTTAAAGTGCACAAATTTATGCTTTGCGCGTGTTCTAGGCGAGCGTGTGACCCGCGCACCCCTGGAATCCAGTTCCCAGTCCAATAGAGTGTGGAAATTCACACGCACCACGGGATACAGCGTGTGACCCGCGCACCCCTGGAATCCAGTTCCCAGTCCAATAGCGTGTGGAAATTCACACGCACCACGGGATACAGCGTGTGACCCGCGCACCCCTGGAATCCAGTTCCCAGTCCAATAGCGTGTGGAAATTCACACACACCACGGGATACAGGTTCGCTGACGTACTTGCGTGTGTAAGTGCCTGCGCACCCATTAAATACACGTACATAGGCCAATCGCGTGTACGCGCACTTTTGTCCAATTACACGCGATGACACTCTGACGTGCAGTATTTCCACGTGTGCCCCGTCATCACGTGCTGAGTGGGGAACACCCGTGCGGGTCACGTCACAGACGCGCTTACGCGCTGAGGGACTCTGGTCCAATAGAATCGCGTATGCGTGCTGACGCGCTTACGCGCTAAGGGCCTTTCCTCGGATTTCACGCTGACGTGCAGGATTTTCACGTGCCAAATCACTCCGTATCAAGCTGGCCACGCGAAAACATACGGAAGACCACGCTCCTGCCCAGAAGGCCGAGTTACTGCCCCCCAGTGCCCCGAGCAGCCTCCCACGTGCCATCTGCTGCTGCCTGCCTGCCTGCCTGCCTGCTGCCACCGTGCCCTGCCATTTGGTGCCTGCACATCAGCCATCTGCAGGGGTCCAGTTGCTGTGTCCACCCCTGCTGGAACTGAAGACTTCCGACTGGGATTACATCGCTCCACAGCCCAGCCCCAGGACCCAGTTGCCCACCCACACCTGCCTCTGGGGTTGCCATGTCGGGCACTTCCACATCTGGCACCAGTGGCAACCCCAGGCCAGAGGGGCAGAGGGGCACCAGCTTCACTGCCACCGAAGTTGGTGTCCTGGTGGAGCATGTCCTGGGGCAGTATGATGCCCTCTTTGGATCGTCCCGCGCCAGCAAGGAAGGACGGCAGAGGATCTGGGCCGACTGTGTGGTTGCCATCAACGCGGAGGGGGTGGCAACCCGCGACGTCCTGAAGATCAAGAAGCGCTGGGAGGACTTGAGGTTCAGGACCCTTGTGAAGGCCCGGCGCCTCGTGGAGGGGGGCCGGGGCCGCATGAGTTCCATCCAGATGAGGGTCCTGGAATGCGTACGCCCAGCGCTCCACGCCCAGATCCTTGAGAGGGAGGCCCGTCTGGAGTTGAGCGGTAAGTGTCCAAGCATTACTGTGTGAGACAGGGCATGTTGCGGTGTGCTGGTTCTATGATACTTGCCTGTATGTGTGCCATAGGCCATGTATGCATGTATGTGTGCAGGGACATCATGGTAATGCATGTGCGACCAGTGATGTGTGACCCACATGGTTGTTGCATGTGTTCAAATGCCGCATGGGGAGCCCTATGCAGATTTTGAACATGAGAGCATGCCAGTCTCTGTACTGGACATGGGTGGGGGTGAGGGATGGGTGCTGATGCCAGGTACATATATGGTAGCCATGTCTGTGTGCCTGACCTGCGTGTCTGTGACTTGTGCATGCCATGGATGCATGACACATGTGTGTGACAATGCACAGATTCAGTGAAGCAGCCAAATTACCCTTGTATCCGCTGTGTTTGGTGTGTTTGGGTCCAGATGGATGTGACTGAGGTGAAGTGTGTGCATGTGATAGGCATGAGCCATGATGCATGTGAGTTACATATCATTGAATGTTTCAAGAGTCCATTGGACATGCATGGAAATGTCCATGGCATGCACCATGCCTGTTACTGTGTGTGTTTTGCCTGGACTGACCCATGTGTTGTGGAGGGACATGATGGAAGTGTACTTTGACAGTGGTGCTCATCTGCTATTGCTTCCTGTCTAGGGGACCATTGTACAGTGCCCTGATGCTTGTGTTCTTTGTCTCCCTCTACGCAGCGGCTAGTGAAGAAGAGGGTGGAGACGGCGCTGTGGAGCAAGGCGGCGGGGATGCCCCCACGGCTGCAGCGGAAGGGGTGGGTGAGCCCCCACAGGGGCCTGCTACGGTGGGAGACGGTGAGGAGCCATCCAGGTTGGTGGTTTGCACAGAGGAGGAGGAGGCCGCCACTGGGGCACACATGGGGCCTGGTGGGGGCATCCCTGCTGGTGCAAGTGGTGCAGTCCAGGGCCAGGGGCAGGAGGCAGCACAGGTCACCGTGGAGGGGCCTGTGCATGTCGCTGTCCCTGACCCTGTGAGTGCACCACCATGCACCAGCAGGGATGCCCCGTCCCAGGCCCGTCCGCAGGTAGAGGGGATGTCCATGTCACCTGACTCCCCTCCACCTGCGGACGTGGGAACCCCTGGCCGTGCGGAGAAGGTCCTGATTGGGGTCGCGATGCGCACGGCTGTGATTCGTGATGCCGTGCGTGCTTCCCGGGAGGAGCACGCACGTCATCACGAAGTGCACCGTGCCGACGTGGCCCAATTGGGATCGGCCATGTTCGGGGGTTTCCTGCATGTGTTGGCCAATGTGGCGGCCCTCTCCTCCTCTGTGCAGGCTATCCACCAGTCGTTCTCCTTGCCGTCTTCCAGCCCAGATGCCACCAGGGCCCCCTGTGGACCTGCCCCGACCAATGCAGCCAGCTCGGTGGGGATCCCATCCCTGCCACAGTTGGGAGTCTGAGGTCCAGCAGGGGTGGACAACACAGCAACTGGACCCCAGCATATGGAAGATGTGACAGCATCATCAGGCAGGGCACGTGCACGACGGCGTCGGTGGTTTCCATCAGCCTGGATGCCGTCGTGCTGGCAGAGGCAGTGGCGTCGGAGGCAGCAGCGGGCTCGACGTGTGAGGCATCATGGCTCGGGGCCATCAAGATCAGAGGGGCAGGCATCGGCCGGAGGGCAGGGCAACCCTGGGATGGTGGTGTCTTCCGTGTGGGAGCAGTTGGTCCAGCGGATAGGTGCGGAGCGGCAGCGTGCGGAAGAGGAGCGGCTCGCCATGGTCAGGGCGGAGTTCTCCATGCGTCGGGCGTTGAGGCGGGCTGAGTGCCTCGAGGAAGCTCGCAGGGAGTTTGAGCTGAACATGGGGTTATCCCTGCGAGACCTCGGGGCCAGGACAGAGTCCCGCCTCCAGGACATCGACATGGAGTTCGATGATGCCCTGGCCAGCAACATCAACAAGTGAGCCGCAGGACTTGCCCGCTGCCTTTGTATATAGTTATATAGTTAGTTAGTGTTAGGTTTCCTTTATTTGTTTTTATTATTTTGGACCGCTCGGACAATGGCCACTTTTTTGTATATATTTTTTTCATTAGGTAGTAGTAGGTTTCCTTTATGGTGTTGGGCTCATGGACCCTGGTACATTCCTGTATTTAGTTTTTTGAAGGAACATTTTCTTTTTTTCATTATTGTGTTCACCATGTGGAAATGGTTTTTCATTCTTTTGCTTCTACTTGATATTGCTTTGGTCAACATTTGTTTTTGTATTCCTTTTTCGTTTTTTGATTTTTACTTTGGTTCTCCAACATGGACCATTTATTTTGTTATCCACATAGTTGTATGTTTGATTTGTTTACTTATTTTTAATCTTTAATACATTTTTTATTTTTACTTCCACTTGTGTTATTTTGTCTTTGGTTTCATATATGTCATGATATGGGTTTTGACATTCACTTGCAGCCATTGTGTATGTGTGTGTGACGTACATGTGTTCATTTACATACTTGCCATTGGGGTTGTGTCATGTAATTGCATTCACTATGTGGGTGGATGCAATCCTTGCCTGGGTGTTTGTGCTGGGTATGCTGCCCATTACTGCCATGATTGTGTATCATCAGGACCTGGGGGCAGGGGGACATGGGTGGGGGCCTGGTGGAGGCTGCCCCTGGTGACTGGGGGGTGGGGGTGGTGGGAGACATGAGTGGGGGCCTGGTGGAGGGTGCCCCTGGTGACTGGGCGGGTGGGGGTGATAGGGGACATGAGTGGGGGCCTGGTGGAGGGGGCCCCTGCACTGCTGGGGGGTGGGGGTGGTGGGAGACATGAGTGGGGGCCTGGTGGAGGGTGCCCCTGGTGGCGGGGGGGTGGGGGTGATAGGGGACATGAGTGGGTGCCTGGTGGAGGCTGCCCCTGCACTGCTGGGGGGTGGGGGTGGTGGGAGACATGGGTGGGGGCCTGGTGGAGGCTGCCCCTGCACTGCTGGGGGGTGGGGGTGGTGGGAGACATGAGTGGGGGCCTGGTGGAGGGTGCCCCTGGTGGCGGGGGGGTGGGGGTGATAGGGGACATGAGTGGGTGCCTGGTGGAGGCTGCCCCTGCACTGCTGGGGGGTGGGGGTGGTGGGAGACATGAGTGGGGGCCTGGTGGAGGGTGCCCCTGGTGGCGGGGGGGTGGGGGTGGTGGGAGACATGAGTGGGGGCCTGGTGGAGGGTGCCCCTGGTGACTGGGGGGGTGGGGGTGGTGGGAGACATGAGTGGGGGCCTGGTGGAGGGTGCCCCTGGTGGCGGGGGGGTGGGGGTGATAGGGGACATGAGTGGGTGCCTGGTGGAGGCTGCCCCTGCACTGCTGGGGGGTGGGGGTGGTGGGAGACATGGGTGGGGGCCTGGTGGAGGCTGCCCCTGCACTGCTGGGGGGTGGGGGTGGTGGGAGACATGAGTGGGGGCCTGGTGGAGGGTGCCCCTGGTGACTGGGGGGGTGGGGGTGATAGGGGACATGAGTGGGGGCCTGGTGGAGGGTGCCCCTGCTCTGCTGGGGGTGGGGGTGGTGGGAGACATGAGTGGGGGCCTGGTGGAGGGTGCCCCTGGTGACTGGGGGGGTGGGGGTGATAGGGGACATGAGTGGGGGCCTGGTGGAGGGTGCCCCTGGTGACTGGGGGGTGGGGGTGGTGGGAGACATGAGTGGGGGCCTGGTGGAGGGTGCCCCTGGTGACTGGGGGGGTGGGGGTGATAGGGGACATGAGTGGGGGCCTGGTGGAGGGTGCCCCTGCACTGCTGGGGGGTGGGGGTGGTGGGAGACATGAGTGGGGGCCTGGTGGAGGGTGCCCCTGGTGGCGGGGGGGTGTGGGTGATAGGGGACATGAGTGGGGGCCTGGTGGAGGCTGCCCCTGCACTGCTGGGGGGTAAGGGTGGTGGGATACATTAGTGGGGGCCTGGTGGAGGGTGCCCCGGGTGACTGGGGGGGTGGGGGTGGTGGGAGACATGAGTGGGGGCCTGGTGGAGGGTGCCCCTGGTGACTGGGGGGGTGGGGGTGGTGGGAGACATGAGTGGGGGCCTGGTGGAGGGTGCCCCTGGATGGTGGGGGGTGGGGGTGGTGGGAGACATGAGCAGGTGTGCAGGGTAGTCCCCTGTTTTGTGGGCTGCCTGCAGGGGCCGTGGAGGGTGTACAGGGAACACCTGTGAGGACCCACCCAGCCTAATCGCGTGTGTAACTTCCCACGCACCCCTGTAATACACGTACCAAGCCAAATCGCGTGTGATAATTCCCGCGCACCCCTGAAATACACGCGCCCAGGTTATTCGCGTGTGGAAATTCCCGCGCACCCCTGAAATACACGTACCCTGCTGTAATCGCGTGTGGGACTTCCCGCGCACCCCTGAAATACACGCGCCCAGGCTATTCGCGTGTGGAACTTCCCGCGCACCCCTGAAATACACGCGCCCAGGCTATTCGCGTGTGGAAATTCCCGCGCACCCCTGAAATACACGCGCCCAGGCTATTCGCGTGTGGAACTTCCCACGCACCCCTGATATACACGCGCCCAGGCTATTCGCATGTGGAACTTCCCGCGCACCCCTGAAATACACGCGCCCAGGCTATTCGCGTTTGGAAATTCCCACGCACCCCTGAAATACACGTACCCTGCTGTAATCGCGTGTGGGACTTCCCGCGCACCCCTGAAATACACGCGCCCAGGCTATTCGCGTGTGGAAATTCCCGCGCACCCCTGAAATACACGTACCCTGCTGTAATCGCGTGTGGGACTTCCCGCGCACCCCTGAAATACACGCGCCCAGGCTATTCGCGTGTGGAAATTCCCGCGCACCCCTGAAATACACGTACCCTGCTGTAATCGCGTGTGGGACTTCCCGCGCCCCCCTGAAATACACGCGCCCAGGCTATTCGCTTGTGGAACTTCCCGCGCACCCCTGAAATACACGCGCCCAGGCTATTCGCGTGTGGAACTTCCCGCGCACCCCTGAAATACACCTACCCTGATGGAATCGCGTGTGGAACTTCCCGCGCACCCCTGAAATACACGCGCCCAGTATATTCGCGTGTGGAACTTCCCGCGCACCCCTGAAATACACGTACCCTGGCTAATCGCGTGAAAAACTTCATGCGAACCCCTGAAATACACGTAGCCCGCTCCCCCAGGACCGATCGCTTGAGAAACTTCACGCGAACCCCTGTAATACACGTAGCCCGCTCCCCCAGGCCCGATCGCTTGAAAAACTTCACGCGAACCCCTGAAATACACGTAGCCCGCTCCCCCAGGCCCGATCGCGTGAAAAACTTCACGCGAACCCCGGAAATACACGTAGCCCGCTCCCCCAGGCCCGATCGCGTGAGAAACTTCACGCGAACCCCTGTAATACACGTAGCCCTCTCCCCCAGGCCCGATCGCGTGAGAAACTTCACGCGAACCCCTGTAATACACGTAGCCCGCTCCCCCAGGCCCGATCGCGTGAAAAACTTCACGCGAACCCCTGTAATACACGTAGCCCGCTCCCCCAGGCCCGATCGCGTGAGAAACTTCACGCGAACCCCTGTAATACACGTAGCCCGCTCCCCCAGGCCCGATCGCGTGTAAAACTTCACGCGAACCCCTGTAATACACATAGCCCGCTCCCCCAGGCCCGATCGCGTGAAAAACTTCACGCGAACCCCTGTAATACACGTAGCCCGCTCCCCCAGGCCCGATCGCGTGAAAAACTTCACGCGAACCCCTGAAATACACGTAGCCCGCTCCCCCAGGCCCGATCGCGTGAAGTTGTACCCTGCTGAAATCGCGTGTGAGACTTCCCGCGCACCCCGGTATACACGCACACGTATTTTTTGTCAGCGGGTGTCCGTGTTTGTGGGTACCCCTTTGCACGTCATTTGTCCTGGAGGGCCACAGTATAGGACATTCATCATGGCAGTATATAGGTGCTATTTGTTGGCGCACCTTTTGGCGCACATTTCTTACAGCCGCAGAGACGCTACCGCCTGCTTTCTTGTGGCGGTCGTGTTTGTGCCTGTGCGCTGGTTTGAGCGTGCGCTTTTTTGCCCTATTCTATTCCATGAATACGTGTTGTAGGCGAGCGTGTGGGCGTTCCGCGCACTTGTGCCCTGTACTTCCCACGTGACGCCCACGTTTTTGCAAGTTGTTCCCCATTCCGAGTGTTACGCCCGTGTTCCGCCTACTTTTGTTGCGTGCGCCGCTCTATGTGCGAATTTCGCTGTGGCCTGTGCGATTTTCGCTGTGACCTGGCGCACGCTGTTAGATGGCCTGTGCGCCAACGTGCGCGGCGCACTTTTTTATCGCACATCCGCTGGTTTTCTCGCGCACGGCCTTCCATGAATCGACGTGCGCTGCTTTTCGTGCGATTTTCGCACTTGCACTGCGATTTTCGCTATTCCACTGCGATTCGCACGTTTTTGCCCACTTACGCCGCGCTAATTATTCCATGAATCGGCCTGTTAAAGTGTATGTCTCGCGGCCTGATGTAGGAGAGTTGCTTCTAGCGTCATCCGAGGAAGAAGAAGAGAGTGAAGCTCTTCCGGATCGCCTCAGAGGCTTACCTTTAGATGAAAAAATTGAAGGAGTGAATCTCTCCTCCAATCTGACACCCGAGCAACAAGAAGAGTGCAAATCTATGTTGAATCAGTTTGCCTCCCTGTTCTCGCTTTCACCAGGCTTGACCCCTTGGGGCCAGCACGACATACTCACTGGCGACTGTCTGCCAGTCAAAAGCAGAGGATACCGCATGTCAGAAAACGTACGAACCCACATCAAGGGTGAGGTCAGCAAGATGCTTGATCTCGGGGTAATAGAGCCCTCTACTAGTCCATGGTCTAGCCCAGTTGTGTTAGTACTAAAGGCCGGATCTAAAGAACTTAGATTATGCGTGGATTATAGAGCTCTTAATGCAGTCACCAAGACTGATGCCCACCCTTTGCCAAGAACAGATGAGTTGGTGGATAAACTTGGCGCCGCCAAGTTCCTCAGCACATTTGACTTGACGTCAGGCTATTGGCAAATAGCTCTGACAGACAATGCCAAGGAGAAAACTGCATTTTCTACCCCCGTTGGCTTATACCAGTTTAAGGTAATGCCTTTCGGACTGAAGAATGCACCTGCTACGTTTCAACGGATGGTAAACCAGGTTCTGAATGGGATGGAGGACTTCTGCATGGCATACTTGGATGACATCGCAGTGTTCAGCAATTCCTGGGAAGAACATGTAACCCACCTGAGAGATGTTTTGCAGGCTCTTGGACGAGCCAATCTGACCATAAAGGCGAGCAAATGCCAAATTGGACAGAGTAAGGTAGTCTATCTTGGACATGAGGTAGGCGGTGGAGAAATAAGGCCTTTGCTCAGTAAAATTGAAGCTGTGCAAAATTGGACAACACCGACTACTCAAACCCAGGTGAGAGCCTTCCTAGGCCTCACTGGGTATTACAGGAATTTCATAGAGAACTATGGGACCATAGCTTCTCCACTGAATGTCATATCCTCGCCCAAATTTCCTAAAAAGGTAAAATGGAACGAGGAGTGCAATCAGGCTTTTGAAAACCTGAAAAAGGCTCTTTGCCAAGCCCCAGTACTCAGAGCTCCTGATTACCGCCAACACTTCATTGTGCAGACAGATGCTTCAAATGTAGGAATAGGTGCCGTACTCAGTCAACTGGATGGGAAAGGTAGGGAGCACCCCGTTTGCTTCATCAGCCGCAAGCTGAAGGATCCTGAAACAAGGTGGGCAACAATCGAAAGAGAGTGCTTTGCTATCGTGTGGGCGCTGAAGAAGTTTAGTCCGTACTTGTATGGTTCTACTTTTGTCATTCAGACTGACCAGCAACCCTTGAGATGGTTAATGCAAATGAAAGGGGAAAACCCAAAACTATTGAGATGGTCGATCTGCCTGCAAGGGTTTGATTTCACCATTGAGCACAGGTCAGGATGTCACCACCAAAATGCTGATGGTCTCTCTAGGATGTATGTCATCGACTAGAGGTATGAGATTCATCCAGGAGTGGATTAAATCCTCCTGTCCCTTAGTCTGGGGGGGCGAGTGTTAGGGAGAATTCTCTGTTTAGGCTGAATTTCCTAACCTATTGAGTCCCCCAGAAGCTTTGCTGGATTTCGGGAGTTTGTTTTTTCCATCCTGCCAAGAGTGAGACTCTTTTTCTCCCACTCTTGGACATGTATGTGTGTAATTTCCTTCGAATGTCAATGTGTTCTATGGGCTATGGGGTCTTTTACTCCATAGGGTCTCATATGTTTTTCTATGTGTGTTACACCGCACCATACGTGCCGTAACACGGGGGCATCCTAGCGGATCCCCCACCATAGACTCCATACCCGGGGACTGACTACCGTCTCCACGGGCATGTAAAGTCACCATTGGCTTTACTAGACCTAAATTTACTAACAGAACTAGTACAAACCATCTTATTGTGGACGTACAAGTAGGAGTAGTTCGATTACTCCTGGATCTGTTACTCGAGGGGGCACTGTCCCGTCCCCCCTCGTCGAGTTTTGGCTGGTGGCAGTGGAAACTACTTGTTATGTTCGACCCCGGACATAACCCTATGGGATTCGTCCCGTTGTTGGAGATTGATACTTTTTCCTCGTTAATCTCTAACGTACCACCGGTCTACTTATCTTAAATGAGTTTACCGGATGGTATTTTCTACCAGAACTTTAAAATGGCGTCTGTGTTCGTCTCTGTGACTCCTAAACCAAAGGTTGAGCCCTTTGTTCCACTTTTGGCGGGCTCTGTACAGAGACCCTCCAAAGTGGTGCCATTCTGTCTGGGTTACCACAGGGGTGTGGGAGGGGTTTAGGCACCCTGGACCGAGTTGCCTTGCCAACTCCGGTCGCACTCTGGAGTGATTGGCCCAAGTGGTGAGCCTTCCCGCTCACCACTTAGCATGTGTTGATTGACAGCTAGGCTGAATGAATGGGGGTTTTCTGCATAAAAGCAGGTCTTTTGGGACTGGATCTTCAGAAGTCGCCACAGGACCTAAGAATCCGACGAGGGTAACGCTGAGCCGACCTGCACGACGACACCTCCGGTGGAGCCCTGCGGAACCGACTCAGCACTTCCCGACGACAGAGGAGATCTCCCTGCCGGAGAGTCTCTTCCCCTGACTGGTGGGAACAACCAGTCCCCTTTGCTTTTTATTCGCCTCAGGACGCAGTGGTCGATTTGCCCGTGCAGAGCACCTCGGCAACCGGATAGCCACTACCCTGGTGGTGCCTTGTGACAGAGCACTCCGCGGCTGGTCTCTTCCCTGGTGGTGCACCGGACTTCACTTTCCTCGACGACGAGAACCTCTCTACTCTTGGCAAAGACCCGATGTGCATCCACCACCAGGAACAACTGCCCCCGCCGGAGCTGCCCTCCACAACAAGGTACCGTGTCCGCCTGGCTTCCCTTTCGATCGGTTCGAGTGAGGTGTCTTAATCCTCTCCGTTCCGTTGGGTCGCCTTCAAGCTTTTCTCATTCGTTGTTCTGAACTGGTTCAACCTGCCGATAACAATTTGTTACAAAGACTTGAATGCATCTCCACTAGAGACTTTTTGGGACATCGTGCCTTTGCTCTCTCCGAGTGGGCCTGGCCTCTGAACTTTATGATCTATTGTGGTTCTTGCCTTCCTGCCTTGCATTTGATCCGCGTAGGATTGAACTGTGTTGATTTCATAACCTGCCTATCTTTTTCTCTCCCGTCCTAACAAATATTAGAGTGTCATCTAGGTTGAGGTATACACCTCTGTCTGAAAATAAGTGGTACCGGTAGAACCTAGACTTGTCGAATTATTGCTAGGGGGATTGATCTTTTCTGCTTCGTAGAGTAATGGTGTTTGATCTGTTTGCCGTGACTTGCCATAGTGTTTTTCATAGATGTTTCGTTATAAATAAATGCCTTAATATCTTTACACTAAGCCTCGTTGCGTGTTTACTTGTCTTGCTGTGAAGAATTGCCCTATCTTGTATACTCCACATACTGCTCAACTCTTCTTGAGGGAAGTCTGACTGCTCAGCCACAGCTACCAAGTGAATCTGTGTGGTACAGACTGCTACCAAGTGGGTTCACCGCCCAACACCTGTAGTCCTAAATCTTATGCAGTGGTCCCAGAGGGAACTGCACAGGTTTCTGCCTAACAGTGCCCCCGACTGCCGGGGGTTGCGGGTGCAGGGGGACATGTGTGGAGGCCTGCTGGCAGGTTCCCCTGACTGCTGGGGGGTGGGGGTGCAGGGGGACATGTGTGGGGGCCTGCTGGCAGGTGCCCCTGACTGCTGGGAGGTGGGGGTGCAGGGGGACATGTGTGAGACATGAGTGGGGGCCTGCTGGCAGGTGCCCTTGACTGTTGGGGTGTGGGGGTGCAAGCTGACATGTGGCTTGGCTGGGGGGCATGCCCATGGTGGAAGGGCTGCCTGCGGTACATGACCAGGGGTGGGGGGTAGTCCCCTGTGGTGTGGGCTGCCTGCAGGTGCCTTGGGGGGTGTAGAGGGAACACCTCGGAACACCTGGGAGGACCCACAGAGCCAATTCACGTGTAGGACTCACCGCGCAACCCTGAAATTCATGTACCCCACTCTGACAGCAAAATTGCATGTGAAACTTTCCGCGAACCCCAGAAATACACGTACCCTGCTGAAATCGCATGTGAATCTTCCCGCGAACCCCAGTTATACACATACCCCACTCGCACAGGCCCTTTCGCGTGTGAAACTTCCCGCGAACCCCCGTAACACACGTTCCGTGCTGAAATCGCGTATAAAACTTCCTGCGAACCCCAGTTATACACGTACCCCACTTGCACAGGCCCTTTCGCGTGTGAAACTTCCTGCGAACCCCCGTAATACACGTACCCAGCTGAAATCACGTGTGAAACTTCCCACGAACCCCAGTTATACACGTACCCCCTTCGCACAGGCCCTTTCGCGTGTGAAACTTCCCGCGAAACCCCGTAATATACGTACCCTGCTGAAATCGCATTTGAAACTTCCCGCGTACCCCAGTTATACACGTAACCCACTCGCACAGGCCCTTTCGCGTGTGAAACTTCCCACGAAACCCCGTAATACACGTACCCTGCTGAAATTGCGTGTGAAACTTCCCGCGAACCCCAGTTATACACGTACCCCACTCGCACAGGCCCTTTCACGTGTGAAACTTCCCGCGTACCCCAGTTATACACGTACCCTGCTGAAATCGCGTGTGAAAATTCCCGGGAACACCCGTTATACACGTACCCCACTTGCACAGGTCCTTTCACGTGTGAAACTTCCCGCGAACCCCCAGAATACACGTACCCTGCTGAAATCGTGTGTGAAACTTCCCGCGCACCCCAGTTATACACGTACCCCACTCGCACAGGCCCTTTCGTGTGTGAAACTTCCAGCGAAACCCCGTAATACACATACCCTGCTGAAATCGCATGTGAAACTTCCCGCGAACCCCAGTTATACACGTACCCCACTCGCACAGGCCCTTTCGCGTGTAAACTTCCTGAGAACCCGCGTAATACACGTACCCTGCTGAAATCGCCTGTGAAACTTCCCACGAACCCCAGTTATACACGTACCCCACTCGCACAGGTCCTTTTGCGTGTGAAACTTCCCGCGAACCCCAGTTATACACGTATCCCACTCGCACAGGCCCTTTTGCGTGTGAAACTTCCCGCGAACCCCAGTTATACACGGACCCCACTCGCACAGGCCCTTTCGTGTGTGAAACTTCACGCGAACCCCAGTAATACACGTTCCCCGCTTGGCGTTTGCTGTTTGGCAGCCCTGTAAACTGGTCCAGGGTTAGCGCAGCCCTTTGCGCTGGATTGGGGATGTTGATGGCTTTTACCTGCGCTAGGGGCGTTCTTGGGGGTGTAACTGGCGCTGCTGCAGGGTCACTGCGCCACTCTGCGCCATGGCTGGTTTTGGAGGCGAAAATCCATGAATACGCTGTGCGCGGAAATCGATTTTAGTGCACGTGGCTGGCACAGACATTCACACGCGCACACTGTGCGCCAGCCGCGTGCGCCACTTTTGTGCGAAATTCTATGAATTACTGTGTATATTTCTTGAGCACAAATTAACTGAGCTGCTACAACCTTAGTTTCTCACATGTCATGGGCACAGTGACCCCTGAACAAGACTGCAAATCATGCTCCTGACACATTGACCACCTTCCACAGCACAATGAGCAAAGTGAACAAGGGGTAGGGCCAGATGACTTACCCAATGGGTGCTGTATGTGTGGATCACTCCTATTGGGGATTACTGAAGGTCATAGCCCTGGCATTGTGACTCCTTGCTATGGACCTATATTGATAGAGCGTATATCAAATCACTAAATAAACAGCAGTTAAGGAATCATTTTTGTTTAACCTTTGACCTATATATTATTAAACTATATGCCTTTAAAATTCACTGAAAAACATTAGTTCAATGAATGTTATAGTTACAGTGAAAAAACTGAATACCACTACAATATACTAGTAAATCTGGCTCAGCACACTGGGACAGGATCCCAAAGCAACTGAAAAGTAACTGTTTAGGCACAAGTGTGGCCTGAACTCTACGCCAGAAGACTGACTGGGCACTACCCAGGGAAGAGGACAATAACCTTTCAGAGGCTATTCTATACTGTGCATGGGCTTTGAATCCCCAGAGAAAGTGACAACCATTCTGGCAATGCAAATGCATCACATTATACTGGAATTCTTTGTATAAGTCTTTTCTAGTGACTTGGCTAAAGTGCAATAAATGTCCTGCAAAAGATGAAGGTGTGCAACATATTGCCATGCCACAACTTAAACACACCAATTTCGACCCACGGAAATGCAAATGCGTGCATTTAAACTGGCTTAGTGAATAAAACAATGCCACCACTGATCATTATAATAGCCACAGCAGAACCTTAGACGGTTCATTCTTTACAGCAGTTCAGTGGCTGCTCCTGTCTGGTATCATGATGTCTGCTGTGTACTAAAGCCTTTTTATAGAGGCCCATGACTGTTAGATGGTACGGTGCATCACTGAGTGATGTACTGCAACTGGTGTGTCTGTTAGAACTCAATCTGACCACCGTGGTAAGAACCCAGAATCTGCATGGCACGATTGACACATCATGACTGGTGAGGCACACGCACTTAAACCTGTCTGTGGATCACACTTAGCCTCAATGAAAGATAGCACTAAACATTGGCAGGAAAATCATTGAGGTTGTGTATTCATACACATCAGATTCGTGTGTCATTCGGTTGCATAATCAAATTAAATGAATGCCATACATTGACATGAATTTTAATTATAATTGTTGTGTCACTTATTTCATCAACGTATGTGACATCAGTCATTGGTTCTAACAGTGGTGCTACTGAGTTTTTAGTCCCAATGATGATGCTGTATTATGTACAAGTTATTACCGTCTTCACAAATATGTATGACTCATAGTCCACATGTGTGAAAGGTTTTAAAAAAACAATATTTTGCCAAAACATGTTTCGATGACACCAGTCTTTTTCAAGGCAAGTATTAATTGAAAATCCATAAAACACTGCCAATATCGTGTGCATTAATTTCACTGTCAATTGATACTAATGAAGCACTTGCTTTACTTTTGGACTAAATACTGCCTGGCCTCATTTTTCTATCCCAAGTCAAAAGAGAAAAGCACCTGCTTTTCAGATACACAAGAACTCTAAGAGCCAATCAGAACAAGACACTAATTCTTCTGTACACATTTTATTGAATTCCAAAGGTGAAAGGGATGAGAAGTGTAAACAGTGACATAAAAAAGCTACACTGTCCCACTGCACATAAAAATCGCACATGATAAATAAAGAGCACTGGACTGCAACATGACAAGTAGAACAACTGCAGGAGTGAAATGTGTGCTGGAACATAGATTTAAGATTATAGACAGCAGTATGGACAATATGCACTTTTCCTTTCCACAGTCATAGTTTGATCCAGAGAAAGAGAAATTAAATCCCATATTTGAGGCCTTTGTACCATAGTTTTGCACATATTAAGACATACAGGTTTCCACAACACTGTCTCAGCAATGGCAGCTTTTTGTTTCCAGTTTGATGTGATGTTGTAACAGCAATCATTTGTAAGAGACGTTTTGTTTATTTTGATCAAATAGTTGGAGGAGTTTGGATGTGACAGCTTCAAGAATGAACCAAGTAAGACTTGGTTTAATGTTTAAAATATTTTTAAAAAATAACTTTCCAGACAGAGTCTAAGTAGATGCACAATTGTTTGCAGGTAAACCGCATTTGTTGCAAGGATCCTATATGGTGTTACCATGCCCGTGGAATCCCATTGGACTCCATGGGAATGGGGTCACTGAAGCACCGCCATGTTGCTAATGGTGCGGTGCTTCAGTGAAAACAATGCCAGTAGGCGCCTGAACTACTGCTAGGTCATGGCTGCTGGGCGTTCCGTGCCCCTACCGGCAATCTCTTAGTTTGGCAGTCCAGAAAGGGTGCCAGTACATTGCTACCAGCACCCTTATTTCCGAACTGCCAAACTCATAATGAGCCACATTGTCAGTGTCAAAACACGAAGACCTTGTGTACAGCCCACTAGTTAATTGCACTCATTGAAAGTGGCATACACCCAAAATCAAGCATAACATTTGGTGGTTCCTAGGAAGAACGGTGTCAGAACAGGGTAGACAAGGAGTTGCAAACTAGAACCGATTGTATACAACTATTGGAAGGTAGGATGACATATCCCTCTCTCCGTTAGGGACCCCCTTAATACAAAGGTGGATAAATAAGGTACGCACATCTGGTTTTAAATCCAAATAGAACTATCAGCAAAAATCAAACAATAAATGTAGCAAAACAGCTGCAAAGCCTTAGATGAGCAGAATAACACAACATTCCTTTCTTAGCAAGGGTATTAGAACAAAGACTGGGAAGCAGTATTTTTATTTGCCTCAGTCCGCTCACTTCCCCATTCAAGCGAGTGGTGTTGTATGTCAATATGTTCAGGAAGATTTTAAATCATTTGGGTCATGTTGTCACACTTTTTCCTTCCAAGTCATCAGCAAGTAAGCTGGACTAAAGAGGATGCATTTAATATTCAAGGACTGGAGTATGAGTATACAGTCAGAAACCTCTTATGATCTTCCACTATACTCAAAGTATAACCTGCACAATCTTGTTGATAGTTTCTTTTGGCCAAGTCTACGGGTGTGTTTAATATCAAGAACACATGTGGCAGGCAGGGTCATATTGTCTCCTTCGATTTCCTCGCTTTCCTTCGCTTTCCTCGGTTGTATCGATAAATCTTACACTATTGCTGTGGTTCATCTACAATGATGTTTTCTTTGGTGCTAACTAACCAAAAATAAACAAATAAATGACTATGACCTGACTGACCATATAATTGATCAAATCGCTCAACAGCGACCATTGGACCACCATACCCTACCAGCGCCCAACTGATCCAGAGTTTGTCGTCCCCACAATTCTAACAAATAAATGGGAACCCCGGAGTTGGTTCCTCGACAAACCAGGATCCAAGCTGCTCGTCAGATTCAGAAACAAGAAAAGAGGAGGTGCGCAGGAGAAAGGGAGTCCCGCCACGATTAACTCCACCCTAGCTAAAACAAGAATTTAACAACACCAACAAGTAATTAAGCAGGGCAATCTAGAAAAAGGAAATACAGTGAGAAAATCAGATTCAAACAGGGCCTGGCCCAAAGTCAATGGGTCAGAGTCTTTTGCTCAAGATCACACAATTTAGGGTAGTATGCGGTTAAGTCTTTGCCAAGAGTTCGAGACAAAGTAGGTCGGCAGAAAAGTTAGTTTAAAGAATGGAGAAGGACAAGTCCTTGGATTGGCAAAAGGTCTCACACTCTTTCACCGCGGCTGAACGAAATGGACAACCGGAATTGAACAGTACCTTAAATGGAGAAGAAGGCTGTAGCTGAGGCAGACGTTCCTAGCAGGTCCTGCAGGCTCACAGTTCCTGAAGCGACTATCAGACTGACACAAAGTAGGAAGACTGGAGGGTCCTGCAGTGCCCAGCAAAGAAACCAGCAGCAGATAAAAGCAACAAATAAAAGGTGCGCTCCTTAAAACGCAAGCAGTGTCCGTTCCTCCTGGCTATCCGGTTCACTGTAGCTGCGTACAGCAAATTCGACCAGAGAAGGGCGACCTGACAAGCAGTTTGGCAAACTGGTTGTTCCCACCAGCTCAAGGGGAGAAGATTCCTTGAAGATCTTCCCTGTCGTTGGAGTATGAAGATTCGGACCTGCAGCAGGGCTTCACGGGGCGGTTCACTCGTTGTAGGGGTCCTCTTCTGTCAGCTCCTCTTTGGTTCTTTTGTTCCAGTGGCGACTCTGCCCTTCCAGACCCAGACACCTGCTTTTTATGCAGTTTTCCCCCATTCACACAGCCTGGCTGTCAATCACGCAGCAGGGTGGCTGTCTCGCCGGGACAGTCACCACAGCCAATCAGATCAGAATGTGACATGGGTCTCCAAGGAGACCCTGTGCAGGGAGTCCTAAACCCCTCCCTCACATCCTGTCCCCCCCAGACATACAGGTGCCTAAGGAGGGCTTCTGTGTAGAAGCCTGCGAAAGGACGGGGAACAAAGGAACCAAATCTGGTTTGGCGCGCAGAGAAAAACACGAGAAAGACTTTTACAAAAAGAAATGGCGAATAAACCCAGCCGGGTTACATATATGGTCTAGCGGGTTTAAGTTGGAGGCTACCAAGATAGCCTAAAACAATACCAGGGCTATTTAAGATAACCGCGGTAGGAAGAATCGGGTAGTTACCACTGCCACCAGCCAAGTCTTAATGAAAAGGGAGTGAAACAATGCTCCAAGAGAAATAGACAAAAGGGATAAGTATTAACTCTTTCCAGAACTCTATTTAAGATAGTTTGTACTGGGTCTGTGAGTTTTAAAAGAGACTAATAAAGTCAATGGCAACTTTACATGTTCTGGGAGACAGTAGTCAGCCCCAGAAAATGGAGTCAGAGTTGGGAAGCCAAAAAGACAACCCTGTGTCACTGCACTGAAGGTGCTGTGTAACACACAGTAAAAAGATGATGCCTATCGAGTAGGTGAGGCTCCATAGTCTATGAACACAACAAAATGTTAAACACACACAGCAAAACACAAGTAAGAGTGGGAAAAAAGGCTCACACTCTTACAAGGTGAAAAAAATAAATCCTAGAAATCCAGCAAGGCTGCTGAGGGACTCAGTAGGTAAGGGAAATTAGCCATTCTGGAGAATTCTGCCTAACAACTCGTTATTGTACAAATAGTGAAAAGTAGAAGTGAAGAATCATTATAACATTTTCATTGGCTAAGTATTTAGCAGCACAAAATGAAAATTCCTAGGTTTATTCGACTAGCCTAGCCGTTCACTGTTGTGCAATACACGGATGCTGGCTGGGATCTACTCACAATAAAGAAACAATAATAACCATGTTCTTTACCTTTCCATTCCAATTTATATGGTCCACTATTGAACATGTTTCCTTGTGGATATTAATGAGGGATAACCTGAAAATCCATCAGATGTCTGGCCCTCGAGCCCTGGAGTTGGACAACTGTTTTAGGATATCTCCAATGATACTTGATGCGAATAAGGAGAGGTTCATGTGCAAACACCCTGGATGCAGGGACTTCACAGACAGGATGTTCAGGAATGAAACTTTCGTCAGACTTAACTGCTTGACCAGGATGATGTTTGGGGAAAAAGGCAAATCCTCAAAAGCATCATGTGGAAAATTCAATGAAAGTGCATGTATGGGGGTTATCTTAACAAGGTCCGGGACTGGTACTTATCTATGAAATGATAATGGACATTGCATTTGACAAGGACATTGGCCCTCATTACGACCCTGGCGGAAAGTGACTGACCGGACCGCCACAGCGTAAATAGCGTTTCCGCCATTGCAAGAAGGAGCAAAGTGCGGCCCATTCCGACCCATCGGGCACGAGCACCACGGCATGGCGGAAGTGCAAAGTCCGCGATGGCGGAAATGATCCCAAAACGGCCCACACCGCCGCCGTACGGCGCCCTAGGTGCAATACCGCCACCCATCACAGCGGACACCGCAGTGTGCGCCTACCGTAAAGTACGGTGACCGGAAATATACGGAAACGGAAGTTAAAACACGGGCCCGGAACGGGAAACAACCCGCCGTACACCTATAAAACCACTAAAACCACACAACCACTAAAATCACTACCCTGAGACACAACCCAACCCGTCATCCACCCTAGCGAAACCAAGAAAAATGGGAAAAGTAGCGAAGAAAGCGTGCGACCGCAAGCGGCAGGTCCACTTCTCCCGTGAGGAACTCACCGTGCTAACAGAGACCCTCCAGGAGAATGCTGCCGTCGTCTTCTCCACGCAAATGACCAGGACGGCACTCGCAAACAAGAAGGCCATATGGGCTCTGGTGGCACAGCGGGTAAGTGCGGTGGGGACCGCACCCCGCACCCCACAGCAATGCCGTAAGCGATGGGACGACCTGCGGATACGCGTCCGCAGCATACTCTCTGCCAACCGCAACATTGCCACAGCCACCGGGGGAGGGTCGGAATCACCCATCAAGCTGACCCCCTGGGAAGAAATCTGTGCCTCCACCATCGGAATGGAGAGCATAGAGGGAGTCGGAGGGATGGAGAAAGGAGTGCAGACATCCGAAGAATCAGGTAGGTGGGCCTAATGAAACAATGCCAAAACCACAAAGTCCATCCATGTGAAGCACCATGTGTCCCCATAGTGCAACAGAAACACATGTCCAGGAGAACGTCCACACACATCGTCCTGATAGCGCACGTTAAAACCCACAATAAATACATAAATAATTAAAAACCCCTAAAACACGCACTACACGTGCAGCAGGCACACCCTAACTGCAGGCTGCCAAACAACTGCACCCTCACTCCACACACAAATGGAAGCACCTCCAAGGCCCCGACCCAAATCACCCTCAGGTACCACCCCAATGCATGTGATACAATGCCATTCCAATTCCCACAGACCCACCAATAACCCTTGCCCTCCTTTACTCCACCACAGGGTCCGATCCAAACGACGAGCTGCAGGACACCCCTACCAGCACACCTGCAAAGAGGGCCAAGACCAACGGCCAAAGACCCTCCACCTCAGCTGCACGCATCAAGACACGGCAGCAGCACAAATCAGGTGGCAGCACAGAGGAGGGAACATCAACAGGCACCCCAGCAGCCAGCATGCCCACAACACCACCACAGGTCCCCCCAACGGATGCCACAGAAGGCACTGCCTCCGGTGGCAGCAGCACCATAGGTGACACCCCATTGATGGCAGCATGCTCCGACACAGAAGACGGGGATGTCGAAGTCAGATCCATCCATGACCTGTCCCAATCCCCCTGTCTGTCCCATCCCGTACTACATGAGGATACCACGCAGGGGCACCCACAAGACGACGACTGGCCATCCCCCACAAGCCCTGTGGCAGGGCAACATGAGGACAACAGCCCCTCTGTGACACCCCCGCAAATGGCCATGGCCCAGCAGAGGCAACAGTCCCTCGACCAGTTAATAGTGCAACAGCAGCAACTGGCCACGCTCCTCAAGGACCATGCCGATGAATGTGGGGGCACTAAGGCAGACATAGAAACATCAACTGAGACACTTAGGGCAGAAATGGAGAGAGGTACAGAGACACTAAGGGCACAAATGGAGAGTAGCACCGAGAGCCTGAGAGTCCAAATGGAGAGAAGCACCGAGAGCCTGAGGGGGGAACTGCATGCGACGTCCAAAGACGTATGTGGTGAACTTGCCGCAGTGCGCCGTGTGCTCACTGAGCTCTCGCAAACCCTTAGGGACATGCATGGACGTGAGCAGGCAGAGACATCATCCGTTGCAAGTTCCGTCCAGGGCAGCCCCCAACGTAGATCTGGGAGGAACCTGCGCTCCACAGGCAGGGGTGCCCCTGATACCCGCAGAGGGGTCTTGCAATAGCGACTGCCCACTGACGATGAGCATCTTTGGACACTGGTGTTGGGGGGGGAGGTGGGAGGGTGGAGGGGGTGCGTTGGGCTCACTTGGGTGGCGGGTCGATAGGGTGTACAACATGATATCACATATGCCATAAAAAGTGCACGATCAACCAATGAGATGTGTGGACATTGCTCTTTGTGTACTAGGCCATCATAGGCGTACAGTCCATATTGTGCATGTCCCAGACACACACAGTGCCACGAGTCCCGTGTCCATGTATCAGCCACCAGGCGTGAGTGCTAGAAGCATACATCAATGAGATGCTGACGAATGTCACGGGCCTCCGGTGCCTCGCAGACTCCTTGAGGTGCTGCCACATCCCCACCCTCATCATGACCATCATCAGGTGCTTGCAGTTCTGCGTCAGGGGGCATGGGCACATTTCTACGTACGCACATGTTGTGGAGCATGACACATGCCATCACCATCTTTGCAACCTTCTCATGGCGGTACAGGAGTGCCCCGCCAGACCTGCTGAGGCAGCGGAAACGACCCTTCAGTAGGCCGAATGCCTGTTCAATGACTACACGGGTACGTGAGTGGGCATGGTTGTAGTCCTCCTCATGCTGGTCCCGTGGGTTCCGGACTGGTGTGAGGAGCCATCTCTTCAGTGGATATCCAGCATCACCTGTATGTGGACGAGAAACGTATGATGTGGAATGCCATTGCTACGTACGCACACCCCCCCCCCTTCCTGCCAGGTCATTGCCGAATCACATACCCCACATTATCATGCATGAAATGAGACTCACCGAGTAGCCAGGATCTGTTCCCTGCGTGTCGCTCCATGTAGCGTGGTATTGTAGAGTTCCTCAAGACCATAGAATCATGGGTTGATCCAGGGAATCGGGCACAACAATGTGTAATGATCCTGTTGGAGTCACACACCATTTGTACATTCAGAGAATGAAATTGTTTTCGGTTGCGGTACTGGGCCTCCATGGCATGTGGGACGACCAATTCCACATGGGTGCAGTCGATGGCACCAATGCAACCCGGTATTCCGGCAAGTGCATGGAATCCCACTTTTGTGTTGGTAATTTCCAGCTCCGAGCGTGGTAGGGAGATGTAGTCGTCTGCGTGCTGCAGGAGGGCATCGAGCACTTGCAATAGTGTCCGTGAGAACAGTGGCTGAGAAATGCCATGCAACTGTCCGACTGTGTGCTGGTAGGTGCCTGTGGCCAGGAAGTGGAGTACAGACACCACCTTCAGTAGGGGTGGGATGGCGGTTGGGCTATCTATCATGCTGACAAGGTCAGCCTGTGTCATGTCCACAATGGCGGTTATGGTGTCCCGGTCCAGACGGTAGAGGGTGTGGATCTGCTCATCAGTGAGGTTGAACGGATGTGCTCGGAGGCGTGGGATTGCGGGCTGCCTGCGTGGTGGTAGTGGCTGTGCTGGCGGCCCTTGCTGGCCCTGCCTTGGCCTCCTCCTCCTCCTGCGTCTCCTCCGTGCGGCCGGTTGTAGTTGGTGTTCGTCTTCTTCTTGGAGTTGGAGTACTTGCAGTGCTATCAGGTCCCCCAGGGCCAACATCGCGAGTCCTGCCGGTAGCATTTCGGTGTGGTTGTGGGAGGAGACTGGCTGTGCAATTTATGTGTTTCCAGGCTGAATGGCCTCCACCTGTGGTGATTCATTCCACCTGTGCAAACTGCTCTCCCCTTTGGCCGAGCACGTCCCGCGCACAACGCTGCAATTCGTGGAATGGCATCTTGCTATTGCAATCTTGTATTTGTACCCGATGGCCGTGTAACATTGGTTGATATGTTCATTCTGCTGTGGTCCCATTGTTTCACATACTATCTGTGCAGTCGCGAACAGAGTTGTGAAGGGTCAGTGGAACGTAGTACTCGAGTAACGGTGGGCCCTCATTCATCACTGTACCGAGTTGCAACGACGGGCGGGGCGTCCCATTCGTGGGTGAAGGCAGTTGCCATTTTCACACACAGCCGCACTCGATGGATTAATTAGTGTTTTCAAACGGCCACAGATGCCTCTTCGACGTGATGTTGCAAATGAGGAATTCGAAGGGCGGCGCTTTCGGTTTTCAGCTAGCGGCGAGGAGATGCCCACAGGTCTGACTGCAAATATAACGTTCTATTGTTCAATGTCCTTGGGACAGGGGCCATGGCGAGAATGCTATGATTGATATGAATAGTATGGGATGCGCAATTGCGTAGTGGACGATAAGGCAGGACGTTCCCAAATACATGTTACTTCACTAGACTGGAATTACGGGCTGGGGCACTGTGGATTTTGCAGGCTGCATAACGCACAGACTCAATGGATATTTCTAATGTTATGTGAGTAAATAGAATGATGAATGGATGCATGGGCAGGTGATTTGATACAGAGTTTGCCATGTACAGGGCTTCTTGGGATCTGTCCGCCCCCCCTGCGCTATGTGATGCAGGGCTGCCATAGTGGGACCATCGTCTATCTGGCCTTGTTGAGCCCTCCCTGTCTCGACGCGCCTTCAGACACTTGTGTCCATGCACGTTACCAATCCCATCTGAAGGATTCTGTTTTGACAGACGCATGCACAGGTACACTCGTTTGTGATGGTGTTTTCACCTCGATATAGATAGTTATGATTCGCAAGTGGTTTTGGGGTGGTGATGATCCTTTGGAGTGGGCTAGCATGCATATGGCTGTGGATTTAGTGTGATCATTGAAGTGAGTTGTTCGAATGTAGTTCTGATGGCCATTCTATTCTTTTTCTTTTCTTTTGGTTGACAGGTATCTCCTCCCCTTTTGCCACTGCCATCTGTATGCCACTCCTGCAGATGGGTTTTACTCCCGACACCTGCTGCTTCGTGTTAATCAGTGGAGCAGCATTACGATCTTATGGGACGATCGCCAATGGGCCACATGCCCTTACGCAGTACTGGTGGCTCGGAGCAACATTTCGGCCTTTCAGCTGGACTAGTGCCTCCCCATTGGGACGGCCCTGCGGTTCTGTGCGCTTCCATGTTGCCTTTTCGTACGTGAATGTGGCTCTGTGTACCATGAGGGAACAGGGCGTCACACAAGTGGTGGCTGGTCATTTCTTGCGGATGCAGCCCACAATGGTGAAATGTGTTTTGGAGTTCATGGCCTGATGGCTGTATGGGCTTGGTGATATTGATGTGCATTAAAATTCTATTCTGATATGGGCCGTGTAGCGTTCTTCTTTGCAAGTGATGTGGCATATTCCTATTTGGGGAGCGATGTATTGTGAGGGGATCTGCATTGGGTTCCAGCTTCGGAGTTTTGTTGCGTGGTCCTGTACTGGGCGCGTTTGCCTACGAAGCCCGTGAGGTCAGGGATGGGGGCTGCCAATATGACAGTTTGGATGTTGTCATGCTCAGGGGCGGGGGATTGGGTTTTGTGTGACAGATGCCGGTCAGCCAGGTGGACTGGTGGAATGTTGTGATTTTCTGAATGTTGCTGGTCACAGGTGCCTGTGTTTGCGTGCGTTTCTTGGTGGGGGACTGTGGTCATGTCCATTGGGATGGCTTCTGTATTCGTGCCATCTGTGCCCTGCAGCTCCCATTGGCCCCTCTTGAGGTTCATTTGTTCGTTGGCATGCATGGGTGACTTGTGCATTTCACTGGTTGCATGTGGCTTCGTTGCACCTACGGGGAGTTGTACTTTGTGGGCAGGGAGCGGTGTACGGGCAGTCAGTGGGGCCGTTTACGGTTGATTCGCGATGCCGTACTTCTCACCATGGCAGAATGGTGCATTCCGCCATGCTTGATGGCGTTAGGTACATGTCCGCTGGGGTCGGAATTGGCGTACCGTTGCGCCATGGTGGTGTTTACGGTTTGGCATGGCGCGCGCGCGCGTGCTTGGTGCAGTTAGCGTTGGCGTTCACTACGGTGTCGCTAATGGCATCGTACTTTGCGGTGACGGGTCATAGTCGCACCGAGCGCTATTCGATGGCGGTATTGCATTTCCGCCATCGTTTTCCGATTTCCGCCAGGGTCGTAATGAGGGCCATTGACTGTGAGGTGCTGGTGCTATACCATACCTGAAAAGGTTTTACACACAGGACATCCAGGAGCATTCATGGGTTGCCAGAGATTGAGGGGGTAATTCATAGAATTTAGTGCACAAGTGGCGCACGCGGCTGGTGCACAGTGTGCGCGTGTGAATGTCTGCGCCAGCCGTGTGCGCTAAAATCCATTTCCGCGCACAGCGTATTCATGGATTTTCGCCTCCAAAACCAGCCGTGGCGCAGAGTGATGCAGCGACCCTGCAGCAGCACCAGTTATGTCCCCAAGAACTCCCCTAGCACAGGGAAAAGCCATCAAAATCCCCAATCCAGTGCAAAGGGCTGCGCTAACCCTGGACCAGTTTACAGGGCTGCCAAACAGCAAACGCCAAGCGGGGAACGTGTATTACTGGGGTTCACATGAAGTTTCACACGCGAAAGGGCCTGTGCGAGTGGGGTACGTGTATAACTGGTGTTCGCGGGAAGTTTTACATGCGATATCAGCAGGGTACGTGTATTACGGGGGTTCGCGGGAAGTCACACACACGAAAGGCAATTTCAGCATGGTAGGAGTATTACGGGGGTTCGTGGGAAGTTTCACACGCGAAAGGGCCTGTGCGAGTGGGGTACGTGTATAACTGGGGTTCGCAGGAAGTTTCACATGCAATTTCAGCAGGGTACGCATATTACGGGGGTTCGCGGGAAGTTTCACACACGAAAGGGCCTGTGCGAGTGGGGTACGTGTATAACTGGGGTTCACGTAAAGTTTCACACGCAATTTCAGCAGGGTACGTGTATTACGTGGGTTCTTGGGAAGTTTCACACGCGAAAGGGCCTGTGCGACTGGGGTACGTGTATAACTGGGGTTCGCGGGAAGTTTCACACGCGATTTCAGCAGGGTACGTGTATTACGGGGCTTCGCGGGTAGTTTCACATGAGAAAGGGCCTGTGCGAGTAGGGTACGTGTATAACTGGGGTTCGCGGGAAGTTTAACACGCAATTTTGCTGTCAGAGCGGGGTACAAGAATTTCTGGGATGCGCGGTGAGTCCTACACATGAATTGGCAGTGTGGGTCCTCCCAGGTGTTCCCTCTACACCCCCCACGGCACCTGCAGGCAGCCCACACCACAGGGGACTACCCCCCACCCCTGGTCATGTCCTGCAGGCAGCCGATCCACCATGGGCATGCCCCCCAGCCAAGCCACATGTCAGCTTGCACCCCCACGCCCCAGCAGTCAGGGGCACCTGCCACCAGGCCCCCCCGCATGCTCCCTTGCACCCCACACCTCAGCAGTCAGGGGCACCTGCCAGCAGACCCCCACTCATGTCCCACACATGACCCCCTGCACCCCCACCCCCCAGCAGTCAGGGGCACCTGCCAGCAGGCCCCTACTCATGTCCCTCTGCACCCCCGCCCACCAGCAGTTAGGTGCACCTGCCAGCAGGCCCCCATCATGTCCCCCTGCACCCCCACCCCCCAGAAGTCAGGGGCACCTGCCAGCAGGCCCCCACTCATGTCCCACTCATGACCCCCTGCACCCCCACCCCCAGCAGTCAGGGGCACCTGCCAGCAGGCCCCCACTCATGTCCCGCTGCACCCCCACCCCCAGCAGTAAGGGGCACCTGCCAGCAGGCCCCCACACATGTCCCCCTGCCCCCCACCCCGCAGCAGGCAGGTGCACCTGCCAGCAGGTCCCACTCATGTCCCCCTGCACCCCCACCCCCCAGCAGTCAGGGGCACCTGCCAGCAGGCCCCCACACATGTCCCCCTGCACCCCCACCCCCCAGCAGTCAGGGGCACCGGCCAGCAGGCCACCACTCATGTCTCACTCATGTCCCCCTGCACCCCCACCCCCCAGCAGTCAGGGGCACCTGCCAGCAGGCCCCCACTCAATTCTCACACATGTCCCCCTGCAGCCCCACCCCCCAGCAGTCAGGGGCACCTGCCAGCGGGCCTCCACACATGTCCCCCTGCACCCCCACACCCCCGCAGTCAGGGGCACCTGCCAGCAGGCCCCCACTCATGTCCCCCTGCACCCCCATCCCCCAGCAGTGGGGCACCTGCCAGCAGGCCCCCACACATGTCCACCTGCACCCCCACCCCCCAGCAGTCAGGGGCACCTGCCAGCAGGCCCCCACTCATGTCCCACACATGTCCCCCTCATCCCCACCCCCCAGCAGTCAGGGGCATCTGCCAGCAGGCCCCCACACATGTCCCCCTGCACCCCCACCCCCCAGCAGTCAGGGGCACCTGCCACCAGGCCCCCACTCATGTCCCACACATGTCCCCCTGCACCCCCACCCCCCAGCAGTCAGGGGCACCTGCCAGCAGGCCCCTACACATGTCCCCCCCGACAGGTCATCACACTGCAGACCCATGCCCTTCATGGCCACCCAAATCCCACCCCAGTCCAAACACCCCACATTGCATTCCCAAAGTCATGATAGAAAATACATAACCAGCATGGCCAGGAATCAATGTCCCTCAGACCCACGCAATGCTGACACATGACTGTGAAAAGATCAACATTGTGACGTGCACAAAACAAATGAGATAAGACCACATCAGTAAAGTATATAATAAAAGTGTATTCAATAATTAACCAAATTAATTAAAAAAAATCACACAATAATGGAAATAATGAAGAAAAAGCTGCATGTCCAAAATATTTTAAAAAAATGTGTGAAAGCATAATCCAAATCAATCCAAAAGCAAATGGGTCCAAAGAGTCTGTCCGTCCAACCAAATCCAAAGTGTAAAAATAAGACACATCCATTGATCCATGGTAAAAAAGAAACTTAAATGAAGTGAAATCCAGCGTAGAACTATATACAAATTACATATCCAGGGTCCATGAGCCCAACCATTGAAAGGAAACCTACAAAAACCCTACATAATGAACAACTATATTCAAAAAGGTGGGGCATTGTCCAAGCGCCCCAAATGAAATGAAAACCAAAAGGAAACCTAACACTAATTAACTATATACAATGGCAGCGGGCTAGACCGACGGCTCACTTCCTGATTTCCCGGGCCAGGGCATCATCGAACTCCTGCTCGATGTCCCAGAGGCGGTCCTCTTCTAAGGCCCCGATGGTTCGCAGGGACGATGACATCGGGACCTCCAGGTCCCTGCGAATTGCCTCGAGGCACTCGGCCCGCCTCAGAGCCCTTTGCATGGAGTTCTCCGCCCTGACCATCGTGAGCCGTGCCGCTTCCGCCCGCTGCCGTTCCGCATCTATAGCATGGCCTAACCGCTGCCACACGGAAGACAATTCCCGTCTTGGGTCCTCCTGCCCTCTGGCTGATGCCTGCCCCTCTGATGTCGAAGGCCCTGAGCCATCATGGCTCCCACCTTGTTGCTGCTGTTGCTGTGCCTGTGCCCGTGCCCTGGCTCCTGCTGCCTGCACATCCTCCTCCGGCTGGGGTGCAGTTGTTGAGTTGGCCACCCCTGCTGGACGTCTGACTCCTGACTGTGGCAGGGATGTGTCCTCCACCAGCCTGGCCGCACGGTCAGAGGCAGCTCCACAGGGTCCCCAGGTGATACATGGGTGGGAAGATGTCACAGAGGATGACTGGCGCATAGGGGGTTCAGGTGAGGAGGGGGTCGAAGCAAGGTTCAGCAAACGGAGGAATCCGGCCTGGGTGACCTGTCCCAGTAGGCTGACGTGGTCAACGAGCCATTCCAGATGACGTGCAGTCTCCCCATGAAAAGACTGCAGGTCACCTTGCATGTCCCGTTGACACAACGCCACCCCACCCAGGACAGGCTCAACCCGGTCCTGGATAGCCACGTCCGCAGGGAGAAGAAGGCCAGTTGTTGTAAGCGGATCCCCTCCCTGAAAACGGGTCTGGACGTAGGCATACCTGCTGGTGCGGGATGATGCAGTCACAGGATCAGGGACAGGATTACACACAGGCACCTCCGCGGCGGCCTGTGCTGCCTCCTGTCCCTGCCCCTGCACTGCACCACTGGCACTAGTGGAATCCCTACCTCCAGACCCCGTCTCTGTCCCTTGCGCGGCCTCCTCCTCCACCAAACCCCCCAACAACCTGGATGACTCCGTGCCTTCTTCCTTCGTCAGACCCTGTGGGGTCTCAGCTGCCCCTTCTGCTGCCGAGGAGTCCAACTCCGACCTCCACCTCTTGGACATACCCTCGGCAGCTGCGGCCTGGGACACGGCACCCGACTCCTCACTCCCTGACGAGATCACAACCTGGGAGGGGAGCCGGGCCTTGCGTCTCCGGCTGGTGGTGTGATCCCCGCCGCTGTGCTCCACAGCACCCTCTCTGCCCTCTTCATCAGTTGACGCTGCAGACAGGGAGAGATAGGAGACAGGCATCAGGACACTGTACAATGGACTGATACACACATGCCAGTTGCACATGAGTAGCAGTGTCAAACTTCAGACATGGTATCACAATCCCCAACACACATGGCATGTCAACTCACACACATGAGCGATTCCACAGGCTTATGGCAACAGCCAGCACCATCCATACACATACAACAGCATGAGCAGCCAAAGGTGAGCCAGACATCACATGAAATACAGGGATTGCACTGGACATTCACACACGCCACCACACTTACATGCATGTGTACACCTCCACCAACTGTCGCAGTGATGAGATCGGCATCCATATCACATCTGGCAATAAGTCTTCTACATATCAGTGTCCCAAGCATCCATGTTGCATCACTGTTGCACCCTTGTGAAATACACACACATGCACATGTACACGGTGCAGATACATGCAGCTGGAACCGACATCCATGTGTGACACCACAACCATGCCAACTTACATACACAGTCATTCAAACATGTGTGCTCACACATCTGCATTTGGCATGCAAGCTTACACACACATGCACCATCCATGTGTCTCACACATGAGAGGACTTGCATGTGTTAGCCTCACGGCCATGTACATACACATCCATGCATGGCCCTACAAAACCACATGTGCAACCTGCACACTACTGGCACACCACCACACGCACAGCTTACAATCAGTATGCATGTACACTTACCGCTCGACTCCAGACGGGTCTGCATCTCAAGGACCTGGAAGTGGAGCGCTGGGGATATGCGTTCCAGGAACCTCATTTGATGTTCCGACAGGTGGCCCCGGCGCCCCTTAGCATCCGCTGCCTTCAAGAGGCGCCGGGTCTTGTTGAGGGTCCTGGACCTGAAGTCCTCCCAGCGCTTCTTGACATGTTGGAATTTGCGGACTGCCACCCCCTCCGCTTTGATGGCAGTCACGATGTCCGTCCAGATCCTGGTCCGTCCTTCCTCGTCGGGGTGCAACCTTCCGAAGAGGGCATCATACTGCCCCAGTACTTGCTCCAGCAGGACACCAACTTCGGTGGCAGTGAAGCTGGTGGCCCTCTGCCTCTCTGGCTGGGGGTTGCCAGTGGTCTCAGATGGTGGTGTGCCCGACATGGCAACCCCAGAGGCAGGTGTGGGTGGGCAACTGGGTCCTGGGGCTGGGCTGTGGAGCGATGGTATCCCAGTCGGGAGTCTTCAGTTTCAGCAGGGGTGGTCACAGCAACTGCACCCCTGGCTGATGTGCAGGCAGCAAATAGCAGGGCACGTGGGCAGCAGGCAGGCAGGCAGCAGCAGATGGCAGGTGGGAGCGTGCTCGGGGCTCTTGGGGGCAGGAAAATTGCCTTCACGTCAGCGTGTAATTCGAGAAAAGGCCCTTGCACGTCAGCGCGTCAGCGCACGCACGCGATTCCATTGGACCAAAGGCCCTTAGAACGTGAGCGCGTCAACGCACGCACGCGATTCCACGCATGCCCCTATGTGTCCTTGACTGGATGATCACTGTAATACAAGTCCTGGGTGACATACATTGCATGGCATTTCATCAGCCTTCCCATGTCTACTGTGGCTCAGTACTGCATTGCACACATTTTTAGGGTCTGACAATCTCGGTGGGCCACAGGCCTCAGCCTGTTTAATGGCCAATGACTCTGTCCAACTGGTGTAGTGTCCTCTTCACAAGTGGGTGGCCTCCAGAGGTTTCATCATGTGTCCTGCTTACTGTCCCATCATCATTTGCAGTGTTGTCACTTGACTCACATGAAGCTGTGGATGCTAGTCAACACTGCCTGTCAATGCACAGGTCCATGGTCAGCCTTTTGATAACATGCTAGGCATCCATGCTTTTGAACTTGGGTGGAGGGGTGCTTTGCTTGTAGATATGCTACCCATTGAATGCACATTGCACGTGATGCCTGAAGTTGACCTTGCACTTCCTTCACATTTTCTGACACACACCATGAAGTACTTTTACATGTAGGTAGTGAGTACCATACACATTGGCTGCACTGCATAGACCCACTTCAATGCAAACTGCCACCTTTCAACAGGTCTGATCACAGAAGCAATTCCAAGTTGACCCCGCCTGCATGCCAGGTTCTATTTTGTGTGTCACATGTCTGCCTGATGTAATCGGTGTGTGTGTGTGTGTTTTGTGCTTTTGACATGTGTAGTGACCTTTTTTCTCTCTATTTTTCAGATGATGACGCAATGGAGCCGGAGGATGGTGTTGTCATGCCAGGCACAGGATTGGTATCACTACATCAACCCGGCACAAGTGGGGGTCATGGGGTGGCAGGTGTTAGGGAGAATTCTCTGTTTAGGCTGAATTTCCTAACCTAGTGAGTCCCCCAGCAGCTTTGCTGGATTTCTGGAGTTTGTTTTTTTCCATCCTGCCAAGAGTGAGACTCTTTTTCTCCCACTCTTGGACATGAATTTGTTTAATTCCTTTAAATGCCAAAGTGTTCTATGGGCTATGGGGTCTTTTACTCCATAGGGTCTCATATGTTTTTCTATGTGTGTTACACCGTACCCTACGTGCCGTAACACTGGGGCGTCCTAGCGGACCTCCATCATAGACTCCATACCCGGGGCCTGACTACTGTCTCCCCGGGCATGTAAAGTCACCATTGGCTTTACTAGACCTAAATTTACTAACAGAACTAGTACAAACCATCCTATTGTGGACGTACTAGTGGGGGTAATTCGATTAATCCTGGGTCTGTTATTCGAGGGAGCACTGTCCCGTCCCCCCTCGTAGAGTTTTGGCTGGTGGCAGTGGAAACGACTTGTTATATTCGACCCCGAGTATAACCCTATGGGATTCTTCCCATTGTTGGAGATTGATACCTGTTTCCCGTTAATCTCTAACATACCACCGGTTTACTTATATTAAATAAGTCTATCGGATGGTATTTTCTGCCAGAACTCGGTTTTTAAAATGGCGTCTGTGTTCGTCTCTGTGACTCCTAAACCAAAGGTTGAGCCCTTTGTTCCACTTTTGGCGGGCTTCTGTACAAAGACCCTCCAAAATGGTGCCATTCTGTCTGGGTTACCACAGGGGTGTGGGAGGGGGTTTAGGCACCCTGGACCGAGTTGCCTATCCAACTCCGGTCGCACTC
This sequence comes from Ambystoma mexicanum, assembly GCF_040938575.1. Lineage (NCBI taxonomy): Eukaryota > Metazoa > Chordata > Amphibia > Caudata > Ambystomatidae > Ambystoma > Ambystoma mexicanum. The sequence goes on along the minus strand of NC_090935.1, from coordinate 1,398,173,576 downwards.
TGGTGTGATTGGCCCAAGTGGTGAGCCTCCCCGCGTGTTTTGAGTGACAGCTAGGCTGAATGAATGGGGGTTTTCTGCATAAAAGCACGGCTTTTGGGACTGGATCTTCAGAAGTCGCCACAGGACCTAAGAATCCAACGAGGGTAAAGCTGAGCCGACCTGCAACGACGACACCTCCGGTGGAGCCCTGCTGAACCGACTCACCACTTCCCAACGACAGAGGAGATCTCCCTGCCGGAGAGTCTCTTCCCCTGGCTGGTGGGAACAACCAGTCACCTTTGCTTTTTCTTCGCCCAGGACGCAGTGGTCGAATTGCCCGTGCAGAGCACAGCGGCAACCGGATAGCCACTAACCCTGTACCGCGACCAAAAGGTGGTGCCTTGTGACAGAGCACTCCGCGGCTGGTCTCTTCCCTGGTGGTGCACCGGACTTCACTTTTCTTCGACGACGAGATCCTCTCTACGCTCGGCAAAGACCCGACGTGCATCCATCACCAGGAACAACTGCCCCCGCCGGAGCTGACTCTCCACAAACAAGGTACCGTACCCGCCTGGCTTCCCTTTCTGCCGGATAGAGTGAGGTGTCTGAATCCTCACCTTTCCATGGGGCCGCCTCCAAGCGTTCTTTAACTTTTCTGTTCTGAACTGGTCCAACCTTTCCTTAACAACTTGCTATAAAGACTCGAAGCACATTTCCACTGAGACACTTTTGGGACATATCGCCTTGCCTCTCTCCGAGTGGGCCTGGCCTCTGAACTTTGTGATCTGCAGTAGACCCTGCCTTACTTGCCTTGCATTTGTCCGTAAAGTATTGGTACCAAGTTGATTTCATAACCTGCCTTATTTTTCTCTCCCGTCATAACGAATACTAGAGTGCCATCTAGGTTAACGTATACACCTCTGTCTGCAAATAAGTGATGCCGGTGAACCTAGTATTGTCGAACTATTGTTAGGGGGATTGATCTATTTCTTTGTATCGTAATTGTGATTGGAGTTGTTTGCCGTAATAGTGCCAGAGTGTTTTCTATAGATGTGTTGTTATAAATAAATACCCTTCTATCTTTACACCGAAGCCTTGTTCCGTGTTTGCTTGTTCTACTGTGTAGATTGCCCTATATTGTATACTCCACATACTGCCTAACTCTTCTTGAGGGAAGTCTGACTGCTCAGCCACAGCTACCAAGTGAATCTGTGTGGTACAGACTGCTACCAAGTGGGTTTACTGCCAAACACTTGTAGTCCTAAATCCTTTGCAGTGGTCCCAGAGGGACCTGCACAGGTTTCCGCCTAACAGCAGGCCACGAAAACCCCCAAGTGCTACAGGCCATCTTGTCTCTGAGCCAGCCCTGATGACGACTCTGACGTCCATGTCGAGTTGGATGAGCATCAGGTCCATTTGTCAGGGGTGAGTGATTCTGATGTGGACACTCCTCTGTCCGCGACACCTGCACTGAGGGGTCAGACAGTCTTGGAACCTCCGCCCATGGTGGATTGGGACGCAGAGTCACCCTCCACACCAGTCACTGATGTGCCTTGGACATCACGTCGACGGAGGCATGTAGTCATGCAGCCGCGGACAGTGCCAACACGACGAGGACAACCGGTCCTTGGGTCCCGCAGGGGTCAAGCCCAGCAACGCAGTTGCCGCGCGCAACCGCTGTATACTGAGTGGGAGCAAGACATGACTGCGAATTCAGAACGGCAGGGGGCAGCAATGGAGAACATCGCTGAGAGCATGGAGCGTGTGGCCCGATCCATGCTCCCCCCTGCTAGGCAGGTGCTTCTCCAGCAGCAGGCGCCACGGTCCACGGTCCGCTCGCTCAGGCTGGGCATGACAACCTCAGACAGGGCACCCCAGGCTGAAATGTCGTCTCTGCGTCAAGCAATTGCTGCTCACGCACAGGCACACATGGAGGCCCTGAGGAGGAGTATGCTTCCCTCAGATCCACTCTGAGTGTCCTTCTGATGTCCCAGAGGGAGCGGTCCAAGGAGAGGTTTGCACAGCTTGAGTGTACCATCTCGGCTGAGCTACAGGCTTGCCGGGAGGTGCAGCGGTTGTCCAGCCAGTCCTTGCAGGAGGAACTCCGTGTTACACGTGCTACCTTGCAAGATGAAGCATGTGTATCACGGGCGATTCTGCATGCAGACCTACAAGCCATCGCCACACAGAACCAGGCTCACCCGTCCGGCAGACTTGCTGCCGACGAGAGGCAAGCTGCAGCTAGGGCATGGCCAGGCTACTGTGCCACGTCCTCCTTTCCAGGATGAGCCAGATTCGGACGACCATCTATCTCCCACATAGGTCGGGCTGTGTAGGCGTTGAGCCCATGGAGGTTTTTTTTTTGGCTCAGCATCATCGCATGTGGGTGTTGAGCAGCACCCTGTATCTCCCCCCTCCTAGGTGCCCCCCCCCCCGGGTCGTATGTGGCCATTTTTTATTTTTATTTTAGTTTAGTTAGTTAAGTTTCTGTTTGATAGTTAGTTTAATTAGGTAAAGTAGGTTTTTCGTAGTTCGTGTAATTAGTTAATATAGTTTAAAATTGCTTGTCTATTGTGCTTTCATGTGACAGTGTGGTGCTTTGTGGCGTTTGAAAGCATCCACTGTCTGTTCCAGCTGGGCCCTTCAGGCTTGTCTTGTGTTTGTGTTTGCTGCTTGGGCTCCTTGACTCACATATGGCACTCCTGCTTCCCTTATCCATGGGCTCGCAAGGATGGTTCGGTGTAGCAGCCTATTACACAAGGGCTTTGGACTGTCATATCTGTGGCATGTCTGCTGCTGTGGAACTTGTGTTAACACCCCTAGTGGGGATGATTGGGGTGTTATTAACCACAGTTCTGCTTTTGCTAGATGGGGTGTTTCATGATTCATGTGTACATTCATTGCTATGCATTGTGTAGTATGTTTCTTATCTTTACTGTACATGTGCTTGTTGCAATTCATGCCGTAGATAGTGTGTTCCACACTTTGGCTGTGAAAGACGGACTGTCGTGTGATTTCTGATGTACGTCTCTGACATGGTCCAGTGATGTGATGCCTGAAGAGACACACACAGATGAATCTAATGCATTAATCATGTGTTTCATGCCCTTTCTGCAGGGGGATGAGCCTCCAGACCACCTTTGCCAGCAGACATGGGCCATTGGACGTCTGGAATCTGGACACGTTTGGTGGTGCCCACATGCACTTGTGTGCGCAAGCAGAGGCACAGGGATTGCAATCATACATCTGAAAACTGCTGACGTGTTTCAAGGGACTCCAGGCAAGGTGAGCAGCACAGGGGGGCCACAACACAGCCAACCTTCCACCAGGCCAGTTGCACATGCATGCTTAGTAGCATCACTGAGGGTGAGCTTGGACGAATATTGGTGTTGAAAAGCACAATACAGCTCAGATGATTGTAAGGTTGTCTGGGGCACCTGCAGGGGCAGTGGCACATTCCCTCGGGTCCACCATGGTCCATTGAGGCACTTGTATCACCCATGTAGCGTTCTGAGACATGGAAAGAAGCAGCTCACAGGGACAGACGGCAAGGGACAGACTAAGGTGCAGTGCATTTAATTTCCATGTAGAATTTGAAACATGCACTGCCTACTTCATTTGGGTCATGGTGGAACACGACTTGTTTGGAAGTCATACCTTGCTATATGTGTCTGTCTGCTTACCCAGGGAACATTACATGTTGTGTGATTCGTGACACATTGGTGTTCCATTTGCCATGCACCCACCGGTGCCTGACTTACTGCATTGACTGTGTATGAACCATCACAGGGGTAATGTTACGTATGGGTACGAAGCATCCACACGAGATTGTCTGTTTGTAGAGTAGTTTGTTACTTTGGGGCATATTTGGTTGTGTGTTTGTGTGTTATGGGCACGCACAGATTTTTAACTGTGGCTCTCTTTGCAGCATTGAAATGCTCCTGTTACCGGACCTGAGAGTGCACAGGCAGGAGGCCAGCACTCACCCCAGAGATAAGTTTCTCTCTGACTTCCATTTCAGTGAATTGCTGCTATATTTATGATGAACAAGTTTGGTATGATTGTGTATGTGTTAATGTGAGTACTACATTCTTGGCCATTCCCTACTTTCACGTGTCAATCCTACTCCCCTCTCCTGCCCCTCATTCCGGTTATCCAGTATGCCAACGCCTGTCCCGACTCCATATACCTGACCCTCCATCCCCACCAGGGTCTCAGAGGCCTGTGTGAGTTTGACCTTGCAGCCACCCAGACCACGGTGGGGTGGTTGGTTCGTGCCACTCCTGCACCTGTACACGGGAGCAGTGACAGTACACATCCGTTTGTGGTGCTTCATTCTATGTTATGTACCACACATGGTACATATCCTGTTGTGACATTGTTTTACTGTGCTACCTTGGTTGTTACGTCATTGTGGTAGTACTTGGCCTTTGTGAGGTACTGCTACTTCAAGTCATCTACTGGAGGCTGTTCTGGTTAGTTTTTCTGCCTGCAGGCTTTTTGCTTGGCTTCTGTGTTGGCCTGCTTTGAGTTCTCTTGGATGTGGTGTTTTTTGCAAATCAAGGTGGACTCTGAGGGTGCAGGCAACTTTTTACACACAAGGTGGGAGATGGTGACAAAGGGGAAGGGTGATCCTGTGGCCAGGTGAAATTCAAGGATGAAGGCTCCATAACCCCGGTGCAGTTGTTCAGTGGGTCATGGTGATTTGTGAGGGAGGGGTGGTGCTTGGTTGGTGATAGTTGCCTTGCCCTGCAGTGTGATGGGCACCCTGACATTGTAATTGTGGTATCCTATGTACATGATGTGTTCTGCTGATCAATGCCTGTTCATGTGTTGTGTTTACCATTCAGGTGTGAGGGGATAGTTGTGGTTTGACATGCTGGGGTGTACACATGGTGAATGTTCACATGTGATGTGTATAGGACACTGATGGTCACTTGATTGCACATGCATATGTTGAGTGCATGCCCCTACTGACCCACACACTCGCACTATAATGCACTACATGTACAACCACCCTTCCATGTCCACGTGTACACTTTGTTTTCCTTCTGGTGCCCACTGTGTCCCCGCAGCACATGTCCTATGACCAATTGTGGATCCTGTACATGCCTAATTTGCTTTTTGATGTGGTTTGTCACTTAGATGTGATGCTCAGGGTGTGCATCACACACAATGGCTGTTAACTGTGCTGTGCACTGAGCAGTGTGTTGCAGGAGGTGGACACGGCACACAGAAGCTGCAGTGTTGATTTTTCAATGCACAATGTGCATGTAGACAGGCATTCATTGTTATGTTACAACTTCGACTTTTGGAATGCATTTGGGTTTGACTTATTTTGGGTGGGAGGTTGTTGGTCAGTCATTTCATCTGATTCCATGTCAGGCATCATTGTCTGATGCCAATTTACATTTTTCACATGGCAACGTGTACCTTATTGGTACTGTGTTGGTGTATGGCTATTGCTTGCCATGTCATGTTGTGCTTTGGGAGGGTTTGAGTGACATACCAGTGATAGGCATGGCCTGTTTTGCAGGAGTATGTGATTCACACCTTGCATATGTGCCTTTTGGTCACACAGGATTGCTTGTGCTTAAGGAGCTAGGGATGCACACAATGTGGCACTTCCATGGCAACAATCTCAGGGTGGTAAGGTTGTGACAGTTGACTGTCTCTTTGTCATCATCGATTGTCACCTGGTATGTGCCAGGCCTGTGTGCACTCCGCAGGGGTGGGAGTTTAGGTGAAAAATGTGTCCACAAGCTGGGACCGGGCATCATCGCCATGTGCCCTATCCCCACCCATGGGCAGCGCCTGTGCCTGTGGTTGGGGATGTGGGGGCACCACCATGTCCACCGGTACACCCTGCCGTGTTGCAACATTGTGCAGGACACATGCTGCCACAATGATCCTGCACACTACTGGGGGTGCATAGAGTAGCTGCCCACCAGAGCGGTCAAGGGAGCGGAAGCGTGACTTGAGCACTCCGAATGTGCGCTCTACTATGGCCCTGGTTGCAATATGGGCCGCGTTGTATCTTACCTAGGGTGGTGTGGTGGGGTTCCGGATTGGCATCATCATTTGGTTGCTCAGAGGGTAGGCACTGACCCCTGGAGAGGTGATTTTGGTTGTGATTATTGGGGTTTGTGTATTTGTGTGTGTGTGTGTGACATGCATGCATGTGCAAGGGCATTTGTACTCACCTAGGAGTCATGTGTCGACATGCTGCCCAGCTTCCAGGGCCCGGCTCAGGGCAGACATTCTGTATATGAAACTGTCATGGGTGGAGCCAGGGTAGTTTGCATAGACATAGGTGATGATTCCCTTTGCATCGCATACCACCTGTACATTGATGGAATGCCAGTGCTTGCGGTTTCGGTAGATGTGCTCAGTGGCCATAGGTGGACGTAGGGCCACATGGGTGCAATCTATGGCACCAAGCACTTTGTGGAAGTGTGCCACCCTGTAAAAGTCTGGGACAACGGCCTGCCTTTCTGTGGGTGTTCTGGGCATGTATATGTGCCTGCGGACTGAGGGGCGCGCTGTCATGTTTGCCAAGATCTGGTGTAGGCAGCGTGACTGCGTGGCCTGTGAGACCCCCCTGCACTATGGCAGTAGTCCGCTGAAATGACCCAGTGGCCAAAAAATGCAGGACATGGAGCACCTTCTCCAAGGGGCTCAATGCTTGGGAGCAAAGGGTGGGGGATCTAAGGTCATCTTCCCACTCTCTGACCAGGTCTAGAATGATACGGGGTGGAAACCTATACCTGCCGTAGACCTGGTCGTCAGGCATCCTAAAAAGGCTTGTCCGTGGTGAAAAAATGCGTGCCCTGGCTATTCTCCTCCTCCTGCGGTGTCCCAGGATCAGTGCTGCGACAAATGGGGCATTCATCGTAGATGTATATACGTGTTTGTTGTTTGCGCGCACTTTTACACTGTGCGCGGGGACGCTTCCACCTGCCTTCGTGTGGCGGACGCATTCACACCTGTGTGCGTCTTTTGCCATGCGCGGGTTTCCCGTTTTCGTATCCATGAATACGGGTTGTTCGCGTGTGCGTGGGTGTTCCGTGTAGTTCCCTGCAGTACTTCCCCAGTTACGCCTTCTTTTTCACACGTTATTCCCTATTCCGCATGCTACGCCCACTGTTCCGCCTACTTTTGTTGTGTGCGCTGCGCTATGTGCGCTTTTGCTGTGCGCGTAGCGCATGCCATTTGATGACGTGTGTGCCCACGGGCGACATGCACCGATTTGGTGCACAACCAGTGGGAAACAAGCGCAGCGCTTTCCTTGAATCGCACGCGTGCACGTGCGCTTGCTTTCTCACGCTTGCGCCACCTTGCGCCTTCTTGCGCTGGGATTTTCGGCGCACATTTGTTCCATGAATCGGCCCCCGAATTGGGTGCATCTACATCGGGGTGGTCAGACATTAATCCCCTTGAGATTGTCTTGCACGTGCGAAGTGGTACTTGATTTAGTGCACAAACCCAAGTACAAGGCAACTCTACTGGATGGCATGAAGGGGCTTACTACAAAACTTAGTTGCAGAACAAGAGATCATGGAAAAAAAATGGGTCTCATTAAAAATCTGAACGTCTGAGCGGTCTGAGTGAGGGGCTGGGGGATCATTGGCAGTGGTGGTTAAAACACGACATTGGGTTAAAGCATACAAGAAGGACTAACAACACATGTAGCACAATGGCCATTGGAAACGAGACTTCATGTTTAATGTCATGTTGCATGGTTTGACATGTTTAAGTTTGTGTGTGTGTGTTTGAGATGTTTGTTCTTGATACCAGTAATTCCAATTAACACTCGAGTACTTATGTAAGCATCCTGAGCTTAACTTCCAGCATGCAATACGTTAGAGACCATCTTGCAACGTCATCACTCTATTATGCACTTGATTTGATGCTGTATATCAAACGGTTTTGGAATATAATTCATTATGTCTGTGAATGCTGGCATAGTGGTTAGAAGCATGAATAGCAATCATGCAATTGCAACACGAGGGTCATTAGTGGTGTTTGCTCCCATATTCTTGCATGTTCTTGTTTATGGGTGAAATGTACAATTCTGACTGGAAACCAGCATGCCCTTTACAATTTTGAATCCCTGGCAGGTTCATCTTAGCCATTCATCCTCCTGTGATAGATACATTAACTAACATTCAATTGGATGATAATAACACCTACGATTACATCTCTCAGAAGTGGAAGGAATCTGCCGTGACATTTTATATAAAAACCTGAAATGTATTGTATTAATTGTGTATGCTTGATGGAGTCATGCAGAAATGTCCATATGCAACTCTCAAAGAGATTTCTAGCAAACTATAATAATGCTTTAAATTCAAGGCCACTTGACTATACTGTGGCTTCTAAGAAAATAAAAGACCTCGACAACAGCCTATTTTTATTGCAGTGCAATATTGTACTCGATTTAGACATTACAATGGTATTTTTTCACTTAGTTTAAATGTTCTAGTTCATAAATAAACCTTTCCTGACATCGGGCTTTTGGTATCTCGTGCACAGTAAGACCTGTTACAGAACCATGCTGTGATTCTTGACTTCCTTCCCACTGCATTGTCCAATTGTTCTCTGCCCTGTTTGTTTTTTTGCAGTTCCTCAATCACACTGTTTGTGTCTGAAACACTATGGGCCTCATTACGTGTTTGGCTTAATAAGGGGATGGCTACCCCCAAACTTGGGTCCGGGTCCCGCAAAAAGGGACTTACCGGGCCATTCCGACCTTGGAGGGCCCAGTAATTCCCTTTCGCAGGACACGGACCCTGTACGTCCCCATTCCCATTGAGCCCCTATAGGCTATAGGGCTCAATGGGAATGGGGAGGATGGTAGCAGTGGTACTGTTCATAACGGTACAGTTGCTACCATACTGGTCTGCTCGCGGGTGCCACTCTGCAGAGCGGCCCCCCCAAGCAAACTCGCAATGTTGCGGCATGACAACAACGGCACCGGTAGCACTACCGCCACCGTTGTCGCCTTACTGCAACATTCGTAATGAGGCCCTATGCCTGCAATGGTAACTTTCTAATTGCATACTGTTTCAGATGTTAAACATTTAATTTTTTCATGAACAACACTACCTATGACATAACATAAGTACGCCACCTTTCCCAGATGACCCTTAAGGAAACTGAGTTTTATGATTTAATGGCACTGCTGTACTATGTATATTGTGCCATTGTCACACCTAGTGATTCGTAATATGAAAATCCAAAACCCACACCCTCTGGGTCGACGTAATACCTAATCTCTGTTTTGTTTGATAACCAAAATAAAATAAGAGAATGAATTTACTTAGACCCTCGTTACGAGTTTGGGAGTATCCTGCCGGTAATATCAGTGGGATACCACCAAACAGAATTAGCATTCCCGAAACCTTTCCCGAAACCATCTCCAGTTCCGGAAGCACCTCAAGACCTTCCTCTTTGCTTTTGCTTCCTCTCCTCCTCTCCCCTGCTGATCTTCTGGCTGAATCTGAAACTGCACTGGTTACCTGGCTCCCTCAGATCTTGGAACCAGGTTACCCCCCTACAAGTTGCACACCTGCACTGCCCCCCTGGCAACCGTTGCACTCTGGGACTGTTTCTGTATGCCTACAGCCCCCACTAGCACTTGGCACCTGATGTCTGCACTTACCCTTGAACTTGCCACCAGCTGGATGCACATGTATTCATTGTCTTTATTTATTTTACTGTTATCCTATGTACTACACTGCCCCTCCCATTTCCCCCTGCACTTATCACCTTCCCACCTCCCCTGTAGTTGCGCAATCTCAATGTCACCTGCCCTAGTAGGATTGTTGTCTCTGTCTTCCCTCTGTTTCCCCTCCCTTGCCTCGTCACGCCTTGAACCACTTGTATATAGGCTTTCTGCCAATGGGGGCCTGTTTACCACCACCACTTTTACCAGCATTTTTCCCTCACAGGGAAACTTAAAATGTCCCCCTTAGTCTTTGACTCCTCTGCTAATACCACCTTTAAGAAATTGTGTCAGAAATGGGATTGGTCTCTTGGAACAAGACATTTCGAGCCCTAACTGCTTCATTCTGCCAACAGGAACCTGGCCTACTAGATCTAACCCCCTTCATTTGTATTCCTCTGCCCATCAAAGAAGAGTGGGTTGGTCCTAGCTGAGCATGGCCAGAGTTTCTGTCAGCTCTCTGAACTATTGTCTAGCTGTCCACCTCCTCCTGCTCCTCAGTGAAAGATGTGTCTGCCCTATATAAGAATGCTGATGACGTTTTTGTCTATGGGAGGTAAAACAAAAACTCAGGAAAGGAGGTAGAACATGCACATCCTGGTTAGTACACCAGACACACTGCAGAATTCAAGCTTTCATTGCCATCAAGATGAATGTTCAGCCTTATAAGCATGTGAAGATCGTAAACTCAGCAGTTCTATCCTTCACCCTTATTCAGATACAACTAACCCAACCCGCGGTCTAGTCCCTATCACTCCTATTTCTAAGATATCCCATACGCTATTCATTCAAAGGCTCCTCAAGAAACTGGTCAATGACCAGAAGAGGTTCCTCTGGGAGTAGAGGGAATCAGTTGATCAGATCTTCTGGGCACCCGACCCTCTCCCAGTGGTACATTAAGGGAGAGGGTAAAGCAACTTTTTTCAACTGCTTTGAGTGAGTTGTTCCAACTGCAAAAGGGGAGAAAGAACATTGTGAATGACATGTTGCATCTTAATTAACCAACAAGCTGCAAGCAGGCTATCAAATCTTGATCCCGAAATGGAAAACAAAGGACAATCATCTCAAATGGGAGACCCAGGAGAAACTGTGCCATGATCCCAAGTCCCATTGCTAATTGCTAGGGGTGCAGCACCACGATACTTTGGAGACTCGACACCATCAGTTTTACAGAAAACCAGTGGTTTTAAATTAATTAATCAAGGTCATGAAGATGTTATGTTGGAACTAACATACAGTTTACAATTCTAACAAATCTGCAACTATATCAATGTAGCCTCAATGTGCATTCTGTTGTGCTGTAAAATGTGGGTCAAATCCCACCGGGCAAGAGTGAATTTAACAGTCACACCATTTTTAGCCCAAAGTCGCAAGCAGAAAAGAAAGTCAGCTGGATGTTATCAAAGGAAGGCAAGTGCACACCCATACAATCCACCATCATCTCCCAGGGCTGGGGGTTAGAATAAGGGTTCACAGCTCAAGAGAGCTAGCCCTACATCCCAATGGTGTCCCAAGAGTGGAGTGGATACTTGCTTCCAGCAGTGTGTGGGTGATGAGACAAATCATGAAGTGGGAAGATAAGCCATGTAGCCTGTATGTGTGGAGAAAAGACCCAAGAGGAGTCCATTCAGCAGATCTAGTTCTATGCAAATAGCCTACAGCCAATCATGATTTTTACCATTAACTGTGTCTATGGGGACAAAGAGGTCCAACAAAAAATAAAGATAAATGATATCAAAATGGATGGGGAATGGGTCCCTGTCAAAGCAGCGGTGATGCATGGCTTGCTTGAAAAGACATTTTTGGAAATAAACCTCTCTTCCTTCCTACGATGAATTGATAGAGCCATGAGAAAAAAAAATAGACATTGAAAGTCCCTACAAACTCCAGCTGCGACAGAACACATTTCAGGGCAGGTTAAGTTAACTACTAGAAAAGAGGGGTCGGGATGCCTCAGAAAACCCCTGCTATTTCATGGTGGAAACCCCCAAAAATTTCCCTTTTAAAACACCAACCATGGTTGAAAAGTTGCACTCAAGGGTCTTTCCTAGGTGAGCAGATCCAAGGGTGGAGATATGTGACAAAGTCACTTGGTGGAGGATAGGGTATGGGACTAGAAACATCCTGGTTGCCGGGCACTGCAAGATGCCTCGTGATGCAACCCCCTGAGGAAGTATAAGTGGGAGTCCCAGATCCCCCTCACCAACCATAGCCTCAACCATAGAACTGAAAATACTATTAACAATATCTAGCCGCCTCCCAGAAATCAATGTTGTAGCTGACCCACAGAGTTCAGGTGACAAGTGGTTGCTTGCAAATCCACTTCCATGGGCATCCATGAGCCATGAACTACACATAAGGAGGCCTGCCTTTTTTTTTTTTTAGAAAGCCAGCGGTTAGTCTCTGTGCAGGACTTCAGGCCCCTCTCATTGCACCTTGAATGTTTCTGCAGGTGTCCAAACAGAAGTAAAGATGATGGCTTGTGTATATGGTGAATAGAAGATAAAATGGTCCTCACTGAAAGTTACAGAAGCCTGAGTCACTGGTATAGTGATTCCAATAGGGCAGACACATGTTTTAATATTCTTGAACTAGCAAGGCAGTGTGTCAAGTGACTAGTCAATACAAACAAGCTTAATAATCAGTAGTTAGCAAACACCTTACCCAATCATAGGTTCTGTTTACTACCCTCACGCACCTGAATGCCCTCATATAGTTAAACAATGGGAGTGTAGCCAAGTGTCTGCAGTGTCTTGCTTTGACACCCTGCAGCTTTGAACACTGAGTGCTGGAACACAGGGACCAGGAAAAATCTCGCTCTTGTTAGTCAGTAGCTGTCTAGTTTATGTGCTTCAAAATAACACTACATTGTTGAAAACTGCAGCATCATATAGACAAGTGTCTGTTGTGACCATGGTTGAACACCCCCTGTTTGGAGTGAAACACTTCCTTCTGGCTATTATGCGTTGACTCTACCACATTGTGTTTTAATTGAGTGTATTATGGACGTTTTTCTCACACTGCCTTGAAAGGCAATTGTCTGTTTGCTAACATCCATTAAAAATCCAGGGGAGCATTGCGGCTTAGGGTGATTGTTCCCTTCACTGAGTCTTTTTGTGCGAGTTCTCATTGTCCACAGGGCTGGACTGGGAATTAAAAATGGCCCTGGAAATAATTACTGGGGACCAAAAGAGGCCCTGGAAATAAAATAATTCAAAGTGGCCCCATATGACACATTTTCAGCAAGCCCAATGCTTTTCCTGTGAGAAAATTTGGAAATAACACAGAAAAGAGGCCCAGGGTGCCGAGGCCCACTGGGAAATCTCCAGAGTTCCCTATAGGCCAGTCCACCCCTGATTATCCACTCTGAACACAATCAAAACTTTATCTGAAAAGAAAAGTGATTCCAAGACTGGAGAAATCAGGTTGTCCAGAATATAAATATCAAGTCCAATGACATCCATGTTGTCCTAAAAAAACCTGAGAAATTCCTGGAACAGCTCTATGCAAACAACTAAAAGAAGTTCCAAAGCCGTCAGAAAACCATAGGTCCACTAAGAACAGTATACATCAAAAAGATCTCAGCCATAGAGAGAATGTCATGCCTTACTTCACCCCCATTACATTAAAACTAATCAAAACAATATGAATAAAAATCTAACCTATGTTGTCAATGCCACGCTCAGGTGATAAACTGGAGCAAGTTGTGAATTCATGTTGATGCCTTACTTTGTTGGCGTGGATCTGAGGCTGAATTTTAAATCAAATAGGTTGATGTAATTAATATTAGTAAGAAACAGTCTGATTCCCAGTTAAAATCAGTTTAACAGAAGCAATTTTGCAAATGGTGGACCGTCATGGGCTAATAGTCTTGGACTATATAATTTGATTGATTTAAGAATGCCATATTCAGTTAACATGGTGCAAAATATGGATGTGCAAACTCTTCAGTGAAATGCAACTCTTGTTGAGGAAGGGCTTGAAATGCTTTGCATTCTTGCTGCTAAAAAGTACTATTTTTCCACCCATACTTCCTCTCTCTCACGTCACCCCATTCGCCTATTCCAGATTATTAATAACATTCTCTGTCCTACTGCTTTTGATCCCTCCATCTGACCTTCTCTCTCTTTCTCTGATGTTTCTGAATTCTGTTTTTCCAAGGTCTCCACTGTGTTCTCATCACTATCTCACCTACCTTCACAAGATATACCTCCACTAGATTGACTCATCTAATGCTCCCTGCTCTTCCTTTATTGTTTCCCCTTCACTGATTCAGACACAGCTTCATTGCTCTCCCGTGCTCACCCTAATGCCCCTCCCCTTGACCCTCTGCCCTCTTCCCTCAGTCCTACTGTCTATCTTCTGATTACAACCTTACTGACGTTCCTTTTCAAACTGTCACTCTTTTCTGCCACCTTCCCTTCCCCCTTCAAAGACGCCCTAAGTATTCCTATTTAAAAAAAGATTTATTTAAACCCCTCATCTCTATTTAACTATTACTGTATCTCAATTCTGCCTTTCCTCTCAAAACATATCGAGCAGACTGTCTACTCACAAGTCTCCTCCCATCTTAATCTTCATGCTCTGCTTCCTCTGACCCAATCTGGTTTCTGCTCTCCTCTGTGTCACTCATTCTCTTCTCTCTGCACGTCACATTAAATCCTAATCTATCCTCCTCCTCCTCGACCTATCATCAGCTTTAGATACAGTTGACCACCCCACTTTACTTTCCTTAAATGGTCTGTGTACTTCAATCATTCAATGGTTCTGGTCTAATCTTTCCAACCATTCCTTCTCCGTATCTTGAGCCGGGCATACCTCCACTGACTTGCATCTCCAATACGTTTTTCCTCAAGGTTCGGTGATGGGCCCTTTACTTTTCTCTATCTACACTATTCAGTAATTCTAAATTATTGAATCGTTTAACCTCTCCTCTCATTTCCACACAGACGTTTCTGAAATCTTTTTCTCCTTCTCAACATTTTCCGACTGTCTTCATGCCTCTTTTTCATACTGCTTTTTTGTTGTTGAATCTTGGATGCACTCTCATTTTCTTCATCTCAGTGCCTCAAAAGAATGAAGATCCTGTACCCCCCAAGTTCTCCCACTACCCTGCCACCTCCTCTGGACATTTGCTTTCCCTCATCTCTTCTACCATGTTCTACCTCTGCCCAGAATCATGGGGTCATTTTTTACCTTTCTCTAACCTTTGCTTCACATATATCTCTGACTGCCCACACCTATAACTTTCTTTGCCTGAATGTTCATAAAATGTGCCGCCATCTTTCCTTTCATGCTGCTAAACCTCTTATTACTTCCTCTGTTTTTCTTGACTTGACTAATGCTCTGCTTTACTCTTTTCTCTACCATTCTCACATCTCACTCCCCTCCGTTCAGTATTTACATCGCTATTTGACTTCCTTTTCTGCATTTTCCTCGATCTTCTATTAGGTCTTCTCTTAGCTTTGCCTCTCTCCATCCCTATGATTCTCGCCTCCTCTTTCATTTTCTTTTTATAGTCTTAAAATGCTATCATGGCTTTGCTCTTTTTATCTTGATTCGCTTTTCTAACCTTATTCTCCCTCATGCCCTCTCACCTTGCAACACCTTCATCTTATCAATACCCCTAAATCACCCTGTGCTCCTTCACATTTTCATTCTTCCTCTATTCTAGCCGTCAACTCTTGGAATACTCTGCCACCTGATATCTGTGCATCCCCTTCACATATTTCGCTGCCACCTAGAATCACCCCCCCCCAAAAGCTTCTGTTATGAAATTGAAATAGTTTTTAATCATTACTTGTTGTACCTCTTTTCTTCCTTTAACATAGCTTTGTACACTCAGGGCTGTGGAATATTCATCTTACTCTTCCAATACTCACAAGAATGCAGGAATGACTCAAATAGAACAGGATATGATAAAGCAACTTAATGACTCAGTGAAAAGTTTATTCAAAGAAGAAATTAAATATACAGTAATGATCACGAGAGGTATATAGATATTACACACAATAAGGCTTTAAACTTTGTACTGGCATCAATTCATAACTTATTTGATCACATCTTGAATGTGATAAATAGACTACAGGGTCCAATTCATGAAATAATCTGTGTGACAAATCGGGACTTTGTGGGCCAAACTGTGTGCGAAATCCTGTTTGTTGTTTCATGGAATTCACTGTGAGGTACTTTTATATACTTTGCAGGGACTTTGCGCAGGCTCGGCACGTCACTGCGAGAGGCTGAGTACCTTGCACGAGACACCACGCAGATCGTGGGCGTGGTTTGCTCAGAGGGCAGGGTAGGGGGCGAAACATGCAAAATTAAGAAAAACAATGCAAAAAGTGGGCGCTACGAGGGACGGGCCGCAGGCAGTCCATCACATGCCCACTATTGCATGGAACGATATGTCTTCATGGATCTATGCACGCAACCTATCGATGGAGAAATGGCCACACAAAGCCCTCCTACCATCTGCCACCTAAAGGCAGGCATACAGACACTTACACCTAGGACTCACCGCTGTAAGTGATTTCAATCCGGCACTTCACCTAAGTCAACGCCTAGCGTGTAATGCACAACTGAAATCCTTATTTATTTGTGTCTAAAAGTTATTTTATTCTGAACGATGTACCACTCATATCACGCCCCTCTCCTGGAAGCCCCCCGGTCACACTGAACCAGGAACCAGGTAGGTTTGCAAAGTTAAAATATTTATTTATGTAACCACAATTCAGTCACACTATATTTTAATGGGTACACAATGATCACCAATGGGGTGATGTAAAACTAAATAATCTCTTACGATACAAGGAGTAATAGTGAGCAAAACAATTAAACCCAGAAATAATACTTTTGTGTGTGCTTTCAGATCAAATAGCAGTGTGGTTACTGTACCCCTGTACAACCCTCAACCCTCCCAACAGGCAAGCTAAAGAGATAAGAGGAGAACAGGTTTCAGGAATGGCAGAATTCAAACAAAATATCAATCCCAACTTCCCCCCAGCAACACAAGAGAAAAACAGAATTGATTGGCAAGCTGTCAAAATGGTTTTTAAAGTTATCTGAGAATGGAATGTGCAAAAACACTAAATATGGTTTAAATTGCTGAAATTGTTTCAATTCTTATGGGAGCCGCTTTGGATAGTTACAGACAAACACTAGCAATGATTTAATACTAAGATGCAATGTGAAATCTTAAAACTGAGGTCGGAAGCAATCAAAAGCTGTTTTACATGTGACAGAATTTCCTTACAACGAAATACACGGCAAACCAAAAACTAAGGAAGTTATGGACGTTTTAGTGGAGGTCTTTTTTTTCAAGACAAGCGCAAGGATGGGAAACAGGAATGTAGTTTTAAAATGACGAAAAATATTTCTTACACTATGTTAAAGACTACCAAAAAGTATAATGCCACACAGGAAGGTCATTCACGGCCGATTATAACAGTTCAGGTGTGATAATCTACTTTCTGTTTGGTTTGGGAATTACTTTCTTAATCAATCAATAGGAAGTTAGGGTTTAGAAACACATATGAGAGAAAGTCCACGCAAAAATAGTTCTAGCAATACTGGCTCAGAAAGAAAGAGAGGATGGATTTAAGATATGGATTAACTAAGCAAGGAACATAAGCTAGTGACACAGTTCTATCTATAGATACTCACTATATGTGTTTCAAACGGAACCATCAGGATCCTGGTCAGAGATTCTGGTCACGGATTCTGGTCAGGGATTCTGGTAGAGGACAGACTGCTGGGCACATTAGTTTGGCAGCGTCAAGACGCTCGGGACACCGCAAAGCACAACTGGACTGGATCTGATCTGCAATGGCTCTGGTCATGGCACGGCACAGCTGGATTGGATCTTTTGGTTCTAATGATAATTCTTTTAGCAGGCAAGCAGTACAGCACAGCCCGGCTGTTTCTTTTGTTCCCCTTAGATTTCTGGGGTTGGTTCTGGTTCTGGAAATTTAAGGCCTTGCTGAAAATGGTTCAGCTAATGGAATGGGCCTTTCTGCTTTTCCTAGTTTCTGGAGTCTGGAGCAAGTAAGATGGATAATTCTGCTGCAGGGTGCTTCGCCAGCATCGGGATGGTGGGTGAATCTGTGTGTTCCCTTTGAGTGCTGAGCTGTCTCTATTTATGCTTATGATAAAGGGTGTGTGTGTGCTGGTTTATCCTAAACTCGCCCCTTGGACAGGGATTGGTCAAGGTCTCCTCTCTGCCTTGATAGGAGGAGAGAAACAGGGTGTCACTTTACTTGTGTGGGTTTATGAGGCCTAGAGTCCACCACTAGACTCTTGAACACAAAATCTACTTTTGGTACAATCCATATTTCCACATATGCAACCTCTATAACAACCACATTTATAGATCACATATTTTGAGTAGCAGATACTCCTCAAAACCCTGTCACTGTAGGATCTTGTGTCTGCTTTCCACCAAATTTCGCCCTTTTTATCAGGAACACAATGTCCAGTTTATCAGCAAATGTGTACAAGTGTTGTATAACATGGGCATACGTGTATAAAGTTTCAAACTTCTATCTGAAATACATTTTGTATGAACCCACATTTTCTGCTGTTTCTTCGCAGAACATGCCACAAAGTTCTGGCACCTTTTCCCCTGTGCATCCAGAAATCACATTAACAATACTGTTATTTCTATAATTTTCACAATTTTACATAGTAAGTTATATGTATTTAAATAACATTTTCTTTGTGAATGTTCAGCCACAGATGGCTGTTTGTCTCTGCCTCCTTCTGTCTCCCTGCAGTCCAAGAACAGTCTCCTCCCTGTTGTTCCTGGCAGAGGCCATTTTACGACCCTTCACACTTAGTCTTTCCTGTAGCTGGAAGAAGCCCATTGTCCCCACTGCAGCCCACATTCTTCCCCCACCCTATAATATTAACATAGGTGTGATTTCCAGGTGGAGAGAGCTGGAGGAAAACTGTTATTCCAGTTTGAGTGGCTTTTAGCCAGGCTTACATTTAATGTTAATGCTCTTGCATTTTTCCTTGGCTTAAAAACAAACTTATGATTTCAAACTAGCAGCTAGAACACTTATTTCAGATTCTAAAACATGGGATTAACAATTACAATATAGGTTACTCTCAGGACCATGCCATTTACATTGCAAACCTTTGCTTTCAGTTGGTACAGGTTTTAAAGTTTATCATGCAGGCTTCTGACAGCTGTCATTCAGGTGGTTGAGGGTACTGCACCCAGATTCTGACAGATTTCACAGGCAGGCAACTTTTGCTCTGGATATTTCTTTGATACTTTCAGCTTTTCAGTACATTGTATGCTCATAATGATTTCTTGAACTAAGTGAATTGTAGCACCCAGCAAGAATTCTGGATGTTTGAGGGTGTTTTGTACCGACATTCTGCAGTTTCAGCAACCAAGAAATGGATTTAAAGCAAGATTTTTGGATTTCCTTTAGCAGAGCACTGCTTTTCCCTCTGTACTACATTTGCACTTGTTGTGGAGCCCAGTGACATGTTTCAGGAGTGAGATCTCTGTTCCACCACTGACAACATGCATGGCCGATTGGGCAGCCATCTTTTTGTGCTTTGCAGAGCGTGCTTAGCAGAGGTTTTGGGGCGCCCAAGTGTTGTGCGCCCATTTTGATGTTTCAGCCACCAGAAGAACACAGTGATGCCGCATGGCAGAGCAGAAGTGGGTCGAGACATCCCACACCGCGCAGGAGTCAGATCGGGTGTCAGATTTAGGGGTGCATGTATGCAGCCGTGGTTATGATCTGGCTTCAGCATGCACGTATGCAGTGTAGCAGGGTGCAGGAACGGTTTACGGGAGTTCACACGCAGATTTCTGCATTTTACCCGAGTTATGATAAATCGTATGCATGTTGTCGTGGTGCAGTTAACAGTTATGGGGGACCCCCCACAGGGTCCCCAAGATGCAGGCCTGCTTGTGGCTGACCCCGTGCACTGTTTAAAGGGTGCAGGTATTTTCGCCCTAGGGAGCACACAAAGGTAGGTGTTTTGGTTGTTTTGGGGGCATGTCAGGGGCGTTCTGGATGCGACTTGCATGTACGCTTACTTTGTACAGACAATTCCACGAATACCCAGAGCATGCAATTTTTATTCTGCAGGCTCGCCCAGTGTCGTTCTCAGCGCGGCCCTTGCAGGATAATTGCACACTTTTCCATGAATCGGGCCCACAGACATTTTAGGTGATATTTATCTTGATGCAAATCAGTAAAAACAGCACAGGTTTTAATAAAGGAACTTACACATTTGAACAGCAATGTTCAAAACAGAATTTTCATGAGTAACAAGTTAATGATACATAATATTAATGATATAAAAGAAGAAAGGGAAATTCAAACAAACATAAGCATGTCTGTCCATTGGCACCCATGTGAAGATGAGGTTCCCAATGCATTGAGTGAGTGGAGTTGCCAAAATCAAATATTCAGGTGAAATTGTTGACTTATTAGATAGTTGTACACATAAAGATATTTTTTGCATTACCTCATGTAACAAATATGCAATGATTCTCAGTGAGGAACCCACATTAATTGAAAAGAACACTTCTGGTTCAGATCGGTGCAACAAAAATGTGAATGAAGAAATTCCTCACCAGTTTGTGACAGTTAATGGTTGTAAGTTTAACGGTGAAAACGAGAAATAAAGAAAATAAAAAGTTAAAAAAAGAATGTTGTTCAAATTGATGACAAACTGAGCTCAGAAAAAATTGGAAAAATATGGAGAACCTTCATTCAGCTCTTTCTAATCATCCTGATATAGAAATATTTTAAAAAAAAAAACAGACATAATAAAACTAACCCTAGAAGAAAAGCCCAGCAAAAAAGGTTTTCAAAATAGAAGTATTAGATAAAAGTCACAAACAAGAATGTGGGGTGGAGTGACTATAACATTACATCTGATAATATGCAGTCCACTGGTTTATAGTAACATATCAAAACTAAGGATTGATTACATGAGCAGAAGTATATAATAACTTCCATTGACTATCAAATCAAATTGAGCCCCTTGAATGCAAGAGAAAATAAAATAAACCAACAGGAGGAAATTAAAACAATACTAATTATAAATGTGTTCATAGAGGATTATAGTCATCTACTGAAAGCAACTATCATTTGGAAAATATGGTGCTTGATTGGGCTTGGAGGTAGCTCAGGGGCAACACGCGTTTGTCTCGGAAACAAGGCAAGGCGTAACAACACAAGTTTGAATCCCCGTCTGGTACTCAGAGGCTGGGCTCCAGTATTAAACACGTTATCAAAGATCAATATAACTAATAATAATTATATCCAGTTGAAGAGTAATAGAAATTAAGAGTTTAAATTATATTGAATATCGGAATGGCATTGACACCCAACATGGGAAAATAGTTTTTAGAACAGAACAACATATGATGTATTTGATATGGTGTTGGTTTGCGAAGAGTGTATGTTGATATCAGGAGATGAACATTAAATGAATGCGCAGAATCAAAATATTCACGGAAAAATAAGATAACATTTCTCTGATAATTAGATAGGAAGACAAAGGATAAAGATATATTTTATATTCATAACAAAGATTGTATGGTTATCAACATGTTTAACAGTGCATGTAAAAATATGGTGCTGCACAAAGTAGAAACTTTAAATGTCTCATGTGATTGAATATTGGCTACAATGATATTGTGGCAAGTGCTGAGGTGTTAACATAAGGTGCAATTAATTGTCATTTCTTTCCTGGAATACACAGGGCCATTCCCACTATGCCCATTGAAGGGAAATGTACATGGACAATGATATCACCAGTTTAAAGGAACTTTGAGCATCTGAAGTACTCCTAAATTATGGGTTCCAAAGTATACAGGAGTTTGCAAAAAATAAATATTAGAACGACCCAGTCGCAGTTTACAGGTAGGGAGGAAGTCACTGTATATAAGTGATAAAATCACTCTTTTTACCATCTCCCCTTACAATCGCGGGATTTGATAGAAATTCTCATCGTAAAACTGTGTGCATTGTATGACCCTCCTGGGTTAATACACAAATGAAGTATTGAAAACAGTACACAAGTATACTATCCACTGGAGATTAATTCGTCCAAATGAACATATAATGATAATTGAAGACTTTAGAGCCTGCTGTCATGTGAACCTGTATTAGGAAATTGATTATTGCACATTTTTGAATGATCTGTGAGTTATAAACACGTTTATATTCACTCATGTTTATGTTAATCTAAAGGAATCAGTTTGAATGGTTACTTTACTAACTCTGCATCAGTTACTGTTAAATGGCAGAATTATGGGAGACAGGCTGGCTAATCATAAACAAATAATGGGGAAACTATAATTGATTATATATTTGTCCTATGCCATGATGTATGGAGAGACATAACTTTCTGGTGTTGGGTGCCATAACTGATCACTCAGTGCTCTCTTTCATGTGGCAACTGAATGGGAAAATTAAAGCTTTGTTTTCTTAAGAGGGTAACATGACTGTCAGTTTAGTCGAAAATTAAATTAGGCAGATGAATAGAACAGTGCAATTAGGTAAGGCGGTCATTAGCAACATGGACATGAAACAGTGCCCTTTTAATATAGGGTAAAGCCTATACAAATCTCTTGAGTGAAATTGCAGAAAAGTTGGTGGCAATGTTGAAATCAAGATTATGGCCCTGACCACAATTGTGGTCTTAGTGGTGCCAAATCCAATGTTTTTTTAACATCATAGCATGTTTTTGTACCACTCTTCCAAATTACGAATTTGAAACCCAAAACTCATAGTGCCTTCTTTTATATAGTGTTACCTGCCGGACGCAGTAATTAAAAAAGCCCATGGAGTATAATGGGACTCCAAAATGGAGAATAAGTTTGGGTCCACTTAATGTATAATCATTAGGATCTGTAACAATATTGCACGATTAGTGCATGCAGTAAGTAACTGTATTAACGATTAGAGGTTGTAATACCACAAACTCATGATCATGCCAAAAGTGTCTCAAAGTTAGGCAAAGAGATTGATACTGAAGATGTATATATATATAAGAATTGGTGAAGAGACAAAGAAAAATGAGTGATAATAGGTGTCATCCATTGAAATAAATAATAATAATAATAATTTTGGCACTTATATGGTGCTACGAACCCTCAGGTATCTGAGCGCTGCTTATTATTACCCAGGTGTGTGGTGCTCATTTATCGATTTGGCCCCGCCGGGATTCGAACCTGCGTTAGCGTGCTCTGCACGGATGTCAAAGCGAGCGCTCTACTCACTGTGCCACTTGACCCCAATGATTACACCTTTATATGATTGTGTGACTACAATTTATTGTTGCACCAGTCCTATACAGCTGGTTGCCCATTAAAACAAAGCACAAACTGACAAATAACTGGTATAAAATGTAAAAAAATAATGACTTCAAATGAGCATTGAAAGTTGTGAGTACTAATCAACAGAAACAACAGGCACTGCAATGCTGCCCAATGTAATCCAGTACCTGTAAACAAATGAACTCAATTTATTAAAGCATATGTGGTTCTACCTGGGCTGCTAAAGCAAATAATTCGGAAATGGAATTTGCTTCTTATGAGTTTCCCGTTTCACTTACATCTGCATATGACATCCTTTTGAAATGAAAATCAAGAGTCCTTGGTTCAGAACAATTGAGTAAGCTATTATATAGGAATTATTTCGAAATTGGGGCACATTGGGCCTCTTCAGGGGTTGGAAGTAGTGACTAAAATGTGGCAGTAACACGATTAGCGATTAGGTAAATCTCCAGCGTTCTGTGCATTTTTGCTGCTATTACCACCAGTGCTATTACCACCTTTGTTAATAGCGCAAAAAATACCCATAGAGTCCAATGAACCCTAAAAGAAAATGGGGAATGAATGCCTTACCACTACTCAGGATCCAGCGCTAATAGAACTAGTGCGTTGTCGGTATCTCAGCACAATTACCCCAGGGATACCTCCAAGGATATGGTGAGACCCATTATATTTAATAGATATGTATGTCTGTGAGTACATCAGTCTGAACCAAATGTATTCTTGTCTTTATGTATAAAAGAGGGGTGCATAGTGTTCCCCTCGATTATAGGCTTATTGTCTTAACTCCTCAGAACAAATATTTTAAAAAAATCAATCGGTTGTGCTTGAGGCATGTATTGACAAGTGTTTGATACTTTCAAAACATCAATATGGATTCTGAGTGGGTATGTCAACAAATAACATAATTGGCCCTACAATGCTAGCAACAAAAAAAAGTTTCGATTTTAAAACTGTGTCCTAAGTATGCTGGCTTCATACATTTTAAAGTGGCCTTTGACGGTGATGATCACCTCTAGGGTACATTATGGAAACTGGCTGTTAACACATTCTTGCGTTATTAAATTGAATCACACCAGAAAAAATAAAAATAAAGTGCAATCTAATCTCTCAGTGAAAATTTCCAAACAGGTAAAGCTTCAACCTTACTGCCAAATATCACCACATTCACTGTGCAGTAATAAAGCTTGTGGTAAATTTGCAAAAAATCCCCATGGAGACCCAGGGACTCCAAAAATGGGGCCTAGATCACCCGTCTGCCATTTATAATCCCATGGTAAATCCACGGGACAGAGTGTCAGTAACCTTAAATTAGTTTTAAGGTATATTTGCAGATTTACTGGCAATATACCAACAAACAGGTAATGAGGACTAAAACCGTGCAAACCAACATAAGCTTTCTCCAGCAAAAAAAAGTTTGAAAATTAGTATTGGTAAAACTAAAATGAAGTAATTTACTCATACATTTTGTTATTCTGAAAATGCCTTATGGAAGGACAGAGCTTCCTAGTCCTTGTCCTACCACTTCTGTGTGTGTTTTCTCTGTCAGATGAAGAGCTGCACTGCCAGAGGTCCAGCACCCATTGGTGGGGGTATACCCTTGTAAGCCTGTGTTTTGGGGCACCTGTGTGTTGCCCCCAGAGCAGCGTAGGGCTGGTGGCAGCAACATATTGGGCCTCATTACGACCCAGGCGGAGGACCATGGTGCTGTTAGCACCATGGTCCATGCCGATGTCCGCCATTGCGGAATGGGGAATTACCACCCCATTCCGAGGTTGGTGGGGGGGTAATTTCCCATGCCGCCATGGCCCTTCCCCATTCCCATTTTTGCCCCATAGGGCTCAATGGGAATGGGAAGGTGCTAATAACGGTTCCGCAAATTGCGGTACTGTTATTAGCACCAAAGTCCCTTTGCAGGTCCCTTCTTTAACAGCTGGAAAAACCAGCCGTTAAGTCGGGTCCCGCAAAGGGACCTCGTAATCGGGCGTTAAGGGTTTAACGGCGCTGACACCTTTTACGGCGCCGTTAAACCCTTAACACCAGGGTCGTAATGAGGACCATTGACTTGGCAGTGGCTCTGAATGTCCTCCATTTAGTAATACCCATGCCCTACCATAGGAATCAGCAGATTCCTGACAGAAGACAAGATTGCCCCTGTGCACTGACTCTGTCCCTTCCTCCTGAATGGCTGTTGGGTGGAAACACAATATACGTCTCTGTGCCCTTTCTTCCTGACTGGATGTTGGGTGGAAATACCATATATGGCTATGGGGCTGCCTCCTGTCAGACTGACTGGTGCCTCCCAGAGGCTGTGTTTTGGGTACACCGTAGGGGTGGAAAATGTAAGAATGGAGTCTGAAGTGAACTCATATTCTGTGTTATGGGTGCCTGATTTCTGTGTGTGATACAATGAATGAAATAAGTCTTGACTGGAACTGACATGACTGCAGTGTATTGGGCTGAAAGGAAGGGTACTTAACCCAATCCACATTCTTTGTTATGGATGTCTGGTTGGAGTAAATGGTTTGAATGCCTGTGAGCCTGATCAGTTGCCTGCCTGCTTGAATGCCCTTCTGCATGATTGGCTGACTGAGTCTGGCTCAGCCAGAGTGAATGGGGAACAGATGTGTATATCTGCTGATGTCTCACTTACCAATTTGTTCAGACGCTGAAGTCGAAGCTGAAGCAAGAAGAAGCTGAAGACAATGGCCCAATGCTCTCTGGTAGCAGCTGTGGATCAGGCATGCAGAGACTGGAGGCAGGAGGCAGAGACAGGAACCTGAACTGATTTTGAAGACATTAGGGGTCATTACGAGGTTGGAGGTAGCCATGGTGCTATTAGCGCCATGGCTACCCCCTTACCGCATTTCAGGTCTGTGTTCCCGGAATGGGGACTTACCGGGTCATTTCGACCTTGGAGGACCCGGTAAGTCCCAATTCCGAGAACCATTCCCCATTCCCTTTTGAGCCCTCATAGGGCTCAATGGAAATGGGGATGGAGCTAATAACGGGCCCGTTATTAGCTCTGAAATCCCTTAACGGGTCCCTTCCATAACGCCTGGTAAAACCAGGAGTTAGGGAAGGCCCCCACAAAGGGACCTCGGAATAGGGTGGTAAGGGATTACTGGCACTGGTGCCCTTACCGGTGCCGGCAATCCCTTACCACCTACCTCGTAATGACCCCCATCCACTTTATTCAGGCATCAGAAAATAGTATCATTGCGCTCTTAACATTATCCTCTTTTATACATTTTGCAGTTGGCACGGTTTTCAATTTCAGGATGCAGTTCACTCTCATTGGGCTAGACAATTAAAGACAAGCCCTTTCCCCTTCCAGGGTTGGTTGACTGAACTGTTGCTCACCAGGTCCCTATGTCATAACAACGCATGCAACTAATTACATTTGTGTGAGATATTCTTGACCTTTAAAATGAATCCTTTGATGTGTCAAGAAAGAACATTTCTGACGTCAACTTTGGGGTACTTTTGGCGGGCAGCACTATGTCTCCTTGTCACAGGAGTCCAAGTATGGGCATCAGCTGTGTGCACTGCCTGTGAACCCAACAACTGTTGCTAGCTGACCAGCTGTCTGTACTAATTACAACCTTTCCTTAAAACACTACATGGCTGCCCCTGGTTTGTCAAGGTCAAAATTACTGCCAAGAAGTCCAGACAATGGGCCTCATTACGAGTTTGCCGGTCTACATACAACGGTACTGGTAAGCATGCCGGTACCGTTGTATTCGGACAGGCAAACTCTGAGTTGTGCTGATGGGTGCCTTTCATTCCGCCAGGTCTGACCTGGAGGAATGGAAGGCACCCATGAGCACAGCCTGCCTGTAGCACAGGTGCCATAATGATTGATGATGGTGCCACAGGCATCCCAATTCTCATTGAGCCCTATGGGGCTCAAATGTGAGTGGGTATCACCCGATTCTGGCACCCGCGAAAGAGCAATTATCGGGTCCTGCGGGGCCAGAATAACCCAGTAATTGCCTATTCGCGGGTGCCTAATTTTTTCACACGTTTGAAGGTAGCCTGCCTGTATTGCAGTCATGGCTACCTCCAGACTTAGAATGAGGCCCAGTATGTCCTTGTCTACTAAACTTTCAATGAACTGTTTATGACAGAATTATTTCAGTATGACTTTGCATAATTCCACAATTTTATATACACAGCAGCCATCTTAGAGTTTTTCTGACTTTGTCCCAACCAAAATGGCTGACCAAATTACAAAATGACTGACCAAACTATTTTTGATCATAACTTGGTTCCTATTCAATTTCAAGCCTAGACTTTTGGTGTATGCTACCCATCATGCCCTTTGCTGTGCAAGGCATTCTGACCCAAATATGTATGTCACCCTACAATGTGCGTGTTTGACCTTTTAAGCACTCTAATTCTGATGTTCACAATACTGGAGTTATTGATCAACCCGACAATATATCTGCATTCCGTTTGAGAGGGGTGGGGTCTACCTCCTATACATTGAGTTTGAGGGGCATGGGGTCTACCTCCTGTACACTCCCCTAACTGGATTTTATTTAGTCACTTATTCAATACATACCACTACACCCAATGTCCACCCTGCTCCATATTCAGTGTACCTACACATTTCTGTCCTAATAACCCCCTGTATGAGGTGATATGTTTCAATAGGGGAGGCATCCTAAACATATTTCTACAAAGTCAGTACTAACATATTATATTCTCCTGATCTAAACATGTATGAATCCCTAAAGACTACCTTTGTTCACTTTTATTTGAGTCCCACCTCCATTACCCAGTTTAATTTTATACTAATTATACATCAGGTCATTACGGCCACTATGAGAATCGAAAAACAGTCACATTTTGAGGGAACCCACCAGCCCATCTTTTCACATGTGTGACTTTTACTCCAGATTTTACATTCACTCCCAATCCATAACATTTTCCTGTTCCCCATGCACATTGACTCAAGTACATTTTCTTTTCTTTTTCATTCCTCTTTTGTCGCCACATCTTTCATCTGACTCATCTTGGTACGATATCCTTGGACTGTCTTTTCAATTTTGTCCAGTCAATGTTGTCCTTTTTTGGGCTGCTATGCAGCAAGTTTGTGGGCCATTCAAGGCATAGGCCAATTAGTTCCTTGTTTTTTCCACACTTTTATCACAGAGCATAAAAACTCATTTAAGCAAGGGGGGGGGAATTGGATTTGAACCAGGGACACAAGAACGGGGGAGTTTTGTTCCGGAATGTCTGTGAATGGGCATTTTGGCTGGGTCTCTCGACCCTCTCTCTACTCTTAGGTCCGTGTTTCGTCAATCTCCTTATGTACACTTCATCTGTTCTGTCCACCTGTAATAAAAAACTGAATGGGTTTCCTTTGAAAAGTAAGTATGTCTCTATCATCAGTACTTTTCTTCTCAACCCAACCCTTAAAAAAACCTACTCTTGTGTTCCTGTCAAACATCCCTGCCTCCTAAACAAACTCCTTTTTTTTTGTCCTTCTCTGTGTACTTTTTCTCACATGCAAGCTGAATGGTTGCTGGGACCTGGTGTGTTTATAATACACACATTCACCTGTGTCTACCATTTGCCCTTTTTTCCTATGGGCTCCATTTTCTATCAAAACATTATATCCTTTCAAAAGGACACATTTACCTTCAAGGGCGACATTTTCAGACTAGTGTATCAAAAATAATAAACAACAAACAAAAAATAATATAACAAGCCTGGACGTCTTCTTCTTCTCCTGTTTTCTAGGCGCATCCGTAGCAGAAGTGGACCAAGATGGTACAGTGTCTTGCTTTCTGCAGAAAACCAAAATAGAGGCACAAGTCATTTGGGGACTGGCAAGGGGGTCAGGTTCTATCGTATCATAAAGCCTTGCTCCCTTCAGTCTATAAAAAGACGTTAACAAAGATCTGTTCTCGCTACTTTTAGCCCATTTAACTTAAAGGCTTTCTGTGACTAGTTGGTGCACATGATCCATTTTGTTCACATTTTAACATAGCACTCAGGCCAATACTTGGCCTTTTCCTGCTTAGCTGAATGTTCTTCTTCTGCTTAGCTGAATGTTTTTCTCCTTTCGATCGTGTAGGATCGTGGTAATTTCCTTCTAGTGCTATGTTTGCATCCTGTTTTGAGACACATTAGACATGTTGCTGTGCGTTTTCTCCTGCTTACCCTACACTAATCTAGCCTTCCCCTGTTTTTCTGGAATCTGGCATTGATTCTTACTACATGCCCTCAGGTTTTAAAATAAGACAGTCATCGTTTTGCTTATTCTAAACATTTCCTTCATTTTTATCAAATTTCCTTTTTTTAGCATTTTTCCAGTTGCAAAATTTTAAAAGTGGTTTCTCCACCTGCTATTTGACATCTTTTATGTCCTTCATTGTCCGAGGAGGCCATGCTTGCACTATATGCTACTCACACCTGTTTGCACCTATCTCAGGAAAAAAGCTACATAATTGAAACACTGTATCCATAACTGCCTTTTTTCTTTCGGTACTCACCTGGGTCTTCTTACTCCTAATAATGATCAACAGTGTGTCCACACACTGTGGTATGAACAAGTATTCACCTTTTTATTCTCTCCCTATTCACTAGTACTCACCTTTGTCACAGTATAATGTCTCTTCCCCTATCAAGGCCATGCAGACATTACTCCAGTGTTCAAGAATGGTCAATGATGTTCATCTATAAATTATAAACCAACACCATTATATCCATTCAGATAATGTTTTTTTACTTACTCTCATATGTTCTTTGGATCTGTTCTGTACAAAATTCTCTTAAATAATAAGAATGTTCTTGGCCCATCATACTCCTTTGGTCCTCTATTAATCAGATTCACTTTTTATTAAAATAAACATGTTTATTTATTTATTTATTTATTTATTTTAATTCTTGTTACGCGCCACATGCCCGTGGGCCTCACGGCGCACAGAAAATGAAAACAAGTCAAACAAAACATTAAAAGACTGAAGCAGAGAAAGTGTGGAGAAGTCGTGAGATTACTCTATGTTAAAAAGGTGAGTCTTTATAGCTCTTTTAAAAAGAGGGTAGTTTTGAACCTGACATATTGCAAGTGGAAGTACATTCCATAGGAGAGGACCATGGAAATCGAGAGTGGTACCTCCAAATTTAGCAACTGTGAATCTGGGGGAAGCAAGTACTGTAGCACTAGAGGAACAAAGGTTCCTGCCGGTTGTCTTGACTTTGATGCGTTCTGACAAATATGAGGGACTGCTTAAGGACACACACTTGTGTGTCATTGTTAACACTTTATGTGTTATTCTGTGTTTTACCGAAAGCCAATGTAGCTTCTTTCTGTAAGTGGAAATGTGAGTGCGGCGCGATTGGTTAAAGATGGTGCGCACAGCATTATTCTGGGCTACCTGCAAAGATTGTATGTTGGTAGCGGTGGTGCCTGACAGTAGGCTGTTACAATAATCTAATCTAGAATGTATCAACGGTGTGGACAGAAGTGCCTAGTTTTCAGTTGTTATGAATGGGCGAATATAGTGTATTCGCTTATTAATCAGTCCACAGCTAGATTGAATGCTGGAGACATGGGGCTTCATGGATAGTTCGTCATCTAGAACAACGCCTTTTTTTACTTTCCTTTGGACCATGTTGACATTGTCCGCGATAGTGAAGTTGGCATAGTCTGTGGGTAGCTTGTTTCGGGTGTTCTTAGAGGATACTATCATGAGCTCTGTTTTATTGTTATTCAGGCCCAAGGAGTTGTAGGCCATCCAGTCCTGGATGGCTTTATAGATGGTATTGATAGTTTCAGCATCATTTTTAAAGTGACCGCTCAGCTGTATGACAATTCAAGTGTTGTCCGCGTAGTTTGTATATTGAACACCTAATTCATTTAGGAGATCCAGTAGTGGACATATATACAAATTGAAAAGCAGAGGCAACAGGCATGAGCCCTGTGGAACACCGCAGGATTGAGAGATGGGGAAGGAGTGATTATTACCGACACAGACCCTTGCCATTCAAGGGCCCAAGAAGGACGCTATCCATTTAGATACCAATCTGGAGCAATTTGCGACCTCTCCGTGCCTTGTTACTAGCAATCTATGATCAACAAGATTGAAGGCTGCGGAGAGGTCAAGCAGCATCAACAATGCAGCTTGATTCTTATCCGATATGCCAGCTAGAGTAGACTTTAAGTCGGGCATGCCGGTTTCTGTTCCGTGACGAGCCCTGTAGCCTGACTGTCGAATGCCTAAGATGTTGTGCTCTTCAACATGGGCCTGAAGTTATGCATTTTTATTTCAATTATGGGCAGCAACCTTCAACCTTTTCAAATTTGGATTTTTTACTTATGTTATGCATTTTAATACTTTAATATCCATTCATCCAATCATTTTTTCACTCATTTTTCCATTCCTTCATTTTTATTTTTTATTTATTTCACCTAATTGACATCCATTTTTTAACTTACCTTCTTATTCCTATACTGTTTAAGGTCAATAAATTATTTTTCATCTTCCCCTAATTCATTTTTCTGGACCCATGCCATAAGGGTGTGTAGTCCACCAAACATTTGGCTCTTTCTCCAACCCTTCCTGAAATTATGCTAAATGCTGCTTCATTATTACCATATGCTGGAAGGTTTTTTCCTTTTCTCTTTTTTTATGTGTGATGCTCCTAGAGAATCACCACTTCATCCTTTGTTAAGCCCTATCTAAATATGTTGTCATCAGTGACGTTAGTCAACCTGGACCCTTTCATCACGGTTCTCCATGGTCCACTCTCATCGTTCATTCTTTTGAACATTGCCATTTTCTCTTGCACTATTGCTGCTTTTCATGGGGGTTATCTGCCCCCCCTCTTTGTCCCTAGATACCCATGGTCTGAAACTAAATTCATCAAATATTCTCATCACTTTTCTCCACTAGGCCACATAGCCCTGTGTAGCACTA
This sequence comes from Ambystoma mexicanum, assembly GCF_040938575.1. Classification (NCBI taxonomy): domain Eukaryota; kingdom Metazoa; phylum Chordata; class Amphibia; order Caudata; family Ambystomatidae; genus Ambystoma; species Ambystoma mexicanum. The sequence goes on along the minus strand of NC_090935.1, from coordinate 1,398,141,619 downwards.
AGCTTATATTGCAACAATAAAGCCTCTGGTTTTACCAAAAACATCTTGCAGGGCCTCTTGCCCTGTGCACACCACTATTAATTCACCCATATTCAAATGGTGCATTCCAGAAAATGGAACACACTATTCCTTAATCACATAAATGGTATCATCATGTTAAGCTTTGTCATCTAATCCCTGCTCACACCATTGACAAGTGCCTATCACATATATAACAGAAATCTGTCACACACATTCTCCCATAGTGACTGATAATTCATCATCGGAGACACCCCACTTACAGTTTCAAAAAAGCCCTCAATTCTGATATTCAGTCAACACCTTTCTGCCTTCATTGCATAAACATGCATTTAATGAAACAAAGATTCTTCTTCTCCCCTGCCATATTGATTCTTGACACTTTTTGGGGCCTTAGTGCTAATAATAATTCTGAGCACATCAAGTTGCCTTGTGAGCTGCCCTATTGTGGGTGCATATGTACCCTATTCCAGTGACAGGATTTCTTTCTTCCATACTGGCACCTTCAATACATATTGCTGAATCTTGCATGGGGCTCAATACAATTGCCCTTTGCTAAAAATCCGTTTTGCACCTTTCCTGGCTGTTGTGCCTGTTGCACTCCCAGCGCTTATGTCTAATACACCATCTGATCCTGGGCAAACCCTTCCTTAACTTGTGAATTATATATTAGGGTGTGTGCTGTCCCCCCTCATGCTAAAAGGTCATTTTAGGTCGATCTGGCCACGCCAGAGGCGCCAGTGTCCTCGGTTTAGGTCGATCTATGTACGACCATCCCACTTCTTTGTCTGTCTGAGAACATTCCTTCCCTTGCGATCAAATGCACCAGTGTTCTGTTCCACTTGTAAGGTTTCCCCTTTTCTGGTCTGACATATCTTGTCTCCAACTAGTGTGGCTATCATATTTCTAGTCTCTGTTTAACGCCAGCCTGTCCAAATTACAATGCTCTAATGATTGAGGCAGAACAGGCCTCTCTCTTGAGATTTGTTCAATCTATATATCCTTGGTATTAATATGCGTGTAGACTGTGTGCTGTTATCTCATACATTTAATGCACTCACCCCTTGGCATATTTACCATTCTACATATTCTTGGTATTTACATGCGCATGGTCTGGCTTTCATGTCACATGCCCACCACATAAGAAGCGCCTTTCCCTTTTGCCCTCCCTGCATGCTTTGATTATCATTAGACATTAATCTGAAACCTGCCTTGGTTTTACTACAACCCATCTCTTTCTCCATTCACATCTCCTTGGCTTTTGGCACAAAAAGTGTTCCTTCTTAATTTACTTTGCCCTGATTACTCGCCTGTGAAATACCCACTTGCTGATAGCATTCCCAAATCCTCCTCTATTTATCAAAATTTGCCTTGAAGAGGCAGAATTTCTTCTGAATTACCATTGTGTCCTTGAGTTTCCCTAGCATTACTTTTTGTACCATTTTTTCTTTTTTTCAGCAGCCTGCAATACTGCGCGGAAGTCAACCATTTTTTATTGATGACCTCAACTTTCCTCTCCCGCTCGGTTCCCTAACGCCTTCATATTTACCTCAAATAGTGTCTGCCATGAACTGCAGTGAAATATAATTACTGTTTCCACTTTGGTTTTTTGCATTGACAAGAATCTCAGTATTTCTAAATATAAACATGTGAATCTCTGCCTTTCCTATTTTTTCAAATAGGACCAGCTATTCTCCATGTCAGCTATCATTCAACTGTTAAAACAAAAACATCCTGTTCATGTGCGTGTGTGTGTGTGTGTGTATACTAGCATGTGTGCATGTGTTCTTAAATGCATTGTCTATGGTGCACTGATCACTTACACAAACTCATGTGTACCTGTGTGTGTGTGTGGGCATGTGTGTGTGTGTGTGTATTCTCGTTCATGTCAGTGAATCTACTTGAATGCCTTCCCATATTGGTACAGCTTGCAAGCACTTCCTTCAATGTTTACTGCTTCCTTAAGCTAAATACAAACATTCTTTCCATTTTTCATCTTCCAAAATTTTTCCAAAACAGTGTTTTTTTTATTTAATGTTGTTATTCCCCATAAATATTCACTGTGCCTAGTTCAATGACATTCGCTAACACATTGGCCTGCTTTTTACTGCAATTCACACTCAAAATTTCATTTTTTAATCTCAGCTTGTGATCCTGGACACATTTATTTTACAAATATTCTCTGAATGTCTCCATACTTCACAGACACGATGTACAGTGAAGAAAACAGTGTTCCCTTGCCTCGAATCTTTCCAGTGTGCTCTGAATTTATTTGGTGTACATTTTTTAAACTTGCTTTTATTGCACCTCATGCTACCTTTCCAATGTTATCTCTCTCAGCATTATCATCATTTCCATTACCTAAAGCACTCCCCTTGCACTGCTTTTTGGAAATCTGTCTTTTTTTCTCTTTTCATAGCACACTGAAAGCTATTTCATAAAAAGAATCATTGTCTCTTTCGCCTCTCTACAAGAGACAGCTGTTTTGCCATATATAAAATCAACAACTTTGGGGCCCTCTCAATGTGCACCCATCAAAAAAGCATTCCTTGCCACCCTAGTAGAATAACTTAGCCAACCTTTTTACACTACGAAACAGCTTCTGTAGATTTTTTAACAAAGTTTCAGTGAAGCTTTCTTCGGCTTACACATGGCTCCACCAGCCGTGCATGAAAAAAGAACAGATCAGAACAACTACACCTTTCTCAGTCCACTTAATTTGAGGCAAACAGGCATGGCACTGTCTCTATTCTCAGCAACTTCAAACAGAATGCATAGGTTCACCAATTGTTTCACGTATAGTACATTTTATTCATCAAAAACCAACATAAAAACAATTAAGAAACACTTGTGGGCCTTTCAATTCTGCACACTTTTATTTTTAAATAGATACTATTGTTTCATATAGGCACTTTGTGCGATCAGTGAGATTAGTATGTGACACATGTGAAAATCAATACAGTTTGTTACACAACACTTTTTTTTGAGAACTTTCTTGTCTTTGTTGGTCACAGTATTTTTTAGTTCTTTCTCTTTTTCAAAACAAAAACTCATTAGGGTCTTAGTTTATCACGGTTGTCTAATTTCAACCATCAGGATATGTGTACAACTTTTGACCACAAAAGTAATACCATTTTAAAACAGAATCTCAACCATGTAACCCTTCCCAGTTTAAAACGCCAACTTCTATGAAATACACACCACTACGGGGCTAAGTTGCTTCACACATTTGAATTCAAGAACAAGGGGTTTCCTCAACATCTGGTTTTCCTAACCATACATTGGGCCTCATTATGAGCCTGGGGGAGGCCGTGCCGGTAAAAATGCCACGGCTGCCGCCAGAATCATTGTTTTGCTGGTGCCCGGCAATGGGGACTTACTGGGCCATTACAGCCCCGACCATCCCGGTAATTGCCCATTACCGGGAGCCGGAATATATAAATCCCCATTCCTATTCAAGTCCCATTGGCCTAAATGGGAATGGGGAGGACGGATGCACCGGCACCATTCATGAATGGTGATGGTGCATCCGTCAAGATCTGCGAGCGGGTGCCATTCCACCCGCTAGGTCTAACTTGTCGGGCTAAAAGGCACCCGCTTGCAGAACTCATAGTTTGCTGGTCCGGAAACAACAGTAACGGCAAGCTTACCAGTATCATTGTTTCTGGACCGGCAACCAAGTAATGAGGCCCATTGTCATTCTTCTGCACAAAACTGCCTAAATTGCATTTTACTATTCTTGTGGTCATGAATAACATCTCCTAGCTCTGCCAAATGTTTATCTCTTGTCCTTGAATCAAACACCACAGTTGTTTCTTTTAGCGACGCGTGACTCTCTCGCGCTTATCAGCGTTCTACATAGTGTGCCTAAAAACAGTCCTAACTCCATGAAAATGTACTTTCAAGCTCGTTATTGCATATTATTAACTCCGTTCTCTTAAGCAACAAAGGAATGTGGAAGCGGATTCACACTCTTTCCTCTGAAATTACATAGCTGGCTGTTTAAAGTCTGATTGAGTTCCCTCTCATGTCAAATTTATTTTACACTCGTTGGCATGAAAAGGAGTGTGAGTTTATATCCTTCAACATTTTCTGAGTAGCTAGGACTGTCTACTATTTGTAAATATAAAAACTAACCCTGTATCTTCGATAATTTGTCTACTGTAAGGGTTAAAAAATGACCACATTTTCTATCCTAATATTCGTTTTTTCATAATTTAAAGCACACACATCGGTGCATTCTCATCCTTAGCTCAATGTTACATTTTTTTCTTTCATCTATTGATCACTTTATTTTCTGGACTGGTGACAACTTTACCTCAAATAAATAGATATATTTTCCTGACTCCTCATTTTTTCTCCTTAACATAAAAATACATACAATACATCAAACATAACACACTATACACATAGACAAACTTGACAGACTGGCCGGCCTATACTCCTCGATGCTCTCTGCCAATTCTCCACATGTCTACATGGCTATCTTTGCCCCTAATGAAAAAGCTCTGACGGAGTGGGAGTCGTTCCCTTTAGACAATCTTTAAATCATCCGTAGCCTACATCATCCACTTTTGGGATTCAAACTATGATGCAGGATTCTGGGCTTAAACTAACTGTGACGCTCCTCATCTAACAGTCCTTAATTGCTTGACGTTCCACTTTTTCTAAAATGCTCCCCCCACAATAATTAAATAAGTAAATAATTTTTCCAAAAATGGCCACCAAAATAATTAAATAATGCATGTTTAAAAATTCTAAAATGCCGCCCAAAATAATAAAATAATTCATTAAATAATTGTTTTCTAAAATAATTAAATAGTACACATATTTTTATTCTCTTCCTCCAATCTCAGTCTCCCCCATACATGCCCTAATTCTCAGGGGTCACAGTGCCATGCTGTCAGTCCTAGCAGATTCCTCCTGGTAAGGTGTGTGGGCATACTGCAGCATTTACCTACCCTTCCACACTTACCAGGGCTCATCAGCTAGTCCTGTGAGCATGTGCCTCTGTCTGGAGGATGCTTGACTATGGAAAGACAATCTTCAGAGTCCCTTCATGCAGTCGCCAAGTGAAGACAATGGTCCATCGCCCTCTGGTGGCAGCTGTGGGTCAGGCATGCAGAGATTGGAGACAGGAGGCAGAGATAGGAACCTGGACTGATTTTCAAGACATCTGCTTATTCAGGCATCAGAAAATAACAGCACTGTTCTCTTAACATTAGCCTCTTTTATACATTTTTCAGTTGGCACAGTTTTCTATTTAATGATGCAGTTCACTTTCATTGGGCCAGACAATCAAAGACAAGCCCTTTCCCCTTCTAGAGTTGATTGACTGAACTGTCACTCACCAGGTCCCTATTTCATAACTATGCATGCAACTAATTAAATTTGCGTGAGATATTCTTGACCTTTAAAATGAATCCTTTGATGTGTGAAGAAAGAACATTTCTGACATCAACCTTGACAGGAAGCACCATTTCTACCTGTCACAGGAGTCCAGGTATGGACATCAGTTGTGTCCATTGCCTGTGAACCCAACAGCTGTTGCTAGCTAAGCAGCTGTCTGTACTAATAACTACCTTTCCTTGAATCACTACATGGCTGTCCCCGGCTCGTCAATGTCAAAATTACTGCCAAGAAGTCCAGACAGTATGTCCTCGTCTACTGAACTTTCAATGACCTGTTTATTTAATTACTTCAGTATGACTTAGCAGAATTCCACCATATTGTATGCCCAGCAACCGTCTTAGAGTTTGCCTGACTTCGTCCCAACTAAAATGGCTGACCAAATTACAAAATGACTGACCAAACTATTATATAAAATGTTCTAAGTGTGAACGTTATTGGTAGAGGACTTAGTGGCCTGTCAGTGCATATTATTACTTTCCCTAGTACATTCATGATACACCATTCTTCCCCGTCCACCTTGGATGGTTGATGGAAACCCCACTGTTGGTAAAGGATTCATAACAATCAGAATGGTATTAACTTTGTTTGGTGTATAAGTACGGAGATCAATGTCCAGGACCCCTTCCACAAAAGACCATGGGCCTCATTACGACCCAGGCGGTAATCTTCCGTCATTACCGCCATGGCGTAATGAGCGTTTACGCCGTGGGCCGATGGCGTAAAGAGCGCCACATTACGACCCATCGCGCACGAGCATTACGCCATGGCGGTAATGCAATTAACGCCATGGTGGAAAAGGCCACTACCGGCATCGTAAAGCGAGCAAGGTGCACTTCCGCCACCGTAAGTAGCGGCCACCGTAAGTAGCGGTCACCGTAATTAGCGGCCACCGTAATTAGCGGCCACCGTAAAAAGCAGAACCGGAAATAGCGTCATCGCGCCGGAATGGGAAACAGCACGTCGGCCATCTTTAAAAACACAATCCATTGCCATCCTACCGAACAACACCAGATCCAACCCTGACACCTGTCCCAACCAATCACCCACCCATCCAACTACCCAAAAATGCCTAAAGCTGTTAAGAAGGCATGTGACCGCCAGCGCCAGGAAAGATTCAGCCGGGAGGAACTCTGCATGCTTGCGGAGACCCTGCAAGACAACGCAGCTGTCGTTTTCTCCCCGGAAATGACCAGGACAGCGATAGGGAAAAAGAAGGCCATCTGGGCCCTGGTGGCCGAGCGCGTCAGCGCGGTGGGGACCGTACCCCGCACCCCACAGCAGTGCAGGAAGCGCTGGGACGACCTTCGCATACGGGTCAGAGCCGTCATCTCTGCGAACCGCAACCTTGCCCTGGGTAACGGTGGAGGGTCGGAATCCCCACTAAAACTCCAACCGTGGGAGGAGATTTGTGCAACCACGATTGGCATGGAAGCCATTGAAGGCGTCGGAGGGATGGAAAGGGGAGCTCCGACATCAGGCGATGAAGGTAGGTGCCTCAAACAAGACATGCCATAGTCACTGCAGTCCATTCATGTGTAGCACAAGGTTGCCCTAGAGTGTAAATGCAACACATTTCCACACTGCCCATAGCCACATGCGAGCACCACCCTGTATACACTGCTGGCACCCACATACCTGCATCCACATTCCACACTAAAAGGAGACAACCTGCATGGCCCTGCCTGAAATCTGCCTCATCTACTGACCAGAATAATGTCTGTCATTGTCATTCCAAAGTCCGCAGGCCCATCAATAACGCCCTCCCTCCTTTGCTCCACGACAGGCACAGATTCACACCCCGAGGACCAGGACACCCCTGCGACGAAGAGAGCCAAGAAGGCCAATAATACCGTCCCCGCACCCTCAACCTCAGCTGCAGTGAGGCAGACCCCACAACAAGCAGGACCCACTGCAAGCATACCGGACGTCCCACCGGCAAGCACCCCTGTAGTCAGCAGGCCAGCAGCAGCTGCTCCACCTCTACCAACATTGCCTGCCACAGAAGGCACCGGGTCAGCGGCCAGCAGCAACATGGGTGAGACAGCTGCAATAGCTGCATGTTCAGACTCAGACATTGAGGAGCACGAAGTTAGAAGCCCCACTGACCTACTACATTCCCCCTGTTTGTCAGACGCCAGCCCCCATGAGGATCACACACAGGGGCACACAGAGGTAGAGGAGTGGCCTTCTACCCCATGCCCAGTCTTCAGTCCAAAGGAGGGGAGCAGCCCCTCCATCACACCACCAGCACTGGCCATGGGCCAGCAGGGGCAGCAGTCCCTCGAGGACATCACAGAACGGCAGCAACAACTGTCCACGATGCTGGCTGAGCATGCCGCGGAATGTGTGGGGGCTAGGGCAACCATTGAACAGGCCACAGAGACCCTAAGGGCCGAAGTAGCGCATAGTACTGCCACCCTGAGGGATGCCATGCAGGCCATGTCCAGGGACATCTATGCTGAACTTGCCGGCTTGCGTCGTGCGCTCACTGAGCTCACCCACACCCTACAGGACGTGCATGCACGGGGGCAGGTAGGGACATCCTCCACTGCCAGTTCTGCACAGAGCAGCCCCGTCCGACATTCCGGACGTAACCTGCGCTCCACAGCCAGGGGTGCCCCGGGGGCCGGGAGAGGAGGCTTGTAACAGCCTGTGGCCACTGTCACAGGCATCTGTTGACACCTACATGGGGTGTGTTGGGGTGTGCAGGGGGGAGGAGGGAGGGGGTGTGTTGGGGTGTGCAGGGGGGAGGGGGAGGGGGTGTGTTGGGGTGTGCAGGGGGGAGGGGGGAGGGGGTGTGTTGGGGTGTGCAGGGGGGAGGAGGGAGGGGGTGTGTTGGGGTGTGCAGGGGGGAGGGGGAGGGGGTGTGTTGGGGTGTGCAGGGGGGAGGGGGGAGGGGTTGTGTTGGGGTGTGCAGGGGGGAGTGGGGAGGGGGTGTGTCACGACATTTCATCGTTTAAATACACTTTTTTCTTTCCCAAAATGAAATGTGTGGACATTTTCATTGCGTATGTGTGCTTTATTGGTGTACAGTCCACAGTGTGCATGTCCCAGAGACACACAGTGCCCCAAGTGCAGTCTCCATGTGATTCACACCAGCCGTGTGTGCTAGATGCAGTGGTCGATGATACTTTGGCGCATTGCACGCCCCTCCTGTGCGTCGCCTCCTCCATGGGGTGCCGCCCCATCTGCACCCTCCTCATCCTCATCGTCAGGTGGTTGCAGTTCTGCGTCAGGGGGCAGGAGCACATTCCGTCTGATGCACATATTGTGTAGCATGACACATGCCATGACGATCTTTGCCACCTTCTCATGGTGGTACAGGAGTGCCCCACCAGACCTGCTGAGGCTTCGGAACCGTGCCTTCAATAGGCCGAATGTCTGCTCTATGACCACACGAGTACGTGTATGTGCACGGTTGAAGTCCTCCTCGTGCTGGTTCTGCGGGTTCCGGACTGGTGTAAGGAGCCACCTCTTCAGGGGATAGCCTGCATCACCTGTATGTAGGCGAGAATGTATGTGTCAGTCATGTCGTTTGATCAAGAACATGATGTGCCACCATGGCTTGCATCCAACTGTTACTTCGGCTCACTTCTACATGCAGTAATTGATTCACACAATGCAACCAGTATATGCTCATGGCTCCCATGGCCTGTTTTGCATGCCATCACCCAATGTATGCAGAGGGGTTGAGTGCATTGTGAGTGCCCATCCTCTGTCTCCGTTCTCTGTGTTACTCACAGCCAGGTGGAGTATGCATCATTCCCCACCCCTTTCAGCCAGGTGGAGTATGCATCATTCCCCCCCTTTCAGCCAGGTGGAGTATGCATCATTCCCCCCCCTTTCAGCCAGCTGGAGTATGCATCATTCCCCCCCCTTTCAGCCAGGTGGAGTATGCATCACCCCCCCCCCTATCAGCCAGGTGGAGTATGCATCATCCCCCCCTTTTAGCCAGGTGGAGTATGCATCATCCCCCCCCTTTCAGCCAGGTGGAGTATGCATCATCCCCCCCCTATCAGCCAGGTGGAGTATGCATCACCCCCCCCCCTTTCAGCCAGGTGGAGTATGCATCATTCCCCCCCCTATCAGCCAGGTGGAGTATTGGAGTATGCATCATCCCCCCCCTTTCAGCCAGGTGGAGTATGCATCATTCCCCCCCGTTCAGCCAGGTGGAGTATGCATCATTCCCCCCCCCTATCAGCCAAGTGGAGTATGCATCATTCCCCCCCCCTTTCAGCCAGGTGGAGTATGCATCATTCCCCCCCCTATCAGCCAGGTGGAGTATGCATCATCCACCCCCCTTTCAGCCAGGTGGAGTATGCATCATTCCCCCCCCCTTTCAGCCAGGTGGAGTATGCATCATTCCCCCCTATCAGCCAGCTGGAGTATGCATCACCCCCCCTTTCAGCCAGGTGGAGTATGCATCATTCCCCCCCCTTTCAGCCAGGTGGAGTATGCATCACCCCCCCCCCTTCAGCCAGGTGGAGTATGCATCGGTGCGTCATTCACCTGCCCACTTCCATGACATTGGACTCACCGAGTAGCCAGGATCTTGGGCCTGCATGTCGCTCCATGTAGCGTGGTATTGTGGAGTTTCTCAGGACCATAGAATCATGGGTTGATCCGGGGAATCGGGCACAACAATGTGTGATGATCTTGTTGGAGTCACAGACCATTTGCACGTTGATTGAGTGGAACTGTTTCCGGTTGCTGTACGGTACCTCCATGGCATGTGGAACCACTAATTCCACATGGGTGCAGTCAATGGCACCAATGCAACCGGGTATGCCGGCTAGTGCATGGAAACCCACTTTGGTGTTTGCAATGTCCTGGGCAGTCCGTGGTAATGAGATGTGGTCGTCTGTGTACTTGAGGAGGGCATCGAGCACTTGGATGAGTGTTCGTGAGAATAATGGTTGTGAAATGCCATGCAAGCGCCCCACTGTGTGCTGGTAGGTGCCTGTGGCCAGGAAGTGGAGTAAAGACACTACCCTCTGTGGGGGGGGGGGGTGGCGGTTGGAGTTTCTATCATGCTGACGATGTCGTTGTGTATCATGTCTACGATGGCGGTGATGGTGTTCCCGGTCCAAACGGTACAGGGTGTGGATCTGATAAGCAGTGAGGTTGAATGGATTGGCTCTGATGCGTGGGATTGGGGGCTGCCTGCGTGGTGGCACTGGCTGTGCTGGTGGGGCTTGCTGGGCCTGCCGTGCCCTCCTTCTCCTCCTGCGTCTCCTCTGTGCTGCCTGTTGTTGTTGTTGCTGTTGTAGCACATGCATTGCTATCAGGTCCTCCAGCCCCAACATTGCTAGTCGTATTGGTATCATTGAGGAGTGTGACTGGGTGTGGGAAGGGGTGGGGTGTGCTCTTTTTTTACTTCCTGAGTCTGTATTGCCTTCACCTGTGCTGTTTCTGTGCACCTGTGGCAGCTGCATTCACTTTACATGGCCCTTTACGGTTGGTTCACAATGGCGTAATTAGCACCATGGCGGTAAGGTACTTAATGGGCTGGGTGATGGCGTTAGGTGCATGTCCGCTTGGGTTGGCATTTGCGTACCTTTCCGCCATGGCGCTAAGTACGGTGTGGCCGGTCGCGTGCGCGCACCCTTAGCGCAGTTAGCGGCAGCGTTAACTACGATGCCGCTAATGGCATCGTAGTTAACGGTCACGGGTCATGATCGGACCTGGCGGAAAACGATGGCGGTAACCATTTACCGCCATCGTTTTTCACTTAGCGCCAGGGTCGTAATGAGGCCCCATGCATTCAAAGACACCTGGATATGATCAAACTTGGTTCCTGTTCAATTTCAAGCCTAGACTGTTGGCATCTATAATACATATATGCTACCCATCATGCCCTCTGCTGTGCAAGGTATTCTGACCCAAAAAATGTATGTCGCCCTACAATGTGCTTTCTTGACCCTTTAAGCGATATGATTCTGATTTTCTCAATATTGGAGTTAGTGATCAACCCGACAAGTTATCTGCATTTAGTTTGAGAGGGGTGGGGTCTACCTCCTATACATTCTGTCTGAGGGGGTCTGGGGGTCTACCTCCTGTACAAAGCTGTACCTTGAAGCCAAGCTGGAGGAGAAGTCTGCTGATGCATTTCTTCATGTAATCCAAAAGCTGCTGTGTTCTTCCAAGGACTGATCCAGAGAGAACCTTTAGAGTTGACCTCTGCATGTGCTATGAGGGATAATCGTGCAACCTGCTGGTCTTCATCAGAAGTATCCTGGAATCCAATCCTGTGTGCATGCCATCCGGAGGAGGCGTCTTGGTTAATCCTGAAGAGCAGTGCCAGACATCTCGAGTTGAAGAAGTCTATTGGTGTCACTGAGGGTCCAGAGGTGCATTTCGTGACCGCTGGAAGCTGTTGCTGTCTACCACCCAGAAGAGGGTGTACCCTGGCATAGTGCTGCTGGACACCTGGAGATTTGAAATTTCAGAACTGTCTAAGAACAATTCAAAGGACATCCTTGCCATCATCACTGACTACTTTTTCTCTCCCTAGAGAGTCCAGAGTCGCTGAGTGCAGAGGAACGTCCGTCAGTGAGGTCCTGCCAACAGAAGCTAACAAAGATGTCCCGAGGGTCCAGGCTTGGTAAAAGTCTGATGTGCACTCCAGTGGTCGAGTCCAGGTCACCAGAAGTCTTCCAGTGGTGCGTGCTGCGGCTGGAGCACCAAAGAACCGAAAGTCAGAAAACTGCGACATTACGAAACCTAACACGATATGAGACCTATGCACTTGTCACCACCAGAAGTCATTGAAGGGTTGCAGGGGTCTTACTCCCATCTACCAAGCCTTTAAGGAGCCCACAGCAAGTTTCAACTTCACAGGACTTCTACAGTCAGAGAAATCGTTAACCAAACGAGAGCACAGCGAAGAGTAAAACTGCTGCACTTCAGAAAGACTTTGCTTCCATTTTTTCTCATGGACTCCCAGTGGCATTCCAGTGGCTCCTTCTTCCAAGAGGGGTCCATCCTTGGAGGGAATTGCCGAGTGAAACCAAGAAACTCCACCACTTTGCCTGGGAAGGCACCAAAGGTACTGTGACGTGAAACAGCAGCTTCTAGCCTCAGGATTCATCCAGGGGTCCCAGATTTGTCTTGAATCCTGTTCTCCTGTGGCCTCTCAGGTACTTTGGGGTGGTAGAACTTTTAAAAAGAAAGCAGAAGGATTTTGAACAACATTGGACTGGGCTATAAAAGACAAGCTAAATTACTCGCTAATGTTTCCATTACAGGTTGCCCAGGTGGGGGGATCTTCACACATAATTGTATATCTAGTCTAAAGAAAGCATTCTGCCACTGTTCACAGCTAACCTCCCTTTCTTTCCTTTTCTATGCTGATACACCTACCTTAAGAATTTGCATGTCTATTTAAAACTGTCTGTAGTTAGTACATCTATTACTGAATTTAAGTATTGTGTGGTACAACATAGAGTGTATATATTTGTCATTCTTTGAATAAGTATTTCCAAGTACAAAGTGTTATTATTTAAATGTATATATATATATATATATATATATATATATATATATATATATATATATATATATATATATATATATATGTATATATATATATATATATATGTATATATATATATATATATATATATATATATTCCTGAATCTTATTTTATATAAAGAAGCTGTGTTATCAGCTAACATAGTGTGTGGACATTCCTTTGTGGCAGCTTTGGGTATTCAGTGTACCTAAGAACCAACCTGCATCACCTCCTGAAAGCTTAAGCCTGGCTGCTCGTCCATTGCTACCAAATTGAGAGCCTGAGCTGTGGTGTTCTGTGCCTCTCCTCTACCGTATAGTGGGCAGAAGTACAGGTACCCCCTCCAGTCTAACACATTTAAAAACAAGTTAAAATGGCTTTTGAATGGAAAGTCAATTGAAAAACCTAAACATGTAGGTACCCCATTAGATGATAAAATGAAATGGGTCCCCTTAAGAAAGTAAATACAGCTGAAAACGAGCTGATTATGAAAAGGAATAATGATATTTGATAGAAAGCAAGTATTTTACTCTCAATTTCCATTGATAGTGCATTTCAAATCCAAACGGATACCTACAATAATACATGGTACTTGATGAACATGGGCTTTGGCCTCTGGTTTTGGCAATGTTTTGATAAAATAGTTGTCATAGGTTTTGTTCTCAAAATTCTAGACTCAGACGTTCACATTTCCTCTGCAAAGCGAACTTTATACTATAACATTTTTGATACACATTCCATGCATAAGTTTTATAGATAAGTTGAGTTGTGTCAAAATATTAAGCTCAGGAAACCAAATAATTAACAACTGAGTGAGAAATCAAATAGGCAGTGAAAAGTTGGGTTTTGGAAAATGTGTTAAAAAAACTTAAAAAGAGATTCAGTGTTATGGAATATGCTTAAATATGCACAGAATCATTTTACCCAGCATCTGTTTTGAACATATTTTCCTATGATCTGAAATTACTGAGAAATCTTTTATTTAGCTGCAATAAAATGAAAATCTTGAAAATAAGAGTCATATTTCCTGGAAATTAAGGTCTGGTGGGTTCTATCAGTCACACCTGTGTAATGGAACTTTCAGAGACCTATACATTGAATATGTAACATTGGATGGTTTAAGAATCCAACGTTTTAGAAAATGTGTTAATAGTATAACAGGTTTAAAAGCAAATCAATGAAAAAACAACTGATTGCAGGTTATGATATGGATTTGATTTTAGAGACCTTGAAATGTTAAGATTTTGAACATTAAAAAAATAATTATTTTCGCAGCAAGAAACAGTCTACAATGTATTAACTTATTCTTTTCTCACTAGATTTCCTAATAAAGTGTAAAATGTCTCCTTTTAAACTATATAGCATACAATAATAACATGAATGTATAAACAAATAATTACAGAATGCCAATATGACCTTGGAGGTTGAAAAGCCAGGAAATGCAGTGAAGGGACTGTGTGAGATAGGAGTAAAGAAATTCAGTTTATCACAGAGAGGAGTTAGAAGAGCAGAGTGAGAGCAGATGGGAGGGTGGGAGGAGGATAGCAGAGCGTCTGAATGGAAAAGAAGAGTAGAACGATTGGAAACGAGAACGTGCAGAGAAAAGATGAGTGAAGAAGGAGAAGATACAGAGAGGAAAAAGGGGGAGGAGAAGCAGGATAGATGAGCTGAGTTGGGGAAGCAAGGAAAGAGGAACTGTGAAGTAGTAGAAAAGTAATAGAACATAGCATAATGGATGGGAGATAGAGATGTGTCAGTGAGAGGGAAGGAGAGTAGTAAAGGCAGAGGAGTGGAGAAGAAGTAGAGTGTAGCAAAGTGGTGGAGTATTAGAAAGACAATAATAGTACAAATGGAAGAGACATAGAGAAAGAGTCCAAAAGAGAAGAGGGATGAAGAGACACTGAGGGGAGAGAACAGAGAAGAGGCGTAGAGGCAAGAAAGAGAACAATGAGAAGAGATGAGAGGAAAGGGAAGGGAGCAGGATAAAGTGTCCTGAACTTGATTACTATGAAATTTCACCCAGTGGGATGAGGCCTAAGGTTACATCTAGAGTCCACCAGGCAAGGCTGCACTTTATCAGTAAAGGGGAATTCTGAAAGTCCTATAGCCCAATGGTCCTCAAAGAGTCTGATGCGTGACCCCTGTCAGGATGAAAATGGAATAAGGCAGAGTGTATTCTTGTAGTCTTAAAGACCTACATGAAAGAAGGACCAAGCAAAGGCTGACAAAGAATTGAGGGAGAAAGGTCAAGAGTTAGGTCACGGTGCAGAAGAAAGCCCAATGTGTAGCTAATCCCTATTTTGTTTGATAATCAAAATAATGAATACAGTGACTTTAAACTGGGTCTTAGACTCATCTGCTAACCCCTTGCCTGTGCCAGCTCTTATGGCAAACAATTATCTAAGACAATTTCCCTAAACTCCTATGGAAACCTAAAGCCGTTTGCATTTTATAACTACCCTGTTTGTTGTACATGGTTCCTAATTTGTTATTTTAATGTGCTTTTAATTCCTTAGATGAATTTCTGTTTCTCCCAATTGTTTTCCCTGTACCTGTACTGTACTTATGATTGTATGCATCCCTTTTAAGCATGATATCTGCGGGTAACATGCCCAAAGGTATATTTAAAAATTACCTTAGAAAGCCTTTACATTACTACTTTTTGTCAACAGCAGAGTTTGGATGTTGCAGAAGGTTTGGCATATGGGAGCGATCCCATTTGTCCTCTTCCACATCAACATGATATTGGTGAAACATGAGGAAAGGAATAGGAACAGTGTAAGTGGAGCATTGTTACCTGACGGATAATAGAGGCTGCATTTTATCTGTATTCTCTGTTCCTGCCACTTGTGAAACCACATCAAAAACACATTACTGTGTTCAAATCAGAAAGTCAGAGGTATAACTGTAGGTGCAAGGTAGTCCAGAGATTGACAACGTAATGGCAATTGAGATAAATGCTATTCCAGAAAGGAAACATTTCTGAGGGTGCATTGGATCATGCGATAGGGGTATTCATAATCAAAACGTGTTTAGACAGGACACAAAGAAATTCATGTTATTCTGCTAAATATCATTCTTAGTATAATCGTTCTTGCTGTATGATAAAAGAATGAGGGTAAAGGATACCTTCAGAAAATAATCCTTCCCCTCCAAGTAGTAATAAATGAAGGCGCAGGTCCCTGTAAATGAAGCATTACAAATGAATGTAAAAAGGCAAAGGAAATACCTTGCTGCTAGATGGATATTGACTGATGCAACATAACAGAAGACTGCCTTTTTAACTTCAACCTATTCCATCCCAAAATATTGTTATAGAAAGCAATTTGAACAATTTCTCAATAGATCCTGCATAGCACTCTGCTTACTCTGCCCCCCCAACTTCCCTTCCCCTCCCTCCCTCCCCCTCCTCCCGCTGACCTAAAATCTGACATTGAAACCACCAGGGGCCCTAGGAGGTCACCAGAGGGCTCCCTCCCTTCCCTTCTCTTCCTTTCTTCCCCCCTCCCCTCCCGTTGACCCCAAAAAAGACATTGAAACCTTCCTTACCTACCTCCTCTCCTCTCCCCTCCCCTCTCTTTCCCCTCCTTTTAAGTAAATTGTTCTGCATACTGTATCACTGGTTTGTTTCATTTTTGTAAATATGCTTCTCTCATTATTGTACCTTGTTGTCATACTGAGATAAACTCAATACACATAAACATAAACATAATTCAAAGGAGGAGATTCAAAGGTTTCACTAGAAATAAGGGATTTGGAATGCATGAATGTGAGTAACAAATTCAGTGTAAGGCAGCAAAAAAGAACATGAGTTCTAAAAATAATTGTTTGAAGTTCATAGGCTGAAGGCCATACCAACATGATGATATGATGTGGCATGTATACCGTGCATGATGAGCGAGCAGTTCTACCCCTTCTGCCATAGGTTACATCAATGCAAAAAATTCACCTTTGGCATGGGAGATGACTGCATAGCTTACTACTTTAACAGTCTCTAACGTAATCTCTGAACATGGTGCTATCACTTTAATTAATCATGTTGAACATAATGGATTCCCTTAAGAAAGAGAAGGATGAATATCACTGCTCATCCTATTACCCAATTACTTGAGTACATGCAGATAATTATTCTGTAAAGTACATGCTCCAAGGTTAGCAAGCCGAGTGAATATACTGGTGGGCTGCGAACAGCACAGCTTTGTGCAAGCGAAAGATATGGCATATAATACTAGACTGACGGATACCCTGGCTTTCATCTCTGTGGGTCAGGGCTCCCGGGTAGTTCTCCATGTGTTTGATGCAGAAAAAGCACCTTACAAAGTAAAGCCCGAGTTCCACTGGCATGTTTTGAATATTCCGGGTCTTCCTATAAAAGGTGTTGGTACCATGTTTGTGCGCGCATGTGCAATGTCACGTGATTGCTGTAGATATTCCTATCAGTAAATGCTTGCAATGAGTGAAGTCTTAATTAAGCTTTGATCATTACTGGCCAGATACGTGTATGCTTACTCCACCCACAAAGAACGATATTATGATGGCATTCAAGGATTACGCTATTTCACATTTCTTAATTTTAGGAAAATTGTTTAAAAGACAAAAGCAAATTTGGAGATAAACGATCACGTTGGTTTTTAACAATATTCTGTTTGCACTAATGAAGCCTTTCAGAGAAAACTTTTAATAAAGCTCAAATTGGATATTCTAGCATTCGCCTCATTTACAATGAAATGTGCTAAAGGGAATACGGAATGTTGTCCCTTCTCTTAAGATATCATTGAAACTGTTATGCAATTTATGTTTCTCTGTCCCCTGTGCTATATTGTAAAACAAAAATAGATTTAGAGCTCTGGTGAAGGAATCCGGAATTAGAAAGACTATGGAGGCTGTAAGGCTTTTTACAAAAACTTAATTCGAAAGAGTTAACTTCATCTGTAGATTAATTTATAAGTGCTGCTTTCCGTATAAGGAAGTACTGCTTGGATTCTTTATGAATTAGATACCAATCTTTGGTGGTCATTACAAGGTATGGCTACCCCATACCGGGTCCGTGTTCCCTGAATGGGGAAATACTGGGCCATTCCAACCTTGGAGGACCCGGTATTTCCCCATTCAGGGAACACATCCCCATTCCCATTCGAGCCCCCATAGGGCTGAATGGGGAGCGAGCTAACAACGGGCCCGTTAATAACGGGCCCGTTGTTAGCTCCCTGGTCTGCTAGCGGAACCTGCTAAGGGCACCTGGTTTTACCAGGCGCCTTTTGCGGGACCCGCGAGCAGACTCGTAATAGGGCGGTAAGGGGTTAACGGCGCCGGCACCTTTACTGGAACCGTTAACCCCTTACCGCCCAGCTCGTAATGACCCCCTATTACATGGACGCGGTAGCGTCCATGTAGTTATGGTTAAGTTGGTGTTTCCATAGGAAGAGCACTTTTTGGGTGGCTTATAACTTCGCTCACCCTGGACGAATCCTCACCAAACTTTGCAAAAAAAGTATATGGCCCACTCTGATTTTTCTTTGCAAAGTTTGGTGAGGATTCATCCAAGGGGGGAAAAGTTATAGGGGGGGTCCCAAAACTTTTGTTTTTTCCCATAGACTGAATGGGAAAAAACTTTGTGCACGGCTACAGCCCGAACCGCTGGACGGATTTACACCAAATTTGCGGCAGGAGCGGCGGCCTGGTCCCGAAAGCGTGCCTTTGCAAATTTGGTGTAAATCCGTCCAGTAGTTTTTAAAAAAATGACCAAATTGTAAGGCAAAAAAATTAGTGATATCTGTGTTCGCTTCGCGGACGGACTTCCCTGTTCACTCCGCGGACAGCACCCCGATTGGCCCAGCGGCTTGCGTCATGTCCGCGGACATGAGACGTGTTCACTGATTGGGCGGCGTGGTGCGTGATGCGCGTCTGATTTTCTGTCGCGCCCGCCATCTTGTATTTGCGGACGTCCGCAGACAGCCCGGTGAAAGTTTGTTCAAAATGTGTATTTAGTAGAGTGTGTTGGTGTGTAGAAGTCTTTGGGGAGGATGGGGGAGTATGAGATAGGTTCAAAGTTGTATTTTATTTATGTGCTAGACGCTTTTGTTGTGTTTGATTTGTCTGCGGACAACATGGCTGTTCTGGAATGTTCGTAAATAAACAGAATGGATTCGTTGTCAACTTGAAAGTGTTCTAAGAACACTCGTGGGGTCTTGGAATGTTTGCAGGGGGTGTCCTGGAGACGTTGTCTGTATTGTTCGTTGGCAAGGTGAAAATGTTTTAAGAACAATCGCGGTGTCCTGAAATGTTCGTACATAAAGAAAATGGGGGTGTCCTGAGGACGCTGTTTGTATTGTCCTCTGGCAAGTTGAATGTGTCCTAGGACCTTCCCTCTGTCCGCGGACATAAAAATGGTTGCAATGCTTGCATCTATGGGTGTGATATGCTGTGGTGGTTGTGGCCAGGGTATAGAATGTTGGGTGCATGGCAATTTGGCCATGCACCAAGAGTGTATGCCCTGGCCACAACCACCGCAGCATATCACACCCATAGTGGCTTTTAACTTTGGGTCAAAAACTAATTTATAAGGAACAATGTTATAAGCTTGTATGGGTGTGATATGCTGCAATGGTTGTATTTATCTTGTTATTCGTACTATTTGGTTTAGTAACGGGAGTCCATGTTGTTCTTGTTCATTTCTGTAATAAAAGAAAATAGCATGTTAGTATTAGTATTTTATAATGACTTATTACATTGTACAATCAACATTTTCTTCTTTTTGACCCTCATATTTAGTAGATTACAAACCAGAGTACTGTGCAATTTGCAAAGTTTCTGTGTTTGTTGCTAAAATCATTGGGTCTGTGGGAGAAAAAAAAATCCATGTTGGATTAAAAAAAAAAACCTTTTTCTGTTATGCTACAGTTTATTTATTTGTTTGTTTTCCGCGTTTACTTGTTCTTTCTGCCTAATGCTTTATGCATCGGATTGTTCCAGTTTTTTTGAGCAGTAAGATATTAGGTATTTGTTTGGATATTGTAAAATTTTGGCCCAGTTAGATACCAGTAGGCGTATTCTAACTGTTTATGTTTTGATATAATTTCGTGGTATTGATTTATCTGTTTGCATATTTGTAAATTTTGGGACAGTTAGATACCAATTGGCGTATTCTAACTGTCTATTTTTTGCTCTATTTGAGTGGTATTAATTTATCTGATTAGTTGTTGTAGAATCTTTGGGCAGTTAGATAGGTTTTGAAATATTTTGACAGTTTATATTTTTTTACTACAAGTGTACTTAAGGTTTAAGTACAGTTCATTTATCAAATTTTGGTTTTAAGAACATTAAATACACGTTTGTAAGATTAGCTGGTAATCTCTGCTTTAGAGTAACGGTACTATCATTACATTCAAACCATCCACATTTTTTTTATATATGCAGTGTAGTGCCCTGAGTTGGTTATGGCTCCTGCGTGGTAGATTATAACTATTGTTGTGAAGGTTTTCCTACCAAGTGATATTTGACCATGCGTGAATCCAGTCAGCTTGCAGTTGTTTTTTGTACCATCTGCATTGTAATGTAGAAGCATTAGTATTACTTATTTACTATGTGTTTGTATTAGTAATGTGGAGCGATTATCCGAATTGCAGGTAGAACATAATCTACCGTGGTTTGCATTTTGTACAAGTTGCTGAAATGGAACGGATTCACAATTAGGTATTGATATATAGACAAAGTGCTCATTGGGGATTTGTTCTTGTGTCACATTGTTGCAGAGAGTGCATGTATGTTTCCACATGTATGAAATCTGGAAGATTTCATTTATAGGTATGTTTTTGTTTTCCAGTACTAATAGTAAGTACATTAGAAATTCTGGTGGATCTTCCTGTGAGTTTATAGTGAATTTCCCCATTCCAGCACAGTAGTCCAATTGTTGTCTTATTCCATAAACACTATACGTGTTGTCAGGATTGTTTGCTGCATTTCTGTGAAGTACTAACATTTGCAAACACAATTGGTCTGTACTGTGTAAGTAAATGTTATCAACAATTGGTGGCAATTGAAATAGAATATTCATTGCTACATTTGCGTAGCAACTTACACCAACTATATTTGAGAATTTAAATGGTCCAGGTAGTTCTGTATCTAACTGCTTTTTTTGGAGTTTGTCTTCCTTCTTTAAAGACGTACCTGGTTTACTTTCCCTAATTGATTCTTTTTGGCTTGTGGTACTTGATGAAGTTTTAGTTTCTTTTAGTCTCTTTGGAGGATTTGCAGTGACATCCTGTTGCATTTCTGTTTTAGTTTTCTTTTAGAACATTTTCCTTTTTGTGGAACAGCATATGTTTGTAGATGGGGGGTGTATAGTGAACGAAGTCTATTGTATTGTAAAATGCAAGGAATATCAGCGTTTACTTTACTTGCATCAAAGTTTATTAGAAATAGACCGTTAATTGTACATAGGCGTGACAGTGCTACGTAGCTCATGCCTTCTTTAAAGACTGTGTTACCAATGTCTATCATTGCTTTGTCTAGAGTAAGACCTTGTGATTTATGAATGGTGACTGCGTATGCAAGAGTTAGAGAAAATTGTTCTCTGCGTACATACATGTCTTTGAAGAGAAGGAATCAAGCTGTTGAGCGTCCTATTCTTTTTACTTCTGAAAAGAATATTGACAAACTGAATTTTGTTGTCACGTGGGTATGTTTGAAAGCCAACAACTGTACCCAGTGCTCCATTAACTAGTCCTTGGTCCACGTCAAGGTTACGTTTAAGCATTACTCTGCAATTTAAGGATAATTTTAATATCTTTTCCAAGCCTGCTGTGTTTGAGATGGATTTTTCTAAACTATTTAGTCTTGTTGTGGCTTGGTCACACATGGGTAGTGTCATTCCATGTACATCTAGTTTGTCTGTGGCGCTAATTTCCATAATTGGTTGCATTTCTTTGCTTAACATTATTTCATTGAATTTGAAACAGCTTGCTAGAGTTGGAATTAAGGCCATACAATTGACATTTTTGTGGGCTAGTTGTTCCATAACATCTGTAGCACATGCATTATCACCATAAAGTGCATAAATGTGCCGGGTTTTCAATATTGCTTCTGCTTCTCTAGAAAGTATACCAACTCTGATACTTTTTTTGGAAATGTTGCCAAAGGTTGACATTTCCAATGCTGCCAACAGTTTTACAGCAGAGTTTGTGTCCTAATGTTTTAAAAATAGGCTCACCTTTTACAGGTGTCAATTGAAGAAGATCTCCGAAAACAATGATGTGTTTTCCTGCAAAGAGCTCTTCATAGTTTGTTTTGAGTACTTCTTGTAATCTGAGGTGAATCAAAGCTAACATTAGGTTGGACACCATGCTCACTTCATCTATTAGTAGCATTTTCATTTGTTTCAATACTCTGCGAACTTCCATTGCAGCTTCTGTAGAAAGTTTGTAATAATCTAACTTGTTTTGGTGTTCTACTGGCAGGAGTAGTAATCGGTGTAAAGTGACACCACCTATTTTGTAGGCAGCTAAGCCTGTGGGGGCAGTGACAACAGCTGACAGTTTGTTGTTTGTCAATTGTTGAAGGAACTTACTGATGATTTTGATTAGGAATGTTTTGCCAGACCCAGCTTCACCACTGACATACAATAGTATAGGTTTGTAATTTTGGCAGGTGCATTCTTTGTTTTCATGTTGCACACCATGTGCAATTTCTTTTGTTATTTCTTGAAAAATGCTACGTTGCTCTTTGTTTAGTTTTGATTGTAGTGTAGTTAAGTCTTCTTTATCTTCATAGTGACACATGGGGGCCGATTCATGGAACAAACGTGCGCCGAAAATCTTCGCGCAAGCATGCGCAAGCATGCGCAAGCGGAAAAAAACAGGCGCACGCGCACGTGTGCGATTCATGGAAGTCCCTGCGCGTGTTCACCGCGGGATGTGCGCCAAACCCATGCATGGCGCACAAGTCACTGCAACATCGCGAAAGGCGTGCGCGACGCGCAGAGTGAAAGCGCACAACCTCAGCACACACACCAGAAAGTGGGCGGGACATGGGGCGTAACGCGCGGAATGGGGAACAACACGCGAAAATAAGGGTGTAACTGGGGATGTACTGCAGGGAAGCAGACAGAACGCCCACACGCACTCGAACCACACGTATTCATGGAATCGAATAGGGCAAAGCCACGCACAGCCAAAGACACGCACAAGCTGAAACACGGCCGCCACACGAAGGCAGGCGGTAGAGTCCCAGCGCATCAAAAAAGTGGCGCGCGGGAAGTCAAATACGCGATTGAGCGGGGTACGTGGATTTCAGGGGTGCGCGAGAAATTCTACACGCGATTGGCCTGGGTATGTGTATTACAGGGGTGCGCGAGAAAATCTACACGCGATTGGTCTGGGTACGTGGATTTCAGGGGTGCGCGAGAAATGCTACACGCGATTGGCCTAGGTACGTCTATTACAGGGGTGCGCGAGAAAATGTACACGCGATTGGGCTGGGTACGTGGATTTCAGGGGTGCGCAAGAAATGCTACACGCGATTGGCCTGGGTACGTGTATTACAGGGGTGCGCGAGAAAATCTACACGCGAATGGGCTGGGTACGTGTATTCCGGGGGTGCGCGAGAAATTCTACACTCGATTGGCCTGGGTACGTGTATTACAGGGGTGCGCGAGAAATCCTACACGCGATTGGGCCTGTGCGAGTGGGGCAGTGTATTACGTGGGTGTGCGGGAAGTTGAAGAGGTGAATTGCCAGTGTGGGTCCTCCCAGGTCTCCCCTCTACCCCCTCCACGACCTCTGCAGGCAGCCCACACCACAGGGGACTACCCTGCACCCCTGGTCATGTCCCGCAGGCAGCCCATCCACCATGGGCATGCCCCCCAGCCAAGCCACATGTCCCCTTGCACCCCCACCCCCCAGCAATGTGGGGCACCTGCCAGCAGGCCCCCAACCATGTCCCCTTGCACCCCCACCCCCCAGCACTGTTGGGAACACCTGCCAGCAGGCCCCCAACCATGTCCCACTCATGTCCCCCTGCACCCCAACCCCCCAGCACTGTGGGGCACCTGCCAGCAGGCCCCCAACCATGTCCCACTCATGTCCCCCTGCACCCCCACCCCCCAGCACTGTGGGGCACCTGCCAGCAGGCCCCCAACCATGTCCCACTCATGTCCCCCTGCACCCCCACCCCCCAGCACTGTGGGGCACCTGCCAGCAGGCCCCCAAACATGTCCCACTCATGTCCCCCTGCACCCCCACCCCCCAGCACTGTGGGGCACCTGCCAGCAGGCCCCCAACCATGTCCCACTCATGTCCCCCTGCACCCGTACCCCCCAGCACTGTGGGGCACCTGCCAGCAGGCCCCCAACCATGTCCCACTCATGTCCCCTTGCACCCCCACCCCCCAGCACTGTGGGGCACCTGCCAGCAGGCCCCCAACCATGTCCCCTTGCACCCCCACCCCCCAGCACTGTGGGGCACCTGCCAGCAGGCCCCCACTCATGTCCCCTTGCACCCCCACCCCCCAGCACTGTGGGGCACCTGCCAGCAGGCCCCCAACCATGTCCCACTCATGTCCCCCTGCACCCCCACCCCCCAGCACTGTGGGGCACCTGCCAGCAGGCCCCCAACCATGTCCCACTCATGTCCCCCTGCACCCCCACCCCCCAGCACTGTGGGGCACCTGCCAGCAGGCCCCCAACCATGTCCCACCCATGTCCCCCTGCACCCCCACCCCCCAGCACTGTGGGGCACCTGCCAGCAGGCCCAAACCATGTCCCACTCATGTCCCCCTGCACCCCCACCCCCCAGCACTGTGGGGCACCTGCCAGCAGGCCCCCAACCATGTCCCACTCATGTCCCCTTGCACCCCCACCCCCCAGCACTGTGGGGCACCTGCCAGCAGGCCCCCAACCATGTCCCCTTGAACCCCCACCCCCCAGCACTGTGGGGCACCTGCCAGCAGGCCCCCACTCATGTCCCCTTGCACCCCCACCCCCCAGCACTGTGGGGCACCTGCCAGCAGGCCCCCAACCATGTCCCACTCATGTCCCCCTGCACCCCCACCCCCCAGCACTGTGGGGCACCTGCCAGAAGGCCCCCAACCATGTCCCCTTGCACCCCCACCCCCCAGCAGGCCCACACTCATGTCCCCCTGCCCCCAGGTCCTGACGAAACGCAATCATGGCAGTAATGGCCAGCATACCCAGCACAAACACCCAGCCAAGGATTGCATCCACCCACATAGTAGATGCAATTACATGATACAACCCCAATGGCAAGTATGTAAATGAACACATGTCCGTCACACACACATACACAATGGGTGCAAGTGAATGTCAAAACCCATATCATGACATGCATGAAACCAATGAGAAAATACCACAAATGTAAGTAATAAATATATGTATTAAAGATGAAAATGAAGTAAAGAAATAAAACACACAACAATGGGGATGACAAAACAAATGGTCCATGTCTGAGAACTAATAGAAAAAATCAAAAAACAAAGGAATCCAAAAACTAATGTAGTCCAAAGAAAAATAATGGGGGGAAAAAATAAGGAAAAACCATTGCCTCATGGTGAACAGAAATATAAATCCAACAAATGTTTTCCAAACATCAAACTATGTACAAGAATATCCCAGGGTCCATGAGCCCAACACCATAAATGAAACCTACTACTACTAACTAATGAAAAAAATATATACAGAAAAGTGGCCATTGTCCGAGCGGTCCAAAAAAAACTTAAAAAATAAAGGAAACCTAACACTAACTAACTAAAGAACTATATACAATGGCAGCGGGCAAGTCCTGCGGCTCACTCTGTGATGTTGCCGGCCAGGGCATCATCGAACTCCATGTCGATGTCCCGGAGGCGGGACTCTGTCCTGGCCCCGAGGTCTCGCAGGGACAACCCCGTGTCCACCTCAAACTCCCTGTGAGCTTCCTCGAGGCACTCAGCCCGCCTCAACGCCCGACGCATGGAGAACTCCGCCCTGACCATGGTGAGCCGCTCCGCTTCCGCCCGCTGCCGCTCCGCACCTATCCGCTGGACCAACTGCTCCCACACGGAAGACACTGCCATTCCAGGGTTCTCCTGCCCTCCGGCCGATGCCTGCCCCTCTGATCTTGATGGCCCCGAGCCGTGATGCCTCCCACGTCGAGCCTGCTGCTGCCTCCGACACCACTGCCTCTGCCAGCACGACGGCATCCAGGCTGATGGAATCCACCGATGCCGTCGTGCACGTGCCCTGCCAGATGATGCCGGCACATCCTCCATCTGCAGGGGGACAGTTGCTGGTGTGTCCACCCCTGCTGGAACAGTAGACTCCCGACTGGGATACCATCGCTCCACAGCCCAGCCCCAGGACCCAGTTGCCCACCCACGCCTGCCTCGGGGGTCGCCATGTCGGGGCAAGCACCATCTGAGACCAGTGGCGACCCCCAGCCAGAGAGGTAGAGGGCCACCAGCTTCAGTGAGAAGGAAGTTGGTGTCCTGGTGGAGCATGTCCTGGGGCATTATGATGCCCTCTTCGGAAGACCACGCGCCAACAAGGAAGGACGGGAGAGGATCTGGGACGATGTAGTGGTTGCCATCAACGCGGAGGGGGTGGCAACCCGCGACATCAAGCACATCAAGAAGCGCTGGGAGGACTTGAGGTCCAGGACCTGCCTGCGGGACATGACCAGGGGTGCAGGGTAGTCCCCTGTGGTGTGGGCTGCATGCAGAGGTCGTGGAGGGGGTAGAGGGGAGACCTGGGAGGACCCACACTGGCAATTCACCTCTTCAACTTCCCGCACACCCACGTAATACACTGCCCCACTCGCACAGGCCCAATCGCGTGTAGGATTTCTCGCGCACCCCTGTAATACACGTACCCAGGCCAATCGCGTGTAGAATTTCTCGCGCACCCCCGGAATACACGTACCCAGGCCATTCGCGTGTAGATTTTCTCGCGCACCCCTGTAATACACATAACCAGGCCAATCGCGTGTAGAATTTCTCGCGCACCCCTGTAATACACGTACCCAGGCCAATCGCGTGTAGATTTTCTCACGCACCCCTGAAATCCACGTACCCAGGCCAATCGCGTGTAGATTTTCTCGCGCACCCCTGTAATACACGTAACCAGGCCAATCGCGTGTAGAATTTCTCGCGCACCCCTGTAATACACGTAACCAGGCCAATCGCGTGTAGATTTTCTCGCGCACCCCTGAAATCCACGTACCCAGGCCAATCGCGTGTAGAATTTCTCGCGCACCCCTGAAATCCACGTACCCAGCCCAATCGCGTGTAGATTTTCTCGCGCACCCCTGTAATACACGTAACCAGGCCAATCGCGTGTAGAATTTCTCGCGCACCCCTGTAATACACGTACCCAGGCCAATCGCGTGTAGAATTTCTCGCGCACCCCTGAAATCCACGTACCCAGGACAATCGCGTGTAGAATTTCTCACGCACCCCTGTAATACACGTACCCAGGCCTATCGCGTGTGGGTACACCCGCACACCCCTGAAATACACGCTCCCCGCTCTGCGTTTGCTGCTGCCCTTTGCGCTGGATTGGGGATTTTAATGGCTTTTCCCTGCGCGAGGGGCGTTCTTGGGGGCGTAACTGACGCTGCTGCAGGGTCGCTGCGCCACTGTGCGCCACGGCTGGTTGTGGATGTTGGAATCCATGAATACGCTGTGTGCCTGAATGTGTTTCGGCGCACGCGGCTGGCGCAGACTACCGCACGCGCACACTGTGCGCCAGCCGCGTGCGCCACTTGTGCGCCGAATTCTATGAATTGGCCCCATGGTGTTTTCTACTTCTATCATAGCTGATTCTGCCTCATTTGTTATTAGTGGTTCTCCCAGTGGTTCTTGGCTTCCTGTGATAGAAGGTTCACTACTGTCAGGAGTGTCCTTATCTAGTTGGGCCTGGAGTTCCTCTTCGTGTTGCTGTTCATTGTGCAACATTGTTTTGTACTGTGCAAAGTTATACTGCTTTCATTGGCTTTGAAAGCGTCTTCATATGAGTCATAGGTATCTAGTATTTCTTCTTCTTTTCTCCATGGTTTGAAGAGTTGTAGCAGGGACATGTAATATATTTCTTTATGTTGAGGAGTCTTTAATGACAATTTGATATGATTAATTAAATTTGGTTTGGTGAATTTTACTAAGCTGCCTTCACAGTTTGTCACTTTGTATTTACGGTTTTGCTCATTAGGTTTTATTTTATTTTTGTATGTGTAGTTTTGGGCTATGTGGTATAGACACATGGTTTCCAAAGTGGTACTCCTGTTTGGGTAGTATGTGTCCAATAAATTGTTTTTTAAAATGTCTTGGATCATGTTTGGTTATTGTTTCTATATCTTCGTATGATTTTAGAACTCTTTTTCTAGATTTAGCTGGACCAAGACTTAGCCATACTATATATGCAGATTTACCATACAATGCAGTACCAGTTAATCGATCAGCAACTTCATAGGATCCACATTCTCTATGGGACAGCATTTTTATGCCCAAGCTGTATAATTTCTGAGACACTGTTTTATCTGATGACAGGTCATTCCAGAGGTCTTGGAGCTCTGTCTTTTCTGATTTGATTAAGTATGCTGTGACATATCGTGCAACTGCAGTAGAATTGTCTGCAATGTACTGCACATCTATGTTTGCATTCCACAAGTGGGCAATGATTGCATTGTAATCATTGATATATTTTTCTTCTTCTTTTCTTTTTATGCAATATGTATTTTTAGGTGACTTACCTTTAACACTATGTCTAACTGAAGATATGAGGTTGTTCACTTGACCTGTATTTGTAACTGATCTAGGGAAACCAAATCGGCATTTGGTGTAGTATTTCTCTTTGTTTTTGTATTTGCGACGACAATATTTGCCAAATTTGTGTCTTTGGAATTGTAAGATTTTTGCATGAAGATCACTATTTGTGGATTCTGACGGAATTTCACAAGTGACATATTTTTCAATAAACTGTAAAACAGTGGCATCACTGTCTTGACCAAATTTAGGAGCATCTTTAATCCATAAAAGCATGTGGACATGTGGCACTCCTCTGGCTTGGTATTCTTTTCTCCAAAAGAAGTGTTGCACTTCTCCAAGGGGAGGAACAGTTTTATTACAAATAAAATGTAGCATAGCAATGAAGTGATGGCGAAAATATCTAGAAATATTAACAGGATCCTGAGAACAAAGTTCTCCAGGTGTTAGTATATCTATGTTTGTTTTGTTTTCGTTTGATATGCGTAGGAAAGCATGTAAATCTTCCCATGCATATTCTGCGCAACTTAATGTAACAAACCAAGTGGGTGGGCCAAGGTTTCTTATCATACAATGTACATCTCCATGGCGTCGAAACCAGTACTCTTTAGTACCTCGCATATTTGCTAATAGATTTGTAAGATTTGCCTGTAAAACCTCATCTTTTTGTTGAACTTTTTGTAATAATTGTGTGGCTGTCATATTTTGAAAGTGTGATCCTGATTTTAATATGTGTGCAACTCCGTAACATAAAGTTGCTAGTTCACTTTCAAAGAGTAGGTGGAATATTTATTCCACATTTTGTCGAAATCTGGGATCTTCAGAATACATTCGTAATGAGCGATATTCTGATGCTGATATTTGAACAGGTCTATCATCGTATCTTCCTCCTTTGCCAGTAGGAAAGAGTAGAGGAAAAGCACGTGCTTCCATACTTTTTTCCCATATGCTGATTGGTGATCCTTTTGTTTGACGCATTTGGTACGTTTCCAGTGTCTCTTCTATGGTGTCATTAGAGTGCAATGGGTGATTTGTATAATGGTCTAAAGTGTTTGCTATTGTAGCAGGATCTAGGAGCTCAAATTGACCAGTTTCTTGTGTCTCTTGAATTATTTCAGTTGTATCTTTCAAGTTATCTTCGATATTAATTTCTTTGTAATAATCATTATTCTCTTTGAGATATTGCAGGGCTTCTCTAACTTTATGTAAATCTACCAGTTGTTGCCAAATTTTTTTGTCTTTTGTAGGTACTCCATTTACTAATATAATTAAAGATTGCTGCATTGGACGTTGCACTCCTAGAGTGTGCACATTTTCTTTTAGATCTAATGGTAAATACACTACTTTTCCACGAATACCTTTCACTAATTCAGAGGGAGGTAATTTTGCAGTTTTTGCTTGAAGGCGTATTATTGCTTGAAATGGATGAACTGTTTGAATTATGATGCTCTCATATAAATTAAGTTGTTGAAGGAGTTTTGGTAGTGGATGTAATTCCAAGTTATTTGTGATAGCACGTGAAGGAGTTTGGTTGTTGTCAAGTTTGGTAGTGCAGTAACTGCAAAGTATTATGGGGTCAGTTATTTCATATTTGTTTTCTGCTATAAGGTAGAGAGCTGATTCAAACCATTTAGAATCTTCATTGTCTTCTATTCTGTATGAAAGGTCTATAGTTTTTGTGTTAACTTTATAACACGTTCTGCGGCAACATACACACACGTGGTTTGGTACTTCAGCTGAAGTGCTTTGAAATTTTAGTATTTCTTTTTTGTATGTCTGTAGTGAAAGGTTGCCATGTGCAGATTTGTTACGAAGTTGGTTGACAGCTAATTCATCTTGTAAGTGGGTTTCATTTCCAAAATATTTTTTCTGTATATACTTGATTTCTTCTAGTAAGTCTTTTGGTGTACCATATAGAAGAATGTTATTTAAATTGGCTAGTGCTAAAGCAGGTTTTTTTTTATAATACAGTTTATAAACTAGATTTCTTTAATTCTTGCATGATGTGTTGATATCCTTTTGATATCATGGAAGGTTGTTTTGCAAGTAGCTCCTGATATGCAGGCCAACGAATGTCCTTGCAGTCCTGTGTGCTTGTGTACTGGACAAGCATCCATATTTTGCAGTATTTTAATTTTGATTTTGTCTTTGCTTTTCACATATTGATTGAGGAATAGGCGTAAAGATTTGAACATTTTTTTGGGAATGTTACACATTGACGTGCATGGCCATGTGTAAATTAGATGTTCTGATTCAGTCGAATGGAGGGGTAAATCTAAGTTTTCAGGGCATTTTTTTGTAAGGAGTACGTCTTGTTCCATTATGGTATTATTAACTTTTTCATAACCTCGACCACTGCTATGTATGGCAATTGTATTTGTTTGCTTTTGTTTTACGCTTCTTCATTAAAGTATGGTTCTGTGCTTGTAGTGTTACTCCATTCACCTCCACAGATATTTAAGAAGTTATTTCTGTTCACATTTCGTTTATTGAGAAGTCTTTTTTGTAATTTAGTTATTAGTTTTGTTAGTGGTTTAATTCTGTTTAACACAACAATAAATACGTTTCTTTTGAGAAGAATTGCACTGTCTATCAACGCTTCTAAGATTACTTTCCTACGATAGGTTTGAAGTGTTGAACCTGGTTTCTCTCCTGTTTTTATCAGATTTTGAAGCACTTCTTGACGGAACATTTTGGCTAATATACTTTTCTTGGTATGCTTCCTTTGTACTATATCAAGATTTATAGAAGACGTTCTATTTGTAGTGATAGTTGATTTTCTGTTAATAGTTTTTTGGGTCGTTTTACTTTGTGATAAAGGAGGCAAAGTTTTTGCACTAGAAACTTCTTCTGTTTCACAG
Organism: Ambystoma mexicanum; assembly: GCF_040938575.1. Classification (NCBI taxonomy): domain Eukaryota; kingdom Metazoa; phylum Chordata; class Amphibia; order Caudata; family Ambystomatidae; genus Ambystoma; species Ambystoma mexicanum. The sequence goes on along the minus strand of NC_090935.1, from coordinate 1,398,110,067 downwards.
CATGACTGTATTAGCTGTTGTGTTTCAACGTTTTTTACAAATTCTGCTATAGATGGGTGTTTATGTTGAAGACTTTTCATTTGCTCTACTTCTGCGTCCCTTTCTACGGAGATGCTTTTTGGTGGGCATTCTTTAGCGTCTGTTGAAAAAAATACAGAAGGTATGGGTTGGGGTATTCTGCAATGCATGTGTGCTGTGTCCATGATTGTTTGAGTAAGATGATAAAGATGTATGTAATGGTGTGTGATTGTGAATTGGGAAGTTGAACTACTAGGGATGGGTATTCTTCAATTAATGTATTACTAAACTGGGGTTCAGATGACAGAAAAAAGTAAGCCGGTGGTGTGGGGAAGAATAAATAATATAGGTAAAGCTATACAATTAAAACAGTTGTTTGTTCTACAACATCTACATTCTAGCGACTGAGTTGGGTAATTTGTGTGCCGAAAAATAGGAATTTGAGGGCCATTCTGACAGGAGATCACTGTTTAAGACGGGGGGATTTTTGGTCAGAATGGTGCAGAATCTCTATTTTTAGGCACAGAAATAACATGAATGCACCGTACAGTGTGTGTGAGTTATAAATCAAATATTATGGTAACAATCATGAGTAGTTTGCTTCTTAGTTTGTTCTTTGTAAATCAAAATCGGCTGCTTCTATTCAGGAGAATGGGCTTCACTGCAATTGTAAAAGAAAGAAATTAGTAATTTGGTTGCTATATAGCACTGTTTTCATTTTAGACATAGATTTTTTTTAAATTGAAATGCTCAGCGCCTTCCTGAAAACCATTAAAACTATATTATGACTAAGAGTAGCAAAGAAAATATCTTTACTATGGTTTGTGGAATTCATAATCTACTAACGTATACCACTATTCTTGTAACTAAGCTTTTCCATGTAATAGTGAGTCATTGTCATCATAGCTCTGAACCACGTGTGTCGCAAAGGCGGGTGAAATCACCTGATTTTGTTTTTGGCGGGTGAGACGCCCATTGGAATGAATGGGCGTGCAGGAGGCTTGGCGGGTGAGTCAGTCCTTTACAAGGTGGGTGAAACCCGCCAAAAGCTTGTGAGTTGAGAGCTATGTGTCATAGCCTGCTTTTGCACGTAACAGTGAGTGAATGCCATAGTCTGCTTGTCCTATATAAATGTATGTAAGTACTTATATAAACGAAAAAAATTAAAACCAATTATGTGTTTGTACAAATATTATTGTTTGAGATTTGATCATAGAGTGTGTATGTTATTTTGTGTGATTATATGTCGTGTATATATTTTATTTCAAAAATGTTAGTTTAATAGTATTTGCATGTGTGTGTGTGTGTGTGTGTGTGTATGAAGAAATTAAACGATATAAAGGTTTGTAAGTGACAGGTCATTTTAGGACAATGAAACAATGATCGTCCATTCATTTTTCAGATTATAGAAGGTAAAAGTCAGTTAGAAAATGTGTTCATGTACTGTGTAGAAAATATGCATACCTGTACTTTCTGTTCATGTATATGGATATGGACCAAGCTGCAAGTAGAAATATTGGAGATTTGTATAGTATTTCCCGTAGATCGTGGTTGTCAATGGTATGAGACTTGTACTCCGAGAGATACACTGTACATTTGTAGTGCTGCTCTATGATGATGCAGTTACATGTAGAGTTATTGGATTTGATTGGTGGATGGCCATGTGGTTGCTTAGCTACATCCAATGAGGGAATGGCACAGAGAGTGAAATCGAAATGGTAGAAGGGCTGTACATGTTACGATACGTTCGCGGACATGGCGGTAGTTCTAGGACACCGCGTATTACATCCGGGGAATTTGGGGAGGGGAGGTATGGAAATGAGATTGGATGAAGCAAGGGATTGGTCAGTAAAGTTTAGTGAGTGTGTTGTGCTAGGAGAGGTTTTCTCAGATATTGTTTTTGCAGAGAGAAGAACAGATAGCTATGGCTGAGTGTTTCAAAACACAGATTGTATGGATTTTGGAAGACTTGTGGATTCATTGGTTGAAGGTGCATGCAGAAAGGTGTGGAGTATCTATAGATCTTGGATTCCCACATGTGGAAGTGCACTGGCATGGAGTGCGTGAAATGAAGTGGTTGGGCTTGCTACCTCTCTGTGCAACTTTGAAGATAGAGGAACATCCAGACATAATTGTAATTCATTGTGGAGGTAACAGTTTAGGACATGTGTCTGGAATTTCTTTGCAATTTGCAATGAAAGAAGGACTTCAGAAGATAATGGACATGTTTCCAAACTCTAAAATAATTTTTTCACGGATTGCGCATAGACAAGTGTGGCTTCGTTCTTTCTCATGTGGTCCACAAATGGAGAAAGCAAGGCCTAATGTTAATAAGACTGTTTGTGCCTTCCTAAGAGATTTTGGCATGTCCTCTTTTAACAATGAAAATATTTTGTTTCGTAGTACATACATTTTTCGCAAAGATGGAGTCCATCTTACTTATGCTGGCAATCAGATTTTTCTGAGAAATGTACAAAATGCATTGCGACCTTTTTTAGAAATACAGCATTCGTTTTGAAGTACGTCTTACGTAGTTAAAATGTTTTACATTCAAACACCTCCCAAAGGCTCTTTTCAGAGCCACCACTTTCTGTTAGAGAAAAATGAATTGGTTTCAATAGGTTAGCAATGCAATTGTTTTTATGTTCGCGGACCGTCAGCGGACTTTCACGAAATGGAAATGGCTATGCTTTATGTATCTTTACTTCTATTTTTTAACTGTGAAAGGCGGCTCTGAAAAGAGCTTATTTTTTTTTTGATTTTTGTTATTTTGTATTTTTTTTGTTCTTTTTTATACATGACACCAACCAAAGGGATAAGAAAGGGCGAGCTGAGAGAGGAAGATGTAGGGTGGGTTTTATTTGGGTAATGAGCAGGTCTTCTGGTGCTCTGAGACGATCGTCTCAAAAGCACTCCGAAGTCGCTCCCCCCTGCAGAGTACTGTGTCACAGTACACACATACAACTGTGACCCTCGAAAGGTAAGGGTCATCAGAATTCTGTATGGCCTGTGAGGCAGCTTGTGGAAGACGGTGTCCCACAGAGGTGTTCCTTGTGGTGACAGGATCAGAAACGGAGGATGAAGTAGAGGCAATCAACCTACTACGCTTCTCGCAAAGGTACAACCTTGCGAATGGACCCAGTGTGGAATGAGCACAGGTGTCGCTTCATGGTAGTGGTCCAAAAGCTATACGAACCATGCTTCCCTCGACTGAGTACCATTTTGCACTCATTACAGGTGACACGGTTCGCATCAGACTTAGGACCGTTTCCATGAACGGTAAACAACTTTATTAACATTACACTAAGAAACCCTTGTACAGACTTTTCATGAAAGGTAAATGCACATGTGATGTCATCAGTGGTGTCATCAATGATATTTGTGATGTCATCTTTGATGTCCTGGGTGTTAGTGTTAGCAGTGCACGGTGGCGGCGCGAGTTATGGTTGCTTATCTTACCATAACTGCCGAATTTCAGGGGTTTTTTGGTTTTACTTTGAACCATAACGTCCCTATAACAACGTTTTTTCACTGAATTTCATAGGTTTTTAGTAGCGCAACTTAACCATAACGTCCCTTTAACAAAGGTTTTTTACTGATATATATAAAAGTGAAAATGTATTTGTGGCTGGATTCGTGGAGAAGCATTGTTTCACACAATTTCACACTGTTTCCCCAATCTGCACCACATTTTGTATAGTTACCTGTTAGCACCTTAGGGACATTACTGGCTACATGACATTTGGACATCCTAACCCATTCCCCGGATTTCAGCACAAGTGAAAATGTGTTTGTGGGTTCGTGGATTGGCAAAGCATTCTTCCTTATTTTTTTTTATTTTTTATTATAGTGTATTGGTTAATTAAAACCTTAAACACATAAAATGTAATATTACGTACATCATATCAATTCATATTGTATAAGTAAATAAATAAATAAGGCCCTATTACATTACATTGTTATCACATATCAATTCAAATTTGTACATACACACACTTGGCATAACAATAAAAAAATTAATTCTATAATTAAAATTGATCATAGTTTCTATTCAAATCTAATCCTTCATTATAATCAATATATGTAATGCACCTTCAGCCTCCCATGAACATAATATCAATTTGTTTGAGGTAAGCAAATAAAGCAAACTGCCCTAGCTCCATAGCCCGGACCTCCAAACTTGGCTTAGTTTATTTTATTTTATCTCCTGCAGACTCTCTTCTTTTCCAGATATTTTATGCAGCCCCCAAATACATCAATGGCTCAGCCATATAGATAGTAGGCCAAAATCGGTCTACAGTGATACTACTCTCATTGCAGACAAGATCCTTATAGCCATTAAAATACCATCCTTGCAATTGTATGCATGCAGTGAGAAGATGCTTAGTAGTCTCAATCTCCAGTTTACAAAACCTGCACACTCTTTTTTCAATAGGAACCCCGCTCCATGCTCCCACATATTCATAGCTCGGGAGCATATCATATCTCAACAGCATGATTAATCTTGAAAATTCTCTATTTCCGACATTCCACAGGTAATTACTAGATTTACTGATTGCTATACCCTGTAGGCAGTAAGTTGCAAACCTGCTCTTTTTAGCTAACTTATCCAAATTATCAATAAAATACAAGGAGTTCACATTATCAATCTCTTTAGGTAATTTCATATTTATCACATCCAGAAAAGTGCTGGTGGTAATTTCCAAATCTTTCATTGAAGCATTATTTTTTCCTTGTTTAAACGTGACATTGCCTATTTTCTTAAGCATGCTCTCACCCTCCTTTTTTTCCAAGGTCATTTCTATGTATAGTTCGCAACATCTAATTTTCCACAGAGTCATCATAGAAGGAAGTCCTAACTCACACCTAATGGCCTCAATCAGGGTAGAATTTGCCAGTCTTAGTGCAGAACTCCAGAGTTTGGCTTCATTTTACTTAAATCTCTTAAAAAAAACTGGATTTAATCGTTTCTAATGCTTACAAGGCACTCGGGACGATACACGTTTTATACATTTCAACAAGTCCCTCAATAGAATGCCCTTCCTTGGTTGTCATATACCTTCTAATAACATTCCATTTTCTCATCACCTTCCTCTCTATCATGTCCTAATAGTATTGTCGAGGGGGATTATTTTTTAATGGTATACCCAAAAATGGGTAAGTCTCCACCACATCAATGGCCCTCATTACGACCCTGGCGTTAGCTGCGCCGACCCCTTACCGCCAACTACGAGTTCCCATAGCGCCATGGTCACTTTTCCGCCCGCTTTTTGCGGGCGTAAAAATCCATGGCGCTATGGGACCTTGGTGTTAATTACGCCACCGTAATGTACGGTGGCGTAATTAACGCCTTCCCCACTCCCATTGAGCCCTATGGGGCCGAAATGGGAATGGGGAAGGGTAAATGGGTCAATGGGGACTTACCGCCCCGCCGACCTCGGAATGGGGCGGTAAGTCCGCCATCCGCCATGGCGTAAACGGACTTTACGCCATGGCGGAAAAGTCCGCCAATGGCGGAAAAAATCCGCCAGGGTCGTAATGAGGGCCAATGTCTTGAGAATCAACTTTCCAGCTAAATTTACTTTTGTTCTTCTTACCTCCCTTACTACCATAGATAAGGATCTTGCCCACCATGAAAGAGAGATTATTTTCTTTTGCATAGTCATCCAATCCCTTAATCAACCTTTGTAGACCTACTGGGTCATATCTAAGAGGATGGTATCATCTGCGTAAGACATCCAGCTTATCACCAAATCACCTTTCTTCGGTGGTAAGTTCTTTATACCTACAAAACTATGACCCATATCGGACACATATAGATTATATAGGGTCGGCGATGTCACACAACCTTGTTTAAATCCTATGTTACTTCTAATAAGGGGTGATCTTATTGCGCCTTTATTTACACAGATTTGTTCCTTATACAATTCCACACTGCTTCACCAATTTGCACGAAATGTTGTAAAGTTACCTGTTAGGTCCCACCAGACATTACTTGCTACATGACATTTGGACACGAACCCCGTTTCCCGGATTTCAGCGCAAGTCAAAATTTGTTTGTGGGTTTGAGGCTTGACAAAGCGTTGTTCATTATACAATTCTGCACCGTTTCACCAATCTGCACCAAATTATGCATGGTTACCTGTAAGGACCTCCGGATCTTACTAGCTGCATGACATTTGTACCCCCCACCCCTTTCCCTGGATACCAGCACCTTCACACATGAGTCAGTACCTGAAATTGGTGTAACATCAGTGTGGTCGTGGAAGGACTGGTCGCGACACGAGGACCAAAACTGGAGGTCCAGGCCCTATGTGCACAGTTTCCAAGATAATTGCACCACAATGCACTGCAACAAACTGCACCACAGCAGGGTGAGGTGACAGGTGGGTAGCGAGCACAGAAGGTCCCAGTATGCCGCACCAACACTCGCCTCGCCCGAAAGTTTACTCCGGGTGCTACATGCGCCCATTCTCAGTGTATTTTACTTCAGGGTGCAAAGCACATGATGCAATAAACAAATCAGAACAGCGACCTACAGGATCAGTATTATCATGTCTGTTTACAGAACCTGTTCAGAGAACAGGTACTTCTAGTATAATATATTTTTAGGGCTGTTCTAAACTTCGTTTTAGTACAGAAAATGCATTATTCTGATGTATTTCATTTTAATAAATAGGGGACTATATTCTTAGATGTTTAACTATTTGTAACTATTATATGCCAGTATTGAACTACACACTTTCCTATGTATTTCTTGTTTTTAAAGATTTTAATATTGGTTTTGATATATATTGTGTGTTGACTTTTATGGAGAATTCGGAAATAAAGCAAACTGAGTGGGTGACATCACAAAGTAATCGTCAAGTGCAACCATCTTGGAATGCTGTATGGAATGTAAACAATATTGCCACAACCTTCATTAGATGTTTGCCATCCGAGAATAATATGGCCATTAAACCAATCATCGATGCAAACATGACATCACAACAAATGATACAAAAAATTGTGGACACCCTTATGTGCAAATAGCAACAGCTCATAAAGTAAATTGATTTATAATTATTGAATTATAAAATGATGTTTTAAATAATTCATTTTTGAGGATGTAAGTATCTCTTTTACTTCATTTTGCATTGTAATGTATTGTAACAGTCTTAGTAGTGTCGTTTGCCAGATATTCACCATAATCATTTTTGGAGCTTCATTTCAGCTGTTAAATACAAGCAGAAGTAGGTTTGCCCATTCCCGATGTCAGGTGCTGATTTAAATAGAAGTTATGGTACACTCTTACAAAGAATACTATACAAGTGGTATCTCTTTTAAAGCACAGCGACTGAGAACAGACTGTTTTTGTGTAGTCATACACAAACATATTCAAGAGTGAATTCCGAAAAAGTAACAGATAACAGTAGGAATTATGGACAGTTTAACAATATCAAATGCTCACAATACTGTTCAGTTTTTAAACACAATAAATTAAAACAGAACATCATTGTATATAGCTGTTTTGGCAGTAATAATATCTACTAATCATGGAGTGTTATCTGAAATGTATAGAAGTTCAAAAAGATTTAAGGAGCCTAACGTCTGATAAGATACTCACAATTGAAATTAAGCATGAACAAACAATTTTTCTACACATTCTGAAGAATTATGTTTCTTTTTGAAGTTAAATTTGGAGTGGAAGCATGATGGTTGTACTGGACTGAGTCCTATGAAGCCTTCATCAATGCGGCATACTAGGATCTGCATTTCATTGGAGTCAATCTAAAAAGCATTACAAATAAGAAACAATGATAAAGGAGGGTAAACATATTGATTGTCAAACAACAATGGTGCATTCATCTTTTAGATTACACGACTCAAACCCAGTTCCCTAAACGTATCACAAGAAGACATTATAATAGCAATTTAAATGTTCTCATGTCTATCAGGAATTTTAAAAAAGCAAGAACTACATTGAACAGAAGAGATACTTAGCTCAAAAATGTATACATGAAAGAGAAGAACAATTTCTTAAACATGTATGAAATATAAGATCCTGTGGTCAATGGAGTCATGTTGAAATGTATTGCTTTCTATTGTGAATCCAGTGGATACATCAAGGTGCAGCTTTGTAGAAGAGTTTCTGTCCACCACTTCATGTAAGAACTAGGGGTGTACCGAAGAGTAGATTTAAGAATTCAGCCGAATACCAAATAGTTTGACAAGTATTCGGACGTTGCCATTTATAAAGCCACATAGTTGCCTTTCTGCATAATTTTTTTTAAATTATTTTTATTGTTTTAATCAAAATAAGATTTTTACAATATGATTGTCTCTTCGTGTGTCTCAAAGCTTGCCTCCCATCCTTGAGTTTATATCGGTTGGGCGAATTGCGAGTTGACTATACTCTAGCAAGTCTCTTTGAATTATTCTTTATCTTTTAGTAACTCAGCCATAATGTATTCTAGTATTTTTGCTGTGATTATTTGCCAGCTGGTTCTGTCGCCACCTATGAGTCTACACCACCATGTTTGTTCTTCCATCAGAGAGCCGTCTCTTTATGTATGCAAGATGTACCCTTGTCTTATTGAGCACGTCGCGGGACAAACCATCAGGAGATGTCGAATAGTTTCTTGTGGTGGAGGCACAGAGCCTTGGCAGAAACGACAATTTGCAGTTGCTGATAGACCTCTTATGTGCAAAATTTCATTCGTTGGTAAGAGATTAAGTCGTGCTCTTAATATCAGATTGCGTGCACGTCTGTTTGGGAATTTCTTTATGAAGTTTTGCAACTCATTCAATTTTTTTGTGTTGCCAGGGAGATGAGCGGTGAGCCTTTGGGTCGCAGCTAATTCGGTCGTCTTTACCCAGTCTGCTTCCTTCAATTTTTGCAGAATTCTGCATGGATTATGGATGAGGTCCTCTTCGTCCGAGGCACTGGTGTTCAAGAGCAAAGTGTTGTTTTTTTGCCACATTGTTAACATCTCGGATTTGCCTACATCCATCTCACGCTTAATCATTTTGTAAATTTCATTGCCATCGACCATTCTACACTTTCTGTATAGCATTAGTGTGTTGAAATTCACTGTGCATTCCATGGACTGGAGGCTCAGTTCACGTCTTATCACCACTCCTGAGGTGGAGTTCGGGAGCTTGAGCACTGATTTCCAAAATTAGGCTTCCAATTTGGGCCAGATGTTTTTTGGGATGGTTGGCATGGCCTCAGTGCCATATGTTACAGTGGGCACCACTTTCATTTTATAGAAGTTGAATGTTGGCTGTAATGAAAATTTCCCATATTTACCGTCGATTGTCTTGGCCTGAGCGGCTAATTTTTTTATCTTCTTAAACAACACTATTTGCATGGTGATTTCACTTTTGAGCTGTCAAGTTGTACCCCCAGGAACTTGAAGTTCTGGACGATTTCGAGTTTTGTATCGCCGAGAGACCATTTTAGGTTTTCTATTTTCTTTTTCCTCTTTTGCAGGATCAATACCTTGGTTTTGCTTCTATTAATTTCCAAAAAGTTTTCACTTGTGTACTCTTGTAGACCGGTAAGTTGTCGTTGCAGGCCTACCGGTGTCTGGTCGAATAATGTGAGGTTGTCAGCGTATAGGAGTCGTTCTATCGTGGAGTTTCCAATTTTTGGTGGGAAAGCATGCATAGTAGTTGTACTTTCTTGTAGATCGCCTATATAGGCTAAAAATAGAGCTGATGCTAATGGGCATCCCTGCTTGACTCCCTGTGTGATCGGAATTTTATCGGATAGGTCACCTTCACGACTTAGACGCACCCTCATCGAACTGTTATTATGCAAAGCTTGTATAGCAGCCAATATGTCTTCCGGACAGTTCCAGTCTCTCAGTTTCGACCAAAGGCGGTGTCTCTCAATGCGGTCGAATACCTGCGTAAAATCAACGAACGCGACAAAGAGCCGTTGATCAAGTTGTAGGGCTCTGCTTTTCAGTATGCTGTAAATTAATATGTTGGCTGATGTCCCGGCATTTTTTTTAAGCCTGATTGCAGATGGTCATTGCAATTAGCTGAAGCGGCCCAGGTTTGAAATTTCATGAGAAGTAGGGAACCAAAAACTTTACCTATGCTGTTGAACAGCGCTATCGGCCAAAAGTTCATAGGGTCCTTTATGTCTCCCTTTTTGTAGATGGGAATTATCGTTGCTGTGGTCCACGATTTAGGCACAGAATTCATCACTGCACAGCATTGAAAAATCGCGCTAATAAAGGCAGCCCATTCTTTTGGGGTGCGCTTTAAGTTCAAAGTTGGTAATCCCGTCTGGGCCGGGCGCTCGTGAGTTTTTGATTTTTTTGATAACTTCTAGGATGTCCTCTTTGTCTTCTAGATTAATCCATTTTGCCTTGTGGTGCTGACACTCCCCTGTGTTTTCTGGTGTGACAGATTTGAACACTTCATCAAAGTGTGTTTCCCTGGTGCATTGAGGGATGTTGTTGGTTATCAAGTTTTCTACCGGAGATTCTGTTGTTTTCAGTAAGGACCAAAAGTCTCTGGCGTTGTTCGTTGTTAATGCTTTGTGATGTTTTCTGCGTCCAGCTGATATAGGTTGCTTCGATGGACTCGTACCCAGGCTTTGTACTCTGATTTCAGGAATTTGAGTGTGGCGTTGCCGTCTGCAGTTGGCTGGTTTTTGTTTTGCATTCCTTATGGCTCTTCTGTACTCACGTCTTCTGGCTACCAGGTCGGAGTTGTAGATATGTTTTTTGCTGACACCTGTGGTCTTCAAGCTTGTTTTTGGGCATGCGTATGCCACAAGCAGTGGTTGGTAATCGACTGCTTTGATTTCTGTCATCTGGACGTCTCCTTTGTATCTGTGCGTTAGTTCTTTAATCGCAGCTGTACTTTGTTTAAGCCGTGTTCCTTGGGCATTGTTCTCAATGTCCATGCCTGCTCGAAGATTTTTTGCACTGTGAATTAACCAGCAGGTCTCTAGGAGGTTGTGATCGCTGGCAATTGTGTGTCGTACATTGAAGTGGATGGTGTCGCTTAGTAGCGGTTTGGAAACAAATATGTAGTTGATTGTCTCACTCGAGTCTGCTCGTTCCCAGGTCGGTATTCTGTTTGGTTGTGGGAAGGTGACATCGAGATTGTGCAGTTCGCGAGATTGAGCCAGGTCGAGCCACGCTCTGCCATGCTGTTCAGCTGCTGTGGGCTGTTCTTTTGCTCGGGTATGCTTCTGAATGTTGCAGACCGCATTTAAATCACCACATATCATTAGGGAGGTCACTAACAGCTTGGCCATTGTGTCGTCAATCACCTGTTCGCACATTGTGATGAAGCTTTCTTCACTGATTGCCGCCGGATTCCAGTATGTGTTGGCAATGACTATTATATTCTCTGTTTCTTTGGTGTTATTTTTTTGTTTCCATGTAACACTTACTGCCAAGATGGACAGATTTGCGATCAGGGTAGGTCCAATGGAAAGGCCACTACCGGTGCGGCACGCGATCATGAGCCCCGACATCGGTCGTCCTAAATGGCCCTTGGCTGCTGGGGCCAATACTATTTGGAATCCCTCTATAGTTGGGCGGCTTGGTAGCCATGTCTCCTGGAGACACATGATATCATATTCTCCAAGGTTGACCTCTCCTGGTACCGTTAGATGCGAGTGCCCCCTTGTATTCCACGGGCATATTTTTCGTTTATGATACGGGTCTTCTTCTTGTCGTGTTGCTGTGGGGTTGTGCTCTTTGTGGATGGATTGCTATTTTTTCCGATGCATTGTGAGGGCTTTTGGTAACCAGGCCCAAATCCCTTGTTTGTTGTCTACATGTTGAGGCATATCCATTGATGTGGAGCTGATTTGCACTGTTTGTAAGATGGTCTTTTTTATTGCGTTGGGTTTGCCCTGTGAGTACTCCTCGGTGGTCGCTGGCATGACTCGTGTTTTTCGGATTATCCATCTTCTTGGTTTTGTCTTTGCTCTTTCGCCGTTCATATGTTTTGTTAGAAGAGTCTAGGTCCTTATGTTGGTTTTTTCGTGCACGCTGACTTTCCTGCCTTTGTTCGGAATTGTTCTGATTGTTTCTGTTGTTGTTGTTTGTGCGTGTAGTACAGATGTTGTTATTTCCGCTCATTCTATTGCTCTCTCTTTTTGTATGTTTTTCTTGATGTGTTGTGGCTTCTAGATTGAAGCCAAGGCTGTAAAATTTGTGCTTGCTTTTATAAATCTGATTGTAAATTGTAGAGGATCCAATATATATAAGTGTTTCCGCTTTGTACCTGTTGTGCCAGGTCGCAACAATGAGTAGATCTTCTGTCTTTATATCTCTCAATTTGGGAATTTGGTGTAGGATCGACATGACTGTTCTTCTGTTTAGCATGAGTTCATCCTTGTTGCTAGATCGTTGCGACATTTCTATAATCCCCTTTGCCTTAGTGCACTTGTCGTTGCGTCTCTCATGAGTGTCTGTTCTTGATCTGTAGTTAACTTTTTTACTGACTCTGTCTCGTTCATCTCTGGACCTTGTTTGAGCATTGGGATCATTTTTTAGTGTGCCGTCAGATTTCGTCTTCCTTTTCTTTGGAGTTGGTTTTTCATTTTGAGATTCATGACATTTAGCTTCCGATTCTCGCAGTTGTTTGGGATTGTGAACTTGAGTCCCTTTATGAAGACTTGTAATCTGTCTTTCGTTTTGAGAAGTGTCACATTGTACTTTTGGTTCTTGAAATTGTTTGGGAGAATGGGCTTGCGCCTTCTTGATTTTGTCTTGAAATATTTCATGGGATAGACGGTTAAGTCTTTCTTCTAAAGTTTCGAAATCTCGAATGAAGTGCACCGTGTTTTTTTTTCCTTTTGATTTTCATGGTGTTTCGCTATCAGACGATGATGTTTGTGTCTTGTCTTTCGCGCTTGGTGCACATGTTGTGACTAACGATGTGTCATCATGTGAATAGACACTGACATTCATTAGAATGTCATCTTTTAGCAGATCTGCTGATAAAGTGGAGGAGTCCGTTTCTGGCTGCTTGGAGTTAGAGTGGATGACTATACTGCATATAGGATGTGGAATAATGCTACTGTGTGAAATGCTCGTGGGTTGAGCTTGTGCCTGTATGTTGGATGACTGTTTTGGTTGGTCAGCGTTATCGTAGATAGTAGTGTTGCTGTGGATCTTAGGTTCCTTGGTCTTGGAATTGGCTTTGCCAAAAATTAGATATGCCATCTCTGTAGCCTCAGTTGCTGTCTTGGAGTTTGCGTTTTTTTGTCTATGACTAATTCCACCGAGGATGAACTGGATTAGAGGCTGAATTAGGTGTTGTTTCATTTTCAGTTCCTGGTTTTGTGAGATTCTGTACCGGCACAGTTATCAAATTTTTGTCTATAGTTAAATCGATGATTGGTACCGTTTGGGAACCTGAGTCTTTGCTTGCTGCTGTGGTGAGAGACTTGTTGTCGTGTGCAGCTTGTTTTGTCATTTTTGTTATGATTTTCTCTATTAGATGGTTCGCCAATGTGTCCAGTCTGTTGTCATGAGCATTTTGCTCGTCGTTTGCTACAATGAAGGCCTCCAGGTGAGTTACTTTGGTTAAGATCATGTTTTCATGGATTGTTGATCTTTTGCGGTGTCATTGATCACCTCGTAAAGTTTACAGAAAGGAGCTAAGTCAATCGTGATGGCGGACATTATGCTCAACAAGTCTGATTTTTTGGTTGGTGTTTCAGGAATGAGGAGAACAGGTTGCGCAGAGTGGGCCTTTCCCAGGGTGTGAAGCTGATCGCTAGATCTTCGTCTGGGCGTTTAGCACTGGTTAGTGCGACTATGTAGTTTAGGAATTGAACTGTGTCAAGGTGGCTCTATGGCATTTTTCCTTTTGTCAAGGGTCTTGGCCTGTTCTTTTTCTTCTTCCCATCGTGGTCTTCCAGCGAGTGAATTTATAATGTTGGAGACTTTCACTGCATGCAGCTTATCTTCAAGCAGTGGTTTTGAAATTGCCAGCCCACTATGGATATCTTCGTCAGGACAGGAGCCTACATTGTGTTGTTTGTCATATGACTGCAAGGGACCGCCGGGCTGCGGGAAGGTTAGATCTTCAGTTTCGGTTGCTGGCCGGGCCATCTCTGCGGCTGGTTCTAAGTTAATTATGGCTTCTGTTAGTATAAGCCGCCCTTCTTTGAAGCTTTCTGTATTGCAAGTGTGATTATTGACGGCTTTGCCATTTATCGCTGTTTTTGCCGAAATCTGTTGTTGCGGCAAGACTAGACGGGTTTCTTGAACAATTTAGCTGTCGTGCTTAAGGGGCGAGGTCATTCCTGGCCTCGCTTCTGGCGAGGTTGCACATGGTGCAACCAAAGGAGCGGTTTGTACTGTCTCCAGAGGAACTTGAGTTGCAGTTTTTCCATCGTCAATTTTGCGTTGTTTATAGCAAGGGAAGTTTCCCTTGACAGCGGCAAGCATTTCATCATCAGTGAGTTCTCTGTAGTCTTTGTTTTTTGTTAATAGCTGGGTTTTGAAAAAATCAGTTAGTATCCGCATTGTGGTTAGTTTTGTTGTAGTACTAAGACTTGTTGTGGTGATCGCCCTGCCTTTTTTGTTTTGTGATTGTAATTTTTTTCACCTACTGTTTTTTACCTGGCAAGGTCCATTTCTTTTTTTGTTTGCTTTCCTAGGTCTTGCAGACTGTCCACTGTTCTCTCTAGATCTCTTTTTGGTGTTGTGAGTTGGGGTTGCCTCTGACGGATGAAGTTCTATCACTGCCAGATCAGGTGTGATAGTCTTTAGTTCTGGCAAGCCGTCTACCGAGGCGTGTACTTGTGCGCTGTGATTGACACAGAGCTTGGCTCCGCCCGCTCCCTTTCTGGAGCCGTCACAATGTCGACTTCGCCCACCATCACGCGCTCATGGGCATGCACAGCCTCCACATCAGATCGCTTAGTTGACAGGGGTACTGGATTGTCCACCTCTGTGCATCTGCTTAGCCTCTGCGACAAGACCATTGCAGGCCGCTCACCAGCTGGCTCGACGTCTGCAGCATTGGCACGCTCCGCCCTCCCTCCGGAAGGTGTTAGCGGGGCGGTTTTAGAGTCGTACTGCCGCGGCGGCGAGTTCTTTGCACTAGGGACTCGGCCGTGTAGCAGCGCCGGCGTGGAGCTCGCGTCCATCTTCTTCCGTTCCCCGAAATGTCCAGGTAGGTGGGGAGGGCATAAGGGAAGGCGTATGTTTCTATTTGAAGTAGCAGTTAGGCCTAACGGCTTTTGTATGCCGCTCGGCTGATTGTAATACCGAGCAGATTTGCTGCTGGTTTGAAGAGTTTGCTTGGTACTTAGCATGCATATACTCTTTTTGTTCGGAGGATTACTGTATGTATTGCCTCCATCAGGTTTCGAACATGAGCTTCTGAGGCATCGCCCATCCTCTTCCTCGAGCCCCAAATTGACTGACATAGTTCTTGTGGATTTAGATGCCATTTACTTGGGGCGTAGATGGGCAGATCGGTGATTGAACAGACTCACACGTTCAAATTCCACTTACCGTGGTCGATTGTATATTGATTGTATGTCACCGGGTGGAGGGTGGCGCGTGGTCCTGCCACTGTAGTAAGGAGGGCACCTCCGTCCTCCGTCCTCCGTACGGACCACGACAGACCACTTGTCGCCCACTTTCCATGCACGCTCCGCACTGTAAATGCCTTGATATAGTCTCTGTTGGACTCTGCAGGTCAGAGTCTCCGCCTCCTCAACAATGGAAGTGGCAAGCAGACTGTCCACGACTCCACAACAGACCACTTGTCGCCCACTTTCCGCGCTCGCTCTGCGCTGTAAATGCCTTGATATAGTCTCAGTTGGACTCTGCAGGTCAGAGTCTCCGCCTCCTCAACAATGGAAGTGGTAGGCAGACTGTCCACGACAGACCACTTGTCACCCACTTTCTGCGCGCGCTCCGCGCTGTAAATGCCTTGATATAGTCTCAGTTGGACTCTGCAGGTCAGAGTCTCTGCCTCCTCAACAATGGATGTGGTAAGCAGACTGTCCACGACTCCACGACAGACCACTTGTCGCCCACTTTCCGCGCGCTACGCGCTGTAAATGCATTGATATAGTCTCTGTTGGACTCTGCAGGTCAGAGTCTCCGCCTCCTCAACAATGGAAGTGGTAAGCAGACTGTCCACGACTCCACGACAGACCACTTGTTGCCCACTTTCCACAGATAAGAAAAACGCTTTTGTAAATTAAAAACTCACTTTAAAATATGTATATCCATTCTTTATTGCATTTCTTTTCTTTGTTGTCTATGGAAGATGTTTATATAAACCCTGAAAGGAATACATTATCAGAAAATAAACTGCATTCCTAGGTGTCACCTGTTGGGCATGGCCCAAGTAAGTAAGACGTATAGTATGCATGTATGTATGGAATCACTGTGAGGGGAGATTGCCATGTATTTACTTGTACTTTCAAATGTTCCTTTTGGGTATGACCATCTTTAGCCTTCTGGCTCCAGCAAGGCACTGAAACACAAAGAGAGTGAGTACATCAATTAGCAACCTCCTGACTGCTGAGGTGCTACTGCATACCAACTGGGATGTTGAAGCCATGCCGTGGTACTGAGTGTGGATGAGGCATGTACAAAAGGTATTTTCATTAATAGATGATATGTTTAACTCTTTTTCGGGTAAGGTATGTTTGTGGTGTTTTGGAACATGGAAAAAGACACCAGACAAAAATATAAAGCGAATGCTGGGTACTCCATGCTTCTCATCTGACCCTTTAAGGAAGGGGCTGTGCTGATTTTCAGATCTTTAATTGGCATGTGCATGTTTATATTACTTATTTGTTTCACTTGTACATCCATCTGGTTCAATGATTCTAAATTGTAAACTTGTATCACCTTATCTTTATTACACAAATATCCCTCTTTTTTGAATCCCCTAATTTTGGGAGGAGAATTTCTGCTGCCAAATACTGGGACATTTGTTTACAAAAATACAGCCACATGTTTTAGTAACACTTCTAACTTGTATTCAATACATAGGGACTCATTTTGGCAACATGAAAAAGTTGGAGTGCAGGAATTGTGTCCTATGTTTTGATATAATAACCACATCTTTGCCAGAGGTACACTTCGCACTGAGCCATCTTACTTGCTTTTTAACCTTGGCCTGCAGGCTGAATACAGTTCTTTGCAGTGGGCACACTAAGTGCTGAGCTATTTTACTCAGGGTTTGGAACTTACTGAGATCTCTGCAACAGTTATATTAATCCACTAAATTATATTATTTGGATTGGAAATTGGTGAGATTGGAACCTGTAACTTTGAGATTCCTCACACAGGTCATCAGCAAGTCAATACGCATCTACAGAAAGTATCCTTTTCAGTAACAACTTTTCCAGCTCAGTGGTTTTTAAGTGCAAAACATAGGGGAGACCAGAGATAAATTCAAAATATTGAGAGTTTAGCTTCAGCTCACCCCTCCCTAGCAAACCACCAGAGCAAAGTCTGTCCAGCACAGGAAGGGCAGCACATTTATTTGCACTTTCACATATCTGCTCTACATGTAACCAGTCAAAAAAGTGACAGCAAAATGTGTTTAATGTTGTGTTTAAAGGATAAAAATAACATGCCTGAATGATTCCAGGAATGCATTAAAAGCATGACATGAAGGGGAAACTATTCGGCTTTGAGTGATAATGAATAAAGTATTCAGCAGAAGCCTAATATCACTGACTCCTGTGTACACTGATGTGCACCGGCTCCAGATCCATGAAAGTATTCATTTTTTTCATTTTTAAAACATTATCGATCACACACTGGTGCATCTCCTGGTCTGCCCCACCCTACCTGTCCAAGAAAATGACCAAGATGCAATCTTCCACACCTACTAGATCACCCTACGCCCATTGGCTGGTGCACCACAAGTTCAAATGCTCCAAAGGAGGAGAGTTGAGTTTTCCATCTATAGCAGCTAAACAATAGGACTCCCCCCCCCAGCGTTGAAGGCTGAAGAGTCCTACTGGGTTTTCCAAAAAAGCTCTAAAAACCTGACTGTTTGCCTAAACTTGCTCAACCTCGACTGACCTCCCCTCCTGGTGCATTATGGCTACCTGTATAGAACTGATAAGCCGGGGTTGTACTCTCTGATTGTAAGTAACCTTGCTCCATTTCAATCTGTACGCAAAAACCAATTGACCATATACATACCTTCCTACTGCCAACTGGCCATATGGAACTGGTACCTGTAACATATATATATATATATATATATCTCCTATTTCGGTGCACCACCAGTAAGAACACTTGAAAAACTGTTAGCTATTTATTTTAAGTTCTTTGGTGATTTTGATCAGGATAAATGCTAACAAGCATTCTACCGTAAAGAAGTCCTATCCAGCCAAAATAACAAAAGGTCATGGAGCTAACTCCAAGGTTGGTGCTTTGATGAGGATTAAGAAGATAGGTGTATTCTAATGGGTACCCACCTGACTATTGATGCAAGAGAAGAGCCGATGCTCAGGTTATGGCTATTGTAAAATAGGACATTGACACATTTGAAAAATGAAAGGCTTCCTTTAATTATAGCATTCGGTAGCTTGAACAGCTAAAAACTAATTTAAAAGAAAAACCTCTGCCACTGGATGCTAAAGTGGGGCCCCTCTTAGAAGGACTTGCTAAAATAAATATGAGTCCCAAGTTCCTAGGGAACTGACAGAGAAGAAACAACCTAAGGGTGTTATGCTTACCAGAGGAAGTAGAACATTGGAGATCAAATGAATTTGTAGAAGTTGTTCCCAAACTACCATAACCTCCTCTGGGTCAACAGTTAGACATAGAGACATACGGGGTCATTACGACCTTGGCGTTAAGCAGTTTACAGCGCTGGTAATGGTGTCGGAGCCGTCAACCCCTTACCGCCTCATTACGAGTTCTGCTAGCAAACCAGAGAGCTAACAACGGGCCCGTTGTTAATGGGCCCATTGTTAGCTCCCTCCCCATTCCCATTGAGCCCTATGTGGGCTCGAATGGGAATGGGGATGTACCGAGTCCGGGTTCCTTGAATGAGAAATTACCGGGTCCTCCAAGGTTGCAATGGCCTGGTAATTCCTCATTCAAGGAACCCAGACCCGGTACCCGATAAGGGGGTAACCATGCCGCAAATTGCGGCATGTTTACCTCCAAGGTCGTAATGATCCCATAAAGTTGACCCACATATCTATAAATCCTAAACCACTATTAGGCCAAAGACTCAAGCCCTTCATTTTTTCATTTCATATTTTACACACCCAGGTTAAAGAAAATGTTGCAGGAAGGAAGGGAGATTAACAGTGTTTTGTGATGAGATTTACAAAATATTTTGTTTTTCCTGAAAAACATTGAGAAACTATGAGACAGTTGAAATCTCTTTCACCCAGCCAAGATGGTAGCAAAATCAGGAAACTCACTTATTTAATTATTTCAATGTTATTTTCATAAGGCCTCTGACACACAGTTTTTTAGCGATTAATTGGCATTGCAGTATGTCGAGGATTATGGGCAGTGTGTGGAAAAGAGTCCAAACACTTCATCAATTGTGTAAAGTCACTTGTTATCTTGCCGATTGCTATTCACTAGTACTTATGTTGAAGGAGTTCTGTTCTACTGTTAGATAGAAAATGTAATGTCCGCAATATATTTACATGTTATTGTTCTGTAATATTCCTTTAGAATTGTGTTTTTCTTTGATGTACCTTTCACACATACAGCCATATGATGCCAGGGGCCTCCAATGCAGGCACCACTTTGTACTTATTTATTTCCACTTCATTACATTTGTATATAGATCAGCAATAACACTCATAATAGCAGTGAGAGAAGGTTACATGTTCAGGAAACAGCTTTTGCAAAAGAGGACACTGGCAAATTTTAACAAAAAACACAGGCTTCCTGTAATGGCAGTATTACATGGTTCCATGTGATGTTACCAAACACTGTTATACCGAACACTGGTACACTGAGTAGATTTTACCGAAAGAAAATGTTGGTATTCATTGTTCGTTTTGGGAGGGTCCCCCCACCAAACCCCCAGTTGTTTTTTCTGGGTTGTATGTAAACCCCAACCACCCCTTACCTGCTTTACCCATTTACCCCAACCACTATTTATTTTTTACAAAAAAAAACTTTTTTTTGTAATATCTATCTTCAACAGCTAGAGGCTAATTTAGAGGGAAAACCTATATTCCTTGATGCTGAACTAAAGCCAATCTCAGAGGTTATTGCTAAGATGAATATATGGCCTGAGTACCTGGGACACTACCACATAAAACTCAATCTGTGGGTATTAGGATTTCCAGAACAAGTAGGAGGTGGTAACAAATTGAACTTAATGACTTCCTAAATTACTAGTACATCCACATGAACACTCAAAATGACGGTGAGAGAAGAGCACCTGCTCAGGTCTCAGATAGCTGTAAAAACAATGCCGGGTCTCTGCAAATTCAATAGAGAAATGGAGAGTCAAAAGATGTTTTGCTTTAGCTAGGCTGCAATGCTGCAACAAAGGGAAAGTATAGATACCTGTGGCGGTGGGATGTTTCTCAAAGTAATGGTTTATGAGAATCTTTGTGGGCCACTGAAGAAGCAAATGTGTATCTGAAATGAGCGGCACAATATCCACATTATACAAATCCATGCTGTTTCATTTTCTGAAGAAATTCTTGACAAAGAGAATATTAATTTAATATGTGTATTTCTTTCTTGTGGTAAAAGATGCTTTTTGCATAGTCAGGTCTGTCATTCTCTATGACCCATTAGGGTAACACGTGCTGTCCTAAAGCTGGCAGCAGGACCAGCCTTACCAAGTTTCTAAATGTCATCTTTGCTTATAGAGAGCTTGATGGATCAAGCACGAAGGAGCATGTGTTGTTCAGCCTTCATTAATGACCTGCAATGTGCTATAAAATACGCTATAGAAGTAAGACCCACTTAGAGGTGCACTGTGCTGAATCAGTGTGGGTGCACACTGCCGCTTGGCCCTGTTGGCCATGCAGATAGTATTATGTAGTTATGCCTGAAGTTCTTATTGCTTCTTTGACAAGTCTTTGAACCTTGTTAACTAGATATTGAATGTTTTAATTAACCACGATTAATCTGGGTATGCTTACGTTGTGGTAATTGAGTTGTTTTTAATTCTGAAGTGGCCAGTTCAAACAATAATTAATACATTTGTATTAATATGTGTGTTCCTAATTGGTGGTCATAAAGACATTTCTGACTTACATTTATGCACGAGCTGTAATTGCGTAGTAATGCTAGATTTTACTCGCTCCATTTGAATATCTGGTAATGGTTGGTTGGATACATTGTAAAGAAGGAATGCAATATGAAATAAGTAAAAACAACGGAATATGTGATATATTAACTAGGCTTCAATAGTGGACAGTGTGGTGAGTGGAATATTGCTGCATATTTCTCTTCAATTTGTGAAGTCTTAAGCAAATCATTCCATTGTATATGTGTATATATTCTGAACTGCTTCAGGAAAGTTGTGCATAAACCTTAATATAAGGTAAATATGATTCACTTTCCCTCCTATTCCTGCCTTATGTGTGTTCCTTTTTTCTTCTCTTACACACCTAAGTACATTTGGAATCAACAATGGTGCTATTTGGAAACTTTGCTAAATTATAATTGTATGCACCAGAATGCATTTTCTTAACAAAAAGAGTATAGCAATTAGTATAGATTCCAATCAAAAGAAAGGAATGGATGTTTTGGGGGGGTGGAATTCAGCTACATCAAACTTTGCGTTGGCTAAGCGGTCGGACCTCTGGGATTGGCTAAAGAACTATGCACATCTTGAGGGTCTGAAGAGCTATCAATTTGTGGCATTTATTCTCGACTCATTCAAGAGCCCACAGCAATACTTAAACCTTTGTCCATCTAGCAGACTGAGGCATTTCATTTTGTTAACCAGGATCAATCATCTTCCAGTCCTGGCAACAAGTGGAACAATCAACCAGCTACCCCACTCAGAGCGGTACTGCAGGCTATGTAAAAATAAAGAAACCACGAGACAGGAAAACATGTACTAACTGGGTGCCCAAATATGTTAAAGACCCATGATGCACACTATGGAATATATGTACATGATAAAGACACAATAAGGGAAAAAAAACGTGTGGCTCCGGTGCATCAACACAACAAGTATTAAGCCCTTTATTGTGATGTATAACGTATGGTTAGTCATTGAACGCCTGCTAGGCATACCTATATGAATATCGTATTATAACTTTGGCTTGGTTGGCAATACTAGCTTGAAGATGTGTGGTCTGCTTAAAAGTTAAGGGAATAACATCTGTGAGGCAAGCTATGGCATATGGCATAGCTATTGGATGCATAGTAAAATCAAACCTACATACAGCATGATAGGCTAAATATAATATGTATATAGTGGAACTGTCTGGAGGTTCTATGTTCTCTTTTATTTTTTAGTCTCCGCGTTGGCCTTTTTTACGTATACTTATTAATTAATTGATTGATTAATTAATTAGTTAATTTAAGTTAATATAATGAATTGCTGTGAGTGTTTAACTGAGTTATACAATGTAATGAATTATGTTTGTGTATTACAATTATGTTTTATAGAATGTGAAAAGTTTATTTATAAACTGTAACACATTAAATAACAAATTGAAATGATATATATATTTTAAAGGGTTACATATTACATTGGAAATGTGAAATGAGATGTGGAGCGCAAATGTATTTTGTAAAAATTGAAGTGGGGCTTTCTTGTTTTGCAGGGAATATTTATGCCCCACATTTTAAGCAAAATATGCTTCTCAGTGAACATTTTAAGATTATAGATGCATATAAGGATGAAAACGTAATTTTTGGAGTAGATTTAAATGTTACTCTAGATCATTCTTTAACTACCATCAGTCAGGCTTGCCAGTGTATTTTAGGAGTTAAGATGCAAACTAAAATATAACCTTCTTTAGTTTCATGTTGTTCATCCTTTAGCTAAACTTTATACCTTAAGTTTGTCAGTTCATTCTCTTTCTCAAGAATAGATGATCTCTTACTGTCCAAACAATTCATTTCAAGATTGATTTACATGCAAATAAGAAACATTGTTATGTCAGATAATGCACCCACAAAGTAAGAAAGCAGAGCAGAAGACATATTCATTCCTGGAGGCAAAGCGTTGGGCAGCAGATCATTTTAAGAGTGTTTGGAATTCCCTTAAATCTAAATTGGGGTGGTTAATATGCATAGAGGCAGATAAGAAAAACATAACAAATTGCAAAACAAGCTGGAATAGATTCTCATACATCTAATATACAATCTTAATTAGAGAATAGTGTCCGAGGTGTTAGAAAAAACTGAAATGGGTTGACAAAACAGATGGCTGAATTTACTTGGAGTTGAATTAATCAAAATATTGGAAATGGAATGATAAAGTAGGTACTTTGTTGGTAAATAGGCACACCAGTGTTTAAGCTTCTAGACCAATCATATCATTTATAGTCATACAGACAAGTTCTCCCATCCTAATTCTAAACCCAAATATATTTAGTCCTTCTTTATGTTTTATCTGCATTCATCATAATTGATTACAGTTAAACTAGAATATAGGCTATCATTTGTGATGAATCTTTTCCATAAATGCTAGATGTATTACTTCTTGGAAATCTATGAGAATTCAAATACAGACAAGAGCATAGCCTTTCTAGAAACTTGAGCGATTTTTGGGGAATATCCACACAAGCAGTGCTATAGTTGGTGTGTTTGAGATTGGTCCTTTTCAACAGTTACTTCTCTGCTACCTTGTCCTTTAAAGAGATACTGTATATAGTTCAGTGGTCCCTGGCTGGTTTAATTGTTCCTATCACCAATGGGCCTATGGTGAAAATGGGAACCTCTCCACTCTCTCCCCAAAATTGAACTTAATAAAGCTATGCATCATCCATCCACTAAGGGCAGCAGAGAGTCTACCATACTTGTATTTAACTGTATGCATCTATTTATTTATTAGGTGTTTGGCTAAATATAAAGCATTCACCCATATCAAAAATATGTATGTAACATTATCAATGTGCATTTCCAAATGAATGACAACTACAAAAAAGTGGAAAAAACATAAAAAGTGAAAACAAGATAATAAAATAAGAAAAAAGAAATCCATTAACTTTTCATAATCTCTCCAGGTCGGAATATAACCAAATACCTTACTCCATGTCCTAACAAGAAAATATCAATCCCAAGGAACAGCAAAACAGTGAAATGTATCTCATCGTGAAGTGTTACGTTTGGAAGTCCAACCTAACAGAGGCAGTTCTGTTTAGCTATGAGTCCCATTTGGAATATCCTTGACTCATTCCTTTGTTTCTAGTAATTTGAACAAGTCTTTTAGGAACTTAATCAAAGCTATAATCAATGTCACTCTCTCCCCACACATAAAGAGCATCCACCATTTGTCTTGTGACCATAGCAAGCTCAAGCTCTTTGAACATTTTTCCCAAATGTTGTGCTCTATTTTCAGTTAGACACATGCAGAAAAACACACGATCTGGCAATGTATCTCTCTGCTTTTCAATTTGGTT
The DNA here is from genome assembly GCF_040938575.1 of Ambystoma mexicanum. Classification (NCBI taxonomy): domain Eukaryota; kingdom Metazoa; phylum Chordata; class Amphibia; order Caudata; family Ambystomatidae; genus Ambystoma; species Ambystoma mexicanum. The sequence continues at coordinate 1,398,085,508 of NC_090935.1, read as the reverse complement.
CAGAATCTGCATGTTAAATCTGCTCCGCTCCATTGCCTCCTTGACACTAATACTTCCATTGTTGGATATAGATTGAGGTGGAATCATAAATACTGTGTTATGTAGAAGCTACATAGAAATTACATTAGATATTTGGGGATAGTATTATAAGGATGACATTCATTGGAGGGAAGTTGATACAACCGATATTGGGATTTCTGTTCTATTGTTTCTAACCAACCCCTTCTCCAACATTTTATTTGAAGTGAGACATGATTCAATACCAGCACCTCCTCAGTGGTATCGAAATTGGCTAATAGCTTACAGCAGGCTAATCTCCACTTTTCTCGGATTGGTTCACTATGATTTTTTAGAACTTCTCTTATCACCTGGAATCCTCCTATAACAGTTTTAGCAATGCATATGCGGTATAAAGAGAGAGATTTCCACGCCAACAAGGTGTACAAGGAGACAAGCCCCAGCTCGTATCTGACTACCTGTATGGGAGTCCCTTTCGACAGTGTGAGCACTTTCTTACAAAAAATTCCCTCTGATACCGGCCATGAGCCAAATGATGCAGCTGGGTGCATTACTAAAACTGTGAATTTTGCTGCTTTTATCCTTAATTTTTTTACAGTCAGCATTAGAATGAAAGGCATCCAGTTGGTGATTTAACCCAATCAGCATCTGATCGAGGAGGACTAGGTCATCTGCATATAAAACATGACATGTTGTCCTTCTGCCTATTCTCGGGGGGAATTCTCTAGCCTCACTGAAAGTGTCTGCCAAGTCTGATATGAAAAGGTTAAATAAGACCAGAGCCAAGTTTGTACAGGTCAGGATAGATATTCCACCCGTCCAACCTTACCCACAGAGAAGTGTCAGAATACAAAGCTCTAATTGTCTGCACCAGATCATAGGGGCATCTCCATTTCATTAGCTTAGCCCATAGAAGTTCCCTGTCTATAGTATCAAATGCCTGGGCTAGGTCGATGAACGCAAGGTATATTTTTCCCTTGGTCTTAATCGCACGACTCTTCAAGATGTTCAATAGAAATACATTCATACTCATACCTAGTTCTTTGACGAAGCCCGGTTGATATATATCATAGCATCCCGACCTCAACACCCAGTTAGACAGCCACTCTAAAAGCAACGAGGCAAACACCTTTCCCACAACGTCAAGAAGGGTGATAGGGCTGTAGTTATTAGGAACAGCCCTGTCCCCCTTCTTGAAGATCAGAACCATGATTGATGGCTTCCATGTTTGTGAAATATGTTTCAATTTTCCGATATGTCAAAACAATATAAAAATGAAGTCAGCCCATACATCTGGGTCCTCCTTTAGTATAATACTTGTTAACCTCTCAGGATCCGGTGCTCTGGAGGTGCTAGCCTTTTTTATCCTAACAATAATGGCATTTCTATCTAGGACAGTGAACCACTTGCATGCCACACCTCCCCAGTTTGTTTTTAGCATCTTGCCTACAGTCTCGAACAAGGCAGAAAAGTGCTACAAACAGGTCTCCTCTGAGACATCATTTAGTTGTAAGGCCGGTTGAGAAGTACCTGTAGAATTACTTAACTGACAAATGTTGCCTGTTCTTTTTTTTGGAGAACTCCGACAACATGTTCTCTCCGTCATGTTGGATCATCTTTCCCCTGTTTGCACAGACACAATTTGTGTAGGTCTGTCTTTTTCTTTTTAGGTGAAACAGCGTCTCAGGGCTTGACTCAAACTTTTTTTTTTCAAATCAGCTCTCAGCAGTCTTTTTGTCTCCACAAGGTCCCTATCATAAGTGTACTTCCTACATGGTGAACTACATCCTACATCCTGTGTTGCCCGACACTACAAACTCCATCAAATATGGTGCATATTACTTAGATGCATGACAATCTAGGCCAGTGATCTCATGCATCCCTACTAATATTTAAATTATTCCTGAGGGGTTCATATTTAGGCAATTTCTACCCTCAGAGGTTTCCAAATTCAGAAAATATACCGCTCTCAGCAATGTATTCTTTCAGACCCAAGTCATTTTTTAAATGTTGTGGTCACTGCTATTTGCAGGAATAACTTAATCTGAAGACTCTCAGGACAAAGTTGCCAGCCATGAAGATGTAATCAATATTTCCTGTCTGCAATCCTCTTTTGCAGGTTGGGCACCTCCGGATGTCCCCTCTAATTTGCCCATTTAAAATGTGGGGGTTTCTGTATCCAGATTCCCTTATCCACAGGACCCCTCTTTTTTCAGATGAGTTGAGCATTCACCCATTTGACTTCATTTCTATCAATCAGACACTTAATGTTTAGATCTCCAAATATGAACTTGTTTGGATCAGAGAAGGATTCACAGCAGCTATACAATGAGTCCAGAAAGGTGTCCAGGAAATATTGATCCTTGATACCCGCAGGGTTTCAATAGAAATTATATTTTATAAGCTACTCACCCCCTCACCTCCTTGCTCTTCCACTACGTTACTGTGCCATGGGCCATCCAAGGCAAGCAAAGACTGGAACACCAAAGTAATCCAAGAAGGAGCTTACACCAAGCAGGAGGTAATGGAATTTATTTACACCCTGAACACATCTGGGAAAGCATGGTTCAAACAGACCTCTGGAACTGTACTGATTGAAATGAGCTGTCACGCTGCCCACAGCGGAAAAATGTGTATACATAAATAACATCATTTGCCTACACACAGTCAAACATTTTTGATGCACCTTACAAAAGCTGATTGGTTGGACTACGTCTGTTTCCTATATCCAGGCATACATTGAATTATTGTAATTGGTTCATGCCGTCCTGGCTCCCATTGTCCATCACCACCCATTTTGATGTCACAAACCTTACACACTAACCCACAATTGCATTTCAAAGCATTACGTGATTGTGCTGACCACTGAAAATGGATTCATCTGCATTGGACAGCCCCCATCGAACACGCAAAAATAACCAGAATATTGCAAAGGGGAGACATTCACATGGCATACGACCAATCAGGTGCCCTATGGACATCAGCAAGGACAAAAAACACTGTTGCACCCTCGGGACACCAAAACCTCTCCTGGTAATTGGTTCCCCATTGCTCATTCCCTTGCCCTACAGCCCTCTTCCCATGACCATCTGCCAAGGGAGGATTTGAAAACGTGTACCTCACAGTGGTTGGATTTGATTTGACTATATTTAATTCTAATTCCCTACTGGCCTCAAAATTATCTAAGGGTCCCATTCCCCTAGCTATGTTCACCAGGGAACTGCCAACTTGCAAGATTTCTCTAGCACACTGCTGTAGCTGAGCACTCGAGAAATTCATGTTTACCCAGGATATGAGGCCTGTAGCTGCAAAAAGACAAATGTTTTACTTTCCTGAATTCTATACCCTCAAATAGCTGTTGTGTTGTTCACACCATACTACACTACCTTTTCTACCCACTACCCCTGCCCCTTATCCCTATCCTCTGTGTGCCCCTCTCTCCCATGTCCCCCTGTGTGCCTCCAATCCCACTCTTCCCCACAGACTTATCTGGCTGCACCTGGGTATATATTACACAGGGCAGTGGTCAATTATGCCCTCACCCCCAGGAGTGCCCCTTCCCCGCTACATCCCCCATCAGTTACGTAATAGATAGGTGCGCCCCTCTTGGCAGCAATTAATTTTCACCTTTACCACATTCCCCTCTTTGATTGATCCATTGATCGACATATTCATGCTTGTCAGGGTTTTTTCTACCACCTTGGGGATCCACAACTTCCTTACCCTATGCATGCACCCCCTCTGGTCCACATAATCCCCCAGTGAAGACTCTATTATCACACACTCTTGCCCTTCATCTGAGCATGGCACCCAAAAGGTATCAAACTCGTCCTAATTTGCAGGTACCATTTTAACCACCCCTTGTGCATTACACTTGTTTGTGCCAGACTGTGTTGAACCCAAGTGTTTACTGTGCAGCTTATACCCCGTCCTGTCAACATTCACGGACATCATATATCTCCTCCCACCTTTGTTCTCACAGTGTCTTAGTATTAGTTGACCCACACCGAAGGTGATGAGCATCAGAACGATCACTGGTACAGTGGGCCTCATTACAAGGTTGGAGGTAGCCTTGCTGGCACCCGTGAATGGGCAATTACCAGGGTGTTCAGGCCCCGCCGGACTCGGTACTTGCCCTTTTGCGGGTGCCAGAATCCGGTAATCCCCATTCCCATTTGAGTCCTATAGGGAACGATGGGAATGGGGATGCCTGTAGCGCCGGCACTGTTCATAACGGTACCTGTGCTACAGGCATGCTGTGCTCGCGGGTGCCTTTCATTCTGACAGAACAGACCTGGCGGAATGAAAGGTACCCGTGAGCACAACTAGGAGTTTGCCGGTACCATTGTATCTGCACTGGCAAGCTCAAAATGAGGTCCAGTTACTTTGAAAATGTTTGCCATCCATGTCAGGTCCCAAGCAAAAACAGAATGAAACCAGCTGTCTGATAATACTGCATTTGTTTTCATGGAGTGTACAAGTTTCCTTTATGGCCTTTTTCAAAGTTCCATTTGCCGCTTTATTTGCTGGTATTGTTAGAAAGAAGCTGCTTCCTACATTGTGGCAAATGCCCCCGGCATTGCTTTAAGCATATACAATACATATTTGTTCTGTAGTGCCACAAGAGGGCTTGAAGCTCTTCCCTTACCAGATTTAGTCCGTTCTGGGTTGAGTTTGCCAATTGTAACTGCTCATAACGGGTCACCTGCAACCATTTAACATTAGTTGCTGTTTGGAACCCTGGAAGAAGAAGAGACACAAAAAAAAATTGATGCCTTCAAGAACAAGCAAAAATATAGTGAGATTGCAGGGAAACCTTCTGATGATTTTCTGGACCAATAGTTGCTGCTGCGCCTGTCTCTTTTTAGTGCCTGTGCTCAAGCCCCTTGTATCCTTTCTTCCCCTTCCATCTTCCTCTTGAGCACCGCAGGATGGTCACTGATGGAGGGGACCAATTCCAATTGAGGCACTACCAGGGCAGGGCTGTGCACTGTGACAAGGTGCATAGCTGCCTCCAGTCGGGAGGCACCTGGGCATACGCCTTGGTCTCAACTGCCCACCCGCCCGCCCATTGTCCATGGCTGCAGCTGTACCTCTGTTCAGTGCTGGAATGCTCATCACCTTGGTTCAGCCGGCATTAGACTATAGATGTGTTAACCCTGTGGATCTTAAACACAAGGTGAATTGTGTTAGAGGTTCTATGTGTACTGGTCAGTGTCTCTCATCTATCCAAGTTAACACATATTTATTCCAGTTTGTCCTACAGCTGTCATTAATATTTGCAACTACATTCTCTTCAAGCTCCACTAACCTTTCTGCTCAACACTGCACCATGCCCCCCTCCCATTGAGTGTCATGAAAGAAAGATCGCTCTATCCTCATTAATGGCTTTGTGTGGCACCATGGAATATCACGTCCTGTTGTGTTTCAGCACTGCACTCTGCTGTGCGTTGTGAACAACTGTTCCCCTAATCTTAACCCCTCAGTAACATATACCAATATTATATGTTTGGTGGGTTATTTATTGCCATTCTCCCCAGTTGCATATAATTGTCGGTGTGCACCCTTCCCACTCATCAACCCAATGGACGGACACTGAATGACCCTGAAAAAGGCCCCTCATTTTGCAAAGTGAAAGGAGCAGTAGGCACCCCTTCCTCCACTGCAAATTGTTGGGGAAGAAACAGCTTGGGTGCAAACGTGATGTGCAGGATGAAAGACAACACGTAGCAAGTATAATTTACCCCCTCTTGTCCCACACGCCTCGTATCATCGTCCCACACATTACCAGATGCCGTGTCCTGACTACCCCAATGTCATCATGAAACATATCTGCATTAAATAAGCTTCTCCTTTTTCTTATTCAATCATTATTGCTTGTTACATTGCTTCCTAGTCCCCTATTTACTAGAAACCAAAGAGAAATGGGACAGAGAGCAACACACAGAAACACCATACTATACCATGAGACAGTGCTTTTCTACGTTCTTCCATTGCCAATTTTACTGTGATGCATATTGTACACCTTCTCCACAGGTCTCCTGTATATCCTAATAGCAGAGAAAAAACTAAATGATAAGTGAGCAATAATTCCCATCAAGTGGTTCTCCTCTCCTCACCTTCGAGGGTGCTGGCGCTGTTGTCCCTGCAGACATTGGAACAGTGATCCATACTCAGCATTCAGCTACCTTGACTGCCATTGGTGTGGAGTAGATGACTGTGTGCGGATGTGTGAAGCCAGGATCTTTCCATGAATCTGTGAGGTTGCTGATGAACACTCTGTCCTCAGTGTAGAGTGGTAGGGCTGAAGGTACAAAAGTCTCTTCTCCTGATGTGTTTGTTGGTGAGCTCTCGTTGGCAGTCTGGATTGAGCGTGAGTGCACCTGGCGAGATATATATTTGAGAGCCTTTGTAAGTTCCCTTAAGTATGCAGTAAAGTTAAAACCAAGTAACTGATCAGAGCTGTTAGCATCCAGAATTGTATGTGCAGGGGTGAGAGGTGAATGCATTCTCCTGCCAGTAACAATTTTGGCCACAGCCAAGTGGTGATCCGCACCAGGTGAATCACGCAGGGCAAATAAAGCAATAGGCAAAGAGTACAGCCAGTTTTTACAAAGTGTCACTTAGATTTTGGCCAAGTGCTCTTTGAGCAAGCTATTTAAGCGTTCAACCAGTCCATTGGCTTGAGGGTGGTACACTGAGCATAATCAATGCTATATCCCAAGGAGGGGTGTAACATCCTTAAACAGGTTGTTGGCAAAGTATTGCCCATTATCGGACCTCAATTAATCACATATACTGCACCTCAGGATTTCCGCTCGAACTAAGAACTTAGCTGCTGATTTTGCATCATTATGGGCACAGGGTCCCACCACAAGCCAATCTGAAAGGGGGAATTCCACCAACATCATGTACCTATAAGAGGCACATCGATCTAGCATGTAAACACCGTTAATATGCAAGTGCCGGAAGGGCCCCTCTGGGCACTGAAATGTTGCTTTTACAGTTTTTAAAGTGTGTCCTGCCAAGAACATTTGGCAGGTCATACAGTTACTCATGAATTCAATAACTAACTCATAGTGATTGGGAACAAAACAACTCTCATTAATGGAGCTTCTTCAATGCTACATTAAGTAATTTTTGGGCATTACAGGCTTACCTGTGCTGGTCTGTCTCCACACAACTTCTATGGGGCAGAGGGAACACCCTCTCTTGATCCATACCTATGTTTCCTCTTGGGGCACTCCACCTGTAATTCTGTTATCGGAACAATGGGCAGTGTGTTAAAGGTCTCAATGGTATTAGCACTCTCAGGTCACTTTAATCTGAGTGCCATCATGGGTACCTTTTCTTTTTTTTACATGGGAGCATTGGCTGCTCTATCGGCCATATCATTGCCCTGGGAAATAAAATCCAGGCCACCTGTATAGGGGGTACATTTTATTATGGCCAGCAACACTGGGTTGGGTAACACCTCAATTATTTGCGACATTAATTCTGCATGCTGAACGGGGACCCATCACTCCTTTTAAACCCCCTCCTTTCACTTCGAGCAAAACCTGAGTGCACTGTTGTGGTGACATATGCCGAGTCTGAAACATGTTAACCATGTGCCCCTGTCAGACGTTTAACGCTGTAAGTAAAGCCACCAATTTCTCAGAGTGTGCCAAATAATGAGCTGTCAGCTGTTTTTGAGACCAAATGCAAAATTCTCCCTCATGATGGTAAACTACTGCAGCACCAGTGTGCTGGCACCCTGTGCCGGAATCTATTATTGAAGACGCATCAACAAAATGCATGCCTCCCACTCTATGGGTTCCGACTGCACCTGGGGTTTCCCTTCAATCCTGTCAATGTAAGATGCACAATCATCAACATATTCTCCCACACAGCTGGTTGTGCTGTGAACGTTGTTGGGATCAATACACACTATCTAACAACCTCAATTGATGGGTTTGTCAGTTTCACCTAGTATGCGGAGGCACTCTCATTTGTTTACATAGTTTTAGATCTTTCAAGGATTTGTGAAGCGCTCCACATAGAAAACCACTGGGCACGCCATTGTTATGGTGGCTACCTTCTCTCTGACAAATGCTACAGCCACAAGCACATTGTTACATGGGAAATGCCCGGCCCTGTGTTTTTTTTTTCTGAGCGACGATAGTCGTCATCACTGTTCCACCAGAATATGAAAACAAATAAAATGTCTCTTTATAGTTTGGAGATGCCAATACTGTGGCATGAGCAAGGGCATCTTGTGTGCCTGGAGGAGGGGCCTTGTGAAGGTTCAATAATTGAACACCCGAGTCCTAGAGTTGTTGCACAATCTCAAGAATTGATGCCTCTCTTTTATCATATGGCGAGCTGGCATTCTGTGTATGACTTCCACTCTCTTTGTTGTTATCTTTCACTCGTCTGCTGACATTTGTTTTGCCCGAGGTCAGCACATCTGTCTAACAATACTGCAGCATCTCTTTGTCTACTTTGTACCCTTTTTCTGCTAGCAGGATCAAAATAATTATTGAATCTTTCCTGCATTGATCCTCTATCACACTACACACGCGAAGGTCATCTGTGTACTGTATCAATGTGCTGGGTATTTGTACATTTCTTAAATCCTTGTCCTCCCTTTTCACTTTCACTCTTTTCTCTTTAACCTACACTTCCCTTCCCACCCTAGCACTTCTCATTTCACCCTACCGGCACTTCCCACCAATCTCCCTCACACTTCTTGTTACTGCACTTGCACAAGGCTGAGTAGGAACGCTATTGTCATCTTTGTTCCCTTGTTCTCCCCCCACATTTTTGTCTTGTGGTGCCTTGTTACACCATTTGTTGTATAGGTGTCTTACAAATTTCCCAAAAATTTCCAATAAAATACCTCTGTGGTAATCTTGTGTGCTCAAATCGGACACCATGGTACCTAAACACAGTGAGATGTCGGGAATCGGGATGGATAAGAAAGCTTTTTTCAGATCAACAACTGTGAAATATTTTGCATTTGCCGTCATATTACATAATATTATAGCCTGGTTTGGAAGGAGTGAGAACTCAGTATCTACCAAATTTTCCAGGGGTGGAGAGCCTGTATAATTCTCCAGGCCCCTTTTGTCTTTATGATTGGGTGTTGCATGGGGACATTGATGCCTGTATTATGCCCTGCTGCCAAAACGCCATGGAAAAGCATACTACTAGATGGGTACGGATGCATAATGTTAATCACCATCAGCTGTTTCTTAATATGAGACAGCCATGGGACCCTACCTCCCAAATCCTTGTCAATCAGGGAGATCATCATTTCATGAGTAAGTATTGTCCTCCCATTGCCCTACAGCCTAAGCCAGTGCAATACTGAGTGCAGGGAGACCACATGCTCAATTGATGCACAGCTCAGTTCCACATGTACTCTGAAATTTGGAGCTGAAGCTGGCAAACCCAACAGTTTCTTAAATAATTGCTTCCCAGGTGTCTGGACCATGTTGACATTAGAATAGCCCCACAATTCCACCCCAAATCTAGCAACCGAGGCCGCTTTGCCCTCATACAAATGCAGCAGTGGAGTGATACCCCACCCAATGCCTGCTTAATCTGCAGGTGCCTGTTTAGTAACATGAGCAATGGCTCAGACAATAGCAGAGAATCTGACCCCCATAAAGTCGAAGAAGTTGACCCTGAGGATCACACTGTTCCTACAGCGCGTGGCCCTGAATTTGATCTTCCATCTCCCCTTCAAACAAGCCATCACCGCTGTCTTTGCTGCATTCACCACTAGATCCAACCCCTCCATGAACTCAGCGTAGTCAGAAATGAGGGCCTGCAAATCTCTTGGAGTACGCACCATCAAAACAGAGTCATCTGCCTACCCAAAGACCAGTAATGTCCTACCACCCATCTTTGGTATATCTGGAGAAGATTTTAAGAGATGATTATAGAGACCATTTAAGTATAGACAAAAATGTAGAGGCGCCAAGATGCATCCATGGCATACATCAATTCAACTGGGAAAAAACCTGTGCAATGTCCTCTAGCACCACTCCTTACACATGCCTGTGTGGAGTCATGCAACCTATCCAGCAGGTTAACCAGGGCGTGAGGGCAATTGATGGACCTGAGAATATCCCACAGCTTTGCACGGTTGGTCATACTCAGATCCATGAACGCCAGATAGATAGGCTCCTTCTTCAGGTAGATTGAGTGTGCGGTCTCCAAATATAGGTTTAGAACCTGTTCAGCCATACACATCCCCGGCCGAAATCCCACCTGGACTGGGAAGAGAACCCCACTACTCAGAACCCAGTCCTCTAGACAAGCCAGAATGGCACGACCTAATATCTTAAATAAAGATTCTTGGAGTGATATAGGTCTATATGAGGCAGGGGAAGCCCAAGGACCCTTCTTGTATATCGGCTAGATGATAGCTGTGGACCATGAGGGTGGTATAACACCACCCGCACATATGTCATTGAACCCTTGTGTCAGTACTGAGGCCCAGAACTCCGGGACCATAACAAATAAGCCAGCCGGGACATTATCCAGACTTCGGGCTTGATTACAACGCAGGCATTCTATGGCTTTCTTAATTTCATCCACCAAGAACACAATACTTGCCTCGTTGCTCTCTCCTTCATGACACCCCTTGACTGCCCCCAATCATTAGCCCACTGTGCTCAGCCCCTCTACCAGCACTGAATAGGGAGAAAAGGTGCCCCACTCAAGCCTTATCCAGTACATTACTGACCGGGGTGTCCATTTTAAATATGTAGACGGGACCCTGCTGGACAATCTCCCAGATCAGTTTGGTGTCATTGTCCCTGGAGGCTACCACCCAGGTCTCCCATGCTTCTTCCTTAATAACCAGAACCTTCTTGTAATGGGACATGGCACTTATAATTGCAGCTCAAAGTGGAGTGAAGGTTTGCCCTACCTCTGGTACACTGAGAGTCAAACCGCCCCCCCAAACCTTTCTTTGTCCTCTACGTTTACCTGGGGCACCAGAAAATATCTGGGAGGGCTTGATCAACAAAGATTCAAAGATCCCTCTGGGATAGTAAAGATATCCAACTCCCCTGACAGCAGATTCTCCAGTTCATGTGGGCTTGATTGGACTGCCTTTCTTAGTAGATCTACCTCGCTATCCTCCCTCCATTTAAGCCTACACCGGGATCCATCTAGTGACACCTCCAAGGGATACACTTGGCTCAGCACGACCGCCCTTGATGCCGGGTGGATATCAAACTTCATGAGAAAATGATCACTACAAATGTTGTCCACCTCACCAAACCCTTTTAAGAGGTCCCAGTGCTCAACTGGGACACAAAAGTATGCAATTGTTGAGCTTCCTATTGTGGAGGAAAAAGAAAGCCTACCTGGGATAGCCATATCATGTCACCCATTAACAGCACGCAGTGCCCAATCAGAAAGATAATACCATAGGTAGAACCCCTCCACACAAAGCCTAGATTCCATCATAGTGGGCGGGGGTATCCCCGCCACCTCATCTTCTGTGTTATCATACAGATTGTCAACATGCCCTCCCCCCAGTTTTGCATTGAAATCGCCCCCCAGAACCCAACACACATTACCCATAGACAGCCCTGGGCGAGCTCCTCCAGGACTGAACCCAACACACCCAACAGTTCTTAATATGCAGTTTGTGTGGGCTATTATAAAAATGGACTACTAATAGGTCCACCTGGCCAGGTCTGTGGATCCTAACCACTAATACGTATGGCACTGGGCTCATCAAAACCACCTGCTCACTCTCCAGGTGTGTTTTAACCAAAGTGCATAGACCACCATAGTTTCTCGATCGGTTATTTCTCTCCAGATATGAGACAAAACCATCGTCATTTGATTCATTTATAAAGCGCCAAAGCTCGCAAGCATCAGGGCGCGACAAAGACACAAAGACGAAGAGATCACAGGACTATACAGCAAGAAAGAAAAGGTGGACTCAAGAAATTACAGGGATGTTTAGTGTGTCTGATTACCTGAAGAGTATGGTTTTCAGCTGCTTTTTGAATGAGTGGAAGTTGCTTTCTAGCCTGAGATTGCAAGGTAGCTCATTCCAAAGAGAGATAGCTTTTGTAGGAAAGGCCCTATCTAGGCCTGTGACATTTACTCTGGCATAGCTGGATTCAAGTAGACCTTGCTTAGCCGATCTTAAGCTTCGCCTTGGTTCGTACCATTTGAATTCCTTTTTTAAGGTATGCTGGAGCAGTGCCATATAGGCAGCGATGGACTATTGTCAGAGATTTGAAACTAACACACTCTTTTAAGGTGAGCCAGTGAAGGTCGATTCTGTCTTTTATTATGTGTTCTCATTTGGATTTTCCTGTGATGGATCTGACTGCATTATTTTGGATTATTTGACATTGCTTGATGCATCTATTGCTGGATCCTAGTATCAATGCGTTACCATAATCTAGTCATGATAGAATGGTGGCTCTAGCAATAGTGGGACTGTTTTTGGTGTTCAGTAATGGCCTAATACGACATAGTAGTCTCTGAAAATACTGGCAGTTTCTTTTCAGGTACGAGACCTGTGCCTCTGCTCCTAATGAGGATTGCAGATATATGCCGAGTGTTTTGACCTTATTTGTGACTATGATGTTGGAGTCTTTTATATTGAAAGAAGAGTAGGCTTGGCCTAGATAGACTTTGTAAGGCTTTCTTTGTTCCAAAAGTCATGAGTTCAGTTTTGGAGCCAATCAGACACATCCAGTGAACTTTCATCCAATTCTCAATAGTATTGTAAATGGCTGATAATCTGTTGTTGTCTAATGTATGGTCTCCACATAGTTCCAAGATCAGTTGTGTCTCATCTGCAAAGTTGCTAAAATAAATCCCCAACTGTGAGAGAAGAGTGCGAGACAGCGAATGTATAAGTTAAAGAGTGGGGGGAGAAACTGGCTCCCTGTGGAACGCCACGGTCTACAGGATTGGAGCTGGCAGAGTATCCACCCCAGGTGATTTTGGAGTTTCTATCCTCCAGGAAGGAGGATACCCATTCAATGGCTTCCACTGAGCAGTTTCCCGCTGTACTTAGGGCTTCCCGTGTTCTAATAAATCGGTGCATGAAGTGCAGTTTATGGATGAGAGAGTAGTTAACATGTTATCTAATGAGACCGGCAAAAACTGGAATTTGGGTACTTTAGTTTCTAAATGAACTTTGTTGGTGTGGTGAAAGGCTGGAGTATTTGTAGCTTTTTTTTACAGTCCGCCATGGTTGGCTGGAAAGGTGGAGAGAGAGTGGGTGGTTTTTCAATAGTTTTTAAGATTTGGAACAATTTGCCGGTGAAATTTGAAGCACCGGCGATTTGCTCATTGTAGTAGTTTTTCTTTGTTTCTATTACTTTAGTTCTGTATAAAGCGTCACATTTTTTCCAATTTTCTTTGTTTAGCTTTTGGCTGTTTTAAGTGTGCGTAATTCTGTCGTGTACCAATTTTCCTGGTTTGGGTTAGGGCGAGCTTGTTTGTTTTTAAGTGGAGCCTTCTCATCGAGAAGCTCTTGGAAGTAGTTCCCATAGGTAGCTGTGATTATATCACAAGAATCGTCATCTGAGGTTATATCCATGATGTGTGTGATCCCTTGTAGTAGGCCGTCTGGTGTGATTTTCTTCAGGTTCCTACTTTGTATATTTTTGGGCGAATTGTCAGGGTGGTTTGTTTTGAATGTTAATGACATTGTGGCTTCAATTTTGTAGTGGTCGGTCCAGCTACAAGGCTGTGTGTTTGTTACTGTAAGATCTACGTTGTTTGTGATGATCCAGTCTAGTTGATTGTTTGATTTGCTGGTGGGGCCATTATTAGCAATTAAGTAGCTGATATTTAAAAGATTTGTTTCCCGGCATAAGTCCTCTTTATCAATGGGGTTTCTGCACTATCTGTTTAAGTTACTGTTTCGTTGTTATTTCCTTTTAGGTTATTTAAGATATGGCAGAGATTGTCGTTAAAGTTGGAAATTAGTGATGGAGGTCTATAGATGGCAATGAAATTGATGCAATGTTTATGGGAAGGGGTGAGTTTAAGGTGAATAACTTCACGCTCATGACATTGGATTGCCGAAGTAAAAAGTTTAAAGTCTTGTCTAGCTATTATGGCTACCCCGCCTCCCTTCCCTGTTTCTCTATTTTCATAGTAGATACTGTAGTCAGGAGGGACTGCAGTGTCAATGGTCGGGCAGTTGGTTCTTGTTACCAGGTCTCAGTAACAAAAAGGATATCTAGGTTGTCCTCAATGATGTAATCATGGACATCTTGGGCGTGTTTGTTCAGTGACCTAGTATTTAACAGTGCGACTTTAATAGTATTCACTGGTGGAGTAAGGAGAGTCTTAGGTTGTTTAACTGTTTCTACTCTACTGTGTTTCACATATTTTTCCTTGTAATTGTCAAGTGTTTTTTGTTTGAGCAGTGGACTTATTGTGTCTTGCACTTGGCTGGAAGTGAACGTTTCTCTGGTGCATAGGTATTGTTTGACTAGTTGCTCGTTTTGCAGCCAGTTTGCATTACAGAGTAATTGGAGGACGTTGATATCGTCCTGGGACCATGTCTCTTGAAGCAGTATGACATCTGCATCTCCAAATATGCACTGTTTCTCTGAACACGCCAGCCTTGTTTTTATTCTGGCCACATTCCATGACAGTAATGACATGTGCTTGTCCACCCCACCCACAGCGGCCACATTGAGAGGGCCCAGAGCAACACTCTGTACAATCACCAACCACCAGGGACTGTCTATGGAGCCCCCATGGGGACTGGCATCATTCAATATTGTCCATGTCAGCCAAACACACAAATTGGTTTCAGGCATGCAAATAATTAGATTTGCTGCCCTCATGACCAGTTGGGCCCCCTTCCATGCGACCCGAGCCATATGAATACTGAACTGCATGGATGGGAGTCCGACATGGGACTGTGGGCTCTTTTGAGCGAACAGAACCCTTGTCCCTCTGTGCAACATTTCCTGCCTCCCTACCATTTGGGTAGAAAAAATATAACGGGACCAACCAGGCCCTACGGTTATGGCTGGGAGCAGCCAGGTTAGACTCAACCAAATACTTGATCACCTGTGCATGTTTGAAAGTCACCACCACACAGTTTGCAGCTATCGATTTGGCCATGGAACCCACCCACGGTACTTAATGACTCAACCTCTTTTTTTAACTACTGTATCTGGTCATCTAAACTCAACATGGCATTCATGATACCAGTTATGAAATTGCTCATAAAATTCCTCAAGGTTACCATTAATTCACTAGTTAATACCTCGGCACCCAACCCACTTTGCACGTCCTGTAATCCAACTATAGGCATAGGAGAAATATCACTGCCCTCATTTATTGCGCTATCTGGGCCAGCCTGATTGCTGTCACCCATTGTGAGGGGTAATGCAGCTGGGACTGGGGAAACAGTCAAGCCAGACACTGAGTTAGAGACATCCAGTTGGCATGTACTGTGTTGGCTCGCGGTACCGGTCTAGCTGTCTCTTGGTTGCTCAATGTGGCAGGCTTACACAGGGTGACCCGCCTTCCAGTGGAATTGATTGTCAGCTCTTCCACCTTAATCTGTTCATCCAGTCGTATTAACTTTTGCAGATAAGAATCCACAAGCCCACACCCTTAGATGCCTGAGACACCCCTGGTGCTACCTCTACCAGTGCCACTATATTCTCCAACAAAATGAATTTCTCATTCTCTTTGACTTTGCCTGTTTCTTTAGGCCCTGGGTGGCCATAAGACTTGAGGTCACATTTCACTTCAGCATAATCACCACCACCTACAGCACAATAACTTAGTAACTCTAATAATGTTTGGATCTCTGAAGCTCCTACAACATTGTTAGTTCACCACAGGCCAAATGCGGAGGATTTGCTAGTAACCAGATCAACAACAACAACCAAAACAGCAATGACCGTGCAACGTATTGAGGATATGTTCAAGTGTCTTATTCGGTTCAAACATGTCCAATACAAAAAGATAATATGAGATCCTAGGAAACCCTTGATGAAACCCCTAATAACCACTCCATGTAGAGTAGATAAAATACAAGAAAGATCAGTTAAAGATAGGTAATGATAAAAAATGGATTGATGCCAAGTTTTGGAAGCAAAGTAAGTACCAATGACATATCAGTATATGTCAATATGTGTCAGAGGCATGCCGGACTGGCTTGTGGGACTGCCATAGTCTGTATTCCCACTCCCTGACAAAAGAAAATAATGATTTTCACAGTAGGTTCACTGGGCTCACTCAATCCACGTTCCACAGTTACAAACAAAATGAAAAGCCACAGAGCCCACAGTAGCCCACCCCAGCAGCCCACACCAACCCCACCAACCACAGGAGAGCAATGCTCGCAGCCCAGGGTTTTGGCAGGGGTGGCAATTTTTAGCAGTGACTGTTAGCAGCAGTTAGCCTCCGTGAATAAGTTTCCTCCTCCTTTGTTGCTTCGCTGCTCGGGACACAGAGCTCCTCCTCCCAACGTGGGACAAAGCAATGAGGGTTAGAGTCTACCAGTTGGAATAGGGCCTCCTTATATCACACAGCAATGTAACAAACCACGGGCCGATCAGTTCTATGCCGTTAACTGTTGGCGTAATAAAAAAGAATTATCAGCTTCAACACCCAGGTTCCAGTACGCTCTGAACACAGTCTGCGCAGGCCACCCTTGGCCTGTAATCTGCAGTGTTTGCAGTGTTCACACGAGATAGGCAGGAGGCGAAGAAGAGGTAGTCAAGGAGTAAGGGATAAAGAAACGCTTTTTTCTGCAAATTAAATGCTTGCATTCAGCTTACTTAGCAAGTCCATCCCCGGTATGTTTATGGGAGTAGCTTTTGAATACAATAGGGGTGCCCCAAGGTGTTGTGTGCCTATTGTTAATGGTAAATTATGTGTTACTTGAACCATGAAAATAGCCCCAGAGAAGTCCTGTGTGTCCATAACGTTGTTTGACAGTGGGAACCCACCCTCCCTTATTTCAAGACTTGGTGGCCACTGTATCTATCAAAAAGGAGAAATCTTTCTGTCCCACCTTCACTGCTACCTCAGGTTCTTTTCAGGGTCTTCAGTTACAGCAAAGACTGAACACACATGCACTGTCTATGGGCATTCCAAATGGAGTGTTGTGCCCTGTGGAAACAGGAAAGGGTTCCTTCCTAGAACTGTTACTCTGGTGTAGTGGGTACTACGTTCAGGTCCAGCAGTGTACTGTCCCCTTGTGGGTGTGTCTGTGCGGGTGTTTGGAGTGAGTTTGCTGGTGGCCCTGAGATCCCTACAGTCCTGCTTGCGTGGGTGTCTGTGGCTGCTGTGGTGAGGGTTGCGGGGGCTGCGTGTGTGTGGGCTGCACCTGATGCTGTTTTTTGTCTGGGCCCCTACTTCTGGGCCCCCAGGATTGTAGTAGTAGAGCTGTTGCCCATAGGGGCACATTTGTGCAAAATGGCCCATTGTCCACAAAGGAATCATGGCCTTGAAAACCTGGGTCCTGCCCCTCCATACCCAAATCCCATGCCCCTCTGTGAGTACCCTTTGGCCTGCTGGTAGTATCCCATTGATGGGTTGTTCCCCCTTGAGGATAGACACTGGGCTGTTGGGCCTCTCAATACAATGCATACTGTGAATGAGTGTAGCGCCCCTTGCTTTGGACCTCCCCCCACTGCGAACCCCCTTTGTTGGGATCGAGCAACTTCAGGGTGAGTTCCGACCCTTCCATTGAGAGCTTCACTTGCTTCTTCTGCACCAATTTTGTTTCTGCCTTAGCGGCATTGCATGCCTCATTGTTCTTCCTTTCTTGCTTCCATTTGCAAAAGTGCACAAAAGTCGATTGTATCTCTGGCCACCCCTTGGATTCTATCCCTACTACTTTATCTAGAGAGGACTGCACATCCGGGGGGGAGCCCTAGAACCAATATATGATCAAATATGGGTATGTAGTCTTCCCACGATTGTCAGGTCTCTAGTGTCCACATCTCCTGTATTTGCTGTATGTATTCTGTAGGGTCTTTGTCTGGTTTCATTTTATGGGCCAATATGGCCCCCATGCCCGAAGGATCAGGTCACATACTTATTAGCACTTTCCACACATGGGCGTGACCATTATTAAAGGGTACCACATTGTGTATACCACTACTCAGTTTTACCCTGTTGTATCCCGCTTGTTCACATATTTTGTCTCTTCGCTCCCCCAATATTGCTGCATACAGGCTTTTCATATCCCCACTCGCTAGGGTAACCCCTGCCGTCTCTTTCTGGAGGGTGTATATCCATGTACTCCTGCCATAACAGAGGGCAAATTGTACACTAAGTTGTCTCTGTCCATCATCTGCAATGGTATGTAGTGTGCACCTCCTCTCCCCTTCTGCAACAGGGGCAGTTGGGACT
The DNA here is from genome assembly GCF_040938575.1 of Ambystoma mexicanum. Taxonomy (NCBI): domain Eukaryota; kingdom Metazoa; phylum Chordata; class Amphibia; order Caudata; family Ambystomatidae; genus Ambystoma; species Ambystoma mexicanum. Next base: position 1,398,067,112 of record NC_090935.1, on the reverse strand, counting down.
GTGGACCAGGGCCCGCCAATGCCATCCTGACCTTTCCACTTCCGAGAGATTTGCACAAGTCCCTGCACTTTCCCATCCTATCTCCCTCTTTCTTTTGTTTCTGCCCCCTCTCTGTCTCCCGATCTCCATCCAAGGACTTGTAGCTCCATGGTTACCTGGTAACTGACCTGCCCCCTCATCTCAGTCCGAAGCAGTGGAGCTGCTTCAGAAGAATCCTGCACTTCCTCCCCCACATCAAATTCCTTGTTGTCCAATTTAAACATTATCTTCCCCGATGTCCAGCCACCTCTACCCTCTCCTGCCCTGGGTTCCTTCTCTGTCTCTACACCTATTTGTCTATCACCCACTTCACTTCCTTGAACATTGTGTCCAACTGTTGCTGCATCCTCTCTTCTATATCTGCCAAATACTTCTTGCTGCTGCTCTTCTCCTTTGTTTCCCTACTGCCCCCATCACAGGCTTCTCTTTCCCTGTTATTGTCCCCCCTGCTTAGGGACATGCGCCATGCGTTGGAATACCCCGTGGCAGGTAAAATCTGTAGAGAGGGTGTGACACACTAAATGAGAATGCCTTGTCACTGTCTTGCCTGCCCCTCTTCTCTGGCTCCCCCTTTTTCTCTTCGTAGAGCTTCCATAGCCCTAGAATATTTTGTCTTTTCTGTAGTTTGGCTCCTTTATAGGTTGCTAATAAATACAAAAAACACTATTATTCCACTAACAAATGTTCCCTCTACTGGCCATTTGTAGAAAAACTGTCCCACAGTGTCCGGTACCCACTGAAAGTGGTACTTGAGTATTTTATCAAAATATTGGGACAACTTATTACATAAATGATCCATGGGCGTATCCATGCTAAACGCCATTCCCACACACTTTTGTGTTCCAACTACACTATTGTATGGAGATCCCTCTCTATTCCCACTTTAGACCCCACGATTCCCTAATTACCCTTATTTCCTTCGCACTGCCCCTCAATCCCTTCCTCTCAGACTTACCCCCTGCCTTCTCCTCACACATCCGTACATATCATTCCTCCTTCTCAAACCCTACCCACATGTGCTGCCCCTCTCCACTGGCCCACCCACTCACACCTATCACATTCACCGGCCTTCTCCACAAGCCCACCCACTTACTCAGTATTAGTACAACAATGGCCTTCTGCATTTGCCCCTACTATGCCAAGCACAATTATTTACACCCTACCTCTGGTATCAACCCTTTCACCTCAGCCGACCCCACATAAAATGATGAATACTACAACCAATACACTGACAAAACACAAAAAATAAAAATGACAGACGTACCCAGTACTTACTATGCCCACCACATACCCAAACCCTATCGGAGGGATGGAACTAACATCTGAGAATACTACAGCCATTCATCCTCCGCCCTGTAGGATGCAGCCTAAACATCATAGAAAATCCCTCCCTCTCCATGGGCATGCAACCACTGTATCGTGAGTATATGCAAGGGTACACTCACGTGTCATAGATATCCTAGAGTCCTCCCGGCACCAAGCCTTCCTACAACACCCACCTCCACCTGAGCGCGGGCAGAGTTTGGGACCAGAAAGTCCTTCATTAATGCAGCATCTGCAATGATTCCTCTGTTTTACACTCACCTGGCCCATTGGCCCATTGGCCAACTTGCTGAGGGAGCTGAGGATCTTGCTGGTGCCTCACCTGAATATACTGGTTGGGATATTGAGTTGCCATCACCTCAATTCACATCCCACTCTTCATGGCTAGCACCAAACCTGAGGCCCTTTATTATGGGATTTAGATGTATTGAGTAGCCATCAAGAGCCGGGGTGTTTCCGAGTCATGCTTCCTGAAAACAAAAAATAGTGTACTATTCGAACTAAAGTTACCCTCTCATAAACACATGTTTGAACATTCTTGTGGTCCATGACCCCAAAGCCAGTTCCCCCGTTCTACAAAGGCCTTGGGTTAATCTTTTATTTTGTTCAATAAGAAAGTCTCCGCCAACCATGACCAAGATTTTCCTGGGTTGTCAAAATGTTTGTCCTCAGTCTGTCCCACAGCATTCCTTATTGATGGTTCTTTCCCCTCCAACTGTTATTGTAAAAGTAGTTATTGAAAACTATGTGGCATCGCTCTTCATGTTGATGTTCTCCCGACTAACATTGGTTGGTTTCTCTTTATTCGTCTTGTTCATACAAATTTTAGGAAAATTAATTCTCTTATGGAAGTATTCTTTCTTTTCCTCTGTCTGACTTGCTGTGTGGGATACTTCTGGGTTTAAATTGGTTAAGTCAAAACACAGCGATAATAATCTCGAGGTCTCTTCCTAAAAACAATTCATAACAACATTGGAGGACAGGTGGAGCAATACCCTATCTAAGCAAACATCAATTAGGAATTGTGCTGTTTCTATATCTTTTGAGCACATGGGTCACAATTTCAGAATGTCATGTAGAAGCCTTAATACATTCCCTTCGGTTCAAGACCAGAGCATCAACTCAGTGCAAAAGTCTTTCGATCAGGATACATCTCCTCACTGTACTATTCTATTTACTCAGTGATCTCTGTAATTCATTTAATAGGCCCTCCACCTGATTCTTTTCCATCTTAATCCCCTTTCTCCAGCACGACCTCTTCATCAGGTCTGATCGTTTTTGTTGCAGGGTGTAGAAAATCGGGGTGAAGCTAGATATTACAGCTACCACTGAGCCTCGCTCCTCCCAATCTCCCCCTTGGTGGTCAAACACAATTGAACTTTCTGGTTCCCTGGTAGTTTCTTTTAGTTCAACCACTCATTGGGCCATTAACATTTCGGCTTCCGCTGAGTACGTTGACAGGTTCATTAAATCATTCATGTTAACAGATTGTAACTCAATCTGTCCTTCAATGAATCTGAGATTAAGATCACCATCTCTGAGCTCGGTAACCATGACCCGGCTCTCATCGCCCTTAACCTTTCTGGCATGACTACCTCCAGTTGTGGCCTCTTCTGTTGGACTTGCTGGAATTATCAAGTTTCTCAAGAACCTCCTAGAGTGAATTCATTTGATCTTTTTACCTAAAACCATGTTCTTAGATTTTTTGAATTGCTGTTGCAGTTGTTTCACTCCTTGTTTTCTTTTCTTTTTTCGCAGAAAGATGGAGTACTCTTTAGATGTTACTGTGTCATTCTCTTGGCTGTTCATGTTTTCCTTTACAATTTCCAGCAGTGGTTCACTACAGAACGGAAGCTCCAGAAATAGATGTGACTCTTGGTCAGTCATTTCTTGTTAATTCCTTGCTGGCTGCTCTCATTTCCTCTGGTTGTTAATTATCATTCACGTGATGGACTTGAACGCTCGTGACTTCAGCCACGTGCACACCTTCATTTACGCTATCCATCTTAGTTGTTACTGGAAGGTGCCCCACTGATTGCTCATCCTCCTCACGCAGTTTAGACTGTTTCCTGCCATTGTGTTTATTAATGATTGGATCAAGTAATCTTGGGAGCATGTGTAAAGTTTGTTCTGAGTTTTTATCTAGATTAAATTTGGGCTGCAGAGACAAAACCTTCTATAAAGATCAATTTCCAATGCAGCACAGCCCAAGGGGTTGAGTGACCTTTTAAGTTGTGATTTAAGGTTTCATATAATTTCAAAAAGGGAGCCAATTTGATAGTTAATGCCTACATGGGGCTTGCATTTATTCCTCATATCATACTATGCAGAGCTGTCTCGTAGCCAGGATGCAATATTCTTTTGCATCTGTGAAAGGAGATGCATGTAATTTGCTTGACAAGCTTACTGTAGTCCAACCAATGTTACTTTGAAAAATCAAATATGACACTTATATAATCCTTCACTTCACTTCCCAGAGAAAAGAAAGAAGCTCAAAGTATGGGTAACAATAATGGCAATAGGCATGTGGAAATTCACGACTGCACAACAACTTATAGAACGGACTGACTGTTTTCCAATTCACTTCTATCACACAGTACCATTTGTATTACATAGGCTTAAATGAAAAGCACACGAAAGGACAACAGGTTAGTGGGTACATCAACAAAATAACCAAGTCATATTGTGAGAAACCTTATTCATGAAGGTAAATACAATACTTAATGTAAAACCAATACAATGTCCATTGTAATAAATGGATCCATGATATCTATGGCTTGCAGGAGGCTTCACAAATATACCTTGTTGTGTCGCAAGGGGCCCACTTAGGAGGGTTTACAATCTTAATTTAGCCAACTCTGCCTTTCCAGAAGAGAAATATCCATGCGCATATAGGTCAGATCTCACCCATAAAGGTGGTCCAGTGAAAACATTCTTGGCAAGTCTCCTCTAAACACGAGTACCAACAGAAACCCTAGACATATGTTTCTGCCTTAATGGGCATCATCATTGAGGGGAATATCATTCCCTAGACAAAAACAGAAAGGACCCCAAACTGGTTTACCATTCACAGGGCATCATCATGTGTTTGGCAGTAATAGAGTGATGATTCCACTGAATTGGCGTCAAACTTAGTTACTGTTACCACCACTCGGCCCAGTGGACTTACCACAGGATTCCTAGTGGTGTTATGTCAGTGTTAGTCACCGTTTCTGCAGTCCCTACGACTGCATGAGGATGTTGGCGAATTTACTACCTTGAGCGATAGTTCCACAGCAGTAAATCTGATGATTTTTGGCATTAAAGTGGAGAATTTACTTTCAGAATACTTCTGGAGGTACATTTTCCACTTCAAACAAACGTGTGTAGTATGGTGGTGTGGTAAATACAGCCGTAATTCTGTTACCAAAAGAAAAATGGTGGAAACAGAGATACTGTGACTTTTCCCCACATCGTATACCTTGGCCCGTAGTCTTTCAAAGTTTTACCAAAATGCAACATCTCATCTGCTGAGGATAAGCAGGGCTTAAATGACCTGTGCCTGTTATTGACCAAAGTAGATTGAATAGCTATTTAGGCTCACATTGTTAAAATGTTTCGAAGTTATTGTGACAATATTTATACTCTCACGACTGTGCATAGACTCATCTCTCTCCACTATACCCTTTGCAACCCATTCTGTGTGCAAATATACCATGTTTTTGAGGTCAAAAGCAGAAGTTTTGATTCCAAACTGCAGAGCTGAATGTTATGTTAATGAGACCTGACAATTTCTGGATCCAGATTACTAGTTGCTGGTAAGACAAATTAAACCACATGCCAGGGTGCCTTGGGAATTATCCGATAAATATGACATTACAAATTTAAAGGGCAAAACTTTGTGTCCAGTGAAGCCCTTATAAAGCATTCGTACACTGAATATTTACAAAGCCATAGCTAATGTATTCGTCAATGCTTGATTTAGATAGAGCTATATCTGTCTTATACTAAATCTTAAATGTGATTGATCACCATCTTTATTTTTATTTATTGAATTAAATAGCGCTACGAACCCTCAGGCATCTGAGTGCTGCTTATTATTACCCATGGTGTGTGGTGCTCATTTATCGAACTCGGAAAGATGAAAGGCTGAGTTTGGCCCTGCCGGGATTCAAACCTGCGTCCGCAGGCTCTGCAGGCTACCTGACTGTCTTGTTTGTTTGTTTCTTTCTTTATTTATTTATGAAGCACACTGAACCCTAAGGTATCTGGGCGTGTTACAGGTTACAAAGGCTATTTACAGAAAAGTGATAAAAAGGCGGACAGAATATTTTTGAAAATAATTAAAGAAGAGGAAATAGTACATACAGAAATATACAAGGGCTTAGGCAGAGAACAGATTTAAACATCATGTGATAAGAGCCAGAAGTAAGTATTCTTCCTGAAGCTAAAATAGGAAGTTTCTGATCTAAGGTTAACGGGTAAGGAGTTCCACAATTTAGCAGCCATCACTGGAAAGCTGCTACCACCTGCTTTCTGTAATTTATATCTGGGTACATTCGGGCAATGTGGGTGTTCTGATGTTTTTTTGGTGAATTTGTCAACTAGATATTTAGGTGCAGAATGGGCTAAACATTTATGCGTAAGGGTAAGGGATTTGAGGTTAATTCTATCTTTGACAGCAAGCCAGTTAGTACTGCATCTGACAGCGGAGATGTGCTGCAGTCTCGGAATGTTGAACACTGTTCTTAACACATTATTCTGTAGGGTCTGAAGTTTAGTTATTTTGTAATTACAGGAGCCTAGATATAAGGCGTTGCAATAATCTAATTTTGATAGAATTATGGCTCTTGCCGGTGTGGTGCAACTGTCTGAGGACAAGAAAGGCTTACAAGCATTAATTAGCTTACAGGTGTAAGCTGTGGCTGAGGAAGTGGATTGACCTGTCTCTTTAAGTTGAGTGTAGAGTCAAGGTAGGCCAGTTGTTTTCACCTTGCTGGAAACTTTAATATTGTTACTGTCGATTTTGAATGAGTTGAAGGGATTGCTTAGGTTGTTTAGTCTAGCTGAAGATCCTACAAGGAGAAGCTCCATCTTCTTATCATTCAGGCAGAGGCCATGGGTGGGTAGAGTCAGTTTCGTAGTCGCCAGTGATGTGTATTAAAATCTGGGTGTCATCTGCATAGTTAGTGTAGATGACACCCAGGCTATCAAGAGCATCGAACAGGGGCTTAGTGAATATGTTATAGAAAGTTGGCGAGACACAGGATCCCTGTGGAACTCCACAAGTGATGGGTATAGGTTCAGCAGCTGCATTAGGAGAGCGGACTCTAATAGTGCACTTATCTGGGAATGACTGATCCAAGCTGTGGCTTCATTGGAGAAGTGTGCAGCTGAAGTTAGATGGTTGGAAAGCACCTTGTGATCAACTAGGTCGAATGCGGCTGAGAGATCTAAGAGGAGGAAGAGAGCCAGTTTCCTGTTGCCCTTTAGGTTGTCCATTTGATATTTTAGATCAATTAGAGCAGATTCTGCTCCGTGTTAAGGTCTGAAACCAGATTGTCTCAGACCAAGGAAATTATTTGTTTCTAAATAGGACTGAATCTGGAGATAGGCAGCTCTATCTAGTATTTTGAGAAGGAAGGGGATATTGGTTATGGGTCTATAATTGGAAGCTATGTCGGGGTCAAGGTCATTTTTTTTAGAAGCGGGAGGACCCATGCACCTTTTAAGTTAGTTGGGATGGAGCAGGAGTCGAAAGATGAGTTACAAGGGAGGTAATGAAAGGTGTTAGATCTCTGGTGGCCTCTTTGATAATGGGTGCCGGACAGGGGTCCCCCTGAAATCTTGGCGGTTTAAGAGAGGATATTATTTCGGTTAGTTCCTTGATGGAGACAAGGGCGAACATGAAACGGTTACAGGATTTCTTAGAAGTTGGTTGAAAAGTGGGTTCAGGCACGTCCTTAGCTATGTTAATTTTTTCATTTTTTATTTACTTTTGTGTAAGTGAAATTTTATTAAATAGGGCAGTTTGGATATTGGTGCACCAAGTCTTGTCATTGATGCAAGTTTCTGTTTGGGGAGTCAGCAACTCTAGTTCTTTTAGTATTCGAGTTTGCTTTATTAATACTGTCATTGAAGGTGCCTTTTTTTGGTTTGGGGTACCTGCTCCTTGAATTATTTCGATATTAGAAACACTTTTTCCTTATTATCATCAGAAGGGTTGGTCTTCCAAAGGGTTTCTGCTCTTCTTTTCTCGTTATGTAAGGCTTTGAGATGAGGGGTAAACCAAAAGTTCAGGTGTGTTTTGAGTTTATCTTCAAACATTTTTAGCGGTGCAATTTCGTCGATAGCTGTATTGATAATATTGTTATAGAGATCAACCAGTACTGTGGGGTCTCTGTTGGAGAGAGTGTAGTTGGTAATGGTTTGGAGTAGAGGTAGTAGACTATCTACAGTTATATTGCATTTGTTTCTGGTCAGAGGGGGAGGGGTTATCGGGTTGATAGTAGCTTGAAGTTTGACCAGAAGGTTGAAGGAGATTATATAATGGTCAGTCCAGACACATTGTTCGTTTAAGATGATTTTGGTATCACAGTTGAAGTCAGCAAGCCGGTCTAGTGTCCAACCTTTACAGTGTGTTGGGAGTCTGAAGCATTGTGTAAATCCAAGTTCTGTGATTGTATTGGCCAAGGTTAAGGCATTTTTTATAATTGATGTCATGAAGACCTAGGTTGAAATCTCCAAGTATGATGATCTGTGAATTGGGCTTAGTGTTGGAAGAGAGTAGGGAGGTGGTGTCTTCCTTAAAGAATATGATAGGGGCAGGCGGCCTATAGATGAGGTGTGAGGTTGTGGTACAAGAAGGTCAAAGTGGCAGTTTCACTTTTAGGAGTTCAGCAGAGAGAAGTGAAGTTGTGGGCATGCTCTCAGACCCAGAGTGGTTCTGGCAATAAAGGCTAAACCACCACCAAGGGAGGATTCTCTGTCTAGCCTTCTTATGGTGTAATTTTCAGGTAATGCTAGAGACAAAGATGGGCCTGAGGCGGCATGCAGCCAGGTTTCTGTTATGGCATGGAAATCTAATTGGCTGGTGATAATAAGAGCTGCAATGTCTAGGGCAAGAGAGTTTCTAGATGTAACATTTACAAGTGCCTCTTTGATGTATGGTGGGTCAGGTTGGTTGGGCAGCCGCGAGATTGAAGGAGGTCCTATGTTTTTGAATTGGGGTTGACTTTGAAGTTTAATTTAGTTTTCTTTTTAAGGTCTGGCTGGAGGTATAGGTTGTTTGTGTAGTTGGTAGGTGATGTGGAGGCAATGTTAAGTCTAGAAAGGAGCCTAGAGTTTCTAACACTGGTGGAGCATGGTTGTTTAGGAGTAGGCCTGGTGGCATACAGCTGGATCCATTGGGAAGGGGAGAGTGGGCAGTGGTGATGGACAGTAGGTGTGTTATACAGTGTGGTGTTTGTAGAGTCCGGTAGGCAGTGTGGCAGAATGTAGTAGGTTTGATGAGCTCTGCCTGAGGTAGTGCTGGGCTCATAGAGAGTGAGATCCTAGACTTATGAGTGGGAGACATCCTAATAACATAGATTATATTCTGTGACAAAGTGTTAGGTAAGTAGGAGAGTAGTTATTAATGCTACAGTCAGTGAGGTCCAAAAATATGATGGTCATGTGATCCAATGGTCAGATAGGGTGTACATGACTAGCAGAGGCATAGACAGTTTTCCTACGCCCACTAAGAACCAGTTGGCACTATCAGTAATATAGTATAGGATAGAATGCAGTACTCTTGAAGTAATGTAGGGATAGAATCAATACAATGCAACTTGACAAGGTTATATAGTGATTGGTTAGCACTAGCAACCTACAAAAGAGCAATGCAGGCACAAACTATATCAAAACAGTTTTTCTACATGCAAAGGAGCAATGCAGGTACAAGCTAAATCAAAACAGTGTGTCTACTTGCAGAGGAGCAATGCAGGTACAAGCTATGCCCAAGCAGTTAGTCAGAGATATCTGAGACAGGGCGATGTTACAAACTAACAGTGTGCAAAGGGTGTATAGAGCAAAGGGTAGATGTGATAAAGGTGCAGCTCAAATAGGAATGCTAGGGGCAGGTAGATACGGGATGATCAGCAGTTGTAATACAGTGAATAAACAGCACAATGTGATTAGTATGAGTTTACTGTGCACAATATAACAATAGCTTTGAGCGGCGTGTTAAGGATTTGTTACAGTACGTAGACGATATCACATGGCCCTCCAATTAAAGGTTAGACTAATTAGCTAACACTAGAAATAACAGTAACACTACCTGTATACGGCATGTTAATGATCAATTGTACTAATGCGGCTTGTAGCGATTAGCAAGTCATAATAACAGAGTGGCTTAATCGTGACCAGAACACACACTCACACACACACACACACACACACATTACAATATAACTATAGAACATATTGTATGTTTAAGTTTGTTATGTGCAGGTTAATGCTAACAGTGTCGGCGTGCAGTGCGATAATTATGTGGCACAGTTACAGTTCTGTATACAATGGGCGTACAGCGAGTGCCAATGTACGTCTCACCATTCCGTGCACAGTTTGACAAAGTTCATAAGCAGTTCATGTAAATGGTGTGAACGAGGTATAGAAGGTGGACGTCAAGAAGAGTACAAAGTGGTTATTGTGGCATCAATTTGAGATTGTTAACACTCCATTGAGAGTGAAGGCTGGTAGAGGGGTGCCCAACCCAGTGAGAGTCCGGTGGATAGAACAGGCAGGGTATTGGGCATGGGGCATAGAACAGTACTCACGTGGAAGAGCTCTTTGCTCGACCGGCTCGGTCGAGCTCAGTCAGGAGCCTTATTTGCGTGCCTTTGTGTTGGGCCGGCTTCCGCCTACCGGTAGCCCCAAATAGGCTAAATGGAATGAGCAGGCCAATTAGGTAACAGATGCATATACATTTGCAATTCAAAATCTTAGGCAAGCTTTTTTCAGATGTCAGGAATTATTAGCCAGAAAACCACTACACAACCTCATCCAAAACAGTCATATTCCTCTGAATATCGCGAGATGGTTCCATGATAGCTATATGATCGAGAACAGCTACATACTTTTAGGTGTAACATATATATATATATATATATATATATGTGTAATTTTTTAATTAGTTATTTATAATGCATATACACAAAGGTTTCTAAGCGCTGGCCAGGTATCGAACCTGCGTTGTTCCATGTTGTTTTGCTTCCAATGTGAGCAAGATGCCCTTGAGCTATCCTCCAGGAAGACAAATGGTTATGTAACTATGCATTTTTTTAATTAGTGCTGTTTGACTGCTTACTAAAAAGGGAATACTTTAAGTAACAACTTAATTACTTTCTAGAGAGAATGCCAAAACTGCAAATGAGAGGAGACACTACCTCATCTGGCTGAAAGCTATTTCAGATTGCTTGGTTCTGCTGCAGTCATGTCATTGAGGTCTCCAGTCTCTTAGCAAAGTCAGCTCTCTATCTATCTACTCGGCCCTGAAACCTACAAATTCAGCAGCCTTTACTCCTGCCACCGTAAAACAACTATATTGATGCTCTGTGCATTGGGGAGGATCCTGGTGTTTGCAAAAGAATCCATCAACAAGCCCTTGTTCTTGTTTTTTGTGGCTGACATGTTAGGTAACATGGTCAAATGAGGGAACAGAAAGTGTGATGTGATATCTCGGATGCCTAGTCAGAACTATTCAACCAAGCAGTACCAAAAGATAAAACGTTTCTTGTCCAGATTCACCAATAGTTGGATAGTGCCTGTAGCGAGCCGTTGGCTCCAATACTGTCAGCCTTTATGGTATACCTCTCAGTAGTCAGGTGTACAGCAAATACTAGGATTGGTTTCAACCAGTTTCAGTACCTTGGAACGCAAAATTCCAACAGGGAGCCCCCGCCAATCACGGTGTGCACAGCGATATCCGTGTTCCAATATCACAGAAGGGACACTGCCTGGAGTGTCTGTAAAGAGAACCTCAGAGATACAGGCCAGTATCCGGAGGAGAGTCAATAGGGGGGCACCCAAAATGTATGACCCAGTTCAGGGAAAATGGAAAGGTCTCCTGCTAATATATAGGTGCCACAAACCAGCAATGCACATGCAGTGCAGATCACAAGAGAATCTTCCAGATGGGGGGCCCAATCTGTACTTACAGTTGCTGTGCCCCCCAGAAAGTCCACCAACCTCAGCCAGGAGCTCCAAAATGGCCCAAGATTCACTGTGCCCTCAGTTCAGGGTGTAAATATCGATATGCACTGGAGTACAAGATTCAGCAATACACTGTGCACCCAGGAGAGAGAGGGAGTTGTGGGTAGCAAATCATTCCATTACCTCCAGAGCCCCACGATCTGTCCCGAACTTCACCAACCAGCTGCACCATCTACTTTAAGTGCACTTCATTCATCTGTCCCAGCAGGTCAGAAGAATAGGTGTGTTCAAGCCGCGGGGCTCACGGGTGCAGCACTGAAGCACCACGCAGTCAGCAGGGGGAGCTGGGTGATCTGAGAGCAGAGTGTCTGCCTCACCCATGCCGCAACCAAGGAATCAAGTCATCCAGAGTCGGGTCGGGCCGCCATTTTAGAGACATGCGTTCGAACTTCAGCTTTCGGAAGTCTTCCCAGTTCCGATTTGTGTCGGTTTGGCACTGTATGTGTAGGCACCAGCTTCTCCCACATGGAAAAGTCCTCAGGATCAAAAACGTGTATGATCAATACTGTGGGCAGGATCTTATTGCAGCGTCACAGCAGGAGCTATGAGACGCTGTGACATCACCGCATGAGCTCAAGCCACGGCCATACCTGCCTAACCCCAGGAATTTTTCAAGAGACTCTGGAATTTTAAGCATTTCTCCGGGTCTCCGGAAAAGACTGTGGAATCTCAGGAATTTACGGGTCCCCTCATATTCTCCACCCGATTGGCTGCTGCCGGTAGCCAATAGGGTGGAGGTGTGGGTGGGACCCGGACAGCACTCCATTGTAAGAACACAGTGTAGGGATCAGAGTCTTCTAGCGCAGCTCGCCTCTTCTCACGGACAGACGGCTATTAGCATTGTCTTCAGAGTCGGCTGTTCGTGTGCTCTCTAATGGCAGCTCTCACAGCTTTTTAAAGGCGACAGGCGGAGTGGCTAATGGTGCCCCCAGTCCCTCCTCTTTCAGCTAGTTCTGTCCCACCGTGTCTCATATGGCAGCTTGGACTCCTGTTTAACCTTGCTACATCCCCGCAGGGCTGCTGTCAGCCACAGAAGGCATGGTGTTCAAAGGGGAAGGACTCGGGGCTCGACAAGGCGATTTCGTTACGTTACATCTGTCCTCCTGAACATGTGTTTATTTTATTTTGTATTTCTAGTGTTGGCAGCGATTTCGTTGGGAAGCATGGCATGAATAATATTCCATGACACTTGATTCTTGTTCAACAAAAGACGTCTTTATTTTAGGGCAGGTGAGCAGGTCTGTTTACAACATAAACATTCCAGTCATTTTACTTTACTCTTGTGACATCTGTTTCCCATTTTCCAAATAGGTAATTATTTCTCTGCTTCTTCCTCCCGTGTTCTCCCTCCTAAGTACTTTGTATCCTCCAGTGGTAAATGTGGAATTGGAAGCCGGAAGTGACAAGCACTGGTTAAGCCATTAGGTCTCGCTTCATATATGTACATTTTGTTTTGGCTTGTTGCGCACAGCAGGCTTTAGAAAAAGAGTGACACAAATAAAAATGTAATTCAGCAAAAATGAAAAACGTCAATGCTCCAAGCAGCAAGGGAAAATGTCTTTAAAAGCATCATTCATACATTCCACTGTAAAGGGCAAACTGCAAAAATGTTTCTAATGACAGCTACAACAACCGAGTTTACCTTTTTGACAGGTGGGTGGGATGTGTTGGCGAAGATGTGTACATATGGGCAAAGTCTTGTGTGGCTGCGGGCGGGGCATACATCTCACAAATTTTGATTTTCAAATGTAGGCAGGTATGGCCACGCCAACCCCCGGCAGCCTGAAATATGTAAAGTGCCCCCACAGTAGGGCTGGGCCATACAAAATGTCTTTGGCACCAATTGAAAAGTGGCCCACAGTTGCAAATGGCTATTGATTCCTTTTGTGACACAGTTTGTACGTTACCCAAGGGGGTGTTTGTTGATAACATGTGCTTATATTTATTCAGCAACACTGGTCAAAACCTTTAGCTGCAGAGTGAAGTAACTCATCAAACTGGCACACTATGACCACCGAAAACTGGTCCATGCTAGCTTTTTGTGTTTTTGGTTTAGGTATTTGCCCTATTGCACACTGCAAACTTGGATCTGGGGCCACCAACTTTTCCCAATATTGCAGCAGCCAGGGGGCATTAGGAGGACTTGCATACCAGAGGGGAGTGATTTGCAAGGCAGGTGAGGGATTGACAGGGGGCAGCATTGGCCCCTGGTCAGTGCTGGTAGCTTGCTGTGCTTGTGGCTTGGGGTCCAGCATAGTAGTATAAGGGCGGGTGCTGCGGAACCCTCTATGTGAAGCAAATGGCCATTCATTCCTTTTGTGATAATGTTTGTATATTCCCAAGGGGGCGTTTTTGATAAAATGCTCTGCAAATTGTGCATTTTAAAGAATATTTATTCAGCAACACTGGTCAAAACTATTAGCCGCATAGTGAAGTAACTCATCAAACTGGCCCACTATGACCACGGAACACTGGTCCATGCTTTGTGTTTTTGGCTCAGATATTTGCCCAAATGCTGACTCCAAACTTGGATCTGTGGACACCAGCTTTGCCCCAATAGTGCAGCAGCCAGGGGGCGTTAGGGGGGGTTGCATGCCAGAGGGGAGTGATTTGCAAGGTAGGGTCGGGAGTCACAGGGGACAGCATTGACCTCTGGTCAGTGCTGGGGGCTTCAAAAGTGGTGAATTAGTCATTCCGAAGTGCAGGTGATTCTTCGCGATAATGCAGCTAACATGTGTAAGGCCTTCAGAGATGCAGATTTTGTTAGTGTGTTTTTTTGCATATATCCTACAGATTTGCATCCAAAATGGCCTTTTTGTGCAAAGATCTGTGTCAGACATGCTGCCGTATGCAAGAAAACTTGGCCACTTCAAACATTCCAGCTCCGCCATGTCCCGCTTGCACACACTGCAAAAAGATCTTGGGTTTCCTTAATTGCACTTGATCCAAAATTTGTCAACACGGTGTAACTCCTCCTTTTGGATGCTGGGGTGACTGGTAGAGAAGAGGCAGCCAGTGTGTTTGTACTGTGCAGAGGATGATAAAGTGCCTAATCTTTCTGCCTTGACTTTTGGCAGAAAATGTTTTATCTTTGTTGGCACCCTTTGCTGAGCTTACAAAGGAGATGTGCTCCCATGCATCAAGCATTTCCTTGGTAGTTCCTGCTGTCAAAGTTTTAAGGTCCTACCTGGGCTCTGGTAAGGTTAGTGACACTGGTGGGAAGCTTGTGAAAACAGAGCTATTGAAGGCTGTAGATGCATGGCTAACGACGTTGAGGACATACCTATCAACTGTTTGGAGTAATTATGAAATTGGGGGGTCAGTCTGGGTGGAGGCATCACAGAAGAAGGTCACTGCTGAAGTAGATTGCCCAGAGACAGGAGGTAGTGCAGAACCCACGAGGGTGGACTGCACATCCTCATGTCTCTGGGCAAGGGGTGCAGACTGAATACCTTCTACGATGCCGCCACCTGACCATGTGGACTGGGCTGCAATGGACTCCTTCCCCACCTCCATCACCCAGAAGCCTCCAGAGACCCATCCACCTTGTTGGCCCCTGTGTGACAACTACCTCCTGGGACTTAACCTCAGCAGCTTTGCCCGATAGAATGTATTGCTCCCCCAGCCAAGTCGCTCTCTGAAGAGTAGATGTCAATTGGGCATGGCTGGGGTCTGTGCATGGTTCTGGAGACCCTGTCCCTGCTTCTCTGCTCCACAGCTCTGCTTCTGCCCTTTTCGCCAGCTGCAATAACTGTGGACAAGGGGACAAAGAACATAGGATCGGTCAACAGTGACAATGCATGTGTGGCATACACAGCATCAACAGTCCCATGAATCAGCACGAGTGCATAGCAACAGCCACACACACAAACACAAACACAAACACAAACACACACACACACCCATGCAATCAGCATGAATACTGACACACAAGTATAGGCCCAACAATGATTTACAAAAATGAGACATGCACATGTCAACAGAGCACATTGATCTGTAGCCACATACATATTGCAAGAAATCATCACATGTCACCACACCTATGCCGGAGTGACCCAAGTTGAACCATGGGAACTGCACGGGTGCACATGTCTCAGTAACTCCATTGCATGGCTTTCAACATGACCATGTCCACTTGCATAGACATGCAGTGTAGGAAATTATACAAACAGGATGGCCATGAGGAGTCAAGCATGGGAGAGGGAATCTTGACAGCCATGGCCAACACAGTGTCCCACAAGTGTGGGGCCACAACATGAACAAACGGGGCCATGCCTTTGATATCCCAGAGCATTACCCTGCCAAGAGGCCTGGGGACCGTGACTGCCTTATGGAGCTACACTAAAACTTTCCTGGGACAGCTACTGGAGCCCATGTCCTGCCTGGCCCTTCAACAGCTGGCCTTCCCTAGCCAATCTCACAGAATCCAGGACTTTAGAAACACTCCTGCTCTGTTGCCCCTGGACCAGCACAGATAAGCCCTTCAATCCCACATACCACATGTTCGTCTTACAGGGAGACCCTTACCACGGATGACAAGGCAGGCACAAAGTGGGTTCCATGGAGCTTGGCTGCATATATATGTGGGAAACTGGGCCAGCTGAAACTCAGGGCATCTGGTGGGCCAGGCCTGGCCAGATGGGCAGCTGGGCCTAGCTGAAGAAACTGGCCGAACGAACAAATGGGCATGGGGCCATGAGGCAGGGCCACCCATAATGCCACCATCCAGAGTTTGGCCTTAAGCCACCAACACTGTGCTGGGGTTTTCTAGTGGCATAATGCCATCTCTGGGGTCAGCTCCATTAAAATGACTAGTGCACCCTGAGTGTTGCTGCGAAGTTGGTAACATTACACTACATTCCCCGTTTTTGCTGTTGGATGCAAAATTAGCACTGAGCACTGTGGACATCCCACATTACCCGAGATGACTGAGGGACCAGGTGACTGTAGACCAGGTGGCTGGCCTTGGGATGAGCATCATACACTCAGGCCTGTACATGTGACCTCAGTTTCAGTGGATGTCCCAATGCTGCAGGTTGGTGTGCCTTGTTGGTCACGCATGTGCCAAGGGCCCAACTGGATGGGTGGGAGGGAGAGCCTGGGCCCAAGCATCAATCTTGCAAGAAGAGGGTGGCTGCTTTACACCCCAACCACCGGTGTGAGGAAGGTTGTTCTGCCACCATGTGGAACTGTCATCACCTCAGAGTGCATTTGAAAAATGAGTTTTGTTGAGAAGTGCAAGGGCATGGCTCCCATGGGCACACACCCACTGTGTATTGGCACTGTGGTCAGCCCACCATCCTTGCACCCTCACATAACAAGTGG
This sequence comes from Ambystoma mexicanum, assembly GCF_040938575.1. NCBI lineage: Eukaryota > Metazoa > Chordata > Amphibia > Caudata > Ambystomatidae > Ambystoma > Ambystoma mexicanum. Next base: position 1,398,050,195 of record NC_090935.1, on the reverse strand, counting down.
GGTACTGCTGCACTGTGCTGTCTCTGCACTGATTGAAGGGGAGAGACCCCTATCTAAGATGACACTCCCAGAGGGGGCATGATCTCGAGGCGACCCTGTCCCACCAAAGGTGGCATGTCAATGCCTGTCTCAATGGCAGTGGCTGGACAAGCAGTCCAACCCAAGTTGAACCAAGTGTGCTAAATGAACCTGTGGAATGCAGTGAGACAGACATGCATGTTGTCCTGCCATTGTGGTGCAAGTGATCTGATGTTCTTTTGTCAGCCAGGCACCATGCTCGGCTGAATGTCAACTTCCGCTCACAGGAGAGCATCCCCAGCAGGCAAATATCTGTTGGCACATTGGTGTGGCAGGGACCTTGTCCATCTTGGGGAAGTGCAAGGGGCCTCAGTGTTTCCACAAGAACCAAGTGGAGGGCAGACAGGACCCTTTCACGCTGCTGTTGCCAGGAAGCCAGAGGAAGGCAACTATGTTTATGTGTAAATTGTGCACACTGGGTGACAGAGGAGGTGGTCTTTACAAAAGTATCATGCTTTCTCATAGATACAAAAGGATTACATTCCAGATTGGAGCCCATCCGGACATCTGTAGACAGACAGTCCTCTGGAGCTACTATGCATTACCCATGTCCAACATCAGATAGCCGTGCACAGAGAGTGGACAAATGGCAATTCAAAGGACCATGATGGACACAAGGGTCCAAGGGCCCTGGCCTCTTGGAAAATACCACTCCCTGACCACCTGCAGCATGGCCCTGGGAGGCAGAATACAGGGTAGAGGGGTGGGCTTTGGGTCCCTTGGTAGGAGGGCCAACCACTAAATGCATGGGAGTATAGCAGGTCCGGGTGACATCCCCAGGCAAACAGATTGCACTACTGGTCACACGATAGCTGACACAGCACACAGTTCCATGCAGGACCCCTCCAGCCACCGATGTACTGATCACTCACAGCATGGCCATGCAAGTGAGTGTAGAGGTGTCATGACACCTTCTTGGGCACTTTTACATCCAATTACATGTAGCAATATGCACCCAAGACAGTTTGTGCATAAAGCATGCAGCAGCTACAGGCACCCTTTGTTGATCTACAAGCACCCATGGTGTTGCTCCCAACCCAAACAAATGCCATGATCACACTTCAGCTCTGGTTCCTCATGCATTTGACTGACAGATCACACTGCCATCCCTGAGAGGTTGATGCTCCAACATGTCTTTTCCAGACTTCCATACACATGTGTATGTCTCAGCTGCTGAGGTATTTATGTGATCACTGTGCACCCAGTAATTTTGCAAACACAAATGTTGAATCCGAAAAATGAGGGCGCATAGTGATCACATCTCCATGCATCCCGGGTTCCCTTTCCCTACAGTGGGACAGAAATTCCACCACAGGGTCCTCTTTATTTTGTATTTCTTTGTTAATCTGTCTGTGTTTTGGCATTTGTGGTTGTATTAGTCCGGGTAGTGTTGATGGCCTCCTGAATTGTATCTATTTTCTATCTCAGGTGGTTGGTGACGATGTCACAAAGTGCTTGTGTCGGGATGATGGAATTCTTGCAGGATGAGTTTTTTTAATCTCTTTGATGGTTTTGAATAGTTCTGTCTGTGGATTGTTTTCCGATTCTATTCTTGTGGTGTAATAGCATATATTAGCTTTAAGGACTGTTGATTTATACAGTCTGAGATGCCTTTGGTATTTTATTCTGTCTTGTCAGTTGTATTGTTCTCCTTTATTTTCCATTTTGCGGTTGTGTTTTTTTTTTTTTTGTTCTTTCAGTTCTTCTGTGAACCATTTTGTCGCCAGTTTATTGGGTGTCGCTTTGAATGGGTTTGTGGGTGCAAGCTTGTCTAGGGTCCTGGTGATCCAGCTGTTGGGTGTGTTTTCTGCTGCATCTACGGTTGTTTCGGTGGGTTCTGTTCTGCTTGGAAGGGATGAGTCTAGAAGGGTTGTCAATGCCTCCAGGTCTAGGTTCTTCCAATTTCTTATCTTGCTGGCATGGAGCAAGTCCTTTCCAGCTAGTAGGCTGGTTTGGAATGTGATGTAGAATTGTATCAAGTAATGGTTGTGCCATATCATCGGTGTAGGTGGCTCAGATGCGCATAGTCCTTCTCTGCAAAAAATTGCAACCAGGGTGTGTCCAGGGTTGAGGGTGGATCCATTTACTATTTGCTTGAAATGCAAAGTTTCTAGTAGTGCGCAGAGTGAGTTTGCTGTGGTTTTGTTTTGTTCCAGACTTCCAGATGTTGAAGTCTCCAGTATGACTAAGTTGTCATGGTAGGTTGATAAAATGGCGTCCACGTCTGATAATTTTGTTGCAAAGTTGTGGTTGTAGGATGGTGGTCTGTAGGTCAGGAGGAATACAATGTTGGTTTGTTCGTTGAGTTTGGTCTTTATGAGGAGGGATTCACAGTCTTCTTGTCGGTTGGGATGAGTTGAGACAATCAGATGTGTTATTTGTGTATGATTGCGATTTTCGCCTCTATTTGTTTTTCTCTTTTGGTATGTTTGTTTGTTTGTTTATTTTATTTGTATGGCGCTCCAAACCCGGAGGTAGAAGGGCGCTTAAGAATATGGTTACAGTGTGCATACTTCGTACAGGTTTATAATATATACATATATATACAGTGGTTAATAAACAGAACATATGCAGTGCGTACAATGTACAATTTTCAGAATAAATACAGTGTCTAAGCCAGTATCCGCACGGGTCTAGAGTTAGTGGTGTTATTCTTTGTTTAGCAGCCATCTGATGACCTGCTTCCTAAAGATCTGGAAGGATTCGACAGTTTTGATGTTAAGCGGTAGGGAGTTCCAGAGTTGGGGGGCCAGCACTGTGAAGCTTACCCCTCCCGCTCTTTTTAGGTAGAACCTGGGCACTAGTAGGCAAAGAGTGTTGGAGGATCTGGTGAGTCTGGTGGCAGGTTTCAGGGTGAGTTTATGAGCTAGATAAGGTGGTGCTAGGTGATTGAGGGCTTTGTACGTGAGGCAGATGATTTTTAGATCATTTTTTTGGCGTATGGAAAGCCATTTGCAGGCTTTCCTAGTGGCAGAGATATGCTCTTGTCTGGGTATGTTGAGGGCTGCGCGTAAGGCGTTATTTTGTATTACCTGCAATTTATTGAGTACGGATTGATTAGCGCCTAGGTACAGGCTGTTACAGTAATCCAGTTTGGATTGTATTAGGGCCCTGGCATTGGTGAGGCAGCTGTTGGGTGATAGGAAGGGTCTGCTGGCCCTAATGAGCTTGCCGGTATAGGCAGCGGCGGAGGCGATCATATTGGTGTGTTTGCTGAAGTTGGAGTTGGCATCTAGATAGAAACCCAGGGTTTTTACGCTTTTGGCTATGGGAATGGGATGACCATCGATGGTGATGTTATTATAGCAAGGGTCAAGTTTAGTTAGAGTGTTGGGGGAGCCGACAATTAGGAGCTCTGTTTTCTCATCATTCAGGCAGAGACCATGGGAGGCCAACCATGCCTGAATGATGGAGAATATTTTGTTGATCCGGGCGGAGTCTTCTTGGTAATTACCGGAGATAGTGAGGAGTATCTGGGTGTCATCTGCGTAGTTTGTGTAGGTGACACCCAGATGATCCAGTTGGTCAAATAGGGGCTTTGTAAATATGTTATACCAAGTGGGGGATACACAGGAACCTTGTGGGACCCCGCAAGTGATGGGGGTGGGGTCTGCTGCAGCTGTGGTGGAAAAGACTCGTATGATTCTGTTAGCCAGGAAGGATTGTATCCATGTGATGGCAGGGGAGGAGAAGTGGGCTGCAGTGGCAAGGTGATTACAGAGGACCTCATGGCTGACCAGGTCCAAGGCCGCTGAGAGGTCGAGGAGGAGTAGGATAGCAGCATTGCCTTTGTCTTTAATTTCATCAATCTGGCTTTTGAGATCAACAAGGGCGGTTTCAGTTCCGTGTTGAGGTCTGAAGCCAGATTGACGTATTCCTAGCAGTTGGTTGGATTCTAGGTATTCCTGAATTTGGATGTAGGCGACTCTGTCCAGGATTTTCAGTAGGAAGGGGACTGTGGTGATGGGCCTGTAGTTTGTGGGTGTGGCCGGGTCGAGGGATTGTTTTTTCAGGAGGGGGAGAACCCATGATTGTTTTAAGTTGCTGGAGATGGAGCTACTGGTGAAGGATAGGTTGATGAGTTTGGTGATGAAGGGGGAGAGCTCTCTGGCTGCATCTTTTATGATTTGAGCCGGGCAGCTGTCACCTTTACAGTTAGAGGGTTTCAGGGATGTGATGATTTTTTGAACTTCCGGTATGGTGACTTTTTTTAACGAGAAGCCTGCGCTAGTGTAGATAGGTGTGGGTGGGCTAAGGTTGGTGACATTGTTGTTGAGTTGTTGCCGTTTGTTTTCGATTTTAGTTTGGAGTCCTAAAATTTTATTGATGAGGGCGTTCTGGATGTTGGTGCACCAGGGTTTGTCTTTCAGGCAGGTTTCCGGGGGCGAAATAGGGTTTTCTAGTTCCTTCAGAATTTTGAATAATTCTTTAGTGGAGGATCCTGCCTGAGTGATCCTGGTGTTGTAATTATCTTTTTTGGTCCGGATTATCTCGCTTTTGTAAAGTGAGGATAAGTTAGTGAGGTTGGATTTGTTTACTGCAGTGGGGTTAGTCTTCCAGGTGAAGTGAGCCTTAGCTTTCTTTTTTCTAAGTAGTTTGAGCTCAGGGGTGTACCATGAGTTCAGATGAGCTTTGGGTTTAGCTTTGCGTATTTTCAAGGGGGCAACGGTGTCCATTGCTTTGGCCATGGAATCATTGAAGGTGTCAATCAGCAGGTTTAAGTCAGCGTTAGCTGGGAGGGCATTGAGGGTAGGTAAGACCAGTGGTAGTAGGGCTTCAGCAGTGATGTTGCGTTTATTTCTGGTGGGGTATGCTGGTGCCATGGGGTGCTTATTGGGCAGCACCTGATTGGTGTTAACCTCAAGGAGGATCATGTGGTGATCGGTCCATGCCAGAGGTTGGGGGTCTTTGCAGGTTGTGTTGCAATTGTGGGTTGCTACCCAATCAAGGGTTCTGCCTTTTTGGTGGGTAGGGAGTACAATGAGTTGAGTGAGACCGTGATCGGTTGGGGCATTGGCCAGGGATGCAGCAGGTGCGTCGTTTGGGTCTTGGTAGCCGAGGTTGAAGTCTCCGAGGATCATGAATTGTGCTGTTGGTTTGGAAATTTTGGAGATGAGGGATGTGATGTCTTCTTCGAAGGTCCCAGGGGGACCTGGGGGTCTGTATATGAGGTGGATAGTTATCGTGGCTGTAGGGGTTGTTTGTAGTTTGGTTGTGAGTAACTCGCAGGAAGTGAATGCAACTGTGTCGGTTAGTCTGAGGCCTAGAGCGGATTTGGAAATGATTGCTACGCCTCCACCTCTGGCGTTAGGTCTGTCCGCTCTGAGGATAGTGTATTTGTCTGGGATGGCTAGCGATAAATGAGGTCCGGACGCCTCATGAAGCCAAGTTTCTGTTAGGGCTAAGAAGTCAAGGTCATTGGTAAGGATGATGTCTGCAATTTCTGTGGGGTGGGCAGCCAGGGATCTGACGTTGAGAAGGGCGCCTTTTAGTGGGGGAGGAGTGGGTTTGCTTGGTGCAATGTGCTTTGTATTAGTTTTGGTGTAAGGTCTGGAGTAAGGTTTAGAGTTTGTGGTGGGGAGCCTGGAGCCTAATCTTTCGTTGCGGGTTGTGATGTTGGGAGTAAGGGAGAGGGGGGTTGGTCCGGGCGGCTTAAAGCGGGTGAGAGGTTTGGTGGTCGATTTGGTTTTGTTAGACTTAGCAGTGGGACTGTGGTGGCTGTTGGTGGGTAGGCAATGGATGGCGATGGATGTGGAGGTGAGGGGGTGGTGGTAAGTGGAGGGGAAAGGGGGTGTGGAGGGTAGGAACGGAGTTGGGCAGGGGATGGGGTGGTGTCTGGGGCACCCTAGTTTAGCCAGGCCGTCCTGATGGGCTATGTAGCTATTGTTGCTACAGGGTACATTGTCCTGTATTAAGCAGAAAGGGAACATGGTTAGGGTGAGCCAGAAGATCATGGTCTGTGGATAGCGGTGGAGTCTGGTGGCGCTGGAGGGGAGCAGGTCAGACTAAGATAGATGGTGGCTGGTTGGAATCGGGTAGAATCGGTCAGGTACAGCCTGTGCACTATAGTATCTAGGTTGGATACAACTAGTTGTAAGGTTGGGGCATATAACAGGGCACCTAGATGTGACAATTCCTGACATTGACCAAAATGCATATATCAGAGGGTCTGTTAGCGACCATAGGGCACAACTCAGTTCTGGTGGTCTGTGTATGTCTGCATTGCATCACAGTATGGTTTGAGAGAGGTGTGCAGTTGTGAGCAGTGTGTGCGGAGGATTAGTTCTGAGTACAATTGTCATAGTGGTTGGGCAGCTGCAGTGACTAAGGCAGTGACCATAAGGCACAACACATTCTAAAAGTGGTCTGCAATTGACCATAAGGCACAACACAGTCTAAAAGTGGTCTGCAATTGACCATAAGGCAAAACACAGTCTAAAAGTGGTCAGTTATTGACCATAAGGCACAACACAGTCTGAATGTGGTCTGCTATTGACCATAAGGCACAACACAGTCTAAAAGTGGTCAGTTATTGACCATAAGGCAAAACACAGTCTAAAAGTGGTCAGTTATTGACCATAAGGCACAACACAGTCTGAATGTGGTCTGCTATTGACCATAAGGCACAACACAGTCTAAATGTGGTCAGTTATTGACCATAAGGCACAACACAGTCTGAATGTGGTCTGCTATTGACCATAAGGCACAACACAGTCTAAAAGTGGTCAGTTATTGACCATAAGACACACCACAGTCTGTGTTAAATTAAAGTTGTCCGTTATGGCTTCATTCACAATGGTTTTTTACTTTTACGATAACCAGTTTTCTGTAAGAAAGAGCATGCCTGTGCCTCCTTTGCTTAGAAGGTCATGGGTTTCTATTGAGTGTTTCGCCATGGATCTAACATCGAGAAGGCTGCAGTGTTAATTTTTCCTTTTGGGTTGTTGCTTGTATTGTTGGTTCAGTTTGGTATGCTGTCAGTTGGGCTTCCATTGCTGATGTTTCTCTCCTGGTTGTGCCTGTTGGGAGGTGGAATTCTTTGGTGGTTGGTCTCTTCGTCGAGTAGACTGATTAGGTTGATGGCAGGGCTGGTTGCTTTTGGTTCATTCCAGCTGAATTGTGTTGGTGCCCGTCCTTTGTTCCATTCTTTGGTGAAGTAGAGTGTGTAGAGGGTAATGAATTCCAGTTTGTCTGTGATCTGTGATCCTGGTTGGGGTATTGTCCACAGTGTAGTCCGGGTTGGGGTGGCTTATCAATTTTCCTGTTTCTTTAGGCATCCCAGTGAGGTCTGTATCTGTTACACTTATTGCCTGTGGGTTTGTTGTTGTTGGTCAGTCTTTGCTTACCAAGCAGTCGTATGTGGAGAGGTAGTGAGTGATGTAGTCTGTCTTTGCTGTGTTCTTTGCATGTGTACTCGTGCCATCTGGCCACTTCTTCACCCAATGTTTGGGAGTTGTGGGATCTTGCTGGTCGGCACCTTCCCACATGGTTGAGGTTTCCTTATTATTTCTGTTGTCCATTCTAGCTTCTTTGTCTTTCTTGTAGTGAGACATGGTGTTTGGGTTGTGGGTTGCATTCCTTTGAGTGGCTGTCCTCTTTGGATTGGTATGTTTCCTGGTCCTTGCAGTTCAGTCTTCACTGTTTGTGGTTAGTTGTTGCTTCTAGTTGGTGAGGTTTGATTGTTGAACCAGGGGTTGTAAACCTTTGCTGTTCGGTCATTTACTGCTATTTCATTTGTTGCACCAATGTGGTTTTAGGTGTTTATCTTGTGGGTCCTTTGAATGTGGTTGTTGACCCTTGGGTTTTGAACCCTCACGGTTCGGTTGTTATACTGGTATTACCTTTGTGGCTCTGTTGTGGTTTTTGAAGTTTATCTTGGGGGCAGTCCTCGATTGATATTGTAGGGTCATCTCTGTCTTGTTCTGTGGGTTTGAGGTTGGTGGGTCACCCAGTGTAGTTTCTGCTAATTTAGGTGGTTGGATTGTGTGTAGGTTCAGTTAAGTAGCTGTTCAACATCTCTGAATGAGTTAGCTACGGCGGCGGGTATTAGGGTTGGCTATGGGTATGGCTCTGTTAGGGCGTTAAATAAAGATAGGTTACGACTGAGAAAGAGGGTGGGCTGTGCAGCTAGCTAACCGTTGAAGTGGTAGAGATCTATTGGTTAGTGTGCAGCGGAAGATGGATGACTCCTAGAGGTTAGAGAGCCGAACAGATGGGTATCCCGTTGGATGGGAATACAGCCACGATGTGGGAACAACCTAGGTTTGGAGCATCATGCTAGGTAGGGGGGCTGGGGTACGTGGAACCCGTGGGTGGAAGTGTCTGGGTTGGAGACACAGCGATCACTCAGATGGCACCTGCACCTTACATATCAAGGGATTTGGGGGAAGCCCAAGCTGGGGGCACAGTAGTAATACTTAGCTTGGGGATGCCTGGTAAGTGGGAGAAAAGCCTAAAATTGTGGTCACAACCGGAAAATCATTGATAATTAGATTTGGGGTACCTGGCAAGTGGGAGAAAGGCCCAGATTGAGGATGCAATAGAGAATGATGTAACAACTAGATTTGGGATACCTGGCAAGTGGGAGAAAGGCCTAGATTGAGGACACAACAATAAAAGTGGTAACACCTAGATTTGGGATAACTGGTAAGTAGGTAAATTGAGGACACAGTGCTGACATTTAGATTTGGGACACTTGGCAAGTGGGAGAAAGCTCTAGATAGAGGACACAAAAATAAAGCAGCAGCACCTACATTTGGGACACCTGGCAAGTAGGAGAGGTCTAGGTTGAGGGCCCAAGAATAATAGCTGTAACACCTAGATTCGGGACAACTAGCAAGTGGGAGAAAAGCCTAGATAGAGGACACAATGATAAAAGTGGTTGCACCTAGATTGGTAAGAGGAGCGAGGCCCAGGTTGAAGACACTACAATAAAGTGGTAACACAGAGATTTGGGATACCTAGCAATTGGGTAGGTTGAGGACACAACAGGAACAGTTGTAACACCTAGATTTGGGATACGTGGCAAGTGGAAGAGAGGCCTATATTTAGGACATAACATTCAAAATGGTAATACCTAGATTAGGGATACCTGGCATTTGGGTATCTTGAGGACATAACAGTAAAGTGGTAACACCTAGATTTGGGATACCTGGCAAGTGGGAGAGAGGCCTATATTAAGGACACAACAGTTTGGAAAGCATTTTATGTAAATTTGAAATTCAGCCAAAATTGGTGCCATAATCCGTTGCTTGTCTTACTTTGTGGAGGAAAATAGTTCTTAAGTATATTTAGCTAGTGCATCTAAGTTCCCAGTCGATAGCGGGGACTCATTGCACTACACTTCCCATTAGGACCGGTGTTGGCGCACTGGAGCTGATACGTCTCCAGGGTGACACATCCCATGACTGGCCTGCAGCAGTGCAAATCTCTGACACAAAGCCTGTATGGCCTGTTCGGCTAGATCGACGCTCGGCACGTCGATCTACCCGGACTGTTTCAAGGTCTAAATTTGGACGGTGATCAGGGTGTACAACCAGTCGCACTCACTTGTACGAGTTGATAATATTGCAGGTGTATTACATATTTTCAATAAGACTTGTCTTTCTTTATGGGAATTATGTATGCTCTCAGCATGCTGTTAGGATTAAGGGGTACCCCAGGCTTCTTTGGCTTCATGCATTGAATACAATCAGACAAATGGATCTGGAGAAGCCCGGGACTTCACCTGATCTAACCTTCAGGGCTAACAGTGATGGTCAGAAATTGTGTCTGCAAGGAATATTTATCTATGCTAGATCGGCAGTGAAAAATGCAGTGGTATTGAAAGATTTGATTATCACACTCAAACTAGACTATCTTTTTATTACGGAAAAGTGGTTGAAACTTAATTCAGTTTCCCAGTTTCATCTACTGGTTTTTCGATTAAATTTGAAAACTGAGGATATATGCAAGGATGGGGGATTGCTATTATTTATAAATCGACACTGATAATATCAAATGTTTAGGCCCTTATATAGTCTGCCGAAGATCAGGTTTTTGTATGAACTTAAGTACTTCAGCTAACAAATCTATGAGGGTAATGTTATGTTATCGACCTCCAGACCCTGTAAGTATTTTTTTTTTTTAAAGAAAATTTTGAACTGTACCTTGGGTCCAAAGATTTACAATATTCCAGACTGATGATTTTTGGGGACTTTAATGTTTGGTGTAATGTCTGCATCAATGGTGTCTGGTTAAGGCTGAATGGACTACTGTCATTATTAACTATGCTAGCTTCTCATAATTTAGAACATTGTCTGGACGTAGTCCTTTCTAGAGACTCAAACATTTCTAATCATGATAGCATGGAAGTCTCCTGGTCAGATCATTTGGTTGTGGTATTTTCTATCATCATTGGTTATGACGATTCAGTAAAAGCTGTTCCCATGAATAGGGTCTTGTTCCGTAGTAAGAAGGTCTTTGGTGCCATCACAGGATCACAATTAACTACCAAATTATTAACTTTCTCTGTTGTTTGTGAATGTGAGGCATTCTACCAGACAAATATGTCATCACAGTGCTGTGATGCAAAAGCTCCCTTGAAAGTAAAATATAAAATTAAAAATAAAAATAGTCCATGGTTTTCTATTCCCTAAAAGAACTACAGCAAAACATCGTAAAACAGAAAGAAATTGGTTGAAACCCAAAGATGTACTGTCTTGTCAGAGTGCATAAAATGCATTGGGGGAATAGAAACAGGGAATAATTCAGGCAAAATCACAGTTTTTTCAAACTCAAATTGAACGCTCAAAAAATATATCTGAAGAGCTTTTTATCATTAAAAAAAATCTTACTTTGCCATTTTCTGCATCATCTAAACTGGTACCTTCCTGTACCTTGACGAATGAGTTTAACAGTTTCTTTTATGAAAAAACAGAAGTTATAGTGTTTGGGCCAAAACATCTTCTTAGTAATTACCACAGCATTACTATGTGCTCAGCCATTTTTGCTGCAGCAAAATCCTTTTCAAATAAGGCTAAAACGTCTTTGCTGTATCTAGCAAGAATCCTTCGGCTGTAACGCTCATGTCTCAGAGTTGGTTAAGTGGTTAAGTCAGTGTTTTTTTTAACTCAAGCTGTTAAAACCTATTCTGGCATTCATACTGAAATTCAACCGTGCAGCGGTCATAGGGACAATGGTAAACTCCAGGCTAGACTATTGTGGCACTCTTCTTCTGCCGCCATTAGACTAGTCTTTGGTTTGCCAAAAACCTGTCCCTGTCTCCAAGTATCGGAGGACACTACAATGGCTCCTGCTTTGGACGAGAATTGATTTCATAGTATTGTGTCTTATTCATAAATGTATTTTTGGAATGACACCTAAATATTTGGTCTTAAAACTTAAGCCCTACCAGCCCTTATGAGACTTGCACTCATCTGATAAAAATATGCTGGCTATCCCTGATACCTTGCAGAAAACCAGCTCTATTGGCCTCTTCTGGAAGAATCTGAAATCTTTCTTGTTTCAGTGATACTTATCATGTTTATAGCAGGACAAAGGAATATAACATCAGCACCTGGATGTAGGTCTTCTGCTTGGTTCCATTGGCATATGCGCAATACAAATTTTAAATCAAATCAAATAAAAGGCGGTAACACCTAGATCTGGGATACCTGGCAATTGGGTAGCTTGAGGACACAACAGTAAAAAGCAGTAACACCTAGATTTGGGATACCTGGCAAGTGGGAGAGAGTCCTAGATTGAAGACACAACAGTAGAAGCCGAAACATCTAGATTTGGGACACTTGACAGGTGGGAGAAAAGCTCAGACTGAGGACACAACTGCAAATATGGTAATACCTAGAATTGGGATTCCTGGAAAGTGGGACACCTGGCAGGTTGTAGGAAAGCCCAGACTAAGGACACAACAGCAATGCCAGATATGTCTAGCTTACACAATTGGCCTAAATGCCAGATATGGTTAACTAACACAATTGGCATACATGCCAGATATGTTTAACTAACAAAGATTGTCTAAATGGCTGACTAACACACATTGGCCTAAATGCCAGATATGGCTAACTAACACAGGTGGCCTAGATGACAGCTATGGCTAGCTTACACAATTGGCCTAAATGCCAGATATGGCTAGCTAAGCAATTGGCATACATGTCAGATATGGCTAGCTAACACAAATTGGCCTAAATGCCAGATATGGCTAACTAACTCAGATGGCCTAGATGCCAGATACGGATAATACAATTGGCCTAAATGCCAAATATGGCTAACTAACACAGATGGTCTAAATGTGTGATATGTAATACTAACACAATTGGCCTAAATTAAAAGCGCACCTGTGCTTGTTGAATTCCCTCTACTTCCTTCCCCCGCTTCCCAGCCTGGCCCCGTTTCTGCCGCCTCCCGCTTCCTATTGTAATTGGTCAATCGCCTCCTTTTAACACACCTCCCCGGGCATCCCTCTGACTGTGCAGCCCAGCGGCTAAGGGTCCAAGGCAAAGGATGCCTCCTAAAACCGCGGCTCAAGACAGTGTCTGCAGGTGTTCGCAGGTGAGGCCAGGGGCCAGCCACTAACATACACCAAACCCTAACACCTACATTCCCCATCTCCAGTGGCACGTATCCACATATAAGCATGCCCATTCACCCAGTTAGCCCACACACTGAGCTCAAGAGAACCTACAGTGCCCCACCCAGGTCCCCAGATACAGCTACAATCGCCCCACAACAACAGCCAACAAGTAGTGGCTGCAAAGGCATCCCAATCCAAACCAGCAGTTGCAGCCAGCCGCAGTACCCTGACATGACACACGGCGAACAGGCTGCTGTCAACCAGCATCAACAGATAAGTTAGGAACAATTTACAACATATACAGACACTGTCATACAAAACCTAAGCCTCTCTCCCACTTTACATTACTCTCAAATCTAGGGTGTTCTACCTAACTGCACCATGAAACCTAGGCCTCTCTCCCACTATACAGAACTCTCAGGTTTAGGTGTGTTCTCGTGTACCTAACTGCATTGTGAAACCTAGTCTCTCCCACTACACAGGACTCTCAATATAAGTGTGTTCTCATGTACCAAACTGCACTGTGAAACCTAGGCCTCTATCCTACTATACAGGGCTCTCAATCTAAGTGTGTTCTCCTTTACTAAACTGCACTGGGAAACCTAGGCATCTCTTCCACAACACAGGTCTCTCAATCTAAGTGTGTTCTCCTGTACCAAACTGAATTGTGAAACCTAGGCCTCTCTCCCACTATACAGGACTTTCAATTTAAGTGTGTCCTCCTGTACTAAACTGCAGTGTGAACCCTAGGCCTCTTTCCCAGTATACAGGACTGTCAAATCTAGGTGTGTTCTCCTGTACCTGACTGCATTGTGAAGTATAGGCCTCTCTCCCACTATACAGGACTCTTAAATCAAGGGGTGTTCTCCTGTACCTAACTGCATTGTGAAACCTAGGCCTCTCTCCCACCATACAGGACTCTGAATCTATGTGTGCTCTCCTGTACCTAACTGCATTGCGAAACCTAGGCCTCTCCCGAACTATACAGGACTATCAATCTAAGTGTGTTCTCCTGTACCTAACTACAGTGCAAATCATAGGGCTCTCTCCCACTATACAGGACTGTCAAATCTAAGTGTGCTCTCCTGTACCTGACTGCATTGTGAAGCCCAGGCCTCTCTCCCACTATACAGGACTCTTACATCTAGGTGTGTTCTCCTTTACCTAACTGCATTGTGAAAGCTAGGCCTCTCTCCCACTAAACATGAGTCTCAATCTAGGTGTGTTCACATATCTGGCCATTATATTATGAAACCTGCTGTACTGTGAGGCCTAGGCCCCCTCTGCTGTCTATGTGTCCCCATCCAGGTGTTCAATTGTTGCCTGACATTCTGTGAGGCCTGGGCCTTCCTCCCGCTGTATAGATATCTTAAAATTAGGCATTAATTAAAACCTGTCTCTCTTGAAACACAGGCCCTCCCCATCACCTAGTTATCCCAAACCTGATGCTTGATCACTGCCTGCCCTCTGCGAGGCCTAGACATTCTCCCGGTATCTAGGTGTCACAATCTTGGTGCTTGATCACTGCCTGTCATTTGCGGAACACAGACCTATCTGTTGTCGTCCATGTGTCCGGAATTTGAGCATTTCAATTACTGCGTGGCACTCACCGAAACCGAGATCCCTTTCCACCCTCTGATATCCTACATCCAAGAGTACTATCTCATTATAACCCACCAGGGAAACCTAGGCTCCCCACCTCCTGTCAGCCGCCAAAGCCATTAATTACGACCATAATCTCCACCATAGTTAACCTGCACCCCACAGCCCCATAACCAATCGCGCCACCCATATAACTTCCTGTACTCCCCAAGATAGCCCTCCCATTGTAAGAGGAACACCCCTACCAAACTGACTGAACAAAGAGACACCCTCAGAGAGCAGCCAGACATCGCAACATAAGAGGATTAAACTCTACACTAAACTAGCACAAGGCACAACAGTTAAGCAACAGCCCTGTAAACTCAACACCCTAGCCAACTCCTACCACCGAGGACCCAAAATGCCCCGACGTAGAATTGGATGCGGACAAAGAGAGCAGGAACACAGTACAAATAATACAAATACACAAGCTCAACCGCCCAAAGTAGAGGATGACTTCAATACAGAACACACCCCGCCAAATAATACAATCAACAGAACAAACATCGTAAGAGAAAAATCCTTATACCTTACACCGTACCTCGCATCAACTGAAAAACCTAGATACTTCAACATCACTGACATCTCCATATGGACAAAGAACTCCCCTGAACAATGGAACAAATGACGGGAGAACCCAAGAAGAGAATGGGATGACACCAATCCCCTTACTCCTTATATCACAAGAACAGAAGGGCACTATCAATACCAACATCAAACGACAGGAGATGACAAAGCAGTATAAATCAGCAACCCAATTATCAATATAACAGACCGATTCAATGAAGAAGCAGCCTCCACAGAACCTCAACCAACCGGAGTCAACATAGAAGCACCCCAAGTGAACACCCACAAATCAAAACCGGGAACAACATATAAATCAAACCACACCAAAAAGATCCATTGCAACCTAGTCAATGCAAGGTAAATGTCCAAACATGCCACCACAATCTACAACCTCCTAAATGACGTAGACATCGACATCCTATTCCTAACTGAAACATGGCTAGATGACAACTACAAAGTCCAGAAATCAACTTATTCCAAATATTTTAGAAAAGCAACAAATCTTCTCTCTCCACAAATTTAGAAAAGTAGTTTAGTCTTGTTTCCCATGTGCCCTCACAGTTCATCAAAAGGTGGTTCAAACTCTGCTTTGCTGGATCCTCACAGATACTGCACAATTTAATTGCATTTTGCCTTTGTCCTCTTATATTCAATACTTCCCCCATATGGGTGATATTAAGGTGTACTCTTAGAAATGTATGTCTAATCTCCCAGCATGGAAATTTCATCAAGTCATTTGGTAGGTAACCTAATTTCTTGTCCACCACCAACAAACTATTCCAGGGCTTGATTTGGCACAACTTTTCCACAGTTCCAATCCAATCCACTGTTTCAATTTCTTTTTTGGCCTTCAGTGGGTTGGAGATCAACACTTCGATGGCACGATCTGCCTCCTCCAGAATGTTCTTAACCTTTTGCTCTAGATGGATTAGCATCTTTGATTTATGGGCTAACACGTAAAGTTTAATATCCTCATATAGGGATTCTTTCAGAAGCGAGATAATAAGCCTATACATGGAAAGTAGCCTCCAATCTGCCAATGATCCCAATGATTTGAGACCTAATTCAAACCTGAGGCATGTCATTGGAAGACTCGAGGGCAGCCCAAGGGACCCCTTCCAGATCCAGCCCTTAACCTTTTTACCAATCCATATCCCGCAGAGCTGGTTTGGCCTCTAGACCATACAGGATCACTGGTACTATCTTTGCCACAAAGAATTTGAGTAAGGGCTTGATGGAAAATTTACAGAGTTCATGGTAGATCTTCTTCATCTATGGCACCAGCCTGTCCACCTTGTCCCTTATGTCATGTTCTACTTTACATCTTGATGGTGAGCCATAAACTACATAGCCCAAATACAGTACTTCCGCCACTATCGGGATAACCTGGTCTTCTATTACCCAATGTGCAAACTTTACTTGTTTGCAAGGGTATTTGAAAAAACGATTACCCTAGATTTCTTTGGGTTAATAATTAGGCCATTAACTTTAGCATACTCACTCAACCCATTCAGGAGATGTTGCAGGCCCACTGCTCTTCTGTCTATCAGGAAAATGTTGTCGGCATAGGCGAGCCAATGAACCTTAGTTGTATTGAACCCTTGACTCCCCAGTGCCGACGATTGCAGAAAAGAGCTCATGTCCGTCAGATACAAATTAAAGAAGAATGGTGCACCCAGGCAGCCCTGCCTTACTCCTTTCTCAGCCTTAACCGGGTCAGTAAGATGTCCTGCCTCATCTAAACGGACCCTTAGAGATGTGTCTTTATGTAATTCAATTAGCATAGACAGTAATCTCTTTGGGGCGCCCAAGTTCCTCAGCTTAGCCAGAGGCGCTCTCTAATAACCAGGTCAAAGGCCCTTGAAAAATCGACCTAAGTTCCATACATTTGCCTCCTCCCGCTTCTCTTATATGCTCAGTCACCAGATTGAGCATCAGCCCATTTAGAGTTGTTGACATCCCACCTCTAAAGCCTGTTTGGAACTTAGAAAGGATTTTTTCCCTCTTTGCCCATTCTTCCAGATCCTTCAGTAGGATTCTCATACATTTTTTTACTTTCTATGTCTACGAGGGCGATCGGTCGATAGTTTTCTGGTTGTGACCGATCGCCCCACTTGTAAAATGGAATTATTATTGCTTCTTTCCAAGAGGGTGGAAAAGTGTGTCTCGCCAGAACCTTTCTATACAGCCAACATAGTAACTTCAACCAGGTTTTTTTATTCTTTTTTAAAACCTGATAAGTTAGGCCATTCGGTCCTGCTGCCTTTGATGTCGAGGATTTTGTTATTATTTCCTCTATTATTAGCTCATCAAAGGTTAGCTCCCAATTGCCCTTTTTAAACCCAATTCCCTGGTCCTCATGTTGACTTTTGAAGTTTTTGGCGAGATATTCTGACTATCTCTTGCATTAGACACTATTATTATTTTTTTCCATTTCGATTGATAATTGACCATAAAATTTTTTGGAACTATACCCACAGAGTGCTTCCAACATCATCCCATCGTCCTGTTAGTAGCACAAGAGTTTCTCTGAGAATATGACCAGTGCTTATAAGCTCTTGTGAGTTGTTTTTGTCTCTTCTCGTAGGGCATTCTGGTCAAGATAAGGGTTCCTTAGATGTCTAATGTTGCTCCTGTATCGTTTTTTCTGTAGCCATGTTTCTTTATCAAAGGAATGACGATGTTGGAAATATTTCATCATTCCTCCTACACTTGGGGGACTTATTGACCATATAAAACTCACAAAGTTTGTGGGATGACAATTTTCCTGTTGCTCTCTTCGCTTCTGTCATGGCAGAAAGATTGTGATTTAATTTTCTCCCCTCTCTTTTGTATTTTACGAGATGGACTCTATCCTTTCTTACTGCTAAATCATGGGCGTATTCATCTACTTGGGTAACGTTGACATCTGTTACGGCTATTTTGAGTCGAGCATGGTTACTCCCCCCCCCCATATGAATTCCAGTTGAATATTCTTCGCCAGAAGGATTTCGGTTACAAAGACATAATCTAAGGTAGATGCAGATTTGTCTCATGACCACGTCATACCTGGTGGGTTATCCCCTGCCACTGTCCCATTCAGCATTTTAGGGCCCAGGAGTTCAAGAAGTCCACCTATACTTTCCCATTCTTCGATATTCCAGCCCATCTTGTATTGTCTTTATGTCTTCGGACCTGAATGCACTGAGCATTTAGATCCCCTGCCAGAATTACATAAGTACCCCCAAAATCTAGTGCTATCTTTTCCAATGTTGTTGATAGGAGGGAGTGAAAATTCTTGAGGTTGATCCAGGCAGGATTCCAATAAACATTCCCAGCTATTATCTGAGTACATCCTGCAGATGATCGCATGTCAATTTTGCATGCAAAAATGCCTTTGTTATCATTTAAGCAATATGACCCGAGCGGCGGGTCATTACCGACTCAGGTAATGCCCCGGGGCCCATAGTTATAGTATTGCATTGCTATTTTTTTTTTTTAATTGAATATAGTTGAAATAAATCAACTTTTTCAGTTAATACAATGTTATCAATTCTACTATCAATATATCAAAAATGTACAATAAGAAAAAATACAACATTACAATTACAATTACAATGTGATGACACAACCATTAAAATATTCATGTTATAAATGGAAGATGCATAAAAAATCCTTAAAACTCACATTCATGGAACAATTTAAAATACGGCCAGAGAAAAGAAAAATTGAATATTATTCATTCCATTTTCAAAGCCATCAAGAAATTAATTGTTGATAATCTAATGCTCATACATTCAGTGGCTACTAATGCAACCCAACGATTTTTAGAATCAATTTGTGCAAAATATGCAAGATGTTTGACAAAGTGAATTCTCCTCAAATTTATGAGTCCTGGACAATCAATGCATTGCTATTAGTACCCCGGCCTGCAATATCTGTGTGACCGGTGTACTAAAAGCATTTTCTTTTTTTTTCTTTTTTTTTTTATTTGGTTTTTTGCAAACCTTTAAAAAATAAAGATTTACAGATCTTTCAGGACAAACAACAACCCACATCTCTTAGAGTCTTAACACATGTGTTTGGTCACCCCACACATCAACAAGACCAGACCTCAAACCGTCTTGCCCATCTGATCAGCCAACGTAGCATGTAGACGTTCTTTTACTGCCTGAAGAAAGGAAACCAAAGCATACAACACAGCTCTATTAGACCCGTCAAACAGGGCTTTCCACTAATCGTCTCGGGTTAGGAATTAGTAGTTCTTTGTGACTGTGCCGAAGATGCTGTTTCTTTCATGCTCTAAACCGGGGCATGACATTGTCAGATGTTTGAGCATTTCGTTTGAGATGTTACAAAAGCGACACATAAGGTCTGAATCAGATGAGTGGGACCAATAGCAGAGCCGTTCCTTGGTCGGCAGAACATTAAGCCTGAACTGCAGGTATAAGGATCGCATCCACTGGTCCGGGAAGCGAGACAAGTATGCCGGCACGCAGCCATAGGCTCACGCCTCTCCAGGAACTTCTTGCATAGACCTAGATGTTGCTCTTTGGTTACAGGTGTTAATCCAGTCATTTCTCCAGAGCTTCAATTTAGCAGCATCAGGGTTTTCGAGCAGCATTTGTGTCGTGATGTCATATGAGGTGAGAACCTCATGACATAGCTCATTCCATTGATATAGGATTGTGGGAGCTTTCTCGGTCTCTGGATTATGAAGTATTGCAATTTGGGTCATCGGATTCGTTAGTTTTAGTTTCCTGAAAAGATTTAGGAGATTCCAGGCAACCCTCGCTTGTATAGAGATGTACCCAAGCTCATATCTAACGCAGACCGTAGAAGTACCTTTGGGAAGGTGTAGAACTTTAGACCAGAAAATGTTTTCGAGCCAGTTCCATACTTTATTCCCGCAGCCGAAAGCATTTTCACCGGCGTAGATCAGTGAGGGAACCACCTTCTGCTGGAAGAAGTTTAGCGTTGGTTTTAGGGAAAATGTTCCAATTTTTTTGTTAACTAGAGACGCTTGACATGCCAGTTGTCGGCATTTTCTCTTTACTGCTTCAACCCATGGTGCAACGTTTCTACTTGCACTTATTCGCATTCCTAAGTAGCAGGTGTTTAGCACACGCCCAATGGGTTCTTTGTCCAGATACCATTTAAATTTCTGCCGGTTTGTTTTCGAGCCTTGCAGCTTTTCGAAGACGATGATTTCGCATTTCCCCCTGTTGATGTTCAAGCCGTTCTCTGTTAGATATGTTTCCACGGTGATTAGTTTACATTGTAGACCTATATGTGTTGAGTCTAACAGAATGATGTCATCCGCGTAAACTAGATAATCAACATGAGAACCATGGATTTTGGGTGGAAACGTGTGTAAACCATCGAAGGCGTCTTTGATGTCTGATATAAACAGGTTGAATATACTTGCTGCTAGAGGGCAGCCTTGTTTTACACCCCTAGAGGTGATAATAGGAGCTGATAAGTTGCCCTTTTGGTCCAGTCGAACTCTGATTGAGGTGTTTGTGTGAAGTTCTTGGATGGCAGCCAACAGGCTAGACGGACAGTTCCATTTGGACATTTTTCCCCATAGTAGCTCTCTGTTTATACTATCAAACGCCTGGGATAAATCTACCAGCGCAAGATAGATCTTAGAGTTTGATCGGAGGGCTTCCATCTTCAGTAGATTTAACAAAAGGAGATTAACGCAGCAGCCCACACCCTTAACAAAACCTGTCTGTCTTGGATCTACCCGATGGCTATTTGTAGACCACTCCAGAAGTTTTTGTTGGAGAAGGGTGGCGTACACCTTTCCCAGCACATCAAGGAGTGCGATTGGCCTGTAGTTCTTAGGGTTTCTGCGATCTCCTTTTTTAAATATTGGAAAAATCACCGCGGATTTCCATGAGATGGGGGTCTTACAGCACTCAATGATCCTGTTAAACAGCAAAACACAGAAGGCAGCCCATTCTTCTGGCTGGTGCTTGATCGTAAAGTTCGTTAGCCCGTCTGGGCCTGGTGCTCTGGAGTCGTGCACGTTTTTAATGATTCTCAGGATGTCCTCATATTCAAATGCGAGATCCCAGTGTGATAGGTTTGAGGGTTCGAAATCGTAAGTGTGGTTACCCTTATGAAAGAGATCAGCATAAAAGGCTATCCACTCGGACTCAAGCACCAGGTTGGCCTGAAGGGCATGTTGTGGAGCAAGATTGTCATTTATAAGTCTCCAATAATCAGCTGAGTTAGAGCTCTCCATTTTTGACAGCATAAGCTCTGCGTCATTTTGCAGCATGATGGCCTTGTGAGACTTGAGCCAGCTCTTATAGCCCTGTTTGCACTTCAGTGCTTGAAAGCTGACATTTATGGGAGGTTGTTTCCGTGTCGTTCTCAGCTGCCAGCGTAGAAGGCGTTTTCGTTATTGCACCTCAAGATCGAATTTATGTTTAGGTGTGAATTGGGTATTTCTTAGTTTGTTCTTCCCTTCTTGATATTGCGTCAGAAGATGATCATACTGCAGGGATTCAGAGGACTGGAAGCCCGTCAAGATGTAACTCACCTCACTGGAGTCAAGATTTAATCGAATCCGGCCGGTTCCTATTCTAACTGAGTAAGCCCATCGATCCTGTGAAGGTAGGACGTTTGAAGCAAATTTAAGAACCACCATATCGTGGTCGCTGTGATGCATTTTTGTGACAGCGAAACTATTGGTTCTCATGTGGATCTTTCCAGATACGAGAATATAATCAAGTGTGGAACTTTGTTCCCCTCTTCTCCAGGTCGGAGCAGCCGGAATATCTCCCGGAGTTTGGCCATTTAGCTTCGTCAGCTCACGTAGCTCCATTTCCAGGCACCACTGAGTTGTCAGTTGATGCTCCAGGTTGTTGAGTCGCTTCTTGTGGCCAGGTGAATTTAAATGGCTAATACAGTCAATGTTAAGATCGCCACAGATGATCAGGTCATGTTGCAGGCCGGTTTCCATGAGGTCATCAAGCGCCAATGTAACCTGATCTATGAAGTATTTAGCATCGGTGGCCCCATGGTTCCAGTAGAGGTTAAGAATACAAAGATTTGAAGCCACGCCATCGGCTGCCCCTCCAATACCAACCTTTACCACTTGGATAAAGGGGGAGATGTTGGCAGAACTCAATATTCGGAGACCTGAGTCGATCTTTACTGCCACCAGGAGACCAGCCATAGGTCTACCCTTGGTCTGTTTAATTGCAGGGTTATGGGCGATTTCAAACCCCTCCAAAATTGGTCTTTCACCCAGCCACGTCTCCTGTAGGCAAACAAGATCCAAATCAGCATTCCAAGTAATGTTAAACAAGTGGCTGAAACCCCTGGTGTTCCAGGATCCTAATGTGCATGGGATAGGGGCCTGGCGTTAACATGACTGTTCGTTGTTTAGAGTTTCAGCAACCCAGGACCAGTCATTTCCATTCGCTGTTTGCGACAAGCAATGCTTGATCGAATCTGCTTTGGAGGATGCTGGGTTCGCTCCTTGGATTGTTATCCTTATGCGATTATTGCTAGTTGCCTCAAACGGTATCTTCCAGTTGTTAAGTGCAGGACATTGTGAATTTGCGAGGGAAGTTGGTTTGGCAAGTTCACTCGACCTCGACATGTATGCTTGGTTGTTTTTGCTGTCATCTGCCATATTTTCTCTGTCCCGAAATGCTGCGTTTCGGGACAGAAAAAAAAAAAGAAATGACCAAGAAAATTGCCGCCATGGACCGTTTTCCCTTTCCATGGTGGCCATCGGGAGCCAAAAGGATAAAAAAGAAGGTAAGTGGGGATGGGAGGGAGGGGGGGAGAAGAAGAAGGGGGAAAAATAAAAAGTAAAAAAGTAGCTGCGTCCCTGGTGAGGGACGAGAGAAGCCTCCAGCCGTGTGGATGGCCCCGCTCCGATTCTCCACATGGCTGGAGGCTTCCCTCGTCCCCCGCTGATAGATTAACCTTTTAACTGCCATGGGTTTCCCCCCCAGTGCCAAGGCCTTTTTGGTGATTTCAGTATTTCACCATGCAAAGCCTTCTAACATTTTCTCCTTCATTAACCCCTTAAGTGCCAAGGGAGAGGAAGCATGACTTATGCACCCCAAATGTTTGCTCCACTATGACCCTAGTGGTAAAGTGTGCTGAATTAAACCTTACTTCAGCTGTGGGATCCTGCCACTGGTGGGTGGCAGGATTCCTGAATGGTGTGACCAGGAATGGTGAGAGTGGGCAGGCACTGACCCATGGAAATGTGAAATTGCTTGTTGTTAGCATTGATTGTCATGGGCTGTTATTCTGTGTGTCATGTGACTGCTTGTATGTGTGTGATAGTTGACATTCACCGATGAACCAGGTGTTGCCAAAGGTTCCCAAGGTCAGGGTCTGGTATATTGGGGAACAGCAGTAAATTAAGCTATTATGTGTGCTGCTGGGAAAATTTGCATTCACATGCATGATTAGTCCCTTTACATTGCAGATGACCTGTGCATTGATTGAATACCAATGCTTCTAGTTGCCGTACATGTACTCACTCCCCTGGGGAGGTGTGGGGGGTTGTAGCGTAACATGGCATAAAACTCCTGGCACCCTCTCTGCCTTGCCTGCAGTGTGCATGGCATGTCTATGGGCCTACGCACAGATGATGCTATGCAGTGCAAGACCTGGTGTAGGCACTGCGATCGCGTGTTCTGCAATATTCCCACAGAAATGCAGAGGTGTGCTGGAATGAGTCTGTAGCCAAAAAATGTAGGGCTGTTGGCACCTTTTCCAGGGGTGTCAGTGCATGGAAGCAGATGGTGGGTGATGCTAGCCTTTCTCCCACTCACTTACAAGGTCTAGGATGACATGGGAAGGGGATCTGTAACTTGCATACACCTCATCATCTGGCATCCCAAGAAGTTTTGTGCGGGGATAAAAAGTCCTGTCCCTCACCATCCTACTTCCATTGTCATGTACAATCGCTGCCACTACAACAGGATTCATTCTGGAAGTGCAACTTTGCAATGGTGTGCATTGCATGCTTGTATACATATCTTTTAGGCTTTGTATGTTGCGTCATGTATCATGTGGTGGTGAGATCTCAAGGTTTGCGTGTGCCTTTTTGCTCCAGGAAGTTGCGGTTAGTAATCCATGACTTGGGTTGTTTGTGCTCGACTGCGTGTATTAGCTTTTTACGGGGCGCGCCCCTCAACACGCCATTATTCCTTGTTATTCCTCATTTTGCACAAGGAATGGGGAATGTGCATGTTCCGCCCCCTATTTATTTCTTTGTGCAGGCCCTTTCCACACTTTGCGCAGTGTGTTGCGCAAAGTGCTCAGACCCACGCAAAGTAAGGACCCGCACAAATACCGATCCATGAATCTTCAACATGCGTTTTACGTGCCGCAAAGTGCACTTTTTCCGTGGAAAGTGCCTTTGCGGCACCCAACACTTTCTATGAATCGGGCTGTTTGTATCTTAATATCAACACAGAAGACGATTATTTCGACATTCTTTTCTTGTGCAAAAAACATAATACATACATAAAAGCGTCTTTTATAACCCACATTGCGCGCATGTGGTGTTTTCCGGGGCCATGCGTGCCTTTGATCATCACTTTCTAATAGGCCCCAGATAGATATTTTAGAAAACACATTTGTCAACACTTCACATCTGCATCAATGCAAAATGAGGGGCTTTTCGTCTTCTTCAAAGTAGAACAGAAGTCCAGGGATCCATAGTGTATGCGTGTGCGGATCTGAGCAATGCAATGCATTCATTTGTCACCTCTCTGTTGCTTGTAGAACTATGAGCCACTTCACGGAAGGTTCGTCGTCATGAAATGAATATTAATTTGGGGGAATCACATTTTTATATATAATATATAAACATAAAATGTTGTCTTTTGTCGTTTTCCTCGGGGCTCTGCAACGCTCTGTGTAATGTCGCTTCTGCATCGTTATTCTCTCCCTCTTTTCAGCGCTATATTTTAGTTGATGAATCTTCACGGTGACCTTTTGCGTTCTCAGTTAATGTACTTACTTTCTCTGGGGTTTTCATCAGACATGGGGCTGTTATCAGCAGGGCCGACAACGGTAGGAGCGCTGTCTCTTTCTCTTCCTGCGATTCACATTTCGAATGCAGTCAGACTTTTAGTGCTGCTTTGCTATGCAAAAGCTGAAGTACAAGGAGCAGATGGAATTGGAATGCATTATTTACCGCACATGACATCTGTAATGCACCAATGCCAAAGTCAGTTGGAATTAGAAAACCAGGAGTGCATCCATATTTAATGAAGGCATAAAGACCTACGTGTTGCACTACGAAGTACTGTCTGCGTGTTCAAAGCATTGTTCATTAGCTGACTTCCAGGCTTGTAAATACAAGAAAGCGATTCTTTACAAAAAAACAAAAAAAAAAAAATTCGGAAACCTGTGGGCTATTGGTATATGAAAAATAACTAAGTGATTGTATATTTTTGTTTATCGCATAAATGCTATAGAGTAGGTAGAGGAACTCAGGTGTTATTCACGATCAAACGAATCATGTTCGAATAGCCATCTGTATTATATTGTTATTTGTGAGTGCCGTGTTTGGAAAACGCCAGGTTTGTGACGTTAATAAAATAACAAATAAGGTAAGCACCTGCGTAGTTCATTGGGGAATAGAGAAATAGTTATCGTTATGGGAACAATTGCTGGGTCGGCAAGGCCATACCATCTGGAAATGGCCCAGTGTCCTAAAGTGATGGTTTGAATGGGGAAAGGGATATACACAGGGGTGGTGGCCTATTTCCTGCTGTGACAGCCTTGCTCGCAATCCATTACCAATGTGGCTTGGGGAGCAGGAGGAAACCTGGGCACAGGAATGGGGGAAGGACTAAGGCATGCAGATAGCTACTAGGGGAAGGGAGACCAAAAGTAGCATTGGCGGCTCAGGTTTGTTGTCAGGTGCAGTCACCATGCGGGCAGAAAGAGGCATCGGCCATTTGAACGCAAACAATGTTGTAAAAAAGGCAGAGCAACAGCAACACAGCAATAGATGTTTTCTGAAACAAGCATTGGCAAATCCATTAGGTTTCGGCTGCCATATTTTAAGTCATAGAACATTACACATAATTTAATCTTGCCCTTGAATGTTAATTCACTTGTTATCTAAATCCATTGTATTTCATCTGGTGACCCCAATTGCTTACACTGCAGGTAACAACATTCCTGTGTATCTAAAAGTGATCAGCACAATCCACCCAACCAGCCCCGTGCAGAGGATGTAGGAAGTCTGTAAGTATAACCAATGAAAAATGACACAACGACATACGTCACTGCACAGATGCTGCGTTACAGAAAGGGCAGGTAACTAGAAGGGTGTCATATTAAGAAACAAAAACATTCTTTTGATGTCGTAAAATATGCCGACTTGCAGCAAAATAAACCCAGAACTAAATTATACAATTTTCAGGGGTGTGACATCCACCCCAGACAAGTGTGTTTCCCAAGATGATTCTGCCGTTAAAGAATGGTTTTGTGGAAGTCAGTGGATGATACACCTACGGTTTGACACTAAATGTTGGCATCCATAATCCTCCACATGCAGTTATCATTATCGAAACATGTGGCCCCCTTGAGTCTCCAATGGTGTGGCCTACTTTCAACTTAGGGAAGAGTCCATTTTAAGATATGGCCACATGTGGTCTTCAGCCATGGTCACTGTAGTAATCTGCATATTGAAGAATAAGAATGTAGAACACTGTATGTGGAATGGTATGGATGTGTATTTTCCATTGGAATGTGCATCCTTGGAAAGGCAGAAAGTAACAGAAATAAAGCTGAATTTAAAGGGATCAGTGGGGCGTGTTAGGGAGAATGTTCATGTTAGTGCTTCATTCCTTCCACCTTAGAAATCCCTAGCTCTTTTGCTGTACTTTAGGACTTTTTTTTAATTTTAACTCCAGAGGGAATGAGACCTTTTCTCACTCTCTCATGGGTTTTGAACTGATTTGGATTATATGTTTGCACTGTTTTTGGAGACTGACAAAGTCCATAGCCATCTACTTTTTGTACGGTGACACACAGCACCTTCAGTGGAGTGTCACAGATAAATCCTTAGATGTCGCATAGGGTTTGGATGCCTTTTCTTGTGTGAACTACTTTTCCCAAGAATAGTAAAGTGAAATTGACTTACCTTTTCTATTTGTAGGACCAGCACACACCATCCCATGAGGATTACTGGAGGGTTACCTAGTAGCCCCTTATCCTACGTTCTCATGTAACATTTTTATTTTACCCTCCATACTCCTGACTTCTTTTTTGACATTTTCTGTTTGTGAGGACTTTCTTTGGTTTTACTCTGTGCATTGAAACAGATTCAAGCTCTTTGTTTATCTTGCCTTTGGTGGGCTTCAACCCTGGCTCAGGTGTGTCTGGAAGGACAGGATGTGAGGCAGGGTCCCAAAACTCCCATGTCCTTTGTCTCGAAGAATGCCTAAATGCAACCAGTCCTGATTGGCTTGCTGGGTGTCCTTTCCGGACAGCCAGCCTGCTGTGTGAGTGACAGCCTAGGTTGTGCATGAATGGGAGAAACATGCTTAAAAAGCGAGGCTTTTCGGACTATAGGAGAGTCGAACACTGGGAGAAACACCAGACGAAGAAACCGTGAACGAAGCTTGCTGCATCCTCCTGGACATTTGAATTGCCCGGTGAAGCCCTGCTGCTCTACTGGAACTCATTTTTCAATTCGACAGAGAAGCTCCGGAAGGGACGACTTCTCCGCTTGGGTTAGTGGGTCCAACTAACCCCAAGACGAACTCCACAGGACCATCTTCCCCGAATAGCTGTACTTCTTCATTGCTGCAAGAACTGAGTGCCAGGGTCTAAAATCCAGCGAGAAGCTCCAGGTGTCTCCTAAGGACCCTCCAGAAGCAGGACAACCAGGGCTCAAGTCCCCTCACCAGAGTGCAGGACCCAAGGAGTGAAGGAAGACCAACTGCTACCCGAGATCCACAACGGTGCTGTTTGCTAAGCGCTGAAACCACAAAGTGGTGCTGAACCGAAAAGAGCCCGTAGCTGTCGACGACCTCCCAAGTACCGCTGCTGGATCCCTCCAGACGTCCTCCCTCTTGTCCCCACGACTGAGGCTCAGGAACACAGGGCCTGCACCACTATAGCAGGACCAAATCCAGCTGGACCACTCTTCTTCAAACCGAAGGTACTGTTTAGACTTGGGGTACTTACCTCATTGTCTTGTAGCTGTGCTTTTCTCAGTTGAGATTTGCAGTGGCTTACTTTTAGAGTTGATTCCAACTCTGTTTCCACAGGCTTAACAGATTGTGACCCTACAAGTGATTTTCTAACAAACTCTCTAACTTTGTGCAAGACTTTCATTCTCCCTGCAGACTCTTTGAGCCCATTCACTTTGATATTGTTTGTCCCTCGTAGGTGGTAACTTATTTTAGACTGTTACTGCTGGGAAAGGCTTGTCTAGATTTCATTGGACGATTTAAGTGTCCTCACATGTACTGAGAACCTGTTTAACCTTTTCATTCCTTAAATCTTTCCTTTCTGCAACCTCAGAATCTGCAAAGTATAATTAGTGTGATACATAAATGCCATTTACGTCCTTGTTAGTGTGTAGGAATTGTGTAAGAAGCATATCCATAAATTATCCACCAACTTGTTCTTATTCTGAAAAGTAATTTTAAACTATATTTACATTCTTACATGAATTGCTTTAAAGAACACTTATTTTAAAATGTATGTAATTAAATAAATAACTATTTATAACTGAAATCTTGAGGGTAAGTGTTACTTGGTTACTAGTATTTACAAATTGCATTGGTACAGCCCTGCAACTCACATTTACCCCTCTTGAGATAGTCCTGGCTGCTCAGTCACACTCGCAACGTGTGTAGTACAGACCTATACCAAAAGGTGGGTTTCCTAATACCAAGCAGATAAGTGCTGTGTAGTCTCACACATTGTGACTGTGCCAAATCCTACCTAACAGTGTGTACATGCAGATCTGAATACATTAAGAAGAAACATACTGCTTTGTCTGCATCTTTTCAATGGTGATGAGCTGAACAACACTGGGGCCCCACTGAGTAATGGCGTTGTGAATCCTGGATCTTAAATACTATTGGATTTGGTTTGCTGAGATAAGGTGATCCTTTGTGAGAAGCCTTTTCATGGAGCCCACTGAGGACACTGTGAGGCTGCGGCTGCAATTCCAACTTGATTTATTGTGGATCCCCCACCGGCTATGTTTGGGAACATTGCTGAAAGACCAGCGAGCTGCTGTGAGGATTGTGTGGCCTGCCAAATTGCCAACCTGGTGCTCTGGGGATTGTGCAGTGCTGTCTGCAGGTTCTGCGCCCGCCCCGGTCTGAATTCCACATGTACATTTTCTGATTGAAATCCCTACATTGAATGGTGTGTGCCCCGGTTGGATCGAGGTGCAATTCCCGGGAGGTACTGCTAGTAGGGTTCCTGGACCAGGATTGCTACTTTGGCCCAAATTTGCTTGAATGGGGATTCCCGATCCAGCAGATCCCTCAAGCGTATGGTGAGTTTTGATCTGGCTATGAGTTACCACGGCAATGTCCAACCGTGCAACAGCATTGACGAGTGATAGGACTTGTAGCTTTCTTCAGTAAGTGTTGCCGAGGTAACACAGCTTTCATCTGGGACGCCAACACGTTTGAAGAAGCGCCCTCGAATGTCACTCGGTGTGGCGGCCATCTTCATTCTTATGGCTCCCTTATAAACATTGTTCGCAATGGAGCTCTGCGCTTGTGCTGCGTGTATTTACACGTCTCTGTGATTAATTGATAACACTTTCCAATGTTTGCTGCTCTGAAGACAGCACAGGAAGCATAAAACAGTGTACTCTTGTATACTGAAAGCACTAATCATGTAACTAAAAGCATCCAAGAACAATTTGCCATCTCTGCTCCTGTCAATTTAGAAATAAATATATAATAATATTGTGCATGTAGTTTAGGTTATATCAAAAGAGGACTGCTATTTAATTTAGTTGTAAGGTCACAATACTGGTAGTGTGTGCACATACTGCTTTACCGCCTTGGGTAATAGTTTACGCATTGAAAAAAAAAGAGATGCTGTACATAGCTAGCATACAAAATGCAGGGAATACCTCCCCCTAATTACTTCTCTTAAAACCAGGGTGACCCCTAATATTCCTTGGAAGAGGTGGAAGAAGAGATTTGAACACTACGTTTTTTGGCTGCTCATGGTTTGAATTTTGCCAGTGAGAGTAAGAAATGTCAACTATTACACTGTATAGGGAATTATGGAAAAGGATGGTTTGAGGACATAACACCTTTATCTGAAGAAGACTCTACTGGTTTTTCTGAGTATGATAAATGCATAAAGATGTTAGATAGACATTATGAAAGGACAATAAGCATAGTTTTGGACAGATATAATTTTGGTAAAATGAAACAATTAATGAATTAATCTGTAGAACAGTAAAGGGGTTTATCAACTACCTGTGAATTTGGAGTTACGCTGAGTGAGAGACTTTGCAATCAGTTTATGCTTGAATGTTCAAATAGTAACATTAGAGAAGCCTTATGGTTTAAGAGCAATCCTCCCCTTGAGGAAGCGCTCAGAGTTGCGAAAGAGGTGGAGCATACCCACAAGTGTATTAAGGAATTAGAGAGAAGGATATATCCTGAGATGAAGAATGGAGAAGAAGTACAGGTGATGGAGGTATTAGCTATACAGGTTAAAAGTTAGATAAAAAGGAACCGGTTGTCAAAAAGAAAGGTACAAGGTTTAAGGAGAAGAAAGATGAGGAGGACAGGAAAAGATGTTTCTGTTGTGATAGCCTGTATCATTTTGCTAACAGTGACAAATGTCCTGGGGCCAAAGCTTTATGTACAACAAGCAACAAGAGGGGTACTTTTTCAAATTGCTGCAGAACAAATAAAGAGAATGTGGAGTGTGTAGATGAGTTATGTCATGATCTCGAAGAGTGTACGCCTGTTGTAGAGGAAGAATTATTTAACAGTATTGCGGGTGAGGATGCTTTTGTGGAGAAGCCAATCTCAACCATTAAGATACAAGGTAGAGACTTTTAAATGGTCATTGAGTCTGGTGAAAAGGACACCCTAATGCTGAAGAACATTTTTAAAACTAGTTTAAATAAAAAATGCAATCTTAATGAAGTAGATATCAGACCTGTGGCATATGGTGGTAAACGCATTGTACTACTGGGTTGTTTATGGACTACAATGCAGTTTAAAGATAGAATCATCAAAGGGAGAGTATGTTTCGGATAAAGGAACCTTCCTCTACTGAGCAGGTCTCATTAAAAGAGATTACCCAAAAAACTAGACCCCAATGTTGAAGAGGCAGTATATGCCATAGATGGTATGAATGGAAATGTATCATCTTTTGTTGGGAGTCATGACGTTTTTAGGGAGGAATTAGGTTGTTTTAAAGGCTATATGTACAGGATAAGGATGACATCTGATTGGGTTGCTGTGGTGCAGAAAGCTAAGTCTGCTCCCATAAACTTCAGACTTGCTGTAAAAAAAGACCTTCAAGAAATGGAGAGGAATGGAGTGATTGAAAGGACAGGCTCTTCTGAATGGTGATTGTCCATAAACCAAATGGCAATCTAAGACTTTGTATTGATTTGTAGTCAGTAAACTGTTCTGTCATACCTGATAGACATACATTGTCAAATATTGCCAAAATGTTGGGGACCTTAAAGGGTGCCAAGATTATGAGTACATTAGACCTGAGGTTAGCATACCATGCAATAGTGCTACATCTAGCCTCTAGGAACATCACTGAGTTTATTACACCTGAAGG
Organism: Ambystoma mexicanum; assembly: GCF_040938575.1. NCBI lineage: Eukaryota > Metazoa > Chordata > Amphibia > Caudata > Ambystomatidae > Ambystoma > Ambystoma mexicanum. The sequence goes on along the minus strand of NC_090935.1, from coordinate 1,398,018,550 downwards.
CTTATTTCATTATAAATGTATGCTAATTTCCTCTAGTGTCTGCTGCAATGGTTTTCCAATGCTATGTAGCAGTTATTCCATGATGTTATAGGATTGTTATATTTTCAAGATGATGTATTAGTGTGTGTGGAAACTGTGAGAGAAACATGATAGGAGATTGAAGACAGTACTAGACATCTTTCTAGAATATGGTTTAAAACTTTGTAAGAAGTGTAAATTTCATAGAACTGCAATCCAATATCTAGGACATGAGATTTCTGAGAGAGGCATCAGACAAAAAGTGGAACTTGTAAACAGCATTTTGAATGTACCCAGTCCTTGTGATAGAGCAGACGTTGTTTAATGTTTAGGAATGGTTGAGTACTTTTCCAAATTCATCCTAGGTTTAGCTACAAAGTCAGTGAACATGAGGAAACCTGAAAAGAAAGGTGCTAAGTTCCAGTGGGACAGCACGTGTGAGGCATAATTCCATGATATCAATTTTGCTTTAAACAGTGCCCCACCTTAAATAGTTATGATTCAGGTAGGAGAACTATAGTAACCACTGATGCCAGCAATCTTGGGTTTATACCAATCTGTGTTATACCAAATTAGTGAAGGGAATGAATACACTGTAACATGTGCCTCAAGAGTATTGAAAGAATCAGAAAAGAATGACTCAACTATTGAGAAGAAATTCTTATTATTATTGTGTTTATCTTATTGGACTTTTGTATGGTGCCTATGCACAAGTGTTTCCAGGTGAGGGAGGGAGGAACAAGGGATATGATACGAAAAAGCAAAAACAAGAAAAGGGAGAGGCAGTTATATTGGCCTTGTACAATCCACATATGCAAGCGCCTGAGGATAAGTTCAAGGGGAGGGGTGGAGGGAGAAGTGCACTAGTGGGGTGACCCCAACGGGGGGGGAATGTGTGGTGTAACAGGCAGGGCAGTAAGTGCCAGGGGGAAGAGGGTGGAGGGGGGTGAAGTGCAGTTGGCAGGAGGACTGCGGAGGAATAGTCTGGGAGAGGGAGCCCAAGGGCAGGTGGGTTCATAGTCAAAAAATCGAAAAACAAAAAGTCGAAAGTCAAAATATCGAAGAAAAAAAAAGTCGAAAAAAAAAGTTGCATTTCTTTTTTATAACGTTTTTATTCGAAATGGGGGGGTTCTGCTCAGCACCCCTTTTTTAATTTTATTTTTGTTTTTACCTTTTTTTTGCAAATGAGAGCCAAAAAATAAATATAAATAAAAAAAGAAATTATTCAAAAAATCGAAAAACAAAAAGTCGAAAGTCAAAATATCGAGAAAAAAATAGTACAAAAAAATAAACTCGAATCCCCTTTTTTTTTGTTTTATTTACCTTTTGTTTTGCATACAAGAGGCAACAAATAAATATAAATAAAAAAATAAATTATTCGCTTTTATTTTTTATTTTTTTGTCTTTCGACTATTTTTTTTCGATATTTTGACTGCACATCGGGCAGGTGCTGGCAAAAGATTCTGGTAGAGACTGGTAGGGGGTGGTCTGGTCCCTGTAAGACTCAGACCAGGCACCAGTCGCAGCAGCAGTTGGAGAGCTTAACAGGGGAGGGGGGAATGGAAGGCAGAGGAGAAAAGGAAAGTCTTGAGAAGTTTCCAGAATTTAACAAGATCCGGCTCAAGTCTGATGTTGAGAGGAAGGCTGTTCCAGAGGGAGGCATCAGCTGAGGAGAGGGATTTTCCACCCACCCTCTGCTTGGAGAAATGTCTGACCTACAGAGAGTTGGAGCCAGAGGACCGAATGGTTCTGATCGGGCTGTATTTAGAGATATAAGCCAGATGTAGAAATGTTCCAGGCCCAAGACAGCCTTGTGGAAGATGCAGAGGAATTTAATCCTTGCACACACTGGGAGACAATAGATCAATTTAAGAGATGGAGAGATTCAGTTCCTGGGCTTGAGGTCAGGGATACATCTTGCAACCCTATTCTGGATTAGTTGGAGGGGGTGAAGGGAGGAGAGAGGAAGGTTAAGGAAGAGGCAGTTGCGGTAGTCAAGTTTAGAGAGGACCAGAGCTCTGCTGACATTGAGCTTCTGGGGGAAGTTGAGGAAAGTTAGGATGCCCCTGAGGAAATGGAGCTGAAAGCTGGATTTCTTGGCAAGGTCTGTGATGTGTGGAGAGAAGGAGAGGGAGGAGTCCAAGATGATCTGAAGGTTTTTAGCCTCACAAGTGGGTGAGGGGAGGGGACCCAAGGAGTGTGGCCAGCGAGTGAAGGTGAAGCCAGGAGAAGGCGTTCTAATGAGAAGGATCTCAGTGTTGCTGGCTTTGAGGCAGGGATAGATAGCAGAGCACCATGCCTGAATAGCAGTCAGGCAGTCAGAAATAAGGCAGGAGGTTGAGGAGGAGGGGTAGGGGAAGGCATCCGGATGGAGAATTGGATGTCGTCTGCATACTGGAAGTGAGGGGAGTTGGTGGCGATCAGGTGGGCCAAAGGGGCAAGGTAGATGTTGAAAAATCATAGCAGTAAAATGGGCAATAGATACATTCCATCCATTTTTGTGAGGTGTGAAGTTTATCATTTCCTCAGAACACTGACCATTAAAGGAGATTTTGAATACCAAAGGTTTAGACAAAGTATCTTCCAGAATAAGAAATTGGGTTGCCAGTTTTCAAGACTAGTTATGGGATTTTGAATACGAACCAGGAGTAAAAAATAGGGCGGTGGATTGTTTATCTAGATTGACAAATGTAGTTGAAGAACATGAGTTGAATGATGCAATATAAATGAATCAAGATGTGGTATCAGAGGAAGAATGACAGGAGGACATGTTGAAAGATGATGTGTTGAGAGACACCAAAGTCCATATTGAAAGTGGGATGAAAAGTTATCAAATATGTAGAGGATCTATACCAGATGCAGCAAGGTTGGTTTTTGATGAGTTACATTGTTAAAGTTGTATGCTGATGTGGGGAGAGAAGTTGTTTCCCCCTGATGGGCGTAAGAGGAAATATTTTGGCTGGGCACGATGAGGGTCATCAACATATATCAAAAACCAAACAATTATTAAGCCAAGATTTCTAGTGGCCAGGCATGGATTTACAAGTGAAGAGGTTGGTCAGGAAGTGTCATGTTTGTGATGAATTTGGCAAGGGCTATGTCACTAGACTGCAACCCATGACACTTATGGATATTCCAGAGATTCCATGGAAACATGTAGGGCAGGACATTATAGGACCAGTACGGTGCCAAGGAAATGTAAAGTATTGCTTTGTTTTAGTTGATATGTTATTCCATTTGGTTGAAACTTCATGGGTACATAATATATGTGCAAGAGAAATAGGGCCTCATTAGGAGTGTGCCGGTCCAGTAACAATGGTGCCGGTAAGCCTACCGGCACCATTGTTACCGGACCAGCACACTCCAAGTCTACGGGCAGCTGCTGTCCCGCCAGCCAGCTGTCCGCAGACTTTCACGGAAGCACCGGGCACCGTTTTTATCGGTGCCGTTACTTCCGTCATCCCAGTTCCCATTGAGTCCTATGAGACTCAAATGGGAATGGGGATTAATGATTTTCCGGTGCCTGACTTCCAGGAACACCAGGGTCATAATACTCCTGTGTTTCAGTGAAGCCAGACACTGGAAAAATTCCCAAGTCTGGCAGCAGCCTACCGGTTTTACCGGCATGGCTACTGCCAGACTTGTAATGAGGCCCATAATCAAGTTTTTGGATGCGATTTTCAGCAGAGAAGAGTATCCGTCAATTATTATTATGGATAATGGTGTGCAATTGGTTTCAGAGGAAATGGAAAGGTTCCTAAAAGGAAATGGAATGCAGCATAAAACAAGTTCAGTTTATCTGCCAGAGACAAATGGGATAGCAGAAAGATTGAATAGAGTTATCAAAGACAGTATCAGAGGTGCTATTGCTGAAGGCAATGACTGGAGGAAGGCTGTTGATGAGGTGGTGGTCACATATAGATTTTCCTCGCATTCCCAACTGGAATGTCACTGTTTGAGATGCTCTGGGGGAAGAAAGACAAACAACAGAAAATGTCCTCCATGGTTAGGTAGGGCAGGAGTCGCAGGAGTCAGCAAAATTGGTTTTGAATCGGTTAGAGATAATATCAGTAAGACATAAGTAAAAAATAAAGAACGTTTTGACATCAGGAAAGCCACAAAAGGAAGGATGTTTAAAAGTAGGAGAAATAGTATGTTTTAAACTTCCTCAAGGAAGGAAGAAAGGAGTCTTCAGATGGTCCAAACCAGTTAAAGTGGTCAAAGATTACATGGGACTGTAAAAACCTCAGATGGTAAGGTCCGGAACAGCAATAGAGTGTGACACAGTTGGACCAAGGGCTCTAATGAAGAGAAGTTGAAGTCGAGTAATGGACATACCAATAAAGATGACTGTGGTCACCCAAAGAGAGAGTATCGCAGGCCTGCATTCCTGGGAGAACATGTCAACTGATTATTTAACACATTGGTTCAAATGTAATGCATGCACAATGTTGTAAAAGTATTCATATGGGACAATTGTACATTTCATTGATTAATTTGTTTATTTGTGTTCAGTTTTTATTTGTATTTTTTTAATTGTATTCTATATTGTACACATATGTAAAGAAGGGACATGGGCAGTTTGCTGCATATCGAAGAATAAGAATGTAGAACACTCTATGAGGAATGCTATGGATGTGCATTTTCCTTTGGAATTTGCATCTTTGGAAAGGCAGAGTAACAGAAAGAAATCTGACTTTGAGGGAGACAGTGGGGCGTACATATAGCCCTGAATAAATTAAGAAGAAACTTACCTGTTGTGTCTGCATCTTTTCAGTCAACTTTGACATTCAGTAGTGGACATATTTTCCCTTTATCTATACCCGACTATAATCTACATCTCTGGCTGCCTCTAACATCCAATTGCTTTCATCACCTAACTTGTGCCACTTTCAATATACAACTGCAATCCAATTTAAACTTCATAAAATGTTCTCTTTAGTAGGCCAGGATGAAATGTACCACTCAAACCATATATCTTCTACAGTTCAGGTGGTTCAACCAGGTCAAAATGTGTTCAAACATTTACGAATGTTGACATAAGTTTGACTTCATGGCCTAAAGGGACACACATGGTTGGAGTTCATTTTCAGTCTTAAGCAGTTTTAAGGCTGGCAAAAGTGTCATGATTGTCCTATACTGCAACTTTCAAAGCCTATACTCCACACTCGAGGTGTTTAAAATGTCAACCTGGTGCTCAGGCAGGTTTCGTAGCACAAAAGGTGCTATACATGGTACAAGTCTCTCTTGCACTTTGTGCAGGAGAAACCAATTCCCTCTCAGTGCCTAACAGAATTAATAGTGGGCAGCTATATTAGTGTGGACCAACCAGTAACCAATTCCTACTACCCTTGTGAAAATGATTAATATTAGACGCCATTAATAAGATGTCCTGCGCAGTTTCATCTCTAAATAAAACATGCAGACATGTATACTTACATTATAGTGCCTCTTTAAACTCATGAACTGAAAACCCTAAAAAATGTTCTCACTCATTTATTGAGCATTTATGTGTTTTTATTCTCTTGTAGAGATTTTATATGCGAACTAAACAAAGTAATGAATACGAGGTAGTGGGATCGACCTAAGTTCCTATGTGCTGCTGACCACCCTCACAAATTCCAATAAGTCCAATGTTCAGACACGGCAGCAAATACTTGTATCCCACAGATGCCCCTCTCTGATCTGCACAAAATCAAAATAGGAATTGAAAAATGGGTCGGGCAAATTGCGCTCAGATGAATTAATCCAAGAGTAATGGGCAATATGAAGAATAACAAAGTTCTGTTGTGCAGTACAGTGCTTTATTCCACATGTCAATGGATATGAAAAGAAATGTCTTTTCATCATCTGTAAGGTGACCTTTGACGTACCAATCTTCTATTAAGTTGTGAAGATCTGATATCACTCTCTTGGTTGGATTGGACTTAAGTGGGGTGTAGCAATTAGGCGTAGCTAGATGTTGTAGACCCATCTCAATATAGTTCACTTCAATTACAAATGAATTGTGTGTTTGAGGCCTGCTTCTTGCCCCATGTATGTACATTATGAGCTCAAATCAAACTGAAAGGAAAGTACCTTAAGAACATATGAGAAGGTCAATGTCCACATATTAGCACCTTTTCAATTTTTCAAATCTTTACTGTAAGTGAACAAAAACGACTATCGTATATATGTCAATGAACAAAAACAATTTGGCCAGATATGTGATGTCATCAATGAGATTTGTGATGTCATCTTTGAGGCCCTGGGCATTAGTCTTAGCAGTGCATGGTGGTGGCGTGAATTATTGTTTCTTAGCTTACCATATCTGACCAATTGCTGGGGTTATTTGGTTTTACTTCTAAACATAACACCCCTTAAACAACGTTTCTTTGATTGAATATACATAGATATTCAATAAGGAAATGTTGTTAAAGGGACGTTATGGTTACACTTAAAACCCCCTGAACAGTTTTGGTAAATTAAGCTACCTTAGCTCGCGCCACCATTGTGCACTGCTAAGACTGAAACCAAGGACATGAAAGATGACATCACAAATGTTATTGATGTCATCCCATATCTGGGACACTTGTTTTTGTTTACTGACACTATTAGGCTAGTTTTGTGTTTACTGACAATGAGAATTTCAAAAATGTAAAAGGTGTTATATATCTACACATTAACCTTTTTATATGTCCTTAAAATACTTTACTTAGAGTTTAATCTGAGCTCATAGTGCACATACATGGGGCAATAAGCAGGTCTCAAACACACAATTAATTTCTGAACAAAATGATTAACTCTAATGTTATATTGTCATTTTTTGGTGCTGTTCTTTCTTTCTTACTTTACGTTCCCTGAATGTGCCTGCATTCAGGGTTTTTATGTGTATGTTTTCTACTTACACAAGTGCGTTGTAAGTTTTCAATTGTTACCTGTTTATTCCATGTTTAACATTACTCAAAACTCTCATAAAGTAGCATTTATTATTTTACTATCGGAAATTGACAGATTTAAAATATTGTACTTCTATGGGGCATGGGGCAACCATTGCCTATATGTATGTATAATTAAATTCCTTTATTAGGAACAACACTCGAACATAATGTTTTGTTTACATGAGTACATTCTTTAATACAGTAAGTATTTCATGATAGGTCTCCCAATCACCCCTGACATCTTGTTACCAACATTATAAATGAAACCCCTTGTAGGGACTGTTTATTAAAATTAATTTAATATGTGATGTCATCAGTGACATTTGTGATGACATCTTTCATGTCCTGGGTGTTAGTCTTAGCAGTGCACGGTGGTGGCCCGAGTTATGGTTGATTAGCTTACCATAACTGGTGAATTCCTGGGGCTTTTTGGTTTTACTTGTAACCATAACGTCCCTTTAACAATGTGTTTTTATTGAATTTCATAGGTTTTTATTAGTATAACTGAACCATAACATCCGAATAACAAAGTTTTTTCAGTGAATTTCATGGGTGTTTTACCAGTGCACCCTAAATTCCTACAATTTACTAATATACTTACTCCAACATACCATAATTTCTGTCCAATTTAGACAGCTTCAACTCAAAACACTGCAATTCCCCATCTGCTAGCATGATTTTTAACACTTCTATACACGTTTTGCAACTTGTTCCACTGTTTTTGTGTATGCCGAAGAACGTGTCCCTCCTTCGCAAACAGTTCAGAACTGCATTTTTCTGCTCATCTAGGAACTTTGAAGCTCAAAATGTACCCTTGCACAGCTCCTACACCTGTTCTTACTCATTATCCATTAACAATCTAGTAGACAGCAGATACTTGGAGGAATATTAGCAAAATTGTTATTTATCCTAAAATGGCATCAGCTATTGCCATCCCTCCTCCCCAAGAGCCACCACCAACACCACCACCAGCAGGAGGACCTACACAATGAAAGAAGCACAATATCTCAAAAGACAATGAAGAGGACCACAGAGATGATGTAGAGGAAGCACCTACCTCTAGCACCCACAGAGAATCATGGGTGTGGCAGTTCTTTACCACTGTTGAAAATGTACCAAAGCTTAAAGCTACCAAAGTGAAATGCACTGAGTGCAACTTTGTACTCAGTCATGGGCAACCTGGCCAATACTCCATGTGCCACCACACCAAATCCAACCACTGCAATGCTCTCAGAAAGGCTGTCCTTTCTTATTAAGTAGTCTTCCTCTACCGCATCTTCCTCAACCAATATTATAACCGCACAGCCTACTTCTGTGGAACACAAAATCACACCAGCTACCTTACAATCTATAAAAGAGGGTGCTGATCCATATTTTTCGTAGACCACAGTACTCTGTATATACTGCAACACACCACGCTACAGGGGGGAGTCATTATGAAGTGCTTTTGAAGCTGTGATCAAGGAGCACGAGAAAAACTGCCCCCTACCTTAGATGTAACATCATCACAATATCTTCCCCTGTCCACCTGCCCCTCCACATTTGTGGTTGGTGCCCCTTCCTTCGTTTCCCCCCTCCCCACCTTACTTTCTGGCCTCTCCTGCAACAAAAAATCAAAATAAATACAAAAACATAAAATACGGTTCCTTTTGGCACCACCTTTCACAGTTAAACAATAGAACAGAAGAAAAAGCTTAAAGACTCTATCTACTTTACTTTTTTCAGTTAAGTATTTAAATTCAATAAGATTCTCCAACATTCCCATTAGCATTTTATAGTATGCTAATGGAAATAATGGACAATTGTATTCTAGAGAAAAAGAAAACAACACAGAAACAATTTTCTGTCTGAAATTCTTCTCCCTAGTGTACAATAAACACCATAACCTATTGCCCTTTCGACTATCCAGAGTCTCTGCATTCCTCTATCTAACCCATGCCTTATTAGAAAACCCAAAATGCACATGCACACCATCACACAAGACAGCCCTTCTACTCTTTTTACTGGTATATTTGTAACACTCCCTCATTTCCTGCTTTAAACCATTCACAAGTATGCCCACCAATCTCTTAAAAAAACTCTACATATAGCCTATCAACATATTAAGCTTCCATCCACCATCTGCCACTTAACAATGTTCTACAAATCTTTTGCATCTGCATTCACCATAATTATACCAAAAAATGGTACCTAGTGCCCCTATAACTGCACATCTATTATTGTGCATTGAGAGAACTCCACAAATAAAAGGGGCAGTACAGAGAGGCAGGTGAAGGATGGAAGTTAATGAGGGACTGCAGGCACCGGTCAAAGAGGAGGAGGTTGGGTTGATGACCTGAATCAAGATGGGTCCTGTATGGTAGACATTAATGATGCAGCGTGATGATGAGAAGCCGGCCAAGAGGACATCCTACTTGATGCCACTATTAATGGGAGAGGATGTGAAAGGGAGGGGAGTGGAGATGAGATGTGGAGTCCATAGATTTGGAGCAGGGTCAGAGGAGGGGATACCAGTGAAGACTTGTATGGTAGTTGCCCTAACTAGTTGTCTGAAATGGGTAGGCCAGAGTTTGTGGACAGCATGTCTTTTTTGAGGTTTTTCCTTCCAAAGGTTTTGAGAGGGGGAAGATAGGTAATCGTGTAGCAGTTAGAGAAGATAGGTGAGATGGTGAGAATCATAGGGGCGGCAGAGGTTAGTTGAGGAAGGAAAGAAGAGTTGCTGCACAGCAGAGTTCTAGCTAAACTCACCAGATGGCCTTGTAGTCACAAAAGACAAAAATGCCTGCCGGTGCTAGTGATTGGGTAATGAAGAAGAGGCGGCCAATCAAGAAAGGGGGCAGCTGGCTTGGATGAGTGGCTTCACAGTGCTAGAAATGGTCAGCCATTTTGCAGAGTGGTATACTCTGTATTTAAGACTATCAAATGGCTCCACAGAAGGTTTGCCACCTTCCAAAAATGCACCCAAACATAACCGCTTTGAAATTGAAGCTGAACTGAGCGATTCCCTTGATATATGCACGATGTGTGCGCTCGTCAGTAAAGTTGTCTTATTTTCCCATTCACGGTCCTAATTTTGTTGAAAAGGCCTTGCATGGGGCTCGGCCGTGACCCCAGTCCCACCAAACCACCCCCGTTATCCACTACACCTGCCCATCATCCTTGTTCAGTGTCCACTTTACCCTCATAATGTAACCAATGGCCAGCGCTTGTGGCTTGCATGGTCAGTATCCACAATACATGGGGCATGGGCATGAGTCATGCAACATACCCCAATAGGAAAATCAAAGTAGACATTTGTCCTTGCCGAAGGCCAAACCCACTGCTCACAGCAGAAAAGTAATATCACAATATTTTGTACATACGTTTCAAAACTTTAAAAAAAGTAAAACACAAGGGAGATTTGTAAAAGCATCCTTTTACGTCCTTACTCATGCTCCTCATGCAAGTTTGCTTCAATCCCGTCCAGCACTCCGGACTACAGCCGCAAGCAAAATTTGTTTTACCATTTAAACCGCAAGCTGCATGCCCCAATAAGTAAATCAGAGTAGGCATTCGTACTTTCTGAGGGCCAGGCCCATTGTTCATGCACCAAACATATATCACTATTTTTTGTGCCACTACCCACAGCAGAATAGTTATATCACTATTTTCTGTACATACGTTTCAACACTTTCAAATGCTCCTCATGCAAGTTTGCTTCAATCCCGTCCAGCACTCCGGACTACAGCCGCAAGCAGAATTTTTTTTCCCATTTAAACTTAGAGCTTCGGCCATGCCGCATGGCCCAATAAGTAAATCAGAGTAGGCATTCATCCTTGCCGAAGGCTAGGCCTATTGTCCAGGCACCAAACTTATATCACTATTTTCTGTGCTTACATTTGGACACCTTGGAAAAATAAACACAAAACAGAATTGGAAACGCATGCTTTTAGGTCCCTGCTGATGCTTCTTGAGCAGGTTTATTGTAATTCAGTACACCACTTCAGGCTGTAGCCGCAAGCAAACTATTTGTTCCCATTCAACCTAGGGCTTCAGCCATGCTGCATGCCCAATAATCAAATCAGAGTAAACGATTATCAGTAATTGCAGGGCGGTAGAATTGGCAGAGCACTGTGCTTCATCTAGTACGGAATACCCTGCTGCAAGTGATGGGGTTCTTTTCTGAAGGTGCCCTTCCTTCTGCAAGTGTTAAGCTTCGAATAGGAGAGTGAGTCCTGTTCACCTTAGAGCTGGGTGATTCAATAAGTAACTATTGTCATAATAAAGCAGTCTTAAAAAACATTGTTATTTCTATATTTTATGACCCCCCCTCCTATATTTTTTGTCAAAGGTCAGCCTACAAGTGTCTCAACTCTAGGATCTTTCTCAATGCATGCGTACGGTGGGCCATATGGTTGAAAATAAATGTGGGTAATGATTTGAAGGGGTGGCCTGTTGACCACGTGCACACCTAGTTCGGTGTCCTCTGTTATTATCTGCTGATTGGCATTGTCTCAGAGTGTATGCAGCAGCAGTCACTGTGATCTGTTAATGCAATCCTGTGCAGCACTTCGAGCTATACCCACGGGCAGAATGTTAGCCACATGCAAAAATAATGTTGCCATCCAAACCTATCCCAATTTGGAAAACTTTACCACATGGCCAGTCCCTGGTTGCCATACCCACTTTAACCCCCTTGCCAGTTCCTCATGGTCATGGTCAGTAGCCAGATTGTCTGTTGACCATGACTCATGCAATCTGGCCACTGCCCATGGCCACAGTCCATGACTTGTACAATCTGGCCACTGCCCATGGCCACAGGCTATACCTCAGTCACCAAAATTATATCAGTATTTTTTGTACCTACATTACAACACTTTTCAACAAATGAAAACACTGACAAATTTGCAAAACCATACAGCTTTGATACAAATCTGACCATGTTTTATTATTTAAAAAGTGCCAAAATATATGTGCATAAAACAGTCATATGACTTGACAAAATCCATTTAGACTTTGCACAAACATTCAAGGTTGAATCTATAATCTTTCTAAAATCGTTTGTACACATTTGTGAAATGGCAACAAAGTTATAAGCCATCTAGAAATGTTCAACTCCCCCCCTCTAATTTTGCCCCTCTTCACAATATCCCACGAGACTTTGCAAAAACATTCAAATCTGAGTCTTAAATCTTTTAAAAAACATTTGAAACGGCACCACATTCATAAGCCTTCAAATATTTTATGCCCCCCCCCCCCCCATCTAATGTTGTTCCTTCTTGGCAAAGGAGCACCAAACTTTCTACAACCATTCAAGGTCAGATCTAGAATGATATGACAACATTCCATGCAGTTTCATTCTGTGGCAGCAAAGTTATAAGCCATCCAAAAACTGCGTTTCACCAACACTGTAATGCAAAAATATGTATGGATACCCCTGAACATCTGAGATGTTTGTGAACATTACAGGACTGTCCCGAACTGTTCGCAAACTTCGGATGTGAAAAGCCTTCAGTTTTTTGGATTTATATGGTCATATACCATCCCATCCTCATCACCCCTCCCCTCCCCAGAGATTGTTTTATTAGTTTGACAAGTACAATGTTGTGTTTTTCCATATGTTTTTACAGCAATAGCAGCCGTTTCTAAATATTGGAAGCAGCTCATGTTTTTTGCCATCCAATCAGTGGGCACGTCCAATGTCCGCAGACATCACGTTGCCCCCCTCATTTATCCAGTGGGTTGTCCGTGGACCAAATAGGGAAGTTAGTCCGCGGACTAAACCCAGATATCACAAATTCTTTTTTTATCTAGTTTTTGGCCAGTTTTAAAAAACTACGGGACAGATTTACACCAAATTCACAAAAGCAGGCTTTTGACACACAGCTTTCTTTGAACTTCCCTGAACTAACTTGTTCTCCTGGGTTTTTACTCCTGATTGTCTGACTCCCATTGAGGCATTGTGTGCAGCTAACAATCTCAATGCAGTAAGACAGAGATCTTTCTTATTTTGACACCTGTACCCTGTTTTTCTCCTGCATTGTGGCTGCTGTCTTTGGGCCAACTACTCTTACCATTCTGTGAGGCCAAAAACGTTGGGGTTATCTTTAAGTGTTTTCTCTCTTTTACTCCTTACTTTTTGGAGCTCGTAAAGAAAGCCCATGGTTTGACTTGACCGCCTTACAGGCATTGCAATGTTCCTTACCTTCCCCCAGAAGCTCAATATCTGTAGAGCCCTGGTACTGTGTAGGGTGGAATACTGCAATAACCTCTTCCTTAACCCCTCCATGTGTTGTCTATATCCCCTTTGATTTACCTAGAATGGGGCTACAAGACTTATCCTTGGCCTGAAGCCAAGGGATGATATCGCTGCAACCTGAAAAATTAGGCTTTGGCTCCTGCTAATTGCAAGGACTATAGTATGTCAAACTTACTTCTTTTTGAAACAGAGAGTGGGAGGCATGTCTCTGTCTTTGGTCGGTGCCTCTCTTTCGAAAAGCCTTCCTGCTCCTTTTATACGTCAGCTGGACGTCCTTAAGTTCCGAAAACGTCTGAGGCTGTGCTTTTGTGTTCCTGTTTTACTTAATCCCTTCCCTGCTAACCCATACCACTACCACTGACACTGGTGGTTTGGTTCCTCATAAACATCACAGGTTCCAGTACCTATACGTAGTAGACACGAGTACACGAGTACACCCCTCCACTCTTCAGCACTGCTCTTGCTGGTGTACCGCCTGGCCGCTGTGTACCACACCTTTGGGAGTCCTTTACCCCAGCAGGTAGTTAGTGGTCTCCCACTTTCGCATGTCTTGGTACTTGCCTTATGGGCTTCTTTGAGCTCTTGGTAATCCCTACTTCTCTTTCCATTCATGCACTACTTTTACTGCACAATTCATATGGGCATTTATAGCAGCAGTCTGTACAATGCACTTCGATAAGCAAAGGAAATGCATATGGAAAAGATATGTAGAACATTTTTTAATGGCAGTTGGTGTGTGGAAGTTTAATATGCTGATAGGGTTATCTATAGAGTTTTTGTTTAACTAATTGGTGGATATATGTGTGACTGTTTCAAAGCAAGCAATGAGCGAGTGCTACAAACATAACAGTAAAAAGCGTAGAAGGGCTGTCTTATGTGATGGGCAGCATATGCAATCTGTTTTCTTTAATAAAGAAAGACCTAGACAGGGTACTGCAGACATCTCTTATAGTCATGAAGTATCATGGATTATGCTAGAGAAAAGTGTTTGGGACAGAAAATGGTTTCTCTGTTTTGTTCTTTGTCTCTAGTATAGAATTGTCCGTTATTTTCCATTAGCATAGTAGAAAATGCTAATGGGAATGTTGCGCAATCTCATTGAGTCTCAATACTTTGTTGAAAAATGGAAAGTAGATGGGGTCTATAAGCTGTTTATATTATTTTTTAACTCTGAAAGGTGGTTCCTAAATGAAACTTTTTTTGATGTTTTTTATTTAACATTTTTTTGTAGGAAAGGCCTGGAAGTAAGGTGGGGGGAAAGTAAGGGAAGGGGCAGCAAGCACAGGTATGGAGGGGCAGGTGAACAGGGAAAGATGTTGGCCGTGCATTAAATCTAAGGTAGTGGCCAGTGTTTCTCATGCTCCTTGATTGCAGCCTTGAAAGCACTTCAAAACTGGTCTCCCCTGCAGAGTGGTGTGTTGCAGTGTATACAGAGTACAGTTGTCTTCAAAAGATATGGATCAAAGCCTCTTTTATAGCTTGCAAGTTAGCTGGTTGGATCTTGTGCCCCACTGGAGTAGCCTGTTTGGTGGCAGTATTAGTTGATTAAGATGAGGTAGAGGAAGTCAGCCTACTACTTCCTGAGAAAGTAACAGCCTTTCTTAGAGCATCCCGGTGGCTCGATTTGGGGTGGGGGCGCATGGAGATGGTCCCATAGGAGTAATGCCCAGGTTGTCTGCAACTGAGTACAACATTGCCCTCAGTGCATTTCTCCTTGATAGCCTTAGCCTTCAGTACACCCCTGAACGGTGGAAAAGAAACACCACACTCATGATTCTCTCTGGGCGCTGGAGATATGCATTTCCTCTATCTCATCTTCCTGGTGCTCTTGATTCTTTTATGCATAATTGCACTTTTTCCCGCTGTCCAGACACTCCAGCTGGTGGTGGTGGCGGCTCATGGAGGAGGAGATATGGTCATGGAGGATGCCATTTTCGAAGTGAAATATCAGTAGTTTTCCAAACATGTGCTATCTTCTGGATTGCAGGGGAAAAGAAATAAGAATGGGTCTAGGAGCTGTGCACGGGTACATTTTCAGCTTGAAACATTCTGGATGATCTGTAAATGCAGTTTCAAACTGTTCGCGAAATACGGACCCGTTCGCAAAGCGGGGACCAGTTCGCGAACACGTCATGATGCCGCACATGCGTGGTCACGTGACACTGTCTGGAAAGTCTGGGATGACGTCAGACGTTTGCTGATGTCGTCGGACAAAAAGAAGTGCAAACATTTGGAGAAAGATTATAGAAGTGTTAAAAATGTGGCAAGCAGGTGGAGAATGGCACAGTTTTAAGTTGAAATGTTCTTGATTGTCCTAAAATGCTGCTATATTGGGGATAAGTATGATATTAGGAAGTTGCAGCAAATTAGGATGCACTGGTAAAAACCCATGAAGTTCCGTGAAAAGTCTTTGTTAAAGGGACATTATCATTACAAGTAAAACCGAAAACCCCCCAGAAATGTGCTAGTTATTGTAAGCTATGCAACCATAACTCGCGTTACCACAGTGCACTGCAGCACTAACACCCAGAACATCAAAGATTACATCAAATATGTAATTGATCACATCACTGAGGAAGATTGTTAAGGGCAGCTAAGACACCTCAACCATGTGAAGACCGGCTTAAACAACAACAACAAAAAAAGCAGGCTCCTCCAAGGGCTGCGGAAACAACTGAGAAGAATGAAGACCGGCTTACACAACAACGAATGAGGATGGCTAAATCAAGGGCTGTGGAAACAACAAGGCAACGTAAAGACTGGCTTCAAATCGACTGTATGCAACAATCAAAATCAATTCAAACATTTAGGCAGTCTTATTTAAAATTAGAGACATTTACATATGATCAAACTTATGATTATCGAGTACATCCGAAATCTACAATTGAAAAATTTGATGTGATATGCAATCACTGTCAAACAAAAAAATTCAAATCCAAATCACCTGGAATGTGTTGCTCAAAAGGGAAAGTTAAACTTCTACCTCTAAATCAACTTCAAAACCACTGCTTTTGTATATGTCAGGAAACTACTTCCCGGTCAAAACACTTCCTTCAAAACGTAAGGAGGTAAAATTCATGTTTCCAGCTGACATCTTTCGGTACAACAGCAATATATGAAGAAACTGCTCCATGCCAAATTTCAAAGTACAAAGCAAATGTATCACAAATTTATCACAAAGTTGGATCAAATCTTCCCTTCTCTAATGAAAAGCCAAAATGTTTACAACTTGACTTTATAGGTGATGAACAACTACAAGCCCATGAACGCTGTGAAAACAATCCAGTACAAGAAGAGTTAAAGCTGCTGAGATTGTTCACTCAACAGAATAATTTAGTAACAATGTTTAAAAGAGCCCTCGATCACATGCCAACAGATGAATATAAAGGTTATTATTCAACCAGACAAAAGACCAGTTGGCAACATCAACAATGTTTTAAATCTCCAACTATTAACAAAGTGGATGTTGCCATGGTTAGGGATGAATTCAATAAGAGGGTTATACACATTCATAGATGGAATGGTTTATTTATTTATTACATTTATTATACGCCCAGACCTAGAGGTATCACGGCATAGTTACAGACAGCTGGGTCAATACACTCTTTCCGTTATACATGAAAAAAACACAAATAAACACTCTTTACATTTTAAGTGAACAACACAATTAAAGCAGGAGATGGAATTGCATTCATTATATATACAAGTCAGAGGCAGGTGTGGGTGTAAGGCTAGGTCAAGAAGGGCACGGAGGTCAAGGCTCAAATTAAAATTGGTTGAATAACCAGGTTTTCAGTGATTTTTTAATAGTGAGTTGGAGGTTTCGTTCTTGATGTTAGTTGGTAGGATATTCCAGTGTCTGGGGCCAAGGACTTTGAAGCTACTGCCCCCTGCTTTCTCTCTTTTGTATCGTGGGATTTAGAGGTGTAAGTTAATGTTGGATCTAAGGAGTCTAGTGTGAGATTTCTCACAACTGTATTGATAAGGTATTTAGGGGCTTTATTGGCAATGCATGTATTTGTGATGCTTAGGGTTTTGAATAAAATCCTTGCTTTAATAGGTAGCCAATGGTTCTCTCTCCTGATGTTGGAGATGTGTACAGACTTATTTATGCCTAGTGCGACTCAGATGGCTTTGTTCTGCATGAGTTGGAGTTTGGAAATGTTTGTGTTGCAGGTGCCTAGGAAGAGAACATTGCAATAGTCAAGCTTTGACAGTATTAGTGCTCTTGCTAATGTGATTCAGGTTTTCGGTGTGAGGAATTTGCGACTTAGGGAGATGAGTTTGGAGGTGTAGGAGGTGGATGATGACAACGTAGTTACTTGTTTTGACATGGTTAAGGTGGCATCTAGATAGATACCGAGTGTTTTGACTTGTTTAAGAACTCGGTTAGTGGTGCCGTCAATGATGAATGATTGGTAGGCTGACTGTGATGAGTCAATTTTGGAGGATGAGCCAATTATGAGTAGCTCTGTTTTGTCTTCATTGAGGCATAAACTATTGTGGGCCATCCAGTTTTGGATTAGTGAATAGATTTGGTTGATGAGCAGTGAGTCTTGCTCGTGGCTGCCTGCAAAAGGGATGAGGATCTGGGTGTCATCTGGGAAGTTAGTGTAGATGACACCCATAGCATCCAGAGCTGCGAATAGTAACTTGGTATAAGCGTTGTAGAGTGTGGGGGATAGGCATGAGCCTTGCTTGACGCCTACGGGAACTGGTATGGGGTCAGCAGATTCTTTGCCAATGGAGACTCTTGAGGTTCTGTCTGCCAGAAAGGATTTGATCCAGTCAGTGGCGTCCTTGGAAAGGTTCAAGTTGTTAGCTAGGGTGGCTCACAGTTTGTCATGGTCGACCAGGTCGAATGCCGCAGAGCGGTCCAGCAACATTAAGAGTTCTGCACCACATTTCATAAACACATAGATCAGATGATGCTTTTCAATACCGAACAGTGATTTGATCCTGGCAGTGGTACAACCACAAAGAAAAAAGTGTTGGCTATGCCCTTTATGCCTACTGAATAATGAAGCCTAATCATCAAATCACATCTTGAGATGCAGACAGCTTTTCCGTCAATTTATTGTTAATATGTACGCCAAAGTTCAGAGAGAACATCTGCTCTTTATCGCCTAAACCAAAAGAAATGTTGAGTCGTGGATTACATTTCTTTACAGAATGCTCTAGCTAATGATGGCGATGTTGCAGACATTTGAAAATTGGTGATATTACTGGCTACATTTACGGCAAGTCCAAGACATTTACATGTAACCCAGCTTGGACTGAAATTATGGAAGAGCTTCTGAGCAGTCAGTCGCCAATAGATAGATTTAACTGCAATGATTTTAAACAAAAGATAGCAATTCTGATGGATGTAATAACTAAGAGTCATGTTTATGGAGAAACTTTCTGTTGGATGTACTCAATTTAGTGGCAAAACAGAAGCCTTACACATGCCCACATCTTAATATGGCTCAAGAACAAGAATTGTCCAACTCATTTGAACTGTGTTATATTGGCAGCACTCTGAAATCCAGAAGGAGACCCTATACACTTTGAAAAAATCACAAAGAATATGATTCATGGACTGTGTGGAACACTCAAGCCTAATTCACCCTGCAAGAAGGAAAGAAAATGTTAAAACGTACCCTTGAGAAAGCAACAGGAAACTCAAACAGGAGATGATGGCTACCCTCTTTACAGAAGACGAAAATCAGGAAATGGAGGGTACAATATGACTATCGAACTAAGGATGGACAAGCAGTACAGACAAATTGAGTTGGACAACAGATGACTAGTATTCCCACTCCCTGTATACAAACATTTTTCAAGCACACAGTAACACTGAATACTGAAAACACGCCCACAAATGCTCACGCCAGAAAAAATACAACCAGTTAGGGAAAAAAGGCCAAGCAATTCTTGCAAGGATAACACATTTTAATCACAAATAAATAGGCATGCCAGAACTCTGCTGCTCAAGAACGTTCTGCCAAAAAATGGTACAAGTAGAATGTTATAAGGAAAAAAAACATCATCAGTGACGTAAACGTATATAGTACAAACCTGCGTGGCTGGTTGGTGAGACCCTACACATAGACAGCTCACTCCATAGGAGGTGCAAGGCCATTGGCCCCGGCCCCGTCCACCCGTCTGTCTTCCATCACGTGGGTTCTGCTGGGCTCACTATCCGCACCCAAGGCTTCCACCATTGCTTTGGACTATAATTTATTCCAGCCTGTACCTCACATTACAAATTTTGTTATTATGAAATAGGGTGGAAAGGTTGTGTTCTTTTAGATCTTTTTTGGCTAGTGGGTTTATAGTTGGTGGTCTGGGGTCATCTAAAATCGTGGAATTCAGGGTTCTTGGAATGGGATATTTGTGGGTGTCATAATTCATGATTGGCTGGGTGTGGGTCAGAGGGCTACTGTGGCCTGGCTGCAATAAATGTGCACTGAAGGTGCCTGGACTGTCCTTCCCGGGATAACACATATTAGCAGCAGTTGTGGAACAAAGGAGAGTTTCTATGGAGACTAACAATGTGGGTTTCTTTATCATCAGTGCTTGGGCCTATTCAGGTTTCTTCATTAGGTTTGTGGTCTGTGTCTACTGCGCAGCCATTCAGGCCCTAATGTTTCTACCGTAACTACAAAATGGTGCCTGTTTATATGTGTGCACTCAGTTTAAGCATCTACATTTCGCATAGTATGGTGTTCGTGCAGGGTCCCTTAATAAACCCCCTTATCCCTGGCACATCACACGTGTATTTATGGGATTCACCTTATTCTAAAGCGCCTAGGTGGTGGATAGGGTAATCTCTTTCCCAACATTCCTCCTTTTGTTATTTCTACAGCAACTAATCCCTCTGCATACAGTTATTCATTTTCCCATCTCACTGTGGCTTCATAGAGTGGGGTTCACTTTATTGGCATCCAAGCTCTACATACTAACCACAAACTTTCTCCTGCGTGTGCATATTCTTCGGGTGAGAGTGTCATGTAAGTACATCTCCATCTCAAGCTAGATCTACCCTAATTTCCTTATAATTTTCAGGGGGTGGAACAATTATGGTGTGGTATGGGCGGGCAACTTAATCTCCACAGTAAATGGGGAGCATTTGGGGAGTGACATGGTCAATTTGTATTTCAGTATCTTTTGTATTGCAAGGTACTTTTGAAATATCAATTGATACCATCATGATTGTGCTACTAGGCACTGCTTTGGCGCAACAGCAGAGTCCCATTTGGCAGGTGCAAAAATGACCAGGATGAACACGATAACAGGTACCAGCATCTTCATTATGGCTCCCAACCGGGACGGGGGCCGAATCAAAGGCCAGCTCAAACCAGTCCCCACTTCTATTCCTCCTTTTTTTCATGCAAACACCTAGTCAATGTACTGCTGCGATCATACGAAATAGTGACCCATTCTCTGTATCTTCTGGGGGCATGAATGTGTGGCAAGAATCACCAATTTTGCAGCAAACACCTTGTTCCATCGCCGTCATCATGTTGAGCACATACCTATTCTGTATCATCATTAGTCTTAGTGCTCTTAGTTCGACCTTTATGACATTAAATCTGTGTTCAATGTCATTTGCCAGTTGTACCAGTTTCCAGCGCAGAATTTGCAGCCACTTGGCATTGGTTGCATGCTTGTACACCGGGAAGCAGGAGTGAAGCAAAGGGGGTCTCTGCTGAGCGGAAAAGTCGATATTCACCTGGTATCTGCGCAAGCAGTGCAAATGAGTCTTTTGATAAGTAGTTCGACCTGTTTCTTCTTTTCAGTTTCCCATACTGCCCCCTTCAGTGTAGGATGCGGAACTCAGACAATTGTAGTGGGTTTTGTTCTTCAAATGTTGGAGGAACAGTTGGATCTGGGATCGCCCCCCCCCCCCCTTTCAGGTGTTCTTCTGGGACTATTAATAGTGCTGAGTGCAACGTGGCCAGCAAACAATAGCCCCTCCAAGATGGTGGGAGGTGCAAGTACACTTGTTGGTCACAGACTCAGTAAAAGTTCATCACTGCCACCATGCCTCTTTCTAAGTCTGGAATCAACAATGTTCTGTTACATCGTTCTTTTGAACTTTTCCATTGCTGCAATCCATGTCAGTTGCGTAATGTGTTCTGTCCATATCTGTGCAGAGGTTCTTTCCACTAAGGCCGTTACTTTTTCTTCGTATCCCAGGAGGCCTTCCGCCAGGCAGCTGAGTAGTGTTTCTTGCCATTTGTGCTTATCTATTTGAGTTTGTCAATTACTAAATATGGTTGCTGTAGGCAGTTGAGGATTCTTGTGTTTGGTTTAGGGTCGGGTGAATAATATTAGTCTGTGAGCTCTACCCCCTTGTTGTTTTTATCCTTTGTAGTTTTGTATTCAATTTCTGACTTATCCATGTTATGTGGTGGCTAGTAGCTGCATGGCTACATAGAGACCAACATCCACCTGTTAGTTGGTTAATTAAAGTAAAGAGATTGTATTTCTATGAAGGCCTGTGAGCATTCATCTATACATTATTCGTCTAATTAAATTCTGCAATAATTCGTTACTGCACACTTTTTAGTGAGTAAACATTTTTTGAGTAGTTTTATTCGTTTATTTACAGTGCTTTTACATCAGTGAATTATTTTTTATTATATAGGACTTGTGCCAACATAACTCCACTAGGCGGCACGTGCATGTGTTTTGCCCCTTTTTGGCTTTGTCAAGGCACTAATACATTCGTTTAGCGCATCTAGTGTTATTCATAGATACATTTTGTTCATTTGCATAGTAAAAAGAAATGTTTACATCAACAGTCCATTAACAGTGCATTCTTGATTAGTCTTTGGTTGTAGTTCTTGAATGAACACATTTCTGTGGTCATGGGGAGTTAGAAAAAAGAGGATGAGGATTGGTTTAGTCTGTGAACTGCTGGTGTATAGGAAGGAAACACCAACCAGTTAACAGTACTGATTATCTGTTTGTTAGGATACTGGAAACCTCACCATACTCTGTTGAGTTTCTTCTTGTTATTTTTGAAGATTCTGCAAAATTATACAGTCCATCTTCTGTGTTGTGCCAATCTTGGTTTAGATTCTTGGGTTGTGATTGCGTATATCAACCCCTAAAATTGAGAGGTTGTTATGTACATTTTTGTAAATAGTTGCATTTTTTGAAGGATGTTTCTAATTATTTCTATAAAACATACAACCTATCTTCCGGTTTTGAGCCAAATAATTAGTTTGCTTTGTTCCATTTAAATCTCATAGCCCTTGTTGGTTTAAACATTAATAAGGTCCTGTGTGATGTGCTGCACCATGCATTGGTCATCGTAAGGAGTATCTCTTTTAGCTTTACATCTGTTTCGTATGAAACACACACGTATTTTACAAAAAAACATGCAGTTTAGTACGCTTGGTTTTGCAAAATTGGTGCCCATAAATCTGGTTGTCCCGATTTATCTCAGGCGTGCTCGGAGCATTCTTAAGGATCCAAACCCAATAATTCCATTCTGTTTTGTGGGTTTCCTTGGAGTCCTAGAATGTTGGCTTTGCTGTATGCCATCTGTAAGGTGCTTGATATTCCCATATATAAGTGGCAGGTGCATGATTAGGTAAGCATAGGTCTGTGATGTTATCCGTAATGAAGAGCCAATTGATGTGTGCCATCTTTGTAATTAGGTTTTTATTTATAATTCGAAGATCAACCTTTTTTTACAAACTTGATTATATGTTTATATTTATGATGTTCGAAAAATAGAGTTAACAGCCTCAAACCTAACTTAGCATACATTCCTTGTTTAAGTGGGGCACATAGTTGTCTGTTACCAAGTCTGTTGCAGAAGGCAACGTTTTTACATTTCTTTTCTAATATTTATGTGCTTAAATTATCAATGATTAAGTCCGTGTACTATGACCTTCTCTTGCTTAGATTCCTGTGCAAGTGTTCTAAAGGGCGTGCATCCTTCAATTACTCTCGTCTGACACTGCCGCAATGTTTGCCATCTGTTAATTGTTGGAAGTTTTCACTGTTTATCGAGATTTGAAAGCTTTAACTATGCTGACTTAAAGTACAGGTTGAGTAATCTGTGACGCGGGTACTACGGCTATCTGCAAATTAGCTAACATAATTTTGTACAATGGCGATCTAGCATTCCTGCAAACCTGCCTTATTTGAACCATTCTCTGCTAAATCTTACCTGTTAGGAGTTCTACAGCTCGATACTCCGCGCTGCCATCTGCTTCTCTTGGCGGGTATGAATCAAGTGATTCGGTATGAAATAATAAGCAGTTGCAAACTGTGACATTACGGAATGGTCACGTGTTCAGGATATATTAATCACGTGACGGGCCTCCTCTTGGTGTTCCGTTTGTTTAGCCTACTGAGCATGTTATCAGTTCTATTTACATTGCTTGTTTTTATTAAAATGAACTTGACTTCCACGAATTGGAACTATTAAGATTTCATTAAAGTTACATCTTTCTCCCCGATCCGCTGTTTGACACCGTATGTTCTAAATTGTATTTTTTATATATTTATTGCACTGATCATGGTTCCTGCTCCATCGTGTGCCCGTTAATACTCAAATGAATCAAATATTTATATCTCTTTTTTGCACATCAGCTTAGATATTGTTGGCCTAGGTGTGTCATTTAGGTTAGTCTGGTCAGGTGAACAGCTGGTCTGTTTTGAGTGTATTAGAAAGGGTTCTACCTTATAACAAGTTTTTTAATTTTATTTATTTTTAATAACAGCAATTTGGGTAAACTGTTCCTCTCAAAAGCCTGCTCGTTGGTGATTCCCTTTTTCAATTTAAAGTGTACAACCAGAATCTTAGCAGTGATGACGTATGCTATGTTTATAATGTTGTTCTGGCTATGCCATTGAAGGCTGTTATCATGCCTCAGTGAAAGCATGCTCTCGTTGTGGGGGTGGATTTTATAAAAATAAACAAATTAATTATTAATAACCCCCATGCACCACTTCCGTTTGTTCATAAATGTTTACAGGAAATGGTGTATTTCTGTATCAGTGTTTAGACCATCTGTTATAGCTCTTAGATCACAGATTAATCTACATTCATTTTAGTACAGATATTTTTCTCGGTCTCCCATTCTTTCAGCCTGGGTTAAGTGTTTCACTCCAAATAACTTGATATTCTCCTTTTTGTTATTCAGATGCTTCTTGTTCCAGTGTTCAGACAGTGCTGCTGGGCTGTCTGTATTTGTAATTGTTCCATGGTGTTGTCTCATTCTTACTCTGAATTCACAAATGGTGCTTCCAACATTTATTTTGTTACAGCCACAGATGATTACATAAATTACAAAGGTAGACCTGCAGTTAATAAATTCTTTGATTACTACATTTCTTCCATTGGAAGTTCTGTAATGTTGTATGTTATTAAGAGCATATCTATACATACTACAATTAGTACATTTAAAGAAACCATTAAGATGTTTCCCAGTCAAAGTGTTAGTCTGGAATTTCAGTTTTTCTCCTTTCATAAAGCTTGGACTGAGCTTGGAGTGTAATGTGGGTGCTCTAGTGAAGATTATATCTGGTTTGTCAGGTAGGTACTCCTCTAAGTCTGAGTCTAGTTTTAGCAGGTGCCAATTTCCCAGAACATTCTTGCGAATTAGTGCATTGTTTCCCGTACACTGTGTTATCATTCTTACTGTGTCAGGTTGTTTTGGTGTTCCCACTGTCTACTTTTTTCTTGGCCTGTTGTATACAGTCCTTTTTGTATCCTCTTGATTCAAACCTTTCTTTAAAGGTTGTACATTTTGCTCTATTTGTGTTTGGCTGGCTACAATTCCTCTTGCCTCTTGTGAATTCACCAATTGGTATGTTTTGTATAGTCTTCTGGAGATGGCAACTGTTCGCCTGTAAGGATGCGTTAACTTCTGTCTTTTTACGTTGTGTTCTTGTTTCCAATTTACCAACCTCTATGTATATGTAAAGATCCAGGAATGTCACTTGTGTCCTACTGGTTTTGATTTTGAATTCCAATCAAAATCATTTCTATTGAGATATTCACATAATTCCAACATTTCAATCTAATTTCCATTCCATATGATGAGGATGCCATCTATGTATTGTTGCCATTTAACTACTTTGTGTGATTGGTTGCATGTTTTTGTTCAGATTCCCCTACAAATAGGTTCGCAATGGATGGTGCAAAGCAAGTGCCCATGGCTATACCCTTTGTTGCTCGTATAAGGTTTTGTTTAATATAAAAATATTGTTTTCCAGTACAAAGATTAACAGTTCCTTGATCATTTCCATGTACATATGATGTGACGCATATACCTGTTCATGCACAAAGTCAATAGTTTTGATAGCTAATTTATGTGCAATGTATGTGTACAATGCTTTTACATCCATTGTTACTAGCGTATACTCAACTTTCCTTTCTGTGTCATTGAGTAATCTAGGATATGCATGGTATCTCGTGTATAGGATTTGAGTTTGTATACCTCCGGTCCAATGATCGTGTCAATTAATTTTGAAACATTTTCACTGACCCACCCTATTCGACTTACTATCGGTCTGACCTCAGGTAGTGTGTCATAATCCTTATGTACTTTGGGTAGAACATATATAGTACGGATCTTGAGTTTATTGTTGCTCATGAATGATTTCTCTTCATCAGTGATTAGTTGTTTCCTAGGCCATTTGGCTATCATTGATTGTAGTTCATTGACACTCTTGGTTACAAAGCTTTTTTGAACCATTTTGTAGCAACCTGGTGTTGCTACATGTTTGTCAACCATTGTCATATAGTCCATTTTGTTCAGAATAACGATATTGCCCCTTTTGTCGGCTTCTTTTATTATTATTTCTCTGTCTGCCTTCAGTTGGTTTAGAGCAATTTTTTCTTTTACCATTAGGTTCTTGTTTCTTCCTGTTTTGTTTTTGTCCCTTGCCAATTCAATGTCTTTTGATACTGCTTTGTGAAAAGCGTCAATGCAATTGCATTGTTGTGTAATAGGGCTGAAATTAGATTTTGGTTTAAGTCCACTTTTTCTTAGTGCACTGCTGTGTATACCCAAGTCGTCTAATAGGTCTTCCTCTGGTAATTTCTTATTTTCTTGTAGGGATAATACAAGTCTAGTGTTGTTTAGATTTTTGATGGTTAGGTCACTAATTGGGAACTCAATTGGTTCTTCTTCCGCTATTGGTTCTAGATTGTGAAAACACTTTTTCAGTTTCACTTTCCGTATGAATTTTTAGGTGTCAATCTGTAAATGTGTATAGTCCAGGTCTATGCTTGGCACAAAGGATAATCCTTTATTCAGCCCGCTTATCTCTGTTTCATTCCATATTTAATTTGAAAGGTTGGTTACTAGGTTCTTCTTTGTTCTATTGTCTCCTTCCTGTGGTCTGATCGTGTTCTTATTCCTTGTGTGTCTCCTCTTACCCTTTCGACCTCTTCTTCCTCTTCCCCTGCAGCCCCTGTTGTGGGTGTTGTAGTTGGTATAGTATTTGTTGTCCGGGTATTTAAAATTAATGGGTTTCGGAATCTCACTTGTTTTGTGTTTGAAAGTCTGTTCCCTTTATGGTAGCGTTTTATTTCCTCTAAGAAAACCTTATTGGTTAGTGCCTGGTTACCCGACCGATTACTCTTAGTGGTCTCATTTTCACTTTCTCCCTCTGAACTTATAGATGATGTACCTGGTGTGCTATCCGCTGAAGAGGATTTTCTTTTATTGTCATATTTCTGCTGGAACGTGGATACTCTGTCCTGTCTGTAGTCCTTGTCATCTCTTGAAGTTTTCCTTGCCTTCCTCAATTTAATTTCATCCTGGTGTTACATAAGAATTCCATCCATTGTTTTGAAATTTTTCTTCTTTGTTTCCTCTGGTGCATCTATTTCCTGAATTTCCTTTACAACTTTTATGTTCCATGTCGGCGTGTTCCGCAAGTAATTCCACCATTTTCGTCGAGCTTCCATTGAGGTTTGTCACCCATTCTTCAGCCAGGTCATTGTACTCCTCGTGGAAATTAGGGAGAATTAGTATACTTAGTCGTCTTGGTAATTGGTTGTTTTTAAGGTAATTCAATATGGTTGTTTTCTCATAATATTTATTGATTTCCTTAATTGATAATCTTTCCAGTTTTATGAATCTGTGCCATAGTGATTCCAAAGTGCTTGGTCGATTCTTAAAGGCATTCTCTGTGCTCCCTCTAAGAGAAAAGAGTGCTCTTGTTTCATTGTCTCTGTTCACTCTATTATATGTTGTCATTTTCAATTTTGTGTTTGTGGGTGGCTGCGCTGATTATTTAATTTTAGCTTTTAGTTTTGGGTTGGGTGAATAATATGAATGAATCATTTGACGTTGGATGTTCCATTTTTTTCACTCCTGTAGAGGAAACAAAAATGGGGGTGGGAGAGAGAGACAGAGAGAGAGAGAAAGAGAGAAAGAGAGAGAGAGAGAGAGAGAGAGAGATGTTTCTTTTTATAAAGTGCTTATGATTTTAGCAGCTATACATGTTTATTATCTGGGGCATGTAGTCAGGTTAATAGTTCTGAGGTAGTCATTTTGAGGTAGATGGATAGTATGTTTAGGGCAATTGTGATGTATTGGGGGTGCTATACAAATATCAGAGAGGTGAATCCAATACCGAAGCCCCTTTACTTTTACAGCGAGAGGGGTAGAAAACACAACTTCATAGGGGCCGGGGAAACTCGGGGTAATTCCACTTAGGCACAAAGCTTTTCACATATATTAGTTTTCCTGGCAGCAGTGGTTGGGTGGGCGTGGCATCTGCGATTGGTGAATTTGCAATGTTTGGTGTGTCTTCTAGCTGGGGTGACACAATCTGTTGGGAGACATGTTTAATTGCATGTGTTAGGTTTGTCAAATAATCTTTCCCTTCTTCAATTAGAATGGCTGCAATCCTATGGGCATCTGTTGCCCTTCTAACTGGGTAGATGGGCGTTTGAATGCACCTGCCAGTTATTATTTTGTGGGGGGACAGGTGGTGGTCTTTACTCGATTGTGTGCGTATGCTGAAGAGGGCCAAGGGAAGGCAGTGCACTCAGTTTTTCTTTAATGTGGTGCAGAGCTTGGAGAGCTCATATTTAAGGAGGTTGCTGATTCTCTCAACAACGCCGATTGCTTGGAGGTGGTATCCAGTGTTTAATGCCAAGCAGCACTGTGATCTGAAGGAAGAGCTCATTGAATAAATGGGTACTGTTGTTGGACTTCAATATGTCGCACATGCCCCAAACTTTCTGCACCAAAATATTTAGCAGCGCATTTGACATCTGGATGTGCACAAGGTCCAGCCTCAACCCATTGTGAAAACGGGCATACCACAAAGATCAGATATTAGGAACCATTGCATCTTTCGCCCATGTCTGCATAACCTTCTTTTCAACCATGTCTGCATAATCTATGCGTAGCTCATGGAATGGCCCAATGGGGTGGGCAGAGTGCCTTGTAATGTCCATAGCGTCATGCCTGTGTTGAAAGTTTGGCAGGTGGTCTAGTGTACAATCATGCTTGTGAGGCGTTCTAGTAGGTTTGGTATAAACCAATCTTCTTATATGTCTTCTGCAATGTAGCTGTTTGGAGCTGTGGGATGGGTGGTGTAGCTGGTTGAAAGCAACTGCCAAGAGCTCTAATGGCGTGACTGCCTTGCCAGTGCATTGTTGTCTCTATAGTAGATCAGTAGGGGATTGTGTACACCTCCTCCTTGACTACAGTGCCTTTTCTTCGTTTGGTGTCTTTCCCTGTAGTTTGATGGGGTGGATAATGAGCAGCGCTGTGTATGGTGTGTTTTGTTGATTGTTTGTTGGTGTCATCATGACGTACTCTGAAATTACTGGGACAGGGAGATAGGCCGCCAGATAATCTGCAGCATCCACAGCGGCATACCCTAATGAGATTTTGTTAGTGTTACCAGTGAGGGCAGCACATTTAAAGACCACTACCACAGAGGTGTTGTGACAGTGTGGAAATCAATGTATCTAGTAGTGCAGCGTGTTGTACTGGGGAACCGTCTGCCCTGCGGAAACCTTCTTTTCCATCATGACAACCCAGCATGTACTGTTGTAGTGACGTATGCTGAGTCAGAATAAATGGTCATGTGGCATCCTTGTTATGCATGGAGCACCTCAATAAGCATCACAACCTCTGCTGATTGTGCTGAATAGTGCATGGGTAATCTCTTCATCACTACTGTGTCATAGTCTTCTCCCTCGTGGCGCGCAACTGATGCTCCTGTATGCCTCTGTCCTGTGTCTTGGTCAATTGTCACTGAACCGTCCACACATAGTACTTCCTCTTCTTTTAATGGGCTATCTTTTGCTTTGGAGATGTCATCCTCTTCCCCTTTGTATGTGGCACAGTTGTGTTGTTGTAAATCCTCATCTGTATAAACGTCTGTTAGGAACGTGGCGGGATTTACTGCTTTGCTTTGCACAACATGAATGTTTGGGCTTCAGATGATAATCTTGTATGCCGATGCTCTGTGTGGGGTTAGGGTATACTTCATCTTTCTAAGATGGTGAATACTGAATGTTACACGTATAGAGTTACTGAACATCCCATGACAATTGTGGATCTTTTTTCTATTGCAAAGGCCCCTGCAGCAAGTGTTTGTTCGCATGCAAATTGCCCTTGCATGACTGAGTGAAGCGTACCGCTGTAGTAGGCCAATGTCTTGTGGCTCATTGTGCTCATTTGGGTCAGAAAGGCAATTATAAGTTTGCCAGTAGAATGCGAAAATATGTAGAATTCTTGTGTATAGTCCGGGTGGCGAGAACTGGGGCTGTGGATATTAATTCTTTCAAATAATTGAAATTTTGTATCATGTCTGCTGTCCATTCAAGTTTCTGGTTGCCTTTCTGTGCTTCTTTGAGACCCTATAGAAGTGGTCTCATGTACGTTGCATAATCTAAAATCCATGCTCTGCAGTAATTGCACAATGCTAGGAACTTTTGCATGTCCTTCATTGTCACAGGTCTGGGCGTAGCTCGCACGGATGCTGCTCTTTCTGGTATTATTATCTTGCCATTTGCTGATACGAACTGCCCCAAGTACAGTACTTCCAGTTAATAATACTGGAGTATGGCCATGTCAACCTTGTTCCCCTTGTGGGCCAAAAGTTGTAGGAGAGTAATAAAGTCTCTTCGGCAGTCTTGTTCACTGACACTACAAACAAGCAATTCGTCCACATACTGGATGACTTTGCTGGACACTTGGATGGTACCTAAGTCAGTGTGTAGAATTCTGTTAAAAATGCTTGGATTTTCACAGTACACTTGGTGCAAACGAGTGTATTTGTAGCATTTTCCGCTGTGAGTAAAGGGAGTGAGGTATGTGAGTCCAGATGCAAATGTATTGAAAAGAAGGTGTTCTTTAAATCTACTACTGTCAAGTGGGTGGCTTTCTTGGGGATACTAGACAAAATGGTGGCCGGGTGTGGTACTACAGGAAATTCTTTCTGTACCACATCATTTAGAGGGTACATCCTGGATCATTCTCCAATTGCCCCCGTGGCCTTTTTGACAAAGTAGATCACAGTATTACACAGTGAGGTGGAGCGTGTTATTATCCTTGATTAAGTAGGGCCTGTATCATGTCTATTATTCCCTCTTATGCCTTCCTTGAAAGTGAGTACTGTTTCACTCAGGTTAGTACTGCTTCAACCTTCAACCTTCAGTGTAATGAGTACTGGGGTCACTCTTTTAGAAGTCCTACATCATGTGGGTTGGTGGTCCACAACTGTCCAGGCACATACTCCAAGTCTGCCTCAATGAACAACAGCCCTTAGGGGGCACTGCACTCTCCTGTACTGCACCATGATCTCACTGGGGATACAGATCTCTAACATTATCTCTCCATCATTGTCATTATTTTATGAATAGTTCTGTATCTTCTCTGAGGGGTACAGTGGGATTGATGCACAGTACTGTACGCCATTCGCATTCTTGCCCACCTGTTCCAAATACAACCACCCTTTTCACAGATACCACCAACTCTTGCAAACCTAAAGATAATATTGTACCTGCCACCAATTCTGGGGACACTACAGGGCGAAAAATGAAATCAGTTGGCACTCTTCAGCAGGCTTTGGCAATTTGTGGCACTGCCTCCATTAACAGTTTTTATGCTGTAGATGAACATGTCTGGGTCCACAGGTATGCCTAGAACCACTACATCACATGCCATGGCTTGTATTATGACCATTGCTCTCATTGTTCACATCCCTGGTGTGCTGCGAACAATGCTGTGATTAGTAAATGAGATTATAATGCTCAACTTGCTAAGCAGGTTCCTGCCAAGCAGGTAAACAGGACAACTCTCAGAGTATAATAGGGGAGCGCACACCTCCTCCCCCACACCTTTACATCAAAAACTTTAGTATATGGAACCATAGAAATAGCCCCAGAGAATCCCTGCATGTCGAGAGCGTTGCCAGATAATGGGAAGTCCCCTTCACTGATGCATAACTTTTCAGCGCCTGAATCAACCATACAAATGAATTGCGTGTTTCCTATCTCTGCCCCACCAAGGGTTCCTCTTCAGGATTAAGGGTCATAGACAGGACCGGATACGCAAGTGCTCTCTGTAGGCTGTCCTAATCAGGGTACGTATTCGTGCCTGGAAATGAGAAGGGGTTTCCGGTTTCCCCCACCATGGTAGCGCCTTGAAACACAGCAACCGTTCCATTGGCTGCTCTGTTAAAGGGGTTCATGTTACCTGCTTGCTAGAAAGTGTTGTGGGGCATATATTGTTGCATCGTATGCTGTGGTTGCCACTGTGGAGGAAGGCCTGGTATATGTGTGGTCATCTGCATGTAGGCTTAGTGTATTTCATGGGGCATGGAGGTCATTCTGGGAGTCGGCCCCTTGAGGCGGTGTACCATCATTTTGTTGGCTGTAACTGTACCGCATCCCTTGTCTACTTCTACACTCTGTTGAAAAATCCCCCATTTTCCACAGTTCCAACATTGTGATGGCCCCATTCCTGCTCCACTGGGTCACATTCCTCCAAATCACCTTCCCCTTGATCTACCCACCTCTTCCTCACTGTTGTCCTCCTTCCCACTGCGGCCGGGGTGCTGTGTGTTCCCACCCCACTGTCCTTGTCCTCTTTCTGACCACACTGTGGCTATTCTGGCGTTCACAAAATTAGGGGTGTATACTACCTTTCTGTCTGTGCTGGCGTCGATACTGACACCTCCACAGCAACCTTTGCTAATTTATTTTGTACTAGTTTTGCTTCCTCTGCTTGTCGCCTCTGAGTCGTTTCCTTGTCACGCTCCTTTATTCTTCTGCAATGGTGTACCATTATACTTTGTATTTCAGGCCACCAATTTGCCTCAACCCCACAATGTTGTCTAGTACCTTCTGCACTTCTTTGGTAGGTCCTGTTTGACAATGAAGTAGAAAAAATGTATTGATTGATCCCATGCATTACCCATTTCTGCTCTCCACATCTCCTGAAATTTAAGAATGATTTGAGTGGTGTCTTCATCATTGCCCATAGTACATTGCTTAATCAACTGTAAGTCGGGTGTGTCAGGGAATGATTCACTTGAATCGTATTAAAGGTTGCCCCATCATGTGCATTGTTTCCCAGAGTTACTCCTGGGTACCCCGCTTTTACCCACACATCAGCAGCTTGATCTCTGATAGTAGACACCACTAGGCTTTTAATGTCTCCTACTGGTAGGGGCACTCACAAATGCATAGATCTGCTTCCCTGCACCAGCAATAAGAGCTGGGAGCGCTTTTATTAAATAATTGTTGTTCATCTGTCCCCATAGCACACAATGAGACTTACCGGTCTCCTTATGAGAGGAATTTGCAGTCATGCTTTGTTCCCCTCAGCCTTCTTCCCTTTTTCCTTGTCACCGCCATCTGGCCGAACCTACTCCTTAAGTTCCTATCCCATACACTTTCCACCTTAGGAGTTTGTTCGGGTGCCTGTTTTGTCTCCTCATCCTCATCATCCTCAAGCTCATTGAATGTACACCACCCGTCAGCATTGTCATATGCTAGGCTGTCCGCCCGTTCACTTCTTTCCCCCTCATTTTCAACTTATGGGTGTGTTATCTACCCTGAATAGGAAATCACCTGCTTACCATCCATCTGGTGCCTGCTCTACCTGTCTGTCAGCTTTCACTTTGTTTTGCACTGTTCGCAGTCTATTCAGTTCTGCTCTTGCTGAGGTCAATGCCACCTCTAAATCTCTCTTATTGACATCCGCATGTCCTGGAGCATCCAAAGTGTACACATATGGGGCGGTGGGGCTGTCACTGCTTTGGACACATATTTTGGGTTTGTTTAGCCCACAGCGGGGTGGGCTGCTAGTGGGTATATACCTCTGCGCTCTGTCAATGCCCTGCCCTCTTGTCCTGGGATATCTCCCTTGCTACCG
This sequence comes from Ambystoma mexicanum, assembly GCF_040938575.1. NCBI lineage: Eukaryota > Metazoa > Chordata > Amphibia > Caudata > Ambystomatidae > Ambystoma > Ambystoma mexicanum. Next base: position 1,397,985,002 of record NC_090935.1, on the reverse strand, counting down.
TCCTGTCCGTCCTCTCCCTTACACTCTTTAGTGTCTTCAAACATCTTCCAATGGTCTAATATTTCCTTCTTTCTCTGTAATTGTTTTCTGTTATATTTGACTATTAGGAATATGGACATACGTTCTAACATACCCTTATTATGGGTGCCCTACTCTGGCCACGAGCCGGACATCCCCCACTCCTCTTGTTTCTGTCACCGAATGCTTATGGTACTTTTCGAGTCTGTCTCGGTACAGCGGCAGGGCCTTACACATATATTCTATTAGGGTTTCTCCTCCCATGGTTGTGGTGGTCGCTCCCTTGCTGTCCTTATGCTTATACTAATGCAATGCACAAGCTTTTACAAGTTGTCAAAAAACACAATCAATTTTCACACCCTCCCTTCTGTTAAAATAGTTTTAAAAAATGCTCTTTTCTTTCCCCCTCCATCTTCTCCCCTTCTACCCTGCTACTCACACAATCTACACATTCAAAATATTCTACAAATCACACAGTGCCGCTCCTGGGCCTCCATACTACACAATAAAAGCACTAAGAAAACAAGCTAAAATAACAAGCTAAAATATCAACTACTATTCCAGAGCCCTCTAATTATACGGGTCTGCTATGTATTTCCTTTTCTTCTGTTACACAGTATGAGTGGTGTCACCTTCTTCCCTCATTCTGGGAGTCTCCCTACCATTCCATGTTCCTTTCCTTAATATTCTCCTAAAGAAATGTATAATACCAGGAAACAAGGCAAGCCACATACAGTTCACATTCACAATTTCAATATTCGTGTGTTCAGATTCTCCCATACACCTATCCCGCATGTGTTATCACTTGCAAGGCTATACGCACGTGCGCATGTTCACCCGAACTCCTCTGTCATGGGGTTCCAACAACACCGGCCTGCAATCCTCCTCAGAGCCGCGCGCCGCTCCAAAGAGCAGACAGGAATTCTGCAAAGATGGCTCCTGTACGGCCCCTGGGAAATACGTGTTTATTGGAACTAGACACTGAAGGTGGGTACAGCCCCTTCAAAGAGGTTGCCTGGACACATCTGCAGGTGTGGGGGGTGCTGGGATCGCATCTGGGTCACCAAATGAAGGAACAGCTACAAACGCTCACACCAGAAAAAATACAACCCGCTATGTAAAAAAGGACAAGAGATTCTTGCAAGGATAACATGTTTTAATCACACACAAAATATGTATGCCATCAAATAACTCTGCTGCTCAAGAACGTTCTACCGAAAAATAGTACAAGCAGAATGTTATGGGGAAACAAATCATCATCAGTGATGTAAACATATACAGTAAAATCCTGTGTGGCAGGTTGATGAGACCCTACACATGGTCAGCCCACTCCATAGGATCTGCAAGGCCATTGGTCCCAGCCTTGTCGTCCGTCTTCCATCACGTGGGGTCTGCTGGGTTCATTATCTTCAGTGAACCAAGGTCGAGTTTGCAATTAGTAACTATACAAGACAACCCTACTCTATCATTATGGCATGCACCTGGTAGGCTCGGGAACAGACACAGGGGGAGGCTTAAATTCATGGTGACGCACACATTCTTCATTCATTCTGTATTGCACTATCAGCAGCCAAGGCTTCCACCCTCGCCTTAGACTATCATTTATTTCACCCTGTACCTCGCATTACACATTTTTTCACTATGAAATAGGATGGAATGGTTGTGTTTTTTAGATCTTTTATGGCCAGTGGGTTTATGGTTGGTAGTCTACGATCGTGAAATTCAGGGGTCTTGGGCTGGCACAGTTGTGGGTGTCATAACTCATGGTTGGCTGGGTCGGAGGGCTTCTTTGGCTGGCTGCGATAAACATACATTGTGTGGCAGCTGGTACTCTCTCGGGGCCTTGCAGGGCACATTCCTTCTTGGGATAACATGTATTAGTAAGAATTGTGGAAGAAAGGAGAGTTTCTATGGAGGCTAACAGCATGGGTTTCTTTATCATAAGTGCTTGGAACTATTCAGGTTTCTTTGTTAGGTTCATGGTCTGTGCCTACCATGCAGCGATGCAGGCCCGAATGGTGCTTGTTTATATGTGCGCACTAAGTTTAAGCATGTACATTTCGCGTAGAGTGGTGTTAATGCAGGGTCCCTTAATATGCCCACCTTCTTCCTGGCACATCACATGTGTATTTATGGAATTGGCCTTACCCTAAAGAGCCTACATGGCTGGGATAGGTTCATCTCCTTCCCAACAATACTGCAACTCAGTGAAGTTGATTAAAAACACATGTAAGTACATCAGCAAGGGTAGCAATAGGGGAGTGTTTCTACTTGAGAATGATGATAGGACAATCAATGAGATCACACAATTTCAGATGGGGAACGTTGTAAGTGGTAATAAAACAGTTTGGCACAACCTGAATTTCTCAATTCACAAATGTTTACCACTTGTTGTCCAGCTCAGCGCTCATCTAGAAAAGGGACAATGGGTTTATTTCATGGTTAATAATGCTCAACAAAGAGCTGCGCAACCCCTTAATACAACATTGAAATCCTTTTTCTTTTGTGCCAACAAGATCTATTTGTGAAGATCTTGTTGTATTCAGAAGTTGAAAAATATTATACCTGGAACAAATTAGGAAGAGTATTCTGCAAGAGAAAACAAGGTGCCCTAGTTTGAGGATATGATGTGCATGCAAGTGATACTTTAGGACATGTGTACACTTTTCATAAAAACTAAGCCAAATGCTTCTACCTCAGATTATTACTTCATATATTCCGAGGATCAACTTCTTTCACAGATCTAAAAACCGTCAATGCAGTGGTGTGTCAAACTTACAGTGAAGCATGCCAGAAGGGTGTTTACTGTTTACTGTCTTTTCATTATATTGTATTGACTTCTGTGAGGATATTCCATTGCATCTTTCCCCCATGTCTGCATAACCTTCTTTTCAACCATGTCTGCATAATCTATGCGTAGCTCATGGAATGGCCCAATGGGGTGGGCAGAGTGCCTTGTAATGTCCATAGCGTCATGCCTGTGTTGAAAGTTTGGCAGGTGGTCTAGTGTACAATCATGCTTGTGAGGCGTTCTAGTAGGTTTGGTATAAACCAATCTTCTTATATGTCTTCTGCAATGTAGCTGTTTGGAGCTGTGGGATGGGTGGTGTAGCTGGTTGAAAGCAACTGCCAAGAGCTCTAATGGCGTGACTGCCTTGCCAGTGCATTGTTGTCTCTATAGTAGATCAGTAGGGGATTGTGTACACCTCCTCCTTGACTACAGTGCCTTTTCTTCGTTTGGTGTCTTTCCCTGTAGTTTGATGGGGTGGATAATGAGCAGCGCTGTGTATGGTGTGTTTTGTTGATTGTTTGTTGGTGTCATCATGACGTACTCTGAAATTACTGGGACAGGGAGATAGGCCGTCAGATAATCTGCAGCATCCACAGCGGCATACCCTAATGAGATTTTGTTAGTGTTACCAGTGAGGGCAGCACATTTAAAGACCACTACCACAGAGGTGTTGTGACAGTGTGGAAATCAATGTATCTAGTAGTGCAGCGTGTTGTACTGGGGAACCGTCTGCCCTGCGGAAACCTTCTTTTCCATCATGACAACCCAGCATGTACTGTTGTAGTGACGTATGCTGAGTCAGAATAAATGGTCATGTGGCATCCTTGTTATGCATGGAGCACCTCAATAAGCATCACAACCTCTGCTGATTGTGCTGAATAGTGCATGGGTAATCTCTTCATCACTACTGTGTCATAGTCTTCTCCCTCGTGGCGCACAACTGATGCTCCTGTATGCCTCTGTCCTGTGTCTTGGTCAATTGTCACTGAACCGTCCACACATAGTACTTCCTCTTCTTTTAATGGGCTATCTTTTGCTTTGGAGATGTCATCCTCTTCCCCTTTGTATGTGGCACAGTTGTGTTGTTGTAAATCCTCATCTGTATAAACGTCTGTTAGGAACGTGGCGGGATTTACTGCTTTGCTTTGCACAACATGAATGTTTGGGCTTCAGATGATAATCTTGTATGCCGATGCTCTGTGTGGGGTCAGGGTATACTTCATCTTTCTAAGATGGTGAATACTGAATGTTACACGTATAGAGTTACTGAACATCCCATGACAATTGTGGATCTTTTTTCTATTGCAAAGGCCCCTGCAGCAAGTGTTTGTTCGCATGCAAATTGCCCTTGCATGACTGAGTGAAGCGTACCGCTGTAGTAGGCCAATGTCTTGTGGCTCATTGTGCTCATTTGGGTCAGAAAGGCAATTATAAGTTTGCCAGTAGAATGCGAAAATATGTAGAATTCTTGTGTATAGTCCGGGTGGCGAGAACTGGGGCTGTGGATATAAATTCTTTCAAATAATTGAAATTTTGTATCATGTCTGCTGTCCATTCAAGTTTCTGGTTGCCTTTCTGTGCTTCTTTGAGACCCTATAGAAGTGGTCTCATGTACGTTGCATAATCTAAAATCCATGCTCTGCAGTAATTGCACAATGCTAGGAACTTTTGCATGTCCTTCATTGTCACAGGTCTGGGCGTAGCTCGCACGGATGCTGCTCTGTCTGGTATTATTATCTTGCCATTTGCTGATACGAACTGCCCCAAGTACAGTACTTCCAGTTAATAATACTGGAGTATGGCCATGTCAACCTTGTTCCCCTTGTGGGCCAAAAGTTGTAGGAGAGTAATAAAGTCTCTTCGGCAGTCTTGTTCACTGACACTACAAACAAGCAATTCGTCCACATACTGGATGACTTTGCTGGACACTTGGATGGTACCTAAGTCAGTGTGTAGAATTCTGTTAAAAATGCTTGGATTTTCACAGTACACTTGGTGCAAACGAGTGTATTTGTAGCATTTTCCGCTGTGAGTAAAGGGAGTGAGGTATGTGAGTCCAGATGCAAATGTATTGAAAAGAAGGTGTTCTTTAAATCTACTACTGTCAAGTGGGTGGCTTTCTTGGGGATACTAGACAAAATGGTGGCCGGGTGTGGTACTACAGGAAATTCTTTCTGTACCACATCATTTAGAGGGTACATCCTGGATCATTCTCCAATTGCCCCCGTGGCCTTTTTGACAAAGTAGATCACAGTATTACACAGTGAGGTGGAGCGTGTTATTATCCTTGATTAAGTAGGGCCTGTATCATGTCTTTTATTCCCTCTTATGCCTTCCTTGAAAGTGAGTACTGTTTCACTCAGGTTAGTACTGCTTCAACCTTCAACCTTCAGTGTAATGAGTACTGGGGTCACTCTTTTAGAAGTCCTACATCATGTGGGTTGGTGGTCCACAACTGTCCAGGCACATACTCCAAGTCTGCCTCAATGAACAACAGCCCTTAGGGGGCACTGCACTCTCCTGTACTGCACCATGATCTCACTGGGGATACAGATCTCTAACATTATCTCTCCATCATTGTCATTATTTTATGAACAGTTCTGTATCTTCTCTGAGGGGTACAGTGGGATTGATGCACAGTACTGTACGCCATTCGCATTCTTGCCCACCTGTTCCAAATACAACCACCCTTTTCACAGATACCACCAACTCTTGCAAACCTAAAGATAATATTGTACCTGCCACCAATTCTGGGGACACTACAGGGCGAAAAATGAAATCAGTTGGCACTCTTCAGCAGGCTTTGGCAATTTGTGGCACTGCCTCCATTAACAGTTTTTATGCTGTAGATGAACATGTCTGGGTCCACAGGTATGCCTAGAACCACTACATCACATGCCATGGCTTGTATTATGACCATTGCTTTCATTGTTCACATCCCTGGTGTGCCGCGAACAATGCTGTGATTAGTAAATGAGATTATAATGCTCAACTTGCTAAGCAGGTTCCTGCCAAGCAGGTAAACAGGACAACTCTCAGAGTATAATAGGGGAGCGCACACCTCCTCCCCCACACCTTTACATCAAAAACTTTAGTATATGGAACCATAGAAATAGCCCCAGAGAATCCCTGCATGTCGAGAGCGTTGCCAGATAATGGGAAGTCCCCTTCACTGATGCATAACTTTTCCACGCCTGAATCAACCATACAAATGAATTGCGTGTTTCCTATCTCTGCCCCACCAAGGGTTCCTCTTCAGGATTAAGGGTCATAGACAGGACCGGATACGCAAGTGCTCTCTGTAGGCTGTCCTAATCAGGGTACGTATTCGTCCCTGGAAATGAGAAGGGGTTTCCGGTTTCCCCCACCATGGTAGCGCCTTGAAACACAGCAACCGTTCCATTGGCTGCTCTGTTAAAGGGGTTCATGTTACCTGCTTGCTAGAAAGTGTTGTGGGGCATATATTGTTGCATCGTATGCTGTGGTTGCCACTGTGGAGGAAGGCCTGGTATATGTGTGGTCATCTGCATGTAGGCTTGGTGTATTTCATGAGGCATGGAGGTCATTCTGGGAGTCGGCCCCTTGAGGCGGTGTACCATCATTTTGTTGGCTGTAACTGTACCGCATCCCTTGTCTACTTCTACACTCTGTTGAAAAATCCCCCATTTTCCACAGTTCCAACATTGTGATGGCCCCATTCCTGCTCCACTGGGTCACATTCCTCCAAATCACCTTCCCCTTGATCTACCCACCTCTTCCTCACTGTTGTCCTCCTTCCCACTGCGGCCGGGGTGCTGTGTGTTCCCACCCCACTGTCCTTGTCCTCTTTCTGACCACACTGTGGCTATTCTGGCGTTCACAAAATTAGGGGTGTATACTACCTTTCTGTCTGTGCTGGCGTTGATACTGACGCCTCCACAGCAACCTTTGCTAATTTATTTTGTACTAGTTTTGCTTCCTCTGCTTGTCGCCTCTGAGTCGTTTCCTTGTCACGCTCCTTTATTCTTCTGCAATGGTGTACCATTATACTTTGTATTTCAGGCAACCAATTTGCCTCAACCCCACAATGTTGTCTAGTACCTTCTGCACTTCTTTGGGTAGGGCCTGTTTGACAATGAAGTAGAAAAAATGTATTGATTGATCCCATGCATTACCCATTTCTGCTCTCCACATCTCCTGAAATTTAAGAATGATTTGAGTGGTGTCTTCATCATTGCCCATAGTACATTGCTTAATCAACTGTAAGTCGGGTGTGTCAGGGAATGATTCACTTGAATCGTATTAAAGGTTGCCCCATCATGTGCATTGTTTCCCAGAGTTACTCCTGGGTACCCCGCTTTTACCCACACATCAGCAGCTTGATCTCTGATAGTAGACACCACTAGGCTTTTAATGTCTCCTACTGGTAGGGGCGCTCACAAATGCATAGATCTGCTTCCCTGCACCAGCAATAAGAGCTGGGAGCGCTTTTTTTAAATTATTTTTGTTCATCTGTCCCCATAGCACACAATGAGACTTACCGGTCTCCTTATGAGAGGAATTTGCAGTCATGCTTTGTTCCCCTCAGCCTTCTTCCCTTTTTCCTTGTCACCGCCATCTGGCCGAACCTACTCCTTAAGTTCCTATCCCATACACTTTCCACCTTAGGAGTTTGTTCGGGTGCCTGTTTTGTCTCCTCATCCTCATCATCCTCAAGCTCATTGAATGTACACCACCCGTCAGCATTGTCATATGCTAGGCTGTCCGCCCGTTCACTTCTTTCCCCCTCATTTTCAACTTATGGGTGTGTTATCTACCCTGAATAGGAAATCACCTGCTTACCATCCATCTGGTGCCTGCTCTACCTGTCTGTCAGCTTTCACTTTGTTTTGCACTGTTCGCAGTCTATTCAGTTCTTCTCTTGCTGAGGTCAATGCCACCTCTAAATCTCTCTTATTGAAATCCGCATGTCCTGGAGCATCCAAAGTGTACACATATGGGGCGGTGGGGCTGTCACTGCTTTGGACACATATTTTGGGTTTGTTTAGCCCACAGCGGGGTGGGCTGCTAGTGGGTATATACCTCTGCGCTCTGTCAATGCCCTGCCCTCTTGTCCTAGGATATCTCCCTTGCTACCGTCCTGTCCGTCCTCTCCCTTACACTCTTTAGTGTCTTCAAACATCTTCCAATGGTCTAATATTTCCTTCTTTCTCTGTAATTGTTTTCTGTTATATTTGACTATTAGGAATATGGACATACGTTCTAACATACCCTTATTATGGGTGCCCTACTCTGGCCACGAGCCGGACATCCCCCACTCCTCTTGTTTCTGTCACCGAATGCTTATGGTACTTTTCGAGTCTGTCTCGGTACAGCGGCAGGGCCTTACACATATATTCTATTAGGGTTTCTCCTCCCATGGTTGTGGTGGTCGCTCCCTTGCTGTCCTTATGCTTATACTAATGCAATGCACAAGCTTTTACAAGTTGTCAAAAAACACAATCAATTTTCACACCCTCCCTTCTGTTAAAATAGTTTTAAAAAATGCTCTTTTCTTTCCCCCTCCATCTTCTCCCCTTCTACCCTGCTACTCAAACAATCTACACATTCAAAATATTCTACAAATCACACAGTGCCGCTCCTGGGCCTCCATACTACACAATAAAAGCACTAAGAAAACAAGCTAAAATAACAAGCTAAAATATCAACTACTATTCCAGAGCCCTCTAATTATACGGGTCTGCTATGTATTTCCTTTTCTTCTGTTACACAGTATGAGTGGTGTCACCTTCTTCCCTCATTCTGGGAGTCTCCCTACCATTCCATGTTCCTTTCCTTAATATTCTCCTAAAGAAATGTATAATACCAGGAAACAAGGCAAGCCACATACAGTTCACATTCACAATTTCAATATTCGTGTGTTCAGATTCTCCCATACACCTATCCCGCATGTGTTATCACTTGCAAGGCTATACGCACGTGCGCATGTTCACCCGAATTCCTCTGTCATGGGGTTCCAACAACACCAGCCTGCAATCCTCCTCAGAGCCGCGCGCCGCTCCAAAGAGCAGACAGGAATTCTGCAAAGATGGCTCCTGTACGGCCCCTGGGAAATACGTGTTTATTGGAACTAGACACTGAAGGTGGGTACAGCCCCTTCAAAGAGGTTGCCTGGACACATCTGCAGGTGTGGGGGGTGCTGGGATCGCGTCTGGGTCACCAAATGAAGGAACAGCTACAAACGCTCACACCAGAAAAAATACAACCCGCTATGTAAAAAAGGACAAGAGATTCTTGCAAGGATAACATGTTTTAATCATACAAAAAATATGTATGCCATCAAATAACTCTGCTGCTCAAGAACGTTCTACCGAAAAATAGTACAAGCAGAATGTTATGGGGAAACAAATCATCATCAGTGATGTAAACATATACAGTAAAATCCTGTGTGGCAGGTTGATGAGACCCTACACATGGTCAGCCCACTCCATAGGATCTGCAAGGCCATTGGTCCCAGCCTTGTCATCCGTCTTCCATCACGTGGGCTCTGCTGGGTTTCATCATCTTCAGTGAACCAAGGTCGAGTTTGCAATTAGTTACTATACAAGACAACGCTACTCTATCATTATGGCATGCACCTGGTAGGCTCGGGAACAGACACAGGGGGAGGCTTAAATTCATGGTGACGCACACATTCTTCATTCATTCTGTATTGCACTATCAGCAGCCAAGGCTTCCACCCTCGCCTTAGACTATCATTTATTTCACCATGTACCTCGCATTACACATTTTTTCACTATGAAATAGGATGGAATGGTTGTGTTTTTTAGATCTTTTATGGCCAGTGGGTTTATGGTTGGTAGTCTACGATCGTGAAATTCAGGGGTCTTGGGCTGGCACAGTTGTGGGTGTCATAACTCATGGTTGGCTGGGTCGGAGGGCTTCTTTGGCTGGCTGCGATAAACATGCATTGTGTGGCAGCTGGTACTCTCTCGGGGCCTTGCAGGGCACATTCCTTCTTGGGATAACATGTATTAGTAAGAATTGTGGAAGAAAGGAGAGTTTCTATGGAGGCTAACAGCATGGGTTTCTTTATCATAAGTGCTTGGGACTATTCAGGTTTCTTTGTTAGGTTCATGGTCTGTGCCTACCATGCAGCGATGCAGGCCCAAATGGTGCTTGTTTATATGTGCGCACTAAGTTTAAGCATCTACATTTCGCATAGTGTGGTGTTCATGCAGGGTCCCTTAATATGCCCACCTTCTTCCTGGCACATCACATGTGTATTTATGGAATTGGCCTTACCCTAAAGAGCCTACATGGCTGGGATAGGTTCATCTCCTTCCCAACAACACTGCAACTCAGTGAAGTTGATTAAAAACACATGTAAGTACATCAGCAAGGGTAGCAATAGGGGAGTGTTTCTACTTGAGAATGATGATAGGACAATCAATGAGATCACACAATTTCAGATGGGGAACTTTGTAAGTGGTAATAAAACGGTTTGGCACAACCTGATTTTCTCAATTCACAAATGTTTACCACTTGTTGTCCAGCTCAGCGCTCATCTAGAAAAGGGACAATGGGTTTATTTCATGGTTAATAATGCTCAACAAAGAGCTGCGCAACCCCTTAATACAACATTGAAATCCTTTTTCTTTTGTGCCAACAAGATCTATTTGTGAAGACCTTGTTGTATTCAGAAGTTGAAAAATATTATACCTGGAACAAATCAGGAAGAGTATTCTGCAAGAGAAAACAAGGTGCCCTAGTTTGAGGATATGATGTGCATGCAAGTGATACTTTAGGACATGTGTACACTTTTCATAAAAACTAAGCCAAATGCTTCTACCTCAGATTATTACTTCATATATTCCGAGGATCAACTTCTTTCACAGATCTAAAAACCGTCAATGCAGTGGTGTGTCAAACTTACAGTGAAGCATGCCAGAAGGGTGTTTACTGTTTACTGTCTTTTCATTATAATAGTATTGACTTCTGTGAGGGTATTCTTAGAGAAAAAAGCAGAGATAATCCTACCTTAGATTTACATTTTTCTCCTGACATATTTAATGAAGCCCTCATGATGATTGAAGATACATGTATATCCATCAACGATAAAGCTGTTCTTCAACTTGATGTACCACAACCAACACACAGTGGTCCTGACGTACTTGATAGGGACATTTTGAGAAAATAGCTATAACATTGATCAGTTGAATAGATTTGTGGGAAGCAATATACCTCTCTTAGTTGAAAGACCAATGATTGGCATACAACGCAATAATGGACCCGATCACAAATGGACATTGTTTTCCCTTGAAGCACCTTGAGGAACAGGAAACATATTCATCCTTAATTTGTTACTTGCAGAAATTCTGACACAAAAGGAAATTGCTCTTGCAATAGCATCATTAGGAATTACATCCACACTACTGGAAGGAGGTCAAACACCACATTTAGCCTTACAACTGGCCTTACATATTGCATATTTAGAAACTCCAGTTTGAAACATAAGCAAGACCTCTGGTGAAGCTGAAGTATTAAACACCTGAACAATCATTGTTTGGAAAGAGTGCATCATGGAATGTAAGAAAGCTCTTCAAGCACTTGATCGAACACTGCAAGACATAAGAGGAAACAATCGGCTAATGGGAAGAGCTGTTGTAGATCTACCAGTTGACTTTTGCCAAACATTTCCATTTATCCCGCGATCAACAGCTGCCGATGAACTTAACGCTTGCCGCAAAGCATCATACATTTGGATACATGTTAATTGACATTGACAAACAATATGAAAGTTCATTTACTGGGAGATACAACTGCACAAAACCTTAAAAAACAACGCTTGTACCTTGGCAATAGCAAATTCCCTTCTGACCCTAGTACTAATCGCATTTCTTTCCCATCAGATTGTTGTGAGGTTGTGCCTTCGGTTCAGGAAATTATCAACAGAGATTTCCCAAACATTCCCAACAACTTTCAAAACCATCAGTGGCACTTCGAACGAGCAATTCTGGCACCTAAAAATACAAATGAAAACAATATCAATATCTTGATTCTGTCATGGAGAGTGAACTAGCTGTGTTATATCCCACGGAGTTCTTGAATTCTTTAGAACCACCTGGAATGCCACCACGCAAGTTATTATTGAAAATCGGTTACCGATAATGCTACTACGTAATATCAACCCAGCAAAATTGTGCAATGGAACAAGACTATCTGTGACAAAAATCATGCCAAATGTAATGGAAGCGGCAATATTAACAGGCAATGCTAAAGGAAAAGATGTGTTGATTCCATGCATTTCTATGAAACCCACCAATATGCCCTTTGAGTTTAAACAAGTTCAATTCCCAGTGTGCCTTGCATTCACAATGATTATAAACAAAGCTCAGGGACAATTGCTCAGGTTAGCAGGCATTAACTGGCAAAGCCCATGCTTTTCACATTGTCAACTATATGGTGTTTGCTCCAGCGTGGGTATGCCTAAACATTTATACATTTATACACGGGAGTGAAAAACAAAAAAATATTGTGTATCCCAAATCCCTCGATTAATAATATTGCGAAATTGTGAAAAAACATCTATACACTTATGTGGGGATGCGCATCGGCACCCGCAGGGGGTGATGGGTGCACCTGGGATTGGGGGCACCAAGAGCCGAGGCAGCGAACCGGCCGCTCCTCTCGCGGCGGTCGCCTGCGCTGGCAGCATGGAAGCCCGAGCCGATGCTCAGAGACGCGGCGTGTCACCTCTGCACTTACCTGCCGGAGGGCGGGCCGTTGCTCATGGACACGGCGCGTCGCTGCCGCACTCGCCCATTGGAGGTCCCAGACCCAGGGACGGAGGGGAGCGAAGACCCTCCATGACAAGGAGGGGGGGGCGACCAGCCCTTCAGCGTGCCGCGGATCGCGGCTGGAAGACGCCCAGAGCCAGGGCCCACCCATACCCAACGCGACCACGTTTTTGGTCACGTGATCGCCTCAGCAGTTCCCCGCGGATTGGATGGGATCATGCAGGCACTGCAGCCTTTATGGGAGGCGGGTCAACACGGCAGCAGCCAATAGGATGTCGGCTGGTCAGGGCTGATGGCGATTGGTGGGGGCTTGATTCTAAGATAGTCCATAAAAGCCCACCAGAAGAAACTGACGAGGTTCTCTCATTTTACAGGGAAGGGAAGAAGAGGAGGTACGAAGACCAGAGTGGTGGGCCTATCCAGACACCACGATATAGAATAATCTTGAGGACTGCCTCACCGTATTCTGAAGGGATCAAACACTGGTGAAGTGAACCAGAGGACATTATATTTTGTTTTATTAAGGACCCTTTATCCAGTGGAATAAATATAATTTTCAGCACCTGCCTGTCTCCTGAAGGTTATTTCCCACACTGGCGACGAAGGGGGGATCGACAACGACATGGAGGCACTGATCAAGACCCTATCGGAGGGGCAGCAGCAACTGCGGCAATTGGTACAACTGCAAACCCAACAAGCGGCCGCGGATAGGCAAGCTTTTCAGCAAGCCATCCAGTTACAGGGCTCCCTACAAACCACAGCCCAGGACAAACAACACGAGACCATCACCCGCCTCACGGATGTGGTGGCCAATGCCAGAAACCAACTACTGGTGCCATCTGCTCTGCTCCAGAAATACAAGGAGGGGGAAGACCCTGCCTTCTTTTTCACCAGTTTCGAGAGGATCGCCAGGAATGCCCAATGGCCTCCCGACCGTTGGGGATAGTACGTCGCCCCCCTACTTTCTGGGGTGATGCAGGGTGCCTACCAGGCAGTGAACCCCAACGGCAGTACACCTTACGGGGAAATTAAGGCCGTGGTCCTGGACCGTCTAGGCGTGGACGAAGAAGCCTACCGGATACAGCTGAGAGAGACCAGACTCAGGGTGGGGGAAAGCCCGCGCCAGTTATATTACCGGATAAAGGACTTGGTCGAGAAATGGCTACTTCCTCCGACGCCAGCTAATCAACCCATTCTTGACAAAATAATTCTGGAGCAGTTCATCGAAGCCCTACCCGGACAGATGTAGAGGTGGGTCAGGCAGCACCACCGACCCATCTTGACTGAGGCGATGGATATTGCCTCGGCATACCAGAAGGCGGGTCACCAGAAGATACAGCCAACTGCGGTGACAGCCCAGATAGCGATCCCGATGTCCGATCCTCTTGCGTTTAGGGGCGGCAGAACCCTGACCACGAGATGGAGACACGCTGACGACATCCCCAGAAGGCCTGAAGACAAGAAGACAGGAGTCGAGGAAAAACATCCATTGGCAGCGCCAGGTTACAAGCAACCACAATGCTACGAGTGTAACGAATGGGGGCATATTGCCAGGTTTTGCCCCAGAAGGAGAACAGCCGAACCGATGGACATCGGATACCTGAATCCTAGATCGGAGGAGAGCATCCCGGGACCCTACGTGGTGGACATTAGGGTGTATGGCAGACCATCGCGCGCTCTACTCGACAGCGGCAGCCGACAGACCGCCATTGCACCAACCGTGCGTAGCACACCATACTTGTCTAACATAACAGTGCCTATTAGGTGTATTCACGGGGATGTAAAGTGTTACCCAATGAAGAATGTGGTGGTAGAACTAAACAACACAACCACTCCCTTGAGGGCTGCCGTCCTGCCATGTCTACCCGCCCTGGTGGTGATAGGAACTGACCTACCCGGGTTTGAACAGGCCTTGAAGCTCTGGAGGATAGGAAGGACCCTCCGCCCGAGCCCAATACCCCAGGGACGGAATCCGCTTCCCAGGGCCCCTTGCAGGGACGGAAAAGGCGAACCCGGATGGAATGGTGTCAGGCTAGTTACATAACCAGACTCATCAACTGGAGTTTGGAGGAGAATGAAGACACCATTAGGGGGGAAACCCTAACCGACCCGACTCTACGGGTGGCACGAGAAAGGGCAACGCAAGAAGGGGAACCAGATCTAGCCAGGGTACCGGGGTTCCTACTACGCCGGGGTCTGCTGTATCGCAGATATAAGGGCGAAGACGGGGTCGCCAAGGAGCAGTTGGTGCTGCCGCAAAAACATCGTGCCATAGTGGTACAACTGGCTCACAACCATCCTTGCGGCGGGCATATGGCTTCCCTCAAGACCCAGCAAAACCTATTGAAACGGTTCTACTGGCCGGGCATTTACGGGGAAGTGCCCCGATTCTGTAAAACCTGCCCTACATGTCAGTTGACCAGCGGTGTCCTACCAGCGAAGGCGCCGCTGCAGAAAATGCCTCTCATAGCGGTTCCTTTCCAGAGGATCGGCATGGATATCGTCGGTCCTTTGGAACCTGCTAGCAGGGGGTACAAATATCTGTTAGTGATCATCGACTACGCCACCCGATACCCGGAAGCGTTTCCGTTAAAAGGGACATCGGCCAGGGTTCTGTGCGACCAACTTATCCCGTTTTTTGCTCGGGTGGGGCTGCCTTCGGAAGTAATCACGGACCAAGGCATGAATTTCATGTCTGTCCTCTTAAGACAGGTATGCGAACGACTCCAGATCAAACAACTAAGGACCTCGGTATACCATCCCCAGACAGATGGGCTGGTCGAATGGTATAACCAGATAATCAAGAAAATGCTGAGGAGAGTGACGGGACCAGACGCCAAGAATTGGGATCGGGTGTTGCCTCTGGTATTGACGGTGTTAAGGGACACACCCCAATCATCCACTGGTTTCTCCCCCTTCGAACTTCTATTCGGAAGGCAACCCAGGACAATACTGGATCTCGTGAAGGAGGAATGGGAAGCCAGCGAGGAGATGTCACTCACTGAATACACAGAGGAGCTAAAAACCCATCTGACGGCTCTACGCGCCTTGGCCGAAGCCAACCCCGACCAGGCTCAATCGTCCCAAGAAAAGAACTACAATAAGGGAAGCCGGATGAGGACTTTCAAACCGGGGACAGAGTACTGGTACTCTTGCCTACCTCTGCCCACAAGTTATTGGCCAGATGGCGAGGTCCATACGAGATCACCAACGTACTAAGCCCAGTCACATATCGGGTGCATCAACCCGATATGACCACCACCGACAAGGTATACCATATCAACTTGTTGAAGGAGTGGAACGAACCAAGTATGAGTGCGTTCGCAGAACCCGAGGAACCAGGTTCAGAGGAAACCGTCAACAACGTTCCTGATACCCTCGGAGCCATCAATTGGGGGGGCGTCGTCTCTCCGGACATGAAATCCGATGTTATGGACAAGTTATCTCCCTACGCTGATGCCTTTTCTACGCTGCCCGGTCGCACTAGTATGTTAGAACACGGGATCAACACAGAGTCAGGACAGACTATAAGGCTTAGGCCCTATCAGATCCCCGAAGCCAGACGACAGATCATCACTGCCGAAGTAGACGAAATGCTGCGGATGGACATCATAGAGCCATCCAACAGCGTATGGTCATCCCCCATAGTGCTGGTTCCCAAGCCGGACGGATCCACACGCTTCTGTATGGACTACAGACAACTCAACTCTATTTCTCAGTACGAAGCGTATCCGATGCCGCGCATGGACGAGCTCTTGGAAGGCCTCGGAGCGGCCCTCTTTCTAAGCACTTTAGATCTAACCAAGGGATATTGGCAGATTCCCTTGCGCTCCCAGGACAAGGAGAAAACTGCCTTTTCCACGCCGAAGGGACTGTATCATTACAAGGTCCTACCCTTTGGACTACACGGCGCCCCCGCCACGTTCCAAAGGCTAATGGATATCGTCCTACGACCACACGACGGATATGCAGCCGCTTATTTGGACGACATTGTGGTTTACAGCAAATCCTGGGCAGCTCATCTGAGTCATCTGGAAGCGGTAGTGACCGATCTGCACAAGGCGGGTTTACATATAAACCCCAAAAAAAGCACGATCGGAACTCGCGAAACCAAGTATCTGGGACATATAGTAGGTGGGGGTGTCCTGAAACCGCAACTATCCAAGACTCAGGCGATACTTGACATTCCGACTCCCACCAATAGGAAGCAGATCCGGGATTTCTTGGGGCTCGTTGGGTATTACAGCAGGTTCATACCTGACTTTTCTTCTGTGGCCGCCCCCTTGACCGATGCTTTGAGGCTCAAGGGTGCTTCAAACCTGACCAACAACAAGGACGCCTTGGCCGCCATCGAACACCTGAAACTTAGGATTTCTTCAAACCCTGTTCTTTGTTGCCCAGACTTCCAACAACACTTCTATCTGCAGACGGACGCCTCAAACCAGGGTTTGGGGGCAGTGCTCTCGCAGGACCAGGGGGGTGATCTGCGTCCTGTATGCTTCATCAGCCGGAAACTGCTGCCACATGAGGCTGCATATTCCACCATAGAGAAGGAATGTCTGGCGATCAAGTGGGCCATTGACTCCCTCAGATACTACCTGTTGGGTCGCCGGTTCACCTTGTACACGGACCATGCTCCCTTGCAATGGCTTGCGTGGCATAAGGACACTAATCAGAGAGTGCTCCGCTGGTTTCTGTCTCTCTAACCTTTTGACTTCCTCATGCTTCACAAACCGGCCCGGTTCCAGATGGTGGCTGATTACCTGTCTAGGTGCGCTTCCCGGCCCGATCGGCCTGGGACTGGGGTGGGTATGTGTGGGGATGCGCATCGGCACCCGCAGGGGGTGATGGGCGCACCTGGGATTGGGGGCACCAAGAGCCGAGGCAGCGAACCGGCCGCTCCTCTCGTGGCGGTCGCCTGCGCCGGCAGCGGGGAAGCCCGAGCCGATGCTCAGAGACACGGCGTGTCACCTCTGCACTTACCTGCCGGAGGGTGGGCCGTTGCTCGGGAACACGGCGCATCGCTGCCGCACTCGCCTATTGGAGGTCCCAGACCCAGGGACGGGAGGGGAGCGAAGACCCTCCATGACAAGGAGGGGGGGCGACCAGCCCTTCAGCGTGCCGCGGATCGCAGCTGGAAGACGCCCGGAGCCAGGGCCCACCCATACCCAACGCGACCACGTTTTTGGTCACGTGATCGCCTCAGCAGTTCCCCGCGGATTGGATGGGATCATGCAGGCACTGCAGCCTTTATGGGAGGCGGGTCAACACGGCAGCAGCCAATAGGATGTCGGCTGGTCAGGGCTGATGGCGATTGGTGGGGGCTTGATTCTAAGATAGTCCATAAAAGCCCGCCAGAAGAAACTGACGAGGTTCTCTCATTTTACAGGGAAGGGAAGAAGAGGAGGAACGAAGACCAGAGTGGTGGGCCTATCCAGACACCACGATATAGAATAATCTTGAGGACTG
Organism: Ambystoma mexicanum; assembly: GCF_040938575.1. Taxonomy (NCBI): domain Eukaryota; kingdom Metazoa; phylum Chordata; class Amphibia; order Caudata; family Ambystomatidae; genus Ambystoma; species Ambystoma mexicanum. The sequence goes on along the minus strand of NC_090935.1, from coordinate 1,397,966,945 downwards.
CCTCACCGTATTCTGAAGGGATCAAACACTGGTGAAGTGAACCAGAGGACATTATATTTTGTTTTATTAAGGACCCTTTATCCAGTGGAATAAATATAATTTTCAGCACCTGCCTGTCTCCTGAAGGTTATTTCCCACAACTTACTAGACGAGAACTGTATTTTTACCTAAAAAATAAAAATCACTGAAGTTCTTTCTCGCTACTCTTTTTTTTCAGTAAGTATGGATGTTCCGCATACAACCCTTAACTTTTTCATCAAAACGAGGTGGAGATGGACCAGCATGGGCATACATCTATATACATAAGTAACCTTTATGCGTCCTCAAAAAATTATATAAACACTGAGTGCTAAACATTTCTTCACATGTTGTTTGCAAGTGCTTACAAACAGAAAAAAATGAGAATTGATTTCCAAAAATTGAAAAGAGTGTTTCGATCTCTGTCCACAGAACCTGTGAGGAGTACGGGTACTTTTTGCTAGTAATTATTATAACATCAACATTTACCAGTGAATGCAACAATTATTTACATGTGATTTTTTTTAAACAATAAAACCTAGCCTTTTCATTAGTTATTTAATAATGCAATGTCACAATATATATAAACTACAAACACAACTGTGTACTGTAGCATACTATTGATTTGTTCAGTGTATTCATGTGCTTAATACCCTGCTTAGCTTCAACAAGTATGTACGTTAAACTGAGTTACTTTTCTAATGCTATACAGCACTATATAAGGAAAAATGAATGTATGCAGTGGGTACTATTCATAAAAATATATATGCAATTCTAATGTGAATGTATTCAGTAGCGCGCTAATCATTTCACATGCTTCATCCACTTAATAACTTTGCCAGTGTGTACATTAAAGTGTTATCCATAACCACCTCCCGCTTCCACCTCCCTGGATAGTATGCAACCCCTGCCCTCCACCTCTCAGGCTTCCTTGCCATCGTCTACCTCTCTGGCTCCTCTGCCTCCTCCTCCTTCCACCTCTTTGGCTCCTCTGCCACGTCTGTTGGGGACTCCTCTCTCCTGCACCTCCCCCCCGAAGTCTTTCAAAAGTGGCAACGTGCTCCAGGTAACTACTCTCAACTCTCGCTCTGCTGTCAAACACTCCTCTGCCAGCTGACACCTCCTTGAAATTCTGGACTTGGATGTTTTTGCTCTTACTGAACATGGTTCAAGGCCTGCTCTGTCACAGGTTTTGACCATCTCCTCCCAGAGGACCACAAGATCCTCTGTGAGCCCAGGACCAGAGGAGGAGTGGCCCTGATCTTTAAAGAGTGGATCCCTGCTTTCATCATCCTCACTCAGACCTAATTCTCCTTTGAATATCTGGTATGCAGGCTTTCTATCTCTCTTGGCCTCTCTCTTACCTTGACCACCATTTACAGGCCACCTGGCCTGGTCACCCTTTTCCTCTCTGAATGGTCTGATCTCTCCTCCTCTCTATTATCCTCCTCCTCCCAGCTTCTCTTCCTTGGGGATCGCAACATCCACATGGACAATCCAGACTCCTATGGGCATTTTTGCAACCTATGTAAGTCTCTTTCCCACTCAATTCTACCCTCTGGTCAGACACACTCTGCCGGCCACACCTTGGATGCTCTCTCCAGGCACCCCTCTCTCTCATCCTCTCACTACTCCTCTCTCCTAGACTGAACACATTATTCTCTCTTCTAACTTATTGAACCTTCCTGTACCTTTGCCAAAGGCCCTCCCAGCACTGCCACCTTCTTTGCCTCCCCCTTCTCCCCTCCATCTACTCCTGCGGCTGACTCTCATCCTGACACTGCCCTTTCCTACCTTCACCTCTCTATCTCTAACACTCTGGATAACCTTGCCCCTGTTATGAAGATCTGCCTGAAGCCTCTTAATAAGTGCAACTCTTGGTACGACTCCAATTTTGCTGCACTGAAACGCAAGTGGAGAGTAGCTGAGTGGAAGTGGGGAGCTTCGGTTGGACCATCTGACAAACTGTGCTGTTGTCTGCTACAAAGGCAATACAGACTCTCCATCTTCTCTAAGAAGAGGATCCACATTCAAGGCTGCATCTCTCTGACTTCTAATAACACAGCCAAAACGTTCAAAATCTGCAAGGAGCTGGCCAATCCTTCTGCAGTATCCTCCTCCACTACACTCACCCAGGCCCTCTGCAAAGATCTGGCTTCTCATTTCACCACTAAAACCCAGGACATCCTGTCCACACTCTCCACCACTTCCCCTCTCTCTCCCCAAAGCTCTCAGACCTGCCTTGGTTACCGCCCCTGCTCTCCTTCTCCCCTCATTCTCTCCTATAACACCTGAAGATGTTTCCTGACAAGGCTGGTCAATCAAAGTCTCATCTAAACATGTGACGCCCTGCTCCTCCAGAACCATCAAGGACAACATTGGTTCTCTTGCTCCAGCTGTGGCTGATTTCTGTAATCACTCCTTTGCCACTGGCACTTCCCCTCTCTTCTCAAGCACTCCCTTGTGCACCCACTACTAAAAAAGCCTTCTGCTGATCCCTCCATTCTGGAAAACTATCGCATGATCTCTATCACCCCTTTCCTGGGCAAATTCCTGAAGAGGTTGGCTATCTCCCAGCTAACCCTCCTCACTGAATCTGTTGGTTGTCTCTATGACCACAGTCTGGCTTCAGAGCAGTCAGAGGCACGGAAACTGCACTCCTGACCACCTGTGTAGATCTGCTCTCAAATCTCAACTCTTACTCTCCCTCTATCCTCATTTTCCTTGACCTTTCCTCTGCTTTTGACATGGGTAACCACAACATCCTGATTACTTATCTCCACGAGACCATTGGCATCATGGATCAAGCTCTGGGTTGGCTGACCTCCTTCCTCCTAGACGAACCCTTCGAGGTCCAGCTTGGTTCCTTTCTCTCCACCACCTCTCTTTCTACATGTGGTGTTCCCCACGGCTTTATACTCTCCCCCTGGCTCTTCAACATCTATCTGGATCTCCACCTTCACCTGTAACTTTCTGTGTTATGCAGATGATATGCAGCTCTCTTTCAGGCTACCCTCAGCCTCCTCCTCTTCTTCACTCATCCCTGACTATCTCTCTGCTATTCCATCATGGTGCATCTCTAACAATCTCTGCCTCAATGCCAGCAATACTGAGATCCTTCTCATTGGGACCCCTGCTGCTGCTTTCCATCTCTCACTCTGGCCATGCTTCTTGTGTCCTCTACCTTCACCCGCTTGTGAGGCAAAAAACCTTGAAGTAATCTTTGACTCCATACTCTTGTTCTCTCCACACATCACAGACCTTGCTAAGACTACACCAGGTGTACCTCCAGGTGTACCTCCTCAAAGGTATTATCCCTTCTCTCACTTTCCCCAGAATCTCACTGTTTCCAGAGCTCTAGTTCTCTCTAGGCTGTACTACTCGAACAGCCTCTTTCTCAATCTGCCTACCCCTGCTCTTTGCCCTCTTCAACTCATCCAGAACAGGACTGCAAGACGTATCTTTGGCACCAAGCCCAGGGACCACATCTCTCCTGCCAGAAATCCCTCAACTGTCTTTCGGTGGCTGAAAGGATCAAGTTTAAGACCCTCTGCATCTTACACAAAGCTTTTTGGGGCAGTGGCCCTTACTACCTTCAGCTCTCTCTCTGTGCACCCTCCTACTAGAGCCCTTCACTCTGCGGATGAGTCACTTCTCCAAGCAGAGATATAGGTGTAAAACTCTCTCCTCTGCAGGTGCCTCCATCTGGAATGGCCTCTCTGCCTCTTACCACCTTGAGCTGGACCTCCTTAAATTCCGGAAACTCCTCAAGACCTACCTTTTCTCCTCTTCTTTCTCTATCCCTCTATCCTGCTAACTTTCCCTTGCTCCTGCTCATTTGCTGACTGGTTGCCTGGTTGTCCAATGAGTCTTACAAGAAACCAGACTCCACCCCCCCGAACAGTCCCCCTGCATTTTCCGCCTGGCTCTACTTGCACGGCCTCATGACTAACCTGAGCTAGCTGGCTGGGATTGCCCCTTGGAGTCCCCCCGTCGCAGCACTTAACTCACGGCCTTGCTGCTTTGGGTGCACTTCTCCCTGCCCCCCATTCCCCTGTACTGCTTGTTTGCGCACTTGGACGATCTCACTGATACAAGGCCTATTAAGAGCATTGAGTTGTCCTCCCGCTGTTTACCCCTCCCTTGCTTTGTTGTGCCTTGAAACACTTGTGCAAAGGTACATAATAAATAACAAATCAATCAATCAACCAATCAAAAGGTTTATTAAGTATTTGAGAAATGAACTTACAATGTTAACTTATAGGTGTGTATGCTAAACAGTACAACATTTAAGATTGAACAAGTGTCCTTACAATTATAATATGCAACTGTGCACACTAAACAGTACTAATAGCATAATCAACGTACAGTAAATAAAACATTAAATCAACCATACAGATCCTTCAGCTTAAAAAACTATATGCTTCAAATCATAAGTGTATTCATGTATACATAATGATACTTTGAAATGCATCCTTATGTGCAACTTAAGCTTTTCAAAGTGTGTTCCCTTTTTCATAATAATATACCTTTGATAATTACTCATTGCGCTTATATCATCACTGGCGATACAGTAACATATGAGGAGCCCTTACTGTTAAACGAGAAATCATATTATGCCTCCTTTTGACTTATATTGGCCTAAGTCTAGATGCTCTGCGACGAAAACCGCGTTGCAAAGTTCCGATTTCTGATCGACTTCGCCACCATTTTAAAATCATCCGTCATTCTGATTTCTGTTCTGTTTCCTTTTGAGAACAACAGTGAGTACCAACACATTATTTGTGAATGACCCGAGTAGGCTCTCATTTCTGAATTTTAAAACACACATGTCCTTTTTACTATAGGGCATCTATTACGTGAAGCGCCATTGTTGGAAGCATTCACCACGGGATCGATTCCACCACACCGATTTGCCAGCCCCTGAAAGATTCAGAGAAGGTTAGCAGGTGATATACAGTTAACTAAGAGAACTGTATTTAGATGCTAAGTAAATAGTTTGTTGAGTAAACACAGAGATGACAATTTTTTATTCTTTTTTACTTCTAGATTTAAGGCTCCCTTGCCACACACCCCATACCTTTTGTTTTTTACCAAGAGGCAACGCCAAAGTGGCGATTGCTCTCCTGTCCTGAAGAAGGTTGAACACCAAGTCAATACACGAGGGGACTGTCTCATCCCCGTGAGAAAACTTAACCGAAACATGTTGACAACAGTTTTAAAAAAAAAACCTGAATACCAACAGAGGGGCACATTGTAAAACAATCGAGTGTTGAATCTATAATTGTTTGATTTATTATTTGTGGTATATACAAAGTATCACCTTGTTTTATGTAATTTTTGCAAATATGATTATTGTATGGATGAGTTATGAATGAATGGTTGCTGGAGGGATGTATTGCATTTGGTTTGTGGAGCCGATTTTTTCATGACATGTATATTGGGATAATAAACAGAAAACTATTCTGATTTAAACAATAGTCAATTGTCATCTCTGGTCTAGTTGGCCCTACCCCTTTATTATATTGTGGAACAAACAAGTGACTGTGTGGCCAACAATGACAATGGACGATAAATACATGGTCTTTTAAAACATATTGTTTTCTTGTAATTATGTTAACCAGTTTCACAATAATAGTTGCCTTAGGATTTTGGTACATGGAAGAAATACATCCGCTTGAAACATTCTTGCCTACTGACAATGTTCCTAATGTATCTACACCTTTCGTGCACTTGCATACTCTTTCTCCTAGAGATTCTCAACATAGACAGAGTTATCACACCAACACATTACTGTTAATAATGAATGCAACTCATGCCATTTTTAATAAAACAGACTGTTGGGTTTGCTCTCATTCACTGCAACATGGGGAAAAAGGGTTAGGCTGGTATATTCATCCTTTGCCTCTAACTACTGCATGTTATGCTTCTCTAAGGGCACTATTCTTTGGCCGATGGAATGATAGCATCTCGGGGAACTTTGATGGAACGAATTTGAACAAGTTTGAAAGGCGAGTTCTCACTCTTCGCAAATTGGAGCAAGCCTAATGTTGCTTCTATTAGGCCTTCTGATAGACTGTCCCCACCTTTTCAATCTTTGATTTCTTTCAAGATGGCTCCTATAAGCAATAGGGATGCCACGCCACCTTCCTGCACTGTTAACCATAGCCCCAACTCAGTTTCTTTCTGCATACGAAGGAATGGTACTCAGTCAATAGGCGATTTCGAGGGTTGCACTAGTGTTGCAAACTGGACCAGTGTGGACAGACCTTTGTATGTAGGTGAACCTGTCTACTTCGTTTGCAGTAATGAAGCTTTCCCATGGCTATCTAGGGATTGGCAGGGAATTTGTTATTTAGGAATTCTGCTGCCAGGGGTATTTATAGCTAGTACCACAGAAATCTCTAGGGCTCGTCCAAGGCGGGATGAGAGATGTGATACTCCTCCACAAATTCAGGGTGACGTACTGAAATCCTTTGTACCATTTTGGGGACAAATTATGAATTCCGAGGATATTAGAAGACTAGCGAGAGTACTGGAGAAAACCATCAACCGGACCACTGACATACTCTATAACATGACTCTAGAGCAGAAAGCAATGAGATTAGTGACGCTACAAAACCGGATGGTATTAGACGTCATTGTGGCTGAGCGTGGTGGATTATGCAAATTAGTGGGGTCTGCGTGCTGCATTTTCGTTCCAGATTCCTCCCCAACCATCTTTAAGGCTATACAAAATATGCACGTCCTAAATTCAGAAGTGCATGTTCCCGAGGGAAATTAGGATCTTAGTGCTTGGTTCTGGGACTTCTTACGATCTTGGGGATGGAAGCATCTTTCGGTCTTATTGATAATTCTGGGTATTCTGTTGTTTTGTTGTTGCTGTATACAATGTCTTCCTGACATATGTTCAATGTTAGGGGGATGTTGTGCACAGACTATGGGAACGTTAGGATCAAAGATACACGCACCGGAAAGAATGACCAATGAATATGTGATGAAGGAAATTTCGGTTGCAGATCTTATGGCGATTGATATATCTGATGAATGTGATTCAGGTTGTATGGACATTGAGATGTGGAGTTAGTCGTAAAGCGACTAGTTGTAGTTTAGCACTTGGCTTAGGTCAAAAGGAGGGTGTGATAAATGGGAAATCATATTATGCCTCCTTTTGACTAATATTGGCCTAAGCCTAGTCGACGAAAACCGCGTTGCAAAGTTCCGATTTCTGATCGACTTTGCCACCATTTTAGAATCATCCCTCATTTTGATTTCTGTTCGTTAATTCTCTGTTCTAAAATGATGGACTGTGTTTTCAACTTGCAACTAAGCCTGTCAACCTTTGAGTTCTGTAAATGTTTAGGCTGACCAAGAGCCGACTGTTTGGACTAGGTAATGAGGCCTTGTACTGAGCACGAACTGTCGTCCCAGCATTGTCTGTGCTCGCAAGACTAATCCTCGAATACACATCTGGGACAATGCACAGTAAATGCCAAGCGTGGACACAGGCCAAACTCAATTGTAACATAGTTGTAAAAGATGCTTGTTGTAGGATTTGAGAGCATACGTTGTCATTGTATCACCATGGAAATACAAACTCATGTAATCCATATGCATATTATTGTATAAGCTGTATGTGAACTAGGCACGAACTCTAGACTGCAGATTATTAACATGCAGTGGGGCTGGACAATATCGTGGAAATGTATAAAAAACATGAATGTACAGATAAAAAACATGAATGTACAGATGTCCAGCACTCTCTCTTCTCTCTTTGATGGGCTGGTACTCATTGCTGGGTGTTGAGAGCCAGATAGCTATCTGTTTCTATGTTTCTTTGTAAACTGTACAGTACAATAAAGATCTGTGAATCTTTATAGCCCATGTTCGGTGTATTTCAATTTGCGGTACTCAGCCTCAATATTTCCTTGTTTTTACATTACCTACTACCAGAAATCTTGCTTACACAGAACATATGCCCAATACTGTAGCGACACCTAAAACACCCATAGCTTCACGTAGTAATACTCTATTTGACCAACTAAATATAAGCACTTCTAATGCAAAAAGCTCACATCCCTCACATCCCAGAAACCTTCAGTAGGTCTCTAACTTCCCTGCATAATGCTGGTCAGACAGACCTACTTACAGTGCAAATGAAATCAAAAAGAAAGTCTCTGAAGTATATCTTACTAAACACAAGATCCCTACTTAAACACTCAACAAAGGTCACTGACTTCTTAACAGAGCCGGAAATCGACATCTGTGCTATAACTGAATCATGGGTTCATAATGCAGCAGGTCCCACACTTACCCTAGCCATCCCTCAAGACTATATGATCCTGAGAGCAGATAGATCTGCTGGTAAGGGGCGCGGGGTAGCGCTTATTGCTCATATATCCCTAAATATTTGCCTTGTTAGCGCCGCTGCTGCTATTTAGGACTGTGAGACCCTGCATGCAAAATTATTACTAGACCCACACAATAAACTAAACACCATTTGATCTGTCACCCACCACACAATTTTTGTTGGAATTCCTAATTCAGTTTAGCGATTAAATTTCATCATCCATAAAACCTCATTCGAAGGTGCTGATGCTGGGAGACATGAACACATAGATGAAAAGTCTTTTGCGGACAGCTTCTGGAGAGCTATCGCGGGCCTAAGTTGAAATCAAAGTCGAGACCAGAGGACTCGCAGACCGCCACCTTGACCAGCGGGGCAAAGCCTACGCAGTTACTTAGCAGCGAAGGTCACAGGGGTCAGAACTACATCATCAGGTAAAGATGACACGTTAGCTAGAGGCTCCATAGCACCTTGTCTAGCAATTGCGTGTCTTTTGGAGGCTCGGGCTATCCCCTCCCAATATGTCGCTTCAGCATTTTGGTGAGAAACACCAAATAGTCTTGTAGAAAAGAAGAGCAGTAGCGTGGCTCATAGGGGCCACCCCTCTTGGTCACCACTCAAACCTTTTTACAGACTTAGCCATCTATTAAAGCCAACCTCAAACACTTCTTCAAAAATAAGCAGTTAGAGCAGAAGTTGTAACAATAGAGACAATGTTAATGGTAGAAAGAAGAGTTCATAAGTTAAGCTTCACACTCCAGCTTACTTCCGTGGGGCCTTGAATTCAGAGGAGCCATTTTTCCTTTACCTTCGGTTCCAGCCTTAGAGTGACCCAGAAGTTGCTTCAAGCTCCATGCGCTGAGCCACGGAAAAGTTGGAAAATAAATAATAAACAAATACAGTTGTAAAGTTGTAAAGGGAGGAGTCAAGCGGCAGGCTCACACCAGCACCCACACCTCACGGCTCATGGAACACACTGCAACACACCACTCCGTTCTGCCGAATGAGGGGCTAATGATATGATATGATATATGATATGGCATTTATTACACACCTGTACACTAGTGAATGGAATGGGATGGAAAGCTGCCTCCTCCTCAGCAACAACACAGGAGACAGACTCTACTTGTGTCAACAGGCACCACGGAACACACTGCAGCAGACAGAGAGGAAAGGGTAATTGTTCATGGGACAGATGATGAAGGAAGAGCATGGAGAACAGTAATAGCTCTTGATGAAGGGTACATATTAACCGACTTGACAGTCGATGGACTCATATTTTTCATAAGTCTTACCTATTGGATGCAAATTGAGAATAAGTAAATACCACAGAGAATGGCATTGCTAAAACATAAACCATCATTCTTTCAAGAATATCTCGAAAATGTGCCAAGCATCTTATGGACCAACAGTCCATATGATGTGGGTTTATTAAGTGGAGCAGGAGCAGCCAAAATTACACTTAAGCCAGGAGCAGTTTTATCATGAGCAAAACAGTATCCCATGTCTAGAGAAGCAGATGAAGGTATATTTGAAACCATGTCCACTTTAGTGCAGCAGGGAATACTGGTACCATCATATTCCCAGTAAAGAAATCAATGGTTGGTTGTGGAGATTTACTTTGGACCTACGCCCCTAAACAATATTGTTGAAGCAGAGTTTCCGTTGGTTTGGAGCCAAGTTATGATATTATGCAACATTTCAGCTACAGCCAATTATATTATAGTAGTAGATTTAAAGAACACTCAGGCCGATTCATGGAATAATTAGCGCGGCGCAAGTGGGCAAAAACGTGCGATTCGCAGTGGAATAGCGAAAATCGCAGTGCAAGTGCGAAAATCGCACGAAAAGCAGCGCACGTCGATTCATGGAAGGGCGTGCACGAGAAAACCAGCGGATGTGCGATAAAAATAGTGCGCGGCGCACGTTGGCGCACAGGCCATCTAACAGCGTGCGCCAGGTCACAGCGAAAATCGCACAGGCCACAGCGAAATTCGCACATAGCACGGCGCACGCAACAAAAGTAGGCAGAACACGGGCGTAACACTCGGAATGGGGAACAACTTGCCAAAACGTGGGCGTCACGGGGGAAGTACAGGGCACAAGTGCGCGGAACGCCCACACGCTCGCTTACAACACGTATTCATGGAATAGAATAGGGCAAAAAAGCGCACGCTCAAACCAGCACACAGGCACAAACACGACCGCCACAAGAAAGCAGGCGGTAGCGTCTCTGCGGCTGTAAGAAATGTGCGCCAAAAGGTGCGCCAACAAATAGCACCTATATACTGCCATGATGAATGTCCCATACTGTGGCCCTCCAGGAAAAATGACGTGCAAAGGGGTACCCACAAACACGGACACCCGCTGACAAAAAATACGTGTGCGTGTATACCGGGGTGCGCGGGAAGTCTCACACGCGATTTCAGCAGGGTACGTGCATCACAGGGGTTCGCGTGAAGTCATTCACGCGATCGGGCCTGGGGGAGCGGGCTACGTGTATTTCAGGGGTTCGCGTGAAGTTTCTCACGTGATCGGGCCTGGGTGAGCGTGCTACGTGTATTTCAGGGGTTCGCGTGAACTTTCACACGCGATCGGGCCTGGGGGAGCGGGCTACGTGCATTTAAGGGGTGCGCGGGAAGTTTTACACGCGAATACCTTGGGCGCGTGTATTTCAGGGGTGCGCGGGAAGTTCCACACGCGAATAGCCTGGGCGCCTGTATTTGAGGGGTGCGCGGGAAGTTCCACACGCAAATAGCCTGGGCGCGTGTATTTCAGGGGTGCGCGGGAAGTTCCACACGCGAATAGCCTGGGCGCGTGTATTTCAGGGGTGCGCGGGAAGTTCCACACGCGAATAGCCTGGGCGCCTGTATTTGAGGGGTGCGCGGGAAGTTCCACACGCAAATAGCCTGGGCGCGTGTATTTCAGGGGTGCGCGGGAAGTTCCACACGCGAATAGCCTGGGCGCGTGTATTTCAGGGGTGCGCGGGAAGTTCCACACGCGAATAGCCTGGGCGCCTGTATTTGAGGGGTGCGCGGGAAGTTCCACACGCAAATAGCCTGGGCGCGTGTATTTCAGGGGTGCACGTGAAGTCATTCACGCGATCGGGCCTGGGGGAGCGGGCTACGTGTATTTCAGGGGTGCGCGTGAAGTTTCTCATGCGATCGGGCCTGGGTGAGCGTGCTACGTGTATTTCAGGCGTTCGCGTGAACTTTCACACGCGATCGGGCCTGGGGGAGCGGGCTACGTGTATTCAAGGGGTGCGCGGGAAGTTCCACACGCGAATAGCCTGTGCGCGTGTATTTCAGGGGTGCGCGGGAAGTTTTACACGCGAATAGCCTGGGCGCGTGTATTTCAGGGGTGCGCGGGAAGTTCCACATGCGAATAGCCTGTGCGCGTGTATTTCAGGGGTGCGCGGGAAGTTTTACACGCGATTTCTGCACGGTACGTGTATTTCAGGGGTGCCAGGGAGTCCCACATGTGATTTGACAGTGTGGGTCCTCCCAGGTGTACCCTGTACACCCTCCACGGCCCCTGCAGGCAGCCCACACCACAGGGGACTACCCTGCATCCCTGGTCATGTCCCGCAGGCAGCCCACCCAACATGGGCATGCCCCCCAGCAAAGGCACATGTCTCCTTGAACTAATGAACACCAACTCATGTCCCCTTGCACCCCCACCCCCCAGCACTGTGGGGCACCTGCCAGCAGGCCCCCACCCATGTCCAACTCATGTCCACCACCACCCCCACCCCCCAGCACTGTGGGGCACCTGCCAGCAGGCCCCCACCCATGTCCAACTCATGTCTCCCACCACCCCCACCCACCAGCAGTGCAGGGGCAGCCTCCACCAGGCCCCCACTCATGTCACCCACCACCCCCACCCCCCAGCCACCAGGGTCACCCTCCACCAGGCCCCCACCCATGTCTCCCACCACCCCCACCCCCCAGCCACCAGGGTCACCCTCCACCAGGCCCCCACTCATGTCTCCCACCACCCCCCACCCCCCAGCAGTGCAGGGGCACCCTCCACCAGGCCCCCACTCATGTCACCCACCACCCCCACCCCCCAGCCACCAGGGTCACCCTCCACCAGGCCCCCACTCATGTCTCCCACCACCCCCCACCCCCCAGCAGTGCAGGGGCACCCTCCACCAGGCCCCCACTCATGTCACCCACCACCCCCACCCCCCAGCCACCAGGGTCACCCTCCACCAGGCCCCCACCCATGTCTCCCACAACCCCCCACCCCCCAGCAGTGCAGGGTCACCCTCCACCAGGCCCCCACTCATGTCCCCCACCACCCCCACCCCCCAGCACTGTGGGGCACCTGCCAGCAGGCCCCCACCCATGTCCAACTCATGTCTCCCACCACCCCCACCCACCAGCAGTGCAAGGGCAGCCTCCACCAGGCCCCCACTCATGTCACCCACCACCCCCACCCCCCAGCCACCAGGGTCACCCTCCACCAGGCCCCCACTCATGTCACCCACCACCCCCACCCCCCAGCCACCAGGGTCAACCTCCACCAGGCCCCCACTCATGTCACCCACCACCCCCACCCCCCAGCCACCAGGGTCACCCTCCACCAGGCCCCCACCCATGTCTCCCACCACCCCCCACCCCCCAGCAGTGCAGGGTCACCCTCCACCAGGCTCCCACTCATGTCCCCCACCACCCCCACCCCCCAGCACTGTGGGGCACCTGCCAGCAGGCCCCCACCCATGTCCAACTCATGTCTCCCACCACCCCCACCCCCCAGCACTGTGGGGCACCTGCCAGCAGGCCCCCACCCATGTCCAACTCATGTCCCCCACCACCCCCACCCCCCAGCACTGTGGGGCACCTGCCAGCAGGCCCCCACCCATGTCCAACACATGTCCCCCACCACCCCCACCCCCCAGCACTGTGGGGCACCTGCCAGCAGGCCCCCACCCATGTCCAACTCATGTCTCCCACCACCCCCACCCACCAGCAGTGCAGGGGCAGCCTCCACCAGGCCCCCACTCATGTCACCCACCACCCCCACCCCCCAGCCACCAGGGTCACCCTCCACCAGGCCCCCACCCATGTCTCCCACCACCCCCACCCCAAAGCCACCAGGGTCACCCTCCACCAGGCCCCCACTCATGTCTCCCACCACCCCCCACCCCCCAGCAGTGCAGGGGCACCCTCCACCAGGCCCCCACTCATGTCACCCACCACCCCCACCCCCCAGCCACCAGGGTCACCCTCCACCAGGCCCCCACTCATGTCTCCCACCACCCCCCATCCCCCAGCAGTGCAGGGGCACCCTCCACCAGGCCCCCACTCATGTCACCCACCACCCCCACCCCCCAGCCACCAGGGTCACCCTCCACCAGGCCCCCACCCATGTCTCCCACCACCCCCCACCCCCCAGCAGTGCAGGGTCACCCTCCACCAGGCCCCCACTCATGTCCCCCACCACCCCCACCCCCCAGCACTGTGGGGCACCTGCCAGCAGGCCCCCACCCATGTCCAACTCATGTCTCCCACCACCCCCACCCACCAGCAGTGCAGGGGCAGCCTCCACCAGGCCCCCACTCATGTCACCCACCACCCCCACCCCCCAGCCACCAGGGTCACCCTCCACCAGGCCCCCACTCATGTCACCCACCACCCCCACCCCCCAGCCACCAGGGTCACCCTCCACCAGGCCCCCACTCATGTCACCCACCACCCCCACCCCCCAGCCACCAGGGTCACCCTCCACCAGGCCCCCACCCATGTCTCCCACCACCCCCCACCCGCCAGCAGTGCAGGGTCACCCTCCACCAGGCCCCCACTCATGTCCCCCACCACCCCCACCCCCCAGCACTGTGGGGCACCTGCCAGCAGGCCCCCACCCATGTCCAACTCATGTCTCCCACCACCCCCACCCCCCAGCACTGTGGGGCACCTGCCAGCAGGCCCCCACCCATGTCCAACTCATGTCCCCCACCACCCCCACCCCCCAGCACTGTGGGGCACCTGCCAGCAGGCCCCCACCAATGTCCAACTCATGTCCCCCACCACCCCCACCCCCCAGCACTGTGGGGCACCTGCCAGCAGGCCCCCACCCATGTCCAACTCATGTCTCCCACCACCCCCACCCACCAGCAGTGCAGGGGCAGCCTCCACCAGGCCCCCACTCATGTCACCCACCACCCCCACCCCCCAGCCACCAGGGTCACCCTCCACCAGGCCCCCACCCATGTCTCCCACCACCCCCACCCCCCAGCCACCATGGTCACCCTCCACCAGGCCCCCACTCATGTCTCCCTCCACCCCCCACCCCCCAGCAGTGCAGGGGCACCCTCCACCAGGCCCCCACTCATGTCACCCACCACCCCCACCCCCCAGCCACCAGGGTCACCCTCCACCAGGCCCGCACTCATGTCTCCCACCACCCCCCACCCCCCAGCAGTGCAGGGGCACCCTCCACCAGGCCCCCACTCATGTCACCCACCACCCCCACCCCCCAGCCACCAGGGTCACCCTCCACCAGGCCCCCACCCATGTCTCCCACCACCCCCCACCCCCCAGCAGTGCAGGGTCACCCTCCACCAGGCCCCCACTCATGTCCCCCACCACCCCCACCCCCCAGCACTGTGGGGCACCTGCCAGCAGGCCCCCACCCATGTCCAACTCATGTCTCCCACCACCCCCACCCACCAGCAGTGCAGGGGCAGCCTCCACCAGGCCCCCACTCATGTCACCCACCACCCCCACCCCCCAGCCACCAGTGTCACCCTCCACCAGGCCCCCACTCATGTCACCCACCACCCCCACCCCCCAGCCACCAGGGTCACCCTCCACCAGGCCCCCACTCATGTCACCCACCACCCCCACCCCCTACCCCCCAGGGTCACCCTCCACCAGGCCCCCACCCATGTCTCCCACCACCCCCCACCCCCCAGCAGTGCAGGGTCACCCTCCACCAGGCCCCCACTCATGTCCCCCACCACCCCCACCCCCCAGCACTGTGGGGCACCTGCCAGCAGGCCCCCACCCATGTCCAACTCATGTCTCCCACCACCCCCACCCCCCAGCACTGTGGGGCACCTGCCAGCAGGCCCCCACCCATGTCCAACTCATGTCCCCCACCACCCCCACCCCCCAGCACTGTGGGGCACCTGCCAGCAGGCCCCCACCCATGTCCAACTCATGTCCCCCACCACCCCCACCCCCCAGCACTGTGGGGCACCTGCCAGCAGGCCCCCACCCATGTCCAACTCATGTCTCCCACCACCCCCACCCCCCAGCCACCAGGGTCACCCTCCACCAGGCCCCCACTCATGTCTCCCACCACCCCCCACACCCCAGCAGTGCAGGGGCACCCTCCACCAGGCACCCACACATGTCCCCCTGCCCCCAGGTCCTGAAGATACTCAATCATGGCAGTAATGGCCAGCATACCCAGCACAAACACCCAGGCAAGGATTGCATCCACCCACATAGTGAATGCAATTACATGATACAACCCCAATGGCAAGTCTGTAAATGAACACATGTCCGTCACACACACATACACAATGGGTGCAAGTGAATGTCAAAACCCATATCATGACATGTATGAAACCAATGAGAAAATACCACAAGTGAAAGTTAAAAAAACATGTATTAAAGATGAAAAATAAGTAAAAAAATCAAACATACAACAATGGGGATAACAAAATAAATGGTCCATGTCCGAGAACAAATGTAAAAATAAAAAAAACAAAGTAATCCAAAAACAAATGTTGTCCAAAGCAAAATCATGTGGAAGTAAAATAAAGAAAAACCATTTCCTCATGCTGAACACAATAATTAATAAAAAAAAAAATGTCTTCAAAAAGCTAACTATATACACGAAAATTCCAGGGTCCATGAGCCCAACACCATAAATGAAACCTACTACTACCTAATGAAAATAATATATACAAAAAAGTGGCCATTGTCCGAGCGGTCCAAAAATACAAAAATTAATAAAGGAAACCTAACACTAACTAACTAAATAACTATATACAAAGGCAGCGGGCAAGTCCTGCGGCTCACTCGGTGAAGTTGCTGGCCAGGGCATCATTGAACTCCATGTCGATGTCCTGGAGGCGGGACTCTGTCCTGGCCCCGAGGTCTCGCAGGGATAACCCCATGTCCAGCTCAAACCCCCTGCGAGCTTCCTCGAGGCACTCAGCCCGCCTCAACGCCCGACGCATGGAGAACTCCGCCCTGACCATGGTGAGCCGCTCCTCTTCCGCCCGCTGCCGCTCCGCACCTATCCGCTGGACCAACTGCTCCCACACGGAAGACACCACCATCCCAGGGTTGCCCTGCCCTCCGGCCGATGCCTGCCCCTCTGATCTTGAAGGCCCCGAGCCATGATGCCTCCCACGTCGAGCCTGCTGCTGCCTCCGACGCCACTGCCTCTGCCAGCACGACGGCATCCAGGCTGATGGAAACCACCGACGCCGTCGTGCACGTGCCCTGCCCGATGATGCTGTCACATCTTCCATCTGCTGGGGTCCAGTTGCTGTGTTGTCCACCCCTGCTGGACCTCCGACTCCCAACTGTGGCAGGGATGGGATCCCCACCGAGCTGGCTGCATTGGTGGGGGCAGGTCCACAGGGGGCCCTGGTGGCATCTGGGCCGGAAGACGGCAAGGAGAACGACTGGTGTATAGCCTGCACAGAGGAGGAGAGGGCCGCCAGATTGGACAACACATGCAGGAAACCCCCGAACATGGCCGATCCCAATTGGGCCACGTCGGCACGGTGCACTTCGTGATGACGTGCGTCCTCCTCCCGGGAAGCACGCACGGCATCACGAATCACAGCCGTGCGCATCGCGACCCCAATCAGGACCTTCTCCACACGGCCAGGGGTTCCCACGTCCGCAGGTGGAGTGGAGTCAGGTGACATGGACATCCCCTCTACCTGCGGACGGGCCTGGGACGGGGCATCCCTGCTGTTGCATGGTGGTGCACTCACAGGGTCAGGGACAGCGACATGCACAGGCCCCTCCACGGTGACCTGTGCTGCCTCCTGCCCCTGGCCCTGGACTGCACCACTTGCACCAGCAGGGATGCCCCCACCAGGCCCCATGTGTGCCCCAGTGGCGGCCTCCTCCTCCTCTGTGCAAACCACCAACCTGGATGGCTCCTCACCGTCTCCCACCGTAGCAGGCCCCTGTGGGGGCTCACCCACCCCTTCCGCTGCAGCCGTGGGGGCATCCCCGCCGCCTTGCTCCACAGCGCCGTCTCCGCCCTCTTCTTCACTATCCGCTGCGTAGAGGGAGACAAAGAACACAAGCATCAGGGCACTGTACAATGGTCCCCTAGACAGGAAGCAATAGCAGATGAGCACCACTGTCAAAGTACACTTCCATCATGTCCCTCCACAACACATGGGTCAGTCCAGGCAAAACACACACAGTAACAGGCATGGTGCATGCCATGGACATTTCCATGCATGTCCAATGGACTCTTGAAACATTCAATGATATGTAACTCACATGCATCATGGCTCATGCCTATCACATGCACACACTTCACCTCAGTCACATCCATCTGGCCCCAAACACACCAAACACAGCGGATACAAGGGTAATTTGGCTGCTTCACTGAATCTGTGCATTGTCACACACATGTGTCATGCATCCATGGCATGCACAAGTCACAGACACGCAGGTCAGGCACACAGACATGGATACCATATATGTACCTGGCATCAGCACCCATCCCTCACCCCCACCCATGTCCAGGTACAGAGACTGGCATGCTGTCATGTTCAAAATCTGCATAGGGCTCCCCATGCGGCATTTGAACACATGCAACAACCATGTGGGTCACACATCACTGGTCGCACATGCATTACCATGATGTCCCTGCACACATACATGCATACATGGCCTATGGCACACATACAGGCAAGTATCATAGAACCAGCACACCGCAACATGCCCTGTCTCACACAGTAATGCTTGGACACTTACCGCTCAACTCCAGACGGTCTCCCTCTCAAGGATCTGGGCGTGGAGCGCTGGGCGTACGCGTTCCAGGACCCTCATCTGGATGGAACTCATGCGGCCCCGGCCCCCCTCCACGAGGCGCCGGGCCTTCACAAGGGTCCTGGACCTCAAGTCCTCCCAGCGCTTCTTGATCTTCAGGACGTTGCGGGTTGCCACCCCCTCCGCGTTGATGGCAACCACACAGTCGGCCCAGATCCTCTCCCGTCCTTCCTTGCTGGCGCGGGACGATCCAAAGAGGGCATCATACTGCCCCAGGACATGCTCCACCAGGACACCAACTTCATTGTCAGTGAAGCTGGTGCCCCTCTGCCCCTCTGGCCTGGGGTTGCCACTGGTGCCAGATGTGGAAGTGCCCGACATGGCAACCCCAGAGGCAGGTGTGGGTGGGCAACTGGGTCCTGGGGTTGGGCTGTGGAGCAATGTAATCCCAGTCGGGAGTCTTCAGTTCCAGCAGGGGTGGACACAGCAACTGGACCCCTGCAGATGGCTGATGTGCAGGCACCAAATGGCAGGGCACGGTGGCAGCAGGCAGGCAGGCAGGCAGGCAGCAGCAGATGGCACGTGGGAGGCTGCTCGGGGCACTGGGGGGCAGTAACTGGGCCTTCTGGGCAGGAGCGTGGTCTTCCGTGTGTTTTCGCGTGGCCAGCTTGATACGGAGTGATTTGGCACGTGAAAATCCTGCACGTCAGCGTGAAATCCGAGGAAAGGCCCTTAGCGCGTAAGCGCGTCAGCACGCATACGCGATTCTATTGGACCAGAGTCCCTCAGCGCGTAAGCGCGTCTGTGACGTGACCCGCACGGGTGTTCCCCACTCAGCACGTGATGACGGAGCACACGTGGAAATACTGCACGTCAGAGTGTCATCGCGTGTAATTGGACAAAAGTGCGCGTACACGCGATTGGCCTATGTACGTGTATTTCATGGGTGCGCGGCCACTTACACACGCAAGTACGTCAGCGAACCTGTATCCCGTGGTGCGTGTGAATTTCCACACGCCATTGGACTGTGAACTGGATTCCAGGGGTGCGCGGGTCACACGCTCGCCTGCAAACACGCGCAAAGCATAAATTTGCGGACTTTAACAATAACAAGCTCAGACGCCAGGATGAACATACCGTTCCTAGCAGCAGTGGCAGTGGGCTACCAAAGGAGGAGGAGGAGGATAGTCAGGGCCAGAATAGTCACACCCAGAACCAGCCTTTTCGGGATGCCTGATGACCAGGTGTATGGGAGGTACAGGTTTCCACCACACATTATACTGGACCTGGTGAGTGAGTGGGAGGATGACCTCACATCACCCACCCTGTGCTCCCAAGCACTCAGCCCCCTGGAGAAGGTCCTCAATGTACTGCACTTCTTAGCCACTGGATCATTTCAGCGGACAAGTGCCATAGTGGGTGGGGTGTCACAGGCCACCCAGTCACGCTGCCTACACCAGGTCTTGAACATCATCACTGCACGCCCATCAGTCCGCAGGCACATATACCTGCCCAGAACACCTGCAGAAAGGCATGCTGCCGCCCTGGATTTTTACGCTGTGGCACGATTCCCCAAAGTGCTAGGTGCCATCGACTGCACCCATGTGGCTCTACGTCCCCCCAGGGCATCTGAGCACATCTATAGGAACCGCAAGCACTGGCATTCCATCAACGTGCAGGTAGCATGTAATGCCAAGGGCATCATCACCTCAGTATATGCCAACTATCCCGGCTCCACCCACGACAGCTTCATTTACCGAATGTCCACCCTAAGCCGGGACCTAGAAGCTGGGCGGCATGGCGATACATGGCTGCTTGGTGAGTATGTATGCCACTGCACATGCATGCATGTTGGATACTGAGCAAGGTCACAACCCCACCAATGATACCAATCACCACCTCCACAGGGGACAGTGCCTACCCTCTCAGCCCCCACATGATGACGCCAATTCGGAACCCCACCACGCCACCCCAGGTAAGATATAACACAGCCCACATTACAACCAGGGGCATAGTGGAGCGCACATTCGGAGTGCTAAAGTCATGCTTTCGCTCCCTTGACCGTTCTGGCGGGCAGCTGTTATACGCTCCCCCAGTAGTGTGCAGGATCATAGTGGCAGCATGTGTCCTGCACAACGTTGCAACACGCCGGGGCCTGGCCGTGGACATGGTGGTGGCCCCACATCCCCAACCACATGCACAGCCGCTGCGCATGGGAGGGGAAAGGGCACGGGGGGAGGCAGCCCGTACACAGCTAGTGGCTAATTACTTCACATAGAAATCACACCCCTGTGGAGTGCACACTGCCCTGGCACATTCCATCTGACAATCAATGATGACTCAACCTGACACTGATCCTGAATGTCTGGAGAATGAACCGTGAATACCATATCAGCCTGAGATTGTTCACCTGGAAGTGTCACAATGTGTGCATCCCTACCCACACAGACACCACCAATGCAGTTTTGTGAAGTTACACATTGAAGCAGCTAAAATGAATACCCACTTGCAAAATGCAACAAGAGGACAGTGCCATGTCAGCCAACCCAACCCCAGCACCGTCACACGACACACCGTGCCATGTCATGCTAATTGCAGGTAAACAAAGTAATCCCCACAACATGACATCAGTCTCACTATGTACAGTGTCCCTATTAGAAACCTGCAACACCTGAAATGCTCACAGCAATGCCGGACCAACAACATACTTGAGCACGTACTACCATTAACATGACATCACAAATGTTACATATTAGTAGTCTCACCACCTGGAAATGCCTGCACTCCCACCACTACCAACTGTGCAGTGTTGGCGCCATGTAGAGTTGTAGGTGCACTGCTGCCAACATGGACCCCATCTCCAGACTAGAGGTCCTTGTGTAGACATGAGGAAGGGACCTGCAAATTGGGAGGTAGACACAGAAGAAGAGTTACACATCAATGCAACATGCAGTGTACAACACAACAGCAATATGCACTAGGAATGTATACACAGTATTGACTACAGACTGCCCACACAGCTCATGGGAGTCCAACGTCACTGTGTAATTCACTGTCACTTGGGCACACCCTTTGCAAGCCCATGGAAACGGGAAGCAGGAGGGGTGTGTGTGACTCAAACCCAAGCATCTGAACCAAATACATTACAAGCCTGCATGTGCCCAGCCACAATGCAGCGTATGCCCACAGGAACCACGGAAGCCAACAAATCGTCCCAAAAAAATTGGGAATAAAAGAAATCAAAATAAAAATACAAATAAGAAACAATCAAAAATGGCCATTGATGAGCCCGGGGGGGTTGGGGAGGCCACCCAGGAGGTCCGAGGACAGGATGCACACCAGAACCCACCTGCGTGGATCCTGGGAAGATAAAACACCTCCATGGGCTCATGGCCCACACGGCTACCCTATTGTGGGAGTATCACTGCTGTCGCTATTATCACCCTGTGCAGCTGCATCCGGAGGTGGTTGCACTATGGGAGGCAGCCCACGCAAGGCCCTAGTCTGCTCCTCCATGGCTGCAAGCATGCGGGTGTGGTAGGTCTGGTTCTGGAGGATGAGTGTGCGGAGGTCCCCATGCAACAACTCACGGGATGCCCGGACCTCCACCCTCGTTGCCTGCATCTCAGCTGAGAGCGTACGGGTGAGACGCTCCAGCTGCTGTTCTGTCCTTTGGTGTGTTGAAGCCTCAAGCTCAACAAGAGTCGTCCTGAGGTGAAGGAGCTCCTGCCTCAGGGCTTCCCTGTGGCCCTGGGACTCAATGGAGATGGCCTCCTGCAGAGTCACCAGTGCCGCCCGCCTGTCCCTGTTGGACCCCAACATGTCCTCCCTGTGTGACTGGCAGATGGAGTCGGTTGCCTGCTCTAGTCGCTCCATCAGCCTTTCTGGGGGGACAATGGAAGTGGCCACCCTATCCATGGCCTGAGCCATCATCTCAGATGATGCAGCCTGTTGGGTTGCCATACCGTAAATGGATTGCTCCCATGCGGTATTGCCGGGTGGCGTACGGCCACCACGTCGGCGGGCACCACACCTGTCTGGGGCAAGGCGAACTGCGCCTTGCTGTGCCGGCACTGCCTGAGGCTGCAGGACTGCATTCCCCCTCTGATCTGCTGGCCCAGGAACAGGATCAGATGTCGCAGAGTGTGACCCTGCATCCGTAACCACCGAAGGCGTAGCTGCCAACACTGACATCCCCATGGAGGGTTCTGACCCTGGTGCAGGTGGGTGAGACAGAACAGAATCCCTCCCTGGAACACTCACCTGCGACGGCACGTAGGTCTCATCCGAATCAACACCTGAGTACAGCTCGGGGGAGGTGCAGCCAGAGACACCCCTTGAGAGCACGACCTGCAGCACTTGTGGGTTCTCCCCCACCACCACACCACGTCCCTCACTGGTGGTTGGTCGGCCCTCGGACCCCTCCTGGGTCTGCACCATCTCCACAACCCCAGCAGTATCAGGTGCGTCTTCCCCTGCAAAGACATGAAAACAAAGAAATGGAAACAGGCATTAGCACCATGGCACACAATGAGGGCTGAGAAGCAAGAGAACCAGTACTTGATTGACACATGTCCCACATGACTAAAACCCTCCCATGCATGCACCCTCACTGCGTATGAAGTGCAGGTAAATGGCACACACTGATGACACCAAGATGGAAGATGAACACATTTTCTGCATGCTGCCTGGCAGTGGCATCACACATTGGCCTGTGATTGCCAGGTGAAACACACATGCCATCACACAGATGGCATGTACCATTGCTATTGAGTGAAGATGGAGAGGAGGGCAGCACCTATTCATTCAGTCCAGTTCCCGCATGTAATCGCTTTTCTAATTCTAACAGGTCAGATTTTTCACCTGGAGCTGCCAGTCTGAAATGGTCCAATTGCACAGGGACATGTGTGTACAAATGATATCCAGGTAACAAAGTCACTCCACTTTACCATACCCATGTCAGACATGTGACTAGTGGACAGCGACATGCCTAGTGAAAGTGGTGGAATGCAAACAAACTGACTGAATGAACAGTGAAAAATAAGCAAATATGTTGTGGCAAGGTGACACTTCAAGGGCAACTGGCGTGCAGTTGGGCTAGATGTCTACTGTTGGCAGAAGGGATACTGCTATGGCCAAATGCAGCTGCGCAGGAAGGATTGCATGAAGCACATGGCTGACCCATACGACTCAGGCGCACACACTCTCACCTGGCACACAAACAGAAGCCCTCACACACACACCATGCACATGGATGACACACACATGCATGTGCACTCACCGGACAATGCCTCGTAATCAGCCAGATCTCCCACGCCTTGGATCTGTTCCTCCGTGACGTAGGTCCCAGCGACTGACTCATGTGGAGTGAGTTCCATGTCTACTACTGGAGACCCACCTCCAGTCACTAGAGTTGCGGCATGACTTGAGGCCAGCTTACTCTTTGCCCTGTGCTTTAGGTCATTCCAGCGCTTATAGCAATCATTGGCTGTGCGCCTCACGATTCCAAGGGCACTTACGATGTCCGCAACGGTCTGCCAGTGTGCCTGGCGTTGTGCAGGTGTGGTCTTGGATCCTGCAACAATGACCATCTCGTTGTCATGTCCGGACACATACTCGACAAGTGCATTCAGTTCGTCATCCGTGAAGCTGGGCTTCCTGGATGGGCCGGACTGTGTAGCCGTGTCTGGGGCATCAGCCAGTGCCGGGCGAGCACTCTTCCTCTTCCGCTTGGAAGGTGGTGGTGATCCTGAGTGTCCTGCGACGCTCTGGACACTAGGGGCAGGAGCCCTGGTGGACTCTGTATCAGGAGTGTGGGATTGCACACTCAGCATGGGAATTGGTGCAGGCATTGGCTCTAGTGTGATGGTGTCAGGGGGAATGTCAGCAGCATGGACTAGGACCGACACTGTCCTGGCTGGGTGTGTGAGGGCTGGGGTGGATGGAGCCGCAGCTGCCCCTGCAGCCTCTCCGCCCTGCCTCCTTGGTGCAGCAGATGACCTTGCTGGCCCAGATGCACGTGGCATGGTGACATCAACGTGCACCAGCGCACGTGTCATAGGCCTGCTGACCTGGAAGTCAGCCATGGAGTCAGCCAGATCTGGTGCCACAATGGGCTGGTCCAACAAGGGCTGAGCATGGATGGTGTCAGCCACATCAGCCTCAACGGGAGGGGGGGGGGATTATGGGTGCCCTTGACTGGTCCTCCACACATGGGGGGACAGGCTCACCCTGCAAGTAACGACCACGTCCCCTACCGGATCCACCACGGCCACCACTTGTGGCTCTTCCACCTTTGCCACCCTTACGGAATCCTCGCCTCCCAGCCATGGCACTGATGTAAATGTGCGTATGGGAGTGGCTGGAAACTATTGTCCTGGGCAATAGGGGGTCAAAGGGGTTGGGTACCAGATGGTAATTGTACCCTAGTGCTCTTGCAAGGCTGATTGTAACCCCTGGGGAAAGATGACGGGTCACGCTATGCACAGGAGCCCCAAAAAAGGGAGATGACGTGCACGCAACCCCTCCTAGACCACGTGTGCAGAAAGAAAAACCTGCACTACGCTGTGGCACCCAGTAACACAAGAATGAACGTATGCGTGTCACACGCAGCCTAGAATGACCTCTGAAGGGGTAGGCTACACACGGGGCAAGCACAGATGTTAGATACGTGCGTGACTCACAGTCTGCCTGGTAAACGAGCGTGTAAAAGGAGCCCGTTTGGTTGGCAACACCCCCGCCAAAAGAAGATTTGTACGCTGTCTGAGGAGACAGGACAACAGTAGAAGGGAACACTGTTTGAGGGAACAGGCCCAGGTAAACCAGTAAAAGCGAAAGAAGAGAAAAAGCTGTCAGAGGTAACAGGGAATACGAACTTGAAACGCCGTGAAGTAAATCGCGTGTGAAACGACAAGAAGTACAGAATTCACCCACTCGCTCTCCACGAAAAGCACGTACAAGGAAGTGGTGTTCTAGGCGTACCTTTTATACAGGCCCACACGTCCAGCGTCACTTACGCGGCGTGTACGCGCTAGGGCCATTTCCACCAATTACACGCTTTGTCACTTCTGCGTGTAGGGACATTTCCTCCAATTACACGCTTTGTCACTTCTGCGTGTAGGGCCATTTCCACCAATTACACGCTTTGTCACTTCTGCGTGTAGGGCCATTTCCACCAATCACACGCGATGAGACTCTGACGTGCAGTCTTTCCACATGTGCTCTGTCATCACGTGCCGTGTGGGAAACACCCGTGCGGGTCACGTCACAGACGCGCTTACGCGCTGAGGGCCTTTGGTCCAATAGAATCGCGTATGCGTGCTGACGCGCTTACGCGCTAAGGGCCTTTCCTCGATTTTCACGCTGACGTGCAGGATTTTCACGTGCCAAATCACTCCGTACCAAGCTGGCCACGCGTAAGCACACGGAAGACCACGCTCCTGCCCAGAAGGCCGAACTACTGCCCCCCAGAGCCCCGAGCACGCTCCCACCTACCATCTGCTGCTGCCTGACTGCCTGCTGCCCACGTGCACTGCCATTTGCTGCCTGCACATCAGCCAGGGGTGCTGTTGCTGTGACCACCCCTGCTGGAACCGAAGACTCCGGACTGGAATTCCATCGCTCCACAGCCCAGCCCCAGGACCCAGTTGCCCACCCACTCCTGCCTCTGGGGTTGTCATGTCGGGGCAAACACCATCTGTGACCACTGACAACCCCCGGCCAGAGAGGCAGAGGGGCACCAGCTTCAGTGCCACCGAAGTTGGTGTCCTGGTGGAGCAAGTCCTGTGGCAGTATGATGCCCTCTTCGGAAGTTCCCGCGCCGACAAGGAAGGACGGACTCGGATCTGGACTGACATCGTGACTGCCATCAACGCGGAGGGGGTGGCAGTCCGGGACTTACAACATGTCAGGAAGCGCTGGGAGGACTTCAGGTCCAGGACCCTGAACAAGGCCCGGCGCCTCTTGAAGGCAGCGGATGCCAAGGGGCGCCGGGGCCACTTGTCAGAAGAACAGATGGGGGTCCTGGAACGCATATCCCCAGCGCTACACGTCCAGGTCCTGGAGAAGCAGACCCGTCTGGAGTCGAGCGGTGAGTGTACATGCATCCTGATTGTGAGCAGTGCGTGTGGTGATTATTCGGTATTGTGCAGGTTGCACATCTGTTTGTATGGGGTCGAGTATGGGTGGGGGTGTACATGGCCGTGGGGCTGACACATGCGAGGGCTGTAATGTGTGAGACATGGATGGTGCTTGTGTGTGTAGGCTTGCATGGCAAATGCAGTTGTGCGTGCACACATGTTTGTATGTATGTGTATGTAAGTAGACATGTCCGTGATGTCACGCATGTATGTTGTTTTGGGCTGCATGTATGAGCACTGTGTACATGTGCATGTGTGTGTATTTGACAAGGGTGCAACAGTGATGCAACATGGATGCATGTGACTGCGGTATGTGTAAGCCTGATTGGCAGATGTGACATGGATGCCCGTCTGAACAGTGCGACACTTGGCAGAGGTGTACACATGCATGCAAGTGTGGTGGTGTGTGTACATGTGTGGTGCACTTCCTGTGTTGCATGTGATGTCTGGGTCACCTTTGGCTGCTCATGCTGTTGTATGTGTATGGATGGTGGTGGCAGTTGCGATATGGCTGTGGTATGGCTCATGTGTGCGAGTTGCAATGACATGTGTGTTGGGGATTGTGATGACATGTCTGAGGTTTGCCAATGCCACGCATGTGCAACTGTCATGTGTGTATGTGTCCATTGTACAGTGCCCTGATGCCTGTGTTTTGTTTCTCCCTGTCTGCAGCGTCAACTGATGAAGAGGGCGGAGAAGGTGCTGTGGAGCACAGCAGCGGGGATCCGACCGCCAGCCGGAGACGCAAGGCCCGGCTCCCCTCCCGTATTGTCATCTCGTCGGGGAGTGAGGAGTCCGGTGCCGCGTCCCAGGCCGCAGCTGCCGGGGGGAGGTCCAAGAGGCGGAGGTTGGAGTTGGACTCCTCGGCAGCAGAAGGGGCAGCTGGGACCCCACAGGGCCCAACAGGGGAAGATGGCACGGAGTCATCCAGGTTGGTGGGGGGTCTGGTGGAGGAGGAGGCCGTGCAAGCACCAGAGACGGGGTCTGGAGGTGGGGATCCCACTGGTGCTAGTGGTGCAGTCCAGGACCAGGGACAGGAGGCAGCACAGGCCGCCGCGGAGGTGCCTGTGTGCAATCCTGTCCCCGATCCTGTCCCTGCATCATCTTGCACCAGCAGGGATGCCTACGTCCAGACCCGTTTCCAGGCAGGGGATGAGCTGACGTCAACTGGCCTTCCTCTGCCTGCGGACATGGCTATCCAGGTCCGGGTTGAGCCTGTCCTGGCTGGTGTGGCGTTGCGTCAACGGGCCATGCGAGGTGACCTGCAGTCTTTTCATGGAGAGACTGCACGTCATCTCGAATGGCTCGTTGACCACGTCAGCCTGCTGGGACAGGTCACCCAGACCGGATTCCTCCATCTGATGGGGCTTGTTCCGACCCCCTCCTCAACTGGACCCCCTACGCGCCAGTCGTCCTCTGTGCCATCTTCCCACCCATCAGTCACCTGGGTGCCCTGTGGAGCTGCCTCTGACAGTGCGGCCAGGCTGGTGGAGGAGGCATCCCTGCCACAGTCGGTAGTCGGACGTCCAGCAGGGGTGGCCACATCAACAACTGCACCCCAGCCGGCGGAGGATGTGCAGGCAGCAGGAGGCAGTGCACGGGCAGAGGCAGAGCAGCAGCAGCAACATGGTGGGAGCCATGAAGGCTCGGGGCCTTCGACATCGGAGGGGCAGGCATCGGCCGGAGGGCAGGAGGACCCAGGACAGAGAGTGTCTTCCGTGTGGCAGCGGTTGGGCCACGCCATAGGTGCGGAGCGGCGGCGGGCGGAAGAGGCGCGGCTCACAATGGTCAGGGCGGAGAACTCCATGCGGAGGGCCCTGAGGCGGGCCGAGTGCCTCGAGGCAATCCGCAGGGGGTTGGAGGGGGTTGGAGGAGGACACGGCGTCGTCCCTGCGGACCCTCGGGGCCATGGAACTGGACCGCCTCCGGGACATCGAACAGTTCGATGATGCCCTGGCCCGGAACACCACGGAGTGAGCCGCTGGACTTGCCCGCCGCCTTTGTATATAGTTCTTTAGTTTTAGGTTTCCTTTGTTTTTTCTTATGATTTGGAGTCGACGGACACTGCTCCACTTTTTGTATATAGTTGATATTTAGGTAGGTTTTTTAGGAGGTTTCCTTAGTTCAGTTGTGATGATGGACCCTTGTTATTTTTGTACATAGTTCTTTGTTGCATGGAGAGTTTTTACATTTCACTTTGGACAACATTTTTTGGATTTGATTTTCTACTTTTGTATTTTTATGCGGACATGCAGCTTATTTTTTCACATTTACATTGTAGTTATTTTTCTTTCTTTACCATTCGTATTTTTGTCCAATACATTTTTTTTTCCATTGTTCACTCTGTGGTTTCATCTCATTGGTTTCATGCATGTCATGTTGTGTGTTTTCCCATTCAATTTGAAAATATGTGTGTGACGGACATGGGTTCATTTGCTTCATGAACATTGGGGGTGTAAAATGTGTTTTCATTTCCATGTGGGTGAATGGGTTACTTGGTAGGGCTTTTTGGCTGTGGAGGCTGACCATTACGCACATGATTGGGGATTGTGAGGACCTGGTGGGGGCTGCACATGGTGGCAGGGGGGTGGGGGTGGTGGGAGTCATGAGTGGGGGCCTGGTGGAGGGTGCCCCTGCACTGCTGGGGGGTGGGGGTGGTGGGAGACATGGGTGGGTGCCTGGTGGAGGGTGCCCCTGCACTGCTGGGGGGTGGGGGTGCAGGGGGACATGAGTTGGGGCCTGGTGGAGGTTGACCCTGCACTGCTGGGGGGTGGGGGTGGTGGGAGACATGAGTGGGGGCCTGGTGGGGGCTGCCCATGGTGGCAGGGGGGTGGGGGTGGTGGGAGACATGAGTAGGGGCCTGGTGGAGGGTGCCCCTGCACTGCTGGGGGGTGGGAGACATGGGTGGGTGCCTGGTGGAGGGTGCCCCTGCACTGCTGGGGGGTGGGGGTGCAGGGGGACATGAGTGGGGGCCTGGTGGAGGTTGACCCTGCACTGCTGGGGGGTGGGGGTGGTGGGAGATATGAGTGGGGGCCTGGTGGGGGCTGCCCATGGTGGCAGGGGGGTGGGGGTGGTGGGAGACATGAGTGGGGGCCTGGTGGAGGGTGCCCCTGCACTGCTGGGGGGTGGGGGTGGTGGGAGACATGGGTGGGTGCCTGGTGGAGGGTGCCCCTGCACTGCTGGGGGGTGGGGGTGCAGGGGGACATGAGTGGGGGCCTGGTGGAGGGTGCCCCTGCACTGCTGGGGGGTGGGGGTGGTGGGAGACATGAGTGGGGGCCTGGTGGGGGCTGCCCATGGTGGCAGGGGGGTGGGGGTGGTGGGAGACATGGGTGGGTGCCTGGTGGAGGGTGACCCTGCACTGCTGGGGGGTGGGGGTGGTGGGAGACATGGGTGGGTGCCTGGTGGAGGGTGCCCCTGCACTGCTGGGGGGTGGGGGTGCAGGGGGATATGAGTGGGGGCCTGGTGGAGGGTGCCCCTGCACTGCTGGGGGGTGGGGGTGGTGGGAGACATGAGTGGGGGCCTGGTGGGGGCTGCCCATGGTGGCAGGGGGGTGGGGGTGGTGGGAGACATGGGTGGGTGCCTGGTGGAGGGTGACCCTGCACTGCTGGGGGGTGGGGGTGGTGGGAGACATGGGTGGGTGCCTGGTGGAGGGTGACCCTGCACTGCTGGGGAGTGGGGGTGGTGGGAGACATGAGTGGGGGCCTGTTGGAGGGTGCCCCTGCACTGCTGGGGGGTGGGGGTGCAGGGGGACATGAGTGGGGGCCTGGTGGAGGTTGACCCTGCACTGCTGGGGGGTGGGGGTGCAGGGGGACAAGAGTGGGGGCCTGGTGGAGGTTGACCCTGCACTGCTGGGGGGTGGGGGTGGTGGGAGACATGAGTGGGGGCCTGGTGGGGGCTGCCCATGGTGGCAGGGGGGTGGGGGTGGTGGGAGACATGAGTGGGGGCCTGGTGGAGGGTGCCCCTGCACTGCTGGGGGGTGGGGGTGGTAGGAGACATGGGTGGGTGCCTGGTGGAGGGTGCCCCTGCACTGCTGGGGGGTGGGGGTGGTGGGAGACATGAGTGGGGGCCTGGTGGAGGGTGACCCTGCACTGCTGGGGGGTGGGGGTGGTGGGAGACATGAGTGGGGGCCTGGTGGAGGGTGCCCCTGCACTGCTGGGGGGTGGGGGTGGTGGGAGACATGGGAGGGTGCCTGGTGGAGGGTGACCCTGCACTGCTGGGGGGTGGGGGTGGTGGGAGACATGAGTGGGGGCCTGGTGGAGGGTGCCCCTGCACTGCTGGGGGTTGGGGGTGCAGGGGGACATGAGTGGGGTCCTGGTGGAGGTTGACCCTGCACTGCTGGGGGGTGGGGGTGCAGGGGGACATGAGTGGGGGCCTGGTGGAGGTTGACCCTGCACTGCTGGGGGGTGGGGGTGGTGGGAGACATGAGAGGGGGCCTGGTGGGGGCTGCCCATGGTTGCAGGGGGGTGGGAGTGGTGGGAGACATGAGTGGGGGCCTGGTGGAGGGTGCCCCTGCACTGCTTGGGGGTGGGGGTGGTGGGAGACATGGGTGGGTGCCTCATGGAGGGTGCCCCTGCACTGCTGGGGGGTGGGGGTGGTGGGAGACATGAGTGGGGGCCTGGTGGAGGGTGCCCCTGCACTGCTGGGGGGTGGGGGTGGTGGGAGACATGAGTGGGGGCCTGGTGGGGGCTGCCCATGGTGGCAGGGGGGTGGGGGTGGTGGGAGACATGAGTGGGGGCCTGGTGGAGGGT
The DNA here is from genome assembly GCF_040938575.1 of Ambystoma mexicanum. NCBI lineage: Eukaryota > Metazoa > Chordata > Amphibia > Caudata > Ambystomatidae > Ambystoma > Ambystoma mexicanum. The sequence continues at coordinate 1,397,935,708 of NC_090935.1, read as the reverse complement.
GCCCCTGCACTGCTGGGGGGTGGGGGTGTTGGGAGACATGGGTGGGTGCCTGGTGGAGGGTGACCCTGCACTGCTGGGGGGTGGGGGTGGTGGGAGACATGAGTGGGGGCCTGGTGGAGGGTGCCCCTGCACTGCTGGGGGGTGGGGGTGCAGGGGGACATGAGTGGGGGCCTGGTGGAGGTTGACCCTGCACTGCTGGGGGGTGGGGGTGCAGGGGGACATGAGTGGGGGCCTGGTGGAGGTTGACCCTGCACTGCTGGGGGGTGGGGGTGGGTGGAGACATGAGTGGGGGCCTGGTGGGGGCTGCCCATGGTGGCAGGGGGGTGGGGGTGGTGGGAGACATGAGTGGGGGCCTGGTGGAGGGTGCCCCTGCACTGCTGGGGGGTGGGGGTGGTGGGAGACATGGGTGGGTGCCTGGTGGAGGGTGCCCCTGCACTGCTGGGGGGTGGGGGTGGTGGGAGACATGAGTGGGGGCCTGGTGGAGGGTGCCCCTGCACTGCTGGGGGGTGGGGGTGGTGGGAGACATGAGTGGGGGCCTGGTGGGGGCTGCCCATGGTGGCAGGGGGGTGGGGGTGGTGGGAGACATGAGTGGGGGCCTGGTGGAGGGTGCCCCTGCACTGCTGGGGGGTGGGGGTGGTGGGAGACATGGAGGGTGCCTGGTGGAGGGTGACCCTGCACTGCTGGGGGGTGGGGGTGGTGGGAGACATGAGTGGGGGCCTGGTGGAGGGTGCCCCTGCACTGCTGGGGGGTGGGGGTGCAGGGGGACATGAGTGGGGGCCTGGTGGAGGTTGACCCTGCACTGCTGGGGTGTGGGGGTGGTGGGAGACATGAGTGGGGGCCTGGTGGGGGCTGCCCATGGTGGCAGGGGGGTGGGGGTGGTGGGAGACATGAGTGGGGGCCTGGTGGAGGGTGCCCCTGCACTGCTGGGGGGTGGGGGTGGTGGGAGACATGGGTGTGTGCCTGGTGGAGGGTTCCCCTGCACTGCTGGGGGGTGGGGGTGCAGGGGGACATGAGTGGGGGCCTGGTGGAGGTTGACCCTGCACTGCTGGGGGGTGGGGGTGGTGGGAGACATGAGTGGGGGCCTGGTGGGGGCTGCCCATGGTGGCAGGGGGGTGGGGGTGCAGGGGGACATGAGCAGGTGTGCAGGGTAGTCCCCTGTTTTGTGGGCTGCCTGCAGGGGCCGTGGAGGGTGTACAGGGAACACCTGTGAGGACCCACCCAGCCTAATTGCGTGTGATTATTCCCGCACACCCCTGTAATACACGTACCTGGCCAAATCGCATGTGAGAATTCCCGCGCACCCCTGTAATACACGTACCCAGCCGAATCGCGTGTAGAACTTCCCGTGTACCCCTGTAATACACGTACCCAGCCAAATCGCGTGTGATAATTCCCACGTACCCCTGTAATACACGTACCCTGGCCAATCGCGTGTAGAACTTCCCACGCACCCCTGTAATACACGTACCAAGCCAAATCGCGTCTGATCATTACCACGCACCCCTGTAATACACGTACCAAGCCAAATCGCGTGTGATAATTCCCGCGCACCCCTGTAATACACGTACCTGGCCAAATCGCATGTGAGAATTCCCGCGCACCCCTGTAATACACGTACCCAGCCGAATCGCGTGTAGAACTTCCCGTGTACCCCTGTAATACACGTACCCAGCCAAATCGCGTGTGAGAATTCCCGCGCACCCCTGTAATACACGTACCCAGCCGAATCGCGTGTAGAACTTCCCGTGTACCCCTGTAATACACGTACCCAGCCAAATCGCGTGTGATAATTCCCACGTACCCCTGTAATACACGTACCCTGGCCAATCGCGTGTAGAACTTCCCACGCACCCCTGTAATACACGTACCAAGCCAAATCGCGTCTGATCATTACCACGCACCCCTGTAATACACGTACCAAGCCAAATCGCGTGTGATAATTCCCGCGCACCCCTGTAATACACGTACCTGGCCAAATCGCATGTGAGAATTTCCGCGCACCCCTGTAATACACGTACCCAGCCGAATCGCGTGTAGAACTTCCCGTGTACCCCTGTAATACACGTACCCAGCCAAATCGCGTGTGATAATTCCCGCGCACCCCTGTAATACACGTACCTGGCCAAATCGCATGTGAGAATTCCCGCGCACCCCTGTAATACACGTACCCAGCCGAATCGCGTGTAGAACTTCCCGTGTACCCCTGTAATACACGTACCCAGCCAAATCGCGTCTGATAATTCCTGCGCACCCCTGTAATACACGTACCTGGCCAAATCGCATGTGAGAATTCCCGCGCACCCCTGTAATATACGTACCCAGCCGAATCACGTGTAGAACTTCCCGTGTACCCCTGTAATACACGTACCCAGCCGAATCGCGTGTAGAACTTCCCGTGTACCCCTGTAATACACGTACCCAGCCAAATCGCGTGTGATAATTCCCACGTACCCCTGTAATACACGTACCCTGGCTAATCGCGTGTATAACTTCACGCGTACCCCTGATATGCACGTTACCCGCTTTGCGTTCCTTGTTTGGCAGCCCTGTGGACTGGTCCAGGGTTAGCGCTGCCCTTTGCGATGATTTAGCGATTTAGATGGCTTTTCCTTGTGCGAGGGCGTTCTTGGGGGCGTTACTGGCGCTGCTGCAGGGTCGCTGCGATACTCTGCGCCACGGCTGGTTTGGGAGCCTATAATCCATGAATACGCTGTGCGCGGAAATCGGTTTTAGCGCACGTGCCTGGCGCAGACAATCGCACGCGGACACTCAGCGCCAGCCGCTTGCGACACTTTTCTGCGAAATTCTATGAATTACCCTGACTATCTTTTCAATTGCCCCGATGATACAAAGAATCATCATTGCAATATTATTAAAGTTTCTGTTATAGAAAAGTGTTATAAAGAATAACAAGAACCAAACTTTCTTAAAAAAATTATGGGAATTTTCCAATTGGTGAAAGACACATTGATAGCAAGAAGGCTTGTGGCTACACAAAATGTAGTAAGACGTATTAATTCTTTTCCAAGATTTCTTGTGGCTACGTTTTGTACAATGTACAGTTTTTATTTCCTTCTTATTGTAGTATTTCACCAAATAAAACTTTATAATACAAATAGGATGTTTAGCAATGAGATAACTGTTTTTATCCCTAATAAAAGCACATGTCATATTTTTCCTGATATTTCTAAACAAATTATTTGACTTTAGAGAACACTGAGGAAGATCATGAGGATGTAAATACATACCTCGATAATGCAGCCCATTTAAAGAATAACGTGGTATCAGCACATGAAGGAAGAGGGGAGGAGAGAGAAAGAGAGCTGCTATGTGTGTTCTCTCATCCCTTATGCCATGGGCACAGCAAGGACATGCATAGCAAGATAAATATCTACACATGATGAGAAGTGTCTCCACCATCTAGCAGCATGCATAACAAGAGGACAATTTGAAGGCAGATGGGCAACCCTAAGATGAGAGGTAAAATAAAACGTTCCCATACAAAGATGCCTATATAAAAACACAAAAGATGGAAAAAGTCTCAGATTAAAAAAGCACAATGCTTCTGTACTCATTCAGTGGTATGATTGGAGAACAGATAAGGGTTGTTGAAGAAAAGAGACTGTTTTGTGCAGACACATGGTAAACACCAGAATTTTCGGGATGCTGGAACAGACCTCAGCTATTAGCATATTAATGAGGAGCCACCAGTACAGGATGGGAAGAAGGATTGTTAGGGTGTAGTGCACATTTATTGATGACAGCACCAATACAGATTGTGCAAATTATGAATGATGAATGCCTTAAGGAATAAGCCAAGTATTCGAAATTACTGACATGGGTTGAAGGTTTTGCAGAACCTGTATCCATACTACCGACTAACTTCGACCAGACCACTGTGTCTAAAACACAGCGTTGCATTCTTCATTAAGAATGCAATGCTGTGTTTTAGACAGAGTGGCCTGGTCGAAGTTGGGGAAAACAAACAATGCAAGCAAATAATTGTTATGCCAGGAATGAATGGAGTAACTACTGTGCTGATGGATCACTATTCGGCCCGTGGTTACAAGACTTATATGAAGCTGCCAAAGAACTGGGGAGGAATATGTTGCATAGTGGTAATGCATTTTCCTGCATTGGTGCACCAGAGGAAGAAGAGGTCACCTAACCTAATTTGACTAAAAAGACAGAATTTCTGTTTGGCACAATATATAGAAGCTTATCATGACACTCCAGATGAGCACAAATTGTTTGGATGGCAGCGATATTTACAGCCATAATAATGTCATGAATTCAGGGTGCAGCAAACACAAAGTGGTTACAAATTACCAGGTGGGAGCTGTTACAAACAATTAACACAACAATAAAAGGATATAATGCGATTGGAGAATCATTGAGGGCCATTAGACTCCAGAGCAGGTATGTCTTGGACTTCATCACAGCAATGGAAAGTGGTGTGTGTGCCTAGATTGGGCATTCCTGCTGTACATCCACACCTACCCATGATGGAGAAAATGGAACCCTGACAGAGGCAATAATTATGCTGTTGACTCTGCATATGAAAATGGTGCAAGAAGTAGATGAGACCAAAGGTGAAGATTTATTTTTGTCTCTATTTTCATGGGTTCCAATCTGGATGGCAATGCCTTCAAACTATTGGGAGCAATACTAGTGTTGGTGCTGGTAGGCTTCTGCCTTATTAGAATAATTATAGGACAATGCAAGAAGTTGGCATTGAAAGCCATTGGGATGAAGATAATGATTGAGGTAAATGATGTGACTGACACCAGAAAGAAAGTACCTTAGCACCCCCAGGAACAAGGTTTTACTATCCCAAGGATCTTTAGAACTATGTGGGATGATAAGTGTCTGTCAACTGAGTGGGGAGTGTTGCCATATGACCTGGAGCGTGGATGAACATATCAAGAATGCAGGTGACCTGAGGAGGGTGACAACAATATGGATTCTGAAGAAGCCACAGTGTGAAGAGAAGGTGAAAAAAATTGAGGCGGTGGTCAAGGACTCGGCCAGAGGGCAGAATGTAGAGAGGCAGCTGTACACATCATCCATAGAGCCCGTCCCCTCACCTCCTTCATACTTGAAGAACATAAAGAGAGCACTGTGCAGGATACCTGGTATCATCCCAATACCACGTTGAAGATATGAGATACGTTATGCACTTAGACAACTGTATCGAATGTACGTTTGAACTGAGGTGGTAGACATGAGTTTGAAGATGCCCGGGACATAGAAAAACTATAAGCAGAGTCTGACAGAAGAGAAATGACATCATACAAAGATGAAACAAGACATAGACGCACTGAATCTAACAACTTGATGTCCATAGAATGATATGATATGATATGTTTATTTATGTAGCGCCTATACACAATGTGTTTCAAAGTGCTTCAAGGCAAGGAAGGGCACAAGGGAAAATACAATGACATTCTTACAAGCCATGAGCAGTAAGGAGGTGAAATTAACTATTGTACTCGGCCTGACGACATTGCAAGAGCTAACACATAGATAAGGAAGGGAGGGCAGAGTGGGAAGGAAATGGAAACAGACAGGTGACTACCATACTAGGCCTGACAACATTTCTGGTAGAGCTGTAGAAAAACAAGAGGTGAGGGAGAGGGGTGCAGAAAGGTAGGGGAGGAACAAAACAAGCAACTATCATACTAGGCCTGAAGACATTTCAGATAGTGCTGGAGGGATGGCGGGGAGGAAAAAAACAGTAAGGGGATGGGGGAGGAGACAGACGAGGTTGCTATCATACTAGATCCAGGGACAATTCTGATAGAATAAGTGCCCAGAAGAAAGTAAGGGTAGGAGATAGGAAAAAGGAGAAGGGAAAGGAGGAGAGAGCAGAGAGTTAGCAGTCAAAAGAGTGGAGACGCAAGAGGGGAGAGTGAATACAATTGCAGAACTCAGTAGTAACACATAATGTTGCAAGCCAGGATACAAAATGAAGATGGGAACAGCATGATTCAGGACCACCATGAGTACAAGATGCAAAGGAAGTTCAGCATGAAAGTTGAGAAAGAGTGACACACCGTGAATGAATGACGTCCATAAAAGTCAAATCCATCATTGGCCACAAGACGGTGATGATGAAACCAAAATTTACCAGGACAGACTCCTGCAGAAGTAGGATGAATGGTTTAAGGGGTGAGCAGGGTAGAAGAATCAAGAAAAACAGGCAACACCTGTGCGAGAATAGTGGGGGCACAAAAGAACATCACGTAATGAAGATGTATCTGAAGCAATGAAGTAAACATGCATGTGAAGATGAAGAAAACCATATACATGTAGAAAATAAGTAAAAAGAAATGTCCTAGATGTATATACACAGAAATGCAAGGTAGATAGGACAACATAGAAGATTGCTAAGTAGAAAATATAACATGAGTAGAGTACCCATGTTGAGAAGATGGATGCTGGTAGCGTATAAAACAAAGCGAGAGTCCTTGAGGAGAGAGACTAAGGCAGCAAAGCTGACAGTTGCTGGAAAACAGCTTCATGCAACGAACAAAGGTTATTTGCTTGGCTTAGGATCAAGGATGCCTCATAAAGAAGCAACTGCGAGGAACAAAAGGAGTCGAAGAGGATAAGCCATGTACGTAAGGCATATTTCTGTCAGATTAAGTAAAGGAATGAATAATTGCAAGTGCCAAGTATTGAACAATCAAACATGCAGAACGCATATGTAAGATTGAGCAACCAACTCTCCAGAGGCCAAGAGGAGTAATAGAACCTAATATAATTGAATTAAATAGTACTAAATGCAAGGACAGAATGGACATAATCATGGTCTCCTCACACGTGGTGTAAGACAAGGAAACAGGGCCTATTCATAAAGCCCTAGACTAAGATAGCAATGTACGTTAACTGTCTATAAAGTTCCAAAGAAGAGAACGGACAGCAAGGTCAACTACAAAGAACAAGACTTGGTTTAGGGCCTAACTGAAGAGAGATGGTGTGCAAATTAGCTAAGAAAGGCTGTTTCTGACGTTCCCCTGCACCTAGGTTTCATTCTTACGTGCTGCTAAAGATCTGAATGTCCAAGGTTGGAAGAGAGTGCCAACCAATCATGATGGCTGAAGTGATGATGACTTATACATTGTTGAGATGTCTATCAGCTGCTGGTTTTATGCTATAATCTGTATTTTATGTAGTTAGAGGGTGTTTAAGGCATGCCTACCAGGTATGGGGCAACCAATGATGATACTAACACTCATACAACCTATAGCTATATATGTTCCCTTAACCGATCCTGCCACCCAATAGGTTTTACTATTTGCCACGTAGGATGACATCATAGCTGAGGTACATCAATGTATAAAGATGTTTGTATAATGGAAATGTGTTGAGAGTGTCTGAGATACAATCTGTTGTTCACCAGGTCTCTCTACTTTATTAAACTGATAATAAAGTAGTAATGTACTTCATTCGTTAAGAAAAGAAAAGGAACGATTCTTTAGACTCAAGCTGCATCTCCGAATTCACCTCAGTGGATACAGATGTTCTATTATTAATAGTCTATCAAGTTCTCTGTACTTCAACATTATTCAACATTATTGAGTCCCAAAACTGAATAACTCTAAAGGTGAGTAATTTATCGTTTCCAAATATAATATATGCACAGCGTTCATTCATATCCATTTGTCCCGCTTCTTGTGGGAGTATATTAGCGTATCCTTTCAGTTTCTTACTTATTGCCGTACATTCCATGATCAAATGGAAGAGAGATTCCATTTGTTGGAGGCAATTACAAAATCTACAGAAACCTTGTTCAAGCGGAAGTTGGTGAGTGTAAACATGATATTCACGGAACGGTAAAACATTCAGGCGGTCATTACATGGTGGACGTCCTTTACGGGTCCCGCTAAGGGACCACGGCGATAATAACGGGCTTGCTACTCACGAGCCCATTATTAGCACCCTCCCCATTCCCATTGAGCCCTATGGGGGATCAATGGGAATGAGGAATGGCATGTTCAATGGGGACTTACCAGTCCCACCAAGGTCGGACTACACCGGTAAATCCCCATTGAACTACACCGGTGCCGGACCCATTATTGGTGGCAGTCATGGCGCAAATAGCACCATGACCTACACCAATCTCGGAATGAGGCCCTCAGTCTTAGGACCTCATTACACCGGTACCAGTAAACCCTTACCGCCTTACTACGAGGTCCCTTTGCGGGTTGGTACTTTAACGCCTGCTGTTTAGCAGGCGTTAAAAACCAACTCGCAAAGGGACCAGGGTGCTAATTACAGTACCGCAATTTGCGGCACCGTAATTAGCGCCTTCCCCATTCCCATAGAGCCCTATGGGGCAAAAATCGGAATGGGGAAGGGCAATGGGGGAAGGGGGAATTACCGCCCCACCAACCTTGGAATAGGGCGGTAATTCCTCCTTCCTCCAAGGCGGTGCCGGTATTTTACCGGCATGGACCAAGGTGCTAATAGCACCTTGGTCCTCCGCCTACCGTGTAATGAGGCCCTTAGTTTTAGGAATGTCTCATGTGCCGATCTAGAAATAGATCTAAGTATTGCGGCACTTGATTTAGAGCTCTTGATTCCACATTGTAGTGTATATCCATTTTATACTACAATTTTTCTTTTTGGGTCTTAATCCAATCATTCCTTTGGATTTTTACTTTTACTTTCTGTGGACGATTTATCAGCATCTCCTCAGTCACTTCTGTAGCTTCCATTAGCTGTTAACAGTAAGTTTTCCAAACATTTATTACCGTTGAATTTGTCGAGTTTGATTTGTCATGTAGGATATTAATTAGAGGAATAATGTTGTCTGCCAATGTTTTCCTGTAAAGGTCTAGATACTTCCAGACGATTATGGAATCCAGGGATTGTAACACTAGCTAATATCTAATTCTCGGCATTGGATATGAAGCTGGCAATGACAATACTTTTCTCCAAAAGATGGCTTCTATTTTGGTCCAAATTTGTCTTGAAATATTTATTACAGATTTGCTCCCATAGGTCAAAATAGCTATTACATTTTGCCTATAGAACGTCCTCACCAGAATTATAGAGTATTTTCCATACTTTTTGTTGATGGCTAAAGCTTGTCGCGCTAGGGACAATGGGTTTCATTACAAGTCAGGCGATAGCCGTGCTCGTAAAACAGGCAGGCTGCAGCCAGACTCGTGGGGATTTACCGGCTCTGGACTTGCCGGAATTACCAGGGCATTACAGCCCTTGTGGTCTGGTAATTCCAGAGCCAGCATTCCGTTACTCCCCATTCCCGTGGAGTCCTATAGGAATGCTGGACGTGGAAACACCAGAACCATGCAGTAATGGTGCCAGTGTTTCCACGTCCATCTGCGGCCGGTGGTGTTACGCCCGCCAGGTCAGACCTGGCAGGCGTAAGACCACATGGCCACAAAACTTGTAGTTAGCCGGTCCGGAAAATTGCTGGTACGGTCTTACCGGCACCGTTAAATCCAGACCGGCTAACATGTAATGAGGCCCACAGACATTGTTTTTAAATGGACCATCCATCCAGAGTCTATTGTGGATTGATTGACCCACACTCTTAAGTACTTAACTGTTTGAACTAGGCACAATCTTTCTCCTTTGATGAAGATGCTCAGCGGCTACTTCTTTCGGTTACGTTGATTTGTCAGTGCTATCGCCTCTGTTTTTTTATATTGATTTTTAAATTGTTTTGATCTGTATATTGCACTATTGCTGTCAACATTTTTTGGAGTCCCATTTGTGTCTTATCAAATAAGACGATATTGTCCGCAAACAGTATGTACGGTATTTTAACAGGGTTCAGGCTTGGTGGATCTCCTGTTTATGGTACTTGAGTTGTTCCCATGTCTGAAATATATAGGACTAATAATGTTGCTGTCAAGGGGCAACCCTGTTTCAAGCCGTTCCTTGTAATGATAGATTTTGACATTGTGCCATCTAGAGATAACCGAATCTGTATGGAAGTTTCCGTATAGAGAGCTTTAATCGGTTCTAAGATGTTTTGAGGACAATTCCACTTAGTTAGTTTTTCCCAAAGTTACTGTCAGTTTACTGTGTCAAATGCTCCTTGTAGGCCTACGAATATTGCATAGGTGCAGATTTTTTTTCTTACTGCTTCATGTTTCAAGCAATTTAGCAGTAATATATTCAGATGTGTGCTGATCTTCTTCGTAAATCCTGTTTGTTTAGGATCGAATTATCCATTGGTTGATGTCCAGTTGTACAATTTCTTCTGAAGGAAGGCAGCAAAAATGTTGCCCAAAGGGTCTAATAGTGCAATAAGGCGGTAGTTTGCAGACGTGTTCTTCCAACCTTGTTTGGAGATTGGTATAATTGTCACTGTTTTCCACATCTTCGGAATCAAGGCACACGTTCTGATAATATTGAATAGTAGCAAAAATATGCAAGGCCATTGTTCCAGATGTTTTTTATTGGTCGCATTGCAAAAACCATCTGGGCCAGGAGCTCTTGATCCATTTAAGTGTTCAATGTGGTTCTGGATTTCGTCCCGGTCCCAATAAATATCCCAAACTGAGCCAGGGATTTCAGTCTCCTCTTTTGGTTGTATCATTACGTAAACTGTATAACTTTAAAAAGTGTGCGACCCATTCCTCTTCCGATACACCTGATATCAATCTTAATGTTTAATCTTCATTATGTTGATTAACGACCAGAGTTCTCTAGTATTTCTTTGATTTAGAGCTTTTAACATCTTCTCTGCATCGTTTTGTGTCATTTGGGCTTGTTGGGTTTTGATCCAGTTCCTATATTGTGCTTTGAGACATTTTATCACAATTGTTTGGTGTTCTGGACTCAGGAATCTTGCTTCTTTGGTGTTTTTTTTTCTGACAGCTTTTTTCATTTGAACAATCTGTAGGTTATACTCATGCTTTCTTTTCTGGTTCTGGGGACCTCTGCTGTTTCTTTTGAATGGTATCAAGAGCCCTACGTAATCTAGTTTTACATCTTCTCGCAGTTTTAGATCTCCAAACAATGCTGTTAATGTGACCAATTGCTTATCGTCTATTCGTAATCTATTGCAGCCCTTATTTAGTGATAGAGGCGGGAGAGGTCGTAATTGGTCCCATCTCATCAATAGTTTATAATGATCGCTATTTTCTGTTGGTACCGCTTCTAACGATAGGATCTTCACTGTCATTGATTCAGATGTGTAGATATAATCCAGCAATGTAGTTGAATTCATGCCTACCCTGGTTAGTCTTATTTTAGTGTCTTTCTTCAATAGTTCATTAGCCATAATCATGCCTCGCTTTGACATTACTTTTTCCCAAACCTGGGCTTTCTGTTGTTGTTTTCCATATGGGATTCTTGATCCATCATGTTTATACAAATGAATATTTAGGTCTCCACATATTATCACTTCGATATGCTTGTATTTTAGTTGCAATGCATCTATATGAGTTAGTATCGTGTCGATAAATGGCATATCTTGTATTCCCATTACACTCCAATATACGTTAATGAGGGTGAATGTTCTAGCATTATTTTCTTGGGACCTCTTAATTTTTTGTTGTTTTTAGAATTGTTATTTGTATAAATGGAATTGGGTTGAACAATTCCAATATTTTTATATTTGGTTCTATTTTAATACATGTTAGGAGACCTGCCGAGGGATGGCCCCTTGCTCTCTGAATTGCTGGGTTCATCTTGATTAAAAAGCCATTGCATGGTGGTTGATCGTTTATCCACGTTTCTTGTAGACAAATTAGGTCTGAGGCTTGAAATTCTGAGTTGGTATTTTTGAAAAGGTGACAAGAGCCCCTCGTATTCCATGACCACAGGGTCAAAAATAGTTTTTCTCAGACTTGTGGTTGTTATTCTTCATATAATCTTTGGATCTTGTCAGGTCTTTGTGAACCACTCTGGTCTCATTTCTGGATTCGATCCATTTGTTCTTTAGGCCCTTCTAGTCTCTGGACCTCTTATCTTCTCGTGGCTGGTTCGTCCCATTGAGTCGTTCAAGCTCTGATTTTGACGCTCTATGAGTATCGACTGTTGGTACCTCACTATGTCTCTCTGGGATCGAGCCTGATTGGACTGTTGGGTTTTGTTTTGCTGATAATTGGAGTCATTTATTACACAGCGAAATCCCAGCGTTCGAGTTGGTCATAACTTGCTGTCACTTGATCATGTATACTTTGTGTTGTAAATTGTAGGTCCACTACATCTGTTTCTCCTTCCAGGGTGAATTCAACTAGTTGTATGTCTTGCGAACTAATGTTCCATAGGTTTGAAATGGCGTCGAACAAACGTAAGATATTTAACCTGTTCAGGATTAAATCATCTTTTTTAGATTTAATAATAATAATAATAATAATTTTATTGTAAATTAGTCCAAAAGCTGAACTTTACACAAATAATACAAATCAATCATTCAATCTACTAAATATATACAGTCATAACTATTTCAGATACACAAAATAATCATACATAAAATAGTCATAAAAGATGCAGTAACCATAATATAAGCAGTGCTAATAATGCTAAAAGATACCAAAGGATAATAAAAGGATAATAAAAAGCAGACAATACATCCATCCCCAGTGAGGATGACAATGACAGAGAGCAGAGAATGATACTGATCTTCTTTTCTTAATCTTGGTCCCCTTCAAGCTCTTTTGCATAGGTCAGTTTAGGTAACATACTTTTGACATGAAGCCATGCCCTATATAGCGCCAGCTGAATTCCAATGGTATCTGAATTTAAACAATAATCCCAGAAGGATTCTCCCATGATAGATTAATAATTATGCACCAGTCCACTCAGCATACACATGTACATTGGGTCCAAATGAGGACACTGGTTCAGGACATGTCTAGTTGTTTCCAAGTTACCACTATCCCACAGATGCGACAACACCCATCTTTAGGCAAAATGCCCAAACGAGGGCCCACTACCATGAGTACCTGTAGTTGGTTGGTGTGCAGCCTTAACATAAATTGGCGCACCTCATGGTCAGGGCAAAGCATCAGATAGTGTTGAGTCTTCCTATATCTGTGGATAACATGGGAAACAGCCTCATACCCTTTCAGGGAGCCCCAGGGTACATAATTCTGATTCCAGTCCCATCTATTAATTTTGTGCATACATTTTTTTTTCAAATGTACAAAGGGCACCATTCTCTTACTAGCACAAGACCAGTCTATATCCAGGTATAAGGTCTCATTTAATTGCTTATAAATGATTCCACAGGGGGCCTTTTCAGCTTCAAGATTTCTACCCACCAATATGAGCAGTTTAAAAGCCGGTGCCATGAGAGCCTTCAAATAGAAAACTCCTCGGGCACGCAGCGCATGCCTCTGAGAGAGGCTAAGCCCAGTTCCAATCGTACAAATAGAATAGAACAAGACTGGCCCATGCCTAGCACTGCTTGCCTATATGGACCCTCTAGGATATTTAACCAATTCAGGTCCTGCATTGCCAGTGCCTCTAGGCTGTACAGGATGGCTGGAACAAAGCATTGTTGATAAAGCTTTATAATCCCAGCCACACTGTACCCTGCGACCCCTTGGCAAATTTACAGGCATGTAGCATGAGGAGTTTGGCTTGCCTCTTTTTTGGGCAATTATCAAGCTGTAATTAGGCTGGGCATCAAACTCCAGCCCTAAATACGGGTATGACTGGGCAAAACTAATTGTGCCCAGGCTGGTGTCAACCCCCAAGCGACTAGGACCCTTTTGGGCGATAGCCACTATCTTTGTCTTTCCCAAATTAATGGTTAAACCTAGCTGGGTCGAATTTAGAGCCAACTCTTCGAACATGTTTTTTACACCAGACAGCGTTCAATCAAACAATATTAGATCATCAGCATATAGCATGCCTACTATAGGAGCGTCTCCTAACTTAGGTGGACAGTTTGCTTTCATGGCCATGCGAGGGAGAAGATCAGCTATGTATAGATTATATAACATGGGAGCCCCCACACAACCCTGTTTGACTCCCATGTTAACACTGATCGAATATGTGACTTCTCCCTCATTGCTAAGTCTGACACTGGTGCTATTTTCACTATGTAAAGTCAACAATATGTGCAATATCCAACCAGGACAGTTTAACCCACTTAGTTTAGCCCAGAGCGTCTCTCGTTTCACCTGATCAAAAGCACTGCAGAAATCTACAAACAATATGTATAGAGTGGCATCCTTATTACTCAATGTGGTGTTCATTAATTGGTCCAAGAATCTAAGCACTGAATTTGCTAGACCATTTGGGCCCAAAGCATTTGACATCTTGAGATCTAGGATAGCCTGCTTTACCATAGCTTAGAGGGAGAGGCCAACCAGAATGTACACTTCCATTCCCGAAGAAAGTTCATCCATGTCTTACCCTTGTGGTTAGATCTACCTTGTGGTTTACTGCAATAATCTGCCACTTTTGGTTAGTCCCCACAGCCCACTAGATCCACACATCTCGCATTCAGGTCTCCACATAAACCGGATTACTGTCTAAGTCAGAGTTCCAATTCATAAGTATGGCAACCAATTGATCCCAAATAGTCTCAGTGAATGAATCACCCGGAGGGTCGTATACACAAATAATCAAGATCTCACTTTGGGAGCACCCTCTCCCAGGTGGGGCGACCACTACTGCCAATACATTACCTCCAGGTGTGGGCTCACTAACTAATTTGGGGTCATAAGCAGATTTTACACCAATCATCAAACCACCCTTAGTGTGGCCCTAACTCCCCCTTGGTGGCCAATACCTGGAAAGTTACATAGCCATCAAACTTAACATCAAAAGTGATCCAGGTTTCCTGCAATATTTTTACATAGCCATCAAACTTTACATCATTAACTAGTGGCAGATTTAATGTGTTCTATCCTCACTTTATAGGATTCCTGTTTCCACGTTGGGTCAACAAATATTGGTGTTCTTATCTCTTGGTTACAGTAGTCTTGTTTTTCTAGAAGGTCAGCCTCTTCTCATCTGACATCTTGAGATCTAGGCTAGCCTGCTTTACCATATTATAGTTTAGATGGAGTGGCCAATATTCCATTTGTGCCAGAACCGTGGGAGAGCACACAGTATCCTTAAACAACGTGTTCTTAATATTCTTCACCCACAATTCACCACTAATGGGGTTAAGTATTCTCAGCCTCTGCCCCTCCCCCCTGCCTCTGCCAGGGTTTGCCGGATCTTGCGCACATTTCTGCTACATGGGGTCTGAATAAAATGTTACAATTTCCCTCTTTGTTGGACTTTACTATATTGACGTAGCCATAGGTGGTATTGACTCTTAACATACTTTATCCGGGCTGCCGTCCCATTAGGATCCAACCTATTGGGGTCATTCAATCTACAAGCTCTAATTTCCCGCCGCATTAAGCGTTTGCGGTCCTGGATCTTAATGTCAAACTTGCTTCTTTCCTCCGCTTTCCACCTGTTTGTAGCAACTTGGGGCTCCTTGAACAAGGCCTGCGTTAGGGACTGAATCCATACTTCAATTTCCTCTGGGTTTTTAGCCCAAAGTACCCGGTCGATCCCAAACCCACCTGGGAAGACCAGAAGGTTCATTCTTTCAATATTATTTTGGGTCCAGTGGATCTGATTTCCAGAGTGGTTCGGTATCACATCCCTGCACACATTCACACAGTCCTTCCTCCGTCCCCCACTCAGGGTCAGTGCAACCGAGGCATGGTCACTATAGATATTAGCAGTAATGTGAAGGTCAATGATATTGCCTGTTGGGCAATCCGAGACCACCATATAGTCCAAGACAGCCCTCTTAGCACCCGCTGCCCAGCCGTGCACCAATTCAAGAATGTACACTTCTATTCCCCAAGAAAGTTCATCCATGTCTTCCCTTTGTGGTTAGATCTACCTTGTGGTTTACTGCAATAATCTGCCACATTTGGGTCGTCCCCACAGCCCACTAGATCCACACATCTTGCATTCAGGTCTCCACATAAAATAACCGGATTACTGTCCAAGTCAGAGTTCCAATTCATAAGTATGGCATCCAATTGATCACAAATAGTCTCAGTGAATGAATCACCCGCAGGATCATATACACAAATAATCAAGATCTCCCATTGGGAGCCCCCTCTCGCAGGTGGGGTAACCGCTACTGCCAATACATTACCTCCAGGTGTGGGCTCACTAACTAATTTGGGGTCATAAGCAGATTTTACACCAATCATCAAACCACCCTTAGGGCAGCCCTAACTCTCCCTCGGTGGCCAATACCTGGAAAGTTACATAGCCATCAAACTTAACATCAAAAGTGATCCAGGTTTCCTGCAATATGATGATCTCCTGTGATAGCAGGATATCTTGGGAGCCACCATCATTTAGCCAGTGGCAGATTTAATGTGTTCTATCCTCACTTTATAGGATTCCTGTTTCCTCCGTAGGTCAACAGATATTGGTGTTCGTATCTCTTGGTTAAAATAGACTTGTTTTTCTAGCAGGTCAGCCTCTTCTCTAGCCATATGAAAGGAGCCTTTTGGTTCATAATTTATTGTGATTATTTGGGGTGTTGCTTGCGTGATTACTGTAGTATTCTCTCATCGGTAGGTTTCCATCTTGATATAGATGAGAATTCCATTCCAGTATCGGTGATGTCTTCAACAGAGAGGAGTTCCGAGTCTGAATTTATTGTTTGACCTGGTTCGTATTCATCAACCATGTATAATGATTCATTCATTTGTCTAGCTGGAGATTTGGAAGGCTTAGAACTGGCTCTTCGATAGCCTATTTTGTCACTATATGTGGACAAGTTTAAGAGGAGATCATGTATTTCTTGCTCTTCCGTTGGACTTATCTGGTCTTTGTTCTTTTTGTTAGGCTTCTCCCTTGAAGGCCTTTTTATGTGACTCTTGTTAACAGTTGTTCTTTATTCCCTTGTTGTTTGTTGAGTTGGTTGAGTAATTGGTAGAGTCAAGTTGCGTAGAAAGGCACGTGATCCTCTCCTGGCACCTTTCGATTTTAAATTAAGTTTGATATTTTTCTGTAGTTGGCCCTTATCGCTGTTTTTATCATCTTTCCTCGCTGGATTCCTTGGATCGGATATTGTGAAGCTTTCCACTGCGGTCAGCACCGATTTGCTCCGAGGTGTCTTCACGGGTACTTGATCAGGGCAAAGTTTAGGTTCCACAGGCTTATGCTTGACTGATTTAGTAGCTTGAGCTTTTTGGGTTCTAATTTCACATTTGTTAGGCTCAATAGAGGTTGTCTTGCTAACCTGAGATTTTTGGCTTATGTTTTTCTACTGCTACAATTTGTTGTGATCCTTGTTTTGCTACTTTTGCTTGTAGATGGATGTTTTCTTTGTGTGTCATAACCATAATTTCTGTTGGGGGCGTGGCCATGTAGGAGGACGTGTTCTTACGGTGCTCCTGTGATCCTACAACGATCCTGGTAAATAGTGCGTTGATTGACGCCTGCGATTGCTAAAATTCCTCATGCCGGCTCATGAATGGGGCGGCCGTGCCTGCTGAATTTTGTGGACTCAGGAGATGAGCCGGGACGAAGTTATGTATGTGACGAATTTTCGCGTGATGGAAGGAAGGAGGAAGCAAGATGGCACTGAGGGCCAAGACAAAGGACTTATGTGGCCGCGAGATGGAGAAACGGCCGCTGCGGACCTGAAACGGAATCGGCCGCGCAATATACAGGGCTCCCTGGAATAATCCGAACGCCCGAACCACAAAATACATTGCATTGTGGGGAGCCGGCTTGTGGGCAGGAGCCCCCCTGGTGTGCGGCCGCGGTGGCTGCGAGCCGCGGAAACTGCTGCGAGTGAAGGCGGCGGCACCCGATCACACGCACTGGAGGGTGAAGTGGGCTGCCACGGAGCGGGACGGTAGCCGCTGGGCTCATGAGGGGACTGGGGGATGCGGTGTCACTCCGATGGGCATGCAGCCCAAGTAATAACAGAGGACATTGAAGTTCGTGTCCTCGAGGCCACGGAAGTGTGATCCCGAATCCGGCCGCATTCAGGATCGCGCGAGAGGCGACCCGAGCGTTCTAGCGGGGTGCGCAACGGTGGCGCTGGAAGTGAGCCTGAACGGGGAAGCTATTGGGAAGCTATTGGATGGTGCTCCGCGAGGGAACGTGTTGCACGAAGTGTCCCTATGCATTAGAGCTGTAGCACACAAGAGTAGCAGATCCGGTGCTGAAGTGCGGCACATCGGCTTCTCGGATGCTGGGTGGCAGCCCCCAGATGGGAAGGGGGATGCCTGTGCTGTACCAAACATTGTAAAGGCGACGGCAGTGTGCATTCTCTAAAGGGGATCTGGACAGCATACACACTGAGTAAGGACATTTCCAATTTGGGGCAATTGCTGTCCCTCAGCCATTACACCAGGATGACTCCTCAGCTCTGGACTGCAGGGCCAGCATTTCTGGACTGATCTGTGGACTGGGTGGCCCCCAGGACCGACGGAGGGTCGAAAGAGGAGTGCGCTGGGTCACCGGGTGTATATGACCACCGGCCAACTGAAGGATTACAAAAAGACAAGTGGGGCGACACGGAGGGTGCAAAGATACGTGGGAGGACAGATCCCATTTTGCCAGGGAAGTAGGCAAAAGGCCACACCGGAATACATCGATAGAGGCCTCTGCAACGTCAAGAGGGGCCCGGCGCCACGCAGATTTTTGGCACAAAGTGGGGCACTGCTGGCTCACGCCTGCAAAATACAGCATGGCAACTTCAAAAGTGGTCAGACACAGGAATAAACAACCCACGCTGGAGGCTTATTCTAAGCAGTCCCCCGGTGCTGAGGGGAGAAACAACAAGGATACCACTGCGGCAGCAGCGGAGACACCGGGCACGATCCAGGAAGTGCTGGCGGCGATAGCAGATCTGAAAATTGCCTGGGAAACTAAACTAGGCCTGGATATGACTGAGCTGAAAGAGGGCCTGGACCTAAAGGTCGGAGCAGTCCAGGAAGAAGTTAACCTGCTGAGACAGGACCTGTGGACGCTTGCTGAGCGTACTGGAAACTTGGAGAAGGAAGTGGCGCCGAACACAGCGGCATGTGCCACCCACGGGTCGGAACTCCATGCCCTTGTACAGAAGGTAGACAACCTGGAAAGCAGGGCGGAGGAGGCGGAAGGGCGCGCTCGGCGCAATAATATTCGTATTGTTGGCCTGCCGGAAGGAATAGAGGGTTCTAATCCGACAGAATATGTTGAATCCATGCTCCTGCAGGAGATCACTGGGGGTGCATTGACTCAGGGGTTTGCAGTTGAGAGGGCTCATAGGGCCTTGGCGAGAAGACCGCCCCCAGGAACTCCCCCACGGCTGCTGATTGCTAAAATTTTGAATTACCGAGACCGGGAGAAGATACTTGAATTTTTCCAGAGGGGAGGGAAGATTGAGAGGGGCACGGTGACAGTCACGGCGTACCCGGATTACACTTTGCACGTGCAGCGCAGCAGGATCAACTTTGGGACGGTGAAAAGGAGGTTGAGAGAGGCGGGCCACCGCTACATGTTGCTCTACCCAGCCAAGTTGAAAACGTTCTACAAGAACAAAACCCTGTTTTTTGAGACAGCGAGAGATGCGATGGATTGGCTGGACATGCAGGGTCGCCCCCAAGAACTGGATGTCCAGACGGGAATCGCAGGAGATAAGTAGTGCGCGAATGGGCCATCCCTTGGTACATGGCTCAGACACTGGGACTTGATTATAGTGTTTTTAAAATTAAGCTAGTGGGAATGTGTCGTAACAAATATGGGCCGGTGGGGCCCGCAAAACGTAATAATCCTAGTTCAGGGGAGCGGGGGCTCCGGGAGGGCAATCCTAATAGCCCTTAGTAGTATATTTAGTTAGGTCACTGGTAGTACGTTGAAGACCCGCGGGATCCTAGACCACGTTTACGGGATAGGAACAGGCGCGGGGGGGCCTGAGATCCAGGGATGGTGCTGGGCATTTGTTGGGGCCGGGTAGGGTGGGGGGAGGGGAAGGGTTGTGTGCAGTGGGGTGGAGTGGGGGATAGGGGAAGGGGAGAGTTGTTGTGGTGGCGGGGAAAACGAGTCAGACACCGGGCCACTGGAGAGGACATTGGAGGGAGAGGTGAGGGGAGAATGAGCCTAGGGGCACCGAGACGGAAGTGGGATCCGTATTGCATCCATCACGCCAATGGCATCGGATGATCTTAGAATTGTTACCTGGAATGTGCGACGCCTCAACAGTAACCTAAAACGTAATAAGGTGATGATGTACCTGAGGAGGATGCGGATTGACATAGCTCTACTACAGGAGACCCACCTCACTAAAGAGAAACTGGAGGTGGTCAAGAGAAAATGGAAAGGCAATGTCATAGGGGCCACATACTCTGCATATGCAAGAGGGGTAATTACATGGGTGGCACCACACGTGCCATTTCAGCTGCTCAGCTCGACAATAGCCCCGGAAGGCAGGATGGTGGTGGTGGCAGGACTCCTGGAAAATAGGGAGGTAAACATCATAAATTTGTATGCCCCCAATCATGACACAGCGGCATACTTCCGATCCCTATATAGCAAGATTATCCCCATGGTGGGTGGCGCAACGGTGTGGGGAGGGGACTTTAATTGCACCCTGGACCCCAGGGTAGACAGGTCAGATGACAAACTAGAGAGGCCGCCGCCAGCAGCCAATGCGCTGTTGACATTGCTGACAGATCTTGGCCTAAAGGATGTGTGGAGACGATTGCACCCAGCGGACAGGCAGTATTCGCACCATGCAGCACCTCGGGACCTTTATACGAGGCTGGATTATGTGTTTGTAAATGCCGGGATTATGGGAGAAATGGTGGGCGCTGGATATAAGGCCCGGGTGCTGTCCGACCATTCACCCTTGGTCATTGGATGGCGACATCAGCCCCCCAGGGCGCGGATCCCGACATGGAGGCTCAGAATTGAGGCCTTACAGGATTCGGGATTTCGGGAGGTCCTGAGGGAGGCCATCGAGGAATACTTCGAGATTAATACCGGTAGTGTACGCTCTGAGGGAACAGTATGGGAAGCATTCAAGGTGGTGGTGCGCGGGGTGGCTATATCCAAGTCCAAGGGGCTTCAAGGGGGTATTGAACGAGACCTGCGAGAAGCAGAAAGAGAGCTAGAGGGCTTGGCACAAAGAGGGGGGACTACCAGTGGGGGTAGCGCCAGGATTTGGGAGTTACAGATGACTGTAGTGAACACTGGGACAGGTTATGTAGGCTTAATTACAAGAAATATACAGAGAGGCTACATGCAGGGGGAGACAAGCCAGGTAGATTACTAGCCTGGTTATACAAAAATGAGACCCCCCGCCCGATGATTAGAGAGATCAGAGACGCAGAGGGCCAAATCTATAATACCCAGGAAGAAGTAAATGGGGAGTTCCTCAAGTATTATAGATGACTATACAAGGATGCAGGAGAAGTAATGAGCCTAGAAATACAGGAAACAATAGAGGACATAGGGCTGCCCACCTTGGATGATTTGGAAAGCGCGGCGCTAGATGCCCCCATTACCATAGACGAACTGGAGATGGTGATCCAACACCTGCCCACATGTAAGGCGCCTGGGTCGGATGGGTTACCCAGTGAGTTTTATAAAACATATAAGCAGGAGCTACTTCAGCCGCTACTCGCCATGCTTAATGAGGCCTATGAGAAAGGGGAACTGCCAGAGTCTCTCCGTGAGGCAGTGATCATCCCGCTCCTGAAACCAGGCAAGCCAGATGTGGACTGTGGGTCTTACATGCCCCTGTCTATGCTCAATCAAGACAGTAAAATACTTACGGCAGTGCTGGCTAATAGGTTAAAGAGGGTAATTGGCAAACTGATACACTCGGACCAAACAGGATATGTCCCCGGTAGAAATATTACAGATAACCATAGGAGGCTGCACCATATTATTGATCGGACCGAGGGAGACCCGGGTGAGCTGGCTATCATGTCATTGGACGCGGTCAAAGCATTCAATTCAGTGCAATGGCCATGGTTGAAAGCGGCCCTGAAGGGATACGGGATGGGACCAGGATATACCAGATGGGTCCAGATGTTATATAGCTCCCTTATTGCGAGGGTTAAAACGGGATCCATAATCTCGGATAAATGGCAGCTCAGCAGGGGGACCAGACAGGGATGTCTCTGGTCGCCCATGTTATACATATTGGCGTTGGAGCCGCTGGCAATATGCCTGCGGCAACAATACGGGGGGTGGGGATCCGAACGACAGGCGGTACACACCTGATATCATTGTACGCAGACGATATGCTCCTCTATCTGCGCTACCCTGAGGAGAACCTGCAGTATGTGTTGGAGGTGATGAACCGTTATGTCACCCTTGCGGGCATATCAGTGAACCCCGGGAAGTCCAGTTTGTTCCCCTTGGTTAGATTTAGGAACACCCCACTGGAGAGATTACCCATCCTGCAGATACCTTGGCAGCCCGTGACATTCCGGTATCTGGGCATAAACATTTACCATAGGATAGAGATAGAACACAAACACAATACAGTGAAGGCAGTAGAGGGCATTAAGAATAGCATGGTGTTCTGGTCTCGACTACCCCTGGGCATGGTGGGAAGAGCAGCCCTGCTCAAAATGGTAGTTTTGCCCAGACTTTTGCATTTTTTTGTGCATGTCCCGTTCCTTGTCCCCAGATGCTTTTTTGTGAGACTTCACAGCATGTGTAGGGGCTTCCTATGTGGCAATTCCAGGAATAGAGTTGCCCTATGGAAACTGCAAAATACATGTGATAAGGGGGGCATAAACCTGCCGAATTTCGAATTGTACTGCTTAGCGGGACAGCTGTCATATGTGGCCAGGTGGTTGTCTGCAGAGGACTCAGCAGAAGCCAGGCTTTTACGAGGGGACTCTGCCCCTTACTTCCTAAATGAGACAGTGTGGTTGCATAGGATAAAGGTGGCGGAGATGGGGAGACTGTTGATGCTGGGCTGGGAGATCTGGCGCAGGGCATGGAGAACAGTGGGCGACCCGGACCCGCTTTCAAAGCAAGTCCCGCTGGTGGCGCTATGTGGGGCAGACTCCCAACAGCTTAAAGGGGTCCGTAGATACTGGGAACCGGTGGGCATAGCTACACTCGGAGATATATGGCAGGACGGGGAGGCAGTGGAATTTCAAAGGTTGCAGGAGGAGACAGGGGTGCATGGAGGCCAATATATTACTTACACTAGGCTTATTAAACGGGTGAGGTTGCCTGAGATGGTATTAACGGAAGAACCTGATGCCACCTTGGAAATGATGTATGACGTCTCTGAGGGGGGGCACAAAATATCAAGGATATATGAGCTCCTGAGTACGAAGGCAGGGAAGGAGCTGCCCCAACTGAGGAATGCCTGGGAGGAGTAGGTGGGAGAACCTATAGAGGGACAGTGGGATAGAGCCCAAAGGTACCACAAGAAAGTGTCCCGGAACGCAAGGCTCCAGCAGATCCAGCTGTATGTCACCCATAGAGCCTATATGACCCCTGGGAGAATAGCCAGGTTTGGAGGCTCGGCTATACAGAAATGCCCCAAGTGCGGGGAGGAGGAGGCAGGGTTGCTGCACATGTTCTGGGCCTGCCCGGAGATACAGAGATTCTGGGAAGAAGTAAGGACGAGAATGGCTGGCAGGGGAGTGGAGCTTGATGTGAGGTCTGCTTGGGCATGCATGCTTGGGAGTATTTCCAGGCCACGTACTTCGAAACATATCAGTAAAATGTAAGACCTGGCCTACGTTCTGGCCAAGCGCAGAATCACAATGAGTTGGAAGGCGGCCCATAGGCACAGGGTGGAGATGTGGTGGGCGGACCTCTTGACATGGGCAGAAGCAGAAACTGTGGTATGGTTTGAAGCTGTCACCAGGGGAGGAGAGGAGGAAGTAGGCCCCCTGATAGCCTGGAGGCAACTGGTGACCTCAATGGCGAACCCTCACCAAGACAGTCACGAAACGGAAGACTCGGAGGAGTCGATGAGCACTGAGATTCCCGTAGATGCTCATGTAGATGGCGCAGATGTGACGGCTCGAGTTTAGGGGGTGGGAGGGGGGAGGACATTAAAAAAAAAAACCTTTTCTTTGTAATATGACATGTGATACGGACTATGAACGTCCTCAAAGTTTGTAATGCTGTTTGTTTTTGAAATAATAAAAATTGTTTAAAAATAAAATGGTGCCATGACACATTAAATTTCTTTATTTTTGCAAATAAAATAAAAAATAAACATAATTTCTGTTAGTGACTTCGTGATAGCAGCTTTCTCTATTCTGTCACTTCTAGCGACTTCAAAGAGGTGTTCCTGCCACTGAAAGGGGATTTTGGCCTCTTTGTCAGGTCTCTGCTGTACTTTGTTTGTAAATGACTCTAAGAAGACTTGCTTGGTATGAATCATAGCTATCAATGTAGTTTGATCTGTCATATTGTCTGCTAGTGTTTCATACAGCTTTATGAATGTTTATACGATATGAGCTGCCGCAGTTGTCAGAGCGTTCTGTTGGTCCAACATTGTTGTTGGGATTGTTGGATATATTTTCTGCCGATCTTTTGAGTTCTCAATATGGTCAGATAGGTTTGCTAACGAGTTACCTTCTTTTCTCTGTTGATGATGTTCTGGGTGCAAAGGCGTTGGTGTTGAACCTCTGTGTGTTGAGTACATCGGTAATTTTTGCACTTCCAAGTCCGATGTGACATTTCTGATGTTCTAGATTTGCCATCAATCCGGGGAGTAGACGTCATCTCTCTTTGAGTTGGAAGTCTTTCGGTTATGCTTGGGTTAAATAGATTCTGTCTTTTTTCTTGGTCTATCATCAATGATTCAATTTCAGTAATATCTAACGAGAGTCTATCTACTCTTCGTTTGACTTCACTGCAGTTTTCTTTTACTGACTCGTTTGTAGTTGCATGTTGCATGAATTTCTGTTGACATCATTTTTTTGCCTGGATGGCTTTTTGCCGTTGTGCTGGCTGTGAGGTTGTGTTTTCTCCACAGTATCGGGAGGTGCTTCTTATCATGCTCCTTTATGAGATGCTGATTTTGGTTAGTAGATATAGGCTGTAGTTTGTTTGTTTCTTCCGCACTGTAAAAGCACTGGGTATCTGAGAATAAACCTTCTTGTTGTATCTCTTTTGTCTCACTAAATGTGTTTACATTTTTCAACATTTCTCGTACAATAGTATCTTGTGTATGTAGTTGTTGCTTTGTCAGTTTCTTCATTCCTGTAGGCTTGTAAGACTGTTATTTGGGTTGAGGGCTTAGTTCATCACCAGTTGGATCTAGGAGCTCTTGAGCAGAGAATGAAGGAGCTAGCGAGCTTCCATTCATCGCCAGGCAAGTACTTTTTTGACAGTGTTATTTAATTTATGAGTTGTATGGCCGTTGCTACTCTGTACCGCAGTGTTGTTCAAAGGTAGGGATGCGCCCAACTCTATCAAGTAAAATCAATGACATCCTTTCTCGTAGTGTAATCATTAGCGTTCTTTCGCCCAGCATACTGCATTTTTGGATTTGGCTCTGGATGTGGCTGACAGCTGAAAGTCTCTCTCGTTTGTAATCTTTCCTCAGCTATTTTTTCCGATACTACGCTTGGCGGTGTGCATGCTGACATCGAGGCTGTGTTGAGCAATAAATCTGCCTTTAGTCTTTGCCTACGTTAATGGTCCTCCTAAATATGGCATTGAGGCCATATTTAGGAGGACATTTGAGAGCTGTGTGCAAGGCAAATATTACTGCGGTACCACACCCTCTGGCTTTACTTCACTCCTTTTTAAAGTTGCCAACAATCTGTGCTAAATGAGGTTACAGGCTAGTATGCACACTCATTTGTCATTCCAATCAGAGGAAAAGGGTTATGTTTTTAGGTGCAGGCCCTCAGATTTGTTTGGAGGATATTATTCACTCAATTGTGAATGGATTTAAGGATGGGATGGTTCGGGCGGAATATTCTCACCAAGCACAGGTGGCTATCATAGGTTTTGCAGTCCCCGTACGAAGTAAGCCACTCAGATTTTAGCAAAGTATTTTTGTGCAGGTATAATCAGGATCTCTAAGACTCTGCAGCACTTGTTTGTTAAGGTTGGCGCAGCTGGGGTTCTGTAAACACAGGCACACACTCACTCATACAGTTTTACCAGAGTTTACAGTTCTGCATCATTAGCTACACCTTAAAGGCTTTTACCTTTATAGCAGATCAGGAGTTGATCTCCCAGTAGCCGTCCTGCCGTCCTCGCACAGACTCCCACAGACTGCCTCACTTGTGAACCTAACTTTGCGGCCCACTCCGCGGCCGTGTATCGGTAATGTAGAAGCAGTCAGGAAACAAGCTCCTCCTCAGTATGCACTCTAGACAGACTCCCACAGACTGCTTCTCTCGTCAGCCTCACTCCAGAAGAGATCACACAGAGATTTAGGACAAGGGGCTATCCAACTACAACCCTGGACGAAGGTCTTCATCTTTCTGATGCGGCTGCCATGGATAGGGAGAAGGGACTAAGCGCAGTCCCTTCTCCTAGTTCCATGGTGGTCATTTTTTTGTTTACCTTTTTTTTCCCTTTGGCATAATGGCCGCCATGGAAAAGGAGAATGGACTACATGTAGTCTATTCTCCCCTTTCATGGCGGCCATTTTCTTTGTTTGCTATGGCCACCACAGAAAGCGAAAACTGACTATGTTTTCCTGACCCCATCAGCCATTTTCTTTTTAACATTTCTTTTGTTCCGGCTGTCAAACGCAATGAGGGGCCGAGTGCCTTATGCAAGACTCCTCGCATAGCTTGGGTGTGGCCTGCACATAGACCGGAGTAGGGAGCAGAACACACAAAATGGGGAACAACAAGGGAAAATGTGGGCGTTACGAGGGATGGTCCACAGGCAGTCCATCGCATGCCCACAAATGAGCGGCGTAAGATGTATTCATGGATTCGACCATGCAAACTCTTGCCAGGGAAATGGATACACAAAGCCCTCATTCTATCCGCCACCCGAAGGCAGGTGTACAGACACTTGCGCATAGAATCACCGTGCAGAGGTAAGACCGGGTGTCAGATTTAGGGGTGCGTGCATGCAGTTGGGGTCCTGATTAGACTTGTGTGTAAGTGTACAGAGAGTAGCAGGGTGAAGGAACAGTTTACGGGGGTTTGCACGCATGTGTAACATGAAATTGTAACTTTTGCGATTCATGTTACGCTTATTGAGAGCGTGCTGACTTGGTTGTGAGGGTATGCAGGCAATTTTGCTGGAGTGCACTGCATTGCGCATTAAGAGTGGGCAAAGGTCTTTATCCCTGGCTGGAATGGCTGTGTGTGTGGGCGTGTCATGAGCGTTCCAGCCACGACTCATGCATAGGGTTACTTTGCTGTACAATTCCATGATTACGTGTAGCGCGCAGATTCTATTCTGTGCGACGGGTCATGCAGAGTCCTTCTCCGCGCGCAGGCTTTGCGGGATCTATGCGCCCTTTTCCATGAAACGGGCCCTGTGGGGTTTGCAGTATTTGCCTCATGCAATATGTATAAAATACTGCTTGTGGTAAATGCAATGATTACCTGCTGTGATAGAATACCTGATGAAAATCCTAAATAAACCACCATATTTCCACCTCTCCCCTAAAGGGGAGAGAACAATTTTTGAACCTCTCCATGACCAACCCTATTATGCAATAAGTGAAGGGAAGCACACATATATGAACAGGTGGTTGGAAAGGGAGTAAGAATGTTTGTCTCAAGACGAATCCTCATCGGCACCAGAGATACTGAAAGGTTCAAAGGGTTATTAAGGCGCTTCTGTACCTTTTCTCTCAGTGAGGTCCTTTTCTCTCAGTGAGGCATCAGCAATATGAACCACATTTAAACCTTATGTACTACCATCCCCCAAACAGGAATGCAAAACTCACCTTTTGCAATTTTGTTTTTAAAAGACATGGGTGTTTCTGAAGTTACATGTGTAGTTTTTCCTAAATATGTATAGGTCATGGTTTAGGTTTCTAGAGTGTAAAATATGCATACATGACAGGATACACGTGTTAGGCCTGGTTTAACACACACTTTACACACAAAGTAGATGTGTGCAGCCAGTGCAGGGGCACAGAATAGAATTATATTTTTGACTTCCCATCTATTCCACACGCCAACACCGAATGCATTTACACCAGCAAGTTATTTTCATACTAGTTTAAGGGCCCGATTCATAGAAAGTGTGCATTTATCTCACAAAGGCTGCTGCCAAGAATGACACTGCATGAGCCTTTGCGCAGAATATACTCTGAGTATTCATGGAATTGTTTGCGCAAAGTAACCGTGTACACAAGTTGGGGCCGGAGCATCCCCAACACACCCACACACAAAGGAAAAACAGCCAGAACGGCCATCTTTGCATGCTCCCATGGACGTGAATATATGCACCCTTCAAACAGTGTGTGGGGTCCTCCGCAAGCAGGCCTGATTCTCGGGGACCAAGCACAGGGTATCGCATAAATGTTACCAGCGCCAC
Organism: Ambystoma mexicanum; assembly: GCF_040938575.1. Lineage (NCBI taxonomy): Eukaryota > Metazoa > Chordata > Amphibia > Caudata > Ambystomatidae > Ambystoma > Ambystoma mexicanum. The sequence continues at coordinate 1,397,907,277 of NC_090935.1, read as the reverse complement.
GACATTGTGCGTATGATTTATTGTAACTTGGCTAAAACTCTGAAAATCTGTGTCTGAACCCCTGTAAACCGTTCCTGCACCCCACAACACTGCATACATGCAAACATGAGTCATATCGGAACCACAGCTGCATGCACACACCCATAAATCCGACACCCAATCGTACCTCTGCGTGGTGAATCCTATGTGCAGGTGACTGTACGCCTGCTTTCGGGTGGCAGATTGTAAGAGGGCTTTGTGTGACCATTTCCCCACTGAGAGGTTGCGCTCTCGGATCCATGAATATGTATCATTCTATGCAATAGTGGGCGTGCGATGGACTGCCTGCGGGCCGTTACTCGTAACACCAATTTTTTCCCTTTCTTCCTCATTTTCTGAGTTTCGTCCCCTTCCCTGTCCTCTGCGCAAGCCACGCCCACGCTCTGCATGGTGTCTCATGCAAGGCACTCGGCCTATCGCAGTGACGCACCGAGGCTGTGCGAAGTCCCTACAAAGTACGAAAAAGTGCAGCGCAGTCGGTTCCATGAACCGACAAACAGGATTTTGCATGCAGTTTGTCATGCAAAGTCGTGATTTTCCCGCAAAGATAATTACATGATTAGGGCCCTAAAAATTATGGATTCCTATGGCTGGTGGAAGCTGCAGATTCCATAAGAATAAATTGTAATGTGCTTTGCCGTACTTACATGACAGGCGCTATTTATGAATACGTTCAGTGCTGGTAGTGAAGTGACATGTACATCTGGGTCTGTCCTAATTTGCGTGGCACTTCAGCTCCACGCACTAAAAGGGTTGTACAGTGCACCGTTGTTCACAGGGGCCCCGCTCTGCAATTTGAACTTTAAATAAAGTGTTCTCCATGATTGGCATTAATTGATAACCCATTTGTGGTCAAATTAATAAACCACGTGGAACCCTAGAAAACCACAAGTGACAGCACTAATTACCGGATGTAGTATTCCTGATGGGTAATAATGCAATTATCTTAACGGCATTTACATCTGCATTTCACTCCATCAGGAACAGTTCTCCATCCAAAATCACACAAATCCATGCAGCTAATTAAAAGAAAATCCTGCAGACTGCTAGACCACGTTACACAACACTTCAAAAATTGCACCAAATCACATGTTGAAGTCCTTAGTAGGTGTATACAAGTTGATTTGAAAATAATACTGGTAGAAAGGATCTAAAGTAGCAGTTCGGTTTAATATGTATTCCCAGCAATACCGTTATGTCAATGTTGAGATTACTCTTAATACAATCGTTAATTGTAGATAAAAAGATATGCAGAAGTGAGTACAATCTTTAATGGCATGCTAGTGATTGCAACACTAGTCCTACTTTATGCAGAGGACAAAGAGTCAGTATTGTGCTGATAATACCAAGTCGTTTGTTAAATAGGACTGTCGAAGTGCAACGCCATTCCTGTATAACATAACTCATTTTTGCGACATAAAACATGCCAGCCACAAACCAGGTCTTAAAATCCCCTGGAATAATTAAATAGATTCAGGTGTATGCTGTATTGAGCGCGAGCATGCCTTCGTCGCACAGGAAATCATGCCACTTTATTGTTTGGCGGCCCCATCCACAGTCGTCATCAATACTTGTCTTCTACGATGTAAATGAAAAGGCATTGGAGGCAGAAAGGGTCTATTATGGCTCCGTGAGTCCTCGCGCTTTCAGGCTTCGTCTCGGGCCTGTGCCTTTGTCAAGCATGACTCAGGTGCGACAGCGTTTGATGGATCAGCTTCGGTTTATTTCCTTCAGCCTCCATTAGGCCGGGACGCCAACTGACTCTTGTCCTAACAAATGAATCAGTGGGGAGGCAGACGGGCCCGTGCATTCAAATCCGACGCCCGTTGATGCTCTACCACAAAGCTCTGCTTCTCGAGAGAGGGACTCGTGATTGTGCAGCAGTGATGAATGTACCTAGAAACGTCCATTTTCTAAAAAATATATCCCCCTGAAAGAAGCTGACATCCCTCTGTGAGATAGGCACGCGCTGCTTCAAACTGTATTCAATATGCACATTGCAATGTTTAATATAAGCACGGAAAGATCAATTTGTTTTCTTCTCAGTGTGATAAAAAACATGTAGCACTGAGGTAGGCAGCATTACTATCTATTATTTCCACGGCTGAAAAATGAAACATCGTAGCAATTGCTATATAACAGCACGCTACTAAAACAAATCCACATTGATTTTTGAAACGTCAAATTATTTGAAATAAAGGACCAATGTAAACCTACAGTTAACCAGTCTCCTCATTAGAGCCCTAACGATGAGTACAACTCATTCATCACGACTTCGGCGGTAACCCTTAAATCTGGCGGTAGCGCTATTACCGCTGGATTTAAGTGTCCACCGAAACAGGGCTTTGGCGGATTTCGCCCCAGCTCTGAGCTGGGGGGAAATCCGCCGAAAATTTGCACTATTACCGCTGGCGGGAAATCCGCCGGCAGTATTAGCGCGAAGATTCCCCATTGAGCCCAATGGGGAATGGGGCTTTCCCGAATGAGCTCAGTGGGGAATGGGGACTTACATTACCGCTGAACTCGTGATCCGGCGCTATTAGCGCCGGGCAGTTCGGTGGTAGGGCTAATACCGCCCGCGCTAATAGCGTTACCGTTACCGCCCAAGTCGTGATGAGGCCCATTGATTTGGGACATACCCCCAGCTAGTCTGCAATTATTCTATGAATCTTTTCCTTACTATATTTTTTTTTAGATCTCCATCCACTATAGGTGTGCATAAATATGGACTCCTATACACTGCATGGTGTGCCTCATTCGCTCACACAACAGGTTCCATATGGCCGTTACACGGTAAAGATCTCTATTACAGATTTTAGGAGTCTTGTCTGGTCTGAAAAACGTGTGTTGAAATTTTTCTCAATATGCTTCTATATGGTAAGCCTACACATTGCCCCTTCATCCCTCTTTTTCGCCACAGTCGTGCTTATATTTTGGGGACTGGGTCGAAGAAGAGTAGGACTTCGTGTAATAGAGTTTAACGGCAAGTTATACCGGTCTTACCCCATCATCCATCTTCCTAATGCCAAACCATAAATGAGGAACAGAACTTGGATGATCTTCCTAATGCCAAACCATAAATGAGGAACAGAACTTGGACGAGGAAGAGGTGGACAGGGTGTTTTAAGAGTATTGGTCACTAATCAATGTGCTTTTGGATTCCTGTCAGTTTGCTCTAAGACACCCCCGGTATGATCATTGTCTTCACTGGAGGAATTCATTCTGGCACCAGTTGTAGGAGCTGGAGATGAATCAGGGCCTCTCAACAACTGTGGGTGTATTCCCTTTGCTCAATACCTCGCCCTTAATAATATTATTGGACTCACAGACTGCCTCCCTTCTGAACTGCTCTCCTTTCAATATTGCCACATGAACTGAAGGTTCAACAAAATAAGACATTGCAGTTCCATTGGTTTAATGCATGCACTTTGAAAGTCACTAGTTCGAACTTTGTAAAATAGGGAGTAATAAGTGTTTGTCAAGCACAAACTTGACAAACAATTCATAACCTCTACTTTTGCTAAGCCATATCTATTGGCGTTACCAATTGTTTCCATAAAGCAATAACGCATGGATACAAGGGCGGCACCTTGTTTTAACAGCTCTAGGGCTGGGTTAATAGGCCATAGGAATTGAGATCCTTAAACGAGGTCTCCAGCCATTAGAACATGTTACAGCCTTCAGAATTATTAATTAGTGTTGTTAGCACCACCGGGATGCTAATACGTTTTATGCTTTAACTTGTGAAAGTGTGCAGTGGCAATGCTATAATTAAAAAACAAGAAAACAGAAATGGCCGCTCGGGAAAAATGAGATGGCAAGTACCTTTTGTCCCTTCTCTATTTCTCTGCTGGCCATGGTCTGGATAAGTGAGTGGAGGTGGGCAGTGAAGAGAGGCAGATAAGTGCTTCTGAGGAGGAAGGTGGGTAATTGTGTGAGTCTGTTAGCGTGGTGGAGAAATGAAGAAGAGGAGTTGGGAAATGCAGGGGAGTTTTCAGGAGCGGTGGGGGGGAGGAGGGGAGGGGGGTGACAACATGGCTGGCAAGTGCCAAGGTACCTAAGGTCGCATCGAATGTCAGCTTAGATCAATAGTTTATGCTCACGTTTGGTGGGTGTTGATTGGTCCATGTATCCGCCACCAGTACTTCTTCATAATGCCTTCTTGTTTGGTCTTCAGACTTATTTGTTATGTTGTTTGTCGGCATTTGTAGTGTGCACGTATTTCACACGTTGCCTCTTGGCACTGTGTTTTACCTCCTATGAACAGCACCTGCTATAGAAATCAGTCATTTCTCATTTGCACACCCATGAACCCCTGTTGTTTGGTTTGGACACTGCTGATTAAATCCTGCTATATTTTCAAATAGATCAATCTTAATGTCTTGAGTGTAGAAGAGTGAGTTAATGGGCTATGCTGCGGGGGAAAACAAGATCACCTTAACTTTGGAATTGTTTTAGAAATAATGCTATATAGTATTGTTCAGCTTTTGGACAGATTATTCTATTCAATATGACACTGAGAAATATCACAAGCTGCATTTACAGTATCGATGCATGGAAACATTCACTACTCCTTCAGATTAGTTGTAAATCTTTATGAAATCAATGAACTAAGTCTTCACACACGATTTTTGTGTATGGCCAAATGGACATACACGTCTTCTCTGGTGGGCTTTTCGCCATTACATTTTTTGGGGGAGAAAAATATGTAATTCTGTATCAAAGCACATTGTAATCAATACCCAACATATGTTACACAACAGTATCGGGGGCCTATTGTCAACATTACTTGCATCCTAACTACATGACCCGAGGCTAGAATGTAATGCTGGCAAGTAGCTTTCTGAAAGATTAAAATGGACGTGTGTTAGTTTGTAATAAGGCAGCTGGTATGGGAGGTGGTGATCTGGGTCTTGTTAAGCTACACACAGCAGCAGATGAAATGGCAGAAACCTACTTTCCCCCCAACGTGCCAGCACCCTGAGTCTGGAGCCTGCCCACAGCCAATAACCTTCTTATGTCCCTGGGGATGGCAGGAAATGGATGCCCTTGTCTGCAGGATCAGTCTTTGGGAAGAATGCGTGAAGTTGAGGAGTAAGTCCATGGAAAAAGAAACGCTTCTGCACAGTGTTATGTGGAATGTTGCATAATGAAATATGACAAGCTCAGAATATATTCTTTGCCCAAGATCCCAGGTGTCATTTGCAATAATATATTTCCACCATGTAATGAATCCCACTAAGTCATAGGGCCTCATTACGAGTCCGGCGGTAACCGCAGCGGTAAAACCACCTGGTTACCGCCAGACTCGTATTACCATTCCGCCTCCGTGATTCCCGGAATTACCGGGGCATTACAACCCCGGTTTCCCAGGAATCACGGAGACAGAAAGGTGTTAATCCCCATTCCCATTGAGTCCTGTCGGACTCAATGGGAATGGGGATCATGGAAACACCGGCAGCATCTCGTAATGCTGCCGGTGTTTCCTCGTCCGCCTTCAGGGGGGCAGTGTTAAACCCGCCAGGTCAGACCTGGCGGGAACATCACCTCCCGCCTGCAGGAGTTGTGATCGCCCGGCATGGAAACAATGGTGGCGGTGGGTTTACCGCCACCGTTGTGTCCATACCGGGCGATTTGTAATGAGGCCCATAGTATTGACTCCTGTGTCGATTTCTATTGTTCCCATGGCTTGAAATGAAGACCTAAACATATACTGGTTGCATAGGATCGCAAGGGTCGACTGTTCCATCTGCAATTGCAGATTGCTTTCCTTTCTCCCTATGAGTGCAAGTGCTCTTATTATGCTACTAGAGATCATGCCTGTGTACAGGTGCCAAGTGCAGGTTTTCATTAACACAGTAGGACCACTATAGATCTGAAGCCTACAGCTCCCTCTAGTGGTAACAACAGGCAAAGCTATGCAAATTAGACCACTGTATATCCTTAGGCAACAGCTCCCTCCAGTGCAGCATCTTGTGCTTTCGGGCAGCCTCTACTGTGCATGACAGATTCGGACCAACATACATCTGGCCTTTTATTTTATAGTATGATTTGTCCAGGATCACAATGTGTGCCTCGCCATAGTTAAGAATAACCCATACTCTCTGCACAATCATATTGTAATGGTTTTCATGCAATGATTTTAGTGCAATATCAAATGGCCTGTTTAGTCATTACAAAAGTATGATATCTGAGAAGCCCTATTATGTCTAATATAGCTAGAACTATCATTGAATGTTTATATTTCGTTGGAAAGTTTACAAATCGATTTTGTATTGCATTGAACTTTAACATAGCACATATCAGGTTTGATGTCAAAGTTGTGTCATGCAATTTCATACCTTCAATAACAAAAGTAACATCCAATTTGTTTCAGTTATTTATGGTTATGAAATACAAAGACTAAAGGAGGAGGAATAAAGGCCCCCAGTAACTGTGTTGCTTCGATGCATTGTCATGAGAGGTGAAGATTGAGATGTTGAGCATCTAACAGAAGAACATCTTTACCACTTGGAACTGTGAGCCAGGCAGATCATCGGAGGAGAATGAGGTGGATGTGCTGACCAGACCAGATGAAACTGCATCATGAGCAAAGGGGCTGGTTGAGCAATGGAAAGACATTGTATTTTGTGTTATGAAAGGGGGACATTTCTTGTGGAGCAAGTGTTCTAGGAAGAGTTGGGGTTGGAGGAGGCTGCTGGACAGGTGTCAGAGAAAGTGGTGGGACTGATGATAGAGTGGACGGTGGGTGCCGTCTCTTATGGAAGGAGTGAGATGATCTGAAATTTAGAAATGATCTCAGGTGGAGAAGATGGTGTTGTGTCGGCCTGAAGTACCTGCTCCAAGGTGATCAAGCTCATACGTATGCAGAATCTTCACAAGTGTTTATAATATGCCATCCCTCGAGGAATGGGCACTTAGACTGTTCTAATAGCATACTTGATGATCTTCACACAAAAGCCAATGGGATACAGCTTGAAATAATTAGCTATATTTGACATCAAACTCCATCAACCTATACATGATTCTCTTGTCTCTATGGGCAATGGTGGATTGAATCACATCTTATTTGACCAATCATTTCCCATAAGTTATCCTTCCTTTTTTTTAATCTTCATCTAAATTCTTGGCATATTGTTTAACAGAGGCAGCTGCCCTTTGCTGCTTCTCTTTAACCTAAATATGTCCCAACGGTATGCCCGGTAAAAAGGGTCAGCTAAACCATTTATTTGTAAACATTTGACAGTCAGGCTTTCTTCCTGCTAGATGGAATGCACATTGTTGCAGCTGGGAATCTTATGGAGTGCTTGACCACTGCAGACCTGCGAATGTGTCTAAATCACCACAGACTCAATTGAAATTAAACATAAGTGCAAGGCTGATTTGCCACCATACAATGAGCCTGTGTCTTCTGCTCTACCTACTTAGAGTACTGTACATCACCAGTCTCTGATTAGCCATATCAGGTGAGTCCTTTTCTACTTCCCCTTTTTGGATCAAGTATCCATTGGTAATAGCTGAAATGTAATTGATGCTACTTTATGTGCATTCTACATACAGTAGTGTATCCTAATGATATAGGTTGCCCCTCCAAATAAGAACGTCTGAATTTGCAGCAAGTTTAAAATGCTGCCACCTGATAGCTAACGTTTTTATTCAGATGACTATCCGATAAACTTGAAGTCCCCTTGCTGAAGTGGCAAACACCCTCCTTCAACATTCACAGGCTGCTGCATTACATTACCCACATTTAGCCACACACAGAGGCAGAAAGATTGAGGTAAACCCCGTCAACAGGTGGGGAGTGTATTAAAATTTACAAATAACAGAAAAAAGGGATTTTTTTTATCTGAGGTAGATGGGTTAGATTTGTTCAGTGAAACCAAAAAATATTTATACTTTTCTTTGGCGACATGACATGTCAACCAACGATGTGTTTACTAAATATGTTATCTAATTTTAATTCAATCACTTGGATATGCATAATATATTTAATCAGAAAATAGCATGTAATCCTCCAGGGCCCTGTAATCTATAAACAAATAATTGTTTACTTATTAGATTTTCCTAATAACCTGTTATAGAAGCATACATGGAGATGCCCTTTTTTGCACAAACTCTTGATACAATCAATGTGTACATATTCTTCTAATCCTTATTTCTGTTCTTTTTAAAGCAAGCCTTGAAGATGCATCCAATGGTGCAGAATGTGTGTTGGAAGGTTGTTATGACTAAATAATACACAATTGAGTGTTCCAAGAACATGTAATTATATTTCTGACTAAATATTGAAAGCACATCAAAATGTTTGAAATACGAATGTGTCATTGTTGAACTTACAAGGGTTACTAACATACTGACTGGTATTAAACCAGTTTAGGAGGCACTGTAAAAAGAAATTACAAAATATAAGTGAAACATGAGTTTACTAAAGAAAATGTATTGTGCATGGCGGATTCATCCCTATATTATACATATTAACAAACTAAATTAACCACATTTATTAAAATAAACAGTGCTCTTTTTTCTCAGCCATGTTCCACAAATGACCCAAAACCAGTATTGTAATATGTACTGTGTATTATGGTAATTAAATCAAATTTGTTGACAAGGCCTACATTACCAAGTTGAATTAAGAAAAACAACACCATAGCCTGGATTTCTATTTGCATGCCATGTAAAAGTTATCACATTCAGCTGAAGTCTGATCTGTGCTTATTCATTTAATTGCCCATATCAAAGAGGTTCAAAGTTTATTGTGATGGTATAATAAAGAAACATCAATAATCAGTAACTAATACATCAGTTGCAGCCCTTTTTGCATTCCACAAGCCACACTTTTGCAATGTCTCACAGTTTATTGGTGAAGCTGATCTGACAAGGTCAGGATCTGTCTCCTAAAGTAAACCAAAGCACCAAAAGACCAAATTTTTAAACAGCCAATGACCTGTTGACCTTAGGCAGAGACATACATGACCATCTGTTATGTGTCTGTTTTTATAGCCTGGTATTTCAAAGGACCTAGGACAGCTTTTAAGCTAATAATTATTGTTGATGGAAACATGTAATGCACAGAAAAGAAACACAACATGAACTACTTATTTAACCAGATCCAAAACAAACATTAACTCACAATATTGACCATACATTTTGATTGGTATGCTTGATTTAACAGACAAAAACAGATTTGAGTTAAAGGAAGTGTTCCTCTTAATAGATGTATAAACATAATATATTATGAGGTGCACATTAATATTGCATTTACATATTTCAATAACATTCTCAAATTAAAAGTTAATGGAACATGAAGGATGTCTGTGGATGCAGAATTCTCTTTTGATTTCAAATACATGTGGCACAATAATGGCAAAGATCCATAAAAGAAACTATGACAGCAGGATGTCAGTCCCAATTGAGTGCAACTTTAGATGGGAGGAGGGAAAAACCTGCCATTGTCACGCAGAAAAATACATTGGACCAATCAAAATTATGGCAATGATAATTGTTATTGTCAGTATCTTAAGCAAACCTACAACATGCTGCAATAAGAAATGCTACATCAAGTCACGCTGCACAGGTGAGTTTGTCAATTATGTAAGACAGATAACACAGTCAATTATAATTCTAGAGACATCTAATTTGAAGAGAGCTTGTCTGACAAGAGAAGTACTGATTAGGGGTGGTAGTGGCACTGTGGTTTTCGATGGTGGAAATCCCGCTTAAGCAGGCCTTTTCTAGAGGGAGTCTGATGTAAAAGCTATGGCAAGACACTAAAAGGCTTGCAGAGAGGAATTTCTAAAGCAGATGAAAGAATGGGAGCAGAACATATTTGGTGAAGTTGTCTGAAGCTGTTGATGTTCCTACCTTTCCTGTACCTTTAAAAGACAAAACAAAAACGTAAACACCTAGTGCATTTCGATATATGTCCCAAGATCTAGATAAACCCCAGAAAGCCATTGGCAGTCATTTAGGGAATCCTTTACCAGCTAGGCCACTGAATGGGGTCTGGGTTTTAAGGAAAATGTGTCAAATTATATTTAAAATGGTATCCCCAAGAAGATATGATTAGTCAGGGCATGTCATATTCTCTGACAGTAGCCAACTAAATTAATTCCAGAGTTTCCACAGGGATAATGTAGGTAGCGATTTGTAACCTGGTCTACAGCATTTCACATTTCACATATTTGCAATTGATTTGCATAAAAAGAAAAGTATTGAGTGGAGCAATATCCCTAAAAGTGGATTAGGAAAGAGGTTAGTTTGTTCACCTTATTCCGAAGAAAGGCATGTCAATTTAAATGACCTAATAGTTCTGTTTATATGACAATGGCAAATCAAATGAATGAGTGGAATATCCAATGTATCTGTTTCCGTGCTTGCCTGATAGCTGGATAGCACACCTGCATTTGTATTTACCATTCCTAGCCTAAAAGTAATCAGGAAATCTAAAAAAAAGACGGAAACAAGCAATGTTTGTAAGTGCTGTATGCATGTGCAGATATTTAAAACTACAGATGTATGTAATCAATTAAGATACATCCTGGATGTCATGCCCCCATGACATAATGCCCCAATGCATTAATAGCTGCTTTTGTGGGTGGTAACACTGGTCTGCATTGGTGTATATATGCTCTGTGACAGTCATTTTCCACATGTAGTATGCAACTTGCTATATTAAGGCAGGCTGTGTATGCTGTTGTGGTAACGTGGCCCGACTGTGAAACTTGAGGAATCTGTCTCCACCCTATAGAGTAGCGAGACATCTGGGTGGTGAAGTGCTGGCTCTGCAGTGAATGCCCCATTCAATTGGTTAAATGGTACATCTGCTCACGTGGACTGTTAACTTTAAATCATATTGTGTGGTAACTGTGTGATGGGAAATTCTTGAAAAGTTGTTTATAAATGGCAAGACGAATTGAGTGACCTTCACTGAAGTTGGGGTGCCCAGCACATATTCTCTTAAACCATATCTGGAAGCCTGATACCACTCAGGTCTTACTATGTATCCAAAAAACGCCATGTTAGTGACACATAACATAACTTTCCAGATTTGCATATAAGTGGTAGACCCATAGAAATCCCAGGAATGACTTCACATCCTTCACAGGTACCCTTGAAGTTTGGGAATAAATCAAAATGTTATACTTGTATGGAATGGCATAGTCACCCAGGACATTTGATAATCTTACATTCAGGAAGTCCTACAAGATGACAGAACAGTCTACAGCCTAAATGCAAGGCCTGCTATTTATAAAGGTCTAAGAAGGTTGAAAAGGTTTTCTAATAATCAATTCTCAAACATGTAACAAATGGTGCACCTCAGTCTTGTCTTTGTTTGTGTAATTTGTGCAGGGCAGACCTAATCCGATAGTATTGAGATACGTGGTAAGGGACACATCGTTTTAATGGTAATTGTGTATAACATGTTTCAGTTAGTATACATGCATAGTTCACCAGATTTCTTTGGCTCAAGAAATAATAGGAATGACATGGGACAAGTAAACTTTTGAATAATTCTGTTTGCCCAGAATTACTATATGTACTTGCAAATGTTACTTTTCAGTTTAATTCAATACATTCATTCTGTTGAAGGGCAGCATATTGTATAGTTCCATCTCCACTCTACAGTCAGGTGGCCTATGCAGAGGTAAGGCTGGAGCTTCCTTCTTACTGTATATGTTTTGATATGACTTGTACTGGACTTGAATTTTAATGGTATCTGTACTTCAGACTTTGGCAAGACCCATCATAGCCAAGTATCCAGGTTGAGTAGTTTGTGAGGCCTCCGTCATGGCCTCATTCAAACAAGGCTGTTGGCAAATGTGTGAACATGACAACCCGCTTCTTGCATTGCAGTCCACTGAAGATTAGGTATAGTTCCATATTATTCCAAAGTGGGGATGATGGTAGTTTGAGTAGAAAAATGTCAACACATTCAAACGTATGACTAACTTTAGTTCATATGTCAGCTGAATGATTTACTCAGATACCTAGCCACCTACAGATTTGACTGGCTCTGCTTTGGCTCTAAGCATGACAAGTATTCCTAATTTGATGGTGTGTTTTATGTCAATAAGATTATAGTAGCACCAGAACCAAGCATAATCGTTACTTCTATGACTCTGTCTGCACATTTATTTCTGTTTGTTTGTTTGTCTAGGTGTTTCTTGTTTTATGTGCAGCTTAATGCCTATTTCTTCGGCTGGCGCCTCTCTCTGGAACATCCTCCCTCCCTCCAAGACACTTGAGAAGAACCATCTCCGGTTCCAGAAGCACCTCAAAACCTTCCTCTTTGCTTCTGCTTTCACTCTTCCTCTCCCCTGCTGAACTCCTGGCTGAAACTAAAACTGTACTGGTCACCTGGTTACCCTCTGATCTCGGGGCCAGGTCCCCCTCCCCACCAGTCGCACACCTGCACTGCCTCCCTGGCTACCCCCGCACTTGTAGACTGTTTTCTGTATCCCTACAGTCCCCTACCAGCACTTGACACCGTATGTCTGCACTTACCCTTGCACTTGCCACCAGCTGGCTGCACTTTTTACATATTGCTTTTATTTATTCTATTTATTTTTACTGTCAATCCCATGTACTGCACTTGCTCCTCCTCCTCCCCCCCCGCACTTTTCCCTTCCCCCTTCCCCTGCACTTGCGCGATCTCAAGGTCACCTGGCCAAGTAAGATCGTTGTCTCTGTCTTCCCTCTGTTCCCCCTCCCTTGCCTATTCGCGCCTTCAAACACTTGTGTATAGGCACATTATAAATGCCATATCATATCATATGGGCTTTAGGCATGTTACAAATGAATACATGAATGAATAAATAAATAAATAAATAAATAAATAGAAATGGTAGCGTTCTTGCTAATTAAACGTAAAATAAAGTTTGTTTAATCATGTTGAGTAAATGATGGGGGGGCTTCTGTTGGCACACTTGAAAGGGAACCCCCTCTCTACTGTACCCTCCCCTCTACATTGGATGGTTATCCAGAGAGAGTGCTTTCAGTCGTGCACAGCAAAGTGCACACTTGTGTTTTCCAATCTATTGAATACACTTTGCCATGATAAGGCGCATGGGATTTCCCTTTGATACTATCCTACGCCTCCAAAGCACTTTTACCCAGAGTTACTTTTGTTTTACCTTCTTGAGTCCTAAGTAAGTAAATGTGACTGCATACAGCTTTAGACGATGCAAACATTCCTACCAAAAAGAGATATTTTGGGGGGGAAATACAAAAATACGTTAAACTCTTTAACCCCTCAATAAAAAACATTATGTTGGAGACAAATATAAAACGTGAAAAATGTATATGTTTAAAAAGCATTCTCTTCAAATATGCTTTGAAAAAAATGTGCTTTAGTAACATGGCTCATTCGCACTGGAAGTGAGTTAAATTAAGGCAGCATGGTCCATCTTCTATCCCCATTGAGGTGAAAGTGTGCATCCCTTGCATTCCAAGGCAAAGAGCCTGGTTTACAGAAAAACATGCAAAGTGCGCACAAAAGTTCCAGCACATGCGCTAGGATTGTGTGGTGCAAAAGCATCGCGTGAGGAGATGATTTATAGAAATAAGTACAAGCAGGGACCTAAAGTGCCAAGGAAACAGGTTTGCAGCTGACACCCCCACAACACGCACCCAGTGCAAACCAAGGAGACACTGAAACAGACCGTTTTTTGATGTGAACCGTGTCACTAGATGCTTTGAAGGTATTACACATTGCATGGCGATTACTCACAAGTAATCACCATTACTTGCACCCATACCAACCATTAACAGTCTTAAGTGTGCCAAAAATCGGCAGATCACGCCTCGACAGTCCAAACACAGCTCTCACAGCACAATTTTGAGTAGTCTGGAGATGATGTAGGTTTCCCTGTGAGGTGCCAATCAGTAGACTATTACAGTAGTCTAATCGTGAATTCACAGGCAAGGATGCCAGGAGGGATCTGTTCTCTATATAGAGGTACGGCCTAATCTGGTGGACCAATTTGATTACTTGTCCACAGGATGAGTGAATCTGTGATACCTGTTGCTTCGTTGATATGTCTGCATCAAGAATGACCCCTAGCGTTTTCACCGATTTACTCACAGTGATTGTGGTACAAGCAACCTCAAATTGTGCATACTGAGTATTGCTCTTCTTCAAGCGAGGCCCAGAGGCCATTATGAGAAGCTCTGTTTTAGTGTTGTTAAGTGCAAGGGAATTCTACGCCATCCTGGATTTTACTATAGACTTCATTCACTGTAGCAGTATCCTTAGAATGATCCCCAGATAATTTCGAACAGGATCTGGGTGTCATCTGCATAATTTTCAAACTGATCACCCAGACCGTCAAGAAGATCAATACATGGACTGATGTACACATTAAACAGCAAGGGTTATAAACATGACCCCTGCAGCACGTCACAGGTCAAAGATATGTGATTCGCCTTAGCTCTATCAATGGCCACTCTAGATGTCCTTGGACCAAGAAAGGATGCAAATCCATTGGGCTGCATTTTCCGAACAGTTGGAAATAGTTAACAAGCTGTTATGTAATAAATTGTGATCAATGATATCAAATGCTGCCGAGAGATCTAATAGTAAGAGTGACTTATTTCTATGAATCTCACAAGGTTGGATTTAAGATCCAGAAACGCAGTCTCTGTTCCATGTTGGGATCTGAAACCAGATTTGTAAGTATTTAAAAGATATTTTTTTCTATGAACTTCTGGAGCTGTAAATATGCCACTCTGCCCAAGATCTTTAACAAATAGGGGACACTGGTGATTGGCCTATCATTCTTGGGAACTGCATGATCAAGTGTGTCCTTTTTTAAAAGAAGGGTAACCCAGACATCCTTCAGGACAGCAGATACAATGCCTGATTCAAATGATGAGTTAATAATGTGTGTGATCCATGGGATTAAAACATCTAGAGAGCCTTTCAGAATGTCAAGTGGCATGAGTCCACAGGACAAGATGTAGACTTCATGTTAGTAACCATTTCTAAGACCTCACATGCAAGTACGCCTACACCGAATATAACTACACCCTGTACACCATCAAATTTGATCCCCCAAATGCAAAGTGCACCTACACCCACAATTCCTACCCCTGCACACACACCAATCTGAGTCCCCACATGGAAAGTGCACCTACACCCACTAATCCTACTCTCTGTACACCCACCAATCTGAGCTCCCAATCTAAAGTGCAGATACTCCCACTATTTCTACTCCCTGTACACCCACCAATTTGAGCCCCCCACATGCAAGTGCTCCTACACCCAATATGCCTACACCCTGTACGCCCAGAAATCTGACCCCTTAAATGTAAAGTGTGCCTACACCCACCATTCCTACTTCCTGTACACCAACCAATCTGAGTACCCCACATGCAAAGTGCACCAATCACCACACCTCACACATAACCCCACAAACACGCATCACCCTCAAATTACTAGTACACACAAGGTGCAACCCAAATACTCACAACCCTGCACCCATGCATCTCCCTGGAATAATAAAATAGGGCACATGGTTGACTCATACATTTGTCTCTGGCCTGTCTCCATTAGCACCCACTCTGTGGGGGCACAATGGTGGATGATAACTGTCCATCTCAGGTAGTGGTTGTTTGGTACAGCGGGTGGATGCCCCCCTGCACCTGTACATGTGCAACAGGAAGGCAGCAAGTCAAACACCCACAGTTTGCCTGGGTGCCCCCATTGCAGGTGTTGCCCAATTGCCCTGAAGCCAGAGTTACGCTGAAGTGAGACGGGAAGATGTGGGCCATGTTACACCTTGCCCCTGGCAGGGATCCCAGGGGAAGAGCTGGCTGGGCACCATGAGGTGGACCATGACACATGGATTCATCAGTCCTGACCACTGGGCATTCACCAAGGTGAACCAAATGGCCAGATGTGAAAATGAATCCCAACAGAGCCCAGCAGCTGGATGCAAAAGCATGGAGAAGGAACTGAGGGTGGGACTTAGGGTCTGGACAGGTCTGCACGAGGCAGGCAGGGGCCTCCTGGCTCTGCACCCCACAAGAACTCAGCCCTGTTACCAAATTCCCAAACCTTTGCATGTCAGTACTTAGCCCAATACCCCATCAAAATCCACCAGAAGTGTCAACACCTCCATTGTGTAGCCACAACACCCTTCTTGATCTTGTGGCGGGACATTGTGCACATATCATTCAAACTACAACCTGTGCGTGGTGTGTACAAAATGATTGACCACAATTGTTGACGAAACCCAGATTGGACACTTCCTTCATTACTGACAGTGAAACAGTGTTGTCTTTGTAACTACTGGTTCACCATTAAACCCCTCCTTGGGAAATTGACTTCTCATAGCGAGCCACATCAAATATGGCAGATGAATATCACCTGAGTGTACTAGTTCAACCACATGAATGTGTCATCTTACTGTCCCTAGACGTTTGATGGTTGAATGGCCCATCACATCCCCACTCACCCTTGTACACTGGTCATTCAGATTCGAATGCTACACAGATGTGTCTTACATGATGTACGCCATAGAGAAATCAATGACTACATGCATTGGAGGTAACCGTGGTGCTGTTGCCACGCATTCACCTGATGTACATTTACAGCTTCAAACACCCTTAAGTACACACTCATCTGCCCAACAAATGTTGGAGTGATGTTTGGTGTGTAACACATGCATTTACAGTCAGTGTGTGTGAAATGAACGCAACTCTGCACAAAATGACAAATCAAGCAGTGCAGACATTCACATTACATATACTGAGCATGATAGTGACCATCACCGGAATTTCCAAAAACCACAGAGCAACAAACCCCCATACTGTCAACATCAGCACACCCGACACACCTTTGACACACACAACATTGATAAAGCCTTCCCGATAGAAATGTCACCCATAAAAGCACACCTACATCCACAACAAAATCACAACCCAGTATGAGTAGTGGGGCCTGCGAGAAACTTGAAGGTGTCTCTCTTACTTGTCCCCGGGGATCTTTCATCCAGGTGCCCAGGAAACCACCTTCGCTATTGGATCCAGTTCCTGGGGGTGGACAAGTGGGAGAGGATCACCTGGATGAGGGGACTTCGGGGAGTGGAAGTGGGTACCGACAGGTGAGACGCGGTACCCCCTTCCCTGTAACACCTTTTCCCATCCTACCCTGTAGGATATGTAGAAACTCTACCCCCCATGACACAAACACTTTCCTACACTGTGACAAACAACGGAATAACACCAGAGCCATTTATCTGACATGTCCCAATGCAAGGGTCAGGCAAGTGACAGCAAATACACACACCTGACGGCCCTATCTCTTCTCCACAGGGATAAAAGCATGAAAGCACACTTCTAGCAAGACCAACCGCATGAGGCAGCAGCTATTGTAGCTATTGCGAACTGGCAGTTCAATCAGAGATGAAAGGCGGTGAGACCAAAAAGGACAAGGAGGGAAGTGGCCTTGCCTGTTTCAACACAGACCCGCAAAGCCTCCGCAAAAGGAATCATAAGACCGGGCTATGCAGCTGGTGTGTGGTGTGGTGGATGTCAATAGTGCACAGGGGAATCCCGCGCTGACAGCCCAGGAGGGGAGGCATGCTGGCTACTGTGATACTATCCTTGACTCCAGAGACAAGAAACGCCAAAGAGTTCAGCATAGCCAGTGAGTAAGAGAGGGCTGATAGTAAGCCGGAATGTGTTGAGCTGAAGGTTGCAATCGGCAACATATTGTGAATGCAAGGACTAGTGAACAAAGGACTTGTGTGTGTTTTGAACTTTGATGAAAGCTTAGATAAGGTCCAGATGCAGAGTGGTCCAATGCCACGTGGGCGTTCATTCGAAAAGACTCTGACCGGGACCTGTTTGTTGAAAGTACGGATATCAGAATGCCGTAGGAGAGCCGCAAGGGCAAGGTCAACGTGGTCATAAAAAGGTCTAGCAAAATCCTCTACACAGTCGAAGGTCTTTGACCGACAAACCATTGGATAACTAAGGGGAGCAAATCCTGCATAGTGAGAAAATAGATGGAACTGCAAGATTGGCAACAGTGAACCTGATGGAGGGATGCCTGCAGAACGGAGTGAAGCATGATGCCCCTTAAACATTGTGTCGGTAATGAGTGAACCCGACAGAGGAGTGTCCACAGTGGATTGTTTAAAAAGACATTAAGACTTGTGAAAGTGAAGGGTGAAAATATCTTTGAATTCAAGCCATGGTGAACCCAACAGAGGGGGGCTGACATTCGAGAGGGGTCTGAGCCTGGAGAAGGGAGACCCAGGATTGAAGAATTATCACCCCACCAAGGAGGCAAACAGTTGAGAAGGGTTTCAGCCCGGAAGAGGGGGCTTTAGGGGCCAAGACTTGTCACCCAAATGCAGTCAGAAAAGAACTTGTGTTTATTATTTTGAACTAACCAAGCCCTCGGAAGCAGGATACTGAACCACCGAAGGTCCTGATACCTCTAGACAGTTTTTGTGGATCTGAGCCCGGAAGAGGGTTATCCAGAGGTGAAATGTCAACACCGAATATACTGACGAAAAGGAGCTTTTTGTTTGTTATTTTGACCACATCAGGTCCTCGGAGTTAAGAGACTTTTTGGTAGAAAAGAGACTTAACCACTGTAGTTCCTGATACCTAAGAATGGAACTGTAATCTTGTGCTGGGAAAGCTCAAGCGTGTGCTGTGCTCCAAAGTCCTGCCTTATCCTGTGCTCAAAATGTGGGGAAGGGGGACCCCCGGCAACCACATCCTGACTTATCATTTATGAACACTTATTTCTTTCTCGAGAACCCTATCCCACACTCTCTTTGTATTTAGTTGTAAGGATTGGCAATCTTTTTTTTTTTTTTTTAGAATAGGCCCTTTTTATTTGACAAGACGCCACTAGGACTGTCTTATTATTATTTGATGGTCGTAGCTTGCTCTCATTTTAGATTTAGGTTTAGATTAGGCATTTTTCCAACCTGCACATACAGTTTAATAAACATCCTTGAACTGTCATCACTTGTGCAATCTTTACTGTTGTCATCATGAGTTCCTTACAGGCCATATACACTAACCACATCTCAGGCTCAAAGGCGTGTACAGTGCAACATCTATGGGTAATGCAAGGTACAGTCATTATTGTCCTACATAGATAAGCATAGATCTGTACAGCCAACATACATGGATACATGACAGTCTGTGCAAGACATACAATGTAGGACAACCTTGACTACCACAAGGATGAACCATAATAATACACCACCACCACCTTTACATGCATGCAGCCATAGATGCACATGACTGTCTGCACACAACACACATACATGTACCTATCCAATACACATTTATCAACTACATGTATGGACTGTGAAGGTCACAATGATTATATTTACATATGCTGATCCATAAGTGCATGGCTGTGAGCCTGGCACCTGCATACGGCACACATGTTGATTGTTGGCAATGTGCACATGTAACACAGAATCATACCTGCACCGTGAGCAGATGCATGGACACATGCTACACATAATCTTGTCAACTCAAAACAATGAGTCGTTAGTTGAGGCTTCATGAACACCGATAATCATACCATATGAGTATGCTACATGCAACCAACAAAATGGCCCATTGTGACATGCACACCAAAAGATGAATGCACACAAACATGAGCGTCAGAGAAAGTGAATTACGCAGGAAAAACAAAATAACCACATGAATTAGATTGATCCAAAGACATAACTGTATTATGATGCAAACAGAATATGAACCATGAAAACATCAGCACAAAACAAAATCACAGGAATCCTCCTTCTAAAAATGTGTCTCTGCCTCGACTTGCTGCAGGCGGGCTTCAGTGGTATCCCTGAGGCCTGTAGGGCCTCTCTCGTGGTCAGTTCTATTTGCTATGCCACCCTCAGACTCTTCCCCAGAATGGTAGCACGCAACTCCGCTATCCCTGCAAGTGCTGCATCCCTGGCCCTGGCAACTGCCTCCTCCATTGCCTGCAGCCTCTGACCCTACTGCTGCCTCGTGTGTCAGAGCTGTCAAGTGGTGGCTTCATATATCCTGTGCCTTGCCACCTGCCTCTCCTGCATGACATTGAATGCCTGCTGCACACAACATTCCATAAGTCTCCTGTGTGAATGCCTCAGCTGCCGCAACAGCTCTAGGTGCATGGCAGCCCGCCTCTGGTGCTGGAACTTCCTCTGGCGAGATGAACGACTCCTGGAGGGGAGTACTGCACCACCACTTGCCTCCAGTGCCATGTTTAACTGCACTGCTTGTTCCTCTGTAAAGGCCATGCAGACTGTAGGTCCACCTAAACAGCCTCCCTGCCAACTTGCACCCCCACTGAACGTGAAGGAGGCACCAGACCTGCTTATGGGGTGACTGGGGCAGAGGAGCTAATGGTGGTGGTCAGCACAGGGGCACAGTTGCTGAGGAAGAGGTGTGTGGCATTGGTTTTGCCGGTACAATTTGACCACGCACAGCAGTGAAGTTGCCATTTGAGACATGATGTGGCACACCTGCCCATAATGGCTCATGAGCTAGCCACAGATTATGTCAAGGGCCTCAAGGGCAGCCACTTTCCACCCATGGACTGAAGAGAGCAGGGGCAACACTGCATCACGGATGGTCTCCTCAGTCTTTACTGCAGGGCTTGTCTGCGTGGAGGCATCAGTATAGGTGTGTAGCCCTGCAACCGATGGGTCTGGGACAGTGAGAATAACTGACTCCACCACTGTGTCCTGCACAACCTCCTTTCCCAGAACCATGTCTGCAGCCTGCACATCTTACATTTTATCCACACCAGACCAGACCATAGACAGGCCTACAACGGCACCCACCGCCTCCTCCACACCTGACCCTGACACCCCATATGGTACCTCCATGCTGAAAGATTTGTTACAGGTTACAGGAAGCTGCCTGTAACCTTGGCAGTGTCTTTCCCCACAGGGGTTGAAGGGGGATTTTATGGGGCACTGACTGAACATAGCTGCATCCACACACAGAGGATTGCCTTTGGATTGGTCGGGTTACACGGTTTAAAATCATCATGGCCGGTCTCTTGCCACCTTGGCCCACAGACCTTTTCTTACTGCTACCTGCATCATTTACCATCTTGCATGTTTCATTGAAGATGACATAATGCATTACCAACTAATACCACACATTATATATGTTGCCATGCCTATTGCCTCTGCAGCCACAACATCAATTGTTACTTCCTCTGTCAGTGTAGCTACACAATGCTTCTCACATGTGTGAATACTGACACCAACACATACAAGCACATTCTGCCATATGCATCCAATCCTGCTAGCAATCACATGACTGCTAAGACTTTTTTGGCACACTGAGGATGTCTGCTTGAATGGGACATTGCACTTGCATCAATAGAATATGTGACACTGATATCTGCAGTCCACTGCCAGTGTGCTCCATGTACGTCCTGATGACTTTCGGCATATGTGGAAGTTCCATGGTACCTATTTCCTTACTCATCAGGTTTATACTGCCATCAGGTGTGCAGGTGTGTCTGATCTGTGGTGTTTGGGGTGATATGGTGCTTCTGCTAGGGTTAGCATTGATGTAGAACAACACTATATGGCCAGTTTGTGAGTCTGATGCATGCGTAGGTTATCCACTTGTG
The DNA here is from genome assembly GCF_040938575.1 of Ambystoma mexicanum. Classification (NCBI taxonomy): domain Eukaryota; kingdom Metazoa; phylum Chordata; class Amphibia; order Caudata; family Ambystomatidae; genus Ambystoma; species Ambystoma mexicanum. Next base: position 1,397,885,610 of record NC_090935.1, on the reverse strand, counting down.
AGGCAAACGTGTATATCTAGATGGCCCCCTGACTTTTGTTGTCTGCCTTTTTTTAGGTGATGACGCAGCAGAGGGGGGAGCAGGTGGCAGAGGAGTTGTCAGGGGATGCAGAACCAGGCACCGGCAGTGGCAAGGCTGCTGTGCGTGATGAGAACCTGCTGCTGTTACAGACCATTCTCAGCATGTCTGCACAGGCATCATCGGATGAGGATGATGATGCAGATGTTACAGGCATATTGAGGCAGATGGTGGAACAGCCACCACTCAGCAGTCCTGATGCTATGCTTCTCCTTGGGATTTTGGAGGATGCTAAGCCTGATGGGGGACAGGAGACCGTGCCCCTGCCATTTACTCCCATTACTGAAACCTTTCACCAATCACATATCTACCAACTCAGACCCGGAAGATTTGGTAGAGCTCTACAACCTAACAATGAACCAAGCCATTGACAAAATAGCACCTTTAAAAATGTGCAAAGGTAAACCTCGAGCTCATCTGAACTCATGGTTCACTCCAAACCTTAAATCCTTACTCAATGAAAAAGGTGCGCATAATCTATATGGGAAAACAACCCTACTGCCCTAAATAAGGACAATCTCACCAAAATTGCCCTAAAATACAAATCTGAGATCCTCCAAACTATGCGAAACACTTTCAGTGACAGAATTAATAATGCCAGCTCAAGTACAAGGTAACTCTTTATTATCTTGAGAGAACTAGAGTCACCTCCCCCCTATTGACACCTGCATTAAGGACAAGAATTGGTGCACCGATATCCAATCTGCGCTAACAAAATCTCTACTCTACAACGTTAAATTAAAGCCAAAAAACAAGATTTATCTAATGACCCACCAGTTCTAGAGCCATAGCCAACTCCCGCTAAACTTTGCAATCGATTCAAATTTACCATGGTCACTATTCACGAAGTGGAGATCATGATAGATTCACTTAAACCTTCCAGTTGCCAGGTAGACATATGTCCAGCTCCCTTAATCAAAGAGGCAGCTAGGGACCTAGCCCCCTTCATAACTCCCTTAATTAACTTTTCTTTCAACTCTGGGACTGTCCCAATTTATCTAATGGATGCATGGGTCCTCCCACTCCAAAACAAAGCTAATCTAGATCCTAATATTCCGACCAACTATAGACCCATAACTATTGTCCCTTTTCTGTTCAAAATCTTAGACAAGGCTGCTTATTTGCAGATACAGACCTACCTTGAAACACACAATCTTCTAGGACTCTGCTAGTCAGGCTTTAGGCTTAAACATGGAACAGAATCAGCTGTCATTGACCTGAAAAATCAAATGGGTGAAATAAAGGATAATGGGAAGCTGGCCCTTCTACTTTTGTTGGACCTATCAACTGCTTTCGATTTAGTTGATCATGAGGTACTCTGTAGGCACTTGTCCATAGCCACTAACTTTTCCTCGGAAGCGACAACCTGGATTCAATCCTTCTTGAATAACCGGACCATGAGAGTCTTCTCACTCAATGCATCAGCTAACCCTACACCCATAACCTGCGGAGTACCAAAGGGTTCGTGTGTTTCCCCAGCGATGTATAACATCTTCACGAAGCCTCTCTTTGATGACCTAGACAATCAGGGGGTCACCTACACTAACTATGCAGGTGACACTCAGATTCTCATTCCCATCTCTGGAGATCATCATACTGATTCCATCTTTTTGAATAAAATGTATCTCATCATCCAAGTGAGTGGCCACTCATGGCCTGTGCCTTAATGTTGATAAAACCGAGCTCCTTCTCAATGGCTCGACATTAAAACTAAATAAACTGTTCAATCAGGTTAAATCGTTCAACATTGACAGCATAAACATTAAAGTACCCAAGGAAGTCAAAACATTAGGTTTTCACCTCGACTCTGCACTAAACTTGAACAGACAAGTCAATGTTACAGCCTTCACTACAGCCTATACTTGAAAATGAATTAACTCTTGTAAAACTTTCCTTTCTTCGAAAAGCTGTACCACCTTGGCAAGAATATTAATTCTCTCTAATATAGGCAATTGAACACACTTCATCTTGGGACAAGCAAACACAGGATAACCTAGTTATTAACCTATGTTAAAATACTTGCAACTGCAAGGTGCCCAGATACCTTTGGGTCTGGCGCGCTATGCAAATAAATAAGCAAACAAACAGTGGTAAGCCATGTTCCTTCTAACAGCATTGTGCCTGCGACGTTTCCCACACCCTTCCTGGAGGCAGCAGAGGTGTGTACTGGGAGTGGGAAGCATGTAGACTTGCAATCCATGCCAGTGTGCTCACTCAGACAGGGATGCACTGTCTCATCACGATTTTGTCGGCCATGCTCACGTTGGGGACATATGCCTGCTTCCCATTTTGACTGGGACAAGGGGGTGATAGGCAAAATTGTCCAGCAGGGTGAGGCCATGCAGGAGATCAGCAGGGTCATACATCACGTGGCAAACAATATCATCACATTTAATGCACAATGTGTGTGGAATTCCAACTATTGCGTGGGGAGATCTCTGCCTTGAGGGAATGCTTGCATGAGGAGATGAAAGACTCAATGGACCAGCACAGGCAGGAGATGACATACTTGATTGTACTCATGAATGAGCGGATGGAGGCCTCAAGGGAGCGTCACCATCTGGAGCTGTTCTTCTTGAGGGACACTCAACATCCAGATGGATGCAACAAGTGTTGCTATGCAGGCAGACAGGAAGTAGACATGAAATTAGAGTCATCACTACCTGGTTGCTATTGGTAGACTGTTTCATGTTTCAATGTCACATGTGGCAGCCGCGCAAGAGCCGCTCAAGAGGACCAGGCATTGGCCTTGCTTGGCCAGGGCCTCCCATCCCAGGATGATCCACAGGGTGGGTCTTAGCAAGGCTTTTTGCAAGTGATGCTACTTTGGGATTACCTGCACACCATTTCTTACATTGCAACTTAACTTATCATACCCCTTCCTCATGCCCCCTGATGACTATGAGCACGGTGATAACATTTTGGGTTGATATTTTGTTTTTGCTGTCCAAGGTGTACTCCCGTTCTTTGTTCGACAGACACTGCCTTGATGCACCATGTGCAGTTGGTTCACTTCAAATGGGACGTTACTAGTGATACTCCAGATGACATGTACATACTGACATGTTCAGTGAGGATATCTGACATGCTGATTTACCAAGTGACATGATCGGACTTTCAAGTAAACATGTTGTTGACCAATGATGTGCATTATATGTGGAGTATAAGCACAACAGCAGTGACACAAGTTAAGGGAGTACACAGCAATGCATTTGCATGGTTGTTGACCTGTGCATTCCAGTAGTGTCCTGATGTGGCACAAGTGGGGTTATGCATGAAGATGTCCATCAGGTGATATGTGGATGATTGTCACAGTCTACGGACATGGAAGTGGTACAATTTACATAAATGTGGATATTGTTTTGACCTCGGCAGCATGCTGGTAATAGTCTGTCCACTGAAGGTGCTTGTGTGCACATGTGCCTGGTGTTGGGCCATACATTGTCCTCTCGTTTGTTGCTAGGCCATTAGCTGTAATGTTCTGTCAGCCTTGCATATCCTGCCATGATTGTTGTCAAGAAGCCACTCCATCATGCATGTGCATCCTGCACACCTGAGTCTCACCTACCACGTAAGCAGGAGTTTTCTTTGCCAAACAACAGCAGCATTTTCACTTTTCACATGTTTGCATATTCATGATGTGTGAGTTATGTTGTATTTTGATGGATAAGTGCCAATGCAGTGGACAATGTGTGAGTGGCTGTTGCATTGTGCACTGTGACAGCTGTCTTGCTTTTTGTGAAAACGCGTAATTTCTCTGTGAGTGGAAGGTGTATGGAGTCTGGGGTCATGTATAATATCTCGCCTGCAGGTGTGGCTCAGTTGCTGTAATGCAGACTGTGACCATGACTGTACAGTGTCTTGTTGGGGGTACGACAGAGACAATGAGACACACCCAGCCAAGGTCTCTCTGCTTCCTTCCACATTGATGTTCCAGCATAGTTGTGTTCTGCTGATATTGTGATATTCTGGTCTGTGATGAGCCAACTTACATGCAGTGTATGTAGTGGATCCATCAGTTTGACTGCAGACTGACTTCCATGTAGGAAATGCTGCTGGATTGGAAATGTGCATCCTTATCATACTCTGATACTGTTTAATTCAGCAGGGGGAATGTGTCCACAAATATATTTTTCAATAAAGTTTCCTTCTACTTTCGCGGTATGTGCCATGCAAGCATATATAATGGATTGGTGATGGGGGCCTGGAGAGCCCACACATCCCCTACTGAGGTGCTTGCAGCAGTAAACACCTCACATCATTGCATCCCAACTGAGCCTGTTCCCAGTGTTGCTGCTGCTATGCTAGGCTGACTCAGACCTGCTACTCCTCCTCGCTGGGGTATAATTGTGGCCTGCCCTAAAGGGGCCCCAGACCCCTGAATCTCCTCTGTCCCAAACAGGACTGGTTCACTGTGCACTGCCGTGCCAAGTCTACCCGGTGTGCTAATTCCCTGTCCCATGCCATGCAGCCCACCTGATGTGGCAATGCTCCATAGCCCTGCTGTCCTCTGCCCTGATAAAGTATTGCCCTTCCAGCACTGTGGCCCCAGGCCCTGGATGCCCTATGGCAGCCCCTGAGAGGGTGCTGCAGAGGCACCTGTCATCATTTGACTCTGCCGATGAACCTCCGGGCCATCCAGTATGATTGGGAGCTGGGCCGCCCCCGCCAGGCAACTAGCCATGCATGCATTGTTGTGCTAGAGCGTCTTCATGCTTTCCCCAGCCAGTCTTGGGCGGCTGTTGCCTGGCTCCTCCCTTCCCGCTCAACTGTGTGGCCCTCAACCAGTGCAGGGGGCCCACTTTCAGTGGCATTTAAATGACACATGCTTATTATCAGGGAGACAATCAGTCAATTAAAATGTACGTATTGAGAGTTCATGTGCTGGCAATGGGTAATGGATGTGGCTCAATATGGGATGGTGTTCCATGCTCTTTGTTTGACATTGTTCAATGGGTCTTGTCCATGTTAGTTTATTATTTGATCTGTGTGGCCCAGTGACACTGTTATCTGTATTTGTATAGTTGGGTAAGTGACTTGGGGAATGCAATATGTAGCACTAAGGAATCTACCCTTGTTTTCAGGTTTTCATGTGAAGGATGTAGATGGAGGATATGTGTGATTTTTTGAGTATGAGATACACAACACATGTCCACGATGGACTTCCATTCACAGGTTGTTCTTAATGGTGCAACTGGACCTGCCATGTTTCATCATCGGAAGCCATCAGGGATGCGGCTATGATGTGCCTTTCAAACTAGATGTAATTCATGGAAAGTATGTCTGAACAAGCTGATTGTGTATGTGCTGATCCCTCACCCTTTGACCTGCAGCTGCAACCCCTCGCGCACCTCTTATGGTATGCCATAATGTGTGGCTATGTTTATTTGTTTGTTTTTATTAATTTCTAATGCGCGCCAGACCCGGGGGTATCATGGCAATGTTATGCAAAATGCAACATGCCAATATGATTTTACATGAAACAGCTGGTGCATTCAATACTCCACCTGAATGGTCCAGGCAGCGTACTGTGATTTCAGCACTCCAAAAGTGTGTTTGACTATGCCTCTGGTGACAATGCGGGCTGCACTGTAGCAGGTCTCCACTGGTGTGGTGGGATTTCGCATAGGTGTCATCAGGAATGGTGATAGCGGGTAAGCACTGTCCCCTGTAAATGACGATCATCAAATATTGCACTGCCGTGTGATTCTATAGTGGTTTGTATTGGATGTGACCCCCAATGACTGTGTTTTGGTATGTGCGCTGGCTGATATTCACCAATGAACCACATGTTGCCAAATGTTCCTGAAGCCAGTGTCTGGTGGATGGGGGAATGGCATAATATGTAACTGCCGTGGGTGCATCCAGGCTACTTTGCGTTCACATGCATGATGTGACCCTTTGCATCACAGATGACCTGCACGTTCAGCGAATGCCATTTTTGCGATTCCGATATATATATTCTGTGGCTAGTGGCGGTTGTAGTGCAACATGTGTGCAATCAATTGACCAAAGTACCTGTGGGAACTGGGCAACTGCATAGAATTCTTGAGCCACACTTTGCCTTTCCTGCACGTTGCCTGGCATGTCTATGTGTCTGTGCACATGTGCTATGATGCAGCCTAGGACCTGTAGAGGCAGCGTGATTGTGTAGGCTGTGAAATACCACTGACAATATCTGTGGTCTGTTGGAATGTGCCAGTCCCCAGGAAGTGAAGGGCAGTTAGGACTTTCACCAAGGGTGATATTGGCTGTGAGCACATGGTTGGGGACACCAGGTCATTCTCCCACTCCATGACCAATTCAAGGATGACATGAGGTGGGAAGCAGTGTGTTTGGTAGATTCGGGTGCTCCTCCTCCTTCTCCTCCTCCTTCCATCAATCAGCAGGTATGCAAGCAATGCGGGTACAGGCATGGTGGCTACGTTTCAATACGATTGCCTGACGGTTTTTAAACCTGGGATTGCATGACATATTCTCACTTTGCGGCTGGTTACGGGCAGTATTAACATTTTAATCATTTTTCATTTGCCAGATGCATAAGGGAATCTGTAAATATGTGTTTGCACTTCACAGGGCGTGGTTTGTACATTTGCACTGTGCCAACCTCCCCACACCCATGTTATCCCTAATTTCTGTACTTTAGTGAGGACGTTTGCATATTCTTCCCCACTTCTTGGTCTTTGCACTGGCAATTCCCGCAGGCCCCAAGAAGGGCGCTTGGATATGGTGCATGCTTCTTTGAACCTGCTCAGAGGCTGGTCTGTAAATAAGTGGATATAGTTGTGTGCACTGCCTAGTCACCATTCTTTGCGCAAAGTGCTTTTGTGCCACACAGCACGTTCTGTAAATCAGGCCCAAAGTGTTAGGATAAGACACAGTCAGAAAAAGATGCACTGTGTCGATGCTCGGCTCTTGAAACACCTCTGTTGGATGTGCTCATGTGCCAACCTCCTCGCTTTCAGAATGCAGGTATGTCACAGTACTCTGAGACATCAGCCTCACGCTGCTGCTTTAGAAATGGAAGATCAAAGACCTGACTGCCATGTTCTGTGGGCAGAACCAGGGGTGGGGGCGACACTCCATAATATGGTATGTGCCAATACTTCTCAGTGTTTCACAGGGGTGCAAGTGCACAGTATTGCATTAACTCACTCTCTTTGAAATTGTCATGATTGCTCTACACAGTATGGAAATCCTTGGAACTCTGTGAATGAGTCAATTGCACAATGGATGATCGTCAAGCGCCTGGCTGACTTTTGCCGACCTCCACTTCAGCCAAATATGTTTTTACTTATTTCTTTGCAACATTTTTTGCAGAAAAAATGCATATGGTAATTGTGGGTGAGTTATATATGGGGGTTGGGAGTCATGGTAGTAAGGGGGATTTTAGGGCAGCTCCCCCTGCATTTTTGCCACAAAATTCCAGTAAAAGTGGAGGTCGGCAAAAAAGAGAAATGCGGTCAACGCTCATAGAAACTCGTAAAGATTACATTTTACAATCCATTTCTGCATAGAATATGGATTTACAGTATTCTTCGAGAACATTGGTTTACGGTCTTCTGCCCCTCTCTACGTGGAAAATAATTGCTGCAGTCTTAAAGCACAGCAGTTCCAGTGTCGGCATGCTTCAGCTGAGTGAGGGACCAAGGATTTGAAGTGTCTGATTCAATTGTCCTTGTTAAAAAATCCCACACCTTCTGCAAATGCGTTTCTTCTTGGTTGAACATCTATTATATGATTGGTTTGTTGACTACCATGTGAAATATGTATTTTCTAATGCATATATTGGCACCCTAAAGCTTTGATTGCACTCTCTTCTTCCACTAAAACACACACGCCCTCACACCCTTGATTCAAGCACTGTTCCACGGGCTACCCCTTCAATCGTAATGCTTAAACCTTACAAAATAGAAATCGCTCAGATACACATCATAGTATATACCTCAGGAACCCCACCTCTCTAATTAGCACACGCCACAAACATCACACAGAGTCTGTTGCCTTACGACCTGCATGCATCAACACAAGAGCAACACAATCATGCACAGTCCCTCAAAAAAACAAAGCACATTCTCTTGCAGGTCCTAAGAGTCCTTGAGAACTGCTGCAACTACAATGCAGAAAACTGGACGGCATAAAATCTAGGGATTTTGGACAAGCTGGGAAACCCCCATTGAAGTTGTATGATAGTTAATTAAAGATAATTTAGTCATTACGAATTTGAAGACAATTGATCAAACATTCTGTGAAACTGCCACCAATCTCATTTATGGTTACTGCCACTCAATCCTGAAAATTTACTGTAGCTTTGACAGTGGTGGTAAAAGGCTGTTAATCCCTGTTTATGGAGTACATGCAAATCATTGGGTATTTGTCAGATACACTGTGAGCTGTACATTTGCTGAGATGAATGCCTGATTTGTGGCCTTAATATGGAGGATTTAACTCGAGCAAATGCAGCATTCCTCATTGCAGAGCTATTCACAGTGGTCTTCTTCATGAGATATGTGTTTGCTTACTTTGAAGGAGTGGGAGCAGGACTATCAGGAGAAAATCACGCGATAAAGGTGAAGTGCCGCTCTTCTAACTGTAGAAAATGCACAGTTGCCATGGAAATCCACAAAACACTACAGAGTGTGAAAAGCAACCATTCGTGGATATGCTGTTATAACAGCACACATAAATATCCCATTCAAATCTGCAATTGACAATGGTCTTGATTCATGGAATTTTTTGCGGGGTGCAAAGTGACATTGCACTGCCAACATACACCCTGATTCACAGAGCGGTGCAAAGTGTATTTTTGCAGTGCAACGTAACTTTGCACTGCAAAGGTACTCTGCACCATCAATTGGGCCCATTTAGAACGGTGCTAAGAGCACTTTTCCAGGTGCCAAGTTACTTTGCACTGCAAAAAGACACTGTGCACCGCTCTGTGAATCAGGGTGTGTGTTGGCAGTGCAAAGCCACTTTGCACCGTGCTAACAGTTCCATGAAACAGGGCCAATGTCTGTAATTATCACACTTACTGTAACGCCAATACAGCGCATGTGGCATATTTGACAACTGCCATTGCAGTCAGATTAAAGTCACCATCATTTAAAGTAGCACAGAGAACGAAGCGGGGTCAAAACAAATAGTTGCATGGCAGAGATCCACAGACCATGTACGGGACTGCTTCCTGAGCCATCAGCAGGATTCAGACTCGGAAGAATGAAAAGGCGAATGGCCTTCCCTTCAGAACAACGGCAAATGATACGAAAAACATACATAGAGAAAATACACTTGTCACGGAGCAATCATGTTCTAATGTGTCCCAGTTTTTTTTTTTTTTTTTTAAATAGGGCAAACTTTGCAATATTGCTAATACTGTGCAATTTTACACTTGCACCGGTGCAACGTTTCTGTAATCTGACCCTTGGTGTTTACATAGCTCCTTGAATCCACCAGTCATTAATCCTTTTACTCCGAAGACCACAGTGGCAAGGAGTGTGTCAATGACCCTGCAACCATGCTTTTTTTTTTTAAATGAACAAGAGCTGCACCATTTATTCAATGACCTTAAACAAACTCTAGCAAAATGTTAATTCCTGGACAACCAACTCACTGTATCTAGTCTTGCAGGCACAGGGATAGGGGATAATCTACAGAATTAAGGAACAAGGCTTTGTTTTACAATTATCTAGGGACAGGAGGATAGAATATGATCTCATGTATGCCTTTTGCAAAGAATGTGGATTTCTGCTAACTTAGGTGTGTGGGGGCATCTAATGTCTTAATGCTTTGTAATCGGATTATTCTAGTGCTGCTTCAATGTTACAAGCAGATAATTCTCTCCTTCTCGTCTGAAACCACACACCTAAGAACTGCTGTCAGAATGAACTGTCTCCTGTACCCCTTGTCCTTACAATCACTCCCCTGACATGCAACATCACAATTCAATTGCTTACAAATGTATGCACAAGAATGCAGGTGCTAATAATGAAACGTTTTACATTAGTAATGGCCGTGCATTTGTTAATTGTCCGGGAACAAAGTTTCAAATGGACTCGTGAGAAGATTGCAACCGGGGCAAACATAAAGATGTCCAAAAAAGATACTTTATATTTGCCCCTGTTGCAATATTCCCAGATGGCCCATCCACATTTAGACACATGACAGTGTGAATCCTTTCAACAAGATAATTTCTTAATTTAATGATGGGCCACCTACTACATAAGATCCTCATTGTAGTATTTTTCCAAGTCACCTTGAATGAGTAAGGAAACACAGAAAAAGCGAATGAGCAGATTCTGCTACAAGTGCTATGCAGTATCTACAAAAGTGCAGTATCTGTACTCAGGAGCAAAGGTTTTCTCCTAAAACTCTCTGTAAAATATCATAATACACCATATCTGATAATGACCATGGGGCTCATAGCAAGTTTGGCGGTGAGGGAAAGAAGTGCAGATAATTCTGTTTACCCCTATTTTACTTACTGGATGGTAATAATGCTGCTATTTGGAGGTAAAGTTGGAGGAGTTACCTCCAGCTTTAAGCTGGAGGTAACTCCTCCACTTTACCTCCTGAAATCGGTGGTAATAACATTCAGTAATACTGACAGAGATAATACCATCAGAAATCGGGATTTATACCGCCAAACCACCACTTGTAAACTGGCAATATCACTAGTGTTAATACCACCTGACCAAGTGGGTGATTGGTAGTTCCATTTGCCGGTATTCCGGCGGATTTACCGCCGGAATACTGGTAAACCCGTTATGAACCCAAATGCCCTTACTTTGATCCCCATGACTGCAATGCTGGATGCTCCTCAAGCAGAAACAATGAGCTAATTCTGTACATCCATGGGCAGGGTGGAGTATTATGCAAACACAATCTGTGAAGAATTTCTCTGAAGAAAGGGAGTTTCTTAGGGTTTTTCCCAAAACAAGGCACATTATTTGTGAGGCGAGCAAAGACAACAATGTCCATGTGGTCTGCCATGTAAAGATTGCCATAGCTGCCTCTGTTCCTTCTTTGCCGGCCTATCCCCATTCTCAACAATAATACCAACGTCTATGGATTGGGAGACTTCCTAATACAAAGGTCAAGCAGCTTTAAATCAGTTGTGGGATTTGAATCTCTGTCTCTCTAACAAAATCAAAAATATCAACTACTCAGTTTCTGAATAGGGGATGTTAGTGTATGCATGTGTCAGCAAGCATTTCTTCATGTACATTTGGGGTGGCCATTTCACACAGCTCACTGACCACAATCCAAAGTTTCACATCCCTCAACACCGGTAAAATGGTTGATGACGTTTTTTTGTATTCCTAGGCTCGTAAAACAGATTACAAAACGTCACTGCTCGTAGTCTCACTTGAGAACTAACTAGATGATGTTTAGCCATTCTTTGCTAGGAACATATACTTGCTAATTGCATTAGGTATGTAGCCAGAGACCTTCTTTTTTTTATGTATGTGTCCGCTTTCTGTTAGCAACTGAGAAGAATAGTTGCAGCCTTTCTGCCGTGGATATTGGGCTGGGACTTGTTTTACAGCCCGGTATCTCATTCAAACCTAGAGATGCTGTCATGGTGTTTGCAGACTCTCAATTTTCATTTCTAGTGTTGAAAATTAGATTAGGTTTTATCAGCACCCTGGCAGGTGGCTAAGAATGCTGGCTTGAACTGCCAGTGAAAGCATGCGTTCCATGCCGTCTGACAGCCGGCACCTCCGCCGCCATCTTTCTTCAACCCTCCGTCCCCATTTTTTTTTCTTCTTCCCAATCCCAATTTACCTTATTTCACCGCCGCAGCTGCACTTTCCGCTCCGCTCACAACGGAAATGGCGGCCATCATTGTAAAGTATCTTGCTTTGTACAATGGAATGCTAACGGCGTCCTGATGTACGAAGGAAATATCTTTTTTTTAGCACCTTGGGTTACCGCTTTTGCAACCCAGGGTGCTAATAGCCTTAAACCCCCGCTCCAAGGGCTGGAAAAGGGGTTAACGGCCCAAAGACTTCGTTATCCGCCCTCCCTACGTTCGGGCCGTAACTTGGACTGCCGGTCCGTACCCCCATTCCAGCTCTTGAATGGACGCTTAACGCCATATTAAAACAAATAGGAATTTACCAAACAAGCAAGCATAAAATCTGTAGCAGGTATATTGATGGTAAATGGATGGTAAATGTAATGAATTTATGGTTTTAGGTTTTGATTTAAAATTGGCATATATATATATATATAATATTCCAGTATATTGATTTTGTTTGGAGGGGACTCAGTCATTTTAAAATGGCCTTGTTGAGTGTTGGTGTTGTATAATGTTTTAAACCATGTGCTACAGAATTGTGTTTAAGGAATTACTGGTGTCTGTTTGACTATTGTATTGTACTACCTTTTTTTTTGTTTTTTTATGCAGCAAAACGGCAAAATCCAGCCTGTCTGGCTGGCTGTTCAAATTAATTGGAGGGTGCTTGGCAAACTCCAGAATTAACCCTGATTGCACAGTATAAAATGATCGTACTGGGATGTCCCCTCTCAAAAGTAGACAGTAATGATGCTGCAAATACACAGAGTCAAAAGTTCAGTCACCAACATATCACAACGTGCCACGCCATGTAAAAAAGAAGGCCTGCAAGAAAGTGCAAGTGGCCACCAAAATGAAGGGCATGGCTTCCAAGCAGAGCTCACCTCGGGAAGTACAGCAAGTGCCCCACAAATCTCTCCAGTTGAGAAAAGGTGGAAAGTGAAATGGCAGAGGTGTCACATTTTAAAAACAGGTGCAAGAAGAACAAGATCCAACGGACAGGTGTTATTCTGCCTTAAATATTGTGTATCTTAGAGGCAAAAGCGTAGCCAAAAAGATCAAGAACCTCCGACAACAAATGCATCATGACCTTCATGAGATGCATTATGTCTTGAGATAACAATACACATGAAGCTGAAGAGTTCAGCTCCGGAAGGACAAAGAATGACAAGTCTCCAACCCGGAACAGATCGAAGGAACAGGAAATGATCGGGGACTGACAGAAAGAGAAAACGTCAACACAGAGGGCAGTGTCGGAAGGATTATGAACTGAGAGTACTATATCCAATCCCTACAAAGGCTGATGGTCTAATATCATTCTTGCAGTGCTGCAGCGTGTGCATGCATCCCGCAAAGTGCACTATCTTGCTCACAATGAGGGGTCAGTTCCAGGCGCATGCACACAGAGAAAAGGTTTGCTCCATGGAGGAGCAACACTTTTCTTAAAATCACCCTGTTCTGTTTAACTAAGAATGTGGTGGCTGTGCATCAAAGCCTTTTGTCTGATTTAGGGCCTGATAAAAGCCATCATTAATTCAGGGCAAACACTACGAGGGCATGCTTAAAAAAGAGGAGTTAACATATGGCACATGTGAGGTGTCTTTAACATTTTAATTAACATTTAAATTGTTCCCTTAAAAGTTAGGCTTTGCTCTGGATGGCAAGCACGACATATCTCATTTTTTATGGAGGCTCAACGAGACTTTGTTAAACAATAAAAGTGGCAGACTGTTTAGAAATACCCATAGTGACACTGGTGCATTCGTTAGGAGTTGTAAAGCACAAGAGTGCCCTTCCAATCCTTCCACCCAACTCTGAATGTTGACGCATCAAACTGGAGGGGCGATTGTTGATTTGGCACTCCAGTTTTTGCCACAGCTGAGAACCGTGCCCTGAGCCGTGGAACTGTGCTCCAAGGGATTGTGAAGAGTGGTCCTTTGGCGTGCAATCAATATGCAGAGTAAGTGGCAGGCCGGTGTGTTCCATGCCGAATCCGCCCAGTTATTTGCTATGGCTGTCATTATTTATCTTAGAAGTGCATGATAATTCCCCTGATAAGCACTTATTGTTTCTTGGTGTTCATGGTGTTTGTGCAGCCCACCACTGACTCATCCGCATACTCAGTACGCTACACATAGGAGTGGAATTACCATTACCGCTATCAGTATTTTGAGGAATTACTGAACGGTAATTCCACCAGAAATCAGCAGAATTAGCAGCAGACGGAAATAGCCTTATCCTGAAAACAGGAAGCTGAAGAGCAGCTGTTTAAAAAAAATCAATTCATTGGATGTCAGCTTCTCTAGCAGCCATCCAGGCCCAAAGGAAAGCCTAAACATGTATCGAGACAAATCCATTGTCAAGGGGCCAGAAATGTGGCTGCAGCAGCCTAAATTCACAGAAGAGGTTGTGGCACATGCAGACCAGCTGTATGGGGTGTGTAGTTGGAAGACCACACTACAGCGCAAGCCCCCCATCTGGGTAGAGGTTCGCAACAAGGTAATGGCATTGGGCACAGTATCCAGGGACAGTGAAGGCGTAAAATAGATCTGCAATTACCTGCAGGCCAGGGTGCGCAGTCTCCTGGCACACCACTGTAGGGTGACAGCTTCCACAGGAGGAGGTACTGTGGAGGAACTGACTCTGATCCCCTGGGAGGAGGCGGTCAGCACCATCCTTTACCTGGCAGGGCTGGATGATGCTGGAGGCACAGATTGTGGTGCCAACCTGAACCTGGTAAGTACATGATAGTGCATTGTGTAACATGAGAACCATTGCCTATCAGCCTGCTTATTATGGGGCTGGGAAAAAAACATGCACAATGGTGTAAATCAATGAGCAGGGCACCTGACAGGGCACACCATGGAACACCTGGCATGCAGTGAGAGGACACCCTATAAAGTATCAATAGTGTAATATGAAAGGTGTCTGGTGTATCCTAAATGGGCCACAAACTCTCCAGTCCATAGACGTGCAACATCACTCAATTCCCTGACACAGAGAGGCAGCCGCAAACATGAAATGCAGTGGGGAACACAGGTTTATTCGGGCTATATGTCACCTATCCAGGCACTAGCCACTACTATAAGGGCCTGTGGAGATGCGTCAGCCATCAGTGAAGGTCAACTCCATCAACTTTTGCACCAAGCCTCACTGCTCTGATCACTCCCTGTGCCCACTACATAGTCCCTTTGGACCCACAGCATCTACTGCATGCAATAGTCAAGAGGCATTCACTAGTTGCATGGAAGCAAGCTATGAAATCCCAGGGTTTCCATGTGAAATATCCACACCCGTCCCGAAAAATAACTGTATTGGGTGGCCTTACTTAATATACACTGTAATGCAATGCAAATCCAACCCCTTTTGTACATAGCATTGAAAAGGCATGTTGTATATCTCATAACAGGTAGTTATGGCAGCCAGGTAGAACAAGAAGGCACCAGCACAGCAGCCACTTCTGGTACCTCAACATCAAGCACAGCGCCAGCCTCCTACCACACCTCCAGGGATGCAGGGCAGAGTGCTGGCAGTCAGAAAAAAGCAAACATAAGTCTGCATTAGCCCCTGCTGCTTCATCAGCCACGGTTGTCAACATAGAAATCACCAGTGCCATCCCCACCTCCAGCACTTGTGACACTGTGGCCACCACCACTGCCTTTGCCATATGTGGCACCACAACAGCCACAGTATTAACCATTACCACCGCTGCATGTGTCTCTGAGGCTCTGACCGCGGCTATGCAAACTTTGGGACAAGAGTGCCTCTGGAATCTCAGTACACCACTCCACACACTGCTGATGTCACAAGTGGTGTACCTCATCGGCTGGACTCTTCTCCACTTTACTCCCTCTGCCCTCCAACCAACCCGTCATCAGCCTTAGCCAATGGCCAGACTCTGCAGTGGCATCACGATTAGGATAGTGATTCCACTCCTGATGATGATGACACTGCAGATGGCAGTCCTCGTGAATCTGGGCGGTGATGGGGAATGCCCCATGACCCACCATAATTAGTCCCTCAAAACATACTTGACATGATCTGGCACAGACTCAGCCTGATGGAGCAGAGGTAGGAGCACATGGAGGACATGGCACAGGAGCAACTTTGGCACTCTCAGGCCAGTTGTAATGCCATTCAGGGGGCACTGAGGAGGGTAGCCTCTGCTGTTAAGATGCCGAATAGCAGAGTGTCAGATGCCGCTGTCATAGTAGGGGCCCAAAGGCCATAGGAGGTAACAGAGTCAATATCCTCCAGCAATGAGACTGTGCTGAGGACCAACACACTCAATCTGCAACACCTTTGCAAGATGATATGGCCAGCTCCATCTCTGCCACAATCACAGAGGGATCATTACCCAGCACCCAATTGAGGTACACTCAATGGAGACAGCCTCCCTCACCGACAGCTATGCATTGACGGTTCAAGACCCAAAGGAAGTACAGTCCAACAATTCCACAGGCACTGTTTAATGGAGGTGGGAAGTGGGTGGGCACGACTGTTGGGGCTGTGGGAGGTGGTGGACATTATTGTTGGGGGATGTGGAAGGTGGGTGGGCATGGTTCTGTTTACATTTAAATAAAAAACAGCACTCCAGCAAATGAGTCCAGGAGTCATTGAGATTACCTTATAGAAGTGCATTTAGTAAAGTTATATTAAAGTGCATTCATATGTGATCAAAAAAGTTCTTAATTTAGCTCTTGACGGATGATTCATCCTTCCCTTGCATCCTCATGTCCACCTCAGGGTTGCTGCTGATTCCCTTCCTCATCTGAGTCTGAGTCAGGGTGAATATTGTCATTCTCGGGAGACATGGGACATTTCTCTGTATTCCCACATTGTGCAGAATTGCACAGACCATGACCATCATCCCCAACTTCTCAGGATTGTCCTTGAGTGCTCCACCGGTCTTGTGGGGGCACCAGAATCTTCGCTTGAGCAGTCCAAATGTATGTTCTATCACACCCTGATACGTGCGTGTGCCTCATTGCATGCTACCTCCTGCGGTGTTGCAAGGTTTCTGACGGTTGTCATCAGCCATGGCAGCAGTGGATAGCCTGAGCCACCTGCAATATGTAAGAGACGTTTTTTCTGATGGAAGTGTTTGTTGTATATGCAAGCCTCGTTCTACGGTGCAGCACAGTTTGGTATGTCAGTAGGTGCACATGGAGGCTCTCTCTACATTACATTATAGGTGCCTGGCCTTACGATTGCTGAGGGAAAAGGACTACTGTTAAATCCATTTGTATGGTGAATGCATTTGCCACTCTTATTCCCATCTTCTCCCAAGTGCAATATTGCCATTACAACATTCAATATTTCTATCCTGCTGCTACATTTGAATTGTGCTTGTGCTGGGCATTGCTGGGCAGTCTTGTCATTTGAATGGCATTTTGTTCGTTGTTGTAAAGTGTTTAATTGTCAGTGATCATGGGATGTACCTCAGTGGACCCTTTGTAACCTACTATCATGGCCACTCATGTCACACTGTGCCTGAAGGGGGTGGGGTGTGATGTATGCAATGGGCCTTTCACTTTGGAGTGTTGAGCGTTGTGCCCCATGTATGCTTGCATTCTTTCATCCACATGCATCATGTACTGAAAAGTGATTGGCCATACATTACATGTGTATGGCAGTACTTCTGTACCCCATACCCCCAGATGTACCCCTTCACATTTGTCGGTCCACATGTACATTGCATTCTCACTGTTGCTACAGACCCAATATCCATGTGTGATGGTCCCTGTGGGGTTGCATATATACGCTGGAAGGTTGCTGTTCCTCAGGACCATGGCATCATGGGTGTAACCTGTAAAATGGGCACAGCAATGGCTCATTGTCAGATAAGCATTTCACATCATTTGGATGTTCATGGAATGGTACTTCTTCATTTGTGTGGTAGATTTACTCCTGTGCCTGGGGTGGAACCAAAGCCACATGCGTACAGTCCAGTGAACCAATCACATTGGGGACGTTAGCTGTTGTGTGGAAATGTGCCTTGGTGGCATGCATTTGGTTTAGGGTGGTGAGCTTTGTTATGTGATTTGGTGAATGTCAAATTTAGTGCATCAAGCACCTACCCCAGAACTTTCGAAAAAGATGGCTGCGACATGCCAGCATTCCAAGGGTGTGATGAAACGTGCCCATTGCTGGTAAGTGGCAGTAACTCCCCCAGCACCAATTCGGCCGGGTGAGAAAGCGCCAGCGGAATTAGCATTGATTTGCGATGTTGCAATTTAGCGGTGCAGTAAAAGTGGCTGAAACGAATTTCTGCCACTTTGTACTGCAGCGGCAAACTCGTAATGAGTGCCATAGAGCCCTTCTAGTTTTGTGTTTTCTGTTCTTAAAGACCCTTTTTTTAATGAACATTTTGCCATGCAGCAGCAGCCTAGGAAAACGCTGAGTTTTTGTAAACACATGCTAGCAATGCTCTTTTAGCCATAACACAGCGGGTTGAAACTCGCACATCTGTAAACTGAGAACCAATGTCACAGGTCTGTTAGTGTACATTCCCAAGGCAAGCTGAACGAAATATCTGTCAAACGGCGTAACATCAAGCAGAGGCACACTACAGATTCATGTAAACAGACAACGAGAGAATGAAAGCGTCTGCCACAAACATTCTTTTCGAATCATCTGGCAAAACACAGGGTCAGACTGGGAGAAAGAGTTGGTGCGCACATCAGACAGAAAGGGTGCATATCCGCAAACTGCAATGAGTGAATTATTGCGTTACACTGTTTGCAGTATCTGTAGAATGGAATCCGGGGACGGCCTTTGGAAAATGTTAGGCCCCGTGATGCTTTTCTACATGTGCTGAGCATTAACATTGCGTAAAGCATCTCCTGCCCAGTGTTCGAAAGGTCTCATTTCAACTTGCAGGTAATGTTGAAACAGGTGCTACGTGCATGTACACATTCACCGACATGGTGGTATGCTATATTCCTCCATTTGCATTCTAAGGTGATGTATTAACTTGAAAATCTAAAGCCTATATTTACCTCCATCTCAGAGGTGGAGCTAACAAAATATCAAAGGTCTCAAAAGATTTCTTAATTTTTTTAAAGGTTTTTGGTCCTATATGAGAGACAGGGGCATCTCTTTAGTAAAAGAAACTAGCATTTTTTGAATGGGGGCATTGTAAGGGGGTGTAAAAGTGGGCATCAGCCACTTTCCTTATGCAATACATTAAAGGGACAGAATAAACACATTGGTGCATTAAACACTGTACAGTGGTGGAAGGAACCACTACCACACACCAACCGTTGCCACCCTCGCTACAAGGAATGTATGGTATTATGAGGGTGGAAATGGATATAACATTATTAATAAATTACGACGTGGATTTTCTGAAATACCGCCGGTTACACTCAAATTTAAATCATTGTGTTCTCGATAGTTTGCCAAATATTGTTACAAACAATTTAAAATTCAATATTAAATAACTATTACACACATCGAAATATTGTGAGACAATGCGTTTCATTAAAAAAGAAAATGTCACAATTTGATAAAAATGACCTATAAAACATCATGAGCACAATCCCACCCCTTAAAAAAGAACTTTCTCCGGCTTAATACTTGTGTCAGTGGGACTACAAAAAATAGCAGAAGCTACAGCCAGGGACACATCTTCTGCTAATAATTAGCAGCAGGCCTCTTGCCAATTCCTCATGATAAATTAATCTCACACATGATTCAACTTTGCCACTCTCAATGCTTTACATTTAGCACATAGAAGGATCATATGATCTGCTGTGTCAGTTAAGGCATTGCCAGTGTTACATGAGTGTACCTCCAGATGGAGGTCTTCATACGCACCAACCACTGCTAAAAAAGGACCTTTATCCATCAGGTGTTGCAGTACAGGAGTCGAAGTTCAACAGGGGGAATTCAGTTAAAATATTGTTAACTGCCAGGAAAGCTTATCAGCTCCCCAAAATGCTGCAATGTTTTTTTGTTCCAGGTGATGTCCTAGTCTTTTCAGGGTCAGATCACCCGCCATGCTCTTGCGGTGTCGATGTTGCAGAGGACTAGGCTCTTAACCTAATACATTCTTTTGAGAATTTACCATCTTGCAATGGTGTAGAAGTCAGGGCTTTTTTGATTTTTAATAGTTAATAAAGTGATGCAGGTAATTCCATTTCAGGAAGGGAAATCTACTGATCATATTTCCCTTTCATAAGATCCATGCCAAAAGCATTAGTAGCCTGATCTGCAGTGCCTTCTCCCCAGTGGCGCAGAGCAAGTTCAAGGTTCACAGGTGCCCATTTGACAGTTGCAATGGCTGCCAAGACCCTGCACATATGCTTCCTTCTAGATATGCACCTCTTTTCCAAAAACGACAAAACTGTGAGATTTCTGTTCTGCTGACACACCAAACTGTAAATATAAGACATACTTGAGTGTAGGGTATTATGACCAGCATCTCTCATGGTTATTCAAGCCACATCGATTTGATATCACACATCACTCTCTGAGCCCATATCTGCTGTGGAAGGGTTATGTGTATTTTCCTCAGACAGGCTGAGCTGGCTGCTTCTGGCAAGACTGTAGCCTGGGAGATTGTCTCAATGTGTTCCTTTGGGAGGGAAGCTAATACCTTCCCCAGCAAGTCAGCCACTCTATAGGAAGCTGTTCTGGGAACATAAATCAAAGTGCACACCCATCATCAAAAGGAGTAGCCTCACACCGAGGTGCTCCATTTCAAAAGGCATTTGTGATTTTATTGAGAAGGGAAGGGCCCATGGTTAGTGAGCTCTTTTCAGCTGCAGGAAGATTCCACCATCTGGTTTCTCTCTGCCTCTATGTTATTTTCCTGTCCCCTCCACTTCCTGCAACACTTAGCACTTTGGGTGTGATGTCTGAAGGCAAAGCCCACTTTTTCCAAGAACAGGAATCAACCCCTAAAGGAGGTTAGCTTTAATCCAATCACATGGGTTTTTTTTCCTTTAAAAGAAGAGGTTTTCCACCACTTCCAATCATCCCTGGACTTAAAATCTTCAAAACAATTTTGTGGGATCCTTTTGGGAGAACAGTCCATTCCAAGCTCCTTCAGCTGTGAGATGAAGGCAAGTGCTACAAAGCAGAGGCAAGCTCTGTCCCCTAACCATTATGAGGAAACATCGGGGGTTAACTGCTGCTGGATGAAAACTTGCATCTCTGCCAGCCACACCACTAACTGGGACCTCACCATCTTGAAGGAACCCTGAAGATGTGTGCCAGCCTCCCCCAGTGTTTGGGAGACTGAGAACCTGACTCATTTTGTCCTTGAGACCCTGGAGTGGGACTCACTGCTCTTGAGAGCCAAGAGAGCCAGGGCTCCTTCAATTTTGCTGTTGAGCCTCTGCGAGCTATGATTTGAGCATATTTCACACAGATCCAACCACCAAGACCCTCTGGAGCTGCCTTTTGCACTTGCTGATCTTCGAAATACTGTCCCAAACATTTGAACCCCTTCACGCTATGCCACGCCAAATGAAAGAAAGCATGCTGTTCCCTCGGCTCAAACAAAAAGGTACTGCTGCATCTGCTTCAACTGCGGTTTGAAACTCAAGCTTCACCATCACCAAATTAGTTGCCGGTCGAACTGATCCTGGTGGTCTTCCAGAACTGCTTCTTTCAAGCCCTCTCATCGAAACAAACTCACCCACACATCCTGCAATCGGCACTTATGCAATCAAAACCTTGACTGCCAAACCAAACCTGGCAACCTCCATGATCCGTATCTCTTGTGTAACATTTTGAACCAATGTCTTCTTCAGTTTGATCACACTTCCACATCTGCTTGCTGCTGGACCACTGCAATTGCTGCATTTTGAACAGTGTTCAAATGCCATATAGTACTGAGAAGCATTGTTAACTGTTGTCACACTGCCAAAAGACTGTAACAGTATTATTGACTGACAGCTGCCTGCCCCCTGGTCCATTTGAACACTACAGATGGGTTAGGTCAGATTAGTACCTCTTTGCAACACAAAGGTATATACTTTTGTACTTTGTGGTTTTTATTGCCCTTTTCCCAAAGTCTCACCACCCAGAACGCTGTAATTTGATATCTTGCATATTCTGGGTTCTTTCTACAGAGGTGGGTTGTTGTAATGTTTTCTATTTAGTTATTATTGGACATGGTGTGTTTAATTAAAGTGTTTCTTATTTAAAGAACCTTGAATTGATGTTCCTTTATTTTGGACTGTTATAGTTCACTGCTTGGATTGCTACTGAACTACATTCACAGGCCATTTGAGATTATAGCCTACCCTCATACCATGTTACCACAGAAGGTGAAGTAGGTACAATTGTGTTGGCTTATGCCTTGTAGCAGTGTGAGGACTGAATAGGCATTTTAGCCGCTACTCATCCTTGAATTCTTGCAGGGCCAAAGTCAATTTGTCACATTTCCAATCAAGTTTTACTTGGGAGAGTAGTTTGTCAAGTCTCATTCCTCATAGTATACTGTCAATCCTCTCAGATAATCTCTGTATTCCTGGAAGAATGCAACAATTAGCCATGGAATCATCTACAGAAAATGTTAATCTTCCTCAATGTGTGTTAGGCAGAACCCTTTGGGAACACCACGCACAATTAAGACTACAAGTGGCAGTACAAATTCACCTTTGGTACAAGCCTGTACTACACAGTAAAGTGGTAGCGATGGCTGAGCAGCCAGACTTATTTCAAGAGTAAAGTGAGAAGTATCAATAGTTACACAAAGGACAACAATTACTATGGTTCAAACAAACACTGACTCAAGGTTTCTGAGTAAAAGAATATACATTTATTTACACATCAGTTATAAAACATTACACTATTATCAAGCAGTTGAAAAATCACAATCTTAATACACTACACCACACCCAATAGATTCTGGACAAGTTAAGCTCAAAATGAAGTGTGAGCAAAATGGCACTCCAGTAATTTAAAAGGGAGGGAAAGACAAAGTTAGACAAAAGTTGAGCAGCACCAACATATAAGTAAGCAGGGCAATCTAGAAAAGGCAACAAAATCACATCCTAGAGAGGCCATCAGCAGTTTGGTGGTGACATCCTGCTCTGTGCTCAATGGTGAAATCAAACTCTTGCAGGCAGATTGACCATTTTACAAGTTTTGGGTTCTCCTCTTCATTTGCATTAACCATCTCAAGGGTTAGTGGTCTGTTTGAATCACAAAAGTAGATCCATACAAGTATGGTCTAAACTTCTTCAAATACCACACAATGGCAAAACATTCATTCTCTATGGTTGCCCACCTTGTTTCTGGTTCCTTCAGTTTCTGACTGATTAATCAAATGGGGTGCTCCCTACCTTTCTCATCCAGTTGACTAAGGACTGAACCTATACCTGTATTGCATGCATCTGTCTGCAAAATGAAGGGTTGGTGATAATCAGGAGCTCTTAGGACTGGAGCTTGACAAAGGGCTTTCTTCAGGTTGTCAAAGGCTTGAGTACATTCCTCATTCCATCCAACCTTTTTAGGGAATCTTGGAGAGGAGATCACATTCAAATGAGAAGCTATGGTCCCATAGTTCTCTATGAAATTTCTGTTGTATAAGGTGAGACCTAGGAAGGCTCTCACTTGTGTATGGGCGGTAGGGGTGGCCCCATTTTGTACACCTTGTGCTTTGCTAGGCAATGGCCTTATTTCACCTCCTCCTACCTTATGACCGAGGTAGACCACTTTGCTCTGACCAATTTGACATTTGCTTGCCTTTATGGTCAGATGTGCCTGCTCAAGAGCCTGCAAAACATATCCTAAGTGATCAACATGTTCTTTCCAAGTAGGGCTGAACACTGCAATGCCATCCAAGTATGCCATGCAGAAGACCTCCATCCCATTCCAAACTTGATTGACCATCCTTTGGAATATAGCAGGTGCATTCTTTAATCAAAAAGTCATAACCTTAAACTGGTAGAGGCCTGCTGGGGTTGAGAATTCAGTTTTCGCCTTGGCATAGTCTGTCAGGGCTATTTGCCAATAGCCTGACGTCCGGTCAAATGTGCTGAGGTACTTGGCTGCACCAAGTTTATCCACCAGTTCCTCTGTACTTGGCAAAGGATGGCCATCAGTTTTAGTGACTGCATTTAGAGATCTATAGTCCACCCATCGTTTCAGCTCCTTGGATCCTGCATTTGGTACTAGAACAACTGGACTAGACCGTGTACTTGTAGAGGGCTCTATAACCCCGAGATCAAGCATCTTGTTGACTTCTCCTTTGATATGGGATCTCACATGTTCTGACATTCTGTAACCTCTGATTTTCACAGGTAAACAGTCACCAGTGAGAATATCATGCTGGCCCCAAGGAGTGAAGCCTGGTGAAAGTGAAAACAGGGAGGCAAACTGGTTTAAGAGAACTTTGCACTCTTCCAGTTGTTCAGATGTCAGTTGAGAAGAGAGATTGACTCCTTCTATGTTCTCATCCAAAGGTTGGCCTCTGAGGAGGTCAGGTAGAGGTTCACTCTCCGCCTCCTATTGAGCTGAAGCTAGAAGCAAAGCTCCCACTTCTGGTCTCGAGACATATGCCTCAAACGGTTGGTGTGAAAGACTCTGGTAGCCTCCTTAGGTCTGCCTAAATCCACCAAATAGTTCACCTCTCCAAGTTTGCCCACAACCTTGAAGGGTCCTATCCATTTGTCCTGAAAGGCCCTCTGCCTTGTTGGCACCATAACTAGTACAAGCTGGTCTTGAATAAACTCAATCATGCTGGCCTTCCGGTCATGCCAATGTTTGACCAGAGCCTGACCTGCTTTTAAGTTATCACTAGCTTCTGCCATAATGTGTGACATTCTCCTCCGGAGATCTATCACATAGTCAGTCACTCTGACTGGCTTGGAGGAAGGTGCACTCTCCAACCCTTCCTTAATCAGGGCCAAGGGGCCTCTGACTGGATGGCCATAGAGTTGTTTAAAGGGACTGTAACCCACTCCCTCCTGAGGGACTTCTCTATAAGCAAAGAGAACACATGGCAGTAGAAGGTCCCACTTTCTTTTAAGAGGTTCCTCTAAAACACCTATCATTCTCTTCATAGTATGATTAAACCTCTCTACCAGTCCATTTGTCTGTGGATGGTAGGTTGTAGAGTACTTGTAAGTGACACCACAGCTTTTCCACATGGCTTGCATGTAGTGGGACATAATATTGGATCCCCTGTCGGATATCAAGTCCTTAGGAAACCCTACTCTGGTAAAAATACCAAGTAGAGCCTTAGCAACAGCCTGAGCCATACCAGTCCTCATAGATATTGCTTCAGGATATCTAGTAGCATGGTCTACTACAACCAGGATGAAACTGTTTCCTGACGATGTGGAAGGGTCAACACAACCAACAATGTTGATGCTCACCTTCTCAAAAGGAACTCCCACCACTGGGAGAGGCACGAGGGGTGCCACATTCTTGGCTCCACTCTTGCCAGAGCTTTGGCAAGTGTGACAGCTCCTACAGAATTTGTCAACTTCTGAACCCATCTTAGGCCAGTCGAAGTATAAGGAGAGCCTTTCCTTGGTCTTTTGAAACTGAAATAATCAACCAAAGGTATCTCATGGGCCAACTGTAGGAACTGGAGTCTGTTTTCTAGGGGCACTACAAGTCTTTTGCAGTCCCCAGGGATAGACTCAGTCAGTTCACTGTAGAAGAGGCCATCTTCCCAGCTCAACCTATGCTTCCCATCCTCTTGCCCATCAAGGTGAGAAGCTGCCTGTTGTTGAAGACCTTCAAGAGTAGGACACTCCCTTTGTACTCTGCTGAAGTCTGCCCTGTTGGGTCCACCTTCTGCCATTAAAGACTGCAACTCAGGATCAAGATCTCCAATTAAAACAATGTCTTCCTCCAGATCTGACTCTTCAGAAACTGGATCAACTACACAGGGTTGTACCTCACACTCTGCCTCAGCAGATGGAGGAGTCACAGGTGTGACTTTGGACAATCTTGGGGATGTCCTTGTTGGTAGCACAGTGGTGCAATCTGTCTTTTTCTTGGAGGTCTTGGGTTTCCCCTTTGCCTCTTTCTTTCCAGAAATAGCAGTGAGTAACTCCTGTGGAGTTGGGGTGATAGCTTCCTCTATCTCTTCCCCTGGAGAGCCTCTCAAGGTCCTCGCCCTTGCAGGCCTAGTGAGCTCCTGTTTCCTTTTACTGGGAGGCCTGGGGGTGCTAGACACAACTCCAAGAGTTTACAGGTCATTACCCAACAGGACTCTCCCAGGCACTTCACTCTGCACACTAACAGGTATCTTGACAGTCATATCATTGCACTGGATGAGAGCTGGTAACTGGGGAAGCATTTGCACAGGGCCTCCAGCTAACTTGGTTAGGCGTTTGGGTGCCTTAGCAACATCCTCCACCTTGAAAAATTATTCATCAACTACAGTTATGCTGGCTCCAGTGTCTTGGATGGCAGGAGTCTCCTGGCCATTTACAAGAACACTATCTTTATGATACTCTTTAGTATTATCTGGGAAGGAATTATAGACATCTAAATTCTGTTGTTCCCACAAGCCCAGGGACACTAAAGAAACACTAGCTGAGACTCTCATGGGTTCATCAGCCGGTAGGTAAATGCTTCCACTGGCCATAGGTACTTCTTCTTCTGGGAAGAAGGCTAAGGAGACAGTGTGGACCCCTGAAGGTTTACCCTTACATGTGGGATCCCCTTTCACATGGTCAGTTGACCCACAAACAGGTCATTTCCCAAATGTCTTAACAAATGTGGGGTTGTTCTGACCACCATCTGGATTGGGTCCAGATGGTACACTAGCCTGATTTGGATTCCCTTGTGGTTTACCCTTATGTTGCTGTTTGGGGCCCTCTTTTGGATTGGAGGTATTGGAATTCTCCTTGTTATCTTTCTTTGGCTGCTTTCCCTCATCCTTCTTCTGAGTTGGCCCAGAATCCTTGTGAGTAGCCCTGTTGGCAACCCACAATTAAGCAGCCTTAGCTAACTTCTTGTGATCTATGTCCTTAGAAGCAGCCAAGTGCTGGCTGAGCTTACGAGAGCAGGCATCATAAATTGACTCCAACATAACAAGATTTTTCATACCTTTATACGTATTTACTCCATAACCCTTAACCCAACCATCTAAGTTTTTCAAACATTCACATACCCGGGTATCCCAAGGGGTACCATCATGCTTTTTGAGGGTCCTAAACCTCTTAAGTTACTGGGAAGGGGTTTTCCCAAATCTAGTAATTAAATCTAGCACAGAGTCTTCATCCATCCTACCCACCTCCCCCAACTCCATCACAACATCAGATGAAACAGTGGGTAGCCTAGAGAAGAGCCAATGAATCAACTGATTCGCTGTAATGTCTTGAATCCCATGGTTATATTCAAACATTGCCAACCAATCCAAAATATCAAGCTTAACCTCATACATACCCACAATTTCTTTAGGCATACGGGGCCTCGTAGGACTGGAAGCCCTAGAAGACTCTGGGAGAGAAGCATTTTCCAAAGACAACTTTTTCATTTCTAAGGCACGGTTCATCTCCATTTCTCTGAGCTTACTTTCTTGATGTTTTTGTTCAGTTTGAGCATTTAAACGTTTGAATTCCAATTCAAGCCTCATCTTTTCTAGAGCAATGAATTTAGGACTGAGTGTAGGACCTGTAGGGGTCCCAGTGATATGATATGATATGATATGATAGGTTATTTATAACATGCTTAATACCCAGAGGTTTCTAAGCGAGGACCCAGGGATCGAACCTGTGTTGCTCCGTGTCGTCTTGTTTCCAAGTCGAGCACGCTGCTGCTGAGCTATCCTCCTGACTGTCAATTCAGTGGACAAAGGTTGCTGAGCAAGTAAAGGAGTAGTGAGGCCTACATTGTTGGACACACCTGTTTCATCTAACTCATCAATAATATGCACATAATCATCCTCATCATTTCCCACATTTGCTTAGGGGTTAGTTATTTCATACCCACCCTCCAGACTTTGTTTCTCTAACAAACTTTCAATCAATTCAGACGTTTTGCCTTTAACAGAGAGATTCCTTTCTCTACACAGATTTTTCCGATAATCCACAGTGTAACTAAGGAGGGTCTCCTGACTGTAGCTTTCCATATCAGACATGATTTATATTTCTTTTTAGTGATGTTTAGTCTTGTGGTTAGTTGATCCAAGGTAATAGCAGCACACTAAGTGTAATTACTATACTTGATCTTCACCGCTGTACACCAGTGTTAGGCAGAATCATATGCAGTACCCTTTGGGAACACCACACACAATTAAGACTACAAGTGACAGTACAAATTCACCTTTGGTACAAGCCTGTACTACACAGTAAAGTGCTAGTGATGGCTGAGCAGCCAGACTTATATCAAGAGTAAAGTGAGCAGTATCAATAGTTACACAAAGGACAGCAATTACTATTGTTCAAACAAATACTGACTCAAGGTTTCTGAGTAAAAGAATATACATTTATGTACACATCAGTTATAAAACATTTCACTATTATCGAGCAGTCGAAAAATCACAATCTTAATACACTACACCACACCCAATCGATTTTGTTAAGCTCAAAATGAAGTGTGAGCAAAATGGCACTACAGTAATTTAAAAGGGAGGGAAAGGCAAGGTTAGACAAAAGTGGAGCAGCACCAAAAAGTAAGTAAGCAGGGCAATCTAGAAAAAGTAACTACAGTGAGGAAATCAAATCAAGAGGCCAGGGCCAAAGTCAATGGACCAAAGTCTTTGCAGAGGATCACACAGTTCAGAGTAGTTTGCGGTTAAGTCTTTGCCAAGAGTTCAGAATGAAGTTGGTCCGACGAAAAGTTACTTTAAAGAATAGAGAAGGATAAGCCCTTAGATTGCAAAAGATTTCAAACACTTTTACCGCCGTCGGACGGAACGAACAACCGGATTTGAACAGTACCTTAAATGGAGAAAAAGGCTGTAGCTGAGGCAAATGGTCCTGGCAGTTCCTGCAGGCTCACGGTTCTTGAAGCGACTGTGGGACTGACACGAAGTAGGAAGACTGGATGGTCCTGCACTGCCCAGGAAAGAAATCAGCAGCAGAGCAAAGCAATGAAAAAAAGGTGCGCTCCTTAAAACCCAAGCAGGGTCCATTACTCCTGGCTATCCGGTTCACTGTAGCTGTGCACAGCAAATTCAACCAGAGTAGGGAGGCCTGACTTGCAGTTTGGCAAACTAGTTGTTCCCACCAGCTCAAAGGGAGAAGATTCCTTGCAGATCTTTCCTGCCATCGAAGTTTGGAGATTTGTACCCGCAGCAGGGCTTCACCGGGAGGTTCAGTCGTGGTAGAGGTCCTCTTCTGTAAGCTTCTCTTCGGTTCTCTCCATCCAGTGGCGACTCTGCCTTCTCAGTCCCAGAGACCTGCTTTTTATGCAGTTTTCCCCCATTCACACAGCTTGGCTGTCAATCACACAGCAGGGTGGCTGTCCCGCCGTGACAGTCACCACAGCCAATCATACCAGAGTTCGACATGGGTCTCCAAGGAGACCCTGTGCAGGGAGTCTCAAACCCCTCCCTCACATCCTGTCCACCTCAGACTTTCAGGCGCCTAAGGAGGGCTTCTGTGCAGAAGCCTGCCAAAGGTTGGCGAACAAAGGAACCAAACCTGGTTTGGCAGGCAGAGTAAAACACAAGAAAGACTTTTACAAAATGAAATGGCAAGTAAACCCAGCCGGAACCATATAAAAGTAAATGTGGTGCAGTGGGTTTACATTTGAGGCTACTAAGATAGCCTAAAACAATACCAAGGTATTTAACATAACTGCGGTAGGAAAAATAGGGTAGTTACCACTGCCACCAGCCAAATCTTAATGAAAAGGGAACAAAACAATGTTCCATGAGAAACAGACAAAAAGGGATAACTCTTAACCCTTTCCAGAACTCTACGTAAGATAGTTTGTACTGGGTCTGTGAGTTTAAAAAGACTAATAAAGTCAATGGCAACTATACATGTTCTGGGAGTCAATAGTCAGTCCCAGAAAATGGAGTTTAAAGTGGGAAGTCTGAAAAAGACAACCCTGTGTCACTGCACTGAGGGTGCTGTGTAACACACTGTAAAAAGGTGATGCCTATGGAGTAGGTGAGGCTCCACAGTCTATGAACACAATCATGCAAAACACATGTAAGAGTGGGAAAAAAAGGCTCACACTCTTGCTAGGTGAAAAACAAAATCCTAGAAATCCAGCAAAGCTTCTAAGGGACTCAGTAGGTAAGGGAAATTATTCATTCTGGAGAATTCTCCCTAATAATGTGTTATTCATTAAACATGAATTAGGAATTTAGGGGAACACAGATACAATTTTAAATGTACATCAGAAACAGAGATTGTTTAAGGAAGCCAAATCTCTGTTCTGAAACCTACTTGCCCATTTTGTAAGTTCACTGTTCGAGCAATCACTGCAACATAGCCCCCCATCACATAGGAAAATAGGACTCATCATCTTCTGGTAGGCTTCAACTAATGGAAACGTCATCAGTCATTTATAGAGTTCGTTAAATCTACTACTTCCTGTGTCAAAGCGATACTGCTTTCCCTTTCAAATAGCATCAAAAGATTATAAGTCAATTTCAGATGGAATGACAAATACAGATCTAGATATTTGCAATGCTTGATTTTTTCCAGCAGAATTGAGGGCATGTTCAATTTAACAGCATGGGCCAGACAGCAGCGTCTGTTGTAAAACACCTAGAAATGGCAAGCCCAGAAAATAACATTACTGCATGCAGTGAAGCAAGGCTTTACAGACCATTTTTAGTTTACTGCCATGAATTTTTGAGATAAAATACTGGATGCAATACAACAATGATGCTGTATTCAATAATACCAGAAATGCCACTTTGAATGTATTGGTTATGATACTGAAAGCAGAAATACTGCACCTGTGCAATACACATCCTTGTGTTGTGGCCATTACAGAATATGATTGTAATACAGTGGATTTCTTGTTGTGTGAATGGAATCCCTAAATAATGACCATCAGCCAGTAATCTGGGTATGCACAGGAGGCAAAGGAGATAAAGGGAGGCAGAAAAAACTGAAGTTTACTGAGTTATTGATCTGAACCTCAAACAGCCGATGAAAGGCCTAACTCACAGGAAAGGTATTATCCTTTACCTCATGAAAACCACCCTACTCAGCTACCATCACAGCTCTCCAATCCTGCTCGAATGGACAGAATATCTGGCAATCCCCTTTGACATTATTCACAGCACACCCATTGAAAACCCAGCAATCAAGCTTTCAGATCATAGAAGAACTTTGCTGGAGGAACGCAATTCAATCAAGAGACCAACAAGGAAAGGGCCCTACTCCACAGACACCCTGGATTACATGTGCATTTCATCTAACATGTAACACAAAGTGGAGAGGCTCGAGGTGATTGTAACAAATGCAAGTGATCACAACATCTTAAAAATGACTTGCAAAAGTATTAGTAACAACCGAAAAATGCTTACAGAAACCAGGTACCATTGGTAGTTAATCCAGGCAGGACAACATTAAGAATAAAATCGGAAAGTCTGCCAAGGGTGAACGCAAAATTACAAAATATGATTAAACAGACGCAAGATCAAACAAACTCGGACACCACTGATTATTTACCACTATTGAAAGATTTTAAAACAATCAAGAACATAGGCTGTAATAAGCCAAGTAGTTTAAAGAGACACGTCTATGATAAACAAATCGTAGACAGAAGAAGAGATCTTAATAAAAACATCAGGAGATTAAAAAAGAACAAGAACCCAGAAAACTGGATAGAAATACATAAACTAAAACAAAAACATCATAATTGGTTACTCAGACATAAAAAAATATGATAAACCAAGATTCAATAAACATGCTGGGAAAAATGAAAAATAAGAACACAGCGGAAATGTGGGAAATTATTAATGAAATATATGCCCCACAGGACGCTTTGATGGCAAACCCGATTTCAGGAAATACGAGGTTTGAATTTTACACTCAACTACAATCAAGAACGCCCCTGAAGATATCCCCAATTGTAGACATCGAGGCAATGGACGTACAATTAGATACAGACATCATCTCCATCGAAGTAATAATCAAGAACCTTAAGAACTTTAGAGCTCCTGGTCCCTATGGCTTGACAAACATTATATTGAAAGAAAACTCACGAGAATGGGCAATATTCCTACTCCACCCTTGATATCTTTCTATAGATCGAAAGTGATACCAATTCTGGCCTATGAAGCAGAAACAGCGTTTGCCCTTCCTGAAACTCCAGTATGGGTTTGTTTTGTTTTGGCCATCAGTCTTACATCTTCCATCTTCCCTCCCAATCCAGGCAATAAGGAGAGAGCTTGCATTGACTTCTTTAAATGCTGTAGTGAGTTTGAAGAACATTTCACTGTACAGAGAATGGTATGACCTACCATTAACAGGAGGGTTTGAAGTCCTTAACAAGGCACTGAGTGACAGCCAAGAACATCAGCTTCAAAATTGGAAAATGTTGTGTGAACCAATTTTAGAAGATCTGAACGAGACAAATGAGGATCTCCTAGATAATCCTTCAAAAAACAAGAATAAACTTTACACAAAATACTGGAGTCAGACTCAGGATGACTTGACGAATACAGAAGTCACAACGAATTCTGGGCAGTTCCAAGAAAACTAATCAAGTTCCCAGCCTATCTGATAATTTTTCCAAATTGGTATGAGAGATAACAACTTATGTGGTTTTCAATGGACCATTCTGCCCACCAATGAAATCAACTATAGAAGATTCAAGACATCCGGAACCAATATATGTAGAGTGTGCCCAAGCCCAGATGCAATAGAATCATTGAAACACTTAACACTTGAATGTAATGGTTTAACGACGAACAGAATCATTGTTTGGAAAGAGTGGCGAAATACACCTTGAATAGAGAAACTGCAGTATGGAGGGACGTTTATACTGAAGGAGAAAAAACAACCATTAACTTGGCTTTGGTTAGATTGATAACAATGATTTTTAAGAAAATCAAACTGTTGGACTAAGAAAGAACAAAGGAGAAAGGGAAGGGAACCAAATTCAAGCATTCAAAAGATGGAGGGAAAAGTGAAAGTAACAGTAATGTGTCTTAACATGACTATGTTGTATTGTTATCAGGCATAGTTTTTATTAATTTTAGCTACATGAATGTGAGGTTTAATGAATGGCTTAAGGTTTTCGATTTTTTGGTAAAATCATATGATGGCTAAATAAAAAAAAAGATAATAGAACTTCTGAATAGATTCTCTCATTGAAGATCTCACCAAACTCCACCTCAAATGGGTTAATCTACCGCTGATAAACCTGGACTGTGACTCACTTCTTCAAGAACTCAATATCACATTGACAACCAGAATCAACCACAATGCTCCTGTGAAACAACACACCTTCAAGCCTGAACCTTTCACACCCTGGTACAGTGAAGAACTCATCTTCAACAAATAACCCATTAGAAAACAAACAATGACTTAGAGAACATCCTGCAGAACATCTGACCTCGCCCTGCTCAAGGAATTCTGTACTACTCGCAGATGTCTGATTGGCCTGGCCAAGGCCTACTACTAACAAAACATCCTAGGCAAGGTCAACAATGACATCAGATCCCTTGTTAATGTCATAAACACTGTATAAACCCTCTGCCTGACCTACTTGTATTATATTCCATCATCATATTCATCACCATCGACTATTTCTTCATCAACAAGATCAATGTGATCTGCCAACACATAGACACCAATGCCACAACTGACAACACACTATACATCCCACCTTGAAAAATCACATATCTGGACAACCTTCAACACAATCACTATGAAAGCCCTCACTGCCACCCTAGCATCATTGAAGGCCACAGGGTATGTAGACAACATCCTCCCTGCCTTTGTACTCAAGACTCTTCTGACTGAAATGCTCCTCCCATACCTCATAATTATCTACAGCTCGCTAACTCAAACCACCTCCTACTTCTCAGGAAACCAACACTGGACCCTAAATAACTTAGCAACCACGGCCCCATCACAGAATTGTCCATCCTTTAACACATCAAAGACAGCAACCTTCATTAGTCCTACCAATCTAGCTTCAGTACCTGATTCAGCAAAGAAAAAGCTACCATCAAGGTGATCAACAATGCCTTTAAAAATCCATGATTATGGCTAGACTGGCCTTCTGATTCTCCTTGGCCTCTCAGCAGTATTCAACACACTAGACCGCCAGACACTTACAAACAATCTCAGTGCTTGGGGAGCAGTAAGGTCATTCTCAGATGGTTCAAATCCTACCTTGCCAATCACCACCAGTTCATATAAATGCATTCCTCCATTGCTAACTCTACCCATCACATGTGGAGGCTCACAATGATCCATCCGGTCCTCTCTAGTTGTCAGTCTTGACATGGAACTGCTCAGGGCCCTCCTAACTCCACACAAAATCCACATTCATCAATACACGGATGACATGCAGTTCTACCTCAAGATATCCTCAATTGAAGAAATCCACAGGCTCAAGACCCGCCTCACTTTGATCCAGTCATGGATATCCAGTGTTTACCTGAAGCTCCACTCCTCCAACACAGAATTCTTATGGCTGATCAACAACATTGAACACTTTGACATCCAGGCCTGGCTCTTTGCTATGAACCTCAAGGGCTGCATACCCCCAGCTGGCCATCTACACCAAGTCCCCTGTGTTTGACATGGACAGTGAACTCGCCTTCAACGCCTTCAAACAGCTCATTGCAAGGAAGCCATAAACAGCTTGGTACCAACTATCTCTCCTGCTGAAAATCAAGCCCTTCATCTCAGAAAACAACTTATTGATCTGCGGTCCAAACCTTGGCCTTTTCCCACCTTGATAGAGGTAATGCCCTTTGGGATGCCTTCTGGTGACTACAATGGCACCCCTGAGATGTGTCCTTCATCCTGAAGCACAATTTATCAAAGGATTCTGCAAATTCAACTACATCACCCCGACCCTCATCAAACTGTGCTGGCTTCCGCTGCAAGCCTTTATCATCTTCAAATCCTGCTGCATCATCTACAAGGCTGTCTCTGTGAACTTCCTCACTGAGAAACTCAGCATCTTCAGAGTCCTATGATCCAACAGAAGTATGGTAATGTGCAGACTTAAACTCTGTCAGTGCAGGAAGGAAAGAACAAGAAGACAGACCTTTGTCTATGCTCCAATACTCTGGAGTCAATATCAGACTCGCCCCATCACTTTGAGAGTTCAGAAAGGAGATCAATACCGTCCTCTTCAAGGAATAGCTCCTCCCTAACACCTAGGTCCACACACCTTCCACTCTCCACCCTACCTGAGATTTGGTATATGCCCTGAACTGTTTGCACAGTTCCTTGCAGATTGCCTGCTCTCACTTTCCCATTGTTAGCACCCTGCTCCCTTTTCTCTCTGCTTACCTCACTGTGTTCTTTCCCTAATGATTTGAAATTACTCCATCACTTCCCAAGGCTAGATCTGAGCTCATTAAAAACATACATGAAAGGCTATTCATTCGATCGGATGTCGGACTTCTTCTGGCACATCATCATCTTCGACCTCTGCAAACACTGAAAACAGAGAGTTTGTCCTGCTACATGTCAGATTATGTAAGAAGCAGTTGAACTGTACCTCTAATGGACAACTGTCTTTTGTATATAGTGCGGCACACTCATTTGGCGAAGGAAACAGTTCCATAGTGCCTTTGCTTCGACAATAAAGGTACAATAAAGGTACACAAAAATAATTGCCCCTCCCATAATATTGTAATGTAACTTCTGAACTAACCTCAAACTTCCTTCCTCCTCCTTTCCTTATCTTCATTTTCTGGTAGTTGCTGTGTGCCCCCTCCAATAAAAGAAATACAAAAATTAAGAACCACTCCTTGCACTATGTAAAGGTGTCTCTTAAAATATATTGTACCTACTTTTTTCTAAAAAAAAAAGGATACACTGTATTCTGAATATTTCCATGATTTGTAAGATGCACTCCATCTTTTTTCGAAAAATGGACAGTGCATCATGATCATGTTGAACACAATTTTCAAAATAAACCATACCAAAGTCTCAGAGAAATGCACAAACAGCTTTATTCACATTATGCCTGGCTTCTTTCAAATTGTGTACACAATACGTTTCCACACTTGTCTTTGCGTAATCCGAGACAAAAAAAAAAGTGGTTTGTGGAAAAAGAGCCATCAAAGCTCCAAATGTATCTTTCAAGGGAAACTGCAAAGATATTCCAGTAAAATACCTCAAACTATTACCTCCACAATGAACAATAATGATCTGTGAGTGTTTGAAATTCACCATATCTGACACTTGATTCCACTTCATACGGCAAACTCCATATCATAGCACCTCCAAATTTTCAAAAACAAGCTTATGTGAAATGCCATCTCCAACCAATGAACCTATCAATTTCCAGTGATGAAAACTGTTTTCTAGTTGAGCACTATGCTTTCGGCAGTGCAGAAAAAGAATGAAGTAATTTATGTCTTTTCCTATACAGTCCAATCCCTCCTACACAAATAGAACACCTGGCTAGGTATGCCCCCCGATGAACGGGGACATCCATGAGGCCCGTGATCATCGCAGTCCTCTCTTACTGCACAGTATGAAAAAGGCAAGGCAGAGTGCCCAGATGGCACGTGTGATTCCTTCGCGAGTACCAGGAGTGTCTATTCAACATCAGGCGAGGGGCACTCAGCAGGGAAACAACAACATAAAAATTGCAGGGGTGGGGAAGAACTGGTGATGGGATGGGCCACTTCAGAAACAGGGCAGGGTACGCTTGGAGGCTCCTTCGCCACTTTTCTACCATTAAGGTCTGGCGTGGAGGTCAAAATAGTACATTTTAAAGTGCAATATGCAGAGATGACATGGAAGCCTATCTTGAAAGTAGAAGCTTGTAAGTTTTACGACATTTGTGCAAGTATGTTTTTCTAAACAGACACAGTAAAACTTTTTTGTCCCCCGTTGCTTGAAAGGCTTCTCCCACGGCTCTGCCTCACAAAATGCAGGTGCACACATCAGCCCCCTAACATCCGATGTGAAAGGACACATAAAATGATTGTATGCTTGCTCGCATCACTGGGGAGGGGGCTGATGTGTGTATGTGTGTTTTCCTGACACAGAGAGGCAATGAAAGCAGCTTTGCATTTTCACTGCGTTTCTGCAAGTACAGTTTCCTGCTCAAACACAGTAAAAGTTTAACTCTACCAGTTTCATTAGAGTCCTAAAAAAAAAGGTGTGTGTATCCGGAACTGAAATGTGGAAATTAAATTCAACTTGTTTTCCCAGCTGAAGAAAGCGGCACAGGAGAAATAGGCATGTGTCAAGAGAACAGATGTTTATAGGACAGTGCTAATGCGATGTCATAACCACAGCAAGGTATAAAGGATATGCACCTTTTCATGTCTAAAAACAGTAACAAAACATCATATGTTATACAATGTCCATAGGGGGCATTTCATTGCTTCACAGCAAGTAATGCTGTAGTATTGGGGCTAGGTGCCTCGCCTCCCAGCTGCACGACCTTGGTTTGAATGCCAACACTACCACTTCTCACTGAAATAAGCAGTAGAATGTATTTGTATTTCTTAAATAGACGAGTGATGACATCTGCCCTCTCAAAAAAGTGAGCCGACACCGTCCACCCGCGTTTTCCCTTTACTTGAGCCTTGCTTGTGAGTTGCAGGAAGCCCTGCCCCTAAGCTGACATTTCGGGGGGTGCTGAAACCTGGTTCGCTCAATGGCATTGAGAGCTTGGCACACAGCCTTCCTCCTTCTCTATTTGACCATATCTCTGTAACACACTCTGATTGGCTGCACTGAGGCAGTCACAGAGCAATCCACCAATTATATCTGCAAACCCTCCATCTAACCTTCCCACACCTCAGCTCAACAGTTCAGATGTATCTTTCAATTCTAAGAGTGCATTTTCCACTGTGATTCAGAGCTTGCTGTATCACAATCTACTTTGTAAAAACTTGTACAGATTTCACCTTCCAGGATTTACATCCATCAACAGCTAAGAAGACAGCCTGCAGTAATATTTTAATTTCCAAAAGTAAACAAGCATGCCAAAATTAAAATTGAATAATATAGTACAACTGCACATTTTACTGCATGCAAAATCAATGTCTTCCATAATATTATATGTGATTCCAAAACAAATCTTTCATCTAGAAAAAAAGACAATAAGTGAATTTGTAATATCTTCTGCTGACATTATTTACATATGTTTCCAGTAGTAAATCACAGTTGTGACTGTCCTACTACATATAGCAGAGCACAATTACTTCATTTCCAAATAGCTCAATCAATAACATATAGTACAAACATTATACCTTTATTTCATTGACAGAAAACGACCAAAACTGTACAACAATGTAATCTATCAATTTCCATAGAATATGATTTAAGCTGTAAACTGTGTCAACACTTCAAAAACATAATTGACTATAGCACCCGTCCCAGCAATACAAAAACATGCATGTATGATACATTTATGCACTTTTTTGCATTTCCACCTCCTTCTTCCTCGTCCCAGTACCTCATTAATAATCTGTTGCATTTTACAGACATCCTCTAACTCAATCCAGTGTCCCAATAGTAATATATTGCTTTAATCCCACCTCCCTCTTCCTTGTCTCAGTACACAATCAGTAATACATTATTTTATCCCCACATCTCTCTTCCATATCCCAGTACTCCGAAACCAAAGAATCTGTCTGCCTCATCTAGTTTCCCCATTAGTAATCTGTTAGATTACCCAAAACCGTATTCCTTGACCCAGTGACCTATTATCATTTAGTGGCATTACCCGCACCTGAATCCTCCTTGTGCCAGTACACCATTAGTAATCTGTTGTATTGTCCCGTCCTCCCTCTTCCACATTCACTGACGCGGCCAACAATGCTGCTCTTTTCTACTTGCAAACTATCTACGTAACTCAGTGCCTTATTGTGGTAAGCACCCACCCTGCCCTACACTTCAGCCTACTGTGACCGTGAATATAACTGTACCATTAGCATTATGTGACTGAATGCCACCCGCGCATGTATCTTTCACTTGCATTGCGCTCCCCTGTTGTCTATTCATTATTACCTTGTTCCCTGTAAAACCCGCCTATGAATGCATTTCATCACTCCGCTATACGTATGCACGACATACTCAATGTTTCTGTTTATACTGTTTACAAGTGTACAGTTAATGTCGACGGATATCCTTGCGCACCATTCTCGCATATTTTAGCTCATGTGACAATGCCATGTTTATTTCTGTCCTCGTTGCTTCAAAGTGACAGCCAGATCATCCTAATGTTCGTGCTATGCTAGTTGCCATATCATAATGCTTAGTGATTATTTTAGACTTGCGTTACATCTCTAGGCACGGTATGATTGCAATTACTACATGCTACTAAGTTTATCACAAATGGTAAAAGTATTTTGCTAAGGTATCAACAGTCTACCATCGTCAGTTAGATCGCTCTCTCGCTTCATTCTCTCCCCTTACCTTTGACATGCCCCTTTATCCATAATACTTTCATTGTATCTCTGTTTTTGCAAACTCCACGCTAGCCAGACTACGTTCTCCCTTGTGTACCCATGTCATGCTCCATCACCAACGTTTGGTCACTGTTATTGTTCTGCATTACCCACTTATCCCTACTTTAATTTGTGTCGCCCATCACATTTTGCACTGAATTAGCATCTAATGGACAGAAGTGCATTTTTGACCTACCAAGGTCTGGTGCCCGCACATGTTACACATTACACCTAGACTACTGCAGCTTCCCATTCTGCATTAACATTATTGACATACTGCATTGACGTCAGTATCTCTGCACCTGGAGTGTGCATACATGGTTATATTACGTAATACAATGTGCAAACCCATTTGGTCACACCTCATGCTCATTGCACTACTATATATACCTATTACCTTCTGGTACACTTACATCACCACCTTTAACACTTTACGTTCTAGTAACCCTGCCCAACCTTAACCCTCACAACAGAACCTGGACTGTATAGGCATCCTACACGTACCTCTACCATCCTTCATACTTAAGCTGACTCTACACATGCCTATTCTCCCAACTATAATTAATATGCCAGACCTCTAGTTACAACACTTTGCCTCTAAACCAATGCCAAATCAACCTTGTGCAACACCCCTCAGAAACCTAAGACTTGGCTCTAGATTCTGCTCCAAAGCACGTCATTCACATGTAGGCACCATTACCAACCACAAGTTTACTCCTACCAGTATCAACACTGCGACACATGCGCAAAACCTCTTCCCAATCAACCATGGAAGCAGCACTACCAGCTCTAAAAAAAAGCTATGGCAGCAGCACCACTACTTACAAAAACGTACCTATCAAAGCCGCACTAATTAATGCTAGGTCACTCCCAGTTCATCCCCTTGATATTGCCGATTTCATCATATGAGAAGATCTGGACCTTGTGGCCATTACGGAAACTTGGCTCCATGTTGCATTTGGCCTAGCGCTTTCCTTGGCTGTCCCAGACAATTATACCATCATCAGATGTGACAGAAATAATAATCAATCTAAAGGTGGAGGTATCGCCTTTATTTTCAAAAGCGCCCTTGGACTTAGACCCACCCAATATTCGCAAATTCCCTCTGTGGAACTGCTTACGGTCAAACTAGCTATCTGGCCCAATCACACAACCACTATACACCTCATCTATAGGCCTCCAGGAACCATTTCGATCTTCACTGAGGATCTATCTATAATCCTTGCTGCTAATACAAAGCCTAACTCACAAATTATATTACTTGGTGACTTTAACCTTGGTCTCCAGGATCCAAATGATACTGTCGCCTGTGATTTAGCCAACTCCCTAACGGATCTTGGATTCACCCATTACATCCAGGAACCTACCCACATAAAAGGTAGAGCCCTTGACTGGTTAACCGATTTGAATTGCACAATTGACCTCCTGGCCGTAACACCATGCCTATGTTCTGATCACCACAAAATGATCTTTACTATCAAAGCATCGCCCGCAGCAGGCACCAAAATCAACATAGC
Source organism: Ambystoma mexicanum (assembly GCF_040938575.1). Classification (NCBI taxonomy): domain Eukaryota; kingdom Metazoa; phylum Chordata; class Amphibia; order Caudata; family Ambystomatidae; genus Ambystoma; species Ambystoma mexicanum. The sequence continues at coordinate 1,397,844,713 of NC_090935.1, read as the reverse complement.
TTCTGCTATCCCCTCTCGTAATAAAAAGGACATTACTAAGGAGAAATTACTCCCCTTAATCTCCTCTGTGCTCAATAAGTCGGCATCACTTGACTCTGACCCTACAGTCCTTGTCGACATATATAACTGTACCATCTTAAAAGCTTTGAACACCATTGCATCATTAAAATTACGCAAACCCAAACCACGCCCCCACCTTAACTCATGGTTTACACGACAGTTGAGAGACCTCCGTAAAGCCAAAAGAAATGCAGAGGCTCACTGGAAAAGCAGCCCATCTGTCTCTAATAAAATTTCCCTAATTTCTGCATCATCCATCTACAAAGATGCTGTACTCCTTGCCAAAAAAGATGCCTACAATAATCGCATCCTGTTGGCCGAATCCAACACGAAAGAAATCTTTAAGATTCTCAAACAGCCTCCGTGATGATTGATAGAGTGAATCCTTAGAGACTTTAATGAGAATGAACCAGACACACCTGAAAAGGAAAAGGAAAAGAGCTTCCCCGATGATTGATAGATTCAAGAAAACATTTGGAGGAGAAGACTAACTGTTGCTTTAGCAGGTACATCTGACTGGGAATCAGAGTGTGCGCCTCATCTCCATTTCTTCTTACAGTGTTTCAAGAGTCCCGGGCTCAAGAGGCAGCAGCACCAGGGTCATGATACCTTACTATGGAGAGCCATAAACATGGTTTTCCCTTTCCCCCTATCAAGGGAAAGATTTGTTCTTTGCAGTCACCTGCATTGAAAAAAGTGTGTGACTACATGTTCCAGAATCTTTAGACTTTAATGAGAATGAACCAGACACACCTGAAAAGGAAAAGGAAAAGAGCCTCCCGATGATTGATAGAGTCAAGAAAACATTTGGAGGAGAAGACTAACTGTTGCTTTAGCAGGTACATCTGACTGGGAATCAGAGTGTGCGCCTCATCTCCATTTCTTCTTAAAAGATTCTCAAAGAACTTGAATCACCCATAACCCCATTAGACCAATGCAACCCTAATTCATCCTGGTGTTCCAACATTCAGAAAGCCCTGCTTGACAAAGTGGCATCCCTACAAACAAAAATTAACTTAAAAAATGCAGCATCACCCTTGATCCTGTATTTAATTTTGCTTCCAACACCAACTCAACTTGTCCGCCAAAACCCTTCAGCTTCTTGCCCCTCTCTATTTAGGAAGTAGAGAACATCATCAAAAAACTCAAACCTTCTAATTGTCAAGGTGACCCCTGTCCAGCACCTACCATTAAAGACTCTGTGCATGAACTTGCCCCAGTCATCACTATCTTCATAAATTCCTCTTTTAAATCGGTGATTGTACCAGATAATTTTAAGGATGCTTGGGTGATAAATTTAATTAAAAACCCACCTTGGACCCTAGTAATCCGGCCAACTATATACCTAAATCTATGGTACCCTGCCTCCTAAAAATTTTGGACAAGACAGCCTATCTTCAAATTCAGGCTTACCTTGAATCTAACAATCTTCTTGGCCTCAGGCAATCGGGATTCCACCCTAGACATGTTGCCGAAATTGCCCTTATTGACCTTACAACACAAATTGAAGACTTAAAAGATAAAGGCAAACTAGCGCTACTCCTACTGCTTGACCTATCGGCAGCTTTCGATTTGGTCAACCACCAAATTTTATGCCAACACCTCAAAACAGCTGCCCACTTCTCGGATGAAGCCACTTCCTGGATTAGTTCTTTCCTCGCTGACAGAACTATGTGGGTCTTCTCACCGTCCGTATCAGCCAAACCATCACCAGTTTTATGTGGAGTACCACAAGGCTCTTGTGTTTCCCCAAAACTCTACAATGTATTTACCAAGCCCCTTTTTGATATTCTCGACCATCTGGGTGTTTCATACACTAATTATGCTGACGACACCCAGATACTTATCCCCATCACTGGCGACCATGCGGTCGACTCTAAAGCACTCAATGATGTCTACTTGATCATCCAGGCTTGGATGGTTCATCATGGGCTATTCCTATATGATGAGAAAACCGAGCTACTCATCCTTGGTTCCCACACTAGACTTAATAAATTGAATCCCACTTTCAAATCCTTCACCATTGACGGAAACATTACCAACGTCTCAAAGGACACTAAAACTCTCGGTATCTACCTGGACTCCACTCTGTCACTCACACGACAAATTAATGCTGTTGTCTCAGCTTCGGCTTACACCTGCAAGCTGATAACGGCATGCAGACCCTTCCTAACATCTGCCAACTGCATTACCCTTGCCAGAACATTGGTCATGGCGAAAATTGACTAGTGTAATGCATTATATCGTGGCACTATCCAAAAAAACATTAATACGCTTCAAGTCACTCAAAATAACGCCATAAGGGTGGCCCTCAACATTCCTAGGAAATCGAGCATATCTGACACACAACATAGTCTACCCTGGCTCCCCATGGCCTCTAGAATCTCTCTGAAGACTCTTGCACTTACTCACAAATCCAGAACTAGCCAGGCACCTATCTATCTTGCCAACCGCTTCACAACCTACACACCAAACAGACCGTTAAGATCTGTTCATGACTACTTATTGGTTATACCGAGATTCAAGCTGCAGAAAGCGGGGGCTCCAGCTTCCCGATCCTCGCCGCCAAACTGTGGAACGCATTGCCAGCCACACTGAGAGATGAACCTTCTTACTGGCTTTTAAGGATAAGGCCTCTTTTTGGCTCACTGAGCAGGACCGCACCACTTCCAATATGTAACCTATTATACCTTATTTCCAAAGTCTGGTAAATAATCTACTTCACATAATTACTGTGCCTCCTGTATTTATATTTCCACTAATCCTGACTCACTGCCTTGTACATATGTGTAATTGCTATTCTCACTACTGTAGCTGTTTATCTTGTTAATGCTGTGTTACTGTATTTACCTCCCTTGTTACCCTCCCCTAAGTAATGTGCCCAGATGCCCCCGGTGCCAGGTGCACAATACAAATAAACAAAATACAAAATACGAGTACTGCAAGACCCAATAAACTCTATTCTTCGCGTGCGTACCCCATTAATAATCATTACCCCAACACCATTTTCCTCATCCCAGTACCCAAATAATAATCTGCTGCATTACCACATCTTCCTCTTCCTCGTCCTAGTATCCCATTATTAATCTGATATAGATGATTGCCACCTCACTGTTGCTCCTATCAGTAATACTTTTGAAAACAGAATGATCACAGTGAGATCAATACCAATAGTTATTGACTACAATATAAACATTTGTATTAGCACACACAGGGTCAATAATAATCTCCATGTGCTATTAGTTTGGCATTTCCAAGATAATGTCTGAAAGATTCTGTAACTTCTAATACGCTTTAGTAACAAGATATCTGAGAGTGCTTGCCTCTAACAAGAAAGTAATCTCAGATAGCTAAAACCCAGTGTTTGTTACTTTGAATTGTGCTAAAAAACAATACCAAAAACTATAGTTCTCCTTCAAACTTCATTAAAAAATACTACCAAATCATAATGAACAATAACAACAAACGCACAATTTCAAAAAACTCAATGAAAATATTCTTTCTATTTTCTAACAGATACATAAAATGTCAAACAAAACCCAGCTCCAAAGAAACAAATAAATAAAGATTGTGCAGTTAATAATAAGATAGAGGTATACACTCATGTTCCACTATAGGAATTCATAGAAAATGTACAAGAAAAGAAGAAGAAATGAATTGCACCTTGCAAAGTACAACAAACCAAATCCTCCTGATGTTCAGACAGTTCATCCAGTCTACAAATGGTTGTGCAGCTCAATATGCAATGTGTATAAAAGATGTTCAAATGTTTACGACAATTTCTAAAGCAGTACATTGAAATAAAAGATAAAAGTAGAATCATAACTCTACAAAGCATATACGTGTGTCCTGTGCTCATTCATGCCGATGCTCACGGGCTGATTGTGCGCTTTAAACAAATGTGAATAAATAAATAAATAAATGCCAGCTCTAGGATTACAAAAGGTCAGTGAATTGCTACTCATTGGAACAGCACAAGAAGTCCTACCAAATATAAACAACACAAAAATAAATATTTGGGTACTGAAATAGAACTTGAGAACACAACCGCCTCACAATGTAGCAACCAACAGTTCTTAACGAGAACCCAAGTAAAATGAAATAGCAGTTCCTAACTACCTCTGCTGAATTTTGAGACAAAGTATTTGTTTCAGTAACACTTTCTACAAGCAAAGTACAAACAAAGTGGATATGTGCCAGAAAATTGAAGACAATTAACAATCAAAGTGTTTTAATTAGCCTTTTATCAAACAGAAGAAGAAACATCCAGCATAACAGATCCCTTATTATTAAGCACACATTACTATAATGAGCACAATGACAACCAAATGGTTCTCGACCTATTAATAATAAAATCAAAATAGTACCACTTCCAGGTGCCCTCCAACAACTCAATCAATATGAGAGTATTATAATTCAAACATTACACCCATTCCAAGTATAGTAAAATTACAGCCCAAGACTGCCAAATTGCCTTCATCAGAATTGCTTAAAGGCATTTGAGGCAAGGTAGTATATTTATCATTAGACCTCAAGGATGACGTTGAAATTCTAGTACATTCATCTTTAATTATACCGGTGAATGATGCACAAACAAAATATATAGGGCCTTATCACGGGTTGGGCGGAGAAGTGAAAATGCGGCAGTAATGCTAGTACTGCTATATTACTGCTCTGTCCAACTGCGTGTTCGGGCAGAAAGTAGCAGATTTACCTCCAGCTTTAAGCTGGAGGTAAATCTTGGCACTTTCCACTCATTTGCAGTACTATTAACACGGTGCTATTAGCACTGGCGGTAATAGCGCCCAACATGTCCCACAGAGTCCTATGGACTCTTAACAAAATGGGGATTTACAGCCTTACCGCAACTAGGGATCCAGCGCTTATAGCGCTGGACTAAGTTGTGCTATTTGCGTGGGTTGGTATCCCAGCGGATTTACTACCAGGATACCGCCCAACTTGTGATGAGGCCCAAAATCATCTGCTAGCAACTGGTTGAGATTAAAAAAAAGTAAAAGAAAATCAGTGCTTCACAGTAACCATCAAGACATTTAATCCATTGTTCATCTTTGATTTGAAAGTGAACAAGCAACTCTATGCTATAATGTTGCACACACATTGAAAACTGGAATCCATGTCAGCAGGTTTGCCACACTCAGTTGTATAGAATATGCATGAGACGATTTACCTGACTTCCTATGCACTGCAATTCAAAATAAAGAAGGAATACACTTAGAAATCATAGGAGAACTGTGTTCTTTAGATCCTATAAAAGTTTCACATTAGTTTCACCACCATTGTATTGCTATGTTGCATTACATCTGACACAGAAAATACACTTTGTTCATAGTAGTAGAAAAACACAACATTTGGAGAAAAGAATTTCATTTTAGAGGAGCACACTTATTCACACGCTTTGCGAATAAAGCATGTTCCCAAATGCACCCATAACAATGATGACACTGTCTTACAACTTATTGAAAATTGCATTACCTGTAACATCCCTATAGAAGAAATAAATAATGTGCTGCAAACACATTTCCTATTTTTCCAATGACATAAGTAGGGGAAATATTGCTGTTGAAATACTAACAAAGGGAACTACTGTACTAAATGTCATTTTGGATTTTCTAGTCTGTGTGCCAAAAGGGGAAGTAATTAATTGTGTGCTTGATGTTAGGCACAGCAAGAAAGGCAAGTCTCCTAAAAATACATATTACATTAACAGAGATGAAGTCACCAAATACATAAATGATTACAATGCAATCAGTGTATCCATGTGGCATGTTAATTTAGACGTACAATACATTGCAGATAATTAAACTGTAGTTGCAAAATATGTCACAGACTATTTTTGCATAAGCTGAGAAAAATGAGCTAAAAGACCTCTGGGATGACATTTCATCTGGAAAAAATAATTCTAAAAAATGGTACAGTTCTGGTTGAAAATGCTCTCACATAGAGCATGTGGATCATACAAAACTGTGGATTGTTTAACAGGAAAATCTGAAATGATTATCTTGCTACACTTTGATCCAGGATCATCTCAAAAAAGAGTGCTAAAATCATACCATGACATTGAATATTTAGCCAAAGAAATACCTAACAGCCAAGACATCTTAAAACATATTTTCATTGACAGGTACTAGCCAAACAAAAGTCATTTTATTTAGAAAAACTTTACTTGTATGAAATAGCACAATACTACACATACTAAATAATATCATACCAAACAAAGCAGCTGCTAGATATGCAGTGTTAAATTGTGATTGCTGTCTAATAAAACTTTCAAAACCCAGTCTAATTAACTATGTAAAACTATCCTTCAAAACTGCAGGCCACAAGGGATTTTATTACATAGCTCTACAACAGCTATTCAAACGTTGGAGAAAAGAGGAAGAATGATTAGGCATTCATGATACATTTCAAGCTTTGTTCAAAACAACTACCAAATGCCAAATTAATACAATACAAAGAATACAAGATGAACGTCATCATGTAGGATAGAAACAGAAATTGGTAGAGAAACTCCTGAAGTGATTCAACAATCTCTTACAAATAGCCAGAACTACTCATAGAACTACTTATTGAAACGTAAGCAGACATAGCAATGACCGAAGTCGAAAAATCCATGATTCAAACCAAGAAATCTGAACAAGATTTATCAGTGCTCATATCACAGTTAAAGGAGCAACTCAGCATTTACATGGGGGACACTGAAGAAATTTAACATAGATTACGTCATGTAAAAAAAAACATGCTTTATTTACAAAACTCTGCTCTTGTATACGAGAGGAGAAGCTGGTTCTAGCAAAAAATGTCTGATTAAAACAATTCATACATTTTTGCAAGACAAAACAGAAAACAACCTTTAAGGTGTTGTTACGCCCCCGCAGGTCAAGCTGCATACAACATAACAAGTGGAACTTTACACTGGTTACTGCTCTTCCCAGGTTAGCAATAATACACATTGGAATATGTTATGTAACGTTTAGTTGATTTACACCATGCACCGCTACCATTTGCATGGTCTCCAGGTGCTCACGTGGCTCTTTAAGAAAGAGGGAGGTGTAGGTTAGTGAGAGAATAGTGGATAGGACAGAGGTTGTACTCTTCCGTGGATGCTTGTAGAACCAGGAGAAACTGGCATCTGTGCGTGTAGGCCTGCTGATCAATTGTATGCACTCGCTTGGTTTGTCCGGAGGGTTAAGGCCAAGGTCCGGGTTGTTTGTGGCTGTTTGTTGTGCTCAATGTGTGGTTTGTGTGTTTTGTGTGTGATGTAGCTTGCCCATGAGTGTGTGTGCTACTTGGGGGGTATGTGGGATAAGTGCATAGAGCAGGGGTGGCTAGTACAGTGGCACACTTGAAAGTGCAGCTAGCGTTCAACACAGTGGCAAGATTCAAAGGGCAGCAGTTCCCTATTTAGTATAGTGGCTGTAATCAAAATGTATCTAAATTCAATACAGTGACTATACTCAAAAGCAGCTACATTTCATGCACAGGCTATGTTCAGAAATGCAACTAGATTCAATACAGTGCCTATGCTAAAATATTCACCTAGATTCAGTATAGTGGCTATTCTCAAAATGCATCTAGATTCGATATAGTGGCTATGCTAAAAAATGCACCAAGATGCAGTACAGTCGCCATGCTAATAAATGCACATAGATTCAATACAGTGGTTATGCTCAAAATTCACTTAGATTCAATACACTGGCTATTCCTATGATGCAGATAAGTTCTAAACACAGAGGTTATACACAGAATGCAACTAAATTCAAAACAAAAGTCACCAGTACAACACTGGGTATGTAACCAAATAGTTGTCTCTTACCTGCAAGTTGCTGCAGACACCCAGTCAAAGGCCTGGCAGGGACAGCCAGGGCAAACAGTCAAACAGGCAATGGAGGTGCCCTTTGCCTAGGCGCTTAAATGGCTGCCCAGGCAAGGCTGCCACGGGGCTCTCCTCTAAAGATGCAGTGGTTCCTGGAAGCAACCAGCCAATCAGGGATGGGCGGGCATGTTAGGTGAGTAAGGGGAGGAACAGTGAAGGTTCTGGGAGACTGGTGTAAAATGTGGAAAAAATAAAAAAGAGATGTCATGCAGGAAAGTTGCTCAGGGGCACAGGTCTTACCTCAGGAGGTGGCATTCCTGGGCCACACAAGGTTCCTGATGCAAAGGGGTATGGCTCCTGCAATGGGGCTAAAGCTATGCTTCCTGGAAGCAGCCGGCCAATCAGGGAGGGCGTGGACATGTTAGTCATGTCAGCGAGCAGGGGAACGCACAGGGAAGGCACATAGGAGCACTGTGAAAAATGGGGATAAAGAAAAAAGGGATGCCATGCAACAGGGCTAAAATTGTGTTTCCTGGAAGAAACCAGCCAATCAGTGAGGGGGCGGGCATGTAAGGTGAGGGAGGTGAGCAGGGGAGGAACAGTGATGGCATGGGGAGCACAGTGAGAAATGGGAATTAAAGAAAAAAGGATACTGTGTAGTATCACAATTTGTCTGCAGAAGCTACATTTGAAGTAGTCAGAGGTCAACAACAGATGCAATTTCTTCTAATAGATGAGGTAAGCATGGTTTCTAATGGGATGCTAACATTAATTCACCTAAGTTTGCAATACGTCCTTAAGACTGGATCTGAAGAATGTTTGGAGGAAAACATTTAATTGTGTTTATCACCAACTAGAGTTACCAGGCAAAGACCAACCCCAATTCAAACTTTAGGTCACAAAGAATGCCTTAACACACTTGAAAGCAAAGGGAATATTAATCTATATTGTCACTTCCGCTACCAAGATCGTCAACAGACTCAACATATGCTCCAATTGCAGAGAGTTGGTAAATGTACTGAGCACGCAAAAGCTTCATTAAACCTTGGCCTTTGCATGAACTGTATGGACAACAGACATCAGGCCCTCAAGTAATGGAGCAATTAAAACATACAAATCACAAACACGCATGTTTAATATCAACCATTGCAGACTGTGCTCAATTCTTCAAAATGAAGGCTAAACCCTAGTACACATGAGCTGCATAAGCATATTTGAAGTCCATTGCATGACACTCTCTATGTGTCAGCAAGGCATAGCATGCCTAATAAGCCTTGAAAAATCTGTATCCAACACAACCGGATTAGACAAATTATTAAATCTGTGCTTCAACTTTTGAGAAGCAACCTTGACGTAGATCAACATTTACTTAATGAAGCAATGGGTACAGAAAATAATGTGCCCATCAAGTTTGACAAGCTTAAAAAATAAAAATAATCTATGTGCACTACAGCATGTCTACTTATTTTCAAAGACATGTATGTATGTAGAGAACAGTTCTGTTTGTCTCTTGCAGACAGACACAATTACAATTCACAAGTCACAAGGTCTAACTCTCGACCAGGTGTGGGTTATGTAACACTGCTTGCATGTTAGTACACTCACAAGATTATTTTGGCTAAACGTGGATGCAATCAAAGTTAAAGCAGACATATCTTGCATCTTTGAATATAGGTGACTATGTGCATTGTACACTCCGCACTTGGAAATGTGCCCTGCCGCTGAAAAAAGAAACCTTCAAAAAAAGAACTAGTGTAAAATGAAACTCCTTCAGACCTCCCTATAATCCCCACAGAAGAAGTAAAACAGAAAAAATACACAGACCTCAAACGCTTCACATTACACATCCCCTGGTCCTTTTGAATTTTCAGAACATAACCATAGTGAATTTCTAGGCGAATTGAGAAAGCAATCTAGTGTTCCAATTGTTACCAATTATCTGCATTTTTTATTTGCACGGCCCAGACCAATGTGTGTATAACTCCTACTCCTGCACTGAAATGCCACCAACAATTCTGATACTAATGGATCAATGTGCAGGAATTCTTGAATTCACCATAAATACACATGCATTCATCATGTACTTACAAGAAGGTCTAAATTGAGAAAACATCCCTGTAAATGAATTCCTAAAGATTACATACACTTTATTTTTTATTGTATTTTTTATTTTTACATTTGTGCAACGTCCAGACCCACAGTTGTGATGATGTTCATACCATAGGAACATAGCATAAGAACACTAGACCAATAAAGCGATACAAATATTGAAGACGTCTCTCAGATACAACGTATTGCAAGTCATATCTTTCAAATAGCCATGTTTTCAGTATCTCTTAAAGGCAGGGTAAGAGAGTTCATGTCGGATGTTCTTTGAAACATACATGCAAAAACATGAAACAAATATTTCCCAAAGTAGGCATAATATACCACACAGGTGCACAAAGAAGTTCAGGCCACTATACTGCATATATTAAATAAACAAGAGTTTTTTTTTTTTTTAATGGACGACAAAACCTACTTAAAATTGCATAAGCCAAAAGTCAATATTTATTTATTTATTTATTTATTTATTTCATTTGTTGACAGCGCCCAGAGCCGGAGGTAACACAGTGCTAGTGCATGAACTACAAAACCGGCTGGGTGGAATAGCATTAACGTAGGTACAGGAAAGTCAGTATGTTACAAATGACATGCATGGCGACTGGTATCAGACATATTTGTAGAAGAGAGCACTTTTGAATTTTTGCGAAAGGTTATGTAGGAAACTTCTTCTTGGATGAGGGTTGTGAGACAGTTCCATTAAATTATACATCAAATGTATATTGTCTATAATGTCACAGTTACAATACATCAATGGGTCTCTCAATACTATAAAGCATAGAAGAATCCACACAAAAACAAAGTAACACAATTATACATTAACCTATGCTTACAAAATATATTTCTTAAAAAAATTACAGTTACAATATGCCATCAGGTATCTAACAACTTTATTAGTAGTACAAAACATTTAGCTGCCATCATCAAAAAGTATAGTGTGACTGAAAGTAAAATATGTTTTTGTTTCATTAATGCTCAGACTTCTTTTCTCCATGACACAACAACAGAAGTGTACTAGACACAAATGTTGATACATACAATGCACTATCTATGAAGGTAAATAAAAGTTAATGGACATTATAACAAAAACAGTGGTGCGGTAAAAAACAGCGATATCACTGAATTACCAAACCGCCCTAGTTTAACAGTCGTGGAGAGGCAGAGGAAAATCCTCCAGCAAAAGGCTGGAGCTAATTTCACCTTACAGCTAAAACCGGCAAAATAAATGGTGACTAACACCTCCATACCGCCACTTGAAATCCAGCAGTATTTCTGCCAGACCAAGTGGCGGTAACGGTAATACAGTTTGGTGGTATTCCGGGGGTAAACCTGTCAGAATACCGCCAAACTTGTATTGAGGCCCAGTGTTTGTTATTGTCATCCCCCGCCGTAGCTGGCGGCTACTTCCTCGTTGGAGCCTGCAGTGCACCCGCGCGGCCCCGAGTGCTCCATTACGCATCCCGTGGATCCCAGGGGTAGCGGTCTAGTTGTTGCTGTGCGATGTCCGTCGGAAGGTATTTCCTTCCCCTCCTTCCGGCGGTTCCCCGCGTTGCAACTCTTTGGATTTTGTATCCGCTCCTTGGGTCCGACGCTAGTATACCTCTCTTACTTTGCGTTCCTTGTTTTCTGTTTGACTTTCTGTTTCTTGTTCTTTCTCGGCTGCGCTCCCCCCTCGCCAGTGGAGCCGGTGGCTATCTCTTTGGTTTCACTTTCTTCCTCACGGAAGCAGTGCCCTCCTGCCATTGCTCTCTCGCCCTCTACTCTCTACTTTTCTTCCTTCTTCTTACCTGCTTGTTGCCCGGCGTTTCTCTTCCCTGGCTCTCCCTTCTTGCCTGTATAGCTATGCAATCTTTCTGTCTGCCTTCGGTCGCAGGACTGCAGCCCCACCGTCCACCTGGAAAATACAGAAGCTCTCACTTAACCTCTGCCTTGGGAAGTTTCCACGCTGGTGCCGGTGAAATCTTGGAATAGGGTTTTTATGCCTTCCGGCTGTTTCCCTATTGAAGCCTGGTCCCGGGAACAGAGCCACAGGTCTGCTGTCTAACAAGCATTCACTGTGGCTTCCTTCCTTGGCAGGCAGAATCCACCACGAAAGGAGAGTGAGTACCTGGCTCGGTGGCATCTTCACTCTAAGGACTTGGAATCTGATGGATTGGGTGAGGAGAGTCTGGAAGAAAGGGAAGGGGAGGTGGCCACCGGATCTGAGGTAAGACAGTTATACGTTTCATATCATGTTCTACTACTAATTATATTTTCTTTTCTTTAAAGACATGCAAAACATTCTATTACCTTTCCACAATTATCAGTCCAAAATTAGTGTCCAAAACGCTGAACCTACCTACCAACAACTTCACAATTGCACACCAACCACAAAACCAGGTAAGAAAAGTCCCGGCAGCTGCCCTCCAACCATAACCTTTGCCCACTATTCAACTCCCTTTTTCCTATGTTTATTTATTTATTTATTACATTTATAATACGCTCAAACCCGTAGGTATCACGGCATTGTTATATGAATATGGAAGGCTTACAGGTTACAGAGGTGTATGAAATATTTCAATCAGGTAATTTTTTAAGAAAAGTTACATCGTGTACAGAGGCCATGATAAATAACACAAAAATCACTTGGCAATGTAGACATTGGGCTTCATTCCGAGTTTGGAGGTAAGTAACCGTCCTTACCGGCATGGAGCAAATACTGTGTAGTAAAGAGCCCGCTAATAGAAGGCTATTACGAGTTTGCATGCACCCGCTTTGCGCCATGCCGGTAACGACATTACCGCTATGCCGTTAAAGTCCTAAAAATGTCCCTTAGCGGCATCATGTAAAGCACAGACACCACTACCGGCATCAATTAAAACGGCATTAGCGGTCACCGCTAATAGTGGACACCGCTATTAGCGGTGACCGCTAATAACAGTCACCTTAAATAAGCGGAACCAGAAGTAGCATCATCGCACAGGAACGGGAAAGAGCACGGCGGCCATCTTCAAAAACACAATCCATTGCCAACCTCAGCACCCAGGACCTGGACTATATTGCTGTGTACCTACATCAACCCAAAACAACTATATAATGCCCCAGGCAGTGAAAAAAGGTGCCTCCCGCAAGCGCAAGGAGCACTTTAATGAAGATGAGCTCACCATGCTGGCTGAGACCCTGGCTGAGAATGCAGATGTTGTATTTGCTCACAGCCTCAAGAGGGAGGCAGTCAACAAGAAGAAGGAAATCTGGGCACTAGTCACACAAAGAGTCAGCGCGGTAGGAAACACCCCTCGCACAACTATGGATGTCCAGAAGAGGTGGGATAACCTGCGCCTGCGAGTCAGGAACATCCTGTCCGCAAACAGGCGCCAGGCCATGGCAACTGGTGGAGGAGCAAGCTCACCGATAAAGCTGAGCCGGTGGGAGGAGATATGTGCCAGCATGATCAGCATAGAGGCTATCGAAGGCATGGGTGACATGGAGTATGGCGCCACCTCATCGGCGGAAGGAGGTGAGTGTCCTAAGAAAACACTGTAATGCAAAGTCTGATAATAGTCCACCAATGTGTCTGTCTAAAGAGGCAAGCCATGCCCCAATACACACACATTCCCAGCCTAGTTGTCGTCCGCAGCACAGACACATGCAGATGCCTGCAGCAAGGCAATGGCATAGGTCACACTGCACACAGGCCACAACAGATATGCATGTCACATAGCATACGTTCGCCCCAACATGAGTGACCCCGACGGATACCTGCATTACCCACCCATATAGCAAGCAACGTGATCATCCAAACTCCACTGCCCATTCCCATCTATTGTGTAGATGAGCAATTATACAAATGTATGCATGATGCTTGTAAAACCATCACTCATGCCGTCCCTCTCTTCGACCCCCACAAGCTCAGATCCTGACAGCGAGTCCCAGCTGACTACACCCAGGAAGAGGGCCAGGGGTGAAGGCAACAGGCCTTCCGCCTCCAAAGCCCCACACAAGCCATGACAGGCACCGAAGAACAACCCACCCCAGGATGCCACGGCACTGGTGCTGCCAAGGCCCATCACCACTGTACCCACAACTCATGTGACACCTGCTCGGGAGACAGTTGAAGGGGCACTCTCTGCAGAGAACAGCTCTGTCGGGAGGCGGCAGCTACAGCACCCCTGACTGATGAAGACATGCTGGGAGAGGCGTGTGTGCCCGTCGAGGAAGACTCCTCCCACGTACCGGCTACACCAAGTCTGGCACCATCCCCCACCTCATATCTGTCGACTCGAACCAGGGCATCACCCCAGTACATCCAAGGGAGCATGAGTCCCATAGAGGACCCAAATGCATTTTGAGCATGACACACTAGCACCCTCCACCTCCACTGGTGTACCAGCAGGGGTGCAGCAGGCAGGGCATGCTTCGCAGCGGCATGAGGAGCTAACTGCCCTGGTGAGAGAGTTTGTCACAGACAGTGCCCAAGCAAGGAAGGAGTGGCGCAAGAACACTGCCTCCCTGAGGCAGATCATCGTGGATAGCACCAGTAGATTGTGCAAGTAGGTGTCTGCCCTGCAGCAGGTCCTCAGCCACATTGCTGATTCAATGGAGGCTGAGCGTCCAGCCCCCCGAAAGGAGCAGGCGGCTACCCCATCTGCCTCAAGCTCCACGCAAACCAGACCCCTACGCAGGTTGGCGCACACCCTGCACCACTCGGACATGCCACCACCAGGTGCAGGGTGTGGCAGGATGTAAGTGGCCAGCCTGATGAAGGCAATAGACAATTGCTTGGACACCATGTGTGGGGGAGTTGTGGGGGGAGGGGGGAAGGGTGTGTGGGGGAGTTGTGGGAGAGGGGGAGGGGGTGAGGGTGTGTGGGGGAGTTGTGGGGGGAGGGGGTGTTGGGTGAGGGTGTGTGGGGGAGTTGTGGGGGGAGGGTGAGGGGGGTGAGGGTGTGTGGGGGTGTTGTGGGGGAGTAGGAGGGGAAAAGGGTGTTTGTGGTGGAGGGTTTGAGCACTTTAATCCTTATTGGACATTTAAATACACCCGTTGTGTGAAAATAATAGCTTGTGTGGACATTCCTCATTGCATATGTGTCATTTATTCATATACAGTGCATAGTGTACATGTACTCCCACACCCAGTGCCCTCTGTCCAACTTTCATGTCAGCCACGCACCCATGTGTCAGAAATATTGTGCTATAACTGACTGACGCACAACACGTCCCTCCTGTGCATCAGCACCGCGATGATCTGCAGCCACATCTTCCTCATCCATTTCATCATCACCAGGTGGTTGCAGTTCAATGTCAGGGGGCAGGGGAACGTTCCATCGGATACACATGTTGTGCAGCATGACACATACCATGATGATCTTGGCCACTTTCTCATGGCTGTAGAGGATTGCACCACCCAACCGGCTAAGGCAGAGAAACTGTGCCTTCAACAGGCCAAAGGTCTGCTCGAGGACCACACGGGTGCGGGTATGGGAACGATTGTACTCCTCCTCGTGCCTGTTCTGTGGGTCTCGGACAGAGGTGAGGAGCCACGGCTTCAAGGGATAGCCACTATCACCTGCATGAGAGGCAATAAAAGGTATATGTCAGTCGATTCATGATGGACCTCTGTAGAAGTCACACATGCCTGCAGATTATCGTTGGTCACATGCACATGTCCCTGGTTGTATGCACACAATTTTCATGCCCTCAATGTGTTCTGTGACATGGACTTGTGGTGTGGGTGGCATCTCCAAGTTGATACACGGTGTACACTGCCCTGATGTTGCTCAGGCATTGTGGATGCATACCGCAGTGTTTGTGTCAAATTTGTGATGTGTAGTGTTCTGTCTGATTTTCTAACTGGCAGCGTTGGCAGTAGGCTCTGCAATATTAGGCATTCAGTGCTGATTATTACGATGGTGACATGCTGCACTTCATTTGTGGTGGCGGCCATGTTACAAGCAGTGGATTCCCTTGGTGATGTTCTTCAGTGCACTCACATGGATGCTTGTCCAGTGTAGTGATTTGATATGTTCCAGGATTGTGTTACAGAGGATGAGGTACGATTATGGGTGGTGGATGTGTTGTGGGATGTTGGGTGTTTTTAAGTTTGGCATGTTGTGATAGGTGTCCAGCTTATTCATTGCTATGGGATTTGGTCGTCATGTTCAGTTTTGGATGCTTTGGGGCACAGTGTTTTCTGATGTGCACATAGTGCTGTCACATCAACAATGCCCCATGGTGGAGTGTGCATCTATCCCCCCATTTCACTGCCATGTGCCTGTCATGCAATTTACCAAGCAGCCAGGCACATCATCCAGCATGTCGCTCCATGTAGCTTGGTAGCGTAGAGTTCCACAGGACCATTGAGTCATGTGTTGATCCAGGATATCGGGCACAACTATGTGTGATGATCTTGCTGGAGTCACATACCATCTGCACATTGATGGAGTGGTATTGCTTGCGGTTGCGGTACACCACCTCCATGGCATGCCGGACCACCAACTCCACATGAGTGCAGTCGAGGGCACCTATACAATTTGGCATGCCTGCCAGTGCATGGAAGCCAACTTTTGTTTCAAAAATCTCCTGGGGAGTCCGTGCTAGGGATATGTGGACCCTTTTGTGCTTCAGGAGGGCATCCAGCACTTGGTTCAGCATGCGAGAAAATAAGGGTTGTGATATACCATGCATGTGCCCCACTGTGTGCTGGTAGGTGCCTGTGGCAAGGAAGTGGAGCGCCGACACTACCTTCAGTAGAGGGGGGATGGTGGTGCATATTTCAATCAGCCTGACAATTTCTTCGTGTATCATGTCCAGGATGGTGGTGATGGTGTCCCGGTCCAGACGGTACAGGGTGTAGATCTGCTCAGGGGTTAGGTTGAATAGACTGCCTCTGATGCAAGGGATTGGGGGCTGCCTGCGTGGTACCACTGGCTGCACTGGTGGGGCATGCTGGGCCTGTCTCACCCTCCTTCTCCAAACTGACACAAAGAGAGGTCGGGGGAACAGGGTATTTATACTGCTCCACCAAACTTGCCCCTTACCTTAGGAAAAACCTATAAATACTAAACTAAGTGTTTGATGGACAGTGAAATGCCACAGGTGGAGCATCCACCTCGCTCTCCATCGATCGTTCAAACCAAGGGGTTACAACAGCCCTAAGGTAAAGAACCGACCAGCCATGTCATCGCTGCACAATAAAAAGTTAAGCAAAAATTCAAAAAATCTCTTTTATTAAATTTGTTTAGCAATGATTAAAACGCATTCAAAGCGGCTGTTAATATTCAGCAACACAACACAACACGAAATGTGAAAAGTACGCAAGGAAAACTCAAAAACCAATATACAAAAATACACAGGGACAGTGAAAATAAGGGAACCACCTTAAATAAGGTTCCACACTCAAGATAAGTGAAAAAGCACTATCAACAAAAGAAATCACACCAAAAAACTCAATTAACCTAAATCAATTTCTACAGTACTCAGTTACACATTAAAACTCTCACTGCATCATACCCAGTCAGCCTGACATGTTTAATTCCTCATACAGTCACAACACACACAGTAAAGGGAAATTCATCAGGGGTGTGTATTTAAGATAAAAACAGCAATTCACATTAAAAAAATTGTTTATGCAGTTATGAATGTTGTAAGAAAGCGGCAGAAGCCATTTGCTTAGTGCAAGGTTTCCCGGTCGCTACCAGATCCAACCACACCACACACTCTTAATGTGCTGTGGGGGTTAGGCACTGGAAAAAATAAATAACAACAGCTAGATTGATGTTGTATCCGTCAACATGGCCTCAAATCCAGCGGTAAGTAGGTGCACCACACCTTACTTATGGCTGTCAAGCCCGGGCTGGAAAAGGTTCTTCACAGAGAGACACCTTCGGTCTTTGATCTGGAAAGTCGCGCCAATCCAGCTCGGAATAACGCTGAGCCGTCAACCTAATTGTTCACTTTGTACACTCCCAGAGCCACGTCGTGATCAGTTATTATTCCCGAAAAACGGCCAGTCCAAGCGTCATCAAAACGATGGGTACTGCAGCCAGTGTGGATGCAGAGCGGAGGTTTAATAATACCTCCTTTCGGTGAATGGAACTCTGCAAGCGTCTGCGGTACGTTCCCAGAGTCAAGCAAGGAAACCCTCCTTCTCCTCCTGAGTCTCCTCTGTGGTGCCTGCTGTTGCTGTTGTTGTTGTTGCTGGTGTAGCAATGCAAGCATGTCCTCCATCCCCAGTATTTCTACTAGGAATCATTTTGGTGTGGGAAGGGGTGTGGTGTATGGGTGTGCTCCTTTTGTGCTGGCCCAAACTCCATTGCCTCCACCTGTGCTGATTGTGTGCACCTGTGGCAGTTGTGAACACTGCACATAGCATTTTACAGTTGGTTCACGATTCCGGTATTACCGGCATGTCGGTATCTCCTATTAGCGCCTTCATGATGCTGGTATCTTCATGTCCGCCTGACTTTTGATGTCCTCCCATTAGCGGCATGCCGGTATTGCCGGCATGATGGCCTGCGTGCCCGTGCCCTTGCCGCTATTAGAGGCACCGTTATTAATGCTGCCTCTAATACCGGGGTCTTAGGTCGGAATAGCCCGGAGCGGTATGCAATGCCGGTAATCCTTTACAGGCATCGTTTTTCCATTACCTCCAACCTCGTAATGACCCACATTGGGTCAGTAAACTGTACAACAAATACAGATGTATGGTAAACATTGGGAGTATCACAGGGCGGTTAAGTTAGGTCGCCAGTCCACCCTATGTTTGTGGGTCCATCTGATTTGTTGGTTAGTATTTGTTAAACAGCCATGTTTTTAGGCGTTTCTTAAAAAGGGTATGCGAGGTCTCATTGGTTAGGTTGTCGGGGAGAGAATTCCATAATCTGGGGGCTGCTACCGGGAAACTGGATTGTCCTGTTGTGGTGCTCTTGAAACAGGGGATGAGTAACTGCCTGCTAGTGTTCGACCTGAGGATTGTGGTTGATGTTTTCAGTGCAAGACATTTGTTCAGGTACGCAGGGGTGTTTTGGGCGATGCATTTATGTCTGCTGGTGAGGGTTTTGTACAATATTCTGGCTTGTATGGGTAGCAAGTGTGCCTCTCTCCTGTAATGAGATATGGGGTCCCTTTTTTTATAGCTAGGGCTGCTCTGAGAGCTTTATTTTGCAAAAGATGCAATATGGTGAGATTTTTCTTAGTCTAATTTGGACATAATGAGCACTCTTGCAAAAGTGATGTAATTCTGTGTAGTCAGAAATTGTCTGATGAGGGAAATGAGTTTTGCGCATGCTGTAGGGGAGGCAAGAGAATTAATGTGTTTATTCATGGTTAGGCTCGAATCTAAATAAACTCCTAGGTTTTCAACTTTGTAGGAGTTCGGGATAGGAGTACCATCTATAATGATAGAGGTGTAGTCAGGATTCTGTTTTTTTAGTTGGGTTGTAGATCCTACCATTAGGATCTCACTATTTTTGCTGTTCAGGCAGAGACTATTGGATGCCATCCAATTCTGGGTGAGGGTATAGATTTTATTTACAAGAATGGTGTCATGTTCTAGGTTACCAGAGATTGGAATGAGTATCTGCGTATTATCCGCAAAATTTGTATACATAACTCCCATGGCATCTAGGGATGCAAAAAGCAGTTTTGTGTATGCATCATAGAGAGTGGGTGAGAGACATGATCCTTGCGGTACGTCTATGGAGACTGATATGGGATCTACCACCTCCTAGCCTATGGCTACTCTACAGGTAAGTTCTGATAAAAATGATTGACTCCACATGGTAGCATTTTGAGAAAGTTGAAAGTTATTAGATAATGCTAGGCAGAGTTTATCATGGTCCACTAAGTCAAAAGCAGCTGAGAGGGTGAGTAGTAATAGGATGCAGAGGTTACCTGAATCTCTGATAGTGTCCATCAGGTTTTTCAGATCAAGGAGTGCTGTCTGTGTGCTGTTTTGGGGTTGGAACCCCAATTGTCTGACACCTAGTAAGTGATTGGTTTCTAGATGTGTTTGTACTTGGGTGTATGCAACTTTGTCTATTATTTTCAGGAAGAAGGGGACTGTGATAATGGGTCTGTAGTTAGTGGGGATTATAGGGCCTAGGGTAGGTTTTTTCAATAGTAGCATAACTCAAGCTTCTTTGCTGTTGGATGGGACCGAGTTGGTACTGAAGGAGGAGTTGATAAACTTAGTGATGATAGGAGGGTACAGGATTTAACTGGTTTGGCCGGGGAGCTGTCTCCTTTACAGTAGGAGCGTTTGAGTGAGGCGATGGTTTTAATAACGTGGTCTTGGGTGACTTTGGAGAAGTTAAATTGATTATCTATGAATGAATGTACAGTCTGGACATCTGGGGTGGTGTTGGCATTTTGGGCCAGTAGTTTTTTTTAAAGAGTTATTTTGTCTTGGAGTGATGTGATTTTGGTGGCTAAAGTGTTTTGTATGGTGGTGCACCATGCTTTACTTGCAATGGCTGCACTGGGCGGGGTGATGGGGGATTCCAATTACTGTTGGAATCTGTGTTGGTGATACATGAATTGTGGGTACTGGCTTTGTGATAACTGCACGTTTGTATTTTTGTGAAACTAATTGGAGTTATTTTTTGGCTTCACTGGTGTTTTTTTTTCTAATAATGTGTTCTAGTTCTTTAGTGCTCTGTTATTTCTTCGTAGTTCGATGAGCTTGTCATTGAAACAGGTTTTACTACATTTAGGTTTAGGTAGTTTGGATCTGAGTGGGGCAGCTTCATTGATGGCATTGTTTAAGCAGGAGTGATAGAAATGGGATATACTATCTGGATCGGCATCTGTTTTAGGTTGAGACTCTAATAGCTTGTTCAGAATAGGGGTTAGTGTTTCCGGAATGAGCTTGCAAGAGTTTCTCACCATTATTGGCTGGGGAGGTGGCATGGGTGGATTTTGGTGTTTCATGGTGGATATGTTAAATTGGATTAAAAAGTGGTCCAACCATAGGGTTTTTGTTATTTTCTTTAAGGATACTTCAATGTTTAAGGTGAGAATCCAGAACCAAAAAAGGAGGTAGAACTGCTACTGCCTAGGTTCAACACCAATTTATGTCCTGAATGAAGCAAAACATGTAATTTTAATTGGGGAACCTGGTGTGTTAGTACTAATGGATTAAATCCAGGGACGTCATTTGGGGGTCGCCAGGGGTCGCAACTGCGACCTCTGTGGTGTCCCTTGCGACCTCTGTGGTGTCCCTTGCGACCTCTACTAAAAAAAAAAAAATACTTTTTTTTTTTTTTTTTTTTTTTTAAGTTATGCAAGCTCCTGGGCTGTGGCTCTTTACTTCTGGGGTGGCTGGCTTTCTTGTTGAGGCCCCTTAAAAAAAAAAGACTTGAGGCACTCCTGTTCTTATTTTTCTTCTAACACTTTCAGCACTGACCCTAAATAAGAAAGAATAGGAATACCAAATAATGTGTCTTTCTGGAATTCTATACAGTAATTGCTGGCCTCATTAAATGTTTATTTCAGGCACACTTCAGGGGGTGAGTCACTGATTTAGTCTGTTCTTAAACGCCTCACTAAGCCTAAGCCGTTCATCCTTCTTAGGTCGATAAATGAGTACCAACACAGGTTGGGTGATATTGGGTGTATATTTTTTCTATATAAAGCGCTTAATGATGTGTTATTATATAGCACTTACGCTTATCATTTGGTCATGGACGTCTGCTTGCATACACAGTCATTTGGTAATACGGGCCAATAAACACTGAACTTAATGATACATATGGCGATCCATTCTTGTATGAATGTACATCATATAGTGATATCATAACTATATTTTTCATAGTGTACAATGCTATGTGATGCCACTTCCTGTTTTGTCAACGGGTGAAATGTCGTGTTCCATCGCTACCCGCTATATCACTTTGGGGTGGGGTCTAATGACATCACTTCCTGTGATGTCATCAGGGGGTCAAGGGTCGGGTGATGTCACTTCCGCTACCCCTGGCATTTTGGTGAAATGACGTCCCTGATTAAATCCCTAAATCCATAACCCATAAAATTGTCCAGAAGGGAAAAAGAAACTCACACACATCAAAGACTGTGGATATAGATAGTTTGTATTAAGACAAAAACTTCAAAAAGCAATTGGGACAAAAACATCAAAAAGCAATTGTGAAAACATACATCAAGCAGAATTCCATGTTTCAAAACACAAATAAATGGTGAAATCAAAATTTCAAATCGTCTTCGATACATAATTTGTTTGAAATGTACGGCATAACCCGTGAGGGAAAGGTACATAATTCACTTGAAATGTAAAACATAACCCATGCATGAGACATGTGGAAATCATAAGTGCCGGTAACTTGGCGTTCTAGTGGGCCTGTGGTCATCCGGGTCCTAAAGTGGCTTATCTACGGAAAGACTCTAATCTTGCAGGTGCCAACGTGGCAGGGGGGATGTGGCCAGGATTAGATGTTGAATTCTAGCCAGCAAGACTTGGTTAAAATTATATAAACAATATATAATCATGAGACCCCAAAGATATGGGTTTATATAGCCCCCTTGCACATAGTACACGTTTCAGCGGTAAAATCATCCAACTTGAAAATACATCAGAGGAATGTGTGTTATTATACGAAAACCGCCTTCATCAGGGCAGATGGGTGGCCCCTGTAGCAAGAAAACCAAGAAACAGAAGAAAAAAAAGATGACAAGGAAAGATAAGTATGGAATTCTTATTTGTCAGAAACTTAATCACTTCTGGACATAATTGGGTTATTTAGTAACAACAAACATATTATTCAGTAGACACAAAGTTGCCAGGTGTCTAAACTTGCCTTTGTTAAATGAAGGGCTAGAAAAAGGGAAAAAAAAGGGGGGTGGAACTGAATGCACCTATAGATTAGGCGTGGTGGGGGTAAAGAATGCTTGACTCACCACTGTGGCCTTGTAATGAATCTCACTATGGGGCAGGCTCCCCGAACGGGTCCAACCAATAAACCTGCACGATTGTTGCGGGTAAGGAGAATGAGCGGCACGGTCCCAACGCGGGCAGCTCAGGAACAACGTGCTCTGAAAGAAAGTTAAAGAGGTTTGTATTTAAGTGAATTCTAGTAAGACTGCGTGCTGCGCACATGAACAATTGGTGCAAGTTAAACGCAGGGAACATTTTGAATTAGTTTAAAAATATGCGCCCACCGGGACTTTGTGGGAAGCTGTAGGGGGCTGTCTGGAGTATCCATGCGTGATGTAAAAATTGAGTAGGCAAACTGGCCACTGGGAATCCAATCTAGGTTTCTAATTTAGTGTGTGTGGGAGCATTGACGATTTGGGATAACTGCATTTCTTGTAGCGCAGCGTGGAAGGCTGTGGCTTTGTGATCATGTGAGTCATTGAAGCCCAGATTTATATCGCCTAGTATTACAAATGTATTTTTAGGTTTGAGCATGGGAGTAATGAGTAGCAGGATATCTATGTTTGGATTGTTGGAGGAGCTCGGTGCTCGGTATAATAGCAGGAGATTGATGGTAGTTTCAGGGACTGTGGTAAGTTTTAGGGCTAGGAGCTCATAGCCAACTAAACTGTCTATGTTACAGGCTCTAAGCTGAAGTGAGGATTTAGCAATGATTGCTACTCTTCCTACTGTAGGGTCCTGGCAGTCCGATCTGATAATGGTGAAATCAGGAGGGATGCTACCGTCAGTATTGGGCCACAGGCTTGATGAAGCGAGGTTTCTTTAGTGCAATGAAGTCAAGTTGGTGTTCTAATATGAGGTTGTGAACATCAATGGCATGTGCTCCTACGGAGCGTACATTCAGTAATCCTCCTTTTAGATGTGTACTGGGAGCAGTAATGTTAGGGCAAGGTGAAAAGGACGGGCATGTGCAAGTTGTACTAGGTGCATGGCCTTTTGAGTGGGAGGGCTGGGGTTTGGGTTGACCTGGTAGGGTCGAAGTGGTATGTTTCTGGGTTGAGTTTATGGTACGCTTGACGGGGTTGTGGTTGGATGACCTAGTGGGAAAGGGAGAGGGGATATTCTGTTTGCTGGTATCTATGCGGGGTAGATAGGAGTCTGAGGAGAGTCTGGATTTCCTGGATCTACCTAATATTGGTCTTGATGTGGGCGGGGTGTAAGGTGGGATTTTTGATCTTAGGCATGACTGTGCATAACCCTTAAGCATGGGAATATGCGATGGGCTGAGGTGTGGGTATTGTCAGAGCATGATATGTTGGGTGGGCCTGGGTGGATGACACGGACTGTGAGCAGCGTGTCTGTGAGGTAGGCTTGGGCTGCATTGACAGTTTTGTCCACTATGCTGGGAGTACTCTCAGGACCAGATGGGAAGGGTAGCATTTTCGGTAGGAAAGGCGTGGGGCAGGGTAGGGGATGATGTTGTGGGCAGAAAAGCGGGCTAAGCCTATGGCTTGGTAGAAATATGTGCCTTTTTGTGCATAGTGGCATGTGTGTCAGGCTACTATCTAGTGTTGGGGTCATGGTTAACTGGAGCGGTGGTGTGAGGTGTAAGTGGTAGCTGGTGTAAGAGGCTATATAGAGTAGTAGCAAGAACAGCCTGTGGTAGTATAGCATTGCAATGTTGGCTGGGTAGGATATGCTAATGGCTAAATGGGCATGCACTATTTCGCAAGGTCAGTGGTAACGAGTAAGGGCAAATGGTACGGTATGTGTGAGAAGTGAATGGTACCAGTAGGAGCTTGGGGTGCCATCTGGGATACAAGGTACGCTATGATGCTGGGTGTGGAACGTTCGGGCGGTGCCAGAGGACCGGAGGACAATGGGTACACTGAGTGTAGTTTGATGTATAGAGGAGCTTGGGAACATCTAGATACAAATTCTAATGTGCTATCTCGAATGCTATTCAATAGTATGTTTAAGACAAACTAGGAGGCAGCATGGGACCAGCAAGATTCAGGATATAACGTGATGTAGCTAGGTAAGCATCTAGATACAGCGTACAACATGGTGTCACTAGAGACTATGCATTGGTATCTCTAAACAGCATGAAGGGCAGCATGTAAGCATCTAGATACAGCGTACAACGTGGTGTCACTAGAGGTTATAGATTGTTATCTCTTAACAGCCTGAAGGGCAGCATATAAACAGCTCGGTGCAACATTTAAAAGCGTTTTGGGTAGCAATATGATACAAAAGTAAGTACAGTAATGCTCAGAGGTGTCATGGTCATAGTCTAATGATTCTACACATGTGTATTCTTGACTTAGACATGAGTATGAGTAATATTCAACACTTGGCGCATATGAGAATATTGTCCCTAAGGTCACAATCGCCTATGGGTGGGTTCGGGTGAAACACATGGACGTATGACGCAGATAGAATTACTGGTCTGTCGCAATGTCTAAAGACGTCCTAGCAAGAACAGACAGTAGTAGATATAGGGCACTCTACTACTAATGGCAAAGACATATAGAAAAATACATTCGTTCATGGAGATTTGGCTGGAGGAGATGGTGGCTGATCGAATACTCTCAGTAGTATTACCACGCTTACCGCCTGATGCAGCCCGTGTTGGATTCTCGTTAGCAGAGTGGGTTTCAGAAGGACAGCATGATGAGGAATGGTGAATGGCGTTTTTTGGGTAGCTGTGTCACGGAGAGTGTCCTGCGGACATTCCGGCCCGGACAGGCACAGACAGCAGAGGACCTATCCCTAATTATAACAAAAAACACTGGAATAACAAAAAACAAATTCAAAAGTACCCAGTGCATATCCTACACACACATTCTGAATACACTTTTTCATGGTCTTTATTACAACAAATGCCACAACATACACAAACGCACAAAAAGTGTGAAATGTCCTACGGCATCAAAATCATCCATGACCAGAGCCCCACTAAATTATGTTCAATATCCATTATATCTAGCATGCAGCCTCCTCCAGTGGGCATTATATGCCAATGATGACCTTTGGACACTGTCCACGTCTTCTGACCATTGCCACTGTACACAATCCCGGGGTCATGGCGTCATGGCTTTCAGGGATGTTGCAGGCCACACTGTCAACTTTAAGTCCATAGATCATCCCTTATTGCCATGGTCAGTGGCCACAATCAGTGGGGCATGGCGTTCAGCAATGTAGCAGATCCCACTAAAAAATACACATTGGCCCTTGCAGAAGGCCATATCCAAGGCCAACTATGGCCACAGGGACTGCTCTCCACTGTCCACAGCTTATATCCATGGCCAGTGTTCACAATCCCTGGGGCATGGCCTTCAGCGATGTTGCATACTTCACACAGCATCTCAGATTAGATATTGACCCTTGTAGCAGGCCATGCCGACTGCCATCTTTAATCCCATAGATGGTACCACATAGCCATGTCCAGTGGCCAGATTGTTTGGGGCATGGCCTTCAGCCATGTCCTAAAAAATCTGGCTAGTGTCCATGGCCATGCGTCAACTTTGCACCTATTTCTTAAATGCCAAACTTTCTGGCCACTGGCCATAGCAACAGGGATGGTTCAACACTGTCCATGGCTTGCAGCCATGGCAAGTTCCCACTATCCCATAGGCATGGCCTGCAGCAATGTTGCAGACCCCACTAGGCATCTCACAATAGACATTGGCCCTTGTACCAGGCAAAGTCCAGTGCTACCATTTAACCCTATAGACCATCCCTCATGACCATAGCCAGTCGGCCATGCCATGAACAATCTGGCCACTAGTCATAGCCGCAAGCCAACTTTGTGCAATGTAGCCATTGACCACGAACCCATTTCCTTATTTATAACTGTAACAAAACTCACTCCAACAAATATAACAATCAATGTACAATTAATAAATCACCACAGGAGTTGCATCAGGCTACAGCCATATTAGTGCAGTGAAGTCTGTGGACAGCAAAATAGCCCATGGATGTATTCAGGTGCCCACAATCAGAAATCAGAAACCTTGATTACCGTACAAGAAAAAAACATATTTTTTTAAATAATACAACCTGTTTTGTGCCTCTCTTCCCACCTCTGACCTCTCCAGTGATTCTGTCATGAGCAACACAAGTGTAAATGTGCATGTTTGCACATTTTTCTACTGCCATGTCCTCTAACAACAAATATGGATTGCGAAATGAACATGCTTCAACATATTTGCTGCACCTCATGGTCCTTAGTTGATCATTCAGCACTTTCATATGCTGTCCACGATAATCATGTGACTCCCTGACTGGTCAAGAGGTGTCCACAGACACTGAATCAGCAAGTGAGCTAGCAGGCTGGATCGAGATTGAATCGTTTTGTGTATCCATATTTCCTTTTTTTATCTGCTGGACAAAAAACCCAAAAAATGTACAAAAGCATGCTTTCAGGACCAGGCCACCACTCCTCACGAACGATTGGTACAAATGTATTGAGAGGTTCGGGTTGTACCTGCAAGCAAAATGATTTTCTCATTTTGTTGAACTTTGGGACCCCCTCTATAAATTTGTCCCCATTGACAATACCACAACACAAACTTTGCAGAATCATTCAGGACTGTATTTTGTCTCCCAAGGTTTCATGCAGATTCATCAAATATTAAAAAAGTTATAGGCAACCCAAAAAGTACTCTACCAATGACAAAGACAATTTAACCATAATTAAAGGGTTGCTATTGCTGACCCTGTAACATACAACCCTGTGGCACTCTGGGTTCTGGAGCAGGGTTGAACGGCCAAGCAATTTCAGCAATATCACTTTTTGAATGATATGTTCATAAAGAGTAAACTGAACAAGGGGCCTTGCAAGTCACCATGGTCCCAGAAAGTGGACCAGGGGGATAACGCTTCTTAACAGTGCCTTATTCTTGTCTTGGGAGGCCCGAAAGCATCCAGTCCGGCTTCTTCATGCACATTATCAATCAACCAAGGTTTGAGCAGAGGTGAGTCACATTGATCCAGTGGCAAGTTTGTGTAGACTCAAAGTCGAGAGAGCATC
This sequence comes from Ambystoma mexicanum, assembly GCF_040938575.1. NCBI lineage: Eukaryota > Metazoa > Chordata > Amphibia > Caudata > Ambystomatidae > Ambystoma > Ambystoma mexicanum. The sequence goes on along the minus strand of NC_090935.1, from coordinate 1,397,816,817 downwards.
TTTGCAATTTGAGTCATCGTTAGAGACAATGATGTATGTGGTGTCCAACAGGTACAAGTCAGCATTTGAGTCAGGTCAAGACGATGGCTCCCTTGGATCAATGGCCAAGTCATGTCAAGATAAGGTCCTGTTGGATTGAATTAGTGCTTGAAGATTTTGGGAGTTCTGTTCCTCCACAGCAGTGAGCCGGCATTTGTGTTGAGGTTGCAAAGACTACAACTGGAACAAAAAAGCATCAAACCAAATGAAGAGGCAGTCAGTGGTCAAGAAATGCAAAAGAGTGGCATAAGCATCAACCCGGGACCTGTGATGATTTGAGGGTATCAAGCACAGTCAAAGCCGTTTGAAAGTGGCTCAAATTAGTGAAACCGAATTTCAGGCTGTTTTGGACTTCTTAGGTGGTGATGAGTCCCAATCTAGGGAATTTAGTGTGTCCTTCTTGCTCTGCCTTCCATGTCAAGGGAGCATGGCTGGCACCTACATGTATTCCTTTACCTCTAGTGAAGAGCCTGGTTCCAGTGCAGTTGGCGGAGTGGCAGGACTTTGTCTACAGCAGTTCACCCCCATTATTCCAAGGAGAGGATTAGGGGACAGAGCTCTCCTCAGCCTCGGATGCCTTCTATCTCCATCTCACAGCTGGAGGACTTTTGAATGGACTCTACTCTGAATAGACATCCTGGGATTACTTCTTGACTTCTTGTAAATTTGAAGATTAATCAAAGAAGAGGTAGAAAACCCCCTTTTTTATAAAGGCAAAATGTCACATGGATTGATCCAAATCAGGTCTACTGGAGTTTGATAATTCCCTGTTGGAGTAACATGTGACCCTTGCATTCTGACATGTTGCCCACAGCCCCATGTCATGAGAGAAATAGAGGGAACAGGAAGGAAAAAGGCCTAACTGAAAACCACAAAGATGAAACCCCTTCTCAGGCTTACCGTTTGGTCTGGCTGCAATAACTCCACCCCTTTCCAATGCCAGCTGACTTTAAAGACCCTTTGGTGTTCAGGCTGTTCTTTGTTAAGTGAGTGTCCATTTGAAGAAGAGTTTGCAGGAGATCTCCTGGTAAGAGCTCCTATAGTTTGAGATGAGGTGTTGCCCTTCCTCCTGGGGAATCAACAGAAGGCAGCATCCTAGCTATTGTCTCACTAGGAGCAGTGGAGACAGCCAGGCTGGCTATTAATCTACATCACCTTGACATTACTGGGCTGGGATGACATGGTTGATACATGATATCCAATTGAGGTGGCTTTAATAATTAGGATTTCCTATCATTCATCATACCGCCGGACCTGTTATCAGCCCCATGGGTTGAATCATACAAATATGAGAAATGCAGATCATTATGATTGCTTTAACCGCTGTTTGAATGTGAGGTCAGAATTCAGGGAAAGTCAAAGGTCTTTGACGTTTTCATAGGCATGACTACAGATTCAATTTCACTGGCTCTCTCACATGTGTGTCCTGTTATGTTACTGTGTTTTGTACAATGCAACTTCTTAGATATCACCCAAACGTTTTACTGGCACAAGCTACTGGCAGCTAACTTGAGATATCCAGCTCTGTGTAATCTTCCTCTGCTGGCCATATATTTTTTTTACTTGAAGGCCAGTGTGACAAAATGACTTGTGCCCAGCAGCAGTACAATGATGAGCAGAGGCTCAAATGACCACTCAGCCCTCACACTTCTGCAAACCAAGAGTGAACCCAATCATAAAGGTAAAAAAGGCACAGTTAAGAGATATACCTCTGTCACCTTTGGTGGTAATGTGTACCAGGGTAAGGCTATAATCTCAAGAGGGGTGTGAATGTGAGCCAGCAGCAAAGTATAGCAGTCAAAAATAAAGGAATGTCCAATCAAGGTTCTATAAATTATATGTACTTTAATTAAACCCAGCATGTGCAACAAGAGCTAAAGAACACTACACAAACCCACCCGTGTAAAAAGAACACAGAATGTGCAAGATAACAAGATGCAGCAGTCTCGGTAATGAGAAAGGGCAATAAAAACCACAATGTTCTTGTAAAGTATATATTCCTGAAGAGTAAAAGTGATTAAAGTGACCTAGCAAGTCTCTAGGGGTCAAAATGGACCAGGGGGAAGTTATTTTGCAGTAATACCTTTGCAGTGTCTTGGCGGTTCACCAAAAGTGCTTTTCGGTGATTCGTTTTGGTTTAAAATACGGTAGTCATGGTAGTCCAGCGGCAAGCAGATGATAAGGCATGGTTAAATGAAAGGAAGCTGTGGTTCAAAGTGAAGCTCAAGCAGTGCGGCTCATGGGTGTCATCAAGTCTGGTTCGACAGTCAAGGTTCGATGACAGATGGGTTGATGACGGGATAGGCAGGCAAGTCAGTTCGATGCTGGGCTCAAAGGATGCTGTTTGGAGAGAACACGAGTGTCAGTTTGATCACTGATTGGATTGACGCTGAAGAGATGGGCAGTTCAAACCATGATTGGAGCATTGCAAGATGAGCAATGCTTTTGTGTTTGAGCTGCGGCAATGATGCACTTTTAGCTGATGCAGGGTTGTGGCAAACTACTCCAAACAGGTGGAACTGTAGTTCAAAAGTCAGTGATTGCCATAGGCAGCGCCGGAGGTTCCTGTTTGTTTGGAACAGTGTTAAATTAACCCGATTCATGGCTCGCAGTGGTTCAGCAGCAAACCAAACAGGAATCTTGGCTGTCTTGGCTCTCAGGAGCTCTTATTCCAGTCTAGGATCTAACAGGCGAGAGTAGTTATTTTCTCAGGCTCCCAAACACAGGGGAGGATGGCACACACTCGCAGGATTCCTTCAGCACGGTGAGGTCCTGGGTAGCTGTATGGCTGTCTGAGAGGAACTTCTTGTTCCAGCAACAGGTCACCATCAATGTGTCATGGGGATGGTTAGCGGACAGCGCTTGCCTCTATCTTGGACTACCTCTCTTCACTCACAACTTGAAGAGTTTGGAAGTAACTGCTCTCTCAACAGGATGTTCCTCAAGGGTTGAAGTCCAGAGATGTTTCCATGAAGGAATGAGTTTTAAAAGACAATGGGCCTCATTACGAGTTTGGTGGCAGCCATGCCCTTGATAAGGGCATGGCTGCCTCCAAACTCGGGTCCGGGTCCAGGTTCCCTGAATGGGGAAATACCGGGCCATTCAGGCAACCCAGGAACCAGGACCATCCCCATTCCCATTTGAACCCCCATAGGGCTCAAGGGGAATGGGGAGCATGCTAACAAAAGGCCTGTTAATGACGGGCCCGTTGTTAACAGGCTGGGCCGTTCACGGGACCCGCTAAGGACATCTGGTAAAACCAGGCGTCCAGAGCGGGTCCCGCGAGAGGACCTCGTAATAGGGCAGTAAGGGGTTAACGGCTCCGGCACCTTTACCGGCTCCGTTAACACCTTACTGCCCACCTCGTAAAGAGGCCCAATGTCTACAGGTGATTGGCCAAAAAAATTGGTGTTTTGGGGGTCTGATCCCTGTTCTTGCAACAGGCAGACATTCCCGTCGGATATCACACCCAAAGTACTTTGTTTAAAGGAAGTGAAAGGGACAGGAATGAAGAGCCGTAAACAAGGAAAACAATATGGTGGAACCTTTGCACAGCTGCTGTGAGCTCCCTCTGCCTACACTAACCCTGCCCCTTCCCTTGTCAATAGCCTCAGTGGCCCTTTTGGCATGCATCATTCTGATTGGAGACTAGTCCTTTTGTGAAGAGTGTGCCATTTGATTCCTGTTCCCAGGGTGTTACCTGCCCTCATAAAGGAACACAGAGAGTCAACCCCCAGGCTCCAGTATTGCTGGGAGAAGTAGACAGCCTGGCTGGGGGGATTCCATATAACCCTTCTTCAGCTGAACTCAGTTCACATGGCTGACACATGTGCGATATCAATTTTGCTGTGGCTTAGATAGCTGTGGTAGATGCCAGCCACCATACGTCAAACTCAGGTATGACTTATATTTATAGTTTGAGGTGCCACCATAAATAGCAATCTCATACTTATGTCATTTTTGGAACAGGGATGCATATCTTAAATGCAGCCCCTGTGCTGCAGAGAGGTGGCTGTCCCTGCATTTGTATACTAACCAATTGGCATGGAGTATATTTATTTTATCTTATTTATTTGCATTTTTAAAGCGCCCACACAGCCCGGGAGCATTGAGGCTCTGTTACAAGAATATGTCTTAGTTGCGTATTTTTAACGTGCTTAATATCCAGAGGTTTCTAAGCATGGACACAGAGATCGAACCTGTGTTGCTTCGTGTCTTCTTGTTTCCAAGGAAAGGATGTTGCCGCTTGAGCTATCCTACCAGGACATATGAAAGAGAAAACCGATGAGCTGAATTGTACACAATTAATGGAATACCTACATCATTGTATTAGTCAATACAAATCAAAGAAGCCAGAGCTTCCAGACCCTTGCCAGATGGCAATTCTTCACAGTAGGATATCTTAGTCGATAATCCACTTGACCGTTTGGTATATACTAGACAATGTTGCTGTCATATTAGTTCCTGTAGCCTCCTGAACCACTATGAGGAAACCGTAAATGTTGATTGTACACCCTCCCTGTCCACCACACACGGTTGATTGCCCACCCTCCCTGTCCACCACACCCTCCTGCACCTTACTGTTAGAGAATGACCACTCTTTCGCACACTGCTCACTGGCCCCACTTTCCCTCACTCCTCATTTACATAATGGGAACCTGCTGCTGCCTTGAGGGTGCTACAAAGTCCTCTATGACTTTGTAAACATAGATACATTAAAATCGATAATATTGAGATCATGAAGCACACACAGATGACATTAACATGGCAGTTCAGTGGCCGATAAGGAGTTTTCTTTCTTTGTCTGGCTTACTCTGACTTTTTTTTTCATGTAAACCAAGTTTTAAGAACAGCAGATATGAAAAGTGAATTTCTGCATACGTTGCAATCTACATACAGTCAGCCAAAACTGTAACAAGAGGGAACCACAGAAAACTGCTCTTGAGTGAATCCATCTACACATGTATTTTACTGGGTATCTAGGCCTGTAATGATCTATATTGAAGTTTGATATAATCAGTTATTGGTGCACTTCTAGCTGCACGTGGCACATGAAAGAATCAGCTACGCATGTGGGGTTATATTTTACCTTATGGAGACTATGAAAAGCAAATGATGGCATCTTTGGAGCATTTTAAGATGCACTTGACATATGACAGTCAACACATATTGGCGTTGCTCTTGCTCGATTTTTCTGTATACCCGCATACACAAATAAATATTTCGCCAGACCGGTATTCGTCACTGGAACAAACTAAAAAGAAGGATGAATCCAAACAAATGGTGCATTATGAAATATACCCTGAATGGTAAAGCCTTGCAACCTAACAATCCTCCCTTATATGTATTGTTTGTCGACTTTAAGGCCGCCTTCGATATGGTAAATAGAGATCTGCTCTGGGGGAAACTGTTTGGTATGGGCAGTTCCGCTGGTCTGTTATATTATCTTAAGCTTTTGCACTGTAACATCACAGCTAGTTTTAAATTGCATGGACAAGGCTCGCAGACCTCCCCCTTTGAGCTCAACAGGGGGGTAAATCAGAGATGCGTGATGGCTCCCCTGTTACACAACCTGTTTGTAGCTGATATTCCATGTGCTATCCAACGGGTACATAACTGCCCTCCTAAAGTAGGCTCCTCTCATTGCTCACTTTTAGCCTACGCAGATGATCTTGTTATAATAGATCACAGCTTGGGTGGATTACAGAACTCTGCGGTTGCTCTCTGGCAATGTGCCGATACAAACGGATTGATCATTAATCATGATAAAACACTGATGATGATCTTTTCTGGGAAAAAGATTGCACACACCCTCATGTTCATCAATACCCTTGAGATAGCATCCACGCCCTTTTATAAATACCTGCGTGTAGAGTTTGATACCAGGGGGGATTACCACACATGCATACAGACACGTAAGGGCAAAGCTGCACAGCTGACTGCACTGATCTATCAATTCATTCGTAACCAAAGCGGCTGTTCAATGTGGGGCACTAGGCAATTGTATTTGCAATGTTTGGCACCTGCGGTAATATATGGGCTAGAAGCCTTGATGGATATAGACCTGAAATGGCTCCAAGGAGTTGAGGGTATGTTCTGAAGGAAGTTACTTGGTATCCCCCAGTGCATCCCCGTGGCTATTTTGAGGCTAGAACTGGTTCTGCTCTCTTTAAAAGCAATTGTCCTAAAAAAGAGAGCAGAATTGTATATCAGATCTCTAAATGTGCCAGTTTATCTTTTACAAGATATTGTGGGTGAGGGAATCCGCAGAAAGAAGGAGAACTCGCAATTTAAGAAACAGATGGACAATTTTTTTGAGGAGATAGGCTGGTCACCTAACTGGGGATTGGAATTTGAACGCATGAAACATGCCATGGGCAAGAGAGTTGACCTTTGGGACTGGCAGCGAAATTTCAAGCATCTGGAAAGGCTGAAAAAATACGTATTTGTCCAGCGCATACTGTATACCTATAAGCGATCACAAAAATATCGAAATCTCTGCCCCTCGTCCAATCTGAGGAGATTTAGACTCCTGCTTAGAATTGACCTACTCCCGGTACTGGCTTCCATTGGGCATCAGCGGCATATCGCTGAGAATTAACGTTATTGTCGTTTATGTAAGAATAGAAAAATCAATGAAACGGCCAGATATATTCTTACAGAGTGCCCCACGACGGGGAATACCTATATAAAACACTATGGTACATTTGTGCACCACTTAGACTCTTCTAAAGAAGCATCCTTCTGGCACCAATGCAGAAGTTTGCTAAATGCGAGTTTGCACTTATCTCTATATAGGGTCTGGTTGACGGCAGTGGAAAGTATTGGTCACGAAAGATGAATTTGAGTTTGATGACCAATGTATAAAGATGAACTCTAGCCCTGACTATCGTGTTATTTTGGTACAACCCTGTAACCTAATGTCATTGTTGGACAGCTCTACGCTCAGTTGAATTGAATAGTGTTTGTTTTTATCGCTAAGAATTAGCACTATAGTAGTGGCTAATCTAACATGTTAAGCATTATGTGTGTAAATTGGAATGTCCTGTTTCTATTACGTATGTTTTAACTTTGTGTGTTAAGTTGGATGTATGATTCGTTTTGTAGTGTGATTTAATTATGTGAAACGTTTTTCTTTGTAAAAAAACTATAACGCATTAAATAAATAAATAAATTATGAAATTGTCCACTTCAGCACATCCATAAAAATAGTTCGCCAGAGAAAATAAATCCCAGGTTTCTGGCGACCTTGAAATGATCGCACAAATTGTACATCCATCACACATAATGTCTCCTTTCCACAAACCTTTCCCACTTTTAGATTTTAAGCTATAAGTGCTGAAAGGATTTCACGCTTTTATTGTAATAGGTGCACTACTGCCTTTTGACGCCAATAACCTTGCATCGTTACTGACTGGGGCAAAATTGCCAGCCTTCTAAAAAAAATGTCAGTGCTTTCAACACAAGGACACATTCACGGTTAGGAAATGTGCGGTTGCTTCTTTTCCAATGATTTATATTACTGGAAATGTATATTTATATTGTTGTAGCCCTGCTTTCTATTAGCACATATTCGCTGTTTTACAAAAGTGTTGCCTTGAAATATACAGATGGAGAATATCATCTAACTTGAAGGCTGCAAAACCTTTCTTTGTTACGTGAGCTTTTTCATTCATGCGCCTACCCACCATGCTTTGCTCATGTGGCTCTGAACTGGAGGTGAACTTCCACCGACGGCTGCTTGGTGGCCGTGTGGCGTGTGTGATTTGGTTCACATGGCTTAATCTACTTCCAGATAGTTCCTAAAATACCGTTATAAGCGGTTCTTAATGTGTGCCTTGGCTGGGCTTGTGATTGAAACGGGGCCGATCAGCACTCCTGGCAGTTTAGACTGCCATCCGTGTCCTTCTTTTCCCAGTGCTGGCTCCATGCTGACTACATCTCAGCCCGCTTTAAAGCAGCTGCTTCTGAAGCAAAGCAAATTACTTCTTTTCAGTATAAATAACACAGTTTCTGTGCCTCATTTTTAAGTGTTTTATTTATGTATCAGATCCCCTTCATAAGTGTCAACATTCTATAGCACTTACGACACCATAATTTAAAAACAAATAGGTTTAAATATCCAGTATTTGGCCCAGTTTTCTTAACTTTTCCAAAGCTTGTTTGAAATGCTCACTTTTTCTATTGACTCCCCATTTCCCTCAGTTGCATGGACAACTGAAAGAAATATACTCGCAAACATTCTATAGTTGCACACTTATAAAACATAATTAGAGGGCTTTCTTTGAGGCACTAATGACTTAGATTCGTAAGGTAATCTCTGCTACACCAGCTACTACCCCTCGTCACCTCATTCAGTTAATTAAATGATATCCTTTCACCTAATGTCGTCACCACCTGAGTGCATCCTTACTAGCGCTTCCCCTTCAAGTTCCCATATATTGGCAGTGCACCCACCCCTCCCCATGTCATTTCCAGATTTCTGTGCCTGTCCAAACTACAAGGTCGGGTAGGTTTGTTAGCTGATGTAATGGATATTACCTTATGTAATCAAGGCATTATCCTCAGCTCCCCGCCTTTGTCAGCTTCCTTGGTTAATGAGGACCTACCACAGACATTTCTCTGACAGACACCACAAATAAAAACAAATGACCATGTTCACACTTACCTCATGCAAAATGTGAAATGTATTGTGTGAGCTGATCACTCAAGGACAACACCTGCTCCAGGACAGACCTACTAACATTTAAACACTCCAACTCCAACAAATACACAATATAAGGCTTTATGAACATCAAAGGATATGCCTATCTTGTGGCTCAACAAATATCACTCGCCCTTATAGGGTAGGGAGAGTACACATAGGGGGGCCGCTGGACAGGGTGGATGCAACAAGGTCGGCATGATAGAGACTGCTCTGCATCCATAGCGTGGACTGCCCATATGATAGAGGGGACCCACTATGAAGAATACCAGCAATTGCCCCGTCGTTAGATCCAGTTATAGAAAAGAGCTGGAAGGCAGCAGGCATATGCAAGTTGGGAGATATGTATACTCGGGAGATTTGTCCACTAGGATGAGCTTAAGACCATAGTGGGGACTCTCCCTTTCAATGGATGCACTACTGCTGTATGAGGTCTGTCTTTAGTGCAAGATTGCCTAATTTCCCATCTGAGCCCCCGATTGAGGGTTCTCACATGTGCATGAGGTTACACACAGGCACACTAAGAAACGAGACCCCTAAGTATGTAAATTCATACCTTTTCTTGAACAGAACATATAAACGCATAATATGCAATCAAAGGAATCATTGGTGCATTTTTTCGATGCAGAAGACAATTGACATTAATGGACAACAATGCTGGAAAATCATATTTCACCCTATAACAAAAAACACATAATAACAGAGTTGTTGCACAATCCAGATAAGACTCCTTCACATACAACTACCTAACCGCAAAAGCACACCCCTCACACTGCCACATATAACAGTTAAATCGCAATCACTCCAATCATACTCATACAAACTAAACTAACTAAACAACATTTCACAAACATTGGAAAATCACTAAATGTTCACTAAATGCTCAACAAATCAATGTTTGACATAGTCTGAATCAATTAAATTCACTAGTTCCAGGAGCTGGCACTTTACGGCAGTTAGGGCAGCTTTATATATTGCCATCAGTTCCGCCACTTGACTTCCCGGGGGGCCAACTTTAGAACCGGCAGTGGGTTCAGGGATGACATTAAGCCATTCATTCCCTATGCAAGCTATACATTCTTTGTCATTATTAACACCAATATTTAATTACAATACAAAAAGAAGATCCAATTATAGAACAGTTCTATCAATATCTCGAGGACCCAGAAAGCCTCCCCTTTTCTGAATCCCATTGGCAGGGATAGGAAGATCTTTTGGTATTGATGAAGTTCCAGAGGATGTCCAAAAATCAGGACAGTAATGCGGTTAGGAAACCCCAATCTGGTTATGATCAGTGGGTTGTGCCTATCTCATTCTGAAGTATGATGTTGAATCACGCCCATGACAGAGCAACAGCTGGTTATCAGGTTTTCCAAAGGTAGTGATGAAGGTACGTGAGGTCGCTTATTAGCCACATATGGGTCAAGACCTAAACATAAATGGTGTCTAGTGGGTGCTAAATTCCAACCGAGTTCTACCACATAAAGGGATCCGCTACAGAAGAGAGGAATGACCTTACTGTGGTCCGATCTTCAAATTGACTTTATTGTTCCAATGATTTCTTCTGCATGTGGCAACAAACATATGTTGAAGTGTCTCTTAACCAAATGAATCAAATAGCTTTCTGCTCCAAACAGTGGCTATGTTATTGATGAACCACATATGTTCTCATTTCGGCCTTCCTCAAAAGATTAAGTTAGACTGAGGAAGTCATTTCAACAGTGAGGTGTTCACTAAAATGTGGGAAATTCGCAAAGTGAAGCGAAAACTCAATTTTGCCTAGTACCCAGCAACCAGCAGGGGGGTGGAACTATATAATAAAACAATAACAGGAATGTTGGAGAGGTTTCTGATGGATCCTGGATTCTGGGCCCAGTTGGGAAACATGGCTACCACTGGTTTTGATGACTCTGAGGTCTACATCGATTTCTAGAACCAAAATATCTCCTTTTGAACTCATGACTGTTAAAAAAGAGGGTCTTGCCTCAACAAATGTTATACCGAACATAGGAGCAGACAGTGATCAAGAACTCTACCACTCACAAAAACATACAGGATCTATGAATGCTTGAACATGATTTTGCCTATGACCAGAGGAACCTAGAGAAGGCTGCAGTATGTACCAAAATGTACTATGACCTACAAAACAATCAAAAAGGAATATCAGGTAGGTGATAGAGTTTATCTTTATAATTTCCAACTGAACCAGTCCAAGGAATGCAAGTTCCTTGCAAGCAGAAAAGGGTTCTATGAGATCATTTGTAAGATCTCCCCCGTTTCTTATAAAATATCTATCCCCAAAGGAGAACCAGGCTGAGGAGCATTGGGTCCATGTGAACCAGATAAAAGCATGCCACCCTCCAAATCAGTTCCTCCTCCCAATCACATGACTTCTGACTAAGTAAAGGATTTTCTGTAAGGGGGTAAGTACAAATAATTACAAAAACAAAGGGGGGTCTGGGAATCTCTCTACCAGCACGAACACAGCCCAATGACCTGTTCTTGGGTGAATAACCACTGGGAGAGACTCTACCAAGTCTTTAGCTCGCTGTCCCTTTCACAGAGAAGACATTTCCCCGCATATCAGCCCTTGTCCTGCCCAGGGGCAGTCCAGCACCGAAATGCTAGGCAATTCTCCTTTGAACAAGAGTACCATCAGTAACCCCATACACGTGTTTCAGCCTTGTTGGGCATCATCAGTGAGGTGAAACTGTTGCCTCTCTAAGAACAGTGAGCAAGGGGTCCACGTCTGGATCGCCCTGTTAACTTAGGGTGAAACCCAAAGTTAATTCATGCAAAAACAAAGGGGGGTCTGGGAATCTCTCTACCAGCACGAACACAGCCGAATGACCTGTTCTTGGGTGAATAACCCCTGGGAGAGACTCTACCAACTCTTTAGCTCGCTGTCCCTTTCACAGAGAAGAAATTTCCCAGCATATCAGCCCTTGTCCTGCCCAGGGGCAGTCCAGCGCCGAAATGCTAGGCAATTCTCCTTTGAACAAGAGTACCATCAGTAACCCCATACACGTGTTTCAGCCTTGTTGGGCATCATCAGTGAGGTGAAACTGTTGCCTCTCTAAGAACAGTGAGCAAGGGGTCCACGTCTGGATCGCCCTGTTAACTTAGGGTGAAACCCAAAGTTAATTCATGCAAAAACAAAGGGGGGTCTAGGAATCTCTCTACCAGCACGAACACAGCCCAATGACCTGTTCTTGGGTGAATAACCCCTGGGAGAGACTCTACCAAGTCTTTAGCTCGCTGTCCCTTTCACAGAGAAGAAATTTCCCCGCATATCAGCCCTTGTGCTGCCCAGGGGCAGTCCAGCGCCGAAATGCTAGGCAATTCTCCTTTGAACAAGAGTACCATCAGTAACCCCATACACGTGTTTCAGCCTTGTTGGGCATCATCAGTGAGGTGAAACTGTTGCCTCTCTAAGAACAGTGAGCAAGAGGTCCACGTCTGGATCGCCCTGTTAACTTAGGGTGAAACCCAAAGTTAATTCATGCAAAAACAAAGGGGGGGGTCTGGGAATCTCTCTACCAGCACGAACACAGCCCAATGACCTGTTCTTGGGTGAATAACCCCTGGGAGAGACTCTACCAAGTCTTTAGCTCGCTGTCCCTTTCACAGAGAAGAAATTTCCCAGCATATCAGCCCTTGTCCTGCCCAGGGGCAGTCCAGCGCCGAAATGCTAGGCAATTCTCCTTTGAACAAGAGTACCATCAGTAACGTTTCAGCCTTGTTGGGCATCATCAGTGAGGTGAAACTGTTGCCTCTCTAAGAACAGTGAGCAAGGGGTCCACGTCTGGATCGCCCTGTTAACTTAGGGTGAAACCCAAAGTAAATTCATGCAAAAACAAAGGGGGGTCTGGGAATCTCTCTACCAGCACGAACACAGCCCAATGACCTGTTCTTGGGTGAATAACCCCTGGGAGAGACTCTACCAAGTCTTTAGGTCGCGGTCCCTTTCACAGAGAAGAAATTTCCCCGCATATCAGCCCTTGTCCTGCCCAGGGGCAGTCCAGCGCCGAAATGCTAGGCAATTCTCCGTGTTTCAGCCTTGTTGGGCATCATCAGTGAGGTGAAACTGTTGCCTCTCTAAGAACAGTGAGCAAGAGGTCCACGTCTGGATCGCCCAAAGTAAATTCATGCAAAAACAAAGGGGGGTCTGGGAATCTCTCTACCAGCACGAACACAGCCCAATGACTTGTTCGCTGGACTGCTCCAGGGCAGGACAAAGGCTGATATGCGGGGAAATTTCTTCTCTGTGAAAGGGACAGTGAGCTAAAGACTTGGTAGAGTCTCTCCCAGGGGTTATTCACCCAAGAACAAGTCATTGGGCTGTGTTCGTGCTGGTAGAGAGATTCCCAGACCCCCCTTTGTTTTGAATAAATTAACTTTGGGTTTCACCCTAAGTTAACAGGGCGATCCAGACGTGGACCCCTTGCTCACTGTTCTTAGAGAGGCAACAGTTTCACCTCACTGATGATGCCCAACAAGGCTGAAACACGTGTATGGGGTTACTGATGGTACTCTTGTTCAGAGGAGAATTGCCTAGCATTTCGGCGCTGGACTGCCCCAGGGCAGGACAAAGGGTGATATGCGGGGAAATTTCTTCTCTGTGAAAGGGACAGTGAGCTAAAGACTTGGTAGAGTCTCTCCCAGGGGTTATTCACCCAAGAACAAGTCATTGGGCTGTGTTCGTGCTGGTAGGGAGATTCCCAGACCCCCCTTTGTTTTGAATAAATTAACTTTGGGTTTCACCCTAAGTTAACAGGGCGATCCAGACGTGGACCCCTTGCTCACTGTTCTTAGAGAGGCAACAGTTTCACCTCACTGATGATGCCCAACAAGGCTGAAACACGTGTATGGGGTTACTGATGGTACTCTTGTTCAGAGGAGAATTGCCTAGCATTTCGGCGCTGGACTGCCCCAGGGCAGGACAAAGGCTGATATGCGGGGAAATTTCTTCTCTGTGAAAGGGACAGTGAGCTAAAGACTTGGTAGAGTCTCTCCCAGGGGTTATTCACCCAAGAACAAGTCATTGGGCTGTGTTCGTGCTGGTAGAGAGATTCCCAGACCCCCCTTTGTTAAGTACAAATGATTAGACTAAAAGGATGAATGTTAGAAAAATAATAAAATATAAGATTAATTGTTAAAATACGTGTATGTATATATATACATATATATATATATATATATAAAATTGTACATTGAGTAACCTAGACAGTGAAGAACTGTTTACATAATTTTAATGATTTTGCAGCTGGGAAGCCATAGTTATAGACTGGATGTTTGCACAACAAAATGCATCCTGAGAGAATGAATTATATTTACTATGAACCGTGCGAAATGTAAACCTCTGCTTTTCCTTCCCTTTCAATGTCCCAGTAAATTCAGGTGTAACGTGGAAGGAACTTTTTTTTTACTGTGTCCATGTCACAATGGGAATAATATATTTTCAGCCCAAACATACAGGCAGGTTGGCTACAACATACAGCTGCATTAATATTGTGCAGACATGCATAGTTTGAAAGTTGCACAAGCAAGTAGATGGAAAACAGTGCACACTCACAAGTGAATATAAAGTTGCATATACAGCTATATTCAAAGTCACACATGCACACACACACATACTTGTATAAACTGAAAGTAACACACTGTTGTTATAGTGTGAGTCACATATACATGGTCAGAGAAAGCTGCAACCATGGCCCTCATTACGACCCTGGCGGAAAGTAACTGACCTGACCGCCATAGCGTAAATAGCGTTTCCGCCATTGCACGATGGAGTAAAGTGCGGCTAATTCTGAACCATCGGGCACGAGCATTACGCCATGGCGGAAGTGCAAAGTCCGCGATGGCGGAAATGTCCCCAAAACGCCCCTCACCGCCGTCGTACGGCGCCCTAGGTGCAATTCCGCCACCCATCATAGCGGTCACCGTAATGAGCGGTAATCGCAAAATACGGTGACCGTAAATATACGGAAACGGAAGTAAAAACATGGGGCCGGAACGGGAAACAGCACGCCGTACACCTATAAAATCAGAATCCCAACACAACCATCAAAAATCCGACCCTGAGACACATCCCAACCCGTTAGCCACCCTAGTTAAAACAAACAAAATGGGAAAAGTTGCTAAAAAAGCGTGCGACCGCAAGCGGCAGGTCCACTTCTCCCATGAGGAACTCACCGTGCTCACAGAGACCCTCCAGGAGAATGCTGCCGTCGTCTTCTCGACGCAAATGACCAGGACGGCACTTGCGAACAAGAAGGCCATATGGGCCCTGCAGCTCCCATTGGCCCCTCTTGGGATGAGCCTGGCTGCTCAGTCACTCTGCCAACTTGTGTGGTACATGCTTATGCTGATGGTTGGTTTGTTTACTGGCAAGAGTACAGGGCTGGTGCAGTCTCCCTCAGGATACTGCTTTGAATGTTGCCTTACACTGGTGTCAAGCGATGGGGGCCTGTTGTTGTGTTGTCTCATATTTCAGTTCATATTGCTGTACTTGAACCTTCACATGCCTGTGCTGCATCGGTACGGCAATGGTGACATGCCAAATATGGATGGCCACTCACAAGGCACTTGGAGCCCCTACATTCATTTGTTCGTTGGCATGCATGGGTGACTTGTACATTTCACTGGTTGCATTGTGTGACTTCATTGCACCTACGAGGAGTTGTGCAATGTGGGCAGGGAGTGGTGTACAGGCACTCAGTAGGGCCATTTATGGTTGGTTCACGATGCCGTAATTCTCACCATGGCGGAATGGTACTTTCCGCCATGCTTGATGGCGTTAAGTAAATGTCCGCTAGGGTCAGAATTCGCGTACCGTTGCGCCATGGTGGTAATTACGGTTTTGCATGGCGCGCGTGCGCGTACTTGGTGCAGTTAGCGTTGGCGTTCACTACGGTGTCGCTAATGGCATCGTACTTTGCGGTGACGGGTCATGATCGCACCGAGCGGTATTCGATGGCGGTATTACATTTCCGCCATCGTTTTTCGATTTCCGCGAGGGTCGTAATGAGGGCCCATGTGTTTTAAGGACACAGTATGCATGTGGGTTCAGAGTAGGATAAATAAATCACTGAGAGAAATGTACACTTTAAATCTATAATATCCAATGTATGCTGACCATGACCTACATGTATAGTGCGCATAGTGCCAATATATTCACTGCCTTGCACATGTATAGGGGAGTTTGGTGGAACATATAGGAATACATTCATTGATTAAATGGTTTTTTGCTGATACCATATTTGTGTTGATACTGGAGTAAATCAAATGTTTTAAACAGACGTGCTTTATGCTGAAATGTCATATCTGAAACGCTTGTTGGTATTTATCGTGAAACAAATGGAAAGTAGAAATGTTAGAATGCCTAGTACCTTTTAGAATACAATATATTCATAAGAAAATTGTTAATCACCCCTGTGGCATCCCTGTCTCTGAATAGGAGAGGAGTACGTGTAAAGGTCCTTGAAACTATCCCATGGTTGACCGGGGGCATCTGTGGGGATGGAAAGGATACATGAATAATTACAAGGTTGGATTATTGTAACAGGCTGTTAGTGGGCACCTCACAAGCAAATGTGAAAAGGCTGCAGGCTATTCGGAATGGGGCAGCCAGAGCTGTCTGCGGTATTAGATGCAGAGATCTTGTCTCTGACACCCTTAGGAAGCTACACTGGCTCCCCGTTCATCAGAGGATTCACTTCAAGGCATCTACCTTAGTTTATAAATGCCTTGCAGGTGATGCCCAAAGCTATCTCAGCTCACACATCATGTAACTGCCGTACAGGTGAATGTTACTGTCAAACAACAAGGACCAATTAACACAACCGCGCTTTAAACCCAAGAGATTTGGTGGCCTAAGTTTTAAGGCATGGGCCTAAGGGTCTGGAATGATCTCCCCCACTCAATTAGGCCGTTGCCATCAACTGCCCAGTTTAGAAAGGCTTTGTGTTTTTTGTTGTTCGCCTGTGAGCGCCCTGAGGCCTGCGGGCATGTTGGCGCTATAAAATAATTCCTTAGAATAGAATGAATCCCTGCGACTGCCCCCTGCCCTATTGTGGCAACACAGTTTGGGTTGTTAGAGTATAACTGTTGTACCTCCACAGGTTTCAGCATCCATTAGGGTAGGTGGCCCCTGGCACATTTCACCCCCCATTGTTGGGTTCCCTGGTTAGTCAGGGGACTATGGCACAGGAACTAAACATATGTCTTTGAATGGTAAGATTGCAAGTACCTAAAACTATTGGAGGATTTGGTTTGATGGGGACATTGTGTCCTTCCCTTAAATATAGATGCCTGGAGCCACAGTGTGAATGGTCTCTGTTCTAATCTCTGGGCTTCCTGGAATCTGTGATGTTCAAGAGATTGGGCAGTTGGGAAGTAGCCTGGGATGTGCCTTACATTTTGTCTCTAGATAGCTCATCACAGTGTGCGGGGGCAACCCTGTCCACCCAAGACCTCTTATTCTTTACTGATAGCTCCTCTAATTGTACCTCATCAGAGTTTCAAAGATGATCAGCAACAGACACTTTAGCCCTAGAGGATAGCATCAAGCTTTTATCATCATGCTACTGATTAGTTTATTCACTCAGTCTGGTATTTGTTTCCCTCTCTCCAGGAGAATCCTTTTCTGCACATTTCAAATGTTCATATTTCTACTCTTATTGTACTCGATTGGGCCTTTGCAGACTTTGTGCAATTTAATATTCTTTGAAAGTGAGTCCTTTCAAAACTAAAATAATGCAGTGCTCAAGGTCCAGGAAAAAGAAACGACAAACATGGCGACTTGGTTCTGAACCAGTGGTGAACGTTGGGAGTTTGATTTATTTGGGCTTTTAAATCTGCTCTAGGACTAGTGTCCCAAGGATTTTCTCCTGCTTTAAAGTTGGGTGATTGCTTTGGCTACACAACTTCAGAGAGTAAACTCAAAATACGGGAAATTTACCTTGAGGCCTGTTATGTGCTATTACGAAGGGATGGTAGTCCCTAAATTGCTGTACAGGATTGACACCTATCCTATGGCAGTTATTGGTTATCTGCTGGTGGTTGAGGCCTTACTGTTGAGAACTGTTTTAAAGCTTCCATCTTCAATCCCAGTTGCAGCTATAAGGTGTGAGTTGGGAGTGGTCTCATTAAAAGCCAGAGCTGACTGGAATATTCTATCCCTCCTTCGGAAAATGTGTTGTCCTCCTGATAACTCACTGTATGTGGATTTAAAAAAGATGTTAGAAGCAAGAGGTAATACTTTGTTGTGTGTAATTCATGACTATTGTAGTAGCCTTCTGTAGGTTACGGAAATTTGATAAAAGATTTGATTTATTATCCAGCTAGATCAAATCTAAACTTTATGAGATGGACTGGATATCCACTATAGAGACCATGCATGCCTATTGCTCCCTAGCTCATCTCAGAGAGGAACATAAGAAATTGACGACTCGATTTCTCCATTTTAGGTGGAACTTCATTTTGACAAAATCTATTTTGCCACGCTATCATATGGTATTGGAGGAGCAAACCTCTTGTCGATTTTGCAATGAAGATCATACTTGTGAAACTCTAAAACACTTGTTATTGACTTGTCCATTTCCTCCAGGGTCTGAGATGGAATTATTTAAAGAAATACCAAGAACTGCCTCTAACTTTTGGCACTGAGTCACTTTGGACAGTATGCTCAGCCACTACCTCAATAGTAGTGACTGTTGCAGGTTTTCTTGAAGCCCGGAAGCTAGACGTGAATCCAATTTAGTTAAAGGCCTTTGTGTATACGGTGCAGCTTTCTCCTAAATTAATTGAATTCTTTTTTCAATCTTTTAATCATTTTGTAATTTGAATTTTTATGTGAATTGTTGGATGAAATGATGTGTTTAACTATGTTTTAATTTTTTATTTATTCTGAATTTTAATCACTTGTACTTTTATGATTGTTGTATAACAACCTGTTAAAGGTTATCTCTTTCTTTTTCAACCAACTAACAATTAAAAAAAAAATTCTATTGGGCTGAAAAACATCAATCTCTTCTAGTGCTGCTGGATTTACCCTCAGCGTTTGAAACAATGAATGCTTATATACTTTGTTCATGACTTTCATCTCTTGCTATGTTGGGTTGTACTATGTCTTGGCTGTCTTCTGACCTTTCTGAGACATATTATTCTGTTAGTTGGGTAAGCAACTCTGCCTCCACTCTTCCATTATGCTATTGTACTCCACAGGTCTCAGTTGAGAGTCCTCTTCAATTTTCACTTTATAATACTTATTTTTATTCAAACATTTCCCATAAGGTCTAAGCTGTCATTTCTAAGCAGATTGCACTCGAAATCCTTTGCTCTTTGTCCTCTGTCTTCTAAGCACCCCATGACACAATTTCAAGCAGTATTTCTGCTGTCAGAAAGTGGATTCTTTCCCCCTCACTTCATTACAATTTGCCTAAAACAGACATGTTGTTCTTCACTGACTCTCCTCCCTCCGCTTTTCTTGCAGTGTTGCACATTTTCCTCTCCCCTACATTGCGTCCCTTCTTTTCTTCTGCTCAGAATCTTTTTGCTATTGTTGATCCCTCTCTAAATGTATTCTGCCAACTTCCTTTTTATGGCTCATACATGCTGGTGACAACTCTACAATTTCAATACAGTATTATGTTCTTACTTTTCAGGCTAAGAAGACTCTTATTTTGACATTGTCATTTTCTCAACGTGATTCTTCTTCT
Source organism: Ambystoma mexicanum (assembly GCF_040938575.1). Lineage (NCBI taxonomy): Eukaryota > Metazoa > Chordata > Amphibia > Caudata > Ambystomatidae > Ambystoma > Ambystoma mexicanum. The sequence goes on along the minus strand of NC_090935.1, from coordinate 1,397,797,353 downwards.
TCCATTCTCTGTGATCTATGTATTACTGTTCTTTTCTCTTTATGATCTATTATTACTTCTGCAATTCATCTACTTTTTTCGCTGCCTTTGTTCTCTTGCTTCTTTCATTGGCTTCCTTTGCCTTTGCATCTTTGCTTTCACTATATTTGCATTTTCTCTAAATGTATCCATGGGTTTGCATCCTCTTTTCTATCTTCTATTTGTTCTGCCCATAATCCATCTTGTTCTTGTTGATCCTATCCTAATCATCTCTTAGCTGGGCATTGTCCAGCCGAGTGCTCAATCACATTTCTGTTGTTTTTCTATTCTTGCTCCTAATCTATGGAATGCTCTCCCTCCCTCATTACGATCTGCTCCATTCTTGCTACTCTCTGCTATTTTCATGAGACTCACTTTCTTCCAATTATGCTTGACCACAGACATTTGTGGGGATTTAGTTCTAAATAGATTTGTTTGTACTCGTTTTTTTAACTGATGTATTAGATATGTACAATACTTTGACAAAAGCCTTGTATCATTTCAAATCAATAAATAGATTATGAAGCTGGACAGTAAAATGAAGGGTTCTGCTTTACCAGGACACAATTTTACAGCCACAGTTATCAAGGATAAAATTTGGACGCTAGCTTCCCCTCTGACCAAGTTTTGGAGTGCCTCACTCCAAGGCAACAAAGACAGCATAGACTCTCAAGAAAGCAGTGATTTCTTACCTTCTTAAGGTGCTTAGGTAGAACCACTCTTACTTCGAACTATCTCCAACTTATCTTTTACCACCAAGATTCACATAGGGTTGGCCACAAAACAACTTCAGTCTTACTGTGAAGGTAAAGATCATTCCTACAAGAGACAGCTGGGATATTCATTAGAGAGAAGTGTTGAAAAAGGACTGCTTGATATTAAGGAGAGCCTTGTACCCATGAATAACATGGATAATAAGGAACATATTTGTCTTATCCCACTGCATCCCACACATGACTATGTCACCGTCTACTACACAATCATGATTAAAAGAGTCAGCCATTTTGTGGGGCTAGATAATAACATCCTCAACTGAATCACATCACTCTCTCAAACTGTTATTTTCAATTTACAACAGCACACTTCATGTTCCCAAAGACTTCTGTCAAGTGCAGAGTGCAGAGTGGAGCTCCACAGGGTTCCCCACTTAGCTTGCTACTGTTCACTTTGTATGTGCAGACTTTGTTGATTTGACGTGGCATTTGAATGAACTTGTATTGTATACTGATGATACACAGCTAATTCTTCACCTACAAAATCCACAACACAACCCAATTGATTGTTTTAAACTATGTTTAGGACAGGTAATAGATTGCCAATCGTTCCATCACAATGCTAAGAAAAAGGATATCCTTATTTGTAAACACAGCCTGTGCTAAAAGGTGGATCTCCTAAGAATTCCTGTCAATGCCCAGACTTGGACTAACATCTATTGGCCCTCAGTGTTAGACCTGTGCTCTGATCAGCCAACATAGGCTAGCATGCGGTTTGATTCGGATCTATCTATGAACTGTCAGATCAGTAATCTAGCTAATCAACTGTTGGTTCCTTCAACGCAGAACAGTCAAAAGAGGTCTGGGCTACTTTTCCTTCTCAGCCATGGTCCCGTTGATGAACACATTCAAAGCAAGTCACCTCAACAATTATAATGCTATTTACCTTAACCTGCCTAACAACATATTAAGCTCCAATATACCCAAAATGCAGCTGCTAGACTGCTATTTCAACGAGAGTGCCTCAATCAAATCTCACCATCACTGTGGAGTCTTCATTTGATGCCAGAACCGAAAAGAGTGGAATTTAAAGCCCTGTGCTGTCAAGGGTTTTGACCCATGATGAATTATTAGACGGGGTAGATGTGGGGATGAGCTGTCACCGCCCATCATTCTATCCCAGAACAAAACTAAATCAATAGACTTGGTGTATGTGGGGATGAGCTGTCGCCGCCCATCATTCCATCCCAGAACCAGGAAATCTGCGCGGTTGTGCGCACACCAAAATGGTTGTCTAACTTGCCACCCACCAGTGCCAGCATGATGGACCGTAAGCGCCAGGGGTGAAAAGTGGTGTCAAAGGAAAAATAACAGTGTTGTTAGACCAAAAGCGCCTTAAAATCACCTTTGTTTTCCTGAATGCAAGCTCAAAGTGCCTATTTCGAACATTGCAGGATATTCAAAAATGTTACTGAACACCAGCAGACATCTGGCAGAATCAAGTGTTGTGTGCATACAAAATCTGGGAAGATGAAGAGCCCAAAACAATGTTTATAACAAAACTGGCTGAGCTGTGGATGTCAGCAGCTTAATTGAAATTGGATTTAAAACCACTAAAATCGAAATGTTTAAATTAAATGAGTGACCTACTTTTGAGTGTCACACAGTTTGCAACTGTTAAATGTCATGGTTTTGAACTTAGAATCAGCATTCTAGCTGCATGTGTAAAAATTGTAAGTTTGATTTAAACTGGGAACAAACAGGACATTTAGCTGAAGCTTGACTTAAAGAAATTGAATTCTGTCTGACAACTACCCCCGACGGGAGTTGGACTGGCTCAACAACTCTTCCCAGGCCTGGCTGCATCCTGCTGCCCCCATCAAAAGGAGATCACACCTCTCTGTTTGAATTAAGGGAGGGGTACCTGCAGACTGCAGGAAATTGAACAAAGCCCTGTCCCGAACTCAGGCAAATGTTATATTGGGGGGATCGTAAATGGCTTCCTCTTGGGAGAAAATGGGAGGGGCAGTGCCTCTGCTAGCAAGCTGAGCTTGGGGGAAGTGGATAAACCAGTTATTCCACCATGTGATGTGGGAAGCCACACCCCTTTGGGCCAGAGCATAATTTTAAAAAAAGATGGATAATTCATAGTACGGACTTGTCAGAATTATATAAGTAATATCATTATTCTTGGAATTTTTCCGTGCACATTTTAAAAGGCGTTAGGACTCTGTAGGCAGAACCCCGCTATTTATTGATATTGCAGACACTGGCCCTCATTAGGACCCTGGCGGTAAGGGGTTTGCGCCAGCGTTAGCTGCGCCGACCCCTTACCGCCAACTACGAGTTCCCATAGCGCCATGGTCATTTTTCCGCCCGCTTTTTGCGGGCGTAAAAATCCATGGCGCTATGGGACCTTGGTGTTAATTACGCCACCGTAATTTACGGTGGCGTAATTAACGCCTTCCCCACTCCCATTGAGCCCTATGGGGCCGAAATGGGAATGGGGAAGGGTAAATTGGTCAATGGGGACTTACCGCCCCGCCGACCTCGGAATGGGGCGGTAAGTCCGCCATCCGCCATGGCGTAAAGGGACTTTGCGCCATGGCGGAAAAGTCCGCCGACGGCGGAAAAAATCCACCAGGGTCCTAATGAGGGCCACTGTGTTTAAGCTAGACAAATGAAAATTTACTGGAATGTGTGTAGAAGGGGGGTGTACAGTTGTGTCAAATCTGGAAAGGTTTAAAGGTTGTTATCTGGATGAAAAGGGGCAGAATTCTGTCAAAAGTGGACACGACATCGTACAAAGACAGGGATCGGATTGTTGGGTACTACAGAAAATATGTTAACTGGACCTATAATATTAGAAAAATGGTACATAGATAAATGTGTGTTTGGATCAAATATAGATTTGTGTGCAATTTGACAGGGGAAGGATCCTCGGACCATAAAACCTACAGCATCACTCTGACTCACATTTCCTTCCCCCAATCAAGGGAGAGAGGAAAGCTTGGCCAATGACAAGTAGAGAGGGGCAGGCTCAGTTATGCCAGGCACACACCCATTTTCAAAACACATAAAAAGGAACATTGAAACCCAGGTAGGGACATTCACTTTCACTTTCTTGCGGGACGCTTTGCCGGGAGACTCCAGACTTTAAATCCATCAACCTCCAGAGACCAGAGATCCAGAGAGACCAGAGATCCAGAGAGACCAGAGATTCAGAGAGACCAGAACTGTGCAGTGCCGAGAGCAGAACCAGAGACTAGACCGCTGTGACGAACTGCTAGCAGAAGTCCAGCCAATCCTGACCCGATCGATGACGAAGCCATTCCTGTCCAAAAGATAGTGTGAGTACTCTAGGACTGTGCCAGACTAATCTCTTAGTTTAAAATAATCTAATTAAAACTATTTTAACCTATTTAGAACTACCTCATAGGAATCGTGTGTGTCATTCTGTCCTTTTTAAAGCTGAAAACTGTCACCTGTCAATTTGAAAAACTACCTTCACAAAATCGTCCGTATCTCCGGAACCGTTTGTGCTAGGAGCGAAATTTTATCTTAAAGCTAAGATTCTAGGCTTTCCAACGAACCTAGAAGCGACTTGCTACTCCTTATAGGGCCTCCGTAATTATGCTCGCCGAACGCGATTAAATTTGCCGCGATTTGATATTTTGCACAATTTCATCCACGTGTAAAAATCAGCAGCTCCTTGCTTTCCTTTGCTAAAATTCGTTTTAACCTGCTAGTTACTCAAAGAGCATTGCTAAAGTGAGCCTGAACTAATATAAACTAGATATCACCCACCCTGAACCTCTAGAGGGAATTAAAAGCATTTTTAGCACATTTCTCACTTCATTGTCATCACATTCAAAGCATTTTGGGCCTGTGTTTCAAACTTCTACCTGTTTTCCTCTAAGCTTGCTGGGGGGGAACTTCATTTCGTATTGCATTTTGTTGGGATTCTTGAAGACTGCGTGCTCTCCTTCCATTTCTTACATTGCATAGGGGGGGGAGTGAATTGTCAAGGAAAAGTGATTACATTGTCTTTTGTTGAAGCCATATCAAGTTATTTTCTGTACTGCATTTCATTCATCATTGCGCTTCCTTGAACCAGATAAAGCATTCTTTCCCACCTTATGCTTCTGTTCCTATTCATAAGTAACCAAGAACTGTGCTACTGTAGGATTCCCTCTTGCTGATTACTGCTCATATTCACAAGTGTACTATCCATTATCAATTTATTTATAGAAGTGTGATATATATATATATATTGTTTATTTTTCAAATAAACCTTTTAAATTTGCAAAGCAAGCCTACTTCTTGGCTCATTGGGGTCAAGGGGGATTCTAAGAGAGGGGTGTTATACAAGGGTTCATCATCCAGATTATAACTTGCCATAAAAATACATAAATAAGGGCTTCCCTTGGGCATCCCAGACAAGGCACTGACTTAGTGGGATTGCTTGATTGGAGTCACTTACAAAGTGGGGGCTCGTAGCCGGGGATTCTGGATTAGACTTACCACTTGTGCAGCTTAATACAGTGTGCCAACTGACCGCATACACATATCCGGTTAGATCACCACGCTGTTTTACACTGTGAAAGCACCCCTCAAAGGAACGCTCTAAGGAAACGGTCTGTTTTGCAAAATAAAATACAAACTCTGTAAGTCAGGAAGGAACTCAAATCTCCAGAATGACAACACTGGTAGACATCAAAATAGCTAGAGAGCACTTCTTACATAAGCTATTTGTGAGAAGTGAGTAGACTCATCAGGACCAAACGGTCTGGTTGCAGGCAATCGCGCAGCAGGTCACTGAAACTGGGTCAGATATATGGAGAGATCAGGGTCCATTACATGTGGCCCTGAGTAAACTATATATGGCCCCTAGAACCAAGGATGAAAACGACAAGATGGTTAGGATAGCGGCATATTTATATCTATATATGGGAGCCATGCAGGACAAATGTGCTGAAGGCCAAGATCTGGCAAATAGGCAACAGATGGCGTTAGAAAAGGCCCAATCTGACCTGGTCTCTTCTGAGCAGAGGCTGCTCAGGAGCCAGGAGTCAGAAAACGCGAGTATAACAGTACATCATTAAAATGAAGGAGGATATGGATATCCTGCAACAGGAAAAGGCTGACCAGGATACCAGAATTCTGGCTTTGCAGAAGGAGCACCGAGACAGTTTGGACTCCTTACTGCAGAGCCAGAAAAAGCTGGAGCAACAGATAGATTTCAACAGGGCATGCACAAAGCAGGTAGCCACCCTGCAAAGCCAATTGGATAGAGAAAAAGAGGAGAGCAATAAACTGATTCTGAAAGATCTGGACACCCAGACAGAATTTCAGGAAGAGTGCCAGAAACCTGGTGCCTTTCAAAGGCAGAGGGACGACCTGGCGGCACAAATGTAGGGTCTTAGTCAGGAAAGGGACACCTTAAGCCAGGAAGTCTGCCAATTAAAAGAAAAAATTGAAGAAAATCACCTGGCCCTCCAGGGGCTGGGTGACCTCCAAAAAGAGCATCACGACTTGCTAGAGCACACCAGGAGGGTGGAAGATGCTCTGGCAAGAAAGGAGCAGGCCAGTAGGGATGGGACTCAGGAGGTAACCCTCCTGCAGCAAAGACTGGCCCAGTTTTCCAGGACCAATCAGGATGCACAGAGAGAGAATGAGGCTCTCTGTCAGCACAATGATAGGCTCCAGCAACAGGTAGCCATGCAGGAGAGACTGATAGAGTCTAGTAAGGCCTTAACTTAGGAACTGAAAGCGCAGGCTCTTGCATTGCAACAGGGAGCAGGGGCTGATAGAGATGAGGGAGAACGGGAAACGCCTGAGCATAACCTCAGGAGCCCTAGTACCAGAGGCTTTAATCTCTCTCAGTCCCTGGACTCTGCCACCCCCGTGTCCCCTGGCGCACATGAGCACAGGGCCACAGGGATGGCAGATTACTATCCAGCCAAAAGTATGGGGCTCATAGGCCAGTACCACCCAGGAATGGAGGGGCGGGCATACGGGTATGGGCACCCAAGGACAGTGCAATTTAGTGGGGAACCCCAGGAGAGTAGGCCCATTAAGGTTATCCTGAAAACCTCTGCCCAGTTAGGTCAGTGGGGGGGTACCCATCAAATCCTGGCAGCAAGGAGGGATCTGAAGACTCCTCTGAGCGTTATGAGCGTTACAGGACACAGGAGACCAGGTCCTCACATTCTGCCAGCCATTCCCAGGCTCGCAGAATCCGGAAAAACCTGGAAGATCAGACGGGCACCTCTGGGAGCAGTGCTTCGGAGTCAGAGGATGAATGGACCAGGGTTACCCGAACCAAAAAGGCCAATAAGGCAAAAAAGGCCTTGCTTAAGGACCCATTGAAACAAATAAAGGCAATAAGGAGTGTCATCACGCCTTATCATAAGAACGCCACGTATTCTGTTTGGGAACATTTGGAGCTCTATGAGCAAATGATGGAGACTTTCCATTTGAAGAACAGCAGTAGCTGCATCCAGTACGTCAAATGGACATTCTCCCCAGAATACTCCAGTTTCTTTGCAGGGCTGGAGGACCAAAACCATTCAAGATGGTACGCATATAGGGCGGCCATCTTGAAACATTTTTCTGTTCATAGAAATCCTCAAGAGGCTCGCAAGGCAGCCTACAATTTGCAATGTGGGTAGGATCAGGCCCCACAAGAATTTGTGCAAGAATTGAAGCGTGCCTTTGCGCAGACCACCAGAAGGGTGCGCACGGACAGCAGAGATTTGTCAATACTTTTTTCCATGCCTTGCCCAAATACATCATGACCCAGCTAGTGAGAGATTTTCACGAGAAGAGGTCACTAGACTGGGTCATTGAACAGGCTACCCGGATCTATGAGGTGCAGAAGCCCATAGAAAATAAAAGTAATGCGCAGAAAACCCCCAAAACCAACAGCACCCCTGCTGCTGCCAAGGTGGCGGAGTCAAAGGTTGCCCCCACTTTAGATTTGGAGATGGAGGGGCCTAAAAACCTGCCTGCACCAAATAATTCACAGCCCAGAAGGCCCTCGGGCCAGTCACAGACAGGGAGTCGAGGAGGTAGTCCCACAAATGGGGTCCCCCGCTCTCCTGACTATGTAAGTCCCCGCTACAAGGGAAACCGACCAATCCTGGGTTATGTGTGGAATCCTCCAGTCCAAGGGGGGTGATCCAGCCAAGCATCTGATCCAGGGAACTTCCCTCCCAACTTCCCACAGGAGGGCAGAAATTCCCCAAACACTGGGCAGAACTTTTTTCCCAGGTATCGACCCAATATCCAACCCCAAAACCATCCATCCTTCTTTCCCCAATTCCCTGAGGCCAGACAACTTAATCCGGGAGAGGGGAGGCCAAGGGTGGAGGGGTACCCAAATCTTCCCAATCCGGGGTATTACCAGAGAAGGGATAGCTACCCTTCCCGGGATCAGTCCAGGGGAGAAAACCGAACCCCGTATCAGCCTGAGCGGGTTTCACAGTTAGAGAGCCAGGTCAAAAATATGGCACGGGATTTGGGTCACATGCTGAGGGCTCAACAGAACCCTCAGATGAGCATGCCACCGCAGAATGCCCCAAACTCTGGGCCTGGTGCTCCAGAACAATGACGGGGGCAGCACCCCGATAACCCACCGGTTCCCAGGGAGGAGGCACAAGGAGAAGGGGGGTTTAAAGCCTTGGAGGAATCTTCCTTCCCAACTTGTAAACAGCCCCTGGAAACCAGGAACCGGAAACAAAATCTCCTACCCCTGAAAGTCTGCCACCCAAGGAGCAGAGAGGTAGGAGAAACAAAGGACCCAAACAGACCCACTTTGTGGAGGAGGCACAGGTCTTCCAATTTGAGGGAGAGGGATCCTCAGAGGATCCTGGGAAAAGGACCTTCTCCTTCAGAGATGGGGGAACTCCTCCCAAAGAAAAATGGGTCCCAAGAGATTCCAATCCAGACTGGGTAGATGTGGGGATTGAGCTGTCGCCACCCATCATCCTATCCCAGAACCAACAAAACCAAAAACCCCTGGTTCAAATCCATCCTGGTGACTGCCTCCCAAAAGGCAGGGGCGGCCCAGAACCGGAACCAGGGGAACCTAAAACTGAATCAACAGACTGGGTAGATGTGGGGACTGAGCTGTCGCCGCCCATCATTCTATCCCAGAACCAACAATACCAAAATCCCATGGGTCCAACCGATCCTGATGACTGCCTCCAAAAAGGGGGGGGGGGCAGCCCAGAACCCGAAACCATTTCCAGTTGCCAACTTTTTCTTTCAGATTCCCCAGGTTCTCCACAGAATTCTGCCCAAATCTCTTCGCTAGCAATGTCCCAAACCAGAAAATTAGCCCACCAGTTGTCCAAAAATGTGCATTATCTTAAGGAGGGAAGATACTATGCCCCGGTACAAGTACAGGGGCAGGGTACAATTTTGGCACTGGTGGACACTGGATCCCAAGCTACCCTTCTGTCCAAAAGGGCCTTTGATGAACTGAATTCAGGTAGGAGGGAGAAGTACCAAATTCCCCTCACCTCTCTTCCTGGACAACTCCAGAACTTTGACGGGAAGGAGATTCCCGTCGAGGAGACTGCAGATTTGGACATCAAAATTGGGCCACACAAGGTGAAACACCCGGTCATAGTAGTGACTCCAGAGGGCACCCCTTGTTTACTAGGGAATGACCTCCTGAGAAGGTTGTCACCCCTAATAGATTGCGTAAACAAGGTCCTCTGGACCCAGACTAGCCGACCAATAAAATTAAAACAGAGTGTCAACCATGTTAGTTTAAACGGCACCTGCCACATGGTTGAACAAAAATCTGACCAAGTAGAATTTCACTTCCAGAACAACCAAATGCCAGACGTGACAGTAATAGCAGTAGGACAACAGAGTGGTGATGGGGGGTCCTCTCTATTTCTGAAAATCAACCTTCCTTCCAGTTTAAGGTGGTATTCCACACTGGAAGGAAACACTCTGAAATTCTTTACTAATCCACAATCAGAAACTCCCACTCCTATAGTCCAGAAAGATGTGACATCAGCTCAGAGCCTGGCTGATATTCAGCAAATTGGAGATCAGTTGTTCATCCCTGTTCAGTTAAATGATGGGAAGGACTCTGTTCTCGCCCGAGTGTGTGTGAACAACGGTAAGAGCTTCATCAGCGAAGCCATGTTCCGCCAACTCCCAAAAGATCCAGCCATTCCCACATTCAAACTGATAGACAAATGGGAAATGGACCTGGAAGCACCTAATTCCAAACATCTCCTGCCAAGCAGGTATATGCTCAAAATCTCCATTGGCAACAAGAGCATAGTCCATAATTGTTGGGTCGTGCGAGACGTCACTGCCGCCTTTTACTTAGGCAGTGACATTCTCAATCACTTTGCCATTAGTTTGGACCTAATAAACTTCAAAGCTTGGTCCTGATTAGCAGATAATCCCATGGGCTTTGATGATCCAGAAAAAGCATTTAGGTCAGCTCAATTGCTACCTTATGCAGTTGAAATTCAGCTTAAAGAGGAAGTCACCATCCCGGAAAGGACCCGACAATTCTCCCTGGAAGTGAAAGTTAAAAGAGGACAAAAATTGAAAAACCCTGATGTTTATATTCATCTAAATGCTTCTCTCCAACAGCAAGGGTTGGGGGTAAACCCAACACCATTAGTCAACATAGAACATGACACCATTCCAATAGAGGTGGATAACAGTGACTTAAAGAATATTACTCTAGCCGCAGGCACCATTATTGGAATGGCGGTTGATGACCGACATTTCTCCATTGATTTAGGAAATGAACTGTTAGGACCAATCCCCAAGGACTTTTTTGAAAGTGACAGTGATGACAATACAATACCAGACAGGATTTTCACCCGGCATGGGGGGAACTTCCTGGTGTACACTTCTTGCCCTTATAGTAAGGAAGATGTGACTTGTGACTTCAGGAGGGATGAGGTGATTTTCCAGGTCCATGAGGGCTGCCTTTCCCACCTGAAGCCTCCAGTCCAAATCAGCACTTTGACCAGGGACTTCTCCACCCAGCTGGAGGAGGCACTGAGATAGCTAAACCAAAAGTCTTTCCAGGCTTCAGGCAGATGGTGGAAGAGAGAGTCAACCTGGCTGATGCCTGCGTGACTCTGGAACAGAAGCAAAAGTTGAAACATGTTTTCTTGGATTTCCAAGATCTCTTTGCGGTAGACTCATATGACTGTCGTCGCACCGACATCCACACGACAACAATTCCCACGGACCCTGGAATGACTCCAGTGTTTGTGAAGCAATATCGTTTGCCTCTCGCATCCATGGAGTCCCTTACTGAAATAATTAAGAACCTTGAGTCCGGGGGAATAATCCGTCCAGTACACAGCATCTTCAATAATCCGGTGCTGGGAATATTGAAGCCAAAAGGCCAGTGGAGACTCTGCGCCAACCTTAGGGAGCTCAACAAACGGGTCCATACTTCCCGATGGCCTCTTCCCTACATTGACCAAGGTCTGGCCCAGATTCAGGGGTCACAGGTATTCACAGCAATAGACCTGACCAATGGATACTGGACCGTGCCTGTCAGTAGGGAGGACCAATACAAACTGGCTTTTACCTTTGGGGCCAGCAGTACACATGGACCCGGACTCCCTTCGGATACCTCAACTCCGGCAATTAATTCAACATTTTCCTACATAAGGCCATGCCCGACCTGGGTGCGAGGGGTAACCTGGCTTATGTAGATGATGTCCTCATCAAAAGTTCATCTGTGGAGGAACACATAGCGGAGATCCGTTATGTTCTGACACAGTTGAGGGCCGCCGGAGCAAAACTTTCCTTTCAGAAAGCACAGTGGTGTAGAACCCGTGTTAATTTCTTGGGGCATGAGATTACTCCTCAGGGTCTCTGTCCCCAGGAAAAGAAAGTGGAAGCTCTCCAGAAACTGAAGGATCCCACAACTCTGCGGGAACTACGGAGCCCCCTTGGACTGACTAATTACAGCAGAAAGTTCATTGAGGGCTACGCAGAGATCACTAGACCCCTGATTCATCTCTTGAAAGGGGGGGTCAAGTGGGAATGGGGTCCAGAACAATCCGAGGCAGTAAGACAACTCAAGAGAAGCCTCTCACAAGCGCCTTGCCTAGCTTATCCTGTCAGAAACAAGGAGTTCTTCCTGGACACAGGGTTCTCTAATACGTGCTTGACGGCAGTATTATACCAAAAGCATGACAAGGTCAATAAAGTAATCTCCTATGTGAGCAAAACTTTATCCTCTGTGGAGGAAAAATTCAATGATTGTGAGAAGGCACTCCTTGCAACGGTGTGGGCATTGAAGAATTACCGCCCGTTTATCCAGGGGGAACACATCATAGTGGAGACTCCACACCAGCCTCTGCAATATCTCCAAAGTGACAGAATCCGGGCCGGAAATGTGAGTAATTCCCAAATTACTTCCTGGATTCTGTCAATGCAAGGCTTTCCTGTGGAGGCCAGATATGGCCAAAACAAGAAGAGTCCCCTCGCGCAAGGTCTGACTGACTTGCATGATTGTGCCAGAGAAAACTGTCTCGAGGACGAAAGTCTAAAAATCAAGGACAACATGGAGGCATACCTTAATTCCCCACACAAAGTCTTTGAAGAAGACAAGTGTAAGGGAATGCCCACTGTCTATGTGGATGGATGCTCTTACCATGTTGACAATAACGGGGAAAAAGAACTTGTGGCTGGCGTAGGGAATGCATGGGTGAATGAGTTCCCAGAACCCTCCGCTGGATACAAAATTGGTCCCCGAAGTAGTCATGTGGCAGAATTGATGGCTGTGCATCAAGCCATCCTCACTGCTATCCAACATCAACTCCACGAACTGGTCATAATCACAGATTCGGATTATGTACGGATCGGGTTCGTGGAGCACCTGGTTAATTGGAAAACCAGAGGCATGTTATGTGCTAATAACAAACCCTTGAAACATGGGAAGTTTATTCAAAACATTGATGATCTGGTCACCTCGAATGGGATGACCATCTACTGGAAAAAGATCAAGGGTCATTCCAAAGAAGAGGGACCAGACAAAACTGGAAATGACTTAGCTGATCAGCTGGCCAAAACCGGGGCCATCCAAGGGGAACTAATAGAAATAGAGTCCCTGATGGGGAAATCCAGGTCACTGCTATCACTAGGTCCCAGACAAATGCTCACAATGATCTTTCAACTGCCCAATGAAGTAAGGAGAGCCCTGATGCTGATTTAATTACAGCTCAGAAAGGGGATCCAATCATTGGTAAGTTTTACCAACACCTTGAGGACCCTGAGAACTTTCCCCTGACGGATACCGATTATATTGGGAAAGAGGACCTAAGAGTGTTGATGAAATGTCCAAAAAGGTTCCGAATCCAAGACGGTTTGTTGGTAAGGAAATCCCAAGCTGGCCATGATCAGTGGGTGGTTCCTACCTCATTCCGAAGCCTGATGTTAAGTCACGCCCATGATGCGGCCACCGCCGGTCATAGGGGGTTTCACACAACACTGGAAATCTTAAGAGAGGTTGCATACTGGCCACACATGGGGCAGGACCTCGACCAATACTTGAAGGGGTGTCTTGTGTGTGCACAATTTCAGCCATCATCCCTCACACACCGTGCGCCTCTCCAAAAGAGGGGGATGACACTGCCATGGTCAGATTTGCAAATCGACTATGTAGGCCCTGTAATTCGCTTGTCTAGAGGAAACAAGTATATGTTGAACGTTACATGCTTATTTACCAAGTGGGTGGAATGTCTCCCGCCCCCAAACTGCAAGGCAAGGCAGCAACAGCAGCTGCCCTGATGATTAACCACATCTTTTCCCGTTTTGGTCTACCTCAAAGGATTGAGTCAGACAGAGGTAGCCACTTCACCAGTGAAGTAATGACAAAGATGTGGGAGATACTTGGGGTTAAAAGGAAGCTACACATTGCTTACAGGCCAGCTTCTTCTGGAGCAGTAGAGAGATACAACCGAACCATTGTGAGCATCTTAAAAAAGTTTGTGGCAGATTCTGGGCAAAGTTGGGATATCCGACTACCTCTGGTCCTAATGGCCATCAGATCTACCCCTTCATCTGCAACTAAAATGTCACCATTTGAGTTGATGACCGGACGCAAGATGGTGCTTCCTCAGCATTTGCTCTACAGGACCCAAGAGCAGACACTGATAAATTCCTCCATAACTCATGAGTATGTGGAGAATTTAAGGAAACACCTCCAACATGCTTTTGCCTATGCTCAGCAGAATCTAGAAAGATCAGCTGAGAGTATGAAAATGCACCAGGAAGGAATATGATGTGGGAGACCGGGTCTATCTATACAATTTCCAAAGGAACCAGGAAACAGCGAAAATGTTTGCCTACATGGAAGGGACCCTTTGAAATTCTAGACAAGATCTCCCCTGTTGCCTACAAAATCCACATCCCCAAAGGTAATTTGGCAGAAGGGGAAGATAAGTGGGTCCATATTAATCAGCTGAAGTGTTGCCATCCCAGGCACACTCTGCAACAACTGGAGGAATCCACTGGAATCCCAGAGGGGGCCGCTCCAGAGTAATTCAGTTCCAACCCTAAAATATTCCACATATAGCATATAAAATTCTGTGATTCTTGAATATATGTTCTTGTCTCCTAATTAACAAAAAAAAAATGTATATGTTCATATCTTCTGATTTATAAAATGTATATGTTCGCCACACCATTAATAGTGGTGGAAAAATGTCTAGGAATGTGTATTGCCGCTTTGCTTTATCATCCTAGGAGAGATGAAACCACGGAGACTGGCCAAGGAGAATGACCCAGGGACCGGGAGCAAAGATCCGAGGGGCCCGGGGTAACGCCCAATATTCCCATCAGGACCGGCGAGGAGAACCGATCGATCCAACCGGATGGAGGAAAAGATGCAGAACTGTGCCATCTACAGAATTGGGAGAAGATGATGCAGACATACCAGCGTGTGGATCAAAACATTCTTTACACCCGACTCCCCCTTGACTCAAATTCAAAGTGCAGTCGGGCGGGGGGGGTTTGTCAAGGGTTTTGACCCATGTTGAATTATTAGACGGGGTAGATGTGGGGATGAGCTGTCACCGCCCATCATTCTATCCCAGAACAAAACTAAATCAATAGACTGGGTGGATGTCAGGATGAGCTGTTGCCGCCCATCATTCCATCCCAGAACCAGGAAATCCGCGCGGTTGTGCGCACACCAAAATGGTTGTATAACCTGCCACCCACCAGTCGCCAGCATGATGGACCGGAAGCGCCAGGGGTGAAAGGTGGTGTCAAAGGAAAAATAACAGTGTTGTTAGACCAAAAGCGCCTTAAAATCACCTTTGTTTTCCTGAATGCAAGCTCAAAGTGCCTATTTCGAACATTGCAGGATATTCAAAAATCTTACTGAACACCAGCAGACATCTGGCAGAATGAAGTGTTGTGTGCATACAAAATCTGGGAAGATGAAGAGCCCAAAACAATGTTTATAACAAAACTGGCTGAGCTGTGGATGTCAGCAGCTTAATTGAAATTGGATTTAAAACCACTAACATCGAAATGTTTAAATTAAATGAGTGACCTACTTTTGAGTGTCACATAGTTTGCAACTGTTAAATGTCATGGTTTTGAACTTAGAATCAGCATTCTAGCTGCATGTGTAAAAATTGTACGTTTGATTTAAACTGGCAACAAACAGGACATTTAGCTGAAGATTGACTTAAAGAAATTGAATTCTGCCTGACAACTACCCCCGACGGGAGTTGAACTGGCTCAACAACTCTTCCCAGACCTGGCTTCATCCTGCTGCCCCCACCAAAAGGAGATCACACCTCTCTGATTGAATTAAGGGAGGGGTACCTGCAGACTGCAGGAAATTGAACAAAGCCCTGTCCTGAACTCAGGCAAATGTTATATTGGGGGGGTCGTAAATGGCTTCCTCTTGGGAGAAACTGGGAGGGGCAGTGCCTCTGCTAGCAAGCTGAGTTTGGGGGAAGTGGATAAACCAGTTATTCCACCATGTGATGTGGGAAGCCATACCCCTTTGGGCCAGAGCATAATTTTAAAAAAAGATGGATAATTCATAGTACGGACTTGTCAGAATTATATAAGTAATATCATTATTCTTGGGATTTTTCCGTGCACATTTTAAAAGGCGTTAGGACTCTGTACCATGTTCTGAGGCAGAACCCCACTATTTATTGATATTGCAGACACTGTGTTTAAGCTAGACAAATGAACATTTACTGGAATGTGTGTAGAAGGGGGGTGTACAGTTGTGTCAAATCTGGAAAGGTTTAAAGGTCCTTATCTGGATGAAAAGGGGCAGAATTCTGTCAAAAGTGGACACAACATCGTACAAAGACAGGGATCGGATCGTTGGGTACTACAGAAAATATGTTAACTGGACCTATATTATTAGAAAAATGGTACATAGATAAATGTGTGTTTGGATCAAATATAGATTTGTGTGCAATTTTACTTGGTAAGGATCCTCGGACCATAAAACCTACAGCATCACTCTGACTAACATTTCCTTCCCTCAATCAAGGGAGAGAGGAAAGCTTGGCCAATGACAAGTAGAGAGGGGCAGGCTCAGTTATGCCAGGCACACACCCATTTTCAAAACACATAAAAAGGAACATTGAAACCCAGGTAGGGACATTCACTTTCCACTTTTTTGCGGGACGCTTTGCCGGGAGACTCCAGACTTCAGATCCATCAACCTCCAGAGACCAGAGATCCAGAGAGACCAGAGATCCAGAGAGACCAGAGATCCAGAGAGACCAGAGATCCAGAGAGACAAGAACTGTGCAGTGCTGAGAGCAGAACCAGAGACTAGACCGCTGTGAAGAACCGCTAGCAGAAGTCTAGCCAATCCTGACCCGATCGGTGACGAAGCCATTCCTGTCCAAAAGATAGTGTGAGTACTCTAGGACTGTGCCAGACTAATCACTTAGTTTAAAATAATCTAATTAAAACTATTTTAACCTATTTAGAACTACCTCATAGGAATCGTGTGTGTCATTCTGTCCTTTTTAAAGCTGAAAAATGTCACCTGTCAATTTGAACTTTTAAATTTCAAATCCGAAAAACTACCTTCACAAAATCGTCCGTATCTCCGGAACCGTTTGTGCTAGGAGCGAAATTTTACTTTTATCTTAAAGCTAAGATTCCTTGTAGGGCCTCCGTAATTATGCTCGATGCACGCGATTAAATTTGCCGCGATTTGACATTTTGCACAATTTCAGCCACGTGTAAAAATCAGCAGCTCCTTGCCTTCACTTTGCTAAAATTCGTTTTAACCTGCTAGTTACTCATAGAGCATTGCTAAAGTGAGCCTGAACTAATATAAACTAGATATCACCCACCCTGAACCTCTAGAGGGAATTAAAAGCATTTTTAGCACATTTCTCACTTCATTGTCATCACATTCAAAGCATTTTGGGCCTGTGTTTCAAACTTCTACCTGTTTTCCGCTAAGCTGGCTGGGGGGGAACTGCATTTCGTATTGCATTTTGTTGGGATTCTTGAAGACTGCGTGCTCCCCTTCCATTTCTTACATTGCATAGGGGGGGAGTGAATTGTCAAGGAAAAGTGATTACATTGTCTTTTGTTGAAGCCATATCAAGTTATTTTCTGTACTGCATTTCATTCATCATTGCGTTTCCTTGAACCAGATAAAGCATTCTTTCCCACCTTATGCTTCTGTTCCTATTCATAAGTAACCAAGAACTGTGCTACTGTAGGATTCCCTCTTGCTGATTACTGCTCATATTCACAAGTGTACTATCCATTATCAATTTATTTATAGAAGTGTGATATATATATATATTGTTTATTTTTCAAATAAACCTTTTAAATTTGCAAAACAAGCCTACTTCTTGGCTCATTGGGGTCAAGGGGGATTCTAAGAGAGGGGTGTTATACAAAGGTTCATCATCCAGATTATAACTTGCCATAAAAATACATAAATAAGGGCTTCCCTTGGGCATCCCAGACAAGCCACTGACTTAGTGGGATTGCTTGATTGGAGACACTTACAAAGTGGGGGCTCGTAGCCGGGGATTCTGGATTAGACTTACCACTTGTGCAGCTTAATACAGTGTGCCAACTGACCGCATACACATATCCGGTTAGATCACCACGCTGTTTTACACTGTGAAAGCACCCCTCAAAGGAACGCTCTAAGGAAACGGTCTGTTTTGCAAAATAAAATACAAACTCTGTAAGTCAGGAAGGAACTCAAATCTCCAGAATGACGACACTGTAGACATCAAAATAGCTAGAGAGCACTTCTTAGATAAGCTATTTGTGAGAGGTGAGTAGACTCATCAGGACCAAACGGTCTGGTTGGAGGCAATCGCGCAGCAGGTCAAAGAAACTGGGTCAGATACATGGAGAGATCAGGGTTCATTACATGTGGCCCTGAGTGAACTATATATGGCACCTAGGACCAAGGATGAAAACGACAAGATGGTTAGGATAGCGGCATATTTATATCTATATATGGGAGCCATGCAGGACAAATGTGCTGAAGGCCAAGATCTGGCAAATAGGCAACAGATGGCGTTAGAAAAGGCCCAATCTGACCTGGTCTCTTCTGAGCAGAGGCTGCTCAGGAGCCAGGAGTCAGAAAACGCGAGTATAACAGTACATCTTTAAAATGAAGGAGGATATGGATATCCTGCAACAGGAAAAGGCTGACCAGGATACCAGAATTCTGGCTTTGCAGAAGGAGCACCGAGACAGTTTGGACTCCTTACTGCAGAGCCAGAAAAAGCTGGAGCAACAGATAGATTTCAACAGGGCATGCACAAAGCAGGTAGCCACCCTGCAAAGCCAATTGGATAGAGAAAAAGAGGAGAGCAATAAACTGATTCTGAAAGATCTGGACACCCAGACAGAATTTCAGGAAGAGTGCCAGAAACCTGGTGCCTTTCAAAGGCAGAAGGACGACCTGGTGGCACAAATGCAGGCTCTTAGTCAGGAAAGGGACACCTTAAACCAGGAAGTCTGCCAATTAAAAGAAAAATTGAAGAAAATCACCTAGCCCTCCAGGGGCTGGGTGACCTCCAAAAAGAGCATCACGACTTGCTAGAGCACACCAGGAGGGTGGAAGATGCTCTGGCAAGAAAGGAGCAGGCCAGTAGGGATGGGACTCAGGAGGTAACCCTCCTGCAGCAAAGACTGGCCCAGTTTTCCAAGACCAATCAGGAAGCACAGAGAGAGAATGAGGCTCTCTGTCAGCACAATGATAGGCTCCAGCAACAAGTAGCCATGCAGGAGAGACTGATAGAGTCTAGTAAGGCCTTAACTGAGGAACTGAAAGTGCAGGCTCTTGCATTGCAACAGGGAGCAGGGGCTGATAGAGATGAGGTTCGCTGGGAAAGGGAAACGCCTGAGCATAACCTCAGGAGCCCTAGTAACAGAGGCTTTAATCTCTCTCAGTCCCTGGACTCTGCCACCCCCGTGTCCCCTGGCGCACATGAGCACAGGGCCACGGGGATGGCAGATTACTATCCAGCCAAAAGTATGGGGCTCATAGGCCAGTACCACCCAGGAATGGAGGGGCGGGCATCCGGGTATGGGCACCCAAGCACAGTGCAATTTAGTGGGGAACCCCAGGAGAGTAGGCCCATTAAGGGTATCCTGAAAACCTCTGCCCAGTTAGGTCAGTGGGGGGGTACCCATCAAATCCTGCCACCAAGGAGGGATCTGAAGACTCCTCTGAGCGTTACAGGACACAGGAGACCAGGTCCCCACATTCTGCCAGCCATTCCCAGGCTCGCAGAATCCAGGAAAACCTGGAAGATCAGACGGGCACCTCTGGGAGCAGTGCTTCGGAGTCAGAGGATGAATGGACCAGGGTTACCCGAACCAAAAAGGCCAATAAGGCAAAAAGGGCCTTGCTTAAGGACCCATTGAAACAAATAAAGGCAATAAGGAGTGTCATCACGCCTTATCATAAGAACGCCAAGTATTCTGTTTGGGAACACTTGGAGCTCTATGAGCAAATGATGGAGACTTTCCATTTGAAGGACAGAAGTAGCTGCATCCAGTACGTCAAATGGACATTCTCCCCAGAATACTCCAGTTTCTTTGCAGGGCTGGAGGACCAAAACCATTCAAGATGGTACGCATATAGGGCGGCCATCTTGAAACATTTTTCTGTTCATAGAAATCCTCAAGAGGCTCGCAAGGCAGCCTACAATTTGCAATGTGGGGAGGATCAGGCCCTACAAGAATTCGTGCAAGAATTGAAGCGTGCCTTTGCGCAGACCACCAGAAGGGTGCGCACGGACAGCAGAGATTTGTCAATACTTTTTTCCATGCCTTGTCCAAATACATCATCACGCAGCTAGTGAGAGATTTTCACGAGAAGAGGTCACTAGACTGGGTCATTGAACAGGCTACCCGGATCTATGAGGTGCAGAAGCCCATTGAAAATAAAAGTAATGCGCAGAAAAACCCCAAAACCAACAGCACCCCTGCTGCTGCCAAGGTGGCGGAGGTAAAGGATGCCCCCGCTTTAGATTTGGAGATGGAGGGGCCTAAAAACCTGCCTGCACCAAATAATTCACAGCCCAGAAGGCCCTCGGGCCAGTCACAGACAGGGAGTCGAGGAGGTAGTCCCACAAATGGGGTCCCCCGCTCTCCTGACTATGTAAGTCCCCGCAACAAGGGAAACCGACCAATCCTGGGTTATGTGTGGAATCCTCCAGTCCAAGGGGGGGGATCCAGCCAAGCCACTGACCCAGGGAATTTCCCTCCCAACTTCCCACAGGAGGGCAGAAATTCCCCAAACACTGGGCAGAACTTTTTTCCCAGGTATCCACCCAATTTCCAACCCCAAAACCATCCATCCTTCTTTCCCCAATTCCCTGAGCCCAGACAACCTAATCCGGGAGAGGGGAGGCCAAGGGTGGAGGGGTACCCAAATCTTCCCAATCCGGGGTATTACCAGAGAAGGGATAGCTACCCTTCCCGGGATCAGCCCAGGGGAGAAAACCGAACCCCGTATCAGCCTGAGCGGGTTTCACAGTTAGAGAGCCACGTCAAAAATATGGCACGGGATCTGGGTCACATGCTGAGGGCTCAACAGAACCCTCAGATGAGCATGCCACCGCAGAATGCCCCAAACTCTGGGCCTGGTGCTCCAGAACAATGACGGGGGCAGCACCCCGATAACCCACCGGTTCCCAAGGAGGAGGCACAAGGAGAAGGGGGGTGTAAAGCCTTGGAGGAAGCTTCCTTCCCAACTTATAAACAGCCCCTGGAAATCCAGGAACCGGAAACAAAATCTCCTACCCCTGAAAGTCTGCCACCCAAGGAGCAGAGCGGTAGGAGAAACAAAGGACCCAAACAGACCCACTTTGTGGAGGAGGCACAGGTCTTCCAATTTGAGGGAGAGGGATCCTCAGAGGATCCTGGGAAAAGGATCTTCTCCTTCAGAGATGGGGGAACTCCTCCCAAAGAAAAATGGGTCCTAAGAGATTCCAATCCAGACTGGGTAGATGTGGGGATTGAGCTGTCGCCGCCCATCATCCTATCCCAGAACCAACAAAACCAAAAACCCCTGGTTCAAATCCATCCTGGTGACTGCCTCCCAAAAGGCAGGGGCGGCCCAGAACCGGAACCAGGGGAACCTAAAACTGAATCAACAGACTGGGTAGATGTGGGGACTGAGCTGTCGCCGCCCATCATTCTATCCCAGAACCAACAATACCAAAATCCCTTGGGTCCAACCCATCCTGATGACTGCCTCCAAAAGGGGGGGGGGGCAGCCCAGAACCCGAAACCATTTCCAGTTGCCAACTTTTTCTTTCATATTCCCCAGGTTCTCCACAGAATTCTGCCCAAATCTCTTCGCTAGCAATGTCCCAAACCAGAAAATTAGCCCACCAGTTGTCCAAAAATGTGCATTATCTGTGCCCCCTTGAGGAGAAGGAGGGAAGATACTATGCCCCGGTACAAGTACAGGGGCAGGGTACAATTTTGGCACTGGTGGACACTGGATCCCAAGCTACCCTTCTGTCCAAAAGGGCCTTTGATGAACTGAATTCAGGTAGGAGGGAGAAGTACCAAATTCCCCTCACCTCTCTTCCTGGACAATTCCAGAACTTTGACGGGAAGGAGATTCCCGTCGAGGGGACTGCAGATTTGGACATCAAAATTGGGCCACACAAGGTGAAACACCCGGTCATAGTAGTGACTCCAGAGGGCACCCCTTGTTTACTAGGGAATGACCTCCTGAGAAGGTTGTCACCCCTAATAGATTGTGTAAACAAGGTCCTCTGGACCCAGACTAGCCGACCAATAAAATTAAAACAGAGTGTCAACCATGTTAGTTTAAACGGCACCTGCCACATGGTTGAACAAAAATCTGACCAAGTAGAATTTCACTTCCAGAACAACCAAATGCCAGATGTGACAGTAATAGCAGTAGGACAACAGACTGGTGATGGGGGGTCCTCTCTATTTCTGAAAATCAACCTTCCTTCCAGTTTAAGGTGGTATTCCACACTGGAAGGAAACACTCTGAAATTCTTTACTAATCCACAATCAGAAACTCCCACTCCTATAGTCCAGAAAGATGTGAAATCAGCTCAGAGCCTGGCTGATATTCAGCAAATTGGAGATCAGTTGTTCATCCCTGTTCAGTTAAATGATGGGAAGGACTCTGTTCTCGCCCGAATGTGTGTTAACAACGGTAAGAGCTTCATCAGCGAAGCCATGTTCTGCCAACTCCCAAAAGATCCAGCCATTCCCACATTCAAACTGATAGACAAATGGGAAATGGACCTGGAAGCACCTAATTCCAAACATCTCCTGCCAAGCAGGTGTATGCTCAAAATCTCCATTGGCAACAAGAGCATAGTCCATAATTGTTGGGTCGTGCGAGACGTCACTGCCGCCTTTTACTTAGTCAGTGACATTCTCAATCACTTTGCCAATAGTTTGGACCTAATAAACTTCAAAGCTTGGTCCCGATTAGCGGATAATCCCATGGGCTTTGATGATCCAGAAAAAGCATTTAGGTCAGCTCAATTGCTACCTTATGCAGTTGAAATTCAGCTTAAAGAGGAAGTCACCATCCCGGAAAGGACCCGACAATTCTCCCTGGAAGTGAAAGTTAAAAGAGGACAACAATTGAAAAACCCTGATGTTTATATTCATCTAAATGCTTCTCTCCAACAGCAAGGGTTGGGGGTAAACCCAACACCATTAGTCAACATAGAACATGACACCATTCCAATAGAGGTGGATAACAGTGACTTAAAGAGTATTACTCTAGCCGCAGGCACCATTATTGGAATGGCGGTTGATGACTGACATTTCTCCATTGATTTAGGAAATGAACTGTTAGGACCGATCCCCAAGGACTTTTTTGACAGTGACAGTGATGACAATACAACACCAGACAGGATTTTCACCCGGCATGGGGGGAACTTCCTGGTGTACACTTCTTGCCCTTATAGTAAGGAAGATGTGACTTGTGACTTCAGGAGGGATGAGGTGATTTTCCAGGTCCATGAGGGCTGCCTTTCCCACCTGAAGCCTCCAGTCCAAATCAGCACTTTGACCAGGGACTTCTCCACCCAGCTGGAGGAGGCCACTGAGATAGCTAAACCAGAAGTCTTTCCAGGCTTCAGGCAGATGGTGGAAGAGAGAGTCGACCTGGCTGATGCCTGCGTGACTCTGGAACAGAAGCAAAAGTTGAAACAAGTTTTCTTGGATTTCCAAGATCTCTTTGCGGTAGACTCATATGACTGTCGTCGCACCGACATCCACACGACCACAATTCCCACGGACCCTGGAATGACTCCAGTGTTTGTGAAGCAATATCATTTGTCTCTCACATCCATGGAGTCCCTTACTGAAATAATTAAGAACCTTGAGTCCGGGGGAATAATCCGTCCAGTACACAGCATATTGAATAATCCTGTGCTGGGAATATTGAAGCCAAAAGGCCAGTGGAGACTCTGCGCCGACCTTAGGGAGCTCAACAAACGGGTCCATACTTCCCGATGGCCTCTGCCCTACATTGACCAAGGTCTAGCCCAGATTCAGGGGTCACAGGTATTCACAGCAATAGACCTGACCAATGGATACTGGACCGTGCCTGTCAGTAGGGAGGACCAATACAAACTGGCTTTTACCTTTGGGGCCAGCAGTACACATGGACCCGGACTCCCTTCGGATACCTCAACTCCGGCAATTAATTCAACATTTTCCTACATAAGGCCATGCCCGACATGGGTGCGAGGGGTAACCTGGCTTATGTAGATGATGTCCTCATCAAAAGTTCATCTGTGGAGGAACACATAGCGGAGATCCGTTATGTTCTGACACAGTTGAGGGGCGCCGGAGCAAAACTTTCCTTTCAGAAAGCACAGTGGTGTAGAACCCGTGTTAATTTCTTGGGGCATGAGATTACTCCTCAGGGTCTCTGTCCCCAGGAAAAGAAAGTGGAAGCTCTCCAGAAACTGAAGGATCCCACAACTCTGCGGGAACTAAGGAGTCTCCTTGGACTGACTAATTACAGCAGAAAGTACATTGAGGGCTACGCAGAGATCACTAGACCCCTGATTCATCTCTTGAAAGGGGGGGTCAAGTGGGAATGGGGTCCAGAACAATCCGAGGCAGTAAGACAACTCAAGAGAAGCCTCTCACAAGCGCCTTGTCGAGCTTATCCTGTCAGAAACAAGGAGTTCTTCCTGGAGACAGGGTTCTCTAATACGTGCTTGACGGAAGTATTATACCAAAAGCATGACAAGGTCAATAAAGTCATCTCCTATGTGAGCAAAACTTTATCCTTTGTGGAGGAAAAATTCACCGATTGTGAGAAGGCACTCCTGGCAACGGTGTGGGCATTGAAGAATTATCGCCCGTTTATCCAGGGGGAACACATCATAGTGGAGACTCCACACCAGCCTCTGCAATATCTCCAAAGTGACAGAATCCGGGCCGGAAATGTGAGTAATACCCAAATTACTTCCTGGATTCTGTCAATGCAAGGCTTTCCTGTGGAGGTCAGATATGGCCAAAACAAGAAGAGTCCCCTCGCGCAAGGTCTGGC
The DNA here is from genome assembly GCF_040938575.1 of Ambystoma mexicanum. Lineage (NCBI taxonomy): Eukaryota > Metazoa > Chordata > Amphibia > Caudata > Ambystomatidae > Ambystoma > Ambystoma mexicanum. Next base: position 1,397,772,549 of record NC_090935.1, on the reverse strand, counting down.
TGACTTGCATGATTGTGCCAGAGAAAACTGTCTCGAGGATGAAAGTCTAAAAATCAAGGACAACATGGAGGCATACCTTAATTCCCCACACAAAGTCTTTGAAGAAGACAAGTTTGAGGGAATGCCCACTGTCTATGTGGATGGATGCTCTTACCATGTTGACAACAACGGGGAAAAAGAACTTGTGGCTGGCGTAGGGAATGCATGGGTGAATGAGTCCCCAGAACCCTCCGCTGGATACAAAATTGGTCCCCGAAGTAGTCAGGTGGCAGTATTGATGGCTGTGCATCAAGCCATCCTCAGTGCTGTCCAACATCAACTCCACGAACTGGTCATAATCACAGATTCGGATTATGTACGGAACGGGTTTGTGGAGCACCTGGTTAATTGGAAAACCAGAGGCATGTTATGTGCTAATAACAAACCCTTGAAACATGGGAAGTTAATTCAAAACATTGATGATCTGGTCACCTCGAATGGGATGACCATCTACTGGAAAAAGATCAAGGGTCATTCCAAAGTAGAGGGACCAGACAAAACTGGAAATGACTTAGCTGATCAAAACCGGGGCCATCCAAGGGGAGCTAATAGAAATAGAGTCCCTGTTGGGGGAAATCCAGGTCACTGCTATCACTAGGTCCCAGACAAAATGCTCACAATTATCGTTCAACTGCCCAATGGAGTAAGGAGACCCCTGATGCTGATTTAATTACAGCTCAGAAAGGGGATCCAATCATTGGTAAATTTTACCAACACCTTGAGGACCCTGAGAACTTTCCCCTGATGGATACCGATTACATTGGGAAAGAGGACCTAAGGGTGTTGATGAAATGTCCAAAAAGGTTCCGAATCCAAGACGGTTTGTTGGTAAGGAAATCCCAAGCTGGCCATGATCAGTGGGTGGTTCCTACCTCATTCCGCAGCCTGATGTTAAGTCACGCCCATGATGCGGCCACCGCCGGTCATAGGGGGTTTCACACAACACTGGAAATCTTAAGAGAGGTTGCATACTGGCCACACATGGGGCAGGACCTCGACCAATACTTGAAGGGGTGTCTTGTGTGTGCACAATTTCAGCCATCATCCCTCACACACCGTGCGCCTCTCCAAAAGAGGGGGATGACACTGCCATGGTCAGATTTGCAAATCGACTATGTAGGCCCTGTAATTCGCTTGTCTAGAGGAAACAAGTATATGTTGAACGTTACATGCTTATTTACCAAGTGGGTGGAATGTCTCCCGCCCCCAAACTGCAAGGCAAGGCAGCAACAGCAGCTGCCCTGATGATTAACCACATCTTTTCCCGTTTTGGTCTACCTCAAAGGATTGAGTCAGACAGAGGTAGCCACTTCACCAGTGAAGTAATGACAAAGATGTGGGAGATACTTGGGGTTAAAAGGAAGCTACACATTGCTTACAGGCCAGCTTCTTCTGGAGCAGTAGAGAGATACAACCGAACCATTGTGAGCATCTTAAAAAAGTTTGTGGCAGATTCTGGGCAAAGTTGGGATATCCGACTACCTCTGGTCCTAATGGCCATCAGATCTACCCCTTCATCTGCAACTAAAATGTCACCATTTGAGTTGATGACCGCAAGATTGTGCTTCCTCAGCATTTGCTCTACAGGACCCAAGAGCAGACACTGATAAATGCTTCCACAACTCATGAGTATGTGGAGAATTTAAGGAAACACCCCCAACATGCTTTTACCTATGCTCAGGAGAATCTAGAAAGATCAGCTGAGAGAATGAAAATGCACCAGGAAGGAATATGATGTGGGAGACCGGGTCTATCTATACAATTTCCAAAGCAACCAGGCCAAACAGCGAAAATGTTTGCCTACATGGAAGGGACCCTTTGAAATTGTAGACAAGATCTCCCCTGTTGCCTACAAAATCCACATCCCCAAAGGTAATTTGGCAGAAGGGTAAGATAAGTGGGTCCATATTAATCAGCTGAAGTGTTGCCATCTCACTCTGCGACAACTGGAGGAATCCACTGGAATCCCAAAGGGGGCCGCTCCAGAGTAATTCAGTTCCAACCCAAAAATATTCCACATATAGCATATACAATTCTGTGATTCTTGAATATATGTTCTTGTCTCCTAATTAAAAAAAAAAAATGTGTATGTTCATATCTTCTGATTTATAAACTGTATATGTTCGCCACACCATTAATAGTGGTGGAAAAATGTCTAGGAATGTGTATTGCCGCTTTGCTTTATCATCCTAGGAGAGATGAAACCACGGAGACTGACCAAGGAGAACGACCCAGGGACAGGGAGCAAAGATCCGAGGGGCCCGGGGTAACGCCCAATATTCCCATCAGGACCGGAGAGGAGAACCGATCGATCCAACCAGATGGAGGAAAAGTTGCAGAACTGTGCCATCTACAGAATTGGGAGAAGATGATGCAGACATACCAGCGTGTGGATCAAAACATTCTTTGCACCCGACTCCCCCTCGACTCAAATTCAAAGTACAGTCGGGCGGGGGGGTTTGTCAAGGGTTTTGACCCATGTTGAATTATTAGACGGGGTAGATGTGGGGATGAGCTGTCGCCGCCCATCATCCTATCCCAGAACAAAACTAAATCAATAGACTGGGTGGATGTCGGGATGAGCTGTCGCTGCCCATCATTCCATCCCAGAACCAGGAAATCCGCGCGGTTGTGCGCACACCAAAATGGTTGTCTAACCTGCCACCCACCAGTCGCCAGCATGATGGACCGGAAGCGCCAGGGGTGAAAGGTGGTGTCAAAGGAAAAATAACAGCGTTGTTAGACCAAAAGCGCCTTAAAATCACCTTTGTTTTCCTGAATGCAAGCTCAAAGTGCCTATTTCGAACATTGCAGGATATTCAAAAATCTTACTGAACACCAGCAGACATCTGGCAGAATGAAGTGTTGTGTGCATACAAAATCTGGGAAGATGAAGAGCCCAAAACAATGTTTATAACAAAACTGGCTGAGCTGTGGATGTCAGCAGCTTAATTGAAATTGGATTTAAAAAAAATAACATCAAAATGTTTAAATTAAATGAGTGACCTACTTTTGAGTGTCACATAGTTTGCAACTGTTAAATGTCATGGTTTTGAACTTAGAATCAGCATTCTAGCTGCATGTGTAAAAATTGTAAGTTTGATTTAAACTGGCAACAAACAGGATATTTAGCTGAAGATTGACTTAAAGAAATTGAATTCTGCCTGACAACTACCCCCGACGGGAGTTGAACGGGCTCAACAACTCTTCCTAAACCTGGCTGCATCCTGCTGCCCCCACCAAAAGGAGATCACACTTCTCTGATTGAATTAAGGGAGGGGTACCTGCAGACTGCAGGAAATTGAACAAAGCCCTGTCCTGAACTCAGGCAAATGTTATATTGGGGGGGTCGTAAATGGCTTCCTCTTGGGAGAAACTGGGAGGGGCAGTGCCTCTGCTAGCAAGCTGAGTTTGGGGGAAGTGGATAAACCAGTTATTCCACCATGTGATGTGGGAAGCCACACCCCTTTGGGCCAGAGCATAATTTTAAAAAAAGATGGATAATTCATAGTACGGACTTGTCAGAATTATATAAGTAATATCATTATTCTTGGGATTTTTCCGTGCACATTTTAAAAGGTGTTAGGACTCTGTACCATGTTCTGAGGCAGAGCCCCGCTATTTATTGATATTGCAGACACTGTGTTTAAGCTAGACAAATGAAAATTTACTGGAATGTGTGTAGAAGGGTGGTGTACAGTTGTGTCAAATCTGGAAAGGTTTAAAGGTCGTTATCTGGATGAAAAGGGGCAGAATTCTGTCAAAAGTGGACACAACATCGTACAAAGACAGGGATTGGATCTTTGGGTACTACAGAAAATATGTTAACTGGACCTATAATATTGGAAAAATGGTACATAGATAAATGTGTGTTTGGATCAAATATAGATTTGTGTGCAATTTTACTTGGGAAGGATCCTCGGACCATAAAACCTACAGCATCACTCTGACTCACATTTCCTTCCCTCAATCAAGGGAGAGAGGAAAGCTTGGCCAATGACAAGTAGAGAGGGGCAGGCTCAGTTATGCCAGGCACACACCCATTTTCAAAACACATAAAAAGGAACATTGAAACCCAGGTAGGGACATTCACTTTCCAATTTCCTGCGTGACGCTTTGCTGGGAGACTCCAGACTTCAAATCCATCAACCTCCAGAGACCAGAGATCCAGAGAGACCAGAGATCCAGAGAGACCAGAGATCCAGAGAGACCAGAACTGTGCAGTGCTGAGAGCAGAACCAGAGACTAGACCGCTGTGAAGAACTGCTAGCAGAAGTCCAGCCAATCCTGACCCGATCGGTGACAAAGCCATTCCTGTCCAAAAGATAGTGTGAGTACTCTAGGACTGTGCCAGACTAATCTCTTAATTTAAAATAATCTAATTAAAACTATTTTAACCTATTTAGAACTACCTCATAGGAATCGTGTGTGTCATTCTGTCCTTTTTAAAGCTGAAAACTGTCACCTGTCAATTTGAACTTTTAAATTTCAAATCCGAAAAACTACCTTCACAAAATCGTCCATATCTCCGGAACCGTTTGTGCTAGGAGCGAAATTTTACTTTTATCTTAAAGCTAAGATTCCTTATAGGGCCTCCGTAATTATGCTCGATGCACGCGATTAAATTTGCCGCAATTTGACATTTTGCACAATTTCAGCCACGTGTAAAAATCAGCAGCTCCTTGCTTTCCTTTGCTAAAATTCGTTTTAACCTGCTAGTTACTCATAGAGCATTGCTAAAGTGAGCCTGAACTAATGTAAACTAGATATCACCCACCCTGAACCTCTAGAAGGAATTAAAAGCATTTTTAGCACATTTCTCACTTCATTGTCATCACATTCAAAGCATTTTGGGCCTGTGTTTCAAACTTCTACCTGTTTTACTCTAAGCTTGCTTGGGGGGAACTGCATTTCGTTTTGCATTTTGTTGGGATTCTTGAAGACTGTGTGCTCTCCTTCCATTTCTTACATTGCATAGGGAGGGGGAGTGAATTGTCAAGGAAAAGTGATTATATTGTCTTTTGTTGAAGCCATATCAAGTTATTTTCTGTACTGCATTTCATTCATCATTGCGTTTCCTTGAACCAGATAAAGCATTCTTTCCCACCTTATGCTTCTGTTCCTATTCATAAGTAACCAAGAACTGTGCTACTGTAGGATTCCCTCTTGCTGATTACTGCTCATATTCACAAGTGTACTATCCATTATCAATTTATTTATAGAAGTGTGATATATATATATATTGTTTAATTTTTCAAATAAACCTTTTAAATTTGCAAAACAAGCCTACTTCTTGGCTCAGTGGGCTCAAGGGGGATTCTAAGAGAGGGGTGTTATACAAGGGTTCATCATCCAGATTATAACTTGCCATAAAAATACATAAATAAGGGCTTCTCTTGGGCATCCCAGACAAGGCACTGACTTAGTGGGATTGCTTGATTGGAGTCACTTACAGTGCCTAATGCAGAAGGCATTTCATAAAAAAGGGCACATCCTTAATTAACTGACGTTGGGGGTTATTATGAGTTAGGCAGTAAGGGGTTAACGGTGCCGGTAAAGGTGCCGGAGTCATCAACCCCTTTCCGCCTAATTACGAGTCTGCTTGCGGCATCCGCTAAGGCTGCCTAGTAAAACCAGGCGGCATTAGCAGGTCCCGCAAGCAGACCAGGGTGCTAACAACGAGCCCGTTATTAAACCCCATCTCACTCCATCTTACCTTCATGACAAACTCAAACCTACCACCTACACAAACACCCGACAAGCCAGACAACACCTTCTGCACATTCCACTCTTCAAACTCAAATGCACACAAAAACAAGCATTTACCCATTGGGCATCCAGGGCATGGAACACCCTACCTCTCCACATATGCACTGCATCTTCAATCATCAGGCCCTGATCTTCAATCATCACTTTCAGAAAGATACTCAAAACATGCGTGGTGTTTCCCCTTACATAAGCCTGCCCTCCTCTAATGCTATCGATTGTCTATCTTAAGCTTCCTATACCTTCCAGAAAACATTTAGTAACTTATTTTTACAACTCTCACCTTTTCAATATTTGAACCATGTAAGGTGCTCCGAGACCCTCTGGACAAGGCTAGCGCTAAGCAAAGAATTTTAATAAATAATTGAACAAAGTAAGAACTGGCAATAAACTGATGTCAGGTATACCTAACAGTTGCTAAGCAATACAAAATGGCTATCTCCGCAGCCAACGCTTCTGCATACAACCTCAGAATTGACAAAGCAAAATCCCAGTGCAAGGAGTTGTTTTCCATCTTTAATGAATTGGCTATTCCCTGCACCTCTAAACAACAGACCGTGAAAGATGAGACGTGGTGTAATAACATTCAACAAGCTATGTGAGACAAAATCAACTTAATTCAGGAGAAAATTAAGTCTCACTTTAACAACCTGCCTAAGCTGGCGTCCCCCCACTCAACACTCACTGGTACTGGGCCTGTTCCGGGTGACTCACGTGATACAGAAAAAAAAATAAAAACCTTTGCCTTCAAGGAGGTAAGCATACCAGAAGTCGTGCTGATTATGAAGCATATCATATCTTTGCTTTGTTTGGGTGACATTTGCCCAGCTAGCTCCTTTTGTCACAGCCTTTATTAATGCCTCTTTTGCCTCGGCACCGTCCCATCCTCCCTCAAGAAAGCCTGGGTTCAGCCGCTGCTAAAAATACTTACACTTGACCCAGACTCACCCAACAATAACAGGCCAATTACCACTGTGCTTTTTTTGTTGAAAATTCTAGACAAGGCTGCATAACTGCAGATCCAGTCCTACTTGAAATTGCACAGCATCTTGGGGAAGATGCAATCTGGCTTTCGTCCTCGGCATGGCACACAGTCAGCACTGCTTGACCTTATAAATCAGCTACCAGAAAATATGGATAAGGGCAAGGCTATGCTTCTTCTTCTCCTCGATCTGTCGGCCACCTTCGACTTGGTTGACCACAAGATCTTATGCAAACACCTTACAGATGCTGCTCACTTTTCACATGAAGCCAACACCTGGATAACTTCCTTCCTGGAGGGCCGAGACATGAGGGACTTTTCAGACCAGGCATCAGCTACTCCATCCTCACTGGCTGTGGAGTTCCAAAGGTGTCATGCACATCCCCTAACTTCTATAATCTCTTCAAACTACCCTTATTTAATTACTTAGAAGAATTTGGCATAGCATTCACCAACTATGCCGATGATACACAAATTCTTCTCCCACTATTTGGTGGCTATGAGCAGGGCCTCAAAACTCTACAGAAGACATATGCACTCATCCAGGCTTGGATGGCGGCTAACGGCCTCTGTCTCAATGGGGAGAAAAATGAGAGACCTTGAACAAACTAGACAGAAAATACAGCAACTTCAGCATTGAGAACACTGTAATCACAGTCTCTGCTGCAGTAAAAACCTTGGGAGTATACTTGGATTCCACCCTGTCAATGGAAAGGCAAGTCAGTTCCATTTCATCATCAGCAGCGTTCACAATGAAAATGTTGAATGCAGTAAAATCTCACCTATCGGCCAAAAACTGTCTCAACACAGCTAGAGCCCCCATTGGTGCAAAGTTGGATTACTGCAACGTCCTTTTCTTAGATACATCTTCCAAAAACCTTAACAAACTGCAAATCGCACAAAATAATGCTCTCAGAGTGGCTTTAAGTATCCATAGGAGAGAGCATATCTGTCAGGCCAGACGAGACGCCCACTGGCTCCCGATCAAAGAGCGCATACTGTTCAAGGCCCTCACCATCACACACAGATGCCTATCTCAGTCTGCGCCCTCTTACCTAGCTGAACAAATACATCAGGGACAATCTCACAGACCAAAACGTGACCAATACTCACACAAACTTTCAATCCCTGCCTTCAACAGAGCCAAAGCCAGCTTTGAAGTGTTAGCACCAAAATCTTGGAACTCACTAGCACTCAAACAAAGAAAGGAAACCTCTCTCATGGTATTCAGAAAGGTGCTGAAAACTAAGTTATTCAACTAGACTGTACTTGTAGATGTTCCCCTGTAACCATGGAGAACACATGCTGTATGATTGTTGTGAACATCTGTAACGCTCGCTGATGAGTCTGCTTTATGTACTCTGTATCCAAGTGAATATTCTGTAACAGCGCCACGATGCCTCAGGGCCGCTGTGCACTTTATACATTTAAATAAATAAACAAATCCAATAACTCATCCTGTAGACAAATCTGTGTTTTTAACTCAAACTTTGAAATATGTAGAGGTCACTGAAACCTGAACACCCAAAACAAGCTCTGAGCTTCAAAACTGGTGCCTAACTTCCACCAACAACTGGTTGGTTTATTTGTTAATTCTGTTTTAGCACAAATTATGGAGTCAATTCACAAGGAGCTTTGCAACCGCAACTCTATTTGTGGACACACAATGCAGAAGTGGCAGCTAGCCCAAATGGTGTTTGATTCATAAAATTGGGAAAAGGGTCATTTGGGACCATTTGCAACAAAAATGTGTGCATGTTACTTAATAGGTTGGAGGGGGTTGCCCCACCTGACACCCCCACTTTGTAGTTGCAAAATGGGTGGTCTGAGTGGTTATCTACAGGCAAGTCAAATGTGGGCACGCCCACACGCACACACACTCTTAGAAGATGTTTACAGAATACACTAAAAATTGAGGGACAAAATGCAAATAAAATATATTCTGGATACTAAGTAACCTCTGACAATACACTCAGAATATGCACACACACTAGCAAAACACACTGAGTTAATGAGCATACATCCAACCACACACAAATTCATGCACACGCCCCACACAAGCAGTGACAATGCACTAGCACCCCACTTGACAGCTAAAATTGATTTACTATATTTCTCATAGCAAGGCCTTTAACCGCATGTTACTGAGAAATGTTAAACCGGCACCAACGGTTGGTTGAGTAGAACGCAGTAGTGAAGGGAGATTGTATTTCTGCCATGAGCACAAACTGAGAAATTGCACTGTCTGTGTGTCTGTGCTTTTTACCTTTGTACTTATATTTGAAAATCTGCCCCTTTGTGTTGAATAGTACTTGGAGAAGGGTGTCCACATGTATGTAAACGGCCTCTTTTTTCCTACTTTGGAATTCCTTTTTCTTATATTTCTTGGCATCTTGAGGCAAGATATTTTGTAAAAAAAAAAAAAAGCACATCAAAAATGGAAAATAAAATCAAATACAACTGTATTATTTGTTCCGCAAACATGAAATTGGTTTCAAATGAATGAAGAAAGACATTTATTTAACAACAAGGTAGCAGCCACTGGGTCCCGAGAGAGAACCATGGAAGCAACCCATGACTGTATTACTTTGAACATTTTAAAATATGCAAAAGAAAGGAAAAAAAACAAGATAAATATTGTTTTCATAAGAATGAAATACGGCAGGAAATATTACCGTGAGTATGAGTTCTTTTAATTTACAAACGGATTTGGTTTACATTATTTTGGGAAACTGTTCTTTATAGACAGAGCAATTCAGAGGTGGGCATTTGAAAAAGCCCTGGCAACATTTTACATGAAACTGTCATTTCCGCAGTAGGTTCTAAGAAAGAGAATTTGTCCTAACTTTAAATAACTTGTTTTTAAATCTGTCACCATTATGCATGTATGAATATATCATATGTTCCAGTGAGTCCCTTGTGCCTTAAAACGCGTAATTAGGACTTTTGTATGCAACTTTGGCGGATGTGAATCAAAACACATCATGAATAAACCATAAACTAACTGCATGCAATAGTACAAGCCTGAATCCAGGGTTGTGTTTATGTTCATGTCTACTTCTTCTGGCACTACTCTTCTTTACATTAACTGAACCCTTCATTGGTTTAAATAAAAGACATTCTTTATCGCAAGTGTTGTGTTTTTGTGTGAATGTAATTTCATCAGCAAAATCTTCACATCAAAGAATTGGTAATCGTAGAATATTTGTAAATGTAAACACATACGTCATTATATTGCTAATAATACTCAGCATCGTAATATTATTAAATATAATAACAGGAGTAGTAATAGTAAATTTAATAAAACTAATAACAATACATCATTTGACCTATAACAGCTCTGTATAATTTTAAAAACTGTTCTCCACACTGTAATGGCAATGTGTTGTTTCTAATTCTCACTGTTGTGTAAGAAATATGTAATTATTAACTGATCTGTGAATGTTCATACAATTGTGACAGACTGGCTTTTAATTTCAGCATCTCACTGACCTGACGTGGTATTCGTTGCACCATTGAGAGGTCTGTTAAATGTTCCATTATCACTGAAAGTTGCCGTAGAGGTAACTTGCATCTATCTATCGAGAATCCCACGGTAGCCTGATTCACACGGCTTTTGAAAACTTGGCAATCCCATTTGCAAACATAAGTGAACGCAAACCGTTCTTTTGTGGGTGGGTTGGTTGGTTCACAAAGTGAATGTGGGTTGCAGATGACTTTGTGTAGGCAGTTTTACCTTTACCACAGAATTTACAGGAAGCATGTACATGCAAGTGGCGGTGGAGTTGATGCCTCGGTGCTCAAGGTACCCCTGATATAAAAAAAAGAAGGATTTGGGAATTTCGGCATTTCCTAAGGCCGTTTACAGTGCACCGGCATGCCCCTATTTCATGCCCGGCAGAGGATAACGCACTATGCTCCTTAAATATGTCTCCCACCACTTTTCATGTGATAACTTACATTAATCAATATTTTGTATTTCGATGTTCTAAATGAAATGTATTATTACAAATAAACAATTCTGCAAAATGTTTCCAGGATCCCAACAAGGTACATATAAAATGAATGCATACAAATGATCACAAACACATTGTATTTCCTACACTTAGTAGCATATGTAATATTTTGTTCTCTTTTTTCAGAGCAGGTACTAATTAAGCAATAAGCCACAAGCTAAGGGGTATTACCACTTCAGGTAATGCACCGGGGCCCATGGTTACAGGCCAGAGCGAAACGAGAGGCGTATTGCTATTAGTATCCCGGTACGTTTTACCAGGATACTAATAGTTGGTAAATTGCGTTTCTCAAATAAAAAATAAAAAAATGTTGGCCACCATGGATCGAGAAAAAGGGAATATGTGTAGTCCCTTCACCCTTTCCATGTCGGTCTTGCTGATGTCGAAAATGTCCCCGGAATGCAGCCATCGGATATGGACGCAGAAGGTAAGTGGGGATGGGGTGCCTTGTTGTGTGGAAAAAGTGGGTGGGGTGGGTGATGGAACATGGGAGCATAGGGAAGCAGACTGACCTGCAGAACCCGTTGAGGGAAGATGACGGTCTACTGCTCCGAGGAGGCTCAGAGAAGGGGCTGTACTGTGTGATAAAGCCTCCACTTTGAGACTCCTCATTGGCTGGGTGGCTGACACACCACCCTGCCATGGTACTTATTAAGCAATATTATCAGAGAAGGTGGGCATTATTGGGCCAGGTAATGCACCAGGCCAGGTAGAAGCCAGAGCGAAGCAAATGCTTTACCGTTAGCCCAGGGCATTGGCAGGCCCGGTAATATCCCCGCTGCAAGGGTAATTTTGCTATTTCCATGACTGCCATTGATAAGGCTGCAGGGACGCACCAGGAACACTGCAGTTCCCGGCCTCAACAAGGGACAGGGACGGAGATGGGAGGGGGGAAATATGTGCAAAGGGGTGGAGGGGACGCAGGGATGTGGGAATTGGGTCAGCACTTACCTGAGATCCCAGTGGGAGTGGAAGATGGTGACTTCCCTCTATGAGACTCGGATGGCAGGATTATTGTGTGATAATGCACTGTTTTTAACCACCTCATTGGCTGGGAGGCCCACACACCCCCCTCGCCGGGTACTAATAATGACATAGAGAATGTATCAACAAATCTGTTGTATCAGCTACATTTCCCTGTTACTGGTGCTTATTTTTCAGAGGAAAGCATTATAAATCACCTAAACCTGGGTGAATCCTCAAATACCACCATCTAATCCCTGCCGGCTCAATAGTGGATTTGGTGAATTTCACAGGAGGCCACAGAAGAATTGTGATGTCTGAATTTCTCTAGAGAGGATGAGATTGGAAAACTAGATATATAGAATCATGCATCATGCAGGGATTTGGCCGGGAGTGTCATAGTGATGTTTAGAAGTGGACATTCTTGTGTGGATTTGGCAGTTTTTAGGCAGAAAGCAGGTTTAGAAACCTATATGGATAATACGCAAGTTCCAGTTATCTTTGTGGGTCATAGTTGGCTGCAGGAAGGTGAGGGAGGGATGATCTGCACAAGGATTTGGCCAAAGAAAGACATTTTTTGAGTAGTTGGGCAGGATTCTGTTCTCTTTAGGCAATGTATGTGTTATTTGGGTTTTGAATAGATTTTGTTTTTAGCTTGGAACCCTTTTTTTCCTACTTGGAAACCAGGCAATTCATTTGGAAGACATTTTGATAGGGAATCCTTTTAATTCATGCTGTGATTAGAATCTGAAATTTGTTACTTGAGTTAGATATCTTAATTTTGATGCTAGTTTATTTGAAAGCCAGTTTATTGTGGGGGGTTTGGTTAGGGAAATTGATATTTTAGTTATTGATATTGATATTTATATTTTATTTATATCACACTCATACACAAGTGTTTCAGATTTGACAAACCTTCTTTGTTTTTCTTCTTATTCTGAGAAAAAAATGTATTTTCATGATATTAAGGATCACCTCATGTTTTGTTGTTGTGAAATATGGCATGGGTGCAGGGTGTGGAGTCTGATGCGGTACTGTCCATGCAGGACGTGGATCTCTTATCCTCCTATTTGGAATCAGAATAGTTTTTTGTGTTAAAAACACATTCAAGTGTGTGTAGAAATTTCAAAAGTAGGTGTCCTAAATCAGGAATAAGGATGACATTCTTTAAGATAAAAATGGAATGTTATGGCACTCACTGAGACTTTGTATAGTCTTTCTATCCTCTTTTAGCTAGTTGGTGGACCATTCACTTGTCAAGGGTGAGAGCCTTTAAATTTGGATAGTTATCTTTCCTAACATAATAACCACTACTAAGTAAATATGCTTGTCAATCTACCCTGTGGTAACAGTTAATATGCCTTCCTGAGATTCGGTAATATTGATTTGCAATGAGTCACATCATGTGAAGGTACTCAGCTCAGACTTGAGGGTGGATCATCAAGCAACCTATCTCCATTTGGGCTCATGTTGCCTGAGAGATACACACAAAGTCAGTATGTTCCTTCACCCTTGCAAGAGAGCAGAGATGTACATTTTCTGTGTGAATGGCTCTGTTCAATCATTGGACCATCGACAGTAAATTAATCATGCACCCTGTGCAACAGCATGATAGTCGACACACAAAATGCAGTACACTTGGTTCTTCACAGTCTGGGTGGTGGAATCATCAAAATTGCTGTTCATCATTACCCTGGTCACCATCCATCATCACCGCAATACAATTTAATCTGTAGAGCCGTATCTTGTACTATCACTAGAAGCCACTATAGTTAGCACAACCTCCTCTATTCAGTCTATCCTGTCAGGGACAGAGGTAATAATCTGACTCAACTGTGATCTTCTGCTAACTTTGCAGATCCTGTTTCTGTGCTTGTTAAAACAGTGGCATCTTGCCATAGTTGAGTGAGTTATGGTGCTCATTCATTGAATGAAAATCAATAGCCCTACCTGAGCTACTGAGAGTCTTCTGCTGTGGACAATAGTTCAAGCAGCAATAAACACCTTCCGTCTGTTCACGACATGGCAGAAACTTCCGCTGTCAATGGGAACACAGAAAAGTGTACCTGGCCACACAGACTGTTGGAGAACTCATTATCCTTGCCAAACTGGCATATGTCGCCAAAACACACATTTATTTATTTCCAACTTATTTTTTGTACATTGTAGCTGTTGGCCAACAACCACTGCCTGCTGTTCTCCCAGGCTTTGAAGAATTCAGAATCTGGAAGTGACTCTCACAGTTTGAATTTGTGAGAAGTGCACACTTTGTTTGCAGTGCCCCTGAATCTGACACAACTGCAGTGGTGAGGGTGCTACCAGATGAATTCTCACTGACTATTAGGGTGCTCGGTTGGGATTGGTGTCTGTCATTTAAGCCTCTGCTATGCAAGCAAGTGATCTTGCAAACACCCCTCAAGCACAATCTTGCAAATTCAAGCTATGTATTAGTATGTGACCTCTTACTGCCCACAGTGTGGAATGCAGCCACTTTAACCCTACACTTGATGCCAACAGATACTCAATGTTTTCTATGATGGTTTCCACACCTGGGTCATTCTGAAAGATTGCCAGCAGTTCTCTCACCAGCTTCACAATGTCTGACTTGCTCATGTTATCATATTCTCTTTGTTTTGGACAGGTTTATTTTGAGCAAGTAGATTAATTGACGTATCCACTAAGTGATACAGAGCTGTGGGTCACACACTGTGTGGCTTCCTCACTGGGCCGTAGCAAACAGCAAACATTGTGCATCAGTTGCCACTGAGGTAGGGAAAAAAATCCACATACTATGAATACATGTCACTGCAGCCACAGTCACTTACAGCATTGTTTTGTTCACACAGCTAGTCAAGCATATGGAATGCTGAATTACAGCAGGTTGGCACCGACTTTTATAGCTGGAGGTCTGGGATTGTGTGATGCACCTTCAGGAAACAATCAGTTGACCATGTTAATAGCAGAGCGTCACTCGACTCACTCTGCTCCATCAGCGGTACTGCGAGCAGTGTAAGTCGAGTGGAGCACTACTGTTCACATGGCCGAGCAATTGTTTCTGGAACCATATTTTCCCACGTACTTGGCATAATGGAAAGTGATGCAAGAAAACTTCTTCTTGAAATGAACATAATAAGCTGAACTTTGAATACTACGATGCTGTGCGCTGTCAGACCGCTGTCTGGCTTGTTACATTGAGGTGTATAGAAGAGAGAAAGAAGATCCAATGTTCGGATCCTCCCGCTCCCTGCACACTATGTAACACTGTAAAAAACCGCTGATAAATTAGTTAGACCAATCTCGATATACTAATTCAAAGAATAAATCAAAATAGAGGGCATAACTATCAAGCTTTAGCTGTAGAAAAATACATAGATTTTAATTGTAAACAATGTTGAGCAAAACAATCCGCACGTGCGGTTTCTTTGGCTGACGCGTTTCGAGGTCTGTACCTCTTCTTCCTGAGCCTTACGGACTGCGGATGGAATATCATACAAAAGGATATGTCAAGTGCAAATGCAGTCACGTTATTTATGTAGTCTATACAGCTAATGAATTCAAAATTGACATTTGAAAAGTGTAGTTTACACCAAGCTTTGTGACTATGGAGCCATCTGGATGTGTCCCAATTCATTAGTGCTCATACTTCTACTTACTAGAGTGTTAGGCAACATAATGAAGCATGCCCATGTTATAAGCAAAGAGGAGAGAAGACGCCAATCAGGGGTCAAAAATTACCTTTCCTTATGATAGCCTCAAGACTCTCGAGTTCTGCGTGGAGGTCCCAAGCTCTTCATGAAACTTCATATTCTAACAGTTCAACCTTATTGCCAGGTTAGTTTAACACCTAAGGGGGGAAAACATCCCGTAACTGCTTTGAATATATATGTCAGAGAAGCACGTAGTGCTCAACCGGCAAGGTTCATATTCACAGGTATATGGTGCTAATAGCCGTTAAAACGGGATGTCTGCCAAAAGTAATGAGAACCAAAATATCTCTTCACGTTATACAATGAAGCAACTCACCACTGCGGTGGGTCCTGCTGATGCAGGTGTATTCAAATGGTGTGTGCCGCTATAAAGTAGACTCCTGGTCATCCTAGTTCATACTCGAATCTACCGCTCAGCAAGTCAGTACCACAATTACAACGAAACTAGAAAGGAAAATGATGGCTACTGAATATGAGGAACTAATTGACGGCAGAATATGTGTTACATTAAATTGCTGTATGAAAAAGCTAAATAGTGTAGATGGATGTACTCACCACCATCTGTGCATATTCATAGTACGTGCTTACGATGTAGAGCGATGGCGTCTATCTCACTGTATACTCAATACAGCGACCGCTCAGGGCACTTGAAGCAGGAGTGTTCTATAACAAGAGCTAAATATGTCTAAGATGTGTGTCCCATATAGTATATGGTGGCAGGCTAGTTGATCACTATTATAAGCGGTAACCCGATCCAGGGATGAAGCTTACTGGGTACCGCTGTCGGCCGCGGTACAGCAGTGAAGTAGCGGTGAGGGAAAGCGTGGGACACCACAGCAACAGCGCTCGCTGTTAACACGTGGAGCGCACCATCTTTTGTAGGTATAAAGAATCTGGCATGCCAACGTTTGAAGGATGGACTACTTGGATAATGTCCAGGTCAGTATACATATCAGAATAATTAAGTTCTTTACATTGTGTAATCTGAAAATTGGTGTGCACCAACAATCCTTGGCTTACATTGGTTCATTAGCTCTCCTAGTGTGGCACAATAAGATTGGTAGAAAGCTCTATATTAAAGATTCACAAAGATGTAATTCTCTAGAATAAATGAGCTCACTGACAAACATGCAACAACACTAGCATTCAGTGCTGATGAAGCAAAACACATCTTATCTTTAATTAAGTATACAGTCAAAGCCTTGCAGAGTCAAGATAACCGGGACAAACTAGTATTCAAATTAGAGAAGATTTTAAGATGTGAAATCTCTCAAAAACTCGATGCTACAACATTAGTGGAATACTATAAATCCCAGAAAATTCCCATGCACCTTAGGGTCTATTTGAGACCCACACTCTGCAGTGGAAGCAAAGAATTTGTATCCAAGTGGGATCAGATCCTGAACAAGTGTTCATTGAATCTGATCTTGCTCACAATTGAGGAACTATCAAAGTCGCTTAACACCATTGATTCTGACTTAACATCATTGAAGACCCAATTATCAGAATTCAAGTAAGAAAAGGAACTCACAGTTGCTTGCAGAAGTGAATTCCAAATTGGCCAACTACAAATCTGATATAGAGCAGAGGAAACTAAGAAAGTTTAAACCTGACACTTTTGACTACCTCAACAACATTGTTTACACTTGGCAAGAGTTTTACCATCATAGAAACCTCAATAGGGGTAGACAACAACAACCTGGCTAACCTGGTACCAGCAGCAGCAGCAATAGCAGCATAGGGGAACTGAGCCAAGTAGAAAGACCACAACAGCCTACTAACAATCCTAACAATCAAGGTGAAAACTCTGTCAGTGGGACAGGTGCAAGTGTCACGACAGCAAGGAGAGGGAAGAAAACCACCAAAAAGAAAGAACAAATGAGTGAAAAACTGGTGATTAACATCTGGAACAAAGTACTTACAATTGGCCAATTGGACATCCTCAATCAGGGATTTTCCTTTGTACCCATGTGCAATACATCCCTGTTTGATGAGAAAATCTGCCTACACAGGCTCCTTAGAAAGATAAATTTGAACATTTTCTTTGAGGGTCAATCTACTATGGATCATCCAGTACTAAGGATGAAAGACTGGAAATGCGCCCTTAAAGCAAATTCGACCCCAAGGTACAGAATTCCATTTTGAATCTGTTTGAGAAAAGCGTATTAGCTTTTCTTTTACCGGATCAGCTACCAAAGAACGACCCCCTTAAACATTAAGACTTGTCAACTTGAACACATTGAGACCTTGGCTAAAGATAAGGAACTCACTATCAAACCTGTGGATAAGGGAGGAGCCATCATGGTGATGGACACCGCCTTCTATACCAACAGATGTCTTGAGCTTCTTAATGACGAATCCACCTACATGAGACTGAATGGCGACCCCTTGAATGATATTAAGATTTTGATTGAAATGACTGGAGAGAGCCCTAGAAAATGACTGGATTAGTAAGAATACCTACCAATTCCTACTCAATAAACACCTGGTAACGCCTGTCTTTTATGGTTTATCCAAGATCCATAAAGACTGCATCAATCCACCACTATGCCCAATAGTGGCAGGTACGGAAATTATCTTCGATCCGTTGGAAATCTATGTTGATAAATTGCTACAACCCTTAATTCAAGTAATACCGACGTTTCTCAAAGATACTGCAGACTTCCTTAACTGTCTAAAAGACACCTCGGCCCTCAGCCCAGAGTGTATTCTATTCAGCCTGGACATATGCCGTACTCCATACGTCTATCCCCCACGAGGAAGCATTGGAGGCTATTGTGTAATATAGATCTGGACTCAAGGGGAATGCCCAATTCGTCCTTCAGTTGCTGAAGTTGATACTATACAACAATTACTTTCAATTTCAAGGTATTACAAACAGGCCTCAGGTACATCCATGGGGTCAGTGATGACACCCGGATACGCAAATACCTTCATGTATAGATTTGAACAAGATTATCTACATGACCCCCCCTATATGGTCAATTAACATACTAATTTGGGAGAGATTCATAGACAACATTTTCGGTGTCTGTGTGGCCCCAAGGAAGAATTGACAGCATTTCTTACCTATATCAACACAGTTCATCCTAGAATGAAATTTACCATGCATATTGGATCACTGTCACTCCACTTCTTAGATGTGAGCCTTGAGATCAAGAATGGGAACATTGCTACGGCTATCTATCATAAACCAATTGATGCAAATAACCTACTCCACTACACCAGCTTCTACCCAAGGGTGATGCTTAAGAGCTTGCCATACAGCCAGATTCTGAGACTTTAAAGGATTATATCTGATCCGGCAGGACTTGACACAGAATGCTCAGCACTGGTGGAGAAGTTTAAGAGAAGGGGGTACCCCGGAGAGGTCCTGGATGAAGCTATATCTCGATCGACGGGAGTGACAAAGGATCAGCTACTGACACCTAAAGACAACAAGGAGATGCCTCTCCTGTTCATCTGTAAATTCTCTAGACAGAGTTTTCAAATTAGCAAAACCATTAAAATAAATTGAATATTCTCACAATGACCCATTACTGCTCATATTGTTCCCAAGAGACCCCATGATGGCCTTCAAGAGAGGGTGAAACTTAAGAGATAAGCTGGGAAGGGCAGAGAAACCGTCAAAAGAAAAGCAGCAGCTTCTCAAAACTAGGCAAAAAGGGCACATTTCTGTGTCTTAATTGCACTTATTGCAACAATATTATAAAGGGAGACACTATCTCCCATCCACAGACTGGGAAAAAGATTCAACTGTGGGACTTCTCAACCTTGCATTACCCCAGGTGTGATTTACGCCATAAAATGCCCTTTTGGGAAACTATATATTGGGCAGACAAAGAGACCCGCAAAGGAAAGATGGACGGAGCATGAATCTAATATAAGGTGCAAGAATGTTACATCACCAGTATCAAGACACTTTGCAGAACAGCACCATACTATAGCACAACTTAAGTTTCAAATATTGGAGGTTGTTAAGCAACCACAGAGATGGGGTAACTATCACTCCCTAATTTTACAAATAGAAATGTATTTGGTTAATTTGCTGGACACAGTCCAACCAAATGAGGAATGCTCTTTGAACTGTTTTGTTTAACAGGAAAGCCTGATGTGCTTGATTCTGCTTTAGCCATCTTTTCTTTATAATATGCAGGAGATATAAATATGTATCTGGTTCAGCTGGTCACGTCAGTTTGTATCTATCTGTAATGGTCCTTACTTTCGCCATATCCCCTCTAGAATACGTATGAAATATGAACATGGAACTGTACAAGCCAAGCACATGACAGCCATTCTTTTACTGCAACTTGTATAACTGACTAGAATGTGAAAACGATAAACTAAGTCAAATTCAAGAACCTGATTAAGGCATGATTATTTTTACCTGGTTGGACACCATGAAGCGTATCTCCATGCTGTGATGGAAGACTCCCCAATTGTATGTACCATATCAATCCCTCGGTCAGAATGTAGATATTATGTAAATACGTTGCATTACACAAACTATTTAAACATTAAGTTCACTTGCATAATGTGATGTACAGTGGCATGAAACGTGTGAGCTAATTAGATACTGACCCGGTATATTTTGGACAGATGTGGTCTTTCTCTAGTACAATTATGGTTCCCATTTACCCCAAACTCCTAGCTAGGATGTCTTTTTCATTTAGATCGTTTCTCACATATAATAATGTCATGGGACAGTGCACATCCTGATTGGACATCTTTCAATCAGGGACTTTTTTTATACCTTAAGCCTACATCACTTACATGCAAGTGAATCACGCTCACCAAGGCCTTTGATACATGCTGCATAGAATTCACCTGTCTCCAGTAAAATGGATAATTCCGTTCCAATATGGATACTGAACTGGGCATTATCCAAGTAGTCCGTCCTTCAAACGTTGGCATTCCAGATTCTTTATACCTACACAAGATGGCATGCGCCAGGAGTTACCAGCGATTGCTGCTGCCGTGGCGACCAACGCTTTCCCTCACTGCCACTACACTGCCGTGCCGTAGCCGACATCGGTACCTGGTAAGCTTCATCCCTGGATCGGGTCACCACTTGTGATGGTGACCAACCAGCCAGCCACCATTTTCTATGTGGGACACATATCTTAGACATATTTAACTCTTGTTATAGAACACTCCCGCTTCGAGTGTCCTGTGCGTTCGCTATATTGAATATACAGTGAGATAGACGCCATCAATCTACATTGTAAGCACGTACTATGAATATGCACAGATGCGGGTGAGTACATCCATCTACGCTATTTAGCTTTTTCATACAGCAATTTGATGTAAGAAATATTCTGCAGTCAATTAGTTCCTCATATTCACTAGTCATCATTTTCCTTTCTAGTTTTGTTGTAATTGTGGTACTGACTTGGTGAGAGATAGATTGGTAGTATGAACTAGGATGACCAGGAGTCTACTTTGTAGCGGCACACACCATTTGAATATGCCTGCATAAACGGGACCCACCACGGGTGGTGAGTTTTGGTTCTCATTACTTTTGGCAGAAATCCTGTTTTAACAGCTGTTAGCACCATATACCTGTGAATATGAACCTTTCAGGTTGAGCACTATGTGCTTCTCTGACATATATCTTCAAAGCAGTTACGGGATGTTCTCCCCCTTAGGTGTTGAACTATCCTGGCCATAAAGTTGAACTGTTAGAATATGAAGTTTCATGAAGAGCTTGGGACCTCCGCACAGAACTCGAGAGTCTTGAGGCTATCATAAGGAAAGGTACTTTTTGACCCCTGATTGGCGTCTTCTCTCCAGTTTGGTCATGACATGGGCATGCTTCATTGTGTTGCCTAACACCTAACACTCTAGTAAGTAGAAGTATGAGCACTAAGGAATTGGGACACATCCAGATGGCTCCATAGTAACAAAGCTTGGTGTAAACTGCACTTAGTCACTTTTCAAATATAAATTTTGAGTTCATTAGCTGTACAGACTACATAAATAACTTGACTGAATTTGCACTTGACGTATCCTTTTGTATGATATTCCCCCCGTAATACGTGAGGCTCAGGAAGAAGAGGTACAGACCTCGAAATGCCAAAGAAACCGGTCGTGCAGATTGTTTTGCTCAACATTGTTTACAATTAAAATCTATGTATGTTTTCTACAAAAGCTTGATAGATATGTCTTCTTTTGTTATTTATTATTTGAATTAGTATATTGAGACTGGTCTAATTAATTTCTCAACAGTTTTTTACAGTGTTACATAGTGTTCAGGGGACGGAAGGATCCGACCATTGAATCTTCTTCCTCGCTTTTGTATTTTGTGATGGTTCCGTGCCAGGACCGCAGTTCCTACCCTGCACATTAACATTTTCATTATCAGAATAATTACATTCTTTAGAGTGTGTTATCTGAAAATTGGTGTGCACCAACAATCCTTGGCTTACATCGAGGTGTATCCCTGTTTATCCTCAGAGCAGCTTGAGGGCTGAAATAAAGGCAAATACAGATTGGTGTGATCCTTCGCTCACAAAAAGAAGAGGAACACTGGAATGAATGTAATCATTAAGGATGAGTGAATAAGGTCCCTTTAAGAAGACACGGCTACCATTAGTTCACAAAAGAAAAGAACAATGGAATATTTATAAAGTAATGTTTTATGCATTTTCCATCTGCTTGTTGGGGGACACCCCACTTGTTTGGTGTTTCTGGTGTTTACCAACTTTGGTGTAAATAGTGTGTAAATACTGATGAAGGTTCAATATTAACTATGGCTAGTGACCTGAAAAATACAGAGTTTAAGAGGGCATAACAGCAATACATTCTGGGATAATTTAACATTTACAGTATGTAAAATCTATTTAATTTAGTCTACCAGGTGCAAGAGGTTGTTAACGGAAAATCTTATCACAATGTTGTCTGGTAGAATTGTTAATGGATTGGCGAGACAGTAGGAGGGATACTCAGCAACTATATTTCTTGCAGTTGAAATAGATTTTTTAAAATTAAGGTGGATCAACAATGTTGATTTGTTTGACCTTTTGTATTAACTGGGATGTTTTAGTGATTTTTAGTGACAAAACACTTTGTGATAATAACATATATATATATATATATATATATATATATATATATATATATATATAAATGTCAAAACATTTATAAAAAAAATAATTGCAGTGAATGTGTGAGTGGTTAGTCATGCCCTGTGAAATAATCAGAAGATTCCTGCCACGACTTCCCTATGGTAGAGCGCTAATGTTTTTGAGGCTGCAGAATCTGTCATCTGCACTTCAGCCATTACATATAAATCTTTGGAAAGCTTAAGGAGCTCCAAACTGCCATTTTGATCTGCCTTTGATGAAGGGGCCACATTGAATCAACAAGCGGTGGCTTGTTCCCTGGAAACCTGAAGTCATGTAACCACTGATGGAAATCATGCCTTGTCAATCTGTGAGGCAAATGCAACAGTGCCAGTAATCACAGCAGGAGGGCCATTGAAAGTTTCATAAATGAGGCACATGCCCCTTCCGTGGAGCACCACCCTAAGCAAGCATTTGTGAAAATACATACTTCTACAGAAACCATTCCTGATCTTGCATTGGCCCTGGATTTACCAGCTGATGACCAGGAATCTTTAGACTTTGATGATGAAATACTAATTCCATGCAGTAAAATATTTTCCCCGTAGCAGCTACCCAACCCACTGAGGATTCTTCAGTTGCTCTTGACGATAGCCTACAAGCTACTGTAGCCATAGGACAAATGATGGATGAATCAGTACTAGTTGTGAGCTCCCATGTTTCTGAACTGTAAATCCCACCCAACTATTACAGTTGTTAACAGTTACACAATTAATTGACTCTATTTGACAAGAAATTCAAGTATTACCGGATAATCTTGGGACTAAAAATTAGAGTATGAGGATAAATGAAATATGCCATCTGCAGACTTCTGAATTTCCCCAGATTGGCCCATCAAGCTGCCGTTCAAAAGCAAATACTGCTAGCATAGCAGTAGCTTCAAACACCGAAACAAATATGGGACTTGTTGCCACTGATGCATACCTTTTGTGGGCTAACAACATGCAGGCTCAACCTCTGCAAAGTGGCTCCACCATGGAAAATACTTACCAGATTTCTCGATTTAGGTAACACTATTTTGACCTGTTTAAACTGGAAGTAAGTCCCCCCCAATTTAAATGGTGTGTCATCAGAAGCAAGCCTAGCCCTCATAAAAAGTCAAATAAAGATAATTTAAGGAAACATATATGACAGAATATCCACCAGGCTCTTTCTCCCCCCTGTAATATAATGAGGCAGAAGAGTTTAAATAATGTAAAACGTACTAAAGAAAGTTATGAAACTGCGCTTTATTATTAAATAACGCTATTTATTGGATAGAAGAAGCTAATGTGCCATTATGAGACAAGATATAGTTCAGGTCAATAGAGTTGTTGAACTTAACTGTAAAGACTTTACTGCAAAAAGTCTAGTCAACAAAGGAGGACCTTTTAACAATTACATCTATAAACTTTGTTAAGCTGAGGTCGTATGAGGTTATGAACAACATTGGCATTCATTTAGAGAAACAAGACAGATATTATGATAACATTGGTCTTGAACACTCTGTTGTTGAAATATTAGCCACGTGAAGTGAAAGGTGTCGTTTGAAGGCAAGTCCCTGAACGCTCACACCAGAGAGAATACAACCCGCTAGGGAAGAAAGGCCCAAGTCGATCTAGTAAGGATAACATGTTTTAATCTCATACACAGATGAGCACAACAGCAAAGGCCATGCTGCCAACAACTTCTGCTGAAAGGTAGTACAAGCAGAATCTTATAAAGAAAAGCATTGTCACTTATGACGCAACATATACAGTAGAAACCTGCGCAGCTGGTTGTTGTGCGCTTATGCATGATTCACCTGATCCATAAGAGATGCCAGGTCATTGGTTCCAGCCCAGTCCGTCCGTCTTCCATCACGTGGGTGCTGCAGCGATCCTATTCTTCTCACGTCAAAGAACAAATGAACTATGCTCCTATCCAATGCTACTTTGTCATTAAACTGTGCACCTGACAGATTTTAGGGCTGGCTCAAATGAGGTTCTGGGGCACTCTAACATCCACACACACATCTGACTCTTTCCCTTCGATGCCATCCGGCTCCAAGGTCTCCACCCTTGTTTTGATCTATAATTTATCCCTCACAGCAGCTCGCAATACACATCACATGATTGTATGTCAAAGACATACAATGTCTGTACTCTTTGAACTTCCAGGAAGTGTTACTTTTAGGGTTGGTGGTCAGAGCACACCTGGTGCCATGGTACTCTGGGGTCTCAGGGCGCAGTCCGTTATATGGGGTGTAACTCGTGGTTGCCTGGGGATGGGCTGGGTCGGGTCATGCTTTGGCCAGTGTGAGATAACATGCACACCAGGAGCCCGTCTCTGATCGTGGCCTTGTAGGGCACATTCCTCTTGAGTAAGAAACACAGCTTTGCAACACGTTAGAACAATGAATAGATGTTGTGGAGGTTGGGGGTATGGGCTGTCCTCATGGAAGCCCAGGCATGGCTGTAGATTTCCCTCATCTCATAATTTGGGCCTAATACATGCAATGCTGCATTTGCCTCGCAAACCTGATTACTAACATCTATTCAAAAATAGCAATGTTGCTCCCGCCCTGCTCTACACTATGTGGGTTGATTATATTGTGTTATATTAGGTGGGGTCCTTTATATTGGGGCTGGTCCTTTCACCGTCCCCTCTCTCCCCTGGCCCATCATAGTGCTTCAAATGCATCTCAGCTCACATTAAAGTGCTTAGGGGGGTGAGACAAGGCTGCCCCCTTCCCAACATTCCCCACCTTTTGTTACTTCTATAGTAACAAACTGCATAATACCACTGCGATCCTGTTCCCTCCTCTCTGCTTCCACATTTGGATGAGTTCCCTTTATTGGCACCCAGGCCCTACATTTTGACTGCACACTCTCCCCCCTAGGAACATACTCTTGATTGATGTGAGCAAGTCATATAGATGCATGCCTTCCTCCCCCACCAGGTCCACCCAAACCTCTGTGTAGTTCTCTAGAACAGGGGGTGGAATAATGATAGTGTAGTATAGATGGTCAGCTTCATCTCCATACGGGAGGGGGAACATTTGATACTTCGGGCCACTCTGTGGGATATCAATCTGTGCTTCACTAAAGTTTGTCTTGCGAGGTGCTTTTGAACCCCAATTGATACCATCATTCTCGCTCTAAGGTGTGCCTCAATAGCACTGCATCGAAGGCCTTGTTGGCAGGTGCAGAAGATGACTAGAGTGAACACGATAATGGACATCAACATCTTCAAGATTTCTCCGAGCCACGACGGGCCCCATTTAATGCCAAGGTAAACCAATCAGTGTCCTGTATTCCCTCCTCCTTCTTCATGTGAAAACCCAGCCCATGGACAGCTGCAATGGTGGGGGATAACAATGTGTTCTCTGCATCCTCAGGAGGCACAATTGTGCAGCAGGAATCAACACATTTTTTGCAAACCCCTTCTTCCATTACTATTAACATGTCCAAAACACATCTGTTTTGCACCGGCATAAGTCTTAATGCGTGCAACTCAACCTTGATCACATTGAACCTGTTCTCTGTATCGTTTGCGAGCTGAACCAGCTCCCATCTCACAATCTGCAACAATTTGACATTTGCTGTGGCCTGCACTCCTGGCAAATTAAAGATGTGAAAACAGATTATGCTGAGCTGAAGAGCCTATATTCTTCTGGTATTTCAGCAAGCAATGTGGAAGAGTCTTTAGATATTTAACTTGATCTTTTCATCCTCTTTAGTTGTTGGAATTGTCCTTTTCCTGGCAGGATGTGGAGCTCTTGTGAGGGCAACGGGCCCTTTTCTTCATTTTCGAATGCAGGGAGACTAGTTGGCTCCTTGACAGGCTCCCCCTTCAGGTGCTCTTCTGGGATTACTAATAGCACTGAGTGCAATGAAGCCAGTGAACAACAGCCCCTACATGATGGTGGGAGGTGTAGGTAAGCTTGTTGGCCACAGGCCCAGTAGTAATCCATCATCGCTGCCATACCCTTCTTGATAGCTGCGATCAATAGCATCTTATTACAGTGTTCATTCAATCCAACAAAGACTGTACCCTTGCTGCACAAACAGAGTCTATGTTTCTCTCACTTGTGCACTCGCATTGCCTTTTCCATTGTTGCAATCCATTTCACCTTAGTGATATGCTCTGTCCAGATTGGTGCACAGAAATTGTCCACCCGTGCTATCCTTTCCTTACTATATGTTACCAGTCCGTCTGCTAAGCAAGGCAGTGTGGCGTCCTACCAGTTGTTATTGACATGTTTATGCCATTTGACTATCAGATAGGGTAGCTCCACACACTTGATGTTATTTGGATCGTCGCTTCACTGTACAAGATCTGGACCCACCATTTACCGTTGCACGAAGTGCGCCTGGAACGTTCCTTTTATTATGCATAGCGCAAGTGTGACTATCAATGTCACACAGGGACCTGCAATTATGGTCAACCCAAAATAGTAAAAAGGGTGCATATTTTCTCATTTGTGCATAAACACCTCCGATTACTACTTAACAAATTATGTACATTAATCATGTCCATCCTCTTATCTCCTGAAATGAAAGTAAAGATACACAAAACAACGATAAGGAAAGACATACAAGATATACTTTTTTACACAGAGAAAGAGAGAGAGAGAGAGCAGGGGAAAGAGAAAAAGAGAGAGAGGTGGAGAGAGCGAGAGAGAGAGAAATAATGAGAAAGAGAGAGAGAGTGAGAGGGCGAAGGAAAGAAAGGAAAAGAGAGAGAGAAAAGGGGAGAGAGAAAGAAAGGAAGAAAGAAAGAAAGAAAGAAAGAAAGAAAGAAAGAAAGAAAGAAAGAAAGAAAGAAAGAAAGAAAGAAAGAAAGAAAGAAAGAAGAAAAGGATATGTAGCTAGCAGCTGTTCTTTGGCCCGCCAATGTAGTGTGACATCGCACACGTATCGTACCTGGACAGGCTAGTGAGGTGGATGGGGTGCAGGCATTGCTGCCCCTACTTTTAAGATAACTGATGTGCCAACGTGCTATCTGGAGGTCCCCTGCGGATGTCGGAGAGGTGGACCGAATATCGCAATCCCTTTACTTTCACCATGAGGGGAGTGCAAAACACCACCTCGTAGGGGTTGTGGTTCCAAGGGTTGTTCCACCTGCACACGACATTGTGGAAATACACAAAATCTACAGGCAGCAGCGTTTGCATGGTCATGCGCTCAGGTTCTGGTGCTGTCATGGTTGCTACACCCGTGTCTCTGTCGTATCAATCGTGGGAGGTGCAATCTGTCGGGAGACACATTCAATTGCCCTAGTTAGTGTGGTGAAATAATCTTTGAACTCATCTCCTAACACCGCTGCTGCCCTATGTGCATCTGAAGCTCTCCTTAAAGGGGATATGGGAGTGTGCATACACCAACCAGTGACCATTTTGTGTGGTGACAAATGGTGGTCTTTGCTGCACTGTGTATGTAGACTGAAGAGGGCCAGGGGCAAACAGTGCACCCAGATCTTCTTCAATGTGGTACACAGTTTGGACAATTTACTTTTGAGGACCCCATTGACCCTCTACACAATGCTGTTACCTATGGGTGGTAAGTTGAACACATCCAGTGCTTAATGCCAGGTGTGCTGTGATGTGCTGAAAAGGTGCATTGAAAAAATATGTGCTGTTGTCTGACCTTATAACCTCGCACACACCCGATCGAGGGAAAACCTCACATACCAAACATCTTGCAGCACATTTGGCATTGGGACAAACCACTACTATGAGGTGCCAGGAGCCATTGCAATGCTCAACCATATCAGCATTGTCTATGTGTAATTCATGGAACGGCCCTTAAGGGCAGGGCAATGTGCCCCATAACATCTGTTGTGTCATCCCTGTACTGAAACATTGACATGTGTTACGATGTACGACCATTTCTGTAAAGCTTTCCTGGATGTTTGGTATAAACCAGTCCTCCTATTTATCTGCTGTGATGTGCTGCTCCGAACTGTGAGATGGGCAATCTAACTGTTCAAATGCTACTGCTATCAGCTCCTGGGGCATTACTGTCTTCCCAAAGCTCACTTGTCTCAGTAACAGATCAGTTGTGGATTGCTTGCAACCGCTTTGAAGCCATAATTCTTCCTCCCTTCCAGTGGACCTTCCTTGTAACTCGATAACCTGGGAGATGGGCAATGCTGTATAAGGTATTGGATATTCACTTACTGGTAGGGTGGTCACAATGTATTCAGCAGGCATTTCATTTGGCAGCTGCGTTACCCATTGATATTTCATCTGTTATGTGAGTGTGGGCGGAGCACTTGATGACCGCTACAATAGATGGCTGGGATAATGCTTCTGTCAGTATTTCTAGCAGTGATGCATGCTGTACCAGGGATCCATCCGCCCTCCGAAAACTCCTCCGCTTCCAGTGGGATAGATCGGCATGTATCATTGTTGTGACATACACCAAATCGGAATATATTGTGACATGGCTCTGTTGTGAAGCCCTCACAGCTTCAATGGTAGATATGAGTTCCTCCACCTGTGCAGAATAATTCATGGGAAATATTTTCATGACCACCATCTTGTACTCCCCTTCCTCAAGTTGTAGTACCGCTTCCCCTGTATGTCTTTGCCCACTCTCCTGGTACAATTGTGGACCACCCATCAACAAAGAGTATCTCACCCTCTGACAATGAGCAGTTTTTCACTTTGGGATTGTAGAGGAAGAGCCAAATACCCCTACCAGAAGCTCCGCCCCCATGTTGCCTATATGTTGGAAACAGGAAATTGCAACACACGCATTACCAGTGAGGAGGCCTATGCCGCAAAGAATTCTTGAGACAAGGTATTCACTGAGAAAACCCTATATGCATTCACAAAGAAATAATGGTCTTCAAGACGAGTATGAAAATGAATGAGAAAAAGGACTGGTGACGTCATGCAAAATAGAACTGACCCACCAAAAAAAGAGAATACAAATGAAGAAGGAACAGAACCATTCTATAAGATTTAAAGAAGAGGTGTCAAAGTTAAGTAACATTTCAGGATCAAAATGAAGATGCTTGTGCGAAGAAACACTGAAGAAAATGCAAAGTCATTTTACACTTGTAAAGGTGCTGTAATGCAAGTAGACAAAGTAATCCTGAGGCTGGCTACATAGTGAATAGATTGCGGCGATGCTCAAATCTATCTACATAGGAATATATAGAATCTGGATGTTCCATAATGCACTTTAGAAAACTTGAACCCCGTGAATGGAAAGGGCTTGTGTATAGCTCAGTTGAAGAAATAGCTGATGGCGAAGGAGAATTCAAGAAAGGCTGACTGGCCCAGCACTAAGAGTCGAGGCCACTGTGAGCCTGGTTGTCTATCAAGAAGCTACATGAATGTGAAAAAGAAAGAAACTTCTGTTTGAGGTGGAATGAAAAAACAATGGAGGCATCAAGGATTCAACATGCAACAAAGAGCTCGAAAACGTGGTCTCCAGTCACATGGTCAGATCAAAATAGACTGTGGGTCGATCTACACCAAAACCGGAAGATAAGACCATGCCACACTCCCTTTTATTCTCAGGCACAGTGGGCTTCTACAAGGCCAAGTTCAAAGCCTAATTGAATGGCAGACCGCAGGAGTGATGATAGATGTTGGGCTAATTGGGTGGGGAGGCATGACCACACGTCCCTCCTAGCACCTGGGGAAACCAGCTTGCATGCTGCTTGCAAGTGGAATATTCCAGAAGGGCACAAGCATGCCAACTAATGATAGAGGGCTACGTATCAAAGAGCCTGATAGTTTGTGTAACCGATACATCGTTGTGTATATTGTGATGATGAGGATGACTTTCACTATAGGAGGGCTTAGTTGTCCACCTGATGTTAGAGACCCAATCACAACCTCCTTCAGTCTGGAATGTATACCTAGATGTTCCCTTTAAACCTATCACATCCCAAGTAGGTTTTCTTAGTTTGCCATCTGGTGTGACGTCAATGATGATGATTTTTTGCTATAAATGTGTGTTTTTTCATGTAACACGTTGAGAGAAATCGAGCAAACATCTGTTGGTGTCCCTTGCAACTGTTTTAGATAATTGCTAATAAAACAGTACTAAGTTTTGCCAACTTCCTGAGTCGGTTTGATTATTGATGTATGAGTGAGTTCTGCATACCCATCTATCTCCAAGCATTGCTTCCTCGTCTTAAAGGGCCCCAGATCCCGGGGTTCAGGGATGTCGTCCTCCTCCCCCTTTTATGTGGCACAGTTGTGCACCGTTAAATCCTCTGACGTAGACATGTCTGTTAAGAATGTGGCAGGATTCACTGTTTTGCATCTGACCACATGAATATGCGGTTTAGAAAGGATAATCACATAAGCAGAAGAGCTTTCTGTAGTCAGGGTAGATGTTGAGCTCTCCAGAATGGCAAACATAGAGTGTTCCACATAAAATGTAACTGAACACCCCATTACAATTGTAGAACTTTTCTCTATTGCAAAAGCAGTAGCTGCTAAAGTTTTTTTGCACGTGAACTGTCCTTGCATCATTGAATCCAGAGTGCCGCTGTAATAGGCCAATGGCGTATGCCCCAAAGTGCTCTACTGTGTCAATACTGGTATCATGAGCTGATCATCTGAATGTCAGACAAGGTCAAATTCCTGTGTGTAGTCTGGGGTGGCTAGTACAGTGGCAAACTAATGACTTCTTTTAAATCGTCAAACTGATTGTGTCTGTAGTCGACTGTAGCTTGTGATCCTTTGTTTTTTGTGCTTCCCTAAGGGCTTGTAAAACTGGTCTTGTGTATGCCGCATAATCTAGGATCCATGCCCTACAGTAATTGCAGAGCCCCAAAAACATCTGCATTTCTTTAAATGAGGCGGATCTGGGGGGGGGGGTGGCGCGCACTGACGATGCCCTATCTGGTAGTATCCTTTTATCAATAAATCATATGAACTGTGCTAGATAGAGCACCTCCTGTTGGCAGTCTTGCTATTTAGCCTTATCAACCTTGTACCCCTTGTAGGCCAGCTAATGTAGGAGAAAATGGTATCCTTTTGGCAGTGTTGCTCACTGTCACTACACACTATCAGATCGTCCATGTACTGGATAATCGTACTGGGCACCTGAATATTCCCTAAATCAGCGTGCAGTATCCTGTTAAAGATGCTCGGCCTCTCACAGTACCCCTGAGGTAACCTAATATGTTCTAACCGCATCTGGCACTGTGTAGATGCTGTGAGGTACCTTGATTCTGGATGGAGAGGAATTGAGAAAAATGTATTTTTCAAGTCTACTAAAGTGAAGTATGTTGCTTCTTTAGGGATAGGGATACTGCATAAAATTGTTGCAGGATTAGGAACGACTGGAAATTCCTTTTGCACCACATAATTTAGGGGGCGCAATTCTGGGATCATTCTCCAATTGCCCCCTGTCTATTTCTTGACAGGGTATATCTCCATGTTACACAGAGACATGGATGGCACAATAATGCCCCAGTCCAGTAGGGCCTGTGGTGTATTTCTAATACCCTTCTCCACCTCCCTTGATAATGGATATTGTTTTACCCTACGTAGCACCACATCTGGCTTCAATGTTGTACGCACAGGGGTCATGTCTTGTGGATTGTAGTCCACAAATGCGTAGGCACGTGCTATAAATAGAGGTGGGGTTAATATTGCCATCAAAGGGCACTGCACCCTTCAGTATTGGCCCATTATGTCACAGTGGATACAAATCTCCAATATTATTTCCCCATCTTTGTCATTTTTCTCAAACAGCTTGTCATCCGTCACTTCCTTTAATTGTACTATCTGCACTATAAAGAGCACTGTGCGCCACTCACACCCATCCCTGTCAATTCCTAGTAGGACAACCCTCTTGTCAGAAACCAACAATCCCTGTAAATCGAGTGACAATATAATTCTCGCCACCAACTTGCGTGACACAGCTGTGTGAAATAATTAAATCTGTGGGCACTCACCAACACTGCTTGGCAATCTGAGGCACAGTCTCCACAAGCACAGTAATACCATGAACTAACAGGTCCACGTCCACGGGAATCCTGCGAACCACCACCTCCCTTGTCATTGTGTGTATTATCAGCATTGCCCTTATTGCGCACACATACCAGGTGTGAAACAAACTGTATTGCAAACTGTAAATTAGATTGTCCTGTTTAATTTGCTGAGCAGGTTCCTGCCCAGCAAATTGATAGGAGAACTTTTGGAATATAGTAATGGAGCGGCAACCACCTTCCCTCTCACTTTTACATACATCTCGTCAGTATATGGAACCTTGGAAATAGCCCGAGAGAATCCCTACATGCCAAGATATTTGCCTGATAATGGAAAATTCCCCTCCATGATACAATATTTTGTTGCACTGGAGTACACCATAGATATTAACTGCTTGTTTCCAATCTCCACCCCCGCCAAGGGTTCCTCCTCAGGGTGGATGGTCATTGATAAGACCGGTGAAGTGTAGGGAAAAGCTGGGTTGATTACACAAGTAGGCTTTATTATATATATTTATTACACTGTGAATACAGGTAAGTGGGGATATGAATGTCATCTCTCTCCTTCTCCTTCAGCTTCCCTCCAACTGACTCACTCGCTCTCCTGTCTCCATTCGATCCTGGAATCTCCCTCAACAGTCTCTGTACTCCATTATGCCACGATAATAGACATCCCCTTTCCTTCACACAACATCTCCTCATGGTTCTTATGACTCGGCATACTCACTCAAATATATGGGCCTTCGGTAGCTTCTTTCAAACCTTGATGTCATCAGTGGCACATTCGTATTATCTGCCAAAGAAAATGTACTCCCAAAGAAAGGAGTATCACATCTACCTCCCCTCTTACCTTTACCACCATTCAACCCCCTGCTTTCATCCACATCTCCCGGCAGTATCATCACTCTCTCCTTGTTCCACATTCTACCATCCTTTGTTCTCACAGCATATTTGAACATTTCCAAAACCTCAATGGATTTTGACCATTGACATCTATGCTCCCTCAACACAACTGGTAAATTAATATTGACCCAACAACCAACCCACAGCACTTTCACTCTGTTGAAATGCCTATTGCCTTGCTGCAATTTGTTGGTTAATTGTCTCTCCCTGATCTTGTCCTTCAACTCATCCAACCTCACACCGATACCTGCCACATCACCCATCCAACCTGGAAACAATTTAGTGTTGGCTCTCCTTCCACTGCTCAGTTTGAAAGGAGAAACCCCTGTAGTTGCGTATACCCTACTCCCTGGGGCCTTTGCGGCCCTTGGCCCTGCTGCAGCGACCCATAATTGTAGCCCATTGCAGGCTTACTCCTGCACTCCCTTGTGAAATGCCCCCACCTTAAACAATTCCAACATTGTGATGGTCAAAACCCACCTCCTCTGGGTACAAATCCTCCTATTCTTGCTCCTCAGAGTCCCCTCTTCCTTACTGTGGTCCTCCCTTATGCCACTG
Organism: Ambystoma mexicanum; assembly: GCF_040938575.1. NCBI lineage: Eukaryota > Metazoa > Chordata > Amphibia > Caudata > Ambystomatidae > Ambystoma > Ambystoma mexicanum. Next base: position 1,397,738,564 of record NC_090935.1, on the reverse strand, counting down.
TGGGCTGGGGGACTGTTACCCTCTGCCTCACTGTCTCTGTCCCCCGTCTGCCCAGAGCGTAGTGCTGGTGGTGCTCACAACTTGTGGGTACTCTCTGTCCCCTCCACCTGTACAGGCATCAACACAGGTACCTGAACAACAACCTTTGCCAATTTATATTCTACCAATTATGCTTCCTCTGCCTGACACCTTTGAGCTGTTTCCCTCTCCCGTTCCTTAATCCTTTTGTAATGATGCACTATTATACTCTGTATCTCTGGCCACCCTTTTGCCTCAACACCCACAATCTTGTCTAACACCTTTGGCACTTCCTTTGGCAAATCCTCTGTTTACAATAAAATAGAAAAATTATATTGAACGATCCCACGATCCTCCTGTTTCCGCTCTCCACATATGTTGTAATTTAATAATGAATTTAGCTGGATTTTCATCATCACCCATTGTACATGGCATCAGGGACTCTAAATCAGGTGTATCCGGGAAGGCTCTATGTAACGCATCCGACACCTGTGCTCTAATTCAGTTAAATGATGCTCCATCATGTCCATCCCCCAGGGTTATACCCGGATACACAGCTTTAATCAACACATCCCGAGCCTGGTCCCCAATTATAGCAACCATAAAGCTCTTAATATCACCCACTGTCAGGGGCACCCCCACTGTTTGCTTCTCGAACTCATATATCCACTTGCTCGCCACTGTTGTGTGCTGTGGGCGAGCCTTACTCAAATTATGCTCATCCATCTGGGGCCAGGGCACATACTGTGTTCTCCCTGCCCCCTTAGATATCAGGGGCATATGCATCTTTGCCCCACTTCCCACACCCTTCTTCACAATTCCCCTTTTTCTTGCTAACGCCATCCGGCCAGCCCAACTCTTCAACATGCCCCCTCCCCACATGCCTGCTTGTTGGGAGGTATTCTCTGCCACCTCTTCACCCCTTCCTTCTCCTTAACCCTGTTGCTCAGCAAACACGTTGCTATTGTCCTCCCTCTCAACATTTCCTTCCACTGTATCCTCTTGTCCAAAGAGTGTTCACTTACCCCTGCATCGTTCCTTTTCAACAAATACATTTCTTGTTCCTCTATTATCCATTCTGATCAAAAAATCTCCTGATCTCTATTCCCCTGTTCAGTTTTCTGGTGCCCATACACCCCCCCACCTTTCTTGAAGATGATTGTATCCTGCTCATTTTTGCCAACAACTCTGACAACCTGTCTTCCAACTCTCTTAACCTGAAACCTACGGACGCCAACGTTTCAGGTGGGTTTGCATATGGGGGTGGGGGAGCGGTAGCCTGCAGTATTACTGGTGTTGAAGGGGTCCCTATCACTGCAGGTACATAGATTGGATTTGTATACCACTCTGTGGGACACACTGTCAAGAGATATAATCCTCCGCCCTCTCCTTCTCCCTTCCTGCACTTTTCATCTATCTGTCTGTGCCCCTCTTCCATCCCTTTGATCTTCTGTGTCCTTGAACATGGGCAAGAGGTCCAAAATGTATTTTATCTTCTGCTGCTGTTTCCTCTTATACTTAGCTACTAAAAAATGGTGACATATGTTCCAGCATGCTCTTATTGTGGGAGCTCTACTCTGGCCACAAGCAGGGTATCCGCCTCTTCCTGTCTCTGTGATCCACTGCTTATGGTATTTCCCCACCCTGTCATGATACAGTGGCATGGCCTTATACATACACTCTAAGGTGTTCCTCCACCCATACTAGTGCTGTCTATTGTCTGACTAATCCAGCAAAGCCCCACTTACGCGCTACACAAGCTATTGCTGCTTGAAAGAAAAAATGAAAATCAACATCCCCTTTTCTGTTCCACTCACCCACGCCAACACACTACTTCACACAATTCAATGACACACCACGCTGCAACACTCACAACTAATGCCCCTCCTAGGGCCTGTTCTTCATCCAATGAAACACAAATACAATAAAGTTGTCTATTACTGATATGAGACCACTACTATTATTTCCGTATTCCCCTTTAAATAATATATTTTATCGTGATACCACCTTCCATCCTCTTTCGAGGAGAGGCTCCATCCCTTACATTTGCCTTACCTTTGCCTTACTTTATAATGCCTTACCGAAATAATCTCCAAACACCAACATGAAATAACACAAACCACACCCATGTCACATTAATAAGCTTGCTCTCCACATGCTCACACCTCTCACATTTCCTCATGCATCTGTCCCCTACTTGTTATTGCTTACAAGTGTCTACTCGCATGTGTCTGCTCACCTGAACACCTGCGCCACAGCATTTCAACACTGGCCTGCACTCTGCTCGGAGCCGTAACCTGCTTCAAAGAGCAGAGGACTTCTGGAGAAGCAACCTGGAAGCCTCTGCAAATACAAGAGGTCCTGGGATCACGTCAGGGTCACCAATTGAAGGCAAGTCCCTGAACACTCACAACAGAGAGAATATAACCCGCTAGGGAAGAAAGGCCCAAGTCGATCTTGTAAGGATAACAAGTTTTAATCTCATACACAGATGAGCGCAACAGCAAAGGACTCTGCCACCAAGAATGTTCTGCTGAAAAGTCGTACAAGCAAATCTTATAAAGAAAAACATTGTCACTTATGATGCAACATATACAGTAGAAACCGGCGAGGCTGGATGCCAGGTTATTGGTTCCAGCCCAGTCCATCCGTCTTTAATGACGTGGGTGATTCGGTGTTCCTCTTCTTTTCACGTCAAAGAACAAATTAACTACACTCCTATCACAATGCTACATTGTCATTATACTGTGAACCTGACAGATTTTAGGGCTGGCTCAAAGGAGATTCTGGGGTAATCTGACCTCGACACACACATCTCACTCACTCCCTTCCATGCCATCCGGCTCCAAAGTCTCCACTCTCGTTTTGAACGGGTCATGCTTTGGCCAGTGTGAGATAAAATGCACACCAGGCGCTGATCTCTGATCGTGGCCTTACAGGGCACATTCTTCTTGAGTAAATAACACTTCTTTGCAACACTGTTAGAACAATGAATAGGCGCTGTGGCAGTTGGGGTATGGGCTGTCCTCATGGGAGCCCGGCCATGGCTAGAGATTTCCCTTGTCTCCTAATTTGGGCCTGATACATGCAATGCCGTATTAGCCACCACGGTCTTGTCTCTTAACTATGATTACTAACATCTATGCAAAAATAGCAATGTTGCTCTTGCACTGCGCTACACTATGTGGGTTGATTATATTTTATTATATTGTGTCCTTTATATTGGGGTACGGTCCCTTCACCGTCCCCCCACCTCCTGGCCCATCATAGTGCTTAAAATGCATCTCGCCTCAGTCTAAAGCACTTAGGGGGTGGGACAGGGCTGCCCCTCTTCCCAACACGTCTGAGTGGGAGGTAAACCAAATGGGAAAAGTGGTATATAAGCCAAAATGTTAGATTAAGGATGACAGGATATTATGATCACAAAAATAACAGTGATAAAGAACCGTGTAACCCTAATTTATAACATCTATATAAGTCCAAACAGCCCTCCGCAAGGTCAAACTCTAACATTCCCATCTTGAAAACTTGTTTACGGTAATTAGTGTTTCAAAGAATTAATGTGGAGTATGACAAATTGCATTCTGCCCTGCAGGAGAACAGGGGTGTGTAGAAGCTATGATGCCCATTAAGCCCTCACATGTTTTCAAATCAAGAGCCAACACAAATATTAAAGGTAAAACAGGAAAAGATAAGAGATATACCTCTTTTGCCTTTTGTTGGATGGGCCAAGGGAAGCCTATGCTCTTAAGAGTTTTGTGAATGTAATGCCGTAGTGACCCAAACAACACAGTAACATGATCCAAAATAAAGGGAATGTCCAATCAAGGTTGTATAAAAACATATGTACTTTAATCAAACACACTGGGCAAAACCAAATACAGTGGAAGAAAAGTGAAAATGCAACATGTAGAAAAATGCAAAACTCTCAGTATGAATCCAGGGGTGACAGGACAATTATTAACCACAAAAAGGATATGTCTTTGGATGAGAAAGATGAAAAAGTGACCAAATCAGTCTCTAGGGTCCAAAATGGACCAAGGTGGCAGTTATTTCTTGACAGTACCTTGGTGGTATTTGAAGCCGGCATCAATCCAAGCTGTGAGCAGTGATGAGAGTGGATCTAGCTCAGTTCAGGCACGTTGCATAGTGTGTGCCCAAGAGGTAAGCAGGCCTTAAGCAGGTTCAAAGGCAGTAGCTCTGTGCTGCTCGAAGGCTGCTTTCAGTGAAGCTAATCAGGGCACTTACTAGGCTTAGTTCGAGGTTGAGCTGGGTTGAGCCAGGTTGAGCTGAGATGTAACCACCAGGATGGGTCAATGGGTGATGCTCCAGAGATTTGAGTCAGCGGGCAGTTTATGTCAAAATGGTGGTCCTGTTGCTATGGTGTGCAGTTTGGCAATGCAGCAGTTTGAGGGCAAGTCAGGTCGATTCATGGTGTAACCCCTGGTTCGAGTTGGCAAGTGGCTTTCCAGTGATCCGAGTCGGGTCCCAGCGTCAATCAGATGGTTCAAGCACAGCAAGTGACAGGCTCAGAAAGGCTAAGATAAATCGTTGAGCAGGCACGAGATGCCGGCACTTGCCCAGATGTTTGGATGAGAGCCAAAAAAACACCAGCTGGATCCCTCACTGTGGAACATGTCTCAAAGTCAGTTTGACTGACATTGAGGTGGCAGAAGGGGGAGCATTAGCTGATATGGTTCTCCAAGTGCTGTGAACCCCTCTACATGGGTTTGGGGACAGAATGGGGCAATTTAGTGTCTGCTCTTCCGGTTTCATGAGATTCAGATGCAGAGTGTAATGTCCTGGTCTCCAGCAAGAGTCACTCCCAAAGTGCCCTGGTGTGGGTAGGGGGTAGACATGTTCTCTGTCATGGACTGCTCCTTCTTCACCTCAGTGGTTGAGGGCTTTGGAAAATACAAACAATGTGCAGTCAATCCTTCCCAGGTGTTGTTCCAGAGTGAATCAAAGAAGTGGTGTGAGACCCCATCTTTTAAAGGAAAAGGTCCACAGGTGATTGGACTAAGGCTAGCCTTCCTTAGTGGTCCAATCCCTGTTCTTGAAATAAGTGGATGGTGCCCTTCTGACATCACACAGACTAGAGAAAGTGGAGGGGACAGAAAGACGAGAGAGATAAAGAGAAACAAGATGGAATTCTTCCTCAGCTGTACAGAGCTCTCCCTGTCTACACAAACCCCACCCCTTCCATTCTCAAAAGGATAAAAGGCATTTAGATATGCAGCACCCTGTTGTGAGGCTTCTCCCTTTGAATGGGTTTACTAATCTGATGCCTGGGCCTAGGACAGCTGCCTTTTGTGTGGTTGTCTTTGGGGGAGGATGTACCCACCCTCACAAATAGATCAAAGAAGAGGCATGGCCATTCAGGTTCACGTACTGTCACGTGGCATGACCAGCCTGTATGGCCAGAATACACATCACCTTGCATAGCCGAGCTGACTCCCAGTAGCTGACACATGTGTAATATGAAATTGGATGTGTCTGCAATGACTATGAGCAGTGCCATGTATCATTCCTTATCTCAGGCATAGCTTATATTTAGAGTTTACCCTGCCACCTGGGTGGGATTTTATAATCATGATATTTTGAAATTGGGTACATATGTGAAATGCCACCTATGTGTTCCAGTAATGTTTGCTGCCACTTCAGCTGTCAAGAGGGGACCTGTGACATTAACCTGCTCTGTGCCACTATAGGGCAGGCACTGAAATCATGTACACTATACGTTTGGCCTGAAGCTTACTAAAGGGGAATCTGATCATCAGATTACCCTTTTAGACTTAGAGTTACCACCATCATATCATTAATTAATTGATAGAAATTACAAAAAAGACAGGGATTTATACCCTTGGCAGCAAGACATAGTGTCCATTGGCTGTTAGTCAAGCACATAATTGCATTCAAAACCTTAGCACTCACTCATAAATGCCTTTCCAATTCAGCTCCCAAATACCTGCCATGCAAATTCACAAGACACCTATCTGATCGACCCACAAGGTCCTTACACTTACACTGCCTCAAGGTTCCTAGATTCAAGTTACAGAAAGCAGAGGGCAGTAGCTTCCCTGTACTAGCAGCAAAATCATGCAACTCCCTGCATGTAGCCCTAAGAACAGACCCTTCATACTATTGCTTCAGGACAAATGTAAAAAACGTGGCTCCTTACACAGGAGACTCCATAAATGTCTTGCTCATCTTGTTAACCCTGTATATGTCTGCGATGCACTTGTAACAACTTCCTTGCACTGTTGCTGTACCTGTCTGTCATGTAATTTCAATGTGTAACCTTACGTAATGTGTCCATATACCTGAGGGTAAATTGTGCTCTATAAATGAGCAAACAAATACATAAACAAATAAGTAAATAAATAAATAGATGTCAATTCCTCACATGGAGAAGCAAGGGAGACTTTAACATTTTCTCTGAACCTCTGATTGAGATTAAGAATTTATTGCATCAAGAGGATTTGGCATGGGTATCCTAGATCACTCCACACATTATCATGTAAGTCAAGGCCATCACGCTGATGTACTTGTACCTATCTGGGCAGAGAATGGATTGCAATTTTGTAATGGTACCTTGGTGGGTTATTGCACACCCAAGCAAACATGTAGGTCCCCAAGAGCCAGTAGCCATTTAGAATATATATTGTTAAATCTGGCATCATATGGAGTATCCCGAACATGATACTGTGCTTCTTGAAGCCGAACTACAAAAAAACTGTGTTTACAAAATAACAAGAGAATGGAGGAAGCCAATTGGGAATTGCTGGAGCAACTGAAGGAATAGTGCACTTTTGGAAAATAGTGACTGAAAGTGCAGATATTGAATTTCATGCTAATAACATTATGATTGATAAAAAGAAAGTATCATTAGATCATTTTAAGAACCTTTATAGAGTAAACACACATGCAGTGTAGTTACTTTAGCACCAAATTGAGAAACAATTACTGTATATGAGTTTACTAAGGCACTTAATTTCCCAGAACAGTGGGAAGCGTGTGGACCAGACAAGATCCCTATTGAGCAGTTTAAGTCTTAACTAGTCATCTTTGGTCCTGCAATAACAAGTAGTGTGATTTTCAAACATGCAAGAGTTTTAGAGGCACCTCAGACTCCTATAGAAAGTGTGTGATAATGTACAAACGATGATGGTGTTGCAGCCGTTGTGTGTAGCTGAGCACTGATGTGAGATACTGATGAGACTCATAAAACCAAAAAAGGAGTAAGCAGAGCATGGTGTAGCATATCATATCATAGCATATATTTCAGTATAGTGTAGGGACTAACAATTAACCTTACTACCTACTCATCCATTAATCTTTGAACTTCACCAAACTAATCTAATTAGTGATTACACTGGAGTTAGCCTAGACCATAGCCTACAGTGCAAAACTGTCATTCCAAACTGTAGGTGCAGACTGAGGATGATGGTTTAGAAAATAAAATGCACACCTTGCAAACCAATCCACAGTGTGTGGACGTGAGGCTCAGAGCATGATGAAACTGCAGAATTCATTTTACAAAGACAGCTCATTGCTTGAGCAGGAAGTGCAGGAAGTCAGAAGGAAAGTGTTCCACATGTCATCCGGGCCTAGAGAATCAATGCTGTACAAAGGTGATTCTTAAAGAGCTAAAATAATAGGTGTGGAAATGCATTGGGGAACTGCCCACATGAGAGGTTGTGCCTGACCGATGGTACCTCATGGCAAGGGGTGGTGAAATAATATACTTTCCGCATGAAGGTATAAGCCAAGTGGGACGGCAGTGAAAAGATTTTAAAAGGAAGGGAAGAGAGATGAGGGGTCTTCTGCAGAGAGAAAGAGGTACCAAGAAGAGATTTGAGAAAGAAGAAGGAAAATTGGAGAGTCACTGGGATTGCTATGCAATGTGTGAGCGATGAGCTGAGACTGAGCCAGATTGCTTCTGTGTGTGTTCAGAGTATACAGCAGTAAGGAAGGTGTTGGCAGCCTTCGCTGACCTGCCACGGCTGACAGGGGCACAGAGCCCATGTACTTCGGAGAAGGGGGTCTTGTTGTCAGCGGTGCAGATAGAGCACTTCAAAAGCTCTTGGTAAGCATAAGTAACAAAATTAGAATATAACTGAAAAAAATAGTGACCTCATGCTCTTTTCATACAATGGAACATAGAGGCTTGTAGTCTGCGTGCAGTTAGTGGTTTGCAGGATTCTGAAATCGGCTAAAACATTCTGAAGTTGCACAGATAACTCTGCATTGCCTGCCATGTTCTCTTGTGGGAGGTTTAGATTAACAAAAAGAGAATACAGAGTGTTTTGCATTTGCTGAGCTGTCTAGGAATGCAAATAATGTGAAATATTTCATGTTCTTTTTGGTGGAAAAGAAACATCCACATTTGCATTTTTAATAATGTCTATTTCAATGTACATGAGTGTGTTATGCTGTTCTAAATTTTTCTGTGTTTTGATAAACCACATTTAGATCCTTTCCTATTATGAACAAATACAGATAAAAGCCAAAGGGCCTGATTCATGGAATTCTGTGCAGGAACAATAGGGACTTTGCAGGCCATTCTGAGCGCAAAACCCTGAGGCCTTTCTGGGACCCTGCGGGGAATGCGCCATGGTCTGGCACATCAATGCATGCATTCAATAGCATTACATGAGACTCCTCACAGAGCATTGATGGGGCTTGCGCAGAGATTAAAATAGAGGGTGGAACATGCATAGAACCCATTTTCCTTGAAGATTTTGTAATAAGGTGGTGGTTTTGAGGTACGAGACACGCAAAGCAATGGCACGCCCAATCCACTGCAAACTCAACCAAATTCATAGATTCCAAAGTGTAACCTCAAGTTGGGAAAAGTCACACGCAAACCCTGTTATGCAACCGCCACATGATAGCATACACAAAGTTCAATGTACAAGGGATATAATGCTATAAAGCACGCAATGCACACCATACTAATGTCGCACAGCCATGATGAAGGCTGCAATAGTGGGAGCCATCCTACATGGACACAGAAGAAGGAGGAGGATGCCCAGGCCCCAGATTTATGCTACACACACCACGCTGTTAGGGATGCCTGATGACAAGGTGTATGCCATGTATGGGTTCCCACCCCATATCGTCCTAGACCTTGTAAGTGATTGGGAGGAAGACCTATCTTCACCCACCATCTGCTCCCAAGCACTTACCCTTTTGAAAAGGTGCTGACAGCACTACATTTCATTGGCTCTTTCCAGCGTACCACTGCCATAGTTGGTGGTATATCACAGGCCGCACAATCCTGCTGTCCCCATCGGGTCTTGCCCTGCATCACATCACATGCATGTCTGTGTAGGCACATATATATGCCAAAAACACTCGAGGAAAGGCAGAGAGTGTGCCAGGATTGTACACATTTTGCGATACGGCCCCCCTGAATTACCAAGCACATATAATGCAAATGCAAGCAGTGGCATTACATCAATGTGCAGGTTCGCTGGGATGCAATAGAATGATCCTGCAAGTAAATGCCAATTTCCCTGGCAGCACACATGAAAGCTACATTTACTGCCAGTCAACACTGTACCGCAACACTCTACCATGCCCTGGCATCGGGAAAATATGTAAACACCTGGCTCATTGGTGAGTATGAACTGGCACGCACATGCATCCATGTATGCATGTCAACACTGGACAACAGACCATGACATTAGGTGCAAATAACAACCAAGTAAGGATTTTCACAGACAGCGCCTCCACGCTATCAATGTTCATCATGACGCCATATAGGAATCCTGCCACACCAGCTCAGGTAAAATATAATGCTACACATGCAGTCTCTGGAGGATAGCTCAGGGTCAACATGCTCGCCTTGGATGCAAGACGACACAGGTTCGATCCCAGAGTCTGCACTTAGAAACCTCTGGGTATTAAGCACGTTATAAATAACCTATCATATCATGTGCCCATAAGGGGTATAGTGGAGCATGCATTTGGGGTGCTTAAGTCATGTTTCCACTCGCTAAACCACTCTGGAGGGGTTTTGCGAAAAGCCCCACCAGTAGTCTGCAAAATCATTGTCACATCATGTGTGCTGCACAATGTAGCCACACACTGTGGTGTACCACTTGATATGCTGGAAGGACATCACCCTCAGCCACATGCACCCCCTTGACCTTGGTTGGCCCTGAGGGCACAGGGAGAGACTGCACACAATCATCTGGTGCAAACATACTGTGTGCCTCATCACAACTCTGGCAGGAATCCAGTGCAATTTCCGCCCAGCAGAAATAGCATTACCGCTGGGTTGTGCAGCGTAGTTAGCACCATATTACAACCTGCCGTGAACGGACCCCCGACTCTGGCAATAACGCTATTAGCACCCGGCGGAAACTGTGCTAAAGTAAGGGTTACTGCTGACAAACCGGCACTAATGGCACTACTGCCAGCTATCCCAGCAGGAAATTGTGTCATTGCCGGAACGGGAAACATTGCGCCGGACATTTTGAGAAAGACAATCCATTAAATATCTCCACTTCCTGCAGCCATCCAGTCCTGGAAAGAACCAAGAAAGTCCCAGTAGAGGATAAGAGGCAAGGTGGCAGAACATTGCATGCACAAACCCAAATTTAGCGAAGGGGATTGAGGAGGGCTGGTTTTCCTCACAGATGAGGACATTGACCACTGTGAGGAACCTTATTGTAGTCAGAAGCAGAAGACCACCTTGGAGTGCAGGAGAGCCATCTGGAACGCCATCTGCCAGAAGGTGACATGATGGCAAGTGTACCACATGATGGAAAGGACTGCCACAAGTGGTGGAACAACCTGAGGGTCAGGGTGCTATCCCAACACAGCCAAGAGTCCCTGGTGTCTGGAGGAGGCACTGTGGAGCCATTGGTCCTCACCACCTGGGAGGAGAAATGCAGTGCGGTGCTGGATATTGAAGGGATCAAGGGAGTCAGCAGTGCTCAGGCGGGTGCCTGTGGCCAGGAGGCAGGAGGTGAGTCAACCCCCCACCCCCAATCACAAGTGCATGCAAAAATTACAGCCCAGCATAAGATGCCCCAGTGGACAGGGACACATGTCATCAGTAAAATCTGCATGTTGTGGGCCCACTTGACCTGCCCCATGTTGGCATGACAGACAAGCCACAGGGAAGTACACATCCACCACACCGACATGTGCCCAGTCTGCCAATCACGGCGCACCACAGTACAGCCTTACTGGTTGCACAGCAGTATCCCATAGAGCCATGACAGTGTCATGGACTAAGCCACCACCAACACCCCACTATGTGAGTGCCACCCAGGGGGGTATTGTGGGGGCAAGAAGGACCACAAGCAAGCATGCCAGACAAAAGCTGCCCCAGTACGGGCACCCTGCCCTCCCCATATACAGGCCAAAGACCAACTGGCCATGTGTTACACACTCATCGCTACAAGCAACCACATGATGCTGGGCCCACATGTAATCTACCCTGACCAAACATACCCATTTGCCATATGTGTGGGGTCCCACTCTGTACCATAGCAATCGTGTCTTGCATGCCAACAAATGTGGGGGAAACATACCTGATTAAATTTCCTATGTCCCCAATAGGCACTCACGCATCACTAGAGGCATCAGAGAATGAGGCCCATCTGGGAGCGGTACATCCATGCACTCAAGGTCTGACACCACCCGCAAAGGCCCACTCAGGCCACACCGAGGCAGATTTTGCGCCACGTAACACTGCAACTGAGCAGGGCCAAGCCAATGCCCACACCACAGGCCACCAGGAGCAGTGCAACGCACACTGCACCCACACCCACAGATGGAGTTACAGACACTTAGGCCACTGCAGAGGCACAGGGGGACACCAGCCCAATGTCACCACCTGCCGAAGGGCCACAGAACCCAGAGAGCACACTATGCCACCAGTGTAAACACTCACCAGAGATCCCACCACACTGCCAGCGTCAACACACCCCAAAGATTCCACCATGCAATCAGCAACAACACACCCCGGAGAGTCCACCACGCAGCTAGCATGCATGGACACCTTAGCCAGATGTCGATACACCTCATATGGCTCTCCTGAATACAACCCAGGCCCAGTGCAGAGCCCCTCACCCACACAGCACACACTAGAGGCAGAGGCTTGCGGACATGGAGCGCAGTCAGCGGGAGATGGAGGCATTTGGCCACATGCACTTTGAACACCTGGGACAGCATCCAAGGGTCTATGGCAGGATTGTGTGGGCCATTGTGCGGAACATGGCCAAGACAACTGCCAACATGGCCGCCCTGACAATGTACGCCTAAAGGGTCAGGGAGATGACAGAAGCCGTCTCTGCACTGGCATAGGCAATCCGGCAGAGCACAGAGGTGCAATGCCAACAAAACCTGGGGACAGGCTCCGACTCTTCCACTCCCACCACACCCACAGATGGGTCACAGCAGCCCACGCCGAGGCATCAGTCACAGCACCTTATGTGCCCAAAATCACAAGTGGCTGGCAAGAGGGGAAAGAGCCCACAGTTGTGATGGACTCTGAGACACTGATTGCCATGAGTAGCCATGCTGGGTACTTGGTGGGGGGAGAAGGAGGGAGGATTGTGTGATGGGGAGTTGGTGGTGAGAGGGTCTGGGGGTTAAGTGCGATGGGGAGTTGGTGGTGGGAGGGGGATTGTTGGGACACTTAATTATATAAAACCATTGAACTTCATCAATGCAAGGACATTCCTGATTGTGTCATTGTCATGTTTATTGATTGAGGTGGTATCATGCAGTCGTACATAGCTTGTGCCATGTGAATGTATCCAAAGAAATTGCCTATCAGTCCCTGGCATGTCAATCTCCCATCCCTCAAGTCATCTCTGGCAATGCATGGATTTGCCTCAGCCACTGCTTCCTCATCATCTGGGGGTGGCATGTCCACGTCAGGGTTAGTGGTATATTTCTCCTAAGGCAGATATTGTGCCGCATGGAATATTGAAGCACACTTTTTCCCACTTCGGGCCTCATCACGAGTTTGGCGGTAACCCTTAAATACGGCAGTAGCGCTATTACTGCCGCATTTAAGGGTCCACCAAATCACGGGTTTGGCAGATTTCCCCCCAGCTCTGAGCTGGGGGGAAATCTGACAAAATGTTGCGCTATTACCACCGGCGGGAAATCCGCCGGAGGTAAGAGCACAAAAATTCCCCATTGAGCCCAATGCGGAATGGGGAATTCCTGAATGGGCTCAGTGGGGAATGGGCAATACCGATTCCGCCAAACCTGTGATCCCACGCTATTAGCGCCGGGGGTTTGGCGGTAGGGCTATTAACGCCGGCGCTACCACCCAACTCGTGATGAGGCCCTTTATCTGGAGAGTGTGGGCCTCATTACGAGTTGGGCTGTAGCCCTTAAATGCGGTGGTAACCGTATTACAGCCACATTTAAGGGCTGTCCCTATCACGAGTTGGGCGATAAATCGGCTGTTATACCTCCAGCTTTTTTCTGGAGGTGAAAATCCCTGTTTTCGGCTGTATTACAGCCGGCTGTATTAGCATGCAGTATTAACACTGAAAATGTCCCATTGGATCCAATGGACCCAATCAGGAATGGGGATTTACCATTAAGGCCGAACCAGTGATCCGGTGGTAATACCATTGGACTGGTCGGTGCTAGGGCTATTACAGTCGGCAGTATTACAGCTGGGAATACAGTCCAACTCGTGATGAGGCCCTATATCAGGGTTCCACCAGTATGTTCCAGGCAGCGGAAACATGCCTTTGGGAGGCCAAAGGTGCACTCGATGTGCACATTGGCCCTGCTGTGAGCGTGGTTGTAGGAAATATCCTGCACTGTTTGTGTAGCTGTGGGTATCCAGAGTCACCTGCATGTGGGGAGGCACAGGCATTAGACACAGTGTAAGGTGTGTGGGTGAACTTACACAAAATCAGGTCAATGGACTGTGCATGCAGATGAACATTCTTTTTACTGCATGTGACTATTCTATGTCTGTGCATGCAGTTTCACTCTTGTCATGCATTGTTCCCTTGCAGCATATGTTGCATAAGGTGTCTATCTGTGACATGGTGCAGCACACATGGTGACTGTCATGTGGCTGTGTATTTCCACCATGAATGTGGCATGCTGGGTTCCCCATGGGCTCTCCCTGGGCAACAGGTGGGCATCGTGGGCTGGCCGCACATGGGTGTATGGCTGTGGTACTAGCAGGGTTGTTGTGTGAGGCAATGTGGCCATTTGTCAGCATTGATTTTGTAAGTGGCTGTTGCATTGTGGTACCTATTGTCATGTTGGTGTAAATGGTTGCTACTGTGTGTGTCGGTATATTTTACAACCACGGGAACAACCCCACAACTAAACACTAAACAAAAATGTTCCAATGGTTCTCTGTCACTCCTATAACGGGTACTTCCACACACCGACAACTCAGCCTACCAGGCTCATACACAAATCTTCAAAGACTAATTTTACAAAAACAATTTCAAGTATTTTATTTACTTATGTGTATCAAGGTCAATTCATTGTCATAGGATTACCACACCACAACTATTACATGTGGGGTAGATACTTCACAACACAAAGCCAACTTATAACATTGAACTAAAAAAAAAAGTGTATCACACTTAAATGATCACCACTTCCACATCCATCCAGTACACACAATTCATCGACTACAACTCAAACACCCAACATGTTTTATTCCTTCCATTCATTAAAATACATTTTAGGATATTCTTCAGGGGGGCAATGTGTAATAAGCACACAATACTTTAAGACAATCCCTGTTTTGCTTTCTTCCTACACTCTAACACAATAATTTGGCCAGGATTTTTTCTGGACAATTCCAAATTAGCAACACTTGCTGGTTCTTCTTAATTTCGCCAAGGCAGGTTCATCTGTGGGAGTAACCTATAGGAGTCACATAAAAGAGGGGCTTAATACCTTTGTTCCAAATTTCATTTTTACATATCAGCAGATTAGTTCATTCTAATTGCACAAGGGCGCCACTAATGTGCAAGGGAAAACATTTCCCAAATAGATGTAAGAAAAAACTGTCATGGAAGCATACTCACCCTGCATGAGTCTTATTCCTATTGTTAATGGCACGTGCAGGCACACAATTCCACCCTGCTGTCTTGTTAGCTACACAGCCTGCAGAAGAGTATAGTCACTGCTGTTAAATCTCACTTGAACCCCAGCCATTCACTGGCTCCTACTACCGTGTGTCACTTTCAATAGCCCTGATTTAGAGCTACAGCACTCCCATGTTGTCATCCGTCAGGCCTACTGTTTATATTTCAAAGCAAACATCGGGGAAAACCTCCTCTGTTTGAAAACAAGTTAACTTTTTTTTCTTATGGTTGCTACTGTGCGTCTTGTTAAACGGGATATCATATTGTACCTCCTTTATTGTATATATTGGCCTAAGTCCAGTCGCTCTGCGAAGAAATCCGCATTGCAAGGTTCTGACCTTAGATCGATTTAGCCACCACTTTAGGTTCATCCGTCATTTTGATTCTCACTCCAAAGTCACCCTGTGTTCTAAAATGGTGGACAGTGTTCTTCTGTTTGTAACTTGGCCGTCTTGACCTCTACGTGAAGTTAATGCCTAAACTGCCCGCAGGCCCAATGTTAGGGTCATGTGAGGAGACCTTGTCCTTCGTTGACCTGTAGATCATGGATTACCTGTGCCAACAAAGCTTATCCGCGAGCATATATTAAGCACAATGTTGTTTAAATACTGAATGTGAACACTTGTAGAACTGCATTGTATGAAACATGTATGAAGGCTTAATGTTAAATCCAAAGGTACACTGTTGCCATTGTGACTTATTTGTGTATAAACTAGGAAAATCCATATGCATATAGGTGAATAAATTAGAAGTGAATGCGGCACAAACTCCTAGCCCTAGGAATGATTAACTTGTAGATGGGCTGGACATCATGTTAGAGAATTGTATAAAAAGAGTGAGTGTTCTGATGTACGGCCCCACTCACTTCTCACACTGAAAGGGCTGGTATTCGCTGTGATGTACTGAGGGCCAGATAGCTATCTGATACTTTGTTCCTTTGAAAACTGTTCAGTTGAAGAATAAAGATCTGTGTATCTTTGTAAGCCCGTGTTTGGTGTATTTCCTCTTGTGGTACTCGATATTCTCTTTTTGCTTTTACAGATGGTGCCCGAATAGGGACCCTGAAGATTGATGCCAGCTCATTGAAGGTTGATACGGCTATCGGACCGGGATCGGATAGTGTAAAGGGGGCCCCTTTCTTGGATGAGAAGCGACACCTCAGCAGCGCTGCACGACCCGATCCCTGGAGGGTGAACACGTGGTCCGAGTCGGCATCTTGACGAGGGTCCATATATCGAAGCGGGCAGATTTGCCGAAATCACCAACCACGAGGAAATCTTTGTTAGAAAACTTTGTAATCCGATCGGACCTCCTTAGGATTTGATCAGGTGAGTCGTGACCCGATTCTTAAGTATCCTGATAATTTGTTTTGGCGTATTGCACTCGCGAGTTCAATTATTGACCAGGTAACACCAATATTCTGATATGCCTGGGAAATTGTCTGCCTGCTTCAAGGCATTATTCCGCACGGACAGACAATCTTTGGAATTTGGCCGACCGGCGAAAATGGAGGGGTTGCCGGTGTGTACTATGTACTGTAAGCACGGCATTGGTAGTATAGTATTTAATGATATTTGGCACAGACAAACTAGACATGCTTCCGAACTTCAGTGGCCAATCAATGGTAGTTTTGAAATCCCTCGTATTGGATACTTAGAATCTATATTATTGAAGAAAAAGGCTAGACCTGCAGCATTTGATGTATTACAGAATTGGAAGAAAGAAGCTTTGCAGCAGCTTAAGAGTAGAGAAAAGCACGCGCGCCGTCATATGACGAACGCCGAAAAAGCGTTGCTGTATGACGAAAATAAACAGTCAGAGTCAGTTAGGAATATGGATAGGGCTTTTTTCACTTGGGATTCAGAACATGTACCCTTCTAAAGACTTTCATGGATCTGATGAACTTATCGATAAACTATTAAACGAACGAAGGCCTGGTGCCACTGCGCCACCTCCGTATGTTCCTCTTCCTGCTGTTATTCCTCCTGTCATAGTTGCTCCTGCTCCTCCTATTGTTCCCCCTGCTGTTCGTCTTCCTCCAGTCGTTGTTCCTCCTCTTGTCGTTTCTCCTCCACCCGTTCCTCCAGCTTTGCCTGCTGTACCAGTAATAGCACCTCTGTCCCCTGATGTTCAAAACTTGCCTACTCTCCCTCTTCCAAGTGGTTCTACACCGCTTGTAGTAGATCAGGGAGCGGGATCGAGGGTTGTAACTCGTAATACTGTGTCTCCAGAGAAAAAACGTGAGTTACTGCATGGGCTAAGCATTGCATGGAAAAGGGTGAACAAGCTAATGTTTTTGCCACACTTTCTAATATAGACAATCTTCCTGAGAAAATAACGTTTTTATTGAAGGATTAAGAATTCGTTTATGTGTAATGTGGAACAGGTGGAATGACATAGATCTCCCACAAGGATTGAGGGTTCTGAATACTTTAGTGTTCTCTAGAGATACTGCAGAGAAGGTGCTAGAGCATGTTGAGAGGATTCTTGAGTATAGAAAGGAGCTGGAAAAGTTACGGAATGAAGATGAAGATGGTGATAGCTTAGACGTTATGTCCGTACAGAAACGGTTCCTTCCTTGTCGGAAATCGATAACTGAGGATACACAAATTTGTATGAAAGATGCAATTAGATGGGTCTCAGAAATGCCGATAACTCCCGTAGAAGTATATGTGTCATGATCTCTGCTTCCAAAAGATCAGGACTTGCCCGACTCCCTTGGAAGCAGACCCATAACCCCGGTTCCGAGTGCCAGCCAGTCCCAATTGGGACCTTTTGGACCCTGTCCTGGCGCCAGTGGCACCAGGCTCATAAAGATGCCCAGTCCCAGCGCTGGAAGCGCCGGGCTCATAATGCTTGGGTGGACTTACCTGCAGCAGACCATGCTGCTTACTTACCTGCCAGTTGAACCCCTGATCCTCTTCTGTTTGGGACTACTTTTCCTGTTGGGTGGGGCAGGAGCCACTCCCTAGGTTCAGAACACTGGAACTCTTCTGGAAAGCAGGAACTCTTTTCTTACCTAGGCGTGGCTGTGGAAGGAGACACCTAAGCACTACAGGAGGCTATTTAAACCACACCCGATGGATGAATCTTGCTTTGTGTTATTCTGCATTCTCTGCAGCAGAACGCTCATCGTGTCTTCTGCTTCTGATCCTGGGCCTAAGGGAACAAAGGCTTACCATCCTGGAATCCAGTCTTCAGCAGCACCTGTAAAGACAAAGAAAGAACAGGTTAGCACTACGGTCTTCAGTGGCAGCGCATCTCTTACCTGGTCCATCGGCTGTCACCAACGCCTCGCGCTGCATTCCGGCATCTGAAAGGCAAAGGCTTACCTACTCTTCGCATGCTCCGGAGGTCTTCGCACTGCATTCTGGCATCTGAAAGACAAAAGCTTACCAGCTCTTTGCACGCTCCGGAGGCCTTCGGCGCTGCATCCCGCATCTGAAAGACAAAAGAAGGTGCGTTTAAAGACATTGGGCAACTTTATTACTCACGTGCCATTACTCCTTCCCACGCCGAATCCAGTGGGTATTCCAGCACCCTTCAGCTTCTCTAAAGCTCCGAACTTGTACCTGCAAGATAAAAGGGACAGTTAGTGCGCATCGTGAAGCAGGCTACAAGCGCTTACTTACGTGCTTCCAGGCGCTTCTATTCCTCACGCGGGTTCGATCCTCAACTCTCATGAGCCCGCCATCCGCCATCGCCGGAACCCTGCAAAACAAGAGATATCGTTACAAAAGACTTTTAAGACATTTGAAGTGCCCAGAACTTACCGTTCGTGCAGTTAACGACGGACAGCAGTCCTCTGAGGTCAAGAGGCCTGCACCCTTATCCAGTGAAGAAACTGGTTACGGCACCCTGCCCCGAGGCAGATGGAGAGCTCGGCGTTCACTTACCTAAGGTGAGGGCGTTAACCTTTGGGGGTCTACAGGAGAAGAGAAAGGGAAGAGGAGAGAGGCACCCAATAACCCCAGTTCATTAATCCCATATTTTCTATCTGCAGACATCTTACTCTTCGAGTCAGACATACAGTGCACAGAGGTCCAGCCCAAAGAGCCAACCGTGTGTTACACATCACCTTTGAAGATACGGCATTCACCCAGTCAAGACCGGCGCCTCTGCGGGAATCAGGTGAGCGTTACAGAACACAAAGCCTACCGCAAAACTCCCACCCAGGCGCTATGGAAACCTCGGATACCGACCAGCTAGTCCAGTTACTTGGGGAACTAAGAGCAGAAGTGCATGCAGCCCGTCAGGAAACGAATGCTCTAAGAAGGGAACTGATTATTTCCAAGGAGCGAACAGACGATCTCGCTAGACAATTGCTACAGTCACAAGCCGGACAAACTCCGTTACCCGCATCAGGGGCAAATCTTCCTTCAACATCCTCTACGAACCCAGCGCAGATCAACCTACCTGGGAATGTACCTCTGGCTCCGCCCGAACGATTTTCTGGTGACCCAAAGAGGTTTGCAGTATTTATTAATCAGTGCCGGTTGCACTTCTTATGCCGGCCAGCAGCCTTTCCAACTGATCAAGCTAAGGTAGCTTTCGTGCTTTCGTACCTTAGTGGCAATGCGGCAGACTGGTCGATCCCTCTAGTTAATCAAGATGATCCGGTTCTCCATGATTTTCAAGCTTTTCAGCTCAGTATGGAAAAACTGTTTGCAAGACATTCACAGGGGCAGGCCTTGGACAATGAGCTCCTTTCATTGCGACAGGGTAATCAAGACCTTTTGGCTTATATTGCGTCTTTCAACAGACTGATAGTGGAAACTCGATGGCCTGAGGACAAAAGGATTACGCTGTTTTATAGAGGTCTACGTGGAGAGCTCAAAGATGTGTTAGCCCAAGTAGTGAATCCCCCGCAAGACTGTTCGGACTATATTGACTTAGTCGTTCAAATTGACCACAGACTGCAGAACAGGAAGGCCGATCGTTCCAAGTTTGATGCTCGAGTATTTTCCAAACCACCAACTCCTACCAAAGGAGTAGACTCCGGGGAACCCATGCAAATAGGGGGCCTGAAAGGACCACTAACACAAAAGGAGCGGGAAAGGAGAAAACAGCTGCAATTATGCCTCTATTGCGGAAACTCGGGACACTTTCTTCGAGACTGTCCGGTGAAACCAGCCAAGAAGGCAGTAGGAGCTGCAGTTACCAGGGTCACAAACTCTGAGCAGGGAAACAACCTCGCCCGACAAGAATAGAGGTCCTCTTGCCGAGCGTTAAAACCAGTTCAGTGACCTCGCATTTCGTGATACCTATGGTCCTCAATAGCCCTGAACATCCGGATCGATTACATGCGATTGAAGCTTACGTCGACAGCGGTGCCATCGGCAATTATGTGGATCATGAAATGGTTTTGAGGATGAATCTGACTCTTTGTCCAAAGGCTGTAAAGGACTTCATTACTACGGTGGATGGTACGGAGATAGCCTCCGGACCAGTAACGCATACCACCCAAGAAGTGACGCTAGTAAGTCAAGATGGACACCATGAGAAGATCGTGTTCGATGTGATCAAGGCCCCTCAGTTCCAGATTATTCTAGGAATTCCTTGGTTAGAGAAGCACAATCCTCAGATCGATTGGCGAGCAAGAACGGTTCAGTTTCCAGAATGTGTCTCTACTTGTCACCCTCGACCTGGTGTTGCACTGGCAGCAATTTCCTCGGAGGCTCCCCAGTTACCTCCTGAATACCTAGAATTCCAAGATGTTTTCCGGAAGGATCAGGCTAACTCTCTACCTCCTCATAGGTCTTATGACTGCCAGATAGACCTGATACCTGGATCTACTCCTCCTTGTAGTAGAATTTATGCCCTCACCGAGCCTGAGAATCTTCACCTCCGACAATACCTGGATCACTACCTAGCGAATGGGTTTATTTGTCCTTCCAAGTCCCCTGCTTCCTCAGCTTTGTTCTTCGTTCCAAAAAAAGAAGGGGACCTTAGAACTTGTATAGATTATCGCGCCCTGAACCAGATCACCGTTAAGAATAGATATCCGTTACCTTTGATCCCTGAACTCCTGGACCAAGTCAGAAAAGCATGCATATATACAAAGCTGGATCTTAGAGGAGCCTACCACTTGGTACGAGTAAAAGAGGGCGATGAATGGAAGACGGCCTTCCGCACCAAGTATGGGCTATTTGAATATCAGGTCATGCCCTTCGGACTTTGCAATGCCCCGGCCGCCTTTCAATATTTTATGAACGATGTTCTCAGAGAGCTCATAGATGTGTGTGTTGTTGTTTACATTGACGACATCCTCGTTTATTCTTCATCGGAAACTGAACATCGGAAACACGTGAAAATGGTCCTCGAGAGATTGCGTCAACACAAACTTTTCGCTAAGTTGGAAAAATGTGTTTTCAACGTGACTGAAGTTGAATTCTTGGGATTCATATTATCACCTAGCGGAGTGCGTATGGATTCAAAGAAGGTCGATGCAATTCTCAAATGGCCATCGCCATCCTCCGTAAAAGGTGTTCAAAGCATGTTAGGCTTCGCTAACTTTTACCGCAGGTTTATCCCCGAATTCTCTCGAATAGTCCAGCCCATCACCGCCTTGTTAAAGAAAAACAAACGTTTTGAATGGTCTACCGAGGCGGAACAAGCTTTCCAGAATTTGAAGACTAGATTTATCTCTGCACCGATCTTAAAACATCCTCGCCCAGAACTCCCCTACATTGTTGAAACTGATGCTTCGAGCCTTGCCATGGGGGCAGTTCTATCACAAAAGGACCCAGTAACCAATCAGTTGCATCCCGTGGCATTTTGGTCCCGCAAATTCTCGCCTCCTGAAATCAATTACACTATTACTGATAAGGAACTTCTAGCTATCAAGTCCGCCTTTAAGGCTTGGCGGCATTATCTTCAGGGGGCCCGACACACCGTTACTGTGATTACAGATCACCGAAACCTGCAATATTTGAAAACCGCAAAAGCTCAATCCTCTAGGCAACTCCGTTGGGCACTATTCTTTGCCGAGTTTGACTTCATAATTACCTATCGACCTGGTACAAAAAACGGTAAAGCTGATGCCCTTTCTCGGATGGGAGTGGAAGAACATTTGATCAATCCTAAACCTGTACCTATCATTCCCGAACAAAGAATTCTAGGTGTAATCGCCACACAATCCATAGAGGAAGTTAAGGATAAAGCCAGGCTACTGGTAACTCCAGCAGACATACAGAATTGGCATCTGCAGGGAAAGGACTTTACGGTGAAGGACAACCTATTATATTTCCAAGAACGGTTATACCTGCCCAGCACAGATTTACAGAAAAAGGTAATCTCTTGGTATCACGATTCTTTAATGGAAGGACATCCCGGTATGACCAAGACCTCGGAAAAGATCAAGCGCTACTTCTGGTGGCCGTCTTGGAAAAAAGATATCAGAGACTTTATAATGTCCTGTGGAGTATGCGCCCAGCCGGCCTCTTACGCCCTATTGACATCCCGCCTCGCCCTTGGCATACGCTTTCTATGGACTTCATCACCGATCTACCTCCATGCTCCGGATACAATACGATCCTAGTAATCGTGGACCTATTCTCCAAGATGGCGCATTTCATTCCACTCAAAGGCTTACCAACAGCAGCAACTCTGGCCCGAGAATTTCTCGAAAACATCGTCCGACTGCACGGTTTTCCTTAAGTTCTAATTTCGGATCGAGGTAGTCAATTTATTTCTCATTTTTGGCGAAGTTGCTGTCGGTCGGCTCAAATTGATGTGAGACTTTCGACCAGCCACCACCCTCAAACCGACGGACAAACCGAGAGGACCAATCAAACTCTGGAACAGTATTTGCGCTGCATGCTACAACAAACTGAAAAAACTTGGAAAGATATCCTTTGGATAGCCGAATATGCCTACAATAACTCTGTCCACTCGGGAACTGGGAAGACCCCGTTTTTTCTTTTATACGGTAGTCACCCTCGAACCTCGGAGTTGGATCCACTCCAAGATCTTGGAACACCAGAAGTAGACCACCTGCATTCTACAATCACCCAAGCCTTTAAGGAAGCCGTTTCTCACCTTCAAAGGGCTAAAGAACAATACAAGAAAGGAGCAGACCAACATCGGAAGGAAGCCCCCCAATATCAAGTAGGAGATCAAGTCTGGTTATCCACCAAATATCTACCTCTAAAAGGACCACGCACATTCAACCCAAGATACCTTGGTCCCTTGCAACCTCAAACCCGACTAACTACATCTCCAAAACCTATTCTAGTTGATGGAGAACTCGAGTTTGAAGTCAAAAGCATCCTGGATTCCAAGATCTCCAAATCTAAACTATTTTACCTGATTGACTGGAAAGGCTACGGTCCCCAAGAAAGATCCTGGGAACCTGCAGAATATGTCCACGCGCCTCGTCTAATCAAAAGATTTCATCGAACATTTCCTAACAAGCCCAAACCCCTGGAGAAGCCCGGTTTGGGAGGGGCCTTGAGGGGGGGTGCTGTCATGATCTCTGCTTCCAAAAGATCAGGACTTGCCCGACTCCCTTGGAAGCAGACCCATAACCCCGGTTCTGAGTGCCAGCCAGTCCCAATTGGGACCTTTTGGACCCTGTCCTGGCACCAGTGGCACCAGGCTCATAAAGATGCCCAGTCCCAGCGCTGGAAGCGCCGGGCTCATAATGCTTGGGTGGACTTACCTGCAGCAGACCATGCTGCTTACTTACCTGCCAGTTGATCCCCTGATCCTCTTCTGTTTGGGACTACTTTTCCTGTTGGGTGGGGCAGGAGCCACTCCCTAGGTTCAGAACACTGGAACTCTTCTGGAAAGCAGGAACTCTTTTCTTACCTAGGCGTGGCTGTGGAAGGAGACACCTAAGCACTACAGGAGGCTATTTAAACCACACCCGATGGATGAATCTTGCTTTGTGTTATTCTGCATTCTCTGCAGCAGAACGCTCATCGTGTCTTCTGCTTCTGATCCTGGGCCTAAGGGAACAAAGGCTTACCATCCTGGAATCCAGTCTTCAGCAGCACCTGTAAAGACAAAGAAAGAACAGGTTAGCACTACGGTCTTGAGTGGCAGGGCATCTCTTACCTGGTCCATCGGCTGTCACCAACGCCTCGCGCTGCATTCCGGCATCTGAAAGACAAAGGCTTACCTACTCTTCGCATGCTTCGGAGGTCTTCGCACTGCATTCCGGCATCTGAAAGACAAAAGCTTACCAGCTCTTCGCACGCTCCGGAGGCCTTCGGCGCTGCATCCCGCATCTGAAAGACAAAAGAAGGTGCTTTTAAAGACATTGGGCAACTTTATTACTCACGTGCCATTACTCCTTCCCACGCCAAATCCAATGGGTATTCCAGCACCCTTCAATTTCTCTAAAGCTCCGAACTTGTACCTGCAAGATAAAAGGGACAGTTAGTGCGCATCGTGAAGCAGGCTACAAGCGCTTACTTACGTGCTTCCAGGCGCTTCTATTCCTCACGCGGGTTCGATCCTCAACTCTCATCAGCCCGCCATCCGCCATCGCCGGAACCCTGCAAAACAAGAGATATCATTACAAAAGACTTTTAAGACATTTGAAGTGCCCAGAACTTACCGTTCGTGCAGTTAACGACGGACAGCAGTCCTCTGAGGTCAAGAGGCCTGCACCCTTATCCAGTGAAGAAACTGGTTACGGCACCCTGCCCCGAGGCAGATGGAGAGCTCGGCGTTCACTTACCTAAGGTGAGGGCGTTAACCTTTGGGGTTCTACAGGAGAAGAGAAAGGGAAGAGGAGAGAGGCACCCAATAACCCCAGTTCATTAATCCCATATTTTCTATCTGCAGACATCTTACTCTTCGAGTCAGACATACAGTGCACAGAGGTCCAGCCCAAAGAGCCAACCGTGTGTTACACATCACCTTTGAAGATACGGCATTCACCCAGTCAAGACCGGCGCCTCTGCGGGAATCAGGTGAGCATTACAATATGACACTAAGGGGCCGATTCATGGAACAAACGTGCGCCGAAAATCTATGCGCAAGCAGGCGCAAGCAGGCGCAAGCGCGAAAAAACAGGAGATTCATGGAAGGCCCTGCGCGTATTTTCCCCGGGATGTGCGCCAAACCCGTGCATGGCGCACACGTCACTGAAACATCCCGAACGGCGTGCGCGACGCGCACAGTGAAAGCGCACAACCTCGGCGCACACACCAAAAAGGGGGCGGAACACGGGGCGTAACGCACGGAATGGGGAACAACGCGCGAAAATAAGGGCGTAAATGGGATGTACTGCTGGGAAGCAGACGGAACGCCCACTCGCACGCGAACCACACGTATTCATGGAATCGAATAGGGCAAAGCCGCGCACGACCAAAGACACGCACAGGCCTAAACACGTCCGCCACACGAAGGCAGGCGGTAGCGTCCCTGCGCATCACAAAAGCGCCAATATACAGCAATGATGAATGTCCCATACTGCTATTGTGCCTGGGGTTTGCTGGGGGAGCGAGCTACGTGTATTACGGGGGTTCGCGTGAAGTTTTTCACGCGATCGGGCCTGGGGGAGCGGGCTACGTGTATTACGGGGGTTCGCGTGAAGTTTTTCACGCGATCGGGCCTGGGGGAGCGGGCTACGTGTATTACGGGGGTTCGCGTGAAGTTTTTCACGCGATCGGGCCTGGGGGAGCGGGCTACGTGTATTACAGGGGTTCGCGTGAAGTTAATCACGCGATCGGGCCTGGGGGAGCGGGCTACCACTCACCGTCTGCCTTGCGTGTAGAAGAACACGTAGCCAACACCCGCTGTGAAGTAATAGCGTGTGAACCCCAACGGCTGCAAAACACATGCACCGCACGCCACGAAAAGCACGTACAGAGCAATGTAAAGGCACGTGGGATCTACAAGCCCTGCCAGGGAAACGCCCGTGCCCGAAACATCACAGACGCGCTTACGCACTAAGGGCCTTTGGTCCAATGAAATTGCGTATGCGTGCTGACGCGCTTACGCGCTAAGGGCCTTTCCTCGATTTACACGCAGACGTGCAAGATTTTCACGTGCCAAATCACTCCGTATCAAGCTGGCCACGCGTAAGCACACGGAAGACCACGCTCCTGCCCAAAAGGCCGAATTACTGCCCCCCAGAGCCCAGAGCAGCCTCCCACGAACCATCTGCTGCTGCCTGCCTGCCTGCCTGCTGCCACCGTGCCCTGCCATTCGGTGCCTGCACATCAGCCATCTGCAGGGGTCCATTTGCTGTGTCCACCCCTGCTGGAACAGAAGAATCCCGACTGGGATACCATCGCTCCACAGCCCAGCCCCAGGGCCCAGTTGCCCACACACTCCTGCCTCTGGGGTTGCCATGTTGGGCACTGAAACATCTGGCACCACTGGCAACCCCCGGCCAGAGAGGCAGAGGGGCACCAGCTTCACTGCCATCGAAGTTGGTGTCCTAGTGGAGCAAGTCCTGGGGCAGTATGATGCCCTCTTCGGAAGTAAGCGCGCCAACAAGGAAGGACGGACTCAGATCTGGACGGACATCGTGACTGCCATCAACACGGAGGGGGTGGCAGTCCGCGACTACCAACATTTCAAGAAGCGCTGGGATGACTGCAGGTCCAGGACCCTCTTGAAGGCCCGGCGCCTCGTGGAGGGGGGCCGGGGCCGCATGAGTACCATCCAGATGAGGGTCCTGGAACGCGTAGGCCCAGCGCTCCACGCCCAGATTCTTGAGAGGCAGACCCGTCTGGAGTTGAGCGGTAAGTGGCCAAGCATTGCTGTGTGAGACAGGGCATGTCGCAGTGTGCTGGTTGTCTGATACTTGCCTGTATGTGTGACATAGGCCATGTATGCATGTGTGTGTGCAGGGACGTCATGCATGTGAGACCAGTAATGTGTGAAACACACGGTTGGTGCATGTGTTCAAATGCAACATGGGTTGCCCTATGCGGAATGGCCACATGAAAGCATGCCAGTCTCTGTTCCTGGACATGGGTGGGGTGAGGGATGGGTGCTGATGCCATGTACATGTATGCTGTCCATGTCTGTGTGTCTGACCTGTGTGTCTGTGACTTGTGAATGCCAGGGATGCATGACACATGTCTGTCGCAATGTTCAGGTTCACTGATGCAGCCTAGTCATCCTTGTATCCACTGTGTCTGTGGTGTACGAGGCCAGATGGATGAAACTAGGGTGAAGTGTGTGCATGTGATAGGCATGGCCCATGATGCATGTGAGTCCCAAAACAACATTGTATGTTTCAAGAATCCCTTGGACATGTATGCTAATGTCCATAGAATGCGCCATGCCTGTTACCGCATGTGTTTTACCTGCACTGAGCCATGTGTTGTGGAGGGACATGATGGAAGTGATCTTTGACAGTGCAACTCATCTGCTATTGCTTCCTGTCTAGGGGACCATCGTACAGTACCCTGATGCTTGTGTTCTATGTCTCCCTCTACACAGCGCCACGTCAAGAAGAGGGCGGAGACGGCTCTGTGGAGCAAAGCGGCGGGGTTGCCCCCAAGGCTGCAGCGGAAGGGGTGGGTGAGCCCCCACAGGGGCTTGCAACGGCGGAGGATGGCGTGGAGCCATCCAGGTTGGTGGTTTCCACAGAGGAGGAGGAGGCCGCTACTGAGGCGCACATGGGGCCTGGTGGGGGCATCCCTGCTGGTGCAAGTGTTGCAGTCCAGGGGCAGGGGCAGGAGGCAGAACAGGTCGCCGTGGAGGGGCCTGTGCATGTCACTGTCCCTGACACTGTGACTGCACCACCATGCACCAGCAGGGATGCCTCATCCCAGGCCCGTCCGCAGGTAGGGGGGATGTCCATGTCATCTGACTCCCCTCCACCTGCGGACGAGGGGACCCCTGGCCGTATGGAGAAGGTCCTGATTGGTGTCGCGTTGCGCACAGGTGCAATTCGTGATGAGGTGCGTGCTTCCCGGGAGGACCATGCACATCATCACGGAGAGCACCGTGCCGACGTGGCCCAGTTGGGATCAGCCATGGATGGGGGTTTCCTACATGTGTCGGCAAATCTGGCGACCCTCTCCTCCTCTGTGGAGACTATGCACCAGTCGTTCTCCATGCCGCCTTCCGGCCCAGATGCCACCAGGGCCCCCTGTGGACCAGCCCCGACCAATGCAGCCGGCTCGGTGGAGATCCCATCCCTGCCACAGTCGGGAGTCGGAGGTCCAGCAGGGGTGGACACACCAGTAACTGGACCCCAGCAGATGGAGGATGTGACGGCATCATCGGGAAGGGCACGTGCACAACGGCGTCGGTGGATTCCATCAGCCTGGATGCCGTCGTGCTGGCACAGGCAGTTGCGTCGGTGGCAGCGGCAGGCTCGACGTGGGAGGCATCATGGCTCGGGGCCATCAACATCAGGGGTGCAATCATCGGCCGGAGGGCAGGAGAACCCTGGAAGGGGAGTGGCTTCCGTGTGGGAGCGGTTGGGCCAGCAGATAGGTGCAGAGCAGCAGCGGGCAGAGGAGGAACGGCTCACAATGGTCAGGGCAGAGAACTCCATGCGGAGGGCGCTGAGGCGGGCTGAGTGCCTCGAGGGTCTTCGCAGGGAGTTGGAGCTGGACACTGCCTTATCCCTGTGAGACCTCGGGGGCAGGGAACATGCCCGCCTCCAAGCCATTGAACAGGAGTTTGATGATGCCCTGGCCCATCACAACATTCAGTGAGCCGTTGGACTAGCCCGCTGCCCATGTAAATAGTTATGTAGTTAGTGTTAGGTTTCCTTTGTTTTTGCATTTTCTTTGGACCTTTTGGACAATGGGCCACATTTTTGTATATAGTTATTTTTTATTAGGTAGTGTTGTTAGATAGGTTTCATTTCTTTTGTTGGGATCATGGACCCTGGCTTGTTCACCTGTACATAGTTCACTGTTGGATTTTCTTTTCTTTTTAAAATTTACCCATGGAGCAATGGCTTTCAATTATATTTTCCCATTAGATTTTCTTTTGTGGACTGTGACTTTGGACACCATTCCTTTGGATTCTGATTTTTGGTTTTGCATTTTTTCACGGACATGCTTCTTTTTACTTTTTTTACATTCCCATTTCTGTTAGTTTATTTTTGATTCAATTCATGTTTCCTTTAATACATATTTATTGATCAAACTTCAATGTGTGGTATCATCTCATTGGTTTCATGCATATCATGATATGGGTTTTGAGATTCACTGACACCCATTGGGTGTATGTGAGGTACATGTGTTCGTTTCCAAACTTGCAATTGGTGTTCTATCATGTTTTTGCCATTTCTAAGTGGGTGGATGCAATACTCGGGTGGGTGTTTTGCATTTGGAGGCTGACCATAGGGACCAGGGATCTAGTTTGTGATGACATGTTGGCTGGGGAACATGAGTTGGACATGAGTGGGGGCCTGCTGGCAGGTGCCCCCAGTGCTGAGGGTTGGGGGTGCAGGGAGACATGAGTTGGACATGAGTGGGGGCCTGCTGGCAGGTTCCCCACAGTGCTGGGGGGTGGGGGTGCAGGGAGACAGGAGTTGGACATGAGTGGGGGCCTGCTGGCAGGTGCCCCACAGTGCTGGGGGTGGGGGTGCAGGGAGACAGGAGTTGGACATAAGTGGGGGCCTGCTGGCAGGTGCCCCACAGTGCTGGGCAGTGGGGGTGCAGGGAGACAGGAGTGGGGGCCTGGTGGAGGGTGCCCCTGACTGCTGGGCGGTGGGGGTGCAGGGAGACAGGAGTGGGGGCCTGGTGGAGGGTGCCCCTGACTGCTGGGCAGTGGGGGTGCAGGGAGACAGGAGTGGGGCCTGGTGGAGGGTGCCTCTGACTGCTGGGCGGTGGGGGTGCAGGGAGACAGGAGTGGGGGCCTGGTGGAGGGTGCCCCTGACTGCTGGGCGGTGGGGGTGCAGGGAGACAGAAGTCGGGGCCTGGTGGAGGGTGCCCCTGACTGCTGGGCGGTGGGGGTGCAGGGAGATAGGAGTGGGGGCCTGGTGGAGGATGCCCCTGACTGCTGGGCGGTAGGGGTGCAGGGAGACAGGAGTGGGGGCCTGGTGGAGGGTGCCCCTGACTGCTGGGGGGTGGGGGTGCTGGGAGACATGCATTGTTGATCAGTAGTGCAAGGTGACATGTGGCTTGGCTGGGGGGCATGCCCATGGTGGATGGGCTGCCTGCGGGACATGAGCAGGGGTGCAGGGTAGTCCCCCGTGGTGTGGGCTGCCTGCAGGGGCCATAGAGGTTGTAGAGCGAACACCTGGGTGGACCCACACGACCAATTCACGTGTAGTACTCCCCAGGACCCCTGAAATACACGTACCCTGATGGAATCGCATGTGGAACTTCCCACGCACCCCTGAAATACGCGTACCCTGATGGAATCGCATGTGGAACTTCCCGCGCACCCCTGAAATACACGTACCCTGATGGAACCGTGTGTGGAAATTCCCGCGCACCCCGGAAATACGCGTACCCTGCTGAAATCGCGTGTGGAACTTCCCGCGCACCCCTGAAATACACGTACCCTGCTGAAATCGCATGTGGAACTTCCCGCGCACCCCTGAAATACACGTACCCTGCTGAAATCGCGTGTGGAACTTCCCGCGCACCCCTGAAATACACGTACCCTGATGGAATCGCGTGTGGAACTTCCCGCGCACCCCTGAAATACGTGTACCCTGCTGAAATTTCGTGCGGAACTTCCCGCGTACCCCTGAAATACACATACCCTGCTGAAATCGCGTGTGGAACTTCCTGCGCACCCCTGAAATACACGTACCATGATGAAATCGTGTGTGGAACTTCCCGCGCACCCCTGAAATACGCGTACCCTGCTCGCACGGGGCCAATCGCACGTGGAACTTCCCACGCACCCCTGAAATACACGTACCCTGCTGAAATCGCGTGTGGAACTTCCCGCGCACCCCTGAAATACACGTACCCTGCTGAAATTGCGTGTGGAACTTCCCGCGCACCCCGGAAATACACGTACCCTGCTGGAATCGCGTGTGGAACTTCCCGCGCACCCCTGAAATACGCGTACCCTGCTGAAATCGCGTGTGGAACTTCCCGCGCACCCCAGTGATACACGTCGCCCGCTTGCTGTGCTGGTACAGGGTTAGCGCAGCCCTTTGCGCTGGATTGGGGATTTTGATGGCTTTTCCCTGCGTGAGAGGCGTTCTTGGGGGCGTAACTGGCGCTGCTGCAGGGTCGCTGCGCCACTGTGCGCCACGGCTGGTTTTGGTAGCTGGAATCCATGAATACGCTGTGCGCGGAAATGGATTTTAGCGCACGCGGCTGGCGCAGGGATTCGCACGCGCACACTGTGCTCAGCCGCGTGCGCCACTTGTGCTCTGAATTCTATGAATTACCCTCTTATAGTCAGTATACGCCAGAAATGCAGAGGAAAGTCATACAGGTAATGGTAGAGTACCTACAGGATGAGTGTGTAAAGAAGAAGATTTGTTTTCCCGCAGAGTTATTGAGTATTTATAAGAGGGCTTTTTCGTTTGACACTTCTTCAGCTGCTTTAGCGCTCGATTTGGCTCTGTTGCTTAGTAAGCGTTAAGAGTTGCCTACTTCTCAGTTGCCTATGAGAGAGGTCCCTCCAACATTTGTCTCAAAAGTAGAGATTCCCGCTAATCCTGCAACAGGCGCAGTTGCTCAAGATATTCCTGCACATTATGTGTTGCAGTTTGTTCACATCCCATTCTCAAGACAGGAAGTGAACACCATTAAACAATCTATTCCCGACATTAGGAAGAATCCGACAGGGTTCTACAAAGAAATAGAGTCTGTCTTGCAATCATCGGTATTCACCTTAAGTGATATTGATTTGTTATTTCCCGTACTCCTGCCTGTCGACTTGTGGAAACAGATTAGAACTATATATGATGTACCCGGGCTAGGAGATACATGGACTAACATGGTTAGACTCGATGGAGAAAGGCCAGCTGGTGAAAGACTGCCTCAGGTAATACTAACTTTACCTGACAGAATAGTTATGAGATTAAAAACTATAATTCCTGAAAAGAGAATTATTTGGGACAAGCTTACTGCCTGTGTCCAAGGGAAGTCTGAGGGTGCTACCGAGTTCTTTAATCGATTCAAACAAGTATTTTCAGATTTCAGTGGACAAGATTTAGGCACAGAGTCTGAGAAAACATTATTCGTGGACACATTTGTGCGTGGATTGCTGCCTGACATCCAGTCGCAAATTATGTCCTCCAAGAGCGCTCGGCAAGCAAAGTCTCAGTCAAAAGTATTGCACATGGCTCAGTACTAAGAGAATCGTGTCAATAACGAAAAAGAAAGAGTTGAAAAGAGAAAAGGAGGCTAAAAGGTGAAAGTTCTATTGCAGCAAACTGTTCTTCGCCATTGTCGTGGAACTTGGAACACCAGCAAGCATTTGATTTGCTAAAGACTGCATTGTGCTCGGCACCAGTTTTGGGCACACCAAACTATAAAAGGCCTTTGTGTTGTTTGTGCATGAATGTGATGGATGTGCTTTGGCTGTATTAACGCAGGAACATGGAGGGAAGAATAGGCCGTGCGGTTACTTTTCTTCCGCCCTTGATCCTGTAGCATGCGCTTTGCCAAGATGTTTGCGAGCTGTTGCTGCTGCTGCGTCCATAAAACAGAGTGAGGGAATGGTCCTAGGCCATGCTTTAACTCTGATGGTACCTCACTCTGTAGATGTTCTATTAAACAGAACACAAACACAACACCTCACCTCCTCATGATTAACAAGATATGAATTGATCTTGTTTGCACAACACATAAAAATTAAGAGGTGTTGTGTTATTAATCCGGCTGAACTTTTACCTTTCCCGCAAGGTACTGCTTGCAGTGACGAAGAGTCACATGACTGCCTTTACACTACCGAACAAGAGACAAAGGGTAGAATCGAGCTGAAAGATACTCCTTTGAACAATCCACAAGGGGAGCTGTTTTGTGATGGCTCCTGCTTCAAACTTCCGGATGGTACATCCACAGCTGCTTATGCAATCACTACATTGAGCACGGTCGTGGAAATCAAGAGGCCGCAGAGATTATGGCATTAATCCGATCTTGTGAACTTTCCAAAGGGCTCTCTGTAAACATATATATTGGCAGTCAATACGCCTTTGGGGTGGTTCACAACTTCGGTAGACTTTGGGCAGAAAGAGTTTTCTTGACTTCACATGGTACAAAAAACCAACATGGCTCTTTGATAGTACGATTACTCTCAGCGCTTGCACTCCCTATTCAGCTAGCTATCATAAAATGCACAGCACATCGGAAGATTGTAGATCATGTAGGAAAAGGGAACGCTTTTGCTGACCAGATAGCCAAACATACTGCCACTGATCTCTCTTCAGAAATGTATACTTCAAGGGAAGTCACAAATGCCTGTACTTTGGATGAGGGTATTGATTCCGTAAGGGATATCCAAGCGATGCCACATTAGAAGAATCTAAGAAGTGGGCTGAGGGTTTGGGGAAACTGGATGATGATGGGTGTTGGGTGGACAAAGTTGAAGGGAAGTGGTTACTGCCTGACGCATATATTATGATGATGGTTGTTATGGCTAATGGTCCCACTCATATATGTGCTCGTAAAATCACTAAAATGTTGCAAAAATGTGCGGGTAAATGATAAAATCCCTAAAGTAGCTGAACGCTTCGTTCAGGGGTGCATGATTTGTTTTCAGCACAATCTGGTAAAGGGCACATCAACTCCTAGGGGTAGTTTTGGTCCACCTTCCGTCCCCTTCGAGGTTATTCATTTTGATTTTATTGAGATGGAGCGTTGCAACAATTTCAAGTATGTATTAGTCGTCATCTGTGCTTTTAGCAAATGGATTGAAACCTAACCTGTCAAAGATGCCACAGCTATGACCACGGTAAAGATTATGTTAAAGGAATATTTTCCAAGATTTGAGTTGCCGAGAGTCATCTGGTCAGACAATGGTCCACATTTTATCGATGCTGTAATTCTGCAGATATGCACGGGATTACAGATCGATAAAAGGTTCCATTCGGCCAGACACGCTCAGAGTGCTAGACTAGTAGAAAGACACAACGGCATCATCAAGAACAACCTCACTAAGACGTGTACCAGCACCAAACTAAAATGGCCGGACGCCTTACTGATTGTGTTGTTATCTATGAGAACAACCCCTCAAACTAAGACTGGGCTCTCTCCCTTTGAGGTGGTTATGGGTAGGCCAGCTAATATTTGGAATGTTCCAAAGTCTCGTTCTTTATGAGACGTTGAAAATGTACTTCTCTCTGACTATTGTGGCCAGTTAACTTAAAATCTGTATTTGATTTATCACCAGGTGCGAGAGGCTTTACCTGTACGGTACGAGGGTCCCGGTCACAGCATACGACCGGGAGAGTGGATCCTCATGAAATCGTTTGAGCGATCTTCTTGCCTCCCACCTCGCTGGTGGGCCCCTTCCAAGTTTTGCTGGTCACACAGACTGCTGTGCGGGTAGCAGGCCGGAAGCATTGGATACACGTGTCGCACACCAAGAGGATTCCACGCCCAGTGCCACATGATACAGAAGATACAGAACCCCTCACCAATGCTGTAACCAACGATCACGAAGCAGCAACCAGCATCGAGAGTGCACCGGAGATTCTCCCTGAGCCCGTGAGGCCTGGGGAAACAGCCATTTCATCTTTACACTCCCCAACAGTTTTGTCTTTTGAATTTGTTTCGGATCTGACATCAGATCCTGCTTTGGATTTGTCGATTCCAATGGGAAGTGACGACCCGTTGTTCACAGATCACTCAGTACCAGGCACCACAAGGTACGATCTGCATCCGAGGAAATAGACTTACTTCACGGTTCGGCTGTGCCATCAAGGAAAATCATCGAAGGGCTTGTCTTTTTGGCCTGATCATTTGTACATAAGGGGATTCTGTTGGCTAGGGTTTGTGGAAGGACTAAGAAAAAGCTTGGCATGGAGGTTGCCAGCAAATAACATTGGTGCTTTCGTTTGAAGAATACAATGCCTGCAACCACTCCCACACGCACAGAACAGATAGAAAAATGTGTGACCAGCTGCAAAAATGGACAATCCACTGTGTGGGCCCCAAAAACGTATTGCTGTCTTGTGATAATGTTAATTGGTTTCACAATAGTCATTGTTTTAGGTTTCTGGTATTTAGAAGAAGTACATCCGTTTGAGAATTTGTTACCTACTGAAAATGTACCTACTGTTTTAACTCCTTTTGTGCATCTGCATACTCTATCTCCTAGAGACTCTCAGCACAGACAGCATTATCATAACAACACACTATTACTTATCATAAATGCTACACATGCAATTTTTAACAAATCTAATTGTTGGATTTGTTCACGATTTACCGCAACAAGGGGATAATGGGTTAGGTTGGTATATTCATCCTTTACCTTTGACAACTGCTTGCTATGCTTCTCTTAGAGCACTATTCTTTGGCCGATGGAACGATAGCATCTCTGGGAATTTCGATGGGACTAACTTGAACGAGTTTGAAAAAAGTGTTCTGACGCCCCTGGGATGCTCGCTTTTTGCAAATAGGAGTAAGCTTAATGTTGCTTCTATTAGGCCTTGTGATAGACTGTCCCGTCCTTTTCAATCTTTGATCTCTTTCAAGATGGCTCCTATAGGCAATTAGGATGCCACACCACCTTCCTACACTGTTAACCATAGCCCCGATTCAGTTTCTTTCTGCATACAAAGGAATGGTACTCAGTTAATGGGTGATTTTAAAGGTTGTGCCAACGTTGCAAATTTGACTGGTGAGGACAGACCCTTGTATGTAGGCGAACCTGTCTATTTCGTTTGCGGTAATGTAGCATTTCCGTGGTTACCCAGGGATTGGCAGGGAACTTGTTATTTAGGGATTCTGTTACCCGGGGTATTCATTGCAA
Source organism: Ambystoma mexicanum (assembly GCF_040938575.1). NCBI lineage: Eukaryota > Metazoa > Chordata > Amphibia > Caudata > Ambystomatidae > Ambystoma > Ambystoma mexicanum. Next base: position 1,397,702,610 of record NC_090935.1, on the reverse strand, counting down.
GTACTATAGAGATTTCAAAGGCTCGTCCTTCGCGGGACAAGAATCGTGACACTTCAGCACAAGTTCTGGGCGATGTAGTTAAATCCTTTGTGCCATTTTGCGGGCAAATAATGAACTCTGAAGATATCAGGAGACTAGCGAGAGTACTGGAGAGAACCATCAACCAGACCACCGACATACTCTATAATATGACTCTAGAACAGAAAGCAATAAGGTTAGTAGCACTTCATAACCAGATGGCATTAGATGTCATCCTGGCTGAGCGTGGTGGGGTATGTCAATTGGTGGGGTCCGCTTGCTGTGATTTCGTCCAGATTCCTCCCCAACTATCTTTAAGGCAATACTGAATCTGCATGTCCTAAGTTCAGAAGTGCATGTTCCTGAGGGAGACTGGGATCTTAGCGCTTGGTTCTGGGACTTCTTGCGATCTTGGGGATGGAAACTACTTTCGGTTTTGCTGATTATTTTGGGTATTCTGCTGTTTCTTTGTTGTTGTATACAATGTCTTCCTGGTATGTGTTCGATGTTAGGAGGATGTTGCGCACAAGTGAGGGGTACATTATGACATAAAGTATACGCCCCAGAGAAGATCTCCAACGAATATGTGCTGAAAGAAATCTTAGTATCTGATCTTATGACAATTGATATCTCCGATAGTGATTCAGGATGTATGGACATTGAGACGTGGAGTTACTCGTAGAGTGACTAGAAGTAGTTTAGCGCTTGGCTTAGGCCAAAACGTAGGTTTGTTAAACCGGGTATCATATTGTACCTCCTTTATTGTATATATTGGCCTAAGCCCAGTCGCTCTGCGAAAAAATCCGTGTTACAAGGTTCTGACCTTAGATCGATTTAGCCGCTATTTTAGGTTCATCCGCGATTTTGATTCTCACTCCAAAGTCACCCTGTGATCTAAAATGGTGGACAGTGTTCTTATGTTTGTAACTTGGCCGTCTTGACCTCTATATGAAGTTAATGCCTAAACTGCCCGCAAGCCAAATGTTAGGGTCATGTAAGGAGACCTTGTCCTTCGTTGACCTGTAGATCAAGGATTACCTGTGCCAACGAAACTGATTTGCGAGCATATATTAAGCACAATGTTGTTTAAATACTGAATCTGAACACTTGTAGAACTGCATTGTATGAAACATGTACGAAGGCTTAATGTTAAATCCAAAGGTACACTGTTGCCATTGTGACTTATTTGTGTATAAACTAGGAATAATCCATATGCATATAGGTAACTAAATTAGAAGTGAACGTGGCACGAACCCCTAGCCCTAGGAATGATTAACCTGTAGATGGGCTGGACATCATGTTAGAGAATTGTATAAAAAGAGTGAGTGTTCTGATGTACAGCCCCACTCACTTCTCACACCGAAAGGGCTGGTATTCGCTGTGATGTACTGAGGGCCAGATAGCTATCTGATACTTTGTTGCTTTGAAAACTGTTCAGTTGTAGAATAAAGATCTGTGTGTCTTTGTAAGCCCGTGTTTGGTGTATTTCCTTTTGTGGTACTCAGCCTCGATATTCTCTTTTTGCTTTTACAGTCTGACATGTGCATTCTCCCTTGCCTTTACTGTGATGATGGTGCGGGAGACAGTACAGATTTTGCATTCACTTGTCATGCTGTCCTTTGTGTAGTCATTCACACCCCCCCAACCCATTTGGGCATGTGCTTCGCAGCACATGTTTGCTGGCTTGTCTACTCACCTACTATCCAGGTCCATTGTCCTCTGTGCCTCTCCATGTATTGTGGCAGTGTGCTGTTCTGTAGGACCATGGCATCATTGGTGGAACCAGGGTAGCGGGCACAGCAGTGGGTGATGTACAGATTGGGGTTGTAGGTCACCTGCACATTCAGGCAGTGGTAGTGCTTGCGATTTTGGTACACTACTTCATGGGCCTGTGGAGCCACCAGCGCAACATGGTACAGTCCAGGGAAGTGTAGGGTATTTTGTATAGATTTGGGGCCTAGCTGTATTTTCTTACCGCCAAAATGAAAATAATTCAGTAATAATCACTCTTTGCATTCAGATTAGATTTGGTATATAGTACTACAGTATACATACATTATTTCAGCACACTGATACATTTAGTGGTATACATTATGTTGGTATGCGTTATTGGTATGCGTGGTTGGTGGTATTTTTGGTGAGCATACTTCCTTTGTTTTATTTGTGGCCCCAATATCCAGAACCCCTTATTTTTGTTTAGATTGTTCGTGTGATCACTAGAGAGACCTCAGGCCTACATTTCAGAAATACCACATTTTCATTTTTAGTGTTCCACCATTGGCAATTTCTCACTGAATTATTTACAACAGCGAGCTAACATGTGATACAACACTCACTATTTTATATACAACAGTGAACTATGTCCCGGGTCTCTATTTCTGCTGACTCATTTACCTTCAGCAGGCTATAACACACACAGTTATTTATAATTGCTCATACTGAATGAAATCGTGCACACAGCTGCAGCCAAGTCTTATTTTTAGCTACCTTAAAAATGACAATTGCACTGTCTAAACATCTCCCCACATCATCAGCACTGTAATAGTAAATGCACAAAGGAAAGAGAAAATAAAACACACTACCCGTCTGCTTTCAGATATTTTTGTGTATTATAAAAATTGCATTTAACACGATCTTACTCTTTTTACAGAGATAAATGAAATAGCACAGTCCACATTATCTGTAACAAAATGAGAAGAGGGCGACGAGAACAGTCGCAACATTAAACATGTTGATAAAACACTGGAATTCTTTCTTCTACACTGACTGAATAGTTTCGCATTCATGCACACTGCCCACGTACTTTGCAATGTATAATTACCTAATCTGTTCAGCATGTGAAATTCTTCGGCTGGTCGCCTTCTGGATGTGGCAATTCCCTCTTCAAGCACCCCCAGTGAGAACAGGCATCTGCCGTTACTCAAACCGGGGATTATTGTCTGGAATTCCCAGTCTCTGCAGCAGTGCAGCTGGGATCTGCTTTTTCAATTAGGAACTCCACAGCCACCAGTCATGTCTTTCTCCGAGCTGTGTAAAATGTATTCTGCCTTCTTCTTCCCCCAGATTCTACAGGAAAACTTGGTTACAGCTTCTAACATGATGCTTGTCCAATAAGAATCCCCTATGTGCTATCCTCCTCCTGCACACAATAGAAATCTTTTACAGTAAGCGAATGTAACAAAACTGATTTCCTGCTTATTTGAATCTTTGCTTCCTGCAAATACTGTGGACAGAGCAGCACAGAGAATAAAAAATCTGGATGCACGTTTAAAATGACTTTCAGAGTCTGCCTCATTTTGCAGTGGAGAACACATTATATTATTAAGAAGTTAAGATCAGGTTAGTTTTGTTAATGAGATTAGTTTATTAATTCTCAAATGTGTCTCTTGCAACAGAGGAATTTCAGGTGATAAAATGGTGTGCATTTTGAATGTGAACACATGTGTGCTTTTAAAATGAGAAAATGGTTTGTTTTTTACCTTTGTAGCCTGTCTTCATTTACATGTCCATAGGTTGCACTGGCAACACATAGCTTGAGACAATTGCATCATAGCAATGCACCAAACCCATGCAGTGGTGCTGTGCTCTGTGCTCCCAAAACACGCCATTAATCTTACAGAAGCAATCACATTTGGCATTTGGGCAATGGCATAGCACTGTGCCTTCATGACACTGATCTGGACTGAGGTGGTAGGCTTCAACCACCTGGTCCACACTGCACAGAATGTGGGCTGTGCCATGCCATGCATCATGGCCAAAGAGTTCTGGAAGGTGCCAGTTCCAAAAAAATGTATGACAGACTCTAGCCTCAGCAGTGTGCGCACAGCTGTTCAGATGTTGATCCTGCTCCCTATGTTGTCTTGTTTTGTTGTGAGAATCTCTGTTATGGTCTCCCTGTGGATTGGTGCATGCCTTGCTTGGGCTCTTCTCCTCCTCGTCCCCCGCCCCCTGCTGTACTCCCTGTGCCCAGGCCTGGTTGTCCTGCCTCTCTACTTCCAGACGCAGCATGAGCAGTAGCCTGTCCCAGATCACAGTGGCTAGTGGCAGCATGGTGTTGGGAACAGTGTTTGGGGTAGGAGGTTGCCTTATGCAACCACCTGGGGTGGATTGGGTTCACCTGTGGCTTCATTTCAGTTGTGTGTGTTCATTTATCTCCAGCTGGAAGCTGGAGGTAACTGCACTGTGTTTCTGGAGGTATTAGCACCAGTTTGTGGCACTAATTATGCCGAACAAGGACTTGTGATGTGGCTGTGTTTGCATCTCTGGTGTCCGGCTGTAATAGCAGCAGCAGGAATAGCACAGGCTTTAAAAGTGCTGGCTGCTTTTGCAGTCTGCGGTATATGTGCCGACTCATGATCCAGCAGACCGCTATTACTAGTGCTAATTCTATTAATGCTGCTTTTAAGGTTTACTACCGGACTTGTGATGAGGCCATTTAGCTGAAAACCTGCCCCTGTGGAGCATATACGGTGAGGCCACAGCCCTGGTGCCGTTCAATGATGAATTTGGGTATATCCTCTGTGCCCATAACAATACCCTGGGAATGTGTGTCTGGGAGGGTCAAACTGTGTGTGTCCTCATTAGAAATAATATAACATGCACCAAACACCAGCACAGTCATAGCAAATGGAAACAACAGAATCCATTTTGTTGTTGGGAAGCACGTTCAGATCCCAGCCCCTCCCAAATGATTCGCATTGTGGAATGAGCCCTAACATGTGGGGAACGCCCAGGAGTGGGCATAATGGGGAGGGCAGAATCATGTGGGTAGAGGGCACTGGCAGCAGACATGTGTGATGGATAAGCACATAAATATTCAAGTGAAAGGAACCATTTGTTTTGCAGAAGTGTCATGCACAATACATTGCATGTGCATGGTATATAGAACATTTTTATTGAACAGTGGGCCTCAATCCTCGCAGGCAGTGTATGAAACACAGAACAATGAGGAAGCTTCTCTTACTTGACTATCACATCACAACCCACAGGCAAGAAAGGGAACAGGCATGTACACACATATACAAATATATCAAGTTGCAACTTTGTACAATTAGACAAGAACGCTAGCAGACAAATGGGAGTAGGGCTGTGGCTGATTGCGAATGTGATACCCATGGGAGCCAGGGCAGAGGTCCTGAGCTGCTAGAACATGAGACGAGATATAGGACACCCATGATAATGCCCATCATATTTAAATCAGAAGACGCCCAGGGATAAACATCATTAATCCAACATTAATTAGATGGATCAGTGGAACATGCAGGAACCCCACACAAAACCCTTCAGAGGAGTACCGGACAAAGGGGGAAATAGAGAATAACATGGTCCATCATTTGTACCAGCAAGAACAAAGGGCATTGCTAACATCAATAATAATACTGCAGGGAGAACTGATGGGTGCACCTGTGGGTAGGCAATGAGAAAACAGTTGCATTGTTTGCAAGGAACAGATTGACATAGACGCTTCCTACTGAGCCCATGTTGATGGTCAGGTGCACATCACATGGCTAGACCTCAAGATACAGTGGAGTAATCAAAAGCCTAACCAATCATGTAACAGTGATCCAAGGTGAAGAGGCCGTCACCCATTGGTGAAGTAGTTGAGGGAGACGGAACAACATGTGAAAAAAAGCATAGGTGGTAGTCAATGATGGACGTGGCTGAAAACTGTAAATGAATTGCATCACACATGATGACTTACATGGACATATTGTGCTGCTTGTTTTGAATAAGGTGAATGGCTCTATGGCAGTGGACTAATAATACCCTGTTGCCATATTCATATTCAGCATACAAAACAAATCTTGTGTTCCTAGTGTGTTACCCTTGTGGGCTGTATATATGTCTGTCTGTTGTGAGGTTACCCTACATTGTCCACAAAAAAGCACTAAACACAAGCAACAAAGTCCCAACCACTGTTACATGTGCCCACCTAGTCCCATGCAACAAATGCAAACAAGAACTCACCAGCCACCCATCACCATGTGTACCTGTACCCATGCAGTCAGATCCACACACCTCAAACAAATGCAATCAAATCACACCACACAGTGACACCTTCTCCACCCACAGCACCTATACATCCTGCCACGCAGAATAAAAGCATGTAAATAGGCGGAAGTCAAGGAGGGAGGTGGTTGAACACTGTATATGAAATGCATCACACATGATGACTTACATGAATATATTGTACTGCTTGTTTTGAATAAGGCAGATGGCTCTGTGGCAGTGGACTAATAATACCCAGTCGCCATATTCACATTCAGCATATTCAGCGCGCGCACCAAGCAAGTACCACAAGTACCTCTTTGCCTCGGTACTTTGGACGCGGATTAGAAACAAACGCTGCTTCTGCCTCTTTTCTACTGCAACGTTGTATTCCATAAGCTGCTGGAGTGACGTGTGCAGAGCCACGCCACCTTTGTGCAGTTCCCTTAAAAACAGAGGTGCGCGCGCACCTGCGTGCACGCACCAAGCAAGTACCACAAGTACCTCTTTGCCTCGGTACTTTGGACGCGGATTAGAAACGAACGCTGCTTCTGCCTCTTTTCTACTGCAACATTGTATTCCATAAGCTGCTGGAGTGACGTGTGCAGAGCCACGCCTCCTTTGTGCAGTTCCCTTAAAAATGGACGTGCGCGCGCACCTGCGCGTGCGCACCAAGCAGGTACCACAAGTACCTCTTTGCCTCGGTACTTTGGACACGGATTAGAAACTAACGCTGCTTCTGCCTCTTTTCTACTGCAACGTTGTATTCCATAAACTGCTTGAGTGACGGTAATCGCCACATTTGCAAGAAGACTAAGAGACTTTCATTTATAAGAGACGTTCAAGTAAAACGCTCTTTTTTACTTTTGTTTTCTTGTATAGTGTGCAGAGCCACACCTCCTTTGTGCAGTTCCCTTAAAAACAGACGTGCGCACGCACATGCGCGCGCGCACCAAGCAAGTACCACAAGTACTTCTTTGCCTCTTCGCCTCGTCGTCGAGACTCGAGGCAGGCCTTGTGGTGCGTTAACACCATTTGCTTGTATAGACAGGTAACAGTAACGTGGCCCTGCACATTTTGATTGTCTGTGCCGGTTGGTAACGATGAGAACTTTCAACCTCAAAACTGGAATGCCGCTGTCCCTTATCACCCGCATGAACTCTGAACCTGCTGTTCTTCAACAAGTAAGCACAAACTTGAATTCTACACCTAACAGGACTAAAGGATTCAAAGGGGGGTTGCCTAATATGGACATACGGCAATTTTGTAGTGGTTCTTTGTCAGCTCATAGAGCTAAAACTCGGCGGGCAAACAAACAGTCAATTGTTGATAAAGAGAATTATGTCACTATGCCCGCTGATTCTGTACTAGCCAAAGACCTATGTAATGAGCAGTCAGCGAATGCCTTATCTTGCCATTCTATAACGGATACCATATTGCTTGAAAATATACCTGCGACTGCGCAGCACACAGCAAAGACTCAATCAGTTTCATCCTCTAAAGATGTAGTTATAATTGATTTAGATCCTAATGATTCTGCATTTTCAAACAAATTAATGTCTGAAAACCTATCTAAATCACCAATAATGTTCTCTGACGTGTCATCTATCATGACAGAATCTAATACCTCCATTTCAATATCAGAAATAAGTGTTGTTCACACCAAAACACAGGGATTGAACACTTCATTCTCTTATGAAACACCAGATTCATCTTTAAACATCACATTACAAGCTATGAATCTAGCCATTCAGGCATTAGGCCATATATATCAAACAATAGATGCACGGCTGGTGACACAAGAGGCCTGCATGCAAAAAATGTTATTATTACATGAAATGTTAAGGAGCGAGATTCAGTTGAATAATGCTCAGAGATCCGTGAGCCCAGTGCCAAGCACAACTACCAGCACCATAGCTTCTCAAACTGACCATGACTATGAGTCCAAAAATCACAGTCCCACCCTCCCTGTGAATAGGTCAAGTAAAGGTATTACCAGTGTCCTTCCCCATATAGCTACCATAATATATGATCCGTGGGGGAGCACCAAGAGCTTATCTCAAGCAGAAAATGTGATCCCGTTGGGGAAATCGAACGTGCCTCCAAAAGGGGCTCTGTATACGATTTTCACATCGGCAATATCGAGTGCAAGTAAGCAAAACAATAAGAACAATATTGATGCAATAGTTATATGTGGAGAGACCCCACAACAACCGAAGAGCAAAGCATCTCAAAAACCTAAGACAGGGAATGTGAAATTACCTCAAAACGAGCACTCTATGAAGCACAAGGGAAGTGCTGCGACAAAACGTTTTATAAAAGCAATCACACTCCCGAAAAAAATCAAATATTTATTTCCCAGGCAATCAAGAAAAAATATGCGCAACAAATGCGCAATAAGAGAAATGAGGATGCATCCTCCACTCAATCTGCCCAAGTTTCGGATTATTCCCCCTTGAATGAACTCATACAGGCGTTATGCCCTCAAAATGCAACTCGTCCTCTGCCAGCTTGCAATTCGACAGACATTAACAACCTGAAGTCAAATGCGAGCAAAAATATTGGTGATAATAATATACAAAACAGTTATTGTGATAGATCTGATATCAGGAAGGCAGTTGATGCCTATATGTCAAACCGTCAACAAGTCCTAATAGAAATACCCAGGAGAGCTTGTGAATGTATCCAAAATAAAGATAAACAAGATCAGACTAACTCAAGCTCGACACTGAGTCAGGAGCTGGTAGCTCAACCCAATCAAACAAACACACCCACGAACATCCAAAAAAGAGATCAAGAGGAGTCTAGAAAAAGTAAAAGTTGTCTTAAAGAATCTGCCATAGCAGATACATGCGCACAGGATAGCGTCTTAACAAGTGACCTGTCGGATACTATTAAGCGTATGATTGAAAATGCTCTGGGAAATTCACATCCCCGCCCCCATTAATGAGGGAGTAGAAATCCCGGACGAAGAAACCCGGGAATAAGATTGAGACAGGGAAAAATATCTCTATCAAAGCAAATCCAGCTCCTCACTCATTGATTCTAGCATGTAAGCCTCCGCCATTCACCCAATACGACCTAAATCGTAGGGCTGTTATGGCGATATTCTGAGACATCCAACAGCTTGAAGACGTTGTGTCAGGTGATTTGGCTCTGGTGGAATTTGTGGAACGCAAAAATGTGAATATGGTGAGACTCTGGATACAGTCGAGGGTGGTGCAAAATCTAATCTGGCAATCAAAGGATGCTTTAAACTCATTGGGTTTTGACCTTAATATTGACCGTATCATCCAAGATGCAACCAAAAATCAACAATTGCATGTGGATCAGTCAAAATCTATAACACATGCTAAAACACAAAATCATGTCTCATTTAATCTACCCTGTTCTTGCACACATAATAGTGAGCGTAAATAGCTAAGCCAAAAAGTTATCCAACCCCTCACTTTAATCAGCTGGAATACCAGAGGTCATAAACATCTTGCCAACAATGATTCACATCATTTGAATAGCTTTGACCTAATACTTCTGCAAGAAACTTGGTTGATTAATCCCCCAATTTGGGACATTTATGAAGTACATTTGAATCCTGCTATTAAGACACAAATGGGTAGGCCAATGTCGGGTCTCCTTACAGCAGTCAGGAAAAGATGTGGCCTTCTGTCACAATTATGGGCAATACCGAATGATTTCATGATGTTGGTCAAGGTTTCCATTTCCAGTGATGTTGCTTATGCCGTGCTAAACTTGTACTGGAACTCACTCGCAATTACTGATGACTGCTTCTTCAGAGATCTAAACAGTCTACTAGATATGGTGGCTAGTGATCGGCACACAAGCTCACTCATACTCACCGTCGACCTAAATTTGAGGTGTCTGGAGAATACGAGTTTAGATTAATTCTTTCCTACTTTTCTCTATGTTTTTAATGACAAAATTGATGAAATAATGTTGATTTGTATCATGTAATTGATTTGAAAAGTTGTTTTACGACTAAACAAATCAATAAAAAAAAAATATTCAGCATACAAAACAAATCTTGTGTTCTTCTTGAGAAAGGGTGCACCTAGTGTGTTACCCTCGTGGGCTGTAAATACGTCTGTCTGTTGTGAGGTTACCCTACATTGTCCACAACAAAGCACACACCAAAAGCAACAAAGTCCCAACCACTGTTACATGTGCCCCACTGAGTACCATGCAATAAATGCAAACAAGAACTCCCCAGCCACCTATCACCATGCGTCCCTGCACGCAGGCAGTCAGATCCACTCACCTCAAATAAATGCAATCAAATCACCCCACACAGTGACACCTTCTCCACCCACCTACACATCCTGCCCCCTAGAGTGCCATGCAGTCAAGGACCAGGTACTACTTACCCATTGTCCTGGTGAGGGTACATTGAGAACATACTGATCCAGCTTGAGTCCAAATGACACTGGGAGGACTCCCAAATAGAGATCACTGAGAGTTTGGAAACCCAGGATCCCCTTGGAAGCACTCCCAATGCCAGGAAATAGCATCCCCTGATTAACGTGGCATCAGGACATTGTAGTAAACACTGGCACGGGGGCCGATGATGCAAAGTCCACAATGAGAGCATGCAAACATCTCATCAATTTCAGTGAAGACAGGATACAGCACAAGGCAGCTGGTCAAAGAGACAGCAGTCACACAGGAAGGCAGGGCACTAAGGCAATTGCAATAAAAGAGACAAGCAGACAAGAGAAAGGAATGAGAAAAGGAGGTCAATGAGACTGCCACACAGAAGGGAGTATACAACAGGCAAGAGGAAGGAAAGGCAGAGTTCCCAGGGACAGGAAAGAACGTTGATCAATGTCTTGGGAACTGAAGGGTGTTGAGATGTACTGAGCTGCAGTAAACAGGCAGCAACATATCAGCCAGTGTCCCATGCATGGAACATGTCCCCATGGCTAACAACAACACCAGCCCAATGGCGTGTGCCTGGTGTCTGTCCTGAACATGGCATCCCCCAAATAGCTTGCAATGATGTTCTGAGTGTGGATTTGTCTTATGACACAACCCCCATAAGTGTCTGGAGTACCAAGTGTAGACTACCAATGTGGGTATACGTGACACAAAGAGCTGAGTGAACGGGAAGCCATGCGGCAGGCAACACACATGCAAAAACTGCAAGCAATCAGTCACTAGACTTCTATCACCATGTGTCCCAACACCCATGCAGTCGGATGGGCCACCCTTTTGACAACTCACCATTAAATGCCCTAAAGTGACAGCCTCCCTCACAACAATCCCCCTGCAACCATTTCCTCCCTGAATGACATCCACAAACTGCAAGTTTGCAACCACCATCCTAATGTCGCCATGTGTACCTGTATCCATGAAGCCAGACCTGCTCTTTTCAGTACAAAGAAACAAGAAATACACCACACACAGTGCCAGACACCCTGCCACCAAAAACACCAAAACAAATACCACCTTGAATGCTTTTGACTTACTTGCAAAAGGGACACACCTGTCTGTTATCTGCAGAATCATACCTGAAACAACATTCTGAACTTGCAAAGACATGCATTGAACAATATAAAGAAACGGGACAGCCATGTCAACTCCCGTATGAAACAAAGATATAGACATAGACTATCCTGTGTCAATGTCCAGAACTACAAAAAATCCAAGCTTCCTCAACTTTCAACATACCAACAGCCCAACTCACCAACAGATATATCACTGGCAGGGAAGCAAACAGATTACAAACACAGCATGCCATGCACCCTGGAAACAGGTGTCAGCCCCCTAGGATGTGGCCAAAAGTGGGGTCATTGTTTGCAAGCATACAAGTCCTTCACACTCGCTGTCAGGTGTAACGTGTGCCTTAGGCTCACCTATGGATGCAGGGAAAAAAAAGGAGTCCAGGTGAGGGGGCGATGGTCTCGGGAGTGGAAGTACCAGTGTGGTAGCTGATGAGCAGGATGACAGAGGTCACGAGTGAGACAGAATGCTGAGCGATGAATGAATAGCCATGTAGTCGAGTGAAAGAGAGAGATAGGGGAATTGCGGTACAAGGAGAAGCTGGCTGGTAGGGGGATGAGGAGAGACATTAGGACATTACAGTGGGTGAGGGCAGAGAGAACGTGGGCAAAACGGGAAGACAGACACAGAAACACGTGAATAAAAAAGCAGCATCGTCAAAGAGCCTGAAAGTTACATAGATGGAAAACTAGCACATCTTGAGGGCGAGGAAGGACAAAAGTGGGTGATGGAGACCGGCAAGCTGGTAAACAAAGGCTGCCTCTGAAAGGTCCATCAGCAGCTTCAGCTTCACTTCACAGAGACAAAATGCAAAGCCCACTATGCCATGTTAACCAAAAAGAGACTCATGTCTGAAACATCCTTGCAAATAAGTGCCTCCAACCACAACCCCATACCCTGCACCAAACCCCGCCCCCTGTTAGACACCAATGTAAATGGTCATGAGGACAATGAGCAGCTCTTCGATCACCCTCCAACAGACAACACACCCTGGACGTGACTGTCCCAGCAAGTGTGTGTGGATCATACGGTACACTGGCAACATTTACAGGGAAAACAGATGAAGAAAAGGTGGGTGGAGTGGATGATGTACCACATGCATGTGGGCAAACACACATCTGCACAGTCTCTTACCGTGACTCAAACATTGCATCCCCGTAAAATACATGTGTGATGATGCATGCAAATATCGTGGCGACAACTAATACTGATGCAACACTAGAGACTGTGCTCATACTCAATAGACACTCAGATTCTGGTCTGTCTTGACCTAACTAAAACCGAAACGGCATCTCACCTCAAGCATTGTCTCGAGGAATTAGGCATATGGATGTCACAAAATTCTTCGTTGTAGGCACCTCCAATCCACAATCCTTCTGGACCACTGAGTTTTGGCCTCCCTCCCTATGTCCTCTTCCCTTACCAGTATCATCGGTATGCAACCTTGGCGTGCAGATCTCTGCCACACTGACTATGGACGAACAAGTCAGTGCGGTATGTAAATCCAGCCATTTTAAACTTAGGATCCTCCAAAAGGTTCTCCCTTTTATTCCGGTCCTCAACCAGTCTCCCGTAGCCGCGGCTCTGGTGCTGAGCGTGCTGGATTACTTTAACTCTCTCTATCTGGCGCAATCCGCCCATCTGACAGGACGCCTACAGCTCCTGCAAAACGCTGCTGCCAGATCCATTCTCATCCCCCTTTTGGTGCCCACATAACCCCTCTGCTGCACCAGCTGCATTGCCTTCCAGTTGCCTAGCAAATTATTTTTAAGTCGATGTGCATGGTGCACAGGGCCTTCTATTGTGTTGGAGCTGAATACCTGCAGGCTAAATTCCCTCGTTACCAACCCATGCCCTCCGTTCTCAAGGGACCTGTCGACTGATGGTACCCCACTTTAGATTTTCTTGAAAAGGTGGCCGCTCGTTCTCGGTAACGGCCGCTAAGGAATAGAATAATTTGCCTCTCCACCTGCGTGAGACTATTGACCATCTTACCTTTCGGCGCAACCTGAAAACTGTTTTAATAAGTTCTCTGCTTTCTGCTGGCTTTTTTCTTCCTCCTCTCTCCTAGCGCCATTATACCTACGGGTGTGCGTGCATTTAATACATTTCAATAACATAACATAACATAACTCACCTGCTGACAGAGCTGCCTTGATGTGATTCCCTTATCAGCTCCACCGGAAACTGTAACTCCACATTTGTGAAAGGAGGGTCAGTGCCTGGCAGAGGGCATGGGGACTAGGGAGGAGAAAGGGTGCAGGGTGGACCTCCCATGGATTGCAGTCGCAGGATGAATCAGGATCACTGTAACAACATGGGACATGTTATGTCACCAGTCACAGTACCAAATCAAGCACACAGCACATATGTGGTAAAAGTCCATGAGCTCATTGTCATCCTGTTATTCTCAAGGCAACCATGTGCATGGCTGCATAGCCAGTACTGCACACATCAATCCTTTAAAGGGCAACAGTGCGTCTCTCAAGGAAAAAAATAATAACAACCAAAAAAAGTCCATCTTGATTGGGGAAATAAACAACACATGCCTCCATCCTGGATAGAGGTATGGAAAAAATGATGAAGGTGTCCAAAAAAACAAAAATCAGACCACACGGGTCAGGTGAAAAAAAAAAAAAAAACTGGACTTGGGGTTAACAAAATGTCCACCCAGGAGTGGCCAGGGGGAGGCTGCATGTCAATATTCACATGAGTGGACCAGAAAGAAACATGTGAAATAAAAAATGAAAAACCCTCCATGATCATGGACATCACAACAATGGTGGTTGAGGAGGCATGGGATTTCTGGCCCCCCATCCTGCGATTGATCTGCAGGTGGTTGTGGTGGTGGATCCAATCCACGCAGTGCCAAGTCCTGGTCTTCATTGGCCAGGGTCAGTCGTGACACTGAAACATGCACCAGCATCCCAATAGTGGTAGGGTCACGATATGCTCCCTCACGAATGGCTACAGACGCAGCGAGTTCCTGGGACAGTGACTGCCTCAAGACATTCATCTCTTAATGGAGCTGTGTCCTTGTGACTGAGAGTTCATCATGGAGTGCAGTGCTCAAGTTCTCCATCTCATGGTGATTCGTTCTAAGAGATGCCAACATCCCACAACTCAGGGTCTCTCTATGTGCCCTAGCACTTGCATGCAGGGACTCCTGCAGACACCTAAGATCAACCCTTCGGCCATTGATTTTGGCCACCATGCCCAGTCTGTGGGAGCGGTTTGAGGACCATATGATCTGCCGCTGTTGCGCGTCCGGTGCCACTGGTGGGGTCATGTTCCTGCCCATTTGATCCATGCCCTCTGCAATTCTATCCAACACATTGTTTTGCCGGACAGCATTATGCAACTTTTGCTGCTTTCACGCTGTCTCTCCAGCCTGCACATGTCCACCATGTGTATGGAGCTCACATCCGCCTGATACAATGGACCAGGCACATTGCTGCAGTGCCTCAGACGGTGGCTGCAGGTCTGCATGCTTCCGTTGGACATGAGCCCCAGAACCTGACCCCAACTCATTGGGGGGTGACCTTGCAGCCGTAACCACTGCAGACGTAGGGCCCACCACTGACTGACCTTGTGAAACCAGCTGCACCACAGCAGAACCAATGGCCTCATCCCACCTGCCTGTTGGGGCACTCACCTTCTTGCTCAGTGAGTTCTCCATGTCAGGTTCTGCAACCAAATCAGCAGAGTCAGAAGAATCCGAACAGGCTGGGGCACGTCTGATAATAGCCTGTAGCACCTGTGGGATTTCTTGTTTCACTAAACCATGGCCTCAACTGGTGGACTGACGCTCCACCTCTTCTTCCTCCCCCTCCTCTGATTCCGCTGCATCATCACCTGCACATGGACAGATATTGACATTTTGAATTAAGTTTGTCCTGCCAAACATGCAGATGTTGATAAAAGGGCAGACAGACTCAAAATCACAGATCACCCATTTATCTGACATCATGACTTTGAACACTGTGATCTGTAAGCCATGGATACATGGCAATAGCTGACACGAAGCACCATCCCACAATTGGTTCAGTGTATGCAGATAATGGACACAAAAACGTACTGAAGTGGTGGACACAATGATGCAAGGGATAAGGCGTGTGTCTGTCAGGCATTGATTGACAGACTCATACAAGGCTATCATGTGAGACTGGTATTACTGTTCAGAACTATATGAACACATCTGTATACCAACCATGCACCTACATCCAATGCAGTGAGACAGGCGCCGAAACTGCGTCAATGAATGATACATGTGGATGTGGCACTGTTTGGCGTGATACACAGAGGTGGGCCCTGTGGATGATGTGTGCCTGTCAGGGGTGGACGTCATGGGGCATTGTAATTGGCATGTGTCAGACACTTAAATCATGCATGCAAGTACTGGCACGGCTATGTCGGCAGCAGACAGGGATGTGAAAAATCAAGCTGTGCAACACACATGGAACACACAGGAGCATCTCTAAATGTAGGCCATGTGTCAGAAGTGTACACGTTAGCAAACATGCATTGCCAAGTATGGCTGAAAACTGCAGCTAGCTATACAGCTACATAAATATGGGTAGGCCAACCATGATTGCCCACACATAGTATACACAAAAATGCCACTTCGCAGATGTGTCCTCAAGGGTCTCTACACCTCTGGTGTACCTGCTCAATTCTGATGAGTTGACTTGTGGGCACTTCTACTGGAATCAGCTGCTCCTCTGCTGGCCCTCATCAAGTGGCCAGTGCAGAGGCTAGGTTGGCATTGAACTTATGCTTGGTCTTCCGCATCAGATCATTCCACCGCTTATAGACCTGTTCAGCATTGTGCACCTCCACCCCTAAGGCGTTGATGACATCAATGACACAGTGCCAATGCACCAATCGATGTGCAACTGTAAACATGCTCCCTGCATACGGGAACATCTCACAATGTGGGTCAGTCACTTAGTCAATTAGGATCCGGAGCTCCTCCTCAGTGAAGTGCCTCTTCCTCTGCGGACCGTGCTACTGTGCCATGTCTTGGGGTAGAGCTTCTTCCTGCTCTGCAGGGTGTCCTTTCTTGGCTCTAGTTGTCCTAGGTGATGCTGCTTCACCTGGCGGCAGATGTGGCTGGGGAAGATGTGCTCTCACCATGTCCCGGATTGGTCTACTCCCTTTCCCTTTTGGGGCCTTTCCACTCATGTTGCAGATGTAGAGTGTAGATGAAAGTCACACCAAGATATTGTTCGCAACAATATGAGGAAGGGAATAGTCTATGTGATGTGTGACATAGATGTGTGGGCCAGCAGGGCTCCAATGTACCCCAAAAGCATAAATGGTGGTACGTGATACACAGAGACACCCCAAAACACAGAAATTGCATACGCGATACCCAGAACGTTTCCAAAAGGTGAAAAAAGAAGCACGCGATATGCAGTGACACCCACCTGAAACAAAAGATTCTGTACGCGACACACCCCAGGCCTCAAAATGGACAAAAATACCTGCACGTATGCGCAGAGGCAACCACAAAAAGAAAAATATGGTACAAAGTGCCTGAATGAAAGGGCTGGTGTAAAACCCCCAAAAACGTAAATGCGATACAGGTCCATCGACATACCTGTGAACGCACCACGTAGCGCATCGGGTCCCTTTGATTATCACTGTCATTGCCGTGAGCCGCGTAGGCAACCTGTGTGCAGCACGTCTCATGTTGCTTAAGCGGATCACGTAACTTGTGCGCTAAAGGCCTTTACTCTGTTTTTGGCTGCCTTTGATGCTAGACACAGAAGACACCCCTCTCATGCCTCCTTGCCAATTTAACTGCCTGCACCAGCCCTGTACTGCCTGCCACCTTGCCATATGCTGCTGCCTGCCCAGTGCGAGTGCTTGCTGCCCACCTGCATTGCTTTGGGAGTGCCTACTGACCTGCGGTTGCCTTTGTTCCAGTGTCCAGCCTTTTACAACCTCATCTGCCGTATCGGACTCCACCTCTCCATTACACCATCACTTCTCCACAGCCCATCTCCAGGACCACATTGCCCACCAACACCTGCCCAGGGGGTTGCCATGTCTGCACTCATCTTCCTCTGAACAGAGCAGCACCTCCCCGGCAGAGGGCTGCCAACTTCAGCTCCAGAGAAGTTGGCAATCTCGGTGGATCAGATCCTGGAGAATCATAATGCCCTCTTTTACCCTGCCAAGCAACGTGGGAAAGAAGGATGCAAGCAGATCTGGGTGGACATCGCAGCTGCCATCAAAGTGGAGATGGTGGCAGTCCACTGCCCCAAGAGCATTCAAAAGTGATGGGAGTACCTCAAGTCCATGACACACATCAAGGCATGTGCACGCCCTGAAGGCCGGTGCAGCTGTGGAGGGCAGGTGCATGTTTTCCACCGCCAACATGCAGGTCCTGGCGAGGTTCTACCTGGAGCTTTATCCCCAGATATATGAGTGGAAACTGTGTCTCAATGCTGCTGGTGAGTAGCCACGTGGTGGACTGCTATATATTGCATGTGTGTTCGTGCATGAGCCTGCTTGTTTGTAGTTACTGCCTTATGTTTGCAGCATTTGTGTTTTAGTGATCCACATTGGCATGCAGCCCCCAGACAATACTCCCCATGTTGTAAGACTAGAAGCAAATACTACCGAAACAAGAATGAAAACACACACAGACACAGAGAGATCACAAGACACAGAAATTGTAATAAAAGGAATGCATATTTATTTATGCATGGCAACTGTCACTAGTCACTAATCACTAACAATCAGCACTCTCTAGCAATGAGCGCTTTAGCAAAAACCCAACCCTCCCAGCTTCTCTCTAGCAATGCTCTACTGAATACCATAGCACTGAGCACTCTCAGTACTCAGCACTCGCCCAGCAGTGAGCCAGCTCTACACTAATCTCAGCCAGCTCTCTAGCTCTACTTCTCCCCGAACCTACTGAACAGAACAGAAATCCACTGTTTTATACATAGTGGCATCTTCGTGCATTTTACAATGACATGCGTAGAAAGCATTCTATGGCCACCAGCATTCTATGGCTACGTGCGTGCATACATATTTTCAACATAGCCGTGTACTAATTCACGATGACATGTTCTTCTATATTCTATTCTAAGAACAGCAAAGCATATTATGTAACATTCCTGTTTCGCACAAGACAGCCTAACTGCAGGATTGAAAACATTCATGCCATCTCATAGTCAAGGCTATTTTCACAGTGAAGGCTATATGTGACAGTGTGCCAAGAGTGTATTTAGTATGAAAACATCTCTTCCACTGTGTTCAGATTCAACCTCATTCCCCTCTTGGTGCTCAGAAAAAGCCAGATTCATGATGGACAAAACACAATACTGCTTCGAAACACTACAATGTGCGCTGTACAACATAATAAGCTGAATATATATTTCTACATGGCTCTCAGCAAATGTCGATCTATAATCAAAACAAACCATAGTGCTAAACATAGCTCATACTAAATGAATGAATGTATTCATGGATTAATGGATTCATGGATTAGCCCACACTCACTTAACCATAGAAAAATGCAGATTAACAATGTGTCAAGTGTGACTTCTGTTCATTGGACATGTGCTTGTATTTACAGTGTGTGTAGCTGCACAGTTGCAGAAACCATGCACATGCAATGTTACTTGATGGCTAGAGATGCTTGGACAGCAAGTGTGCCAGATGAGGATGTTGTGCCTATGTGAGGGGCTTGCATGTAGGACATGATGTTGTGTGGACCATTGCAATGTATGGCTATCCACCCTCAACATCTGGAGGAGAAACATGTGTATGGATGTTTGGCAGTGTCAAGTTGTGGAATTGACATTTAGGAGACATTGATGTGATCTGTCATGCCGCTGCATGTGTACAATGAGTTGATGTGTGAGCATGCCATGTGTATGTGTTTGGGGCTATGCCATACTCTTGTGTCCCTCTGCAACTGGTGCATGTATGTGTTGCATGCACACAGGTCACACTGTTAGGGAGGCATCTTAATTGAAGTGATTCTGTGAGTAGTGCAATCATGAGTGTCTGCTGTGAGCCAACATTCCGCTGTGTGTCTTGCCACCAATATGTTTACAGCGGTACCCCAGCCCACCTGTGCTGCCATACATTCCTTGATTGGCGAACCAACCAGTAGACTCCCTGCCACCTCTCTGCCTCTGTGACATATCTCACGCAGGAACGCAGCAGGTTGCAGTTGGGTCACCTTGCCATTGCCATTGTGCCATGTCATATTTCTTTGAATGTGTCTGTACCCCGCCATCTTTCTGCTGTTTTTATATGTTCATGTGTTGTGACTGTGCTCATTGTTGACCCTGGATTGTTGTGTCTGCTTTTATGGGAATTGAATGGTCATGTGGTAGAGTGGGGCTGTTGCTGGTTGAACCATGCCGACTTCATGTTACTGTAAATGTTGTGTATACCACACATGCTTTGACACTGCACACCGATGTCAATGTTCTGTTTTTCCTTTCCCACAGTTGCTGCAGCTGGAGGAGAGGGTGGAAGCAGTGCTTTGGAGCATGGACGCAGGGACAAATCCGCAGGACAAAGGCGCAGACCCCAGCCACTCCCCTGTGACAGCTCATTTTCAGGGAGTGATGTGGCTGAGGGGGCACCAGGACCATAAGGCGTGGCTGCTGGGGGTAAGTCCCAGGAGGTGAAGGCAGCAGGGGACCCATTGGCAGTGGAGGGACAGGGTGATACCTCACAGGGTCCATCCACGTGGGAAGACACTCTTGTTATCCAGGTTTATGGAGGTGGAGGTGGAGGAGTGGCCATTGCAGCCCAGTCCACGAGGTCAGGTGGGGGTGTCAAGGAGGGTGTTCAAGCTGCAAACCTGTTCCAGGGTCATGAGACTGTGCAGAACACCATGGAGGTGCATGCACAAAATCCTGTTCCTGGGCCATCGAATACAGCAGTGTGCCCTTCCAGAATGCCTCCATCCAGACAAGCATTACTGAGAGGCAGTATCCATCTCCTCCATCCTGGAGGTGACTTGCAGGTCAGCACAGGAGGTGGAATATCAGTGGTGGCCACACTGCGAACCCTCCAGGCAACCATGGCGGCCCGGCTGAGGGAGGGGATGTGGCCTGTGACTCAGCCCTGGTGAATAGGTTGTCTGAAATTGGTGAGGATGACTAGCACACTGTCTTTGTATACAGTTCTTTAGGTATTCAGAGACATTCCTTCCCAGTTTTTTATATATATGGTTATTTAGGAATAGGTTTCATTTAGATTTTTTACATTCCTTACCTGTTTTTCATGTAAATAGTTACATTTAATACAGGTTTTCAATTAATGCATTCCATGCTTCATGCAGTTCATTTTTCTGTCTACGCATTGATAGTTTAATTTCAAACAGTGCATCTGTTTGTTGCAGGCCATGTGTATTGTGGTGTGGCTGTGTGTGTGTCATCTTATGTTTGATGTTTCTGGGCGCAGGGATGCACATGTGCCTGACATTTGGAGGTGATGGCATCAGACGACTGGAGGCTGAACTGGATGATTTAAATTTTCCATTACGTGTGCAGCGTGACTGGATATTTGGAGTCAGTGTGTCAGTGTTGTTGGCATCGAGGCTTCTGTTGTGTGCTTCATGATGTACATATGGATATGGTTGCAGTGATTTATGGATGTCTTATGATTCTTTTTGTCACTTTCATTGGGGATTGATTGCTACCTGTTCATGTGCATTTGCACGCTATAACATTGTTTTCATTTCAGGTCCACGGTTATTCATGTGTCACCTTTGCACATGCTTGGGATTGTGTATGCTCCCAGAGTCTATTCACTGTAGTGTGTATTTCACATTGAAGGTGCTGCGGTGGGAAGCGGTCTCACTGTGGATGGGTGGGCTGGACACATCACTTGTGCATTGGATATTTCATTGCTGAGTCACTCCCATTTCATGCTCACACACCCACCAACATCTGCAGTCACACGCTGCCTGCTCTCATGTCATGCTCCACCTCTGCCACTGGAATGCAGTTAGGTCCCATGTTTACTATTTCTGGCAGCACATATTTCCTGTGCACTGAATCACACACTCTCTGACTGACTTCCCATCGCCCATGCACAGGCCTGTCATGTATTCATCCCTGACACAGACTAATCCACCCCTGTCACCCAGGCTACTTATGCACGTGCTGTAATGCGTCCAGTCATTATTTGTGGCTATGCTAAATCTATAATTCTGTGTGCTTCTGTCCTCAACACACATTCACTTGCTGTGTTTTAATACCTTTGCAATGACACATGGCCAATATGCACATGACACATCGCATTGCATTCACATGTCACATGTGGATGGGGTGGCCACGGTGTTGTTGGTGAAATTGTGTGCTGTCAAGTTGAGGTGTTGCAGATTCAGGTCTGTCAGGTAGTGACAGGAGATGCTCCGGTCCTGTATTGCTCATCAGTGCTACCAGTTTATTGTTTTGAAGGTGGACATGTTGGAGGTCTGCTTGTTGGAGGTTTGGAGGTTGTCTTACAGGGGATGTGGGTCAGGGGTGGACGCAGAGAATTGCTCAAAGGTTGGTCTACAACTATGTTTTTGGTTTGCTTGGGGCATGTTGTGGGCGTTTCTTTGAGCAGCTCAGTTTTCTTTGTGAGTTGGCTTGCTTTGCGATTTGGATTCAATGAATGAACATGCTGTGCATTGGAAACTTTGCACATAAGGCCGTAAAGAGTCATTGTTGACGCGGGATCAATGTGGACCTTTCTGTGAATCGGGCCCAAAGAGTGCTATTATAAAAACGTGAATGGTCTATCATTGTGTGAGTATTCTTTCACAACATAAAGGGTTGTGTGTTCAGCAATGCACTAAATCTGGGATTGTAGCCAAGGTGATCCAAAATAAAATGGACATAACCTCAAGCTAATTCCCCTTGTTTTAAATGCATGCTTTTGCTGTTGGTGAAGGTAACCAGAGATATAAAAAATCTTACAGCCCCTTTATCACTACATTGAGTATGCTATTAGTACTGAGCATGTCAATCCACTTCCTGGAAGAGGCAACAAGATTGTTCTAATTCATATAAAGAGGTTTCTGTTTTATCCTGGTAACTATTGGCCAATATCTTTGTTAGTTTGACTAAGGAAAATGTAACGGAAGGTTCTGTTAGAACTTCTCAATATAGGGGCAAGAGAAAATAGCATACTTGCCCCCTTCTGGATGGCTTTCCTTTTTGCTATGAGAGTTATTGATCATGAGTTCTGCTTATCTTTACAGTATGGATTGCACCAAGCTTTGGAACATGTGTATTTTCAAATAAGTGCTATAACTGCGTTTTAGAGGAAGAGCCAAGTGCCTCTACTGGAAATCCCATCCATATTTTGCCTATATGTTGGAAACTGGAAATTGCGACATGCACAACGCCATTATAGATCCCTATAACGCGAAGAATCCTCGAGACAAGGTATTCATTGAGAAAACCATATATGATGCACCCACAAAGAGATAGCAGTCTCTTAGGGGAAATCCTTGAAGAAGTGTGAAGATGAATGAAAGAGAAGGCTGGTGATGTCACATGAAGCAGAGATGGCACACCAAGAAGAGATGCCAAGGAAGAAAGTATATAGATATTATAAAATCTGATGATAAAGTATAGAATCTAGTAACATTTCTTATTCGGATTAAAGATTGCGCGTGCAAAGGGCACTGAAGAAAATGCAAGCCATTTTATTGTACAAATGCTGAAACACAAATAGACTAAGTAATCATGAAGGCTGGCTATAAGTAGTCAATAAACTGCAGGCAGTGTCGCCTATATATATATATATATATATATATGTTAAAGTCTGTAAAACTACTATACTAGTAAAGCAGTTGTTACCAAAGGTTTCAACACGCTCACCTTGACAAGTTGGAGAATCCAATATGGAAGAGGCAAATGCGGCTGTGAAGGTTCCCCTGAATCAATCCTGGCCCCCCGACCTAGAAATGGAATAACCAGGGGTGAGGGCAGGACTGCCAGGGAAACCCTCTAATGGGAAGAAAACCCTGGTCGAATCTGGAGTCTCCAGGATCTGGAGGGTGTAGAAGCAGAGATGTTCCTGGGGCATGGTAGAGAACTGATGTCACCCGGGAGGCTTCTTCTGGATGCACAAAAGGAAAAGTTGGATGCTGAGTAAAGGACGGAAGGGAGATCATCTCACTATTGAAGATTCTAGAAGGGCTTAGACGTTACGTGACGGGAACTCGGAAGAATTGCAGGCGAGCGACTGGAGTTCTACAAGAACAGACTGGTAAGTGCTCTGATCGGAACTAAGAAAGAGGAGCTCAAAGGAAACGGGGCTTACCCTAGTGGGTATCTGGGAGGAAGCGAAAGCCAGAGAGATTTCTCTCGAAACGGCTGGGTTAAGCTGGATTAGCCGGGCTGGTCTGCACTCAAAGGGATCAGGGGCTGAGTCGAGCAACTATTGAAAACGTCTAAGAGATATAGAATTAAAAAAGTGAGAAAGGGTTAGCATGAAATATTCAGTAAAGTAGACAAGGGATAGAATAACAAACTCATGAAGCGTCAATAGCAGAAGCGACGCGATGATCCGTAGGTTTTGAATCAGGAAATAGGGTCACGTGAGCGGTCTGCGGCGTCTCGAAAAGGCGTGGAAAGGCTGGACCGCTGCTGTCCGCTCGAAGATCCCTATGGGCCTCCATCTTGGAACTGCCTCTCCAAAGGCAACCGCACAAGCGGGTATGTTTACCGCACAAGCGGGTACGGGACCATAGCGACCATCTACAGCCATGTGTAATAGTATGCCCCCTTCTGCTGGGGGGCGCCCCAGGCTTACCTGGGTGAAGGTGAAAAAAACGGCACATCAGCCTAGGTGCATGAACCCCAAAGGCTGGTTCCCAGGTCCTTTACGCTGGGGAATAACCTTTCCAGTCAATCAAAAAATGCAATCGGCCTCGTCGAAAACGAGATTCACATACACCAGCAACCTCAAATTCTGGACCATTATTCGTAAGGACAGGAAGCAGAGACACCTCTCCACCGATGAAAACGATCTCGCACCACCAATTTAATCTGAGACAGATGAAATACAGGGTGTATTCGAGACCAGGAAGCAGACAAAGCCAATTTGACTGCTGCTATACCCACCATGGACAACACCTTAAACGGTCCAAAGTGTTTTGGAGAAGGTTTTGACAGGACGAGGCGACGAGAAAGGAAGCGGGATGCCAACCAAACAGAGTCACCGATGGTAAGTTTCGGGGCTATTCGACGATGAAGATCGGCGGACCGTTTAGCTTGGTCTTGAGCCATCAGCAGAGATTGTTTAGCCAGTTTCTGACCCTCCTGAATGTCTGCACTGAGACTATCTACTTCTGGGCAGCTGGAAGTAGGAGTCGAAACAGTAGGAATAAAGGAGGGATGGTAGCCATACGAACAATGAAAAGGACTGGTCCGGAGGGCAGAATGGTGAGAATTATTGTAGGCAAATTCTGCGAACGGAAGCAATTCCATCCAATTATCTTGAGCCGCTAATACAAAGCACCGTAGATATCCCTCCAGAGTCTGTTTTAAACGTTCTGTTTGCCCATTGGTTTGGGGATGGTATCCGGAGGTGAGGGCTCGTTTGATCCCTAAGATGTGACATGTCTTTGCCAGAAGAGGGAGGTATATTGAGGACCACCTTCTGAAACGATAGTATCTGGTAGACCGTGACGAGAGAAAATTTCAGAGAGGAAGATTTTAGCCACTAATGTTGCTCCAAGTAACTTCTCTAAAGGGGTGAAATGAGCGAATTTGGTGAAATAGTCTATCGTCACCATGATGGTAGTCTTGTTCTCAGATAGAGGTAGATCCGACACAAAATCAGTCGATATAATTTGCCAAGGTCGTTCTGGAATAGGAATCCTTGTTAACAATCACAAAGGTTGGGTTCGTGGAGTCTTTGCATGAGCACAGATACTGCAAGCTGCCACATAATCACGGACATCAGATCGTAGGTTTGGCCACCAGAAATGTCGTTGTATAAGTTCTAAAGCGGAGAGAAACCCTCGATGACCCGCAGCCCGTGAATCATGACACATTTGTAACACTTCCAGTTGTAATGAAGGAATGGGAATCAGAACCTGCGTTCCATGAAAGAAATAATCTGTTTCTTTAGTAAGAGGGTGGGAGGAAGCGATACTCTCGCACAGTGATTGATTTTGTGCTGTAGCAGTTCGTACCTTTTGGAGAAAGTCCGTTAGGACAGCGATGAATTGAGCATTGGGAAATATTTCTCCGAACAGAATGTAGAAGTAGGAGAATCCTTACGGGATAGAGTGTCTGCCCTCTGATTGTATTTCCCTGGCAAAAAGGTGAATTCTATCCGAAAGGGAAGAAAAAAATAAGCCCAGCGGGCCTGCCTACTGTTAGTAGTGTAAGCATTTTGGAGCACCCTGAGGTTCTGATGGTCCGTGCAAACCTTAATAGGATGGGTAGATCCCAACAGTAAGTGTCTCCATTCCATGAAGGCCTGTTTAATAGCGAACAATTCTTTCTCTAGTACAGTATAGTTCTGTTCTGCTGTGTTGAAGGTTTTAGATAGGTAAGCTACTGGTCTTCCTGCTCCCTGATCCGACACTTGTAAAAGTGCAGCTCCTAAAGCATACTGCGATGCATCCGTCTCCACAATTAATTGCTTGGATTGATCAGGTGTGATAAGAATGGAAGCAGAAGTAAACATTTCTTTAAATTTTGGAAGGCTTTCTGAGCCGAATCGTTCCAGGAGAACGTGTTTCCTTTCTTCAGAAGTCTGGTGATGGGTAGAATAATATCCGAAAAGCAGGAAATGAACTTCCGGTAGAAGTTAGCGAACCCTAAAAACCGCTGAACGTCTTTTACACTTGCGGGAGATGGCCAATCCAAAACAGCTGATACTTTCTTCGGATCCATAGAAATCCCCCGAGACGACAGTGCAAAGCCTAGGTTGTTATATTGCTCATGATGGAACTCGCATTTAGCGGCTTTACAGTAGAGATTATTTGATTGAAGCCGTTCCAAAACTGTATTAACATGTTGGATATGGTCCTCAGGGTTGTTGGAATACACCAAGATATCATCCAAATAGATGATGACAAAATGAAATAAAATGTCGGCAAATAGATGGTCCATAAACCGCTGAAAAATAACCGGGGCATTGACCAAACCGAACGGCATAACGTGATACTCGTAGTGACCGAAAGGCGTTTTTCCATTCATCACCTGGAGCTATTCATATGAGATGATAAGTACCTCTGAGATCGAGCTTTGTGTAGAGAGTCGCCCCTCGAACCGCTTCAATGATGTCCGCTATGAGAGGCATGGGGTATTTGTCGGTGATAGTTATTTTGTTTAGTCCCCGGTAATCAATACAAGGGCGGAGTACATCCGAGTCTTTTTTGGGGATAAAAAACAGAGAAGCTCCCACCGGTGACACCGATTCGGTTATGAGGCCATTGCGTAAATTGGTTTGAAGGTACTCTTTCAATACATTCTTCTCACGTTGGGAGAGTACATACATCCTGCCAAAAGGAATGGGCTGATCAGGAAGCAGATCTATATGGCAATCATCTCTCCTACGTGGAGGTATCATAGGGAACTCGGGATTTTCAAATATAGATCGGAATCTCCAATGACATTTAGGGACAATTTCTAGCTGATTAATGGTTGATACAGAGGTGTTAGGAGTCTCTACAGAGGGGATATGTAAGCCTACTGACTCCTGGGAAAGGCAATGGTGTACGCAATATTCTGACCCTAGAAAAAGAGCTCCCGCTGACCAGTTAATAAATGGATTATGGAGTCTTAACCACGGAAGACCTAAGATGATAGGAAAATGGGCAGTTTTGATCAGGTCGAAAACTAGGGTTTCTTTATGGCTGGCTATCAAGCAGGTGATTGGATTGGTCTGTTCTTCAATAGGACCAGAATTTAAGGGACTCCCGTCTACTCCTTGGATGGGAGTAACAAAGGTCTTGGTTATGTGAGAAATCCTGTGTCTCTTTGCCCAATCGCAATCCAAAAAAATACCTGCTGTACCGCAGTCAATCAAAGCGGGAATACCAGGTAGTATATGTTCTGATAATATCATAGACAAGGACACTACTACCATCGTCTGGTTAATTGCGGCCTTGTCTAGAGTCATACTTGTTTGACATGGGGAAGGAGGATTCTGTTTCCCTACCGTTCTTCCCCTAACGGTAGGGTCTTGGTGTTTCCTGAATTTGTGTTAGGAATGCGACGTGGGCGTACCAAATGACAATCCTTTAATACATGAGAGGAAGACCCAAAATACATACACAATCCAAGTGTTTTTCTCCTTTCTCTCTCGGTCGTCGATAATGGTCCTCTAATGGTCCCTATCTGCATAGGTTCTTCAGTTTGAGGGAGAGTTTTATTCCCTGTAGAGGAATAATCACTATGTGATCGTATTCCTTTGCCCTTTCTGCTTTCGTAAGATCGTTCATGCATTCGATAATCTATCTGCATGGTTAGAGTGATCATATCAGCTAAATTAGCTGGACGGTGCACTTTAGAAAGGTCATCTTTGAGTTCTTCTGTTAAGCCTCTACGAAAAAGGGTATGAAGTCCGTCATCCGGCCAACCTAATTCCGATGATAATTGTTTAAATTGGGAAATGTACCCCAGCAAATACTTATTCCCATGCTTCAGATCAAGGAGCCTTTCTTGCGTAGCAACTGTGATTTCTTTTCTGCCAAACATAGTCTTAAGGCTGTTAGATAAGGCTGGGTAAGAATCAAGAATCACATTGTTAGAGGTGACTAGAGGAGTGGCCCAAGCTAATGCAGGGCCCGAAAGATGAGAAATCACATACCCCACTTTGTCTCTGTCCGTAGGGAAAAAGCGTGATTTAAAGTTAAACTGTACTGTACAACTGTCGAGGAAATATTTAAGTTTATAAGGATCACCATCATACATGAGTGAATGTACAGAAGAAGGGGGAGTGTCTGAAAAAGCTCTGGCGACTTGCTGTCGCAGTTGAGCATTATTCTGTTTCAAAGATTAAATCTCTAACGACATGGCTTGCATAGCCGCCATTATTTGCTGCATTTGTTGTTTCATGAGGAACTGTCAATAAATGGGCGTTGCTTACTGTTAAAGTCTGTAATACTACTATACGATTAAAGCAGTTGTTACCAAAGGTTTCAACACGCTCACCTTGACAAGTCGGAGAATCCAATATGGAAGAGGCAAATGTGGCTGTGAAGGTTCCCCTGAATCAATCCTGCCCCCCCCCGACCTAGAAATGGAATAACCAGGGGTGAGGGCAGGACCGCCAGGGAAACCCTCTAATGGGAAGAAAACCCTTGTCAAATCTGGAGTCTCGAGGATCTGGAGTGTGTGGAAGCAGAGATGTTCCTGAGGCGTGGTAGAGAACTGATGTCACCCGGGAGGCTTCTTCTGGATACACAAAAGGAAAACAAGGAGAGAGTCAGATAGGAGATGAGAGTTGGATGCTGAGTAAAGGGCGGAAGGGAGATCCTCTCACCATTGAAGATTCTAGAAGGGCTTAGACGTTAGGTGACGGGAACTCGGAAGAATTGCAGGTGAGAGACTGGAGCTCTAGAAGAACAGACAGTTAAGTGCTCTGATCGGATCTAACAAAGAGGAGCTCAAAGGAAACTAGGCTTACTCTAGTGGGTTTCTGGGAGGAAGCGAAAGCCGGAAAGACTTCTTTTGAAATGGCTGGGTTAAGCTGGATTAGCCGGGCTGGTATGCACTCAAAGGGATCAGGGGCTGAGTCGAGCAACTGTTGAAAACGTCTAAGAGATATAGAATTAGAAGAGTGAGAAAGGGTTAGCATGAAATATTCAGCAAAGTAGACAAGGGATAGAATAACGAACTCACAGAGCGTCAATAGCAGAAGCTACCGGATGATCTGTAGGTTTCGAATCAGGAAATAGGGTCACGTGAGTGGTCTGCGGCGTCTCGAAAAGGCGTGGAAAGACTGGACCACTGCTGTCCGCTCGAAGATCCCTATGGGCGTCCATCTTGGAACTGCCTCTCCAAAGGCAACCGCACAAGCGGGTATGTGTACCGCACAAGTGGGTATGGGACCATAGCGACCATCTACAGCCATGTGTAACAATATATAGAGAAAAGTGGCTGCAGATGGTGGAAAAATTACCAAGGTTGTCTGACACAGTGCCAAGGCTTGAGGCAGCCAAGAAACTGGCTATCTATTCAAAGAAGATTCAATGAACATGAGAAGCGAGGCAAGCTTCTGTATGGATGGCCCCTGTGGCCGGTGGTTGGTGGCTGATAGCTGATAATAGACCAGCCCCTCGTTCTGCTCATTGATGATTTAACAACATTGCAATAAGGTGCTGTAATTATTTAGATAGCAAGTTTACACATTTTATTTTCTATCATTATCTGTTTGTGTTATGAGGTTTTTTGCATTTATTCTGCAATTTGTTTAATGTGAAGTTTTATGGAAGATGCACGCAAAATAAATCTATTTGTTCTATGTTATCTTAATTGTGCGCTAGAGGTAATTTAACTGCATTTGCATTTGACTGATTTATTTCCTATGTGGTGAATTGAATTATGATGTGGAACGGTCTGATGTTCTTTCTGCATGTCAGTGCCTTGAGACACCTTCAGAAACAGTTCTATTCTTTTACGATTATTGACACTTACTTATTTTCTTTTCCAGTCGCCTTGGTATTCTCAACTTTTAAATTCCCATGCACCTTACATCCGGCGTAACTCCTAGCCATTATTCTTATACGGATTCTTCATGAGAACACTGCAACATGTAATGTCCGTGTATATTCTTAGAGATGGACGGCGTTTATATGCAACCATGTGTATCTACAAAGAGCTCCAGATAATTTCTTCAATTTTTGTAATTCCTTCTTATACCCGTGGGTTGACAAACTTTTCTGGGAAGTTCACGTTATTCTGAATGGCTTTTATAATTGCTCTTCCAATGAACCAAATGCATCATTGTGTTTCTTTAAACACCACACACATTCAAACATCTATTTGTCTCCTGCCCTAATCCGTAAGAATATATCTACATGTTTCCTTTTTTCCGGGTCCTCGTGGCTAAACATTTTACTTATCATTTACCATGTACTGTGCATTGTGGATTACATTAACGCTGTGCCTGAGTGTTTCTGCAGCATTATGTGCTGATGTTCAAAATTCCATTTTCTTTTACTTATCTCTATTTTTTTGTCGGCAGGCTCTAGGAGGTAAGTTTTCCCACTCGGCTTTACTGTGACTCTGGACTTTTTATTTGAATGTTTCTCCAGCAATGTTCCCCCTTTCCTTAAATATCCCACTCTTATTAGGGAAATGCAACCCTCAGTGAACAATCTTCTAATATTATTCAGAGAAACAGTCCTGGTTAACTCGCAATTCCACTTTTGAGAAACCTTTGCATAAATTAGTTCCCACTCTAGTTGCTATGTTTAATAGTAAATGTTTTATTGTCATATAGACACATAATCTTGTGGTGGTCAGCCGACACATGTTTCGACCTCGAGGGGTCTTTATCAAGGCTGATATTACAAATTACAGTTTGCACATGTTCAGTAGTTGGTTGGTATATGCAGCATTTGTGGGGTAAATGAAATTTGTTGACATTCAGGTGAGTGGGCGAGTATAAGTGAAACATAAATATTTTAATGGTGAAATATGGAGTATATCACATGTGTAATTCATTATAAATACATTGGTTACATTCATTGAGGGCGGTGCCCGGATCGTGGGCGATGGAATGAAGGAAACAGAGGGGGAAGAAGAAGCAACAGGAGAGGGTTAGCTAGTTGCAGTTGGGGTTTCGTTAAATTGTGTTTCTATGTAGTTGGCTCTTACCAAGATATAGGTCGTAGGATGTTTTTTCTTTTGCCCCTGGTCGGGCCCCTTGGGGCTGGAATTTTCATGTTATCTCCCAGTTTTGGGTATTGGAATTATCCTAGGGCTGGGAATGAAATGAACAGTCTTACTTGGATGGCAGCAATCAATTAATTAACTGTGGTGGTGCCAGTGGCTGGTGATGTATTAAGGGTACTGGTTGCAAGGTACAAGCGGTGCTAGTGACATTCTAGTGCGGTTGTATACCGGTCTCAGTCTGTGCTGCCCTTGTAATCTAGTGAGTGCTGTGGGAAGGGATGATGCCTTGCTTTGCGTTAGGAGTTGTGGCATAAGCTATAGCTATGTGGTAGGGGTTAAGTAATCTGGTAGAGATTTAGCCCTGTAAATCTGTGGCAGGTTGTCGGGCGTGTGCCTATTGGCAGCTTTTGCTAGGAGCTGTAAACTGGAGTGACAGGTTTACATTGAGAGCCCATGAGGAGGAGTTGGTGCTCCGTTTGACCATATACCTGTTGATCCAGGTGGATCAGCAGTTTTGCTGGCTCTCGTATGTGGCATGAGTTGAGCCTGTTAAAGATTGTCTCTGGGACGAAGTCAGTATTTTTGCCTGTGTGCACGGATAAGGGGTGAGGACGGTGCTACTGACATAGTGATTGCCATGGCGTGCTCAAGGGTCGGTGAGCGTGACCATGCATTATTAAGTAACGTACTTATCTTCCACTTGTCACGACAGCACAAGGACATCTAATGCACTGCCCAAGTTATGGAAGTCTCTAGTTTGTGCGGGGTTTGGTGCAGATACACCGGAGTGCAACTGGAATGTTATTGCCGCGTTCCAAATATCCAAAAGCAGTCCTTTTCTCCAGTCCGAGTCGGCGCTGTGCAAGATATTCCAATGATCCAAACAAAATCAAAAAGGGTGGTGGGTTAACGGTCCGGGACGTGAGTGAGTGAGCAATGACATAGGCAGAATCAGTAGCAAGGTTCAGGATCCGTAGGCAGTCCGAGATTCATACCAAGGTATCCGAATGGTCGAGGTACACAAGGTCTAGGTAAAGGCAATTCCGTGGAGAGTATGCAAGGGTCTTGTAACAAGATATCTACAAAGAGTACAATAGTTACAAAAGCCGTGATTCTTTGAAAATCAGAAGCGGCGACTTGTAGGAAGTGGAAGGCTAAGTACTTTTCCTCACATGAGCCTTCTTGCATCCGCCCCTTGTGTGGAACGTGTGACGTGCATGCCAAGGATGCCACAATCGCTGTGAAAACCTCCAGTTGTAAGGCTCCCAAGACTGAAAAAGTACTTGAGCTGGAGGCTTAGGGATCCCACGGAAAGACCCCACATGTGATACCAAATATGAATGCCTAACCACAGGACGGTGCTTGCTGTGCGCTGCTGAAAATGTATTAGAATGCCTGAGAGGCCATTTTCGGCGTGTCGTTTGAGTCCCAAACTTGACATAAAGACTGCAACTAGCGTGGTAACTAATTTATAGAAAGGTTTCTCAAAACTGGAATTGCGCGGTAACCAGGACTGTTTCTCTAAACCTTCACAGGGGTGTGGGTTTACCGTTAATAACCTGTGACCGTGCACAAAAAAATCAGGACTATAAAACCAATTAACAGAGCTTAGCACAGGAGAGTTCCAGAACTAGAACCCGACTTCTCTCTAACCTGTTACTACTAGGGAACCACCAGTGCTCCTGCTCTCACGGCAAATTTCGGAATATCTATTATCGTGGACTGAAGTCATTAGGGCTCTCTTTGCCCCAAGAGGCTCTATGGAAAACACGCTTAGGACCTCAACCAAGCCCAAAGAAGATTTGAAGCAAAAATTCACGAAACTAGAAAAACTATCAATAAAATAAATAAACAAGTTTTGGGACAAAACCACCATGCAGCAATATGCAGACCAGAAGAACATTCAGAGAGGATTAAGGATCCTGATCTTTCCAGATTTCGAAGACCCAAAAGATGCAGACTTAGCGGACCGATGGGAGGAAAACCTTATCCATAGTTTGCCCACTATGATTCATCTATTACCATGCCGAAAGAGCACATGCAAGACTAGTGATACTAATCGAGGAAGCTTAAAAGGAAATTCAGGAATAGGATGCACCAACTACAATCAAAGATAAGAATTACAAAACCATGTACAAAATTTTAAAGAAACACCAAGATGAAGTGAAAATGAGAAAATTTCATATATTCTTCAGGGACAATAAAGACCACCGGAAGGACAGAGTCTTCACCTACCAAGTCAAATATGACCAAATCAGCAAAATGTCTCGGGAAAGTACCCCAAACAATTCACCGGCAAGTTCTAACCCTGATAGTGAACCAGAGGAAGCACAGAACATCGAACCAACTACTAAAAGACTCTTTTTTAGAGCAAATCAAACGAAACAAAAAAGAAAAACGCCCCAAACCAATACCAACTAAAACCGTACGGTTTGCGGAATCTTTGACAAATACAGTAATTCTAATGTGTGAAAAAGAGGTGGAAGAACAAGCAAACAACAAAAGCGAGTTACGAGAAAAATAGACCAGAGACTCATGAGATCCAAGACCCAGAAACAAGTGGGACAGATGAACAACAAAATTTAGTCATGGACCTGTCGGACAAACTATTGTCAACTGCGGAGACGCAAGTGCTAAATAAAGGTCTCTCCTTCTCTCCAGGTAGGCACAATAATGTTGTGGATATACAAATAGACTTGTTTAAATTCATGCGAAGACTAAAGCTTAAGACATTTTTTGCAACCAAAAAAATAACGGAAAAGCCACAAGAACGCAAGGAGCCACCAAGTACCCTAACACTAGGTGATTTGAATGATATTTATTTGCTGTCAACATTGGAAGAAGACAAGGCTATCAGCAAAAGAGTATGCAAGACAGAGCTGGCTAAAGAAGATGTAACAATGAATATCCCAGATCTAAAGAACAAATCCAGATTCACACCGCAACTCTTTTCAGAAAACTGTATAGACACCTTTCAAGAAGTAGTCACTGCAGACCTGCATAAATTGGAAGACCATCAAGCTTCAACCAGAAATTGGAGAATGAACCTCAGTCCTACAGAACTCATGGTACTACGAGAACTTTGGAATGAAAAATACATCATAATGAAAGAAGCGGACAAGGGGGGCAACATCGCAGTTATGCAAAAGACTATATCAAAATGGTAGACACTCACCTGAACCTCCTTGGAAGAAACAATAAGCTCAACAGCAATCCTCAAGTAAGCATCCAAGAACTTTGGAATGAAAAAGACATCATAATAAAAGAAGCGAACAAGGGGGGCAACATCGCAGTTATGCAAAAGACTATATCAAAATGGTAGACACTCACTTGAACCTCCTTGGAAGAAACAATAAGCTCAACAGCAACCCTCAAGTAAGCATCCTAGTGGAACACACACAGACTTTTACTCAACAAATACCAAAGACAGGGACTACTATCAGACGATGAGTGCCACTACCCAAAGAACAGTGACGCTGTAATGCCCAAACTCTTCTTCTTACCTAAGATCCACAAACGTTTTGAACTAATTCCAAAGGGAAGACCCATTAGGAGTGGCATAGGAAGCTTTACAGAACCCCTAGCACACTACATCAACATTGTCATACAGCCGATAATGATCAAAATCCTGGCGTACTTAAAAGACTCCATGAACACTTTGAAAATCCTATCAGACATTCAATAGAAACCAGAATTTATGTTGGCCACACTTGATGTCAAAGTTCTTTCCACTTCCATAGAGCACAAGCTAGCTATAAACTAGCTATAAAAAGTGTGGAACACTTGCTCAAAGACCAATGTGCCTCTTATTATGAACAGGTAGAAATTACCAAAGATTTCCTCAAATTCTCACTTTCCAATGATGTCTTTCTTTTTAACAGTGAATATAACAGACAAACTTGAGGAATTGCGATGGGTGCTAGCGACGCACCAACTTTGGCCAACTCTTTTATGCATGCCTATGAAAGACAACACGCCATGACTAAACCAATATACAGCAAATACACTGTTGAGTTGATCCGTTATATAGATGATATTATCCTAATATGGAAAGGCACGCAAGACCAATTGAATGCATATGTACGCTTTTTGAATTCTAATCAGTTTGGAATTGAACTAACCGGCCACATCAATGCCACAACTATTGACTTTTCGATCTAACAATTACAATCATTGACAACACAATAACCGCCAAGACATAACGGAAACCAACCGAAGTGAACTCCATCCTTCACGCCAGCGGCTGCCATAGGAGATCAGTAATTACCAACATCCCACAAGGGGACAACATAAGAGCGAAAAGGAACTGTGACACAAAATGAAACATTTGAAAGAGAATACTAAATATTGGGCCGCAGTTTCAAAACCAGAGGCTACACGGCACAAAACATTACTGAAGGATAAAACCATATCTATGCCAAGGGAGACCCTACTCACACCAAAGGTCAAGGAACTAAGAAGGTAAGAAACGTGTCATGAACACATGCCAGGTAGGGGCAGGGCTTGGGGTTCATTTGGGGCCCCAAGAGCCTTGCATTTTCACTGGGGAGTCTCCTGGAGTCAGTCCTGGCACCTTTGGAGCCAGGCTCATATTTGGAATGGGACTTGAAGGGACTACTTTTTATGTGGGGGCCTGCAGCCAACATGGAGGCACCCACACAGTCTAGTCCCTAAGAACCAGACTGTGCGGTGAAGTGTTTTAGGGTGTGGTAGCCCAGACTACTTTACCTGGACTTCTTTACAGGGTAGGCTATATAAACCACACCCAAGCTAAAGAACGTGCTTTGCGTTATTCTGCAGCCAGCAGTGTAACGCTAACCCTGTTCAGAGACCAGCACCCGGCGTTCCTGGAATCACGGACCTGCAGAGGAGACAAAAGAACATCATTAGCAGTTCCAGTTTACCTGCAGTCTTCCATCCTTTGATCCCAGCTGCTCACGGTCTTCCATCCGTTGGCAGCATTTTCAGGACATCGCGCTCGCCTCGGAACGAAGCACCTGGGGAGGAGAGAAAAAGGGGCAACATTAAACAGGTTACTCTCTGCATTCACAGCAGCAACCAAAATCTCCTCACCTGGCTGGGCATATCTTGGCCGGTTCCGCTCTGGAAATCACTGCACGCCCAGAAAGACCATTGTAACCTGAAAAGGAATAAAGAATACAGGTTAGCCCAAAAAGACATTAGCGCACCGCACTTAGCACCGAACCTACCTTTCTTCATACGCTCCACGTCCATAAATCCCGGCAGGAGCCGAACCCAAGCAGCGCACCCAGCGAACCTCCGCATACCTAAGGGGGAAACAATCAGGGAAAGACATTAATAGCCCGAAAGAAAGCAAAGGCCTCAGAGAATACTATAATCGAACTTACCTCTTTAAAGACACTTGAATGGGTTGGCATCAGTGAAGTTAACTCATTCGCTTCAACCCGCAGAAACTACGCGCCCCTGCGCAGAAAGCAGGACGGAGAGCACGCCAGACACCATAACAAGGTGAGGAGGGGGGCCTTCAGGTCGAGTCCAAGGGGGGTGGTGGGAGGAAACAAAATCTGAGCCAAAGCCCAGTCCTCCTGTGTTTTCAGGCCCACCTTTCATAGAAGACATCATCCCGAATTGAGTACATCTGGGGGGAATCCGGCAGCCAGGGCATACAGGCGTCCCAGTGGATATCAGGTGAGCGTAACAGAATGTGAAGCCTCATAACAAAATCCACCCGGGCGCCATGGAGACTTCAGAAATGGACCAACTTGCCCAGTTATTAGGGCAATTACGCGCTGAAGTGCATTCGGCTAGGCAAGAGACTAATACCCTGCGAAGGGATCTTGTCGTCACAAAGGATCGCACTGAAGAACTCAGCAGGCAACTACTGCAATCACAGGCCGGGCAAGCTCCATTACCAGGAACAACTACACCGGCACAGCCAACCACTTCGTCTACCGCTCCAGTGAAAATAAATTTACCCAGAACAATACCCCTAGCACCGCCAGAAAGGTTTTCAGGAGATCCAAGAAAATATGCAGCTTTCATGAATCAATGTCGCCTTCATTTCCTCTGCAGACCGGCTGCATTTCCTAACGATCAAGCATGTGTAGCATTTATTTTATCATATCTAGTGGTAGTGCAGCAGACTGGTTAGTGCCGCTTGAGCTATGATGATCCGTTACTATGTGACTTTGGGGGCTTCCAAAGGGAAATGGAAAAAACTCTTTGCCCAACACACCCACGAACAAGCTGTAGACAATTAACTCTTGTCACTCCGGCAGGGGAATCAGGACTTGCTAACATACATAGCAACCTTCAATAGGGTGGTGGCTGAAACCAGGTGGCCTGAAGACAAGAGAACCACATTGTTTCACGGAGGCCTTTGAGGGGAATTTAAGGACGTCTTAGCTCAGGTAGTTGATCCACCTAGAGACTGTGGTGAATTCATCAATCTGGTGGTGCAATTAGATCATTGATTACAAGATCAGAAAGCGGATCGGTCCAAATTGACACACGGGCCGTGTATCTACGAACCAAAGATGCTACTCTGCGCACGTCAGAGAATACCACAGAGCCAATGCAAATTGGAGGCATACGACCACCGTTAACAAAAGCCGAAAGAGAAAAGAGAAGGCAACAGCAGTTATGTTTGTACTGCGGACAATCGGGGCACTTCTTAAAAGACTGTCCAATAAAACCTCCCAAGCAAATTGGAGGAGCTACAGAAAAGTATGAGAGTAAGGAGTTGGAAAACTGCTTAGCTCGACAAAAGTATAGGTCAGTTTGTCGAGTGAGAAGAACGAGCCACCGACCTCACATTTTGCAATACCAGTAATCCTAATCAATCACCAACAACCTTTAAGGATGCATTCGTTGAAGCTTACATAGACAGCGGGGCAGTTGGGAATTATATTGATCAAGATCTGGCAGCACGGATGGGGTCTCCCTTAAGTTCTAAGCCAAACACAGAAAAGGTGACCACAGTAGATGGGACTGAAATTGCTTCTGGACCAGTAACCCGATGTGTGGCAGGAATAACCCTGCTGTGCCAGGATGGACACCGAGAATCAAATTCCTTCGATCTCATCAAGGC
The DNA here is from genome assembly GCF_040938575.1 of Ambystoma mexicanum. NCBI lineage: Eukaryota > Metazoa > Chordata > Amphibia > Caudata > Ambystomatidae > Ambystoma > Ambystoma mexicanum. The sequence goes on along the minus strand of NC_090935.1, from coordinate 1,397,664,171 downwards.
GCCTCAGATTCAGCTAATTTTAGGGATACCATGGTTAGTTGCTCATAACCCTTGGATAGATTGGTGTGCAAGAAAACTAAACTGACTTTTCCTCATGATTGCGCCTCCACCTGCTATCTCCAAGAAAACGAGTCCAGTTTCAAGTTTCCAAGAGTCGGTATATCTACACTTGGCACAACCAGTACTCTCCCTGAAAAATATCAAGATTTCCAGGATGTGTTCCAGATGGAACAAGCTAATACGCTACCACCACACAGGTCCTACGACTGTCAGATTGACCTCATACTTGGTGCACAGATCCCTTGCGGTAGAATCTACATACTCACCGAATCAGAAAACCAGCATCTAAAGTCCTATCTGGACCAGTAATTGGCAAATGGGTTCATTCGCCCATCCAAATCTCCGGCAGCGGGTCCCCTGTTCTTCGTACCAAAAAGGAAGGGGATTTAAGAACCTGTATCGACTATCGTGCCCTGAACCAGATCACCGTGAAAAACCATTACCCACTACCCCTTATTCCCGAGATGCTAGATCAAGTCAAAGATACCCAGATTTATACGAAGTTAGACCACAGAGGAGCGTACCACCTGGTCCGAGTCAAAAAGGGAGATGAATGGAAAACGGCCTTTCGTACTAAATATGGGTTGTTTGAGTACCAGGCCTTTCGGGCTGTGCAATGCCCCGGCGGCGTTCCAATATTTCATGAACGACGTCCTAAGGGAGCTGATCGATGTTTGCGCCCTGGTCTACATAGATGACATCCTAGAGTATTCAACATCAGAAAAAGACCATGTTAAACATGTCCGTGCTGTCCTTGCCAAACTGCGCCAACATTGACTATACGCGAAACTTGAAAAATGTTCTTTCTATGTAACCGAAGTTGAATTTCTTGGTTTCGTTCTTACTCCGAAGGGCATTCAAATGGATGCACACAAAGTGGATGCCATTCTAAAATGGCCCTCCCCGACCTCAGTAAAAGGGATCCAGAGTATGCTGGGTTTTGCAAACTTCTACCGTCGATTCATCCCAGACTTTTCTCAGATTGTGCATCCAATCATGTTACTTCTACAAAAAAAAAAAAAAAATCATATGGTCAGAAGATGCTGAAAAGGCCTTCCAAAAACTAAAGGAAAAATTCACCTCATCCCCGATCCTACTACATCGTGGAAACAGATGCTTCCAGTATGGCGATGGGTGCAGTTCTTTCTCAAAAAGACCTTGAAACTGGCCAATTGCACCCTGTGGCCTTCTGGTCACGAAAATGTACACCTCCTGAACTCAATTATGCCATTACCAATAAGGAACTGCTTGCTATAAAATCCGCATTCAAGGCATGGCGGCATTATCTCTTAGGTGCCAGACATACGGTCACTGTAATTATGGACCATCGGAATTTACACTATTTAAAAACAGCAAAGGCGCAATCTTCGCGCCAATTACGATGGGCTCTTTTCTTCGCCGAATATGACTATATAATCACTTATCGGCCAGGCGTAAGAAATGGGAAAGCTGACGCACTATCTCGCATGGGCATCGATGAAAGAGAATATGCAACTCCAGATCCAGTGGCCATTATACCTGAGGACAAGCTTTTAGGCCTCACCACAGCTTTAACACAAACTGAACTTAGAAATGCGATCCAAAGGGAAATAACCCCAAGCGAGTTACTGGAATGGCATACCAAAGGAAAACAATACGTTGTCAAAAATCAACTGGCATATTTTGACGAACGCCTGTACGTGCCTAAGACCGAGCTATAACAACAAATCATTTCAGAATATCACGACTCTTTGATGGAAGGTCATCCCGGAATCACCAAAACCTTAGCCAAAGTAAAATGCAATTATTGGTGGCCCACTTGGCGTCAAGACGTCATCCGATACGTTCAGTCATGTGGAGTGTGTGCACAAAACAAGTAATTGAAGCAAAGACCAGCTGGCCTCCTGCAACCATTAGAAATACCTCTGGCACCATGGCACAGACTCTCTCTCGATTTCATTACTGATTTACCTTCCAGCCAATGGTTCAATACCATTTTAGTTGTAGTGGACCTATTTTCTAAAATGGCACACTTTATCCCTTTCAAAGGCCTTCCAGATGCTTCCCAGCTAGCAAAGGTGTTTTTAGAAAACATTATCAAACTGCATGGATTCCCTTCAATCCTGGTCTCTGATCAAGGGAGCTAATTTGTATCAAACCTCTGGAAAAAGTGCTGCGCTATAGCTCACATCGACATACGGCTTTCCACCAGCCATCACCCCCAAACAGATGGTCAAACAGAGAGGACCAACCAGACTCTCGAACAATACCTGCAATGCATGCTGCATCAAGTTGAGGGAACCTGGAGAGATCTATTATGGATAGCCGAATATGCTTATAACAATTCTGTATATTCCAGTACTGGGCAAACACCCTTTTTCACCCTCTACGACAGACATCCGCATACTTCCGAACTTGACGGCCCGCCCAGCCTCGAAATGCCGGCTGTAAAAACGCTTCATGCAAACATCACTCAGGCCTTTAAAAGGAGAACAGAACAATTAATCCAAGCCAAAAGTAAGCAAAAAAGGTTTGCAGACCAACATTGAAAAAAGTCTCCTGACTATCAGATAGGAGACAAAGTTTGGCTAGCAACAAAATACATACCAGTAAAGGGAACCCAAACTTTTTGTCCTCGCTATTTGGGGCCTTATCCTGTTCAAGCCATCATCAACCCGGCAGCAGTTAAACTAACATTGCCAGCTAACATGCAAATTCATCCAGTGTTCCATGTCTCACTGCTAAAACCAGTACAATCCGGTACACGAGTTAAACCACCACCTGAACCCATCCGGATCGATGGAGAACCCGAATATGAAGTGAAAGAAATCCTAGATTCCAAATATACCAGATCCAAACTATACTATCTAGCTGTTCGGAAGGCTCATGCCCCTCAAGACAGCTCATGGGAAGCTAGTGAGAACATTCATGCACCACGTCTAATTAGAACATTTCATCAAAACTTTCCAGACAAGCCTGGACCATGTAGGATAATCACCTTAGGAGGGGCCTTGGGGGGGAGTGCTGTCACGACCCGTGACCCAGAACGCCACTGGCATGGTCACATGCCAGGTAGGGTTAGGGCTCGGCTTCATTTGGGGCCCGAAGGGTCTTGCATTTTCACCGGGGACTCTCCTGCAGTCAGTCCTGGCGCCTTGGCGCCAGGCTCATATTTGGAATGGGACTTGAAGGGACTACTTTTTACTTGGAGGCCTGCAGCCAACATGGAGGCACCCACACAGTCTAGTCCCTAAGAACCAGACTGTGTGGTGCAGTGTTTTAGGGTGTGGTAGCCCAGACTACTTTACCTGGACTACTTTACAGGGTAGGCTATATAAACCACACCCAAGCTAAAGAACATGCTTCGCATTATTCTGCAGCCTGCAGGGTAACGCTCACCATGTTCCGAGACCAGCACCCGGCATTCCTGGAATCGCAGACCTGCAGAGGAGACAAAAGAACATCATTAGCAGTTCCAGCTTACCTGCAGTCTTCCATTCTTCGATCCCAGCTGCTCGCAGTCTTCCATCCGTTGGCAGCATCTTCAGGACATCGCGCTCGCACCAGAACGAAGCACCTGGGGAGGAGAGAAAAAGGGACAACGTTAAACAGGTTACTCACGGCAATCACAGCAGCAACCAAAATCTCCTCACCTGGCTGGGCATATCTTGTCCGGTTCCGCTCCGGAAATCACTGCACGCCCAGAAAGACCATTGTAACCTGAAAAAGAATAAAGAATACAGGTTAGCCCAAAAAGACATTAGCGCGCCGCACTTCGCGCTGAACCTACCTTTCTTCATACGCTCTGCGTCCATAAATCCCAGCAGGAGCCAAACCCAAGCAGCGCACCCAGTGAACCTCTGCATACCTAAGGGGGAAACAATCAGGGAAAGACATTAACAGGCCGAAAGAAAGCAAAGGCCCTCAAAGACTACTATAATCGAACTTACCTCTTTAAAGACACTTGAATGGGTTGGCATCAGTGAAGTTAACTCGGTCCCTTCAACCTGCAGAAACTACACGCCCCTGCGCAGAAAGCAGGACGGAGAGCACACCAGACATCATAACAAGGTGAGGAGGGGGGCCTTCAGGTCGAGTCCAAGGGGGGTGGTGGGAGGAAACAAAATCTGAGCCTAAACCCAGTCCTCCTGTGTTTTCAGGCCCACCTGCCATAGAAGACATCATCCCGAATTGAGTACATCTGCGGGGAATCCAGCAACCAGGGTATACAGGCGTCCCTGTGGATATCAGGTGAGAGTAACAAAATGCTACCATAAGATTTGTGACCAGCTACAACACAGATAGCCACAAAGTACAGCAGATTTTGAATGAACATTGTCCAGTGCTATTCCTAGACTCAGATATCAAATTCAACCTTACACTGGATCGAGCATGTCATTCAGCAGAGCACCGACTCTACACAATATCCTGAGACCCTCGTTCATGCCACATCAAAATGTAACTACTATGAATTGGCTTAAAACAGGGATACCAATAGGGTTTAACAAATGCGTTTCTTGTTCAATGTGTACATATGCCCAGAAAACACTAACTACCAATTTCAAAGACTGTCAGGAGTACAAAATCTTGGAACACATTAATTGCAGATCTAAATATGTAATTTATGCTATCATATGTGTGTACAAGAAGATTTACATTGGGAGTACAATCAGGGAGGTGCGCATACGAATCAGAGAACATCTGAACAACATACACTCGCAAGACCCCAAGCTACTATTGGCCAATGACTGGCAGAAATACCATCAACTAGACGACAAGAGAAAGATCAGCTTCATTGGACTACAGACCATGAAATGCGGACCAAAGGGCGATAACAGGGAACGCAGACTACGCCAAGAAGATGCAAAACTAATACGTCATTTCAGATGTGTTAAGAATGGGCTAAACGCAGATAATGATTTCAATGTGTTGTTGTAAATGTATCTTTTCTATTTTTCAGCCCACAATGTAATATTACTCACTCATGTACCAATCATCCTGAACCTTAAGGCATCACCAAACTTAACTCCACCAAGTGGCTTTTCAGGACACCAGACCTGCTTATTCCAATAAAATCTTTTTTTCTAACTTAGCCCACAACTGGGATACCCCGATCTGGGCCACCGCTGTTGCTATACTTTCAGGGTTCCATTAGATGTCTCTTCGTCTGATCATAAATCGGTCCCGCAAAGATTAAACATTCCAGAATCCACAGTAGAGCAAACAGTTTTCACTCTAAAGCGGGACTCTCTTTAGCTCCTTTGAATCATGGTTTGTCTCTTTCCCCGCTCACTTTCAGGAAACACTATGGGTTGCTTTGGAGACGCTGGTGCCCTTTGCATTCACGTAGGTGTTCAGGCCTACGACACTGTGTTATGCGTGTAGTAAGCTGACTGGGATTTAAGCCATGCCCCCGTGCACAGTGGTGCTTCTGAATTTGTAAACTTCCTAAAGTAAGCATCTTGTTAGCTTGTCTTCTGGCTCCTTGAATCCCTGGTTTTCTTTGTGACTTTTCTGCCTTGTTCTTGTCATTGCCTTCGTTTTACCTGCTCATTGCCAGACCCGGAACGGCCACGGACTGAATTCGCCTCATCCCTCAAGTCTTACCCACTCATTGCCAGACCCGGAATGGCCACGGACTGCATTCGCCTCATCCCTCAAGTCTTACCTGCTCATTGCCAGACCCGGAACGGCCACGGACTGCATTCCCCTCATCCCTCAAGTTTTACCCGCTCATTGCCAGACCCGGAATGGCCACGGACTGCATTCTCCTAATCCCCCAAGTCTTACCCGCTCATTGCCAGATCCGGAACGGCCACGGACTGCATTCGACTCATCCCACAAATCTTACCTGCTCGTTGCTAGACTTGGAACGGCCTCGGACTGCATTCGCCTTATTCCTCTCGTCTTGCCTGATTATTGCTTACCTCGGAACATCCACGGACTGCCTTGTCTCATTCCTCATGTCTTACCAGTTGCCAAGACCTAAGTCTCTTAGACTGCTCCACTACAATCAGTGCTACGTTTTCATTCTCTTTCTGCCCAAAGACTTTAAGGAACAGAAAGGACTTTCGCGCATTGGCGCAAGGATCAAAGGACATTAGCGCAACGGCGCAAGTGTCAAAGGACATTAGCGCAATGGCGCAAGGATCCATAGACTTCTTAGGCGTCCTCGTGCCGGCGGGAATAGGAAACAGGACATTGTGTTTCCAGGACCACCACTTCCTTCCCAAAACTACATCTGCTGTTTCTACCCAGAACACTCACTTGGTGAGCACATACAGTTTGGTTCTTCCTTTTTTTTACTCTTCTGTCCTCCTGGTAACAGTTACCTTTCTTGTTTCAGGATACTCACCAATCTAGCTTGGAACTATTCAGTCCCATTCTGATTTTCTTGCTTGTGAGTATCAGTTCTTCACCTTGTTTTGAGATTACATTGCCTTAAGCCAAATGTTAATACTTGTTTAATTTTTCTTGCAGCCAACTGTCTGAGTACCAGGGTGTAACAATATTTTCGGGCAATACTCACCTCAATCTGTCCTTTTGTACTCTTGAGGGGTATATTGTCAGAAAGACTCAATTACATCATGACGTGTCAAGCCACCACTACTGGATTTAGTCCTTGGGCCCTAACATATACAGAGGTAAACACCTATGTATCAAGCAATACGCCTCACCCGGATCCCCACCATTGTAAATCACATCTCTAAACATGATATTGGTAAGTTCCCCCTGTGACTCTCCAGCAACCTACTTCACCCATATCCCACTCTATTGCATGCAGCAAACTGCATTATTCATGTTATAGGATGTTCCCCACTGACTCCCTAGTGGCACATTATTAGGTTCATTTTTCAGAACCTTGTGCCTACAACCATACCCCACTATGTCCCAGTTCATTTGATCCCCTACTATTTCGGAACACGATAACAAGAATGTTAAATGACATCCCTCCTTAGAGCTTCTAGGGCATGTTATCCAATCCCAAGACGCTGCTACAATCAACCATGTTGTAGCATGTACAGGTGCGATGACATTAATGGTCTATCTCTCCACGGGACACACGCTTACCTTCAGTATTGATTTTACAGGTCCTCCGGACCACAACCTAGTATTTCCCCTTCGCCCATGCGCACAATTAATTCCAAAAACAGGCTCTGTTTCAGAGCGTATGCGTTCAGAATTAGCACAATACTTTAGAACATGAACACAAATAGGCATTTTACAAACAGTGCCTGCGAGATCCCTCATAGCACAACAGCGCCGTCGGGACTGCATTATCAGGTAAGGACCCTCAGCATGCTCTTATTCATTTATTTTATATGGGGGCCTCCCCGCGACACCGATCCTAACCATGCTGCTCTTAACTAAAAGTATTTTTCCGTTCATCCACTCAATCACTCTGATCGGATCCCAGTTCTCTCACCGATGTACGTTACTCAATAACGCATGGTCACGCTCACCGACCCTTGAGAACACAATTGCAATCACTATGTCAGTAGCACCCTCCTCGCCCCTTAACCGTGCACACATGGGCACAAATACTCACTTTGGCCCGGAGCCAATCTTTAACAGGCTCAACTCACACCACATACGAGAGCCAGCAACGCGGCTGATCCGCCTGGATCAACAGCTATATGGTCAAATGTCGCACCAACTCCTCCTCAGGGGCTCTCAACGTGAACCAGTCACTCCAGTTTACAGCTCCTAACAAAAGCGGCCAATGGACACATGCCTGACAACCTGCCACCACTTTACAGGGCTAAAGCTCTACCAGATCACTTAACCCCTATCTCATATCTATACCTTACGTCACAACTACTAACGTTAAGCAAGGTACCATCACTCGCCACATTACTCACTAGATTTCCAACGACACCTTTTGTCAAAGCATTCCTGGGCGCGGATGGGGCGCAGAGCGCTGGATCCGCGCCCAGCAATGCCCACTAGACCACCAGGGATTTGTTTTGAAAGCGGGGTGAGATTCTCCCCCCAGTCCTCAAAGCATGGGGGCACATATATGGATAACCCTGGGGACAGATGGCTGATCATCTGCACTGAGGGAAGGGGGCAAATTGAAAAAAAAAAACAAAAAAAAACGAAAGGAGATTTGGGTGGGGCTGAGGGGCCACAAGCCACCATGGATTTACTTTACATAAAAGGGGGGTGGCCCTCTCCGCCTCAACCCAAGGGGAAATGGGGGTACCCCGTGTAGCCCTTCCTGGGGGCAGATTTCTGCCCCCAGGCAGGAGTACATGAGATGGCCCACCATCCAATTAGGGGAGGGGGCAAGCCACCAGGAAAGTGTGGGCAGGCCCCCCAAAGGATGGGGCCTGCAGGTTAGGGTCCCCCTGGGGCAGATGGGTGCCCATCTGCCCTAGGGAATGGACCCAAGGGGGGAAAAAATGTCATTGATTGTTTTGGGTGGAGTGCCCTCCCACTAAACCACCAGGGAATTGTTTTTATGGAAAGAGGGTGTCCCTTCCCCCCCGACCCAATGTGGACTGGGGGTCATGTTATGCAGCCCTCCCTGGGGACAGTTATCTGCTCCTAGGAAGGGGCTTCTGACCCCAGGGAGGGCTGCATGAGATGACCTCCCTCTTGACACCTGCAGGGAGGGTTGTTTGAGATGCCCCCTTAGCATTTGGTGTGGGGGGAGAGGGCCACCCCCTTTACATTAGAAAATTCCCCAGAGGTGTAGGGTGCCACAAAATGTCAGACATGCTTTGGGCACCCTGGTGGCAGAATGACACACTATTGTGCCCATCAGCACCGAGGGGAGTTGGGTAAACAAAGGAAAAAAGTGAAAATGGTAGACCTCTTTTTGGAAATGCATGGTGTTCCCTGTTGTTCATGGTGGCTTGGACACCCTAGGCCCATATCTGTATGGTGTGCACTTCAGAAAGAATCCTGAAATTCAGCTGTCAGAAAAGACTTGGGGTTAGCTGTGCTTTTAGGCTTTCCCCTTTGCACCCAGGTAGATACACCCACACATGTGAGGTACCGTTTTCATCGGAACACGTGTGGGAACGCAGGAAGGTAGGCCATGTGTTGTTGGCGGCGTGTTTCGGTGGGAGAGCTGAGTGAAATGTGCAGAAATTGTTTTTTTTTTGCCACATTACAGACTTTACCAGGGTTTCTGGGTAATACATTCTGGGCCGATTTGCACAAGTCAGACCTCTGCGGATTCCCACGGGTGTCCTCTTTTCAGAAATCCACGGGGTTCCCTGTTTTCCCTGGTGGCTTGGACACCCTAGGCCCATATCTGTATGGTGTGCGCTTGAACAGAATTCCACAAATTCTGCTGTCTGAAAAGACTTGGGGTTGGCCGCATGTTTGGCTTTCCCCTTGGCGCCCAGGTAGCTGCACCCATACATGTGAGGTACCGTTTTCATCGGGACACCTGTGGAAACATGGGAAGGTATGATATTTGTTGTGTTTGCGTGGTTTTCATAACGTTTCGACCCATTTGCTGGTGCCCTTGGTCACACAACCGTTTCATTTCCCAAATGTGCCCTATATTTAGTCACTGCTTTAGGCACCATACACTTTTGTAAGCTGCACAAGCACCTACCCTTGAAAAGGTATGCCTGTGCTCTTTCAAAGATTGTATGCAATTGTATTTAAAAAAGTATGTCTGTTCAGGCCGTAAGCATAAAACTCCTGTGGACCATGGCTCAGTGTTTGGCTTGTAGTATTGCTGGTTTTGTGAAACTCTACAAAAAGTGTGTGATTTCCTAACTGCAAGAGTCGGGGGAATGTAGCAGAGCATTGTTTTTCTCAAAATTCATAGAGGCCATTGCCTTACCAAGCCAACAATGTCCACCACACACCTTTTTTTTTTGGTAATTTTCCTACTTTTTCCCCCAACTATGGAATATTCCCCTACCTAGTTGTTGACTGGCCTGTGCAAATCACCCCTCCCTAAACTTGGAATTTTGTCTACTTTTCAGAAATGTATGCCTTTCTGTCCTCCAATTCGGCTTTCCTATCCTTTTCTTCCATTCCGTCCACGCTTGTCCAATTGGCAAAAATGGTCAAAATCGCCTTTCTCTCGCAAAATATTTTTTTTTCGTTTCGACTCAACCTATTCTTGAAAGCCAGGAAATTTTGGAATTCAGCACAGCAAACCATTTGTTCCGAGCTGTTACAAGAAAAAAACAAAAACACAGGCTTCTTTGTACATCATTGTATTGGCATTTTTTGAAAAAACACAAACGTTTCACCCTTTTTGGTTATTATCTCTCACCCCCTTACAGCAACCTAGGATTCCTGGATGGCATTATGACCGCCTACATGTGGGAAAAAAGGTGACAAATTTGGCTGAGATATCTCATGCAACAAAAAAGTTACAAGACATTGAATGGCAACATACCGAAATCACCAAAAAGGCATTGGCACTGGTGGGGGGGACCCATGGCACTTAAAGGGTTAAGGAACTAAATGGAGCAATATGGAAAGTGGACATGACCAAAGGGCATGACCATTGGGCCCCAATGAAAACTATTGGGGCAACATGTCAAGAAATGAAATATGGAAAGTGGCCATGGCCAAAATCTGCCCAAAAGAAAACTAGTGGTGTGGACATGGCTAAAGTCCACGACTATTGGGACCAGAAGAAAGCTATTGGTGTAACATGTAAAGGGGCCACGGGCCATTGGCTATGGACGAACGCCATGGCTAGTGATTAAGAAGGACTTCCCACATCTGCTGAATTTCAAAGGTTTTGTTACATTAAATCTGTGCAACTAAGGTTTTGTTGTGAATATATATATAAACTTTAGTTACAGGGAGGTTGCGGTAAAATCAAACCCCATGAATTTCAGCTAAAGCCACCTTAACTTTGTGCCCCCTGTGATGTCATCAGGATGTCATCAAGGATGTCATCTCTAATGTCATCATTGTGGTCATAGGCTGAACGGCAGGGGGCACAGAGTTAACGTGGCTTTAGCTGAATTTCAGTGGTTTTATGTTAACTTTTTACCTTAACGTCCCTGCAACTAAAGGTTTTCCCTGAATTTCAAGGATTTTGTTATACGATAGCTTCAACATTTTCTTTGTTAAGATTACTAATAGCGGGGAACCACCAGGGGGCGCAGAGATGTACTGACGCATCTCCACACGTCTCCTCCAAAGGGCGCCGTGTATGGGATCTGAGCCTCCCCAGACGCCCCAGGAGTGATTTGCAGACCCCCACCGGGGCTTCCTGACAACGAGGGGCACCTGTGCACCCCAACTCCGGTCTTTCGACGTGGAGCCGTCGTCGACTAGGAGCCATCAAAGATAGGAGGAAGGGAGAGCCCTGCCTTCCCCAGCGCCGCGGCTCCATACGAACTCACTGTGAGCCGCTGCTCGTGTGAGGCCTGGAGTTTAGCTGGACGGCGCAGGAGAGCCTCCCCCTGCGAACTTGACAGCTGCCTCTGCACACTATTGAGCCTTGGCGGGGACGTATTGCACCCCGGGCTGCTTTGAAGCTGCACTTGGAGCCTGGCGGCACGTGTCCATCCCCGCGAATATAAGCGGGCGGGGGAGTTGGTGAAGCCGCGAGGAGCCAGCGAGGGACAATGCGTCGCAGATCCGGACTGCCCCCAGGAGGTTTTTGGCCCCCACTCCACCCACGGGGTCGGCCCTCACTTGGGGGCCACTGAGAGCAATGGCCCCGCGCACCCGCTCTGCCGGTGATCTGAGTACACAGGCACCCCACCCGGCCTGCATTAATCCTCCCACCCCTCCCACCACAGGTCCTTCTTGGACGGAATAGCGGCTGGGGAGACGGGCTGTGGGAGCTGTGGGGCCCACTTGGGGCGAGGGAGTGCCCCAGCACTCTATCCACCATCGAGGGCATAGAGGGCTCGCCCCTGGACTGCTGCTCCACAACATTGCTCTGCACCACAACAGCTGGTGACCGTGGACCGGAGCAGAGGCCCGCACGGCCCCCCCATCCGAACAGTGAGTACTAAAACAGAGCTGTAAGCGGGCGTAGTCCCCCTGTGGGCCACGACAGAGCTCGTAACCGGCCCAAGCCACTCGGGGTAGTTGGGGAGTGAAGAAGTGGTCCGGTTTGCAGACCGAGGGCAAGACTTGGCACAGAATTGGGTAATACCCGACTCCCCCAAGGCTGATGGGATCGGGGCCTGGGAATCGTGACCCCGCTCGAGGCCTGTGCATGATAATCTCCAAGCGGTCGGGATGTGTTAGTGGAAGGGCTCCAATGCTAGGCCGTCCCTGAGTGGTGTTGGTTGCCCACAGAGACTTTCTGCCGCACTGGACCCTCCCATGGACCACTCCTCAGAACTAATTTGCGGCCCGGTAACGGTGCCTACTGTGCCTGGATTCTTAGTGGGGGGCCTTGCAAAGTAGTGATGGTCTGGAAGTGCCTATGACCTGGAAGGAGTCTTTGCAGAGATTTTGGCGCCCGGCCCCTGACTTCCCGACTCTCCCAGAGATGGCGGCCCTGACACATCAGGAATCAACGGAAAGCAGCACGGTCACTAAAGGCATGGCAGCCCTCTTGGATGAGATCAGGGGATTCGGAGCGGATATTGCGGTACGACTAGACACCCTATATAAAAAAGTCGACAAAATAGACGACAGGGTACAAGTGCTAGAAAACAACACGGCCTCGAACAACATTTTTGAGACTCAATTTGACATGCGCTTGGCGGAACTTGAGAGAAGAGAAGAAAAATGTTCCCTGAAACTTGACGATTTAGAAAACAGGGAACGCTGCTTTAACCTGCATTTTTTAGGCTTCCCGGAGCGGGATGCTGAAACACAGATGGACATTATAAAAGCTGTCAACGCGGTGGTAGGATTACTCTTCGAAGGGACCAATACTAATGAACCAACCATCGATAGAGCCCATAGAGCAGGTGCAATCAACAGAGGCCCCAGGTCTATCCTCGTACGATTCCACTACTTTGCGGAGAAAAGCAAAATTCTTGAACTAGCTCACAAGAAGGGCCTGGTGGATTGGGAGGGGGCCCAGATATCGGTATACCAGGACCTTTCGGCCTTCACCCTGGCAAGATGTCGGCTCTGCTCCCCACTGACGAAAATGCTTCAGACCAAGGGGGTCCGGTATAGGTGGGGGTACCCATTCTCACTTTCCTTCGAACTTGAGGGCTACAAATACGCTCTGGTCACGGAGGATGATATTCACAGGGTGTCGGTGGAACTCTTGGATTGTCTGAATATGGAGTTCGGCGAGCAGGACTGTGAGCGAACCCCGACAGGCCCCAGGGAGACCAAGGCTCCAAAGGAAATGCGTAAGGTCCGCGGCCACAGGAAGTTTAGAAGAGTGGCCCCAGCATCCCCAGAACTACCTAACGCTTGAAGAGCCCCCGGCTGCTCTCCGATTAAGCTTGTACTCGATCTTGGGAGTGGGGGTGCAACGTAATTGTTTTCATATTTTTTGGGTCAAGGGTGTGGGGGGGCTCGAGTTGTTGTTTTGAAGAGATAATGAGCCCGGAGGAGAGGGACACTGGTGGCCTGGCTTAGCGACAGGATGATGCCGCTAATCAACCAGGCATTCAGGGGGGAGGGCGAGGGGAGGTGAAATGTTGGGGTTAGTTCATGGGAGTTTTAGTTGGGACACGCCAAGTTTTCTGATCCACCTTGTAACCCTGGAATGTTTCCAGGGCAACAGTAAGGTGCGGAAGCATTGCGGGAGTGATGACATAAAGTGCCTCATGGAGGGGGCCATGTGCTTTTACCTATGCTTTAATGGATGATCCGCTCCAATTTGGTTGTTAAATGTACGAGGGCTTAACTCTCCTACAAAAAGGTCATAGGTGGTGAAAGAATTTACGAGGCTCAGGCTGCATTTCCTATTTGTTCAAGAAACCCACTGGGTTCGGGGCAAGGAACCGAAGCAAAGGGTGAAAATCATTGATCAGGTATTTGTAGCATCATTCCAGGCGAAAAAATGTGGAGTTGCTCTATTGGTTTCTCCCGAGGCCCATTTCATGTTCACAGCGCAGAAGTGTGATCCGGAAGGACGATATATTATGGTTAAGGGGGAGGTACGGGGCCGGCTGTTTACTCTGGTTTGCACATATGCTCCGAACGAGGCCCAGGATACCTTCTGGAAGGGGATGAGAGAGAAAATGATGGCATTTTCCGAGGGCACTTTACTGGTGGGTGGCGATTTTAACATGGTTCTTTGCCCCGAGAGGGATAGGAGGTCTGCCAAACCCTGTCCCGATTTACGACTCCATAAAAACTGGCAGAAGCTTTCCAGGAAGTTAATGGGGAATTGGGCTTGAGTGATACGCATGCAACTAAGCAGGGCTGGGACCCCGACTTCACCTTTTAATCTAAGCCACATGCCGCATTCTCCCGTATTAATTATATATTGGTTGACTCCTCGCTTCGAGGAGAGGTCAAAGATTCGGGGGTGGAGATCATCCCTTGGACGGACCACGACATGGTCAAGATAAGAATGGGTATTCCTCCTGCTCCTGCGCCCGGATCCCAGTGGAGGTGCAATGACCTCCTTTTGCACGACAAAGAAGTACGCCAATCCCTTTTAGTGGCCATTGAGGATTACTTTTCTTTCAATGACAATGGGGAGGTCGGCGTCATGGGGGTTTGGGAGGCATTCAAGGCAACCATTAGGGGTATCCTTATTGCAATAGGATCGAGAAAAAAGAGGGAGAGGGGACACGAGAAGAAGCTGTTGAGGGAAAAGATAGACGCCATTCAACCGGGTGGGAAATTGAAAACGCAGATGTTCCCGGGACAGTGGGAGGAGTTGCCGGGACAGTGGGAGAGCTGCGCTCTAAGTTAGCTGACCTCCTGGTGGGACAAGCAGAAAGGAAGCTATACTTCCTGAAACAGAAATATATGGAAAAGGGGGAAAAGGCAGATAAGATATTGGCTTGGAAACTTCGCGAGCTCAGAAACAGTAGAAGGGTGAATTCCATTCACACCCCGGAAGGGGAATCTACCGTGAGAGATAGTAAGATAACTGAACAGTTCAGACGTTACTATGAGCGTTGTACTATGTATTGCTCGGAATACGTGGGGGACGGTGCAGAGATTGACAGCTTCCTAGACTCCCTCCCGATCCCGGGTCTCCTTCCCGATAAGGCAGAGTTATAAGAACTTCCCATATCCTCACAAGAAATAATAGACACCATATCCTCCTTGAAGAGCGGTACTGTGCCGGGGGATGATGGGTATACAGTTAAGTTTAATAATATATCGGTCCACGCCAGCCCTGTTTATGGCCAAGATGTCTAACGCAGCATTGGAACAGGGCTCCCTCCCTCCCACGATGATGTCCGCTTTGATTGTAGTGCTCCCCAAAGAGGGGAAAGACCCTTCACAGTGCCAATCATGTCGTCCTATATCCCTCCTTAACACTGACGTTAAGATCCTGGCCAAACTTTTAACAAACAGACTGGGGAAACTCCTCCCTTCCCTGGTGCATGGAGATCAGGTGGGCTTTGTCCTGGGACGTCAGGGATCAGACAACATACGAAAGACTCTGGATCTCATGCATGAGGCTTCAAGGCAAGGGGTGGAGGGCTATCTTCTCTCATTAGATTCAGAAAAGGCCTTTGACCGTGTCGAGTGGCATTATATGGGTAAAGTTCTTCGAAAGATGGGTCTGGGGGATAATTTCTGTGGGTGGGTTTCAGCGTTGCATAACGGCCCCTCAGCGAAAGTTCTGGTTAATGGCGGCACCTCGGAACCTCTGGCCCTTTCTAGGGGCACCCGGCAAGGTTGTCCCCTATCACCTCTTCTATATGCCTTGGCAATGGAGCCCCTGGCTATAGCGATCAGAGCTGACCAAGAAATCACAGGGATAAGGTGTGGCGACTGTGATTTTAAACTCTCCCCATTTGCGGATGATATCCTGGGTTACCTGACCAACCTCCAAGACTTGCTCCGATTATTCGGGCTCATAAGCTATTTTGGTACCTTCTCAGGGCTTAAGATAAACTCGTCCAAATCTAGCATTATGCCCATGGGTCCTGGGGACTATGATATTGGGAGTAACTCCGAAATACTGGGAGTAAGAATAGAGCCGGTATCCACTAGGTATTTGGGCACCACCATTCACAGGGATCTGTTTCAATTTTATCAGTGCAACTTTCCAGGGATATTGGCTAAGATTAGTAGTGACCTTAAACTTTGGGCTCCCCTTACCCTCTCTTGGTTTGGGCGTATGGTTACAGTAAAAATGAACATCTTGCCCTGGCTACTTTACCTCTTTGCAACCCTCCCGGTGGTGATCCCTGACCCTTTTTTGAGGCATTGCAGTCCTGAGTCCTCCAGTTCACCTGGAACGGTAAAAGGGCAAGAGTCACAATTTCTACCCTGACTCTTCCAAAGTCTTATGGCGGGTTCGGTCTCCCGGACTTCAGGCTATACTATAAAGCAGCCCAGCTCCGGGTGATGATGGAACACATGCGAGATGACCTGAGGACATATTGGACCTATATCGAAGACGTCCATACTCACCCGAAAAAAGTCAGGGACTTATTGTGGGCTCCCCCCAAAGTTCTCCCTGGCCACCTAAAAACGCATCCCACTTTAGCTGCCCTTTGGGCTGTCTGGAAACCGAACAAAGACAACAAACAGTTGTCCTCCTGGCCATCCCCTTTAACATCACTTTGGGGCCCTCCCATCAATTTAGGCAATAGGGGCTTTCGAGATACCCAATTATGGTCAGATATGGGCCTGGAGAGGGTTGCTCAACTCTCTCGCGAGGAGGGCTTCATAGAATTCGACCAGCTGACCGAGGCACTGGGAGACAGCCACCCTCGAGTTTTGCATACTTACACTTGAAGGAAATTCTGACCCATCCCCGGTGGGCCGATAACTTTAAATGCCCCCTCATTCCCTTCGAAAGTGTCCTAGCCAAAAGTGCATCCCGGAAAGGCTCCCTAGCTATGCTTTATAGCACGTTAATAACGGCAAACCTGGAGGGTAGGCAACCCTTCAAGCGAATCTGGGAAGAAAGGTTGGCCATGACGCTGGACGACCACACATGGAGGGCAATCTTTAAATCCATTTTTACGGATCACTCTACACCGTGGCTATGGAACACATCTTTAAGATACTACACTCGTGGCACTGCCCCCCGGCCACCCTGTCCAGGATGTTTAAAGAGGTATCCCCTTTTGCCCTAGGGTATGTCCGCAACAAGGCACTTGGTACCACATTTGGTGGGGATGTCCGGTTGTTCAGGTGTACTGGTCGGAACTACTCAGTTGGCTTAAGGATATAGAGGGGTATTGCCCATCCCAACTTCCATTGGAAATCCTCCTAGGTACTCCTATGCCGGAAACAGAACAGAACGCATTTCCAAGGGTCATTGGGGCCATGTTGAGAGCGGGGAGGCTGGCACTCACCCAAAAGTGGAAAAGTGCTCTAGCCCCAACTAAGGAGGAATGGCTCGGCCAACTGAGATTGATTTTCACTTATGAAAAACTCACTGGGATAACGAATGATACAATGTCGGACTTTGTGCAGGAATGGACTGCCGTCCTTCTTCACGATGACTGCATATCTATGCGATTGTAAAGTACTGTCTATAATGCTTTTATTTCATACCCTCCATCACCGTTTCCAGAGACTCGGTGCAGCTTCTAACCCATTGAGAGTCAGCCTGACCCCACTATGTCAAACTGTATGATGTATATCAAAATGGTAATTGAATGTTTCCTCCGCAACTTCTATAAACTGCAATGTCTCAAAACGTGGTATATTTAAATGTTGGCGGGGTGGGGTGGGATGGGAGTAAAAATCAAAATATACTGACATTTAAGGATTGCCTTTGCACCCTGCCTTATATGTAAAGATGTCAATAAAAACAAAGTTAAAAAAAAAGATTAATAATAGCATTCACAAAAAAAATATTAAAACTTATTTACTTATCGAAATTGCTTACCGGATTTCTTTAATTAATGCCTTATTTTGTCTTTTCAGTCACCATAACATCTGTGAAAGACAATGCAAGAGTGGTGAAGTTTTTTTTTTTCTTTTCATAATACTGTTCTATGAATATTGAATCTATTCTAAGTATTCAAACAATTAATGTTGTGAAGATTAATCATTTTGCAGAGGAAAAAATCCTTCTTATTGGAGAAAAAAAAACATGAGTCAATGAAATTAAATGTGCTGTTAAAACATTTACATCTAAATTATTTTTTTATGATTTATATGATACTAATTATCTAAAATACTATTATTAAAATATATGACTTTATTAAACAACATATCTGAAAAAACATCAGAACTCTGTCCAGCGAAAGTAAGCATTGTTAATATATTCACTTCCTATATACAAGTCGCCTCAATAAAAAACAAAAAAAATACACAAATTAAATTCTATCTCAGTTTGTTGAAGAACATGTCTGTATGGATGACTTACTGAGGTGTTAACATTCCAATAAATGCAAATTATTTGGCCACATTGGCCATTACCAACATGTACCACAAATTACAAGCCAAAGGAAAGGGAGGGCCCTAACAGAGGTTTGACCTACTATTTCTGTATCAATGTAGCACAATGTATAATTATTGATATTAGCTTCCTAAAGGAAATATTAAAATGGCTAATACTGCTTCCCAGGAGTTGGGGTACCTATGGAAATGGAAACAAAAAATTTATAATACCTCCACTTACATTTTTTAAGCAATGAACAAATAAACTATGCTCTCTACATTTAACAATAGTGGAGTTTAAGAGAATTACACTTTGAAAAGGGATGGGTTGGAGAGGCTTCGCTAGGGACAAGAGTCAATAAAACATGATAAGCAACACTGCATGGGTAGGGCAGCCACAATACTACTCAGTAGCTACTCAGTCAATGACAAATCTTGTTTTGCATTAGCAGATTCTAAATAGATTTGCAGCAATGTCATTGATTCTTGCACCTGCAAAGGTACTACTATACATTCTAGTTAAAATAAAATACAAGAAGACTATCATAAAAATAAATACCTATACACAGAAAGCTAATGTATCATTTCTGTGAAAAATAAGTTAATAATGGTATTTCATAATCTACACTTCACCTATCAATTTTTAAAACGTTTCTATTATTATTTAATACTTCTATTTACACAGTAGCTTGATTATAACATCAAGAATACCATCCTGAAGTGTTTACGAAATGATAAATTAAATGTTTGAAGTACCTCAGAGACACCACACACTGATGTTTAAACCATGCACAGTTCCACAAGTGTGGTAGGTCAAAGGGCCATCTGAAATGGACATCTTTTTAATTAATCATAACTACCACTTAGCTTGATTGTTCAGATTGAAGAAAGACCTAGAAACAAAATATAGATATGTGTCTCTACAACACTAGGGGCTGTTGTGTAATGAGCAAAAAAATGCATAGGTGCATAAACCGACTGATCTTACCATACTCATATTAGGCCTATACCCTGCTGCATCAGGACATAGGACTGATAGCTTATTCAAAGTGCATACTGAATGCTGCTAATGTTACAATATGTCTTTTTATATGATAGCTTAGTAGCGCTTAAACACCTAGCACAGTGAGCTATATTCATCACAGAAAACATGAGCCCTCATGAAGTTGCTTGCAGAGGGTTAATCACAATACTTGTATTCAGCTACCACTTTTGCAAGAGGCTTCACCGCTCATTGTAAACAGACAGAGGGTTGCATGGGAAACACAGAGTTGAAGGCACGCTGACCCAGGCAGGTGCTGATAAGGCTGCATTCCTAATAAACACTTTCCCAGCCATGGAGATGGGAGGTGTAAGAGCAGGTTGGATCAGTGTGAAATAAGATTTTTCCATAAAAAACATGTTTCGCACCACACAAAGATCCTCAAAATTTTAGTCACTCTGATTGACAGGCCTGCCTAATAAACTTATAGACACACATCAATCGTGACGGTCTCTGTTAGGGAGATTTCTCACCCAAGTGCTAAATTCCCTCTACCTTAGAGCCCTCTAGCCCTTTTGCTATATTTTGGGACTTTGAACTTTTCATTTTCAATGGGCCTCATTACGACCCTGGCGGAGTGGGTTTACGCCAGCGGTATTCGCGGCGGACCCGTCCGCCCTACTACGAGTTCCCGTAGCGCCATGGAGCGTTTTCCGCCTGGTTTTTCCGGGCGGAGAAATCCATGGCGCTACGGGACCTTGTTGTTAATTACGCCACCATATTTTACGGTGGCGTAATTAACGCCTTCCCCACTCCCATTATACCCTATGGGGCAAAAATGGGAATGGGGAAGGGTAAAATGGGGAATGGGGATTTACCGCCCCGCCAAGGTCGGAATGGGGCGGTAAATCCGCCAACCCCCATGGCGCTATCGGCAGCTTTCCGCCGTGCTCCATGGTGCATTTGGCGCCACGATTTCCGCCAGGGTCGTAATGAGGCATGTGTTTTACTTTTGTGTTCTTTGGAAATTGAGTTTTTAAACAACCCCATAGGCAACATCTTTTTCTGTGTGTCACACAGCATCCTCAGTGTAGTGGCACAGGGGTGTCTTTCAGACTCCCCAAGATTTAAATACATTCTCTGGGACTGACTACTGTCTCCCAGAGCATGTAAAGTTAAATTGACTTTACTAGTCTCTTTAAATGTACAGATCCAGCACACACTATCTTCCAACAGAGTGGTGGAGGGGTTGCCTAGCTTCCCCTGAGTCAAAACATGAATGTAACAGTCAAATGTTACCTTTTCCTACTTTAAATGACTGGTGGCAGTGGTTTGGATCAAACTACCATGATTTTCCCCAACCGGTAACAACATTAGCTAAAAATCGGTCAGCCATGTTTTTCAATATGGTGCCCAAGACCTATCAGTGCTAACAGACTCCGGTCATCTTTTTTCGCCATTTCTTTTAGGAAAAGCCCTTCTTGTGTTTGTCTCTGCCCACCAAAACAGATTTCGTCCCTTTGTTCATGGGCCTTTGGCACGCTTCAGTGCTGAAGCCCTCCTCTGGTGCCTGAGTCTGGGGTGGACAGGATGTGAGAGAGGTGGCCGAAACTCCCTGTGCTTAGTCTCCTAGGAGACCTGAATCCACTATGGAGTGATTGGCTGGCTGGCTGTCCGGCAAGGACAGCCACCCTTCTGTGTGAGTGACAACCAGGTTGGAATGAATAGGGGAACACTGTTTAAAAGAAGGTCTCTGGGACTTGGACAGCAGAGTCGACCGCTGGAACGAAGGAACCGAAGACGAGCTGAAGGAAGAGTACTCCTGCAACTCCTGGACGACTGGTGAAGCCCTGCTGCAGATCCGAATTGCCTGAAACTCCATCGACAGAGAAGCCCTTCAAGGTTAACTTCTTCCCTTGAGTTTGGTGGGAACAACCAGCTCGCAAGCCACCTGGAGATCGTCCCCATCTGGTTGAATTTTCATCAGAGTGCTGTTGAAAACCGGATAGCTAGAGGGAATGAAACCAGCTTGTGGACTTTAAGGCACTCACACCTAAAAACTGACATCTTGCTAAAGCTTTTGGACTCATCCCTGGGCAGTGCAGGAACCTCCTGACATCCTCCTTCTTGTCCCCACAACTGAAGCTCAGGAAAAGAGAGATCTGCTCGAACTGCCAGGAACAACTGCCTCAGCTACAGCTCTTCTTCAATACAAAGGTACTGTGCTAATGCGGTCCGGAAATCTTTTTGGCCATTGCTAAAGTTTGTGGAAACTTTCTCAACTTCGAAGGCTTGTCCTTCCCTAAACACTCGTTAAACTTTTCACCTTGCCAAATTCTTTTAAACTCTGTGGCAAAGACTTAACCGTTTACTACCAGAACTGTGCTATGCTATACAAAGACTCTGAACCATTGACTTTGGCCCAGGCCTATGAACTGAATTGCTGGATGTAGTTTACTGAAACTCTTTGCCCTGCCTATGCAAGTACTTGTGCTGTCTATTCTGATGACCTTTTTACCCCTTTTCAAAGTATCTGAAGTGCCATTTTGCTCCCACTTCAGGGGAGCTAAACTTGTTCATTTACTTACCCGTTGGGTATTTGTGTTTTATTAGTGTGTGATATTGAGCTGCTCTTGCTAGTGTAATGTTTTCAAACTGACTGTGTAAATAAATGTATATTCTTTTACCAAGAAACCTTGAGTAAGTGTTTGTTTGAATCACTGTGTTAGTTGGTCCTTTGTGTAACTTGTTCTTCTGCTCACTCAACTCTTGAGATAAGTCTGGCTGCCCAGCCATCACTACCACTTTACTGTGCAGTACAGGCTTGTACCAAACGTGAAATAGTGCT
The DNA here is from genome assembly GCF_040938575.1 of Ambystoma mexicanum. Taxonomy (NCBI): domain Eukaryota; kingdom Metazoa; phylum Chordata; class Amphibia; order Caudata; family Ambystomatidae; genus Ambystoma; species Ambystoma mexicanum. The sequence goes on along the minus strand of NC_090935.1, from coordinate 1,397,641,900 downwards.
TACACTTGTAGTCTTAATTGTGTGTAGTCTTCCCAAAGGGTACTAAACATGTTTCTGCCTAATAGACTCGTCGGGGGGCTTTGCTGTGTGCACATGTGAAGCGCCCTGAACTCAAAGCCACCCCTATTGCATAGGTTCCTAGTCAGTCACAACCCACGTCCGTGCTGGTTCCAGTGAGGGGCAAGGCTAGTCCACGAGAAGGGGTGCAAGGCACAAGGGTGGGTTGGGTCCTAGATGTGACAGTGTTTTGTTCCAGAATACCTAGGAATGTCAGGCATTGTGTTCTAAGTATTTGTGATTCATAACTTGCATTCTTTCCATTTCACTAAAATGACTGTTAATTTATATTATCTGCTTATTGTCAAATAAATGCAAGTATACCATATTTTGGCTGAGTTTCTTCCAGAATGAATTCATAGTGTGTCACATAAAGTTCGATCCTGAGAGGAAAGGTCGGTGTCAAGGTGTAGTTGGAATGGTCCCAGCAGTGAGCTCACACCCTTCATAATACAGGGGCTCAACATGGAGTGTTGAATCCCTTTTTTCTATTACCTAATAGTTTACTTTAAAATATTGTCATTATCTCTAAATTGTGACTAATATTCTTCTTTTCACATCCATGTCCTTCCTTTGTTTGGCCCCCTACACACATTAGAATTAAATAAAACATTTGTTAATTTATAATGCAAAAGTTAATTGGAATTTCTTTGAAAATATCATAATATTCATATTTTAACCACAGAACATATTCCCGGACATTTGTAAAAACGACCACGCCCGAAATAGAGGTACTTCAGAGGATCCATCAATCAGCAATTAAACTAGGCTGATTTCACTTTTATTTTCATTACAATACTTTGTGTAAAATGTGTGTGCATCCTTATTGTGGCCACCTACACACATAAGAAGTAAATGACAATATACCTAAATCTGTCCTTAAAAATAACTCATTTCTTTTTAACTACTCAGTTTCATTTGTTTTGCTCTACTACTTACTGTTTAATTGTTTCACATGTAAACAGTTATCAGCATCTAAACTCCCTAGCACTCAGAATAATGTTCATATTTAAATATACAGTGTTTTACATAGTAAATAGTTAATCAAAATTAGAAGATTGCAGAATGCCTCTATTTTTGTAATTTGTAAAATGTTGACAATGTACCATACACATTAATTTTGTAGTGAATTATATTGAAATCAAGTAATACAAAGTATCCTTTATAAAATAGAAAACACTTATTAACAATGTTCACCTTTTGCACATTCATTCTGCAGGTCTATGTTTACAAAGAATATACAACCTATTTTAAAACTTAGGTTCTAGCAACATTAAGTAAGCAATCTTTAAACCCTTCAAAAATCTAGCTTGGTGTGTGTCTAAAGAGACATACAGACAAGCCAATCTAATACTGAAAGGCACCCATGTTATGAAATTTCCACAGTGAATAGATAGATGCTTCTTCATGAAAAACTAATGTGCATGTTTTAAACGTTTTGGGGGAAATAGAAACCTGACTGTTAATAGCATTCATAATCAGAGTGCTAATTTTCCTACCATCTATAGCATATCTCTAAAACAACGTACTTATTAAAAACTAGATTTTGCAGTGTTTACTGTAAATTACAACCACTGTCACTGTAGTGCATCTCATGAAATGCTTTTATTGTGAAATCAGAAACATTCACACTTTTCTCATCAGGGACAGGAAGATATAAAAACCTTTCCATAACCTTTCTTTAACAACAGTAATTAGCTCTTTGTAAGATTGTGGACACTTGTGCTTCCACTCATAAGATATTACTATATATCTATCTACACTAACTCTTTCCTGCACTAGGACTTCACAAATAGTCATTAAACAATCTTGACTATCTTCCTGTGTATTATGAGAGAAATTGTCTCTTCCGCCTGCAACAGCTACTACATTTCTGATTGATATTGGCAAATGTGTACTGTGTGGTCTTTGATCTACAGACAGTTTGACAATTGAAAGTTTCACGCATAGCGGTTTCTCTGCCGTGGAAGCTATTTATAGCATCAGTGGTGTTATTTGATACAACATGCACAAATCTGCATTTGAAAAGCATTCAAGTCCTGTTTGATTACCAAATCTACAGTGGGAGTATGTCATATTTGTTTGACTTTCCAACACTGCTAGATTCTCTTCTTTTGGAGAATTAAGAGGAACCACCTTATTTGAAAGTAAATTCACCGGCTGCTTATTTTTTCTTGCTATAAGCTTAGCAGGAAGAGGTATAAAGTCAAGATCAGGAGCATACCGTACATGCAATCTATTATATTCTTCAATGCATGAAATGTCAGCTGACACTTTTGATTCATCAAAGTATATTAAAAATACACCTTCAATATTTTGTTACACATGACAGGACTATATATGACATTCCTTCTTTGAACACTATATGAACAATGACAATCATTGTTGCTTCAAAAGTCAACCATTGTGATTTATGAATAGTAATTGCATATGCAGAGCACAATGGAAATCTGCTCTTTTCACAATGGTATCCTTAAAAAGCATGAATCATGCAGGGTTCTGAAAAATCAAATGAGGTTCCTCTACACTATCAAACTTCACAAGAATATGCTAAGTATTTGTACTTTGAGGAAAAGTGAGAAATGCAACCACGATTCTCATTGCTCCATTGGCTAGACCAACTTCTACATTCAAGTTCCTCATTAAAATTACTCATACATTGATACACAGTTTAAAAACCGATTCTAGACCTGCTGTTTTAGAAAATGAATTGTCTAATTGAGTTATTGTGCCTTTGCTCTTTAATCAAACTCTAATGGCATCAGATGGTCATTTAAAACATTGCACAATTTTATCTCTACAATGACTTGCTTCTCAGAGAGCAACATTGTAGAATTGAACTTGTCACACTCCGCAAGGGTACAAATCAAAGCACCATGACATCAAGCACAGTGCAACATGTTACAAATCAGTTTTCCTTTTAAGACTGTTTTCATATTCTCCCCAAGGATACCTATATACATCTTATTATGCAATTCTACAGTCTGCAGATTGCCTCATATTCTTGTGCTGCATGTGATGCCAGTTTTTGATACTCAAGTTTATTATCAATCTAAACTGGCAGCAACAGCAATTGATGTAAAGGAACACCCCCTATGTTGAATGCAGTTACAATACATGACACAGAGAAATTACATGTTGTATCATTTCTCTCAATGCACGAATAAAAAAAAGATGTTTCTGTTCCCGCTTGTCCACTAACATACATCAAAAAAGGTCTGTATTGGACACAAGAAAATTCATGTTGGTCATGTTGTAAACCATGGGTTTTATAATATATCTCCTTCTGCTCTACATTAAGTTTACTTACTAATGTATGATAATTTGCATGTGCATCTTTAGTCTGTTGCATTGAACTTTCTACTTCCTCCATGGTGAGCTCAACATCATCTTGAATAATTGCAGAACCTTGACTCTCCACAGGAGCCTCTTTTGCCAATTCAGCTGCCAAAAGTTCTTCCTCGCGTAGTTTTTTTTTTTCAAGGAAGTCTTGGGGCTTGATTCACAGGAGCATTTTATAATGGCACAATCCCATTGGAAAATGTTCTGTGAATCAGGCCCTATAAAGATACTGGGGGTCATTACGACCTGGGCGCAAAGGGATACCGGGCACCGGTAATGACACCGGTGCCGGTAATCCCTTTGCGTCCTATTCCGAGGACCCTTTGCGGGTCCCTCCCTTAACACCTGGTTTTACTAGGCGTTATGGACGGGACCCGCAAAGGGATACCGGGTTGAATAATGGTACCACAATTTGCGGTACCGTTATTGACGTCTTCCCCCTTCCCATTGAGCCCTATGGGGGCTCAAATGGGAATGGGGAATGGATTTTCAAATGGGGACTTACCGGTCAGCAAAGGTCGGAATAGACCGGTAAGTCCCCATTCCACAACCAAGCTAATAGTGCCATGACTAGCACCAACCTCGGAATGAGGGCCACTGTTCGAACCGTGGATATGAAATTAATAATTTATTTTAAAAAAATGGTCAAAAGTTTTAAAACTTCCAAGCAAATCACTCTCTGGCCACCATGAAAAAAACAACTGTAATGGGCAAAAAAAAAGCCTTTTTCTCTGCAATTTCGCAAGATAGTTTCATGTGGCAGATGAGACTTGGATGTTCACATCTCAGTAGACAGCCAGTACATTCATGTACTTTAAACTGTCCTCAGTAATTGTTTGCTTCCATGTTTCAATATGAGTAGCATTCTGCTACTCTATACAAACAAAAATCTTCCAACAATGAAAACCTATTTGGATAATAGGTATCAATCAAGTTGGTTTACAAGATCTCTGTATTATCATGTACTCTTTCAGCTAATTGCTGAATTTCGCTCAGCGGCTTCAGTACCCGATGTCTTGTAGTAGCTGGGCCAAGGCTTAACCAAACTACATTATTGCTATGTCCCTACAGAGGCAAACTAGGTAGCCAATCTGCAGCTTTGTAGCTTCCACACTCATTATGGGAGAGCATCTCCAGACCATAGCTGAGGAGTTTCTGACTAAAACCTTTGTTCAATGAAGTCTGCCAATACTTCAGCTAAAAAATACTGTACATCAGCATTTGCATTCCAAAGCTGAGCAATGATAGCATTGTAATCATTAATGAATTGGCATTCCTCATCTCTTTTTAAATGGTACGTGTTCACTGGGGATATACTAGGAACATGGTGTTGAACAGATGACATTAGACTATTTGCACGACAAACTGGTGTAGCAGGCCTAGGAAAGCCAAATCTGCACTGAGTGTACTTTTGTATTTACTTTAATATTTTCTCTGACAATACTTTCCACATGAGTTGCTTTTGGAACCTTTCAAACTTGTTCCGTAAATCAGTATTAACATGCTGAGCAGATATGAAACAAGTAACATAATTTTGTATAACCTCCATCACACGGCCGTCATGTTATTTACCAAAATGGGGAGCATTTTTAATCAACAACAGCAAAAGTATACGTGGAGCCTCACGTGCCTGATATCCTTTTCTCCAAAAGAAATGTTGCACAGTACCTAGTGGACTGTTTTCTTTATTACATATAAAGTATAACATGGCTATAAATTGGTAACAGGGAAAATTGCTATATACTTACAGGGCACACAATTCTCCTAGTGTCATGTGTACTGTATCTTCTTTCTGTGAATTGCTTTCACAAATCCACTCTGCAAGATCATCCCAACCATAATCAGTGCAACTGAAAGTCGAAAACCATGTTGGAGGGCCCATGTTTCTGATCATGCATCTAACCACTGAGTGTCTTCTATACCGATATTCCTCAGTTCCTCTGATTGTGGCAAGGATATTGGTATTTTTCCCTTCCAAAATTTCATTTTTTCTTTAACCTGTTGCAGCATCTCGCATGCAGAAACACTTTGAAATCTAGATACTGCCTAAAATGTATGAGCAACAGCTTAACATACGTAGAAATTGACTTTCATATAGTAAGTGAAAAATATATTAATTATTGGTGCAGAATGAGGAATATTTAAATACATTATTATACAATGATATTCTGAAGAAGAAATTGGAGCCTTCCGATCATCCAATCTGCCTCCTTTTCCAATAGGAAAAAGCATAGAGAAACAACAAGCTTCTAGAGGGTTTTCCCAGACACTGATTGGTGCACCTTTTATTGCTTTCATCTGATATGATTCTAGACTGTCACCCATTACTTCATGTGAGTGTAGAAGTTGAACATGTAATGTTGTACAAACTATTTCTGCAATGGTTAGACATTAGAACTGACCTTTACTGTTCTTGCTTGTTGACTCACCAGCAAACATACACAAGGCTGGTGCAGTCAAACTGCCTTTGTACAAATCATTGTGTTTCAGTAGGAACTGTAAATCTTCTTTGACCTTTCTGATGTCTATAAGCTGTTTCCAAACTTGCTTAGCTTTTGTGGCAACACAATTTAATAAAACAAGCAAAGGTTTTGAAATGTCATGTTTCACTGCTAGAGTGTTGACATTTTCTGGCAAATGAAGAGGCAAATACTCAACTTTGACTCACACACCTTGCACTAATGATTTCCTAGGCGGTTTGCAGGTGTGTGGGGATAGAGAGAATGGGGGTAGGATGGGTGGGTGAGGGTAGAGGGGCAGGGTATGCTGGGTGGGTTTAGGGTGGGTGTGGGTAGAGAGGGTGGGGATAGGGTAGTTAGGAGTAGGATGGGTTATGTTAGAGAGGCTGAGGTACAGTGAGTGGGTGGGGTAGAGAGCATGGGGGGTAGGGTAGAGAGGGTGGGGGCAGGGTAGGTGTCTTTGAGTAGAGTTGGTGGAGGTAGGGAGGATGGTAGAGTGGATGGGTAGCTGTATTGAGGGTGAAATATGGTAGATGGATCGAGGTAGAGAGGGTGGGGCTGGGGAAGGTGGACAGAGGTACCGTGGGTAGGGTTATAGCGAATGGGAGTGGGCTGTGTGGGTGGGATAGACTAGTTGGGGGTACAGTGAGTGGGGGTATAGAGGGTGAGGGTACGTATAGGCTGAGTGTAGAGAGAGTGGTGGTAGAGTAAGTGATGGGGTAGAGAGGGTAGGCATAGGATGTGTAGATTAGCATAGAGAAGATAGGGTAGGAGGACATCCTTTTAATGGAAAACATGTATCCCACTTTATCATGAAGCTGGACTGGTTAGAGAAATCAAAGTTTCAAAAAGACTACACATATTTACTATGGCAGAAATATTTTGTAAGAGATATAGTTTTCAAGGGGATGATTGCTCAGTATGAGGAACAAGGCTACATTTTGTTATGACAGTAACTTATTAGGTAAAAGCCAGATTTCAAAAGCAGGGTCTACATTGAGATATATGCCACAGAAAGACAGATTTTCCTAGAGCCGCTCCAAATCTGAACATAAACTCACAGCAGTACTGTGCACCCATTTGTAGGTGTTAATTTCATCATTGAGGAGAGAAAAGTACATTAGCCGGAAACCTCAGTTTACAGAAGTTTCAAGATGCAGCTCAGCCCGAGTCTATCATGTTCAACATTTTGACACCTCTACCAAGGTACACCCATGAAAACCTTACCTATACTCCAAATCTAAACAACTTTATATAATCACAATTTCTTCCTTCTAATGCAGATAGTAGGAGAGGTTGTGAGATAAAGAATGTGTAGCATATGCTGTGTGTAGTGTAGTACAGGGGTACTAACATTTAGCATTAAGGATAACAAGAGGGTGACATCAGGTACTAATACCTAATATGGGGTTGAACTGATATGGCTATTTGTTAGGCCACAGGCTCTAGGGTACTGATTGTGCAGCAGATGCAAGAACATTGTGGATGGATCAATGCCAGCTTCAGAAAAATGCAAAATTGTGAGCTGACAGCAAGTCCTTGCAAGGCAGAGCGTGCAGTGTGATGGGCCTTTACAATAGACGTTAAGTTTCCGGAGCAGGAAGATGAAGGAAGAATAAGCAACATTATTGGGAGGTGTTATGCCGAATAATGTCCAAAGGTCATTTACACCTGGGCTGGAAAGTTACACAAACAGAATCAGAAGGGGGCAGGACAGCTGCTAGAAAGTTCTGGCACGTGGTATGACAGATGACACCTGACGCCATAAAAGAGGCTGGAAAATGGTAAAGGGAATATATAAAAACATAGGTTAAGATGCATACCCTCTGAAAGGTTTAAAAGAGGGAGAAAGGAAGAAGGAGTTTTATTTTTAGCTTCCTTGGTCTTCCTGGTGAGAGGGAAAGCTGCCAGGGCCTTGTCGGGCTTCTAACCTCTAAGGAAGATTGAGGTGTTGTTTGTGGCTAGCTGGAGACAAATGTAGCTGAGTGAGAATTTTTGAAGTCCGCAGTTCGAATCAGAGGCAGTGTCCTGGCAGAGATGGGCTATCACACTTGACTGCAAAAGGACTTTGTGAGTTGAGGGTGAGCCAATAATTTTGGTAAAAAACAGAGAACCCAGTGTGAGTATAAATAGGGAAATAATAATAATATTCAATTACAACCCCTCCTGCAGGGTACTCTATTTGGCAAAGTGTGTGACTGGGCACAGAATGCCGAACCTTTGTAATCTTTTGATAACAAAGGATTAACAAGGTAGTGAGGAATCCAAAGTATTAGTTGGGGGTTGTTTCTTTTAAGCAGAAGGGGCCAGAATCTCAGAATTACCTATCTCAGTATGTCATACTATTATAATCTCACATTATTATAAGCGTGCTACTAATCCCACTTAGATAAGGGTAGGGGAGTAAATGTGTACTGAAACTTTATTCATAGTGCATCGCTTTCATAGCCAAAAGGCACCAGCTAGAAAATCTCAGGTAAGAGGGAAATCACTTACGTTTGAAATGTAATGCTGATCCAAAATAATGTTTATTAATGCAGAGAGTTTTCCTGTTTTCTCACATGTGCTCAGTGTCAATGTAATGATTAATGATGCAGTGTATTTTTATGACTGATACAAACAGAAAATATTTACAAAGCAGTATAGTTGTGAAAATGTGTGGTGGTTATCTTTTTGTCTCTGGTTTGTCTTTGGGTTGCACTGTAAGTGATTTTAATCCAGCACTTCACCTAAGTCAATGCCTAGCGTGGGAAGCACAACTGAAACCCTTCATTATTTATTTGTGTCTATAAGTTATTTTATTCTGAACGATGTACCACTTATATCACGCCCCTCTCTTTTCACTCTTCAATCCCCCCAAAATGCAATATAAAGAGATAGAAGGAGAGAGAACAGGTTTCAGGAATGCAGAATTCAAGCAAACATACCAATCCCAATTTCCCCCCAGCAAACACCAGAGAAAAACAGAATTGATTGGCAAACTTGTCAAAAATGGTTTTAAAGTTGTCTTTGAATGAATAGGTAAAACACTGAAAATGGTTTTATTTACTGAAAATGTTTAAAATCTAATGGGAGCCACTTTGTATGGGTTCAGACAAACACTAGCAATGATTTGAGAGTAACAAGCAAGTTGAAAACCTAATTTTGAGGTCGGGTGCAATGAAAAGCTATTTCACACGTTATAGATTTGAACCAAACAAGACATTTGTGGCAAACTTTTCTGCGCGAGGTAAGGAGTTGAAATGCGTTATTGGGTTCTTTTGAAAGTTTAGGATGTTAGCTTCAAGTAGACACTTAAATTTCGTTTCTAGCATGAAGTATGAAGAAGTTATAAACGTTTTCGTGGAGGTCATTATTTTTCAGAAAGAGGCAAAATGTAAAACAAGAATGCGCTTTTTAAAATACAAAAAAGGTTTCTTTACACTAGGGATGGACTATGAAGATAGAAACTACACGACAGCACAACCACCCGAACAGGATGCCTCCGATCAGGTAGTTGCCGGCCGAGACGCCTGCCTTCTTCAGATGAAATATATCAACGCAAAGATGATTTTAACAATATTATTACAGAAGGACAGTAGGATAAGAGAGGAAGTTCAGGCAAGACAAAAGGATTTCTAACAATACAATTCTGGATATAAGATAGATTTGATTTGGATAGGGATGACTATGGACAGTACATAGGCTAATGACAATCCTATACTATGGATACTCACTACCGATGTTTTGAATGGAACCGTCAGGGTTTCTGGACAAAGATTTCTGAGACAGACTGCTGGGCAGTTTGTTTTCTTTGTTTAAATTGAGGGATGGGTTCTGGAAGTTAGGCCCAGCTGAAAGTGGTTCAGCTATGCTCTGAGCCTTTCTGCTTGCAAAGATTTTTGGAGTCTGGAACAAGGGGTATGGATGGATATCCTTCTAAGTGCTTCGCCAATTTCGAGATGGTGGGTGGATCAGTGTGTTTCTCTACGTCCTCAGCTGTCTCTATTTATGTGTTTCATAAAGGGGTGGGTATGCTGAATTATCCTAGGCACACCCCCTAGGTAGTCTATTGGCTAAAGTCTGCTCTCTCCCTTGATTGGAGGAGAAAACAGTGTGTCACCATGATGATGTAGTTTATGAGGCAAAACATCCTCCCCTTTGCCTTTTGCACATAAAATCTATTTTTGATATAATACATCTTTACATGTGTACAATCTTTGTACCAATAACATACATAGATCACATATTTTGTGGAGCACATATTCTTCCAATCCTCATTTCTGTGAGATCTTGGGTCTGGATTTGACAAATTTACGCACTTTTGTCGGGGCCACAACATCTGATTTGTCCACAATTTTGTACATATGTGTGCATAATATCTGGGCATAATCGTATGAAGTTTCATGCTTCTGACATAAATGCAATTGCTACAAAACCAGAATTTTCACTGTGCCTTCTCTGAACATTGCACAGAGTTCTGGCTCCTTCTAAAACGTGCACAAAAAAATCACGTTCACAATGCTGTTAATTCTCTAATTTTTACAAATTCGCACAGTCCTTTATCAGTCTTTTCCAAAAATATGATTTCTGTCCATTGAGAATCAACAAAAATGTCTATCCCCGCCCCCATTTCTATCCTGTAGCTCAAGAGCAATCCCCACCTTCTTCCTCTGGCAGAGGCCACTGTTGACAATTACAATCTGCATATCTTTTCAGCCAAGGAAGGTACATTGTCTCCTCCAGGAGCAGCAGCCCACATTCTCCTCCCCTCTTAATAAACACCTGAATGTGAGTTCCTGGCCTTTGGTGGGAAGCAGGAGAGAAGCCTTTTGTTGGAGAAAGCTGGGGGAAACTGATTTGGTGACTCTGAGTTTAGCTAAATTCAGTGTCAATTTATAACATTTTCTTAGTTTAAAATAAAACTTATAATTTTTAATCAAGCAGCTAGAACTCTGATTCTAGTCTCTAAATCATCGAGATTAAATAGTTCCAACCTATGTTCCTCTTAATGACAGGTCACTTAGATTTAAGACATTAGATCTTAATGGTGCAACTTTGCAGTTTAAATGCAGGCTTTTGAAACAGTCACAGGCGGCCACTGGTGCTGCGCCCATATTTTGACAGATTTTCACAGGCAAGCACACTTTTTACTGTGGATATTTTTGATGATAGATTCCACTTTTCCTGACATTGTGGGTTCATACTGATTCCTTAAACGAAGTGGCGGGTAACACCCACCAAAGATATTGGGTATTTTCTGATGTTTTGTACTGGCATTCTGTATTTTCAGCAACCAAGAAAAAGGGGCTTAAGAGCAATTTCTGGGTTTCTTGCAATAAAGCACTGCCTTTCCTGCAGTGTTCCATTTTTACTCGGTAGGCAGCGCAGTGACAGGTTTCAGCAGTGAGGTCTCCTTCCACCACTGACAACAGGCAAAGTAGATTTGGCAGCCATATTTTTCGGTTTCAAAGCGCAATTTTTCATAGGTTTTGGTGCACATAGGGCTTTCGCTGCCATTTTGATGATTCTTGCACCATCAGCACACAGAGATGTCGCAGGGCAGAACCTAGTGGGTTAAAACATCCCACAAGGCCCCCCTCACGAGTTGACTCTTGACAGCCCGTCAAGGGGAAGTCACGAGATTGGGATGTTCAGTTTTTTCTTTCTGGTCCAAATGGCAAAACTCGTCTGCTTCTCCCATCAGTGGTGGATCGACAGATTCTCCTCGCCAGTTCCAGATGAGAGTATGGAGCGATACACTGGGCCCCTTGGATCTTTCCTTCCAGACCCAAAGTGGTGCTCCTTGATGCTCATGGTTTCAAATTCTAGGATAACAAAACAGAGCATATTTGTAGACATTTCCCCACCACTATTCATGTAGTGGGGCAGACGCATACATTTGACATATAATGACTATCTTTTCTATTTGCAATTGATTGCTCATTTTCAACAGGTGGAATAGTTTTATATTTGGAATTCTAGGAAGCTGGGATGTTCCCCTCTGCGTTTCCAGATGAATCCTCTAGTTGCTGCAGAGTGTGCCTAGGATGGCAACACTTCAGTTGGTTGATGTGGACCCACTTATCTTCCCCCTCTGCCAAACTGCCTTTGGGGATACGGATTGATTTTGTAGGCGACTGGTGAGATTTTGTCGACAATTTCAAAAGGTCCCCGCCAGCTAGGAAGAAATTTGTGCTGTTTGGCCTGGTTCCTTTGGAAATTATACAAGTAGACCCGGTCTCCTACTTGGTATTCTTTTCTAGTAGTCTTTAGGTCATAGTGGGTCTTCATACTGTCTGCAGAGCTTTCTAGATTTCGCTGAGCATAGGCAAAAGAATGTTGAAGGTGTTTTCTCAGATTTTCAACATACTCATGAGTTGTGGAGGCATTTATCAAAGTCTGCTCTTGGGTTTAGTAAAGCAGATGCTGGGGGAAGCACCATCCTTCGTCCAGTCATCAGCTCAAACGCTGACATTTTAGTTACAGATGAACGGGTAAATCTGATGGCCATCAGGACAAGAGGTAGTCAGATGTCCAAACTTGGCCCAGAATCTGCCACAAACTTTTTTAAAATGCTCACAATTGTCTTGTATCTCTCCACTACACCACCCGAGGCTGGCCGGTCGGCAATGTGTAGTTTCCTTTTGACCCCAAGTATCTCCCACATCTTTGTCATTACTTCGCTAGTGAAGTGGCTACCTCGGTCTGACTCGATCCTTTGGGGTAGTCCAAAACGCGAAAAGATGTGGTTGATAATCAGGGCAGCTACTGTTTCTGCCTTGCAGTTTGGGTCCGGGAGACATTCCACCCATTTAGTGAACAAGCATGTCACGGTCAACATGTACTTGTTGCCCCTAGAAGAGAGAATTACGGGCCCATTAAAATCGACTTGTATATCTGACCAAGGCAGTATCATCACCCTATTTTGGAGAGGCGCACGGTGTGTGAGGGAGGTTGGCTGAAATTGTGCACACACAAGACACCCCTTCAAGTATTGGTTGAGGTCCTGCCCTATGTGTGGCCAGTATGCAACCTCTCTTAAGATTTCAAGTGTTGTATGAAACTTCCGATGACCGGCTGTGGCCGCATCATGGGCATGATTTAGCATCAGGCTTCGGAATGAGGTAGGGACCACCCACTGGTCATGGCCAGCTATGGATCTCCTCACCAACAAACCGTCTTGGATTCAGAACATTTTTTGGACATTTCATCAACACTCTGAGGTCCTCTTTCCCTATGTAATCGGTATCCGTCAGGGGAAAGTTCTCAGGGTCCTCAATCTGTTGATACAACTTAGCAATTATTGGATACCCTTTTTGAGCCGTAATCAAATCAGAATCTGGGGTCTCCTTACTCCATTGTGCAGTTGAGAGTTCATTGTGAGCATTTGTCTGGGGCCTGATATTCCCCACAATGCAAGTTGTAGGCTGCCTTGCGAGCCTCATGAGGATTCCTGTGCACAGAAAAATGTTTCAAGAAGGCCGCCCTATAAGTGGACCATCTGGAATGATTGTGATCCTCCAGCACCGCAAAGAAGCTGGAGTACTCGGGAGAGAAGGTCCACTTTACGTATTGAATACAGCTTTGGCTGTCCTTCAAATGGAAAGTCTCCATCATTTGTTCAAAGAGCTCAAGGTGCTCCTAAACTGAATATTTTGCATTCTTAGGATAGGGCGTGATGACACTCCTAATGGCCTTTATTTGTTTTAGGGGATCCTTGAACAAGGCCCTTTTGACGTTGTTGGCTTTTTTGTTTCGGGTGACCCTGGTCCACTCATCCTCTGACTCAGAAGCACTGCTACCAGAAGTGCCTGTCTGGTCTTCTAGGCTCTCCCGGATTCTGCGAGCTTGGGAATGGCTAGCAGAATGTGGGGGCCTAGATTCTTGAGTCCTGTGGCGCTCAGAGGAGTCTTCTGATTCCTCCTTGCTCCCAGGATTTGCTGAGTACCCCCCCACTGTCCTAGCTGGGCAGAGGTTTTCAGGATGCCCTTAGTGGGCCTACTCTCATGGAGTTCCCCACTAAATTTGACCATCTGGTCTCTGGGTAAATTGTACTTTTGAGGATCCATTTCTCTTACCCTCCCCTCATTGGAGTCTCCCTGAACAGAGAATATGGCCCTAGTGCTTGGGAACCCATACCCAGATGCCCGCCCATCCATTCCTGGGAGGTGCTGATCTATGAGCCCCATATTCCTCATTGGATTGAAGTCTAGCATCCCCGTGGCCCTTGGCTCATGTGCGCCAGTGAACAAGGGGGTGGCAGAGTCAATGGGGTTGAAGAGATGAAAGCCTCTGGTACTAGGGTTCCTGAGGTTATGCTCAGGTGTTTCCCTTTTCCAGCAGACCTCATCTCTCTCAGCCCCTGCTCCCTGTTGCCATGCAAGAACCTGACCTTTCTGTTCCTCTACAAAGGCCTTGCTAGTCTCTATCAGTTGTTCCTGCATGGCTACCTGTCTGTGGAGCCTGTCATTTTTCTCACAGAGAGCCTCATTGTCTCTCTGTGCTTCCTGTGTCATTTTAGAGTACTGGTCCAATTTTTGCTGCAGGAGGGTTACCTCCTGAGTCCTGTCCTTACTGGCCTGGTCACTTTTTGTCAGAGCATCTTCCATCCTCCTTGTGTGCTCTAACAGTTTTGTGTAATCTTTTTGGAGCTCACCCAGTCCAGGGAGGGCCAGGTGATTTTCTTCTATTTTGGCTTTTAGATAACTGACTTCCTGGCCTAAGGTGTCCCTTTCCTGAATGAAAGTTCCCCTCTGTGCAGCCAGGTTGTCTCTGTGTTTTTGGAGTGCACCAGCTTTCTGGCGCTCCTCATTGAATTCTGTCTGGGTGTCAAGGTCTTTGAGAATTAATGTATTATTCTCTTCTTTTTCTGGGTCTAGGCGGTTTTGCAGGGTAATTACCTGCTCTGTGCAGGCCCTATTAATATGTATTTGCTGTTCCAGCTTTTTCTGGATCTGCAGAAGAGAGTCCAAACTTTTTTGGCACTACTTCTGCAGCGCTAGTACTTTGGTATCCTGCTCTACCTTCTCCTGCTGCAGGATAGCCATATCTTCTTTTAATTTGATCAGGTGCTGCCTGGTTTCATTTTCTTATTCATGGCTCTTTTGTAGCCTTTGCTCTGCAGAGTCCAGATCAGTTTGGTCTTTTTCTAATGATTGTAATTGCTTGTTTGCCAGATCTAGGTTTTCGGCATATTTGTCCTGAATTGCTACTAGGTGAAGGTACAGATATGGTGCTATTTTGGCAATCTTACTTTGCTCTTCTTTTACCTTAGGGGGCCACATACAGTTCACTCAGTGCCATATGTAATGGACCCTGATCTTGCCATGTATTTAATCCTGTTGCAGTGGCCTGTTCTTTAATTCCCTGCAACCACACATTCTGATCCTGCTCTGCCCATTCACCCCTGACAAATAATTTGTGCAGTGGGTGTTCTTTTGCCATATTGATTTCTACCAAGGTCGCCATTTCGGAAATATAAATTTTCTTTCTGATTTACAGGAGTTATTTTGTTTTTGCAAACAGACCAATTCCTTAGAGCATTCCTATTGAAGGGTGCTTTTCACAGTGTAACACAGTGTGGTAGCCCAACAGGGTTTATGTACACCGTCAGTTAGCACGCTGTATTAGACTGTCACAAGTGGTATGTCTAATTTGGAAGTCCCGGACGAGCCCCCCATCTTGTATGTGATTTCAATCCTGCACTTCACCTAAATCAATGCCTAGCGTGGGATGCACAACTGAAACCCTTAATTATTTATTTGTGTCTATAAGTTCTTTTATTCTGAACAATGTACCACTTATATCACACCCCTCTCTTTTAACCCCCCGGTCACACTGAACCAGGAAGCAGGCTGGTTTGCAAAGATAAAATATTTATTTATGGATTTCACAATATATATCACACTATTTTAATGGGTATACAATAATCACCAATGGGGTGATGTCACGCTAAACTATCTCTTTAATGACAAGGAGCAATGATGGGAAAGCGAATACAGCACAGAAATAATACTTTTGTGTGTGTTCAATCAAATGGCAATGTGATTACTATTTCCCCCGCACAATCTTCAATCCCCCCAAAATGCAATATAAAGAGATAGAAGAATATAGAACAGGTTTCAGGAATGAAGAATTGAAAGCAAATATATCAATCCCAATTTCCCCCCAGCAAACACCAGAGAAAAACAGGATTGGCAAACTTGTCAAAAATGTTTTTTAAGTTGGCTTTGAATGAATAGGTAAAACACTGAAAATGGTATAATTCACTGAAATTGTTTAAATTCTAATGGGAGCCACTTTGTATGGGTTCATACAAACACTAGCAATAATTTGAGAGTAACAAGCAAGTTGAAAACTTAATTTTGAGGTCGGGTGCAATGAAAAGCTATTTCACACGTTATAGATTTGAGCCAACCGAAAAATGGGTGGCAAAGTTTTCTGTGCATGGTAAACACGATTGCGGAAAAACTATAAGAAGTTGAGATGTGGTTTTGGGTTCTTTAGAAATCTTATGAAGATAGCTTTAAGTAACACTTAGATTTCGTTTCTAGCATAAAGTATGAAGAAGTTATGAACGTTTTCGTGAGGGTCGTTTTTTTCCGAAAGAGGCAAAATGTAAAACAAGAATGCGCTTTTTAAAATACAAACAAGGTTTCTTTACACTAGGGATGGACTATGAAGATACAAATTACACGACAGCATAACCACCCAACCAGGACGCCTCCAATCAGGTTTTTGCCGGCGAGATTCTTGCCTTCTTCAGATGAAATATATCAATGCAGAAGGACTATAGGATAAGAGAGAAAGTTCAGGCAAGACAAAAAGGATTTCTAACAATACAGTTCTGGATATAAGATAGATTTGATTTGGATAGGGATGACTATGGACAGTACATAGGCTAGTGACAATCCTATAGTATGGATACTCACTACCAATGTTTTGAATGGAACCATCAGGGATTCTGGTCAATGATTTCTGGGACAGACCGCTGGACACACCGGACTGGATGGGTCAGCGATCAGCAAGGCCCTCTGGACACCGCTGGGCAGGACTGGACAGCAAGGTGCTCTGGTCTATACTGCACAGCACGACTGGACTGGATATGCAATGGCTCTCTGGTCTGCACAGCATAGCACGGCACCAGACAGGGTTTAATCTGCCCTTCTGGTTATGAAGAGGATTCTTTGGCAGGCAAGCATTTACAGCACAGCCTGGCTGCTTCTTTGCCTTCCCCTTTAAATTGAGGGATGGGTTCTCGAAGTTAGGCCCAGCTGAAAGTGGTTCAGCTATGCTCTGAACCTTTCTGCTTGCAAAGTTTTTTGGAGTCTGGAACAAGGAGTATGGATGGATCTCCTTCAAAGTGCTCGCCAACTTCGGGATGGTGGGTGGATCAGTGTGTCTCTCTAGGTCCTCAGCTGTCTCTATTTATGTGTTTCATAAAGGGGTGGGTATGCTGAATTATCCTAGGCGCACCCCCTAGGTAGTCTATTGGCTAAAGTCTGCTCTCTCCCTTGATTGGAGTGTGTTACCATAATGATGTAGTTTATGAGGCAAAACATCCTCCCCTTTGCCTTTTGCACATAAAATATCTTTTTGATATAATACATCTTTACACGTGTACAATCTTTGTACCAATAACATACATAGATCACATATTTTGTGGAGCACATATTCTTCCAATCCTTGTTTCTGTGAGATCTTGGGTCTGGATTTGACACATTTTCACGCTTTTGTTGGGGACACAACATCTGATTTGTCCACAATTTTGTACATATGTGTGCATGATATCTGGGCATAATCGTATGAAGTTTCATGCTTCTGACATAAATGCAATTGCTACAAAACCAGAATGTTCACTGTGCCTTCTCAGAACATCGCACAGAGTTCTGGCTGCTTTCAAAATGTGCACAAAAAATTACATTCACAATGCTGTTAGTTCTCTAATTTTTACAAATTCGCACAGTCCTTTATCAGTCTTTTCCAAAAATATGCTTTTTGTCCTTTGGGAATCAACAAAAATGTCTATCCCTGCCTCCATTCCTATCTTGTAGCTCAAGAGCAATCCCCGCCTTCTTCCTCTGGCAGAGGCCACTGTTGACACTTACAATCTGCATATCCTTTCAGCCAAGGAAGGTTCATTGTCTCCTCCAGGAGCAGCAGCCCAAAATCTCCTCCCCTCTTAATCAACACCTGAATGTGAGTTTGTGGCCTTTGGTGGGAAGCAGGAGAGATGCCTTTTGTTGGGGAAAGCTGGGGGAAACTGGTTTGGTGACTCCGAGTTCAGCTACATTCACTGTCAATTTATTATTTTTTCTTAATTTAAAATAAAACTTGCAATTTTTAATCAAGCAGCTAGAACTCTGATTCCAGTCTCTAAATCATCGAGATTAAATAGTTACAACCTATGTTCCTCTTAATGACAGGTCACTTAGATTTAAGACATTAGATCGTAATGGTGCAACTTTGCAGTTTAAATGCAGGCTTTTGAAACAGTCACAGGCGGCCGCTGGTACTGCACCCCTATTTTGACCGATTTTCACAGGCAAGCACACTTTTTACTGTGGATATTTTTGATGATAGATTCCACTTTTCCTGACATTGTGGGTTCATATTGATTCCTTAAATGAAGTGGTGGGTAACACCCACCAAAGATATTGGGTGTTTTCTGATGTTTTGGGCTGGCATTCTCTATTTTCAGCAACCAAGAAAAAGGGGTTTAAGAGCAATTTCTGGGTTTCTTGCAATAAAGCACTGCCTTTCCTGCAGTGTTCCATTTTTACTCGGTAGGCAGCCCAGTGACAGGTTTCAGTAGTGAGCTATCCTTCCACCACTGACAACAGGCAAAGTAGATTTGGCAGCCATCTTTTCCGTTTTCAAAGCACAATTTTTCATAGGTTTTGGCGCGCATCGGGCTTTCGCGGCCATTTTGATGATTCCTACACCATCAGCACACAAGGATGTCGCAGGGAAGAGCCTAGTTGATTAAAACATCCCACAACACCTAGAGGTAAAAAGCACATATACAATAAAATGCATAGTACAAGGTCTGTAAGTGTGTAGCTAAGATTCTGTGGTATAGTGTTAACTTTGTGGGGAAAAGGAAAGTGTTAGGATTTCTCGTACATATTTGGTGCATTGGCTGGGAAGTGTTAGCTGAGTGCATCAGTCAGACGTGGCAGTCAGCATCACGTTTTCCGATAGTGTGCTTGGCACACATTGTTTGTCAATATTGATGTGCATATAAGTGGTTCATTTTAAAGTTGACAGACTGTCCTTGATGCAAACAGTAGCAGACATGTCCAAAATTAAAGTACAGATCTGTCCGAATATGTAGAAGCCAAATTCTTTGGTATGGGTACTTGAACTTCAGATACTTTGAATGTGCGGAGAGAGCAACTGATTGCTTAGATAAGGGTGGAGGAATCTTGAGGTTTGTTTGATGATGGTTACACATGGCTTGACCAGACATTTTGAAGCCAATGCAAAAAGATTGTCTAATCATATTAGGGGCAAGATTTCTTACACATGATGCTAGAAATGAGAGAAATGATGAACAAATGATGATGAAATATCGGGGTGAATTGGCAGAATTACCTAAAATGATCAAGAAGAAGGTGCCTCAGAGGAGGAGTAGTCACTGCTTGATGAATTGATGGGTCAGTTGTCATAAGCAAACCCACAGGGCTTTGAAGTGATGCAAACTGAATTGGAACTTAGGTGGTGGCAATTCGAGGACAATTTGGAGGAGGGCAACCATTTAAAAAGTGAATTAACTCAGGCTCAAATAGATAGGAATTTTGCGATGACAGAGAACGAGTCATTGCACAAATACAATAGACAGTCCGCTTGTGACATGCAGTGCTTGGAGAGCGAACATGCCCATGCAATGTCAGAAATTGACAGAAGTCTGAGGCAATTTTCAATGATAGGGAACACATATCACAGGTGAATAATATAATTGTAAGGTTGAGGAAAGAACAGTCAAAGATTAACACAATTTAGGATGGCCTGGAGATGATGCGTAATCAATTAAACGAGATGAAGAGACAGAAAACAGAATTGATACAAAAGGTTTTGTGTGCACAGCAATACGAATTACAGAATTGGTCAGCGGATGGATATGTGCCAGACCACGATCTGGGAGTCGAGCCAGTGAAGGCACGCTTACTTGAACTCCAGCATTAGCATCTGAGGAAATAGAGATAGAGGGGAAGGGGAAAGCCAGGCCATCGGGCTGGAGGGATCCATGTCCTGCAACGAGAGAGGCAAATTCAAGCCAGCAAGCAAAAGAAAATACACATAGCTATGATCAGACCCAGGGAAGTGAAGGGTATTTCAATTCACTTAAAATTAGGAAATCGCTTAAGGGATTGGTGAAACCCTTTAAAAAAGATGTAAATATCAATAGAGGAACATATTGAGGAAGTGGTGCTGATTTACCAGACTTTAAATGTCCCTACAAACGAGTATATCTGTTGTATTCATTGAACAATTGATCAATCGCATACAGGTTTTCTGTGAAGTCTCAGCAAGAAAAATAGGGCATTCATGAGGTTTGATGTGAGTTGTGATGTTAGCTTGGAAGAATTCAAAAGCATGTTTTTCCATAGTCAACATAAATAAATATTTGCACAGCTTGTCTGTGAATTTTCAAGTGATAAAGGTATACATTGGATTCTGGACCAGGCCATATAAATATGGGAGGTGATTTCTCACAATCAAAATAAGGGTAAGGGGTCAAAGCAGAAAACAAAAGACACAACAACATTTCCTACAGTTTCAGAAAACTAGGTCAGGGAAAAGCATGGCAATAGAGACAGCTCAAATAAGTGACACGATGCAGAGTCAGAAAAGTGTGGCGATGCAAGGAAGGGTAGTTTGCACACCACAGCATTTCGATCAGCAGATCCGAGTCAAAGGGACACCTACATCAGCCCCCGGTTCTTTGCCAATTTACCATGAGTAGGGTTTGGGAACAATATGGCAGGTTTCAATAACACCCCAATTCAAAAACATATGGGCAAAACCAGGCATTGGGAATACAGAGTAGAGTAGAGTTAACCCTGCAACAATGATATTTGGGAATGGTAATCATGAAGATCCAAGATAAGTAGATAGATTCCGTGAACATTGGAATCAGCAAAGGGAGCATTATCAATCAAATGAGAAACATAATGTGACCTCCAACCCTCGCCCCTATGTTCAGGCCTCAGTGCAAGAGGATTATGGGCACAGAGAAAAGACTCACATTCTCCAACCCCTGTCATGGGAATTCTGAGGAAACACTAACATAATGCAGTCGCCTGAAAGAAGACAAAATAAGACAGGTCAATTTGAGTCTAACAAGTACACACCTGGAGTATAGAGAGATGCTTATAGCGATCAAGGAAGATTTCAGTGCTTAGATGCACAAGTGAAAATACTAGCTGATCAAATTTGAAGGCTGTGCACTAGTCAAAACCAACATTTGATAAGTCAGATTGAAGACATTGCACAAAGAGCCAGCAAGTGACTAATCAGGCAAACATCGAACACTGAGGTCCCGAATGATTCACCATTGGCTAAACACATAGAGCTACAGCTCTATGTGTTTAGCCAATGGATAGTAACTTAGAGTTTGGAAAGTGGTGATAAGATAGGAAATAAAAACACACACAAGAAAAGAGTGTGGTTTAACCTACAGTTAAACTAAAGTATTCAGGTGTGTGAAGCCATGGAAAAGGAAAAGAAAAATGCACAGGAAGAACCCAAAAGTACAGCAGATTAAAAAGCAGTCTAAAAAGAAACATATTGCACATTAAAAGGATTTGATGCATAGAATTGAAACAGAAGTGAAATGACAAGTGAAACTAGAAGATGATACAAAAACAGGTGAAGGAGTGAGGAATCTAATAATGCTCCTATCTCAACAGAGATGAAAACTCCCCAAAGGACCCATGCAGGTGAGTCCCCAAAGGAATATTTTGAGCAACAGATGTTCAACAAAGTGCAAGAAACTGGTGAAGTACATGTGCAAGGTGAGTTCCAAACACAAAATATTGATATACTTCTATATACTGCCACATGAAAAAGATGTTAGTGAAAACACAAAGCAATCATGCCCTAGAGGGAAGGTAAGTGAAGATGATCACATTTGAAAAAATCAGTTAAGGAATTAGGTGAGAACTCAAGTGAGCCCGCTATACATGGAATCCAACCAAATGGAATCTCAGTACAGAAAAATAAACCGGGAAGTTGAAAATGAAATGGGTAAAATGGGGGTTAAGGTATCATTCCACATGCCCCTATGGAAAATCAGCCCTGGGATCAGTAACAATTCACATTTCCTATGTATACTTGACGAATATGTAGACAGGTATTATGCCCCTATCTCAGTGTAGGAGAAATGCAATGTGTTTGCAATGGTGGATACAGGCACACAGGCAACTGTAATATCAAGTACCATATTGGATAGCATAAATGAAGGGAGGTCAAAACAAAACATTTTTAAATTAAAACAGATGGAGGGCCCTCTGCATAATTCCAATGGTGAAGCAATACTGTTGGAATGTGTGACTGCAATTAACCTCAAAGTAGGGAAACATAGACTGAGACAAGAAGTGATAGTGATGCCGATTGAGAAGACACTGTTACTATTGGGTATGAATTGTCTGAAGAGACGATTGCCACTAATTGATGGGGTAAATGGTGTTCTGTGGTCTTTGGCTAATAAGCCCCGAAAGCTTCAAAAAGTGGTCAGCCAGGTTAGCAATGCAAAACAATACCACACCATTTCCAAGTCAGAAAGAGCAGTGGAGGTATATCTTCAAAATAGCTGTGTACCTAGTGTCACTGTCATTCTAATATACCAGGATGAAATGCAGGGGGGGAAAGAAAAGCAGCCATTGGAGATTCATCTAGATCCCAAGAAAATTGTGGTTCTATCTAATTGATGAAGATTCCAAACAATTCTTTGGTGTCAGATCATGACAATGTATATTTTAGCCATTGCAGAAATGCATGCACATAAATGAAGGTCAGGCATGGATACCAGTGCACATGAAAGGGTATCTGGAAATTATTGGGGCAGAATTGGCCCTAGAACAGGAGAGGAGCTTCATTAGTGAAGCCATTGGAGGCAGGAAAGAGATACCAAGTTGTAAAATAAAAAAATCAACACGTTTTCGGATTATGTAGCCCTAATTTGGATCATAGAATTGGGGGAGATGCATGTTGAAAATATAAATAGGATCCAACAACATTCATCACAATATTATTATTATTATTATTATTATTATTATTATTATTATTATTATTATTATTATTATTATTATTATTATTATTATTATTTCTTTTATTGTTTGGTTTGTATAAACCTTTTACAATTTTAAAACATTTTCATACAAAAGTTCAAATATTTAACAGACAATACACATATTTACAGCCACTAAAATGTACGAATATAGCTCACATACTTATTCCCACTAAGATTTTTAGCAGAACAAACCAATCTTTTCTAAAAATAAAAATGATCAGATTTTATAATAACAACTTATTTCCATACATTCATAATAGAAATCATTTTACAATTCAAACTAGAAATTCATCATTGCCATACTACTATTGCATTCTAGTGAATTCTCTCAGCCTGCTTTCTACTTCTAATCTATACACCCTATTTGATTTGTATTTACTTATTCTTTTAATAACAACAGACACATGTATTAAAAAAAGACCAACTGATCATTTGCACCATCCTAAAAATTCATTCTAATGTACATATAGCAATTAAGAATGAGAGTACTCTGAATTTCAGAGATGTTGAGTTGCCATGTAGCATATCGTACCATCATTTGTCTTTATTAACATTTGAAATGTCAATTACAAACCTAGCAAAATATTCAATTCTTGGCAAATTTAGATTAGGGCACACCAGTAACAAATGCGATAATGATTCTTTGACCCCTGGTTGTTTACAAAATCTACATCCAGTAAAACCTGCAGCATTGAGTCCTCTAATTACCAATATTTGATTACTGTTCAGAACGTTAAATCGGTAACGCATCAACCTGTTTCTAAACATCCTTAAGGGGTATTTTAGCAGATAATTCTCTGGTTTTGCACACCATTTCCAAAAGGAAACCACTTGTGCATATATTTATGAGTGCAACAGTATGACATTGTTCTCTATCCAATCAAATGCTTTTACAGTATCTTTTACTTTCGTTGGTTTACTTATCAAGGTCTGAAGCGACAGACCAACCCCCACCAGTTTCTTAACACAAGACTCATTTAAGGACAGCATAAAATTATTTTCTTGTCTACACACAGATACTAGTACAAGGAGTCATTTTTTCCCATGAGACATTTTCTCAGCAATGAGAGTTTTTTTTATATTCATAATGCAAGCAATCGATGTTAGACCCAACTCATACCGTATCATCTCAGAGGGTATGCAGGTTGGTAAGAAATATAGGATTTTACGCCATATTATGGCTTCCAACTGTTTCAGAAAGTATACCATGGAATCTGGTAGGAATTCTATCCCATAGGTTAGTATTGGGATAATTTTCAACCTGGATAATTGTATGCAAGGTACAAGAGTACATTTTCCAAACCTTCTTTGTATAGCTTTAATTTGGAACAAGGCCTTTTTTGCTTTGAGTATCAAAGTGTTTTTTACCATCACATTCGAATAAGATTTATATACAAAGTAGCCCAAAAATCTTAATATTGTTTGGCTCTTTATTTTAATACCACCACAGAGCCATGTGTGTTTCTCCTTTTTGCAACCTGCATAAAAAATAACTATTTTATTTGGATTGATTTTTAATTTTCTTTCTGATATGTATTCGCCAAAATCATTTATTAGTCTTTGTAGGCCTATTTTGGAACCATCAATCAGCAAAAAATCATCAGCGTAGGTGATCCAACGTATCGTAATTACACCTATCTATAAATCAATTAACCCGCTCAAATTTAGTTTTTTCCCAGCTTCAGCCACATATAGATTGAATAAGGTGGCTGCGAGCCTGCATCCTTGTTTCAAGCCGTTTGAGGTGTTTATAATTCCGGTTAAGAGTCCCTTATTATTTAGCCTAACATTCATACCTGTATCTGAATATAGATTGATGATAACATTTAATAATCGATTGTCGATAACCAATGACACTAGTGTTTTCCACAATGAAGGTCTATCCACTAGGTCAAAGGCTGATGTCAAATCCATTGATGCTACATACAGATGGTCATGCATTTTATCTTTCACTGAGTTCAACAAGTGATGTAGCAACAGACCCCCCGCATCGGTGCCAATACAACGTCTAAACCCAATCTGTCTCACATCTAAGACCTCCTTTTCATTTATCCAAATAGTAAGCTTTTCTAAGGCAATGGCCGTAAATATTTTGGATTCAACATTCAGAAGGGTAATAGCTCTATAATTAAGTGGGCACATCGTGTCCCTTTTTTTTTAAAATAAATAATACATAAGGCATTTTCCACACTTCTGGGATTTTTTTTTTTGTTACATATGTCCTGGAACAGCACTATCATGAGTTTTGCCCAATATGTGGATCACTCTTCAGATTTGCGAATGACAGCACATTTGGTCCTGGTGTGGAGGTGGTTTTAGATTTTTTAATATGACTCAGGATGTTTGATTCAGAAATATCCAAGAACCAACTATCCTCTGTGCCCTTATCATTATTCCACAACACAGTTGATTTTGTGTAGATAGAACTAAAATGCCCCTGCCATGTAGTAGCATCAAAAGGATTCATTTGCAGCTGATGTTGGTCACTTTTGTCTTTATTAATGATCGCCCAATATTTATGTGGATTAGATGTATTCATGGCTTTCAGCATTGTTTCACCGTCATCTTGATTAATAAGGGCCTTGATGCTTTTATGCCAATTTTTATAATTCTGCTTACATACCCTGATCTTTGCTAATCCCTCAGGCAACACCCCATACACTTTTTGTATGGCTCTAATCGCATGCCTAAGAGCCTTTTTCTTTGTTTTCACCACTTCACTGAAAGTATGTCTATGATGTTTATATTTGCGTTGCATACAATTATTCAGAACTTGACTTCGTCCTAAGGTCCCTTCTATATAATCAGCATATCATTCCACAGAATAAGGCAATTTGCAGTATCATGGAGATTCAGAAAGGTACACAAACTTATAGACCCTGGTGTATTTGTGTTTCTCAATGAATCCAAGAGACAGCAGGGGCTGGAATGTCAATACAAACCCTTGGTAGAAGTTAAGGATGGTTCCATCCGGATATTAGTGGATAACACAGGATGTCAGGATAATAACTTGGTGGAAGTTACACTGTTAGGGATCGCAATGCAAGAATCATATTACACTGCAGATGTAAACCCAGTTGTTGGGAATATTACTGAAGGCTATGTCAATTCACAAGCTAAACTGCCTGAGTCTTTAGACTCCAAATCAAAAGGTATCCTCAGAATTCCGTCAGTGTATTCTTATGAACCAGAAAACTTGTTTTGTCATCACCAGGATGATTGCATTCTGTTCCAGGTGGATGGAAACGAGGCAGAAGAGAAACAGCACATTGAGGTGGAGGCTAAAATGCCAAGATACTTGAGAGTGGTGTCTATCCAAAGAGATATTAGCATGTAATTAGAAGAAAAACAGAGAGTCCTCCTTTGGAGGATTTTCCAGAATTTTCTAAAATGTTAGAGGAACAAATCCAAGCTGCAGTCGCATGTACAAATGACATGGAGAAATAACAGTTGAGAAAAATCTTCTCTGCCCTGGCTGACTTCTGCAACTACTCCTTCGCCACTGGAGTCTTTCCATCCCCCCTGAAGCACTCCCTTGTGCACCATCTTCTTAAGAAACCCTCTGCAGATCCCTCCTGCCCGGCAAACTATTGCCCTCTCTCCATCACTCCCTTCCTGGGCAAGCTCCTGGAGAAACTGCCCATCTCCCAGCTTAATCTCCACACAGCATCTGCTGGTTGTCTTCATGACCATCAGTCTGGCTTCAGAGCTGCCAGAAGCACGGAAACTGCTCTCCTGAACATCTGTGAAGACCTGCTCTAAAACCTTGAATCTAACACCCCCGGTGTCCTCATCTTGCTTGATCTCTCTTCAGCCTTTGACACTGTCAACCATGCCATCCTGCTTAACTATCTCCATGATAACCTAGGTATCACTGGTCAGGCCCTGGCATGGCTAACTTCCTTCCTCTCTGACTGACTCTTCCAGGTCCAACTTGGGTCCTTCCTCTCTGCTATCTTTTTCTCTACCTGTGGTGTCCCCCAGGGGTCTAACCTTTCTCCCTGGCTGTTCAAGCAATAACTGGCACTCCTTGCCCATCGCATTGTCGCTCTCTGCCCCAACATTCAGTCACCTCTTTTCCATCCCTCATCTCTGACTGTCTGTCTGCTATCCAGGAGTGGTGTGCCGCCAATGACCTCTGCCTTAATGTCAGTAAGACTGAGATTCTCCTCATCGGCACACCCACTACCTCCTTTCCTGTAGCTCTCTGGCCAGCCTCTCTTGGCCCTCTTCCTGCTCCCACCTGCAAGGCCAAAAACCTCAGGGTCAGCTTCGACTCCACACTCTCTTTCTCTTCTCACATCTCTGACGTCTCTAAGAAGTCACACTACCAGCTGCATCTCCTCAAAGGTATTCTTCCCTTCCTCTCCTTCCCCCAGATGCTCACTGTCTCCAGACCTCTGGTTCTCTCTAGGCTGGACTATTGCAACAGCCTCTTTCTAAATCTTCCTGCTTCTACTCTACGCCGTCTGCAACTCATCCAGAAAAGGACTGCGAGACTTGTCCCTGGCCTCAAGCCCAGGGATCGTATCTTTCCAGGACTGAAATCCCTGCACTGGCTCCCAGTGGCTACAAGGATTAAGTTCAAAACCCTCTGAATTGTCCACGAGGCCTTATGGGGCCTGGCGCCTCGATACCTTCAACTCTCTCTTCCTAAATATCTTCCCTCTCGAGCTCTCTGGTTATCCGCCTTCAACTCCCTCAGGGTCAGTCGTTTCTCCAAGCAATAAGTTGGTGGTAGATCTCTCTCTTCTGCTGGGGCTTCCCTCTGGAACAGCCTCCCTGCCTCCCTGAAACTTGAGAACCATCTTTGGTTCCCGAAGCACCTTAAAACTTTCCTCTTTGTTTCTGCTTTCTCTCCCCCTCTCCCCTGCTGATGTCCTGACTGATACTGATACTGCACTGGTTACCTGGCCACCCATCTGACCTTGGGCCCTAGCCCTGTAAGTTGCACGCCTGCACTGCCTCCCTGGCAACTCCTGCACCTTGGGACTGTTTACTGTATACCTACAGTGCCCCCACAAGCACTTATGTCTGCACTCACCCTGCACTTGCCACCAGCTGGCCGTTCTGATATTTATCTTGTTATTTTATTATCCCATGTACTGCACTCCCCCACCGCCCCCGCACTTTTCTTTTTCCCCCCTACCTTGCACTTGTGCAATCTGAATGACACCTGGCCTAGTAAGATCGCTGTCTGTATTCCCTCTGTTCCCCTCCCTTGCCTCGTCGCGCCTCGAAACCCTTGTGTATAGGCGCGTTATAAATGCCATATCATATCTTATCATAAGAATTCAAGGATGTATTCGCCAGAGAAGCCTATGATTGTGGGCATATTGATCGGCATGTTGCTGCATTGCCAGATGGTTATGGTGGGCAACATGTTTTGTGCAACAATATAGACTGCCTTTGGCCTGTTTAGAGTCTTTGGCAGAAATAATCAAAAACGTAGAGTCTAGAGGAATCATTAGACTGATTAACAGTACCTCAAAAACACCTATATTAGCCGTGTTGAAGCTCAATGGTCAGTGGCGGTTGTGTGCATAAGAGGGTATCTGTGTCAAGGTGGCACCTCCCATTCATTGACCAAGGCCTTCCACAAATCCAAGGGACAAAGGTCTTTACTACCTTAGATATGACAGCAGGGTATTGGTGTGTGACTTTAGCAATGGATATATGCAATCTATTTGTGTTTACCTTCCAAGGGACACATTATGCATGGGAAAGAAAGCGTTTTGTTGTTATCCATAGTGGGAGTAAGTTTGCAATGTTCTTGAATAAAGTACTTCCGGATGCATCTGAGAGGAACTGTGGTTTATGTAGATGAATTCCTGATTAAAAATGAGGACAAAAAAAAGCCATTACCGTGAAATCAGACATTTACTCAGACAGTTTCAAAAGGCTTGGGCAAAGGTATAATTGCAGAAGATGCAGTGGTGCAAAAAAGCATAAATACATGAAGTATAGACCAGTGATTGAACCCACAAAAGAAAAGGGTAGAAGCCATTAAAAAGAACAAATCCCCCAAATCTGAAGGGCTTGATGAGCTTGTTGGGAATTATAAGTTACAATAGGAAATTAATTGAAGATTATGCCTAAATCACACAACCATTGACTAAGTTAATGAAACAGGGTGTGCCCTGGAAATGGGGACAGGAACAATGTGAGGGAGTAGCCAAATCGAAGGATTGTTTAGTAAGGGCCCCAAGTTTAGCATATGCCAAGAAGAATCAGGATGTCTTCCTAGAAATACCATTCACAGACATTTGCAATTCAGCAGTCTTGTATCAAAAGCATGATTCAAAACACAAGACGGTTGCATATGCCAGCAAATCCTTGTCACAAGTGGAAACCAAAGTTAATGACTGTGAAAAGCGCTTTTGACAACTGTTTGGGCATGACAACATTTCCACCCCATTATTCATGGAGAGCGGGTGAGTTTTGAGACTACTCATCACCCCTTGAAATGTTTACAGAGTAAGAGGATCAGATCAGGAACTTTAGCCCCAGTCAAGAATTACATCAGGGACATTGGCATTGCAGGGATTCCCTGTAGAAGTGAGGTATGGGCGGAATAACGGAAGTCCGGTAGCTCAGGTACTGGCAGGATTGTATCACTGTGCATTTGTAGGTACTACAGATAGGGTAGAATTAGAAACAGATTTTATTGAATTTAAATGAACACCACACAAGGCCTTTTATGAATAAACGTGCAGAAATGTGCCGACCATATATGTGGATGGGTGTGCATACAACATGGATGGTGACCTTCGCAAGGAATTGGAGGAAGGAATTGGTAATGTGTGGGTCAATTGTGAAGGTATCCCACAAGTGAGCATGAAGATACGTCCCCGGAGTCGTAAAGTAGTACAGCTTGCTAAAATTTGCAAAGCAATATCCATGGCAGTAGAAAACAAATTAAAAGAAATATTGTTGGTAACTGTTTCTGATTATGCCAGGGAATAGTTTTGTGGAATACTTACCGGGATGGAAACTGAGAGGCATGGTCACTTGTAACAAACAAAAAAACTCAAACCTGGAAAGCTGATTCAGGCTATCCACAATCTTGTTTCAGAGAATGAGATGAAAATATATTAGAGGACTATAAGAGGGTAATCCAAAACACCAGGGGAACGTAAGGTAGGGAATGATAAGGCTGATCAATTGGTCAAAATCAGGGCAGTAATGGAAGAACTGTTTCCAAATAAACACTTGCTTGGTGAGATCCAAGTTGACATGGTAACTTGGTCCAAATCTCAAGTCACAAGGATTTGAATAAAGCACAAAAAGAAGACCCAATCATAGGCATGTTGTACAATCATGTGTCAGATGCAGGAAAGAATCCCTAAACAGAGGAGGACTGCAAGGAAAGAAAGGAGAATAAAGATGATGAAGAATAAAAAACAGTTTTAGCTACAAGACAGACTGTTGGTCCGAAATCCATTTCAGGTCAGATCGAATGGGTGATCTCTGTGTCATTTCGGGGGTTAATGCTACATCATGCCCATGATGCGATAACATCGAAATATTCTTTTGTTTTTATTAATGTGTCATAGCCGAAACATGGCTTTTCACATATAACAATAAACATAATAAAAAGGGAAAAAAGAAAAAGAAAGGAAGAAACGAGGAAAGAAAAACATTCAAATGAAATTCAGATACCATTTTCACAGTTTATAAAAATATTAAGGCACAATAACAATTGTTTTACAAAAACAGCAAAAGATATTCATGACAATTAGTTAACCTCAATATCAAAACTTGTTTTTTGTCACACATTTGTTAAAATCACACTTTCAATTCATAATTTGACCATATCTGAGAGACTCAGAGCAAAACGGTCATTATAGCATTAAGGGAATGGGAGGGTAGGTGTGTGGGTCTGGGCAAGGGTGGTAAAAGGTATGAGGGATATGCTATCTAGATTGAAGGTCCTCAGAAGGCCAAGAGTTTGGAGAAGATACACACCCTAGGTCGTTAGAAAAATCTCATGGCCCGCTATCAACCTCTACCAGAACATTTCTGACAATAACTGTACTTCCTTTCCCACAAATTGGCCTAGGAATCTCACCTTCAGATCCCATGTATAGTTACACTCAGCCAGAATATATCTGAGCATCTGGAGACCAGGAGCTGAACATTGTAAATACCTTCATAGGGGATCTCGGGCTCTATCGCGGTGGAACAGTACTTCCCCTGTACGGAGGAGGTTCAGCTGTACTCTTAAAAAGGTAAGCCTCACCCTGTAACTAGGTGATTGTCTCAGGTACCTGGGCAGATAACACACCTTTTTGTCATGCATGGAGAATGATTTAGCCAGGGTCAGCCCACGCGTGGTGTCAATTGTGTCTATACAATCTGTGCATTTCATTAGGGCCTTCATCTTCGTTGGATTGGCCAATAGGGTCTCCATGTCCCTTCACATGCAGTCAAATAACTCTTCACTGCAGACTTTAGCTGTGAGAGGAACACTGATGGGCACTGAGCCAAGTGCCCACCAATGTCTTCATAAAGTGAGTTAGCTTTTGGTGATACACTCAGTTTAAAGGGTGAGCAAGCCTCCACTCTGCATGCAATCACAATGAATGAAGGCCTAGCTCATATCTTAGGCTTACAATTGACAGGCGGTGGGGAAGGCCCAGTACCTTCTTCCATATTTGGCCCTTTAACCTTGATCAATACATTTTCCAGGATTGTGGGCTTACCTGCATCCCATAAAGAATTGTGGGAACTACCTTGCCGACATAGAACTTGATGTGCAGCAGTAATGAAAAGTTGCAAAATGTGGTTACTGTGGGTAAATGTAGCAACTATACACATTTGTGCTGTTAATTGTCCAACCTTTCCACCAGGGATCAAGTGGGTTTGAGTGAATGAAGGGGATGCACAGAGAGCGAAACCCAAATATACTACCTCTGTCACCCCCAGAATTCTATGCCCACCCAGTGTCCACTTGAAGGTTGGAAGCCGACATCCAGGCCTCCTAAAGATCATTATCTTAGACTACTCTGGGTTAATTGACAAATCATTGGCCAAAGCATAGTTCCCCAAAGAATTTAGGAGGCACTGCAGGTGGGGTGAGGTCCAGGAGGAAGATATCATCGGCATAGGCCAGCCACCTTACGGGCCGATGGCCAATCTTTGGGCTGGCCAATGCCGACGAGTCCAATACTCCCCACAGATCTGTCAGATATACTTTGAAGAGGAGTGGTGCACCCATAAATTCCTACCTAACTCCCCTTCCATCCTGACCGGCTTGGATAGATGTCCCATTATATACAGCCTCACTCTTAAGGAAATGTCCTCATGTAAACTCGACAGTATGGCCAGGAGGGGCCTCGGGGCCCCCACATTTTCCAGCTTAGCTGACAGCCGATCCATATTCACTGTATCAAAAGCCCTGGATAAGTCTATCCAGGCTCCGAAAAACCGTGGGCCACCCAAGATTTCCAAGACTGTCAGGCTCGTTGAGAGACCTTTCCGGAAACCTGTCTGGAACCTTGGGAGAATGTTGTTTTGCCTTTCCCACCATTCCAAATCACCCAACAGAAATCCCACAAATATCTTGCTTTACACTTCAAGGAGGGAGATTGGATGGTAATTCAATGATTCCTTGTGGTCTCCTCACTTGAAGATTGGTATTACTATTGAGGTTTTCCAGGAAGGTGGGAATATGTTTGCCTTTAAGATGTAATGGGAGAGGCGGGCCAGGAGCCTTGACCTCATATCCACATCTTCCTTCAGGACCTGATATGTCGATCCGCTAGGACCGGCCGCCCTCTAGGAAGATGACCTACAAATTAGTTCTGCTATGCTACATCAGAGCAGTCCATTTCCCATAGTGTATCAGGTTTCCTGAAGCTCAATTTTGAAGGAGCCTTTTTGCAAAGCTGTGAAAAGTGGTTACACCAGCTTGTCGCTGAGACCCTGTTCACCTGGAGGCTAGCCTGCAGGGATGTCCTCTTGCTTAGTAAGCCCCATAAATTATGCAAGCTCTTATTTAATAATGCAATAAGCATCAATTCTCTGTCTTCTTGGAGGCAGAGGGCTCTCTGTTCCCATGACCAATTCCTGTGACTACCCTTATTTTATATCCGGGCATTTTTAGCTGTTCAGCCCCCAGGTCCCACACTGCTCTGTGTAGTTCCCCTGTGTTTGCCCAGGTTGCCTCATCAAACACATGGGCACAGACTGGATGCACTCTTAAGCCTGACCTCCCCGGGCCATCTACTACCCACAAAAAATCCAAGAAGTTCCCTGGGCTACAGCCACTCATTGGGATGTGCTCACACTCTTCATCACTATATCTCAGCAGCCTACTATTCAGGTTTATTCCATCACTTCTGTACTTTACAAGTCTAGTCCCCCCATTATAGACTACTACTGGGTGCTGGAAACCCTGCCCTTCCGCATAGTTTTGCCTCCACATAATTGCCTCCAGCCGACTGGTCACTGCACCCTCCCTATATGCCCTAAAGGTTATAGCAACTCTCAAAAATACCAGGTTAAAAAAAAGACATAGTCGATGACTGAACTTGCTCCTCCCCTTCTCCAGGTCTCTGATGGTAGAACATCCCCCTCTATCACTCCATTTGCCATTTTCAGGTTCCAGTCTTCCTGCAGCTGTCTGTCTTTTTGGACCTGAGCCTTCTCTCTGTGGTGGCATGACTATACATTGGGTATTGAAATCTCCTGCCAGATGGATATTCATACCTGGGTGATCTAAGTTTACACTTGTCATCAATTCTGACAGTGCTTCCAGGAACACTGTGACATCAGAGCTAGCAGGGTTCCAATATATGTTGATGACTATCAGGAAGGACCCATGAAGTCTCCCTAGAGGTCCCAATTTTGCTGCAAATATTCCCTTTGTTGTGGAGAGAATTGGTGCCAAAGTTGTGAATATGGATTTTCGGGCGGCAATGGTCAGGCCCCCGAGGGTCTCCACCCATTTTCACAAGTGACTGCCTGGTGTATAATTAGAAATCCATCCAGATCAAATGTGCTCAGCAGCCAAATTTCCTGGAGGAAGACCAGATCTTTCTTTCTGAAAATTATATCCTTCATAGACCCAGACCTAAAAGAGTTTGGCCCCTGCAAATTCCAACTCACAAAAGACCACTTGTTTTTATTAAAGAGGTGCCCCCTCCCCTCCAACTTATGTAGTACCTGGGAATGAATCTGGGACAATAAAGCCCAGGCCTTCACGTGATGTTGTTTTGGTACTTTTGTCCCTCCCCTTGCGACACCTCCTCCTCTAAATGGTATTCATTTCCCGACCGTCCCAAACCGGCTCCTCCCACACCCATACTCCCATTATCTAAATTCGATTTTCTCTTGGGCAATACTGTAAAAACCTGTAGACCTTATTTTCCAAGGACATCTGAGGGTCCCAAAATGGCCTTTGCTCCTACAATTGATTTACGACCCACCTCTGCCAATAGAGTGTTATCCTTAAATGGGAAAGAAACAAACTCAATCTCATTAGATGAGAACAAATACAGGTCAAAAATAAATGGCCACAATAGTTCCACTATTTAATGATTTGAATTCCCTGTCTTCCCAGCGTTTTTTAGCCAGAATCTCGGTATGGCAAATGGTGGTAATTCATTGTCACAAGACACACTGTCCGGTGTCAATGTCAAGGCACCATTAGGAATTGTGTCAATGTTTATATGGCACGCATTTGCTATATCTCCTTCCCTTGGACTTGCTTCCTTGACCATTCTCTCCACTGTGAGCACTACCCTCTTAATGGTTGCAGGCCCTTGCAAGGCCCCTGTTTGTATTGGGGGACTGCCAATCCGGTCAACTCTGGTTTGAAGTCTTCCCCTGCGGAAGATAGGAGCCCATCTTTGTTGCTTCTGTTCTGGCCTTAGCAAAGTAAAACCCTGAGCTTCCAGGGATTGTTGCGCCCCCATGTTCCCTTTTGAACGATTGGGGCATATTTGATTGTTTTAGGCCTCATGCAGTCAGGCACCCGGAAGGAATTATTAAGTGTACTCGGAGTCTGTCTGAGAAGGCCTTGTTTCTGTTTGTATTCCAATCGTTGAACAAATGGCCACCACCCCATTTGCTTCTGGTGAGGCGATTTGCTGGGCCGGGATATCATACTGTTGCACGGAGGCCCGTGGTTCAACTTCTGGAAGATCTTTCTCCTGGACCTGCATTCCCACCGATCTATGATGATCTCACCAATTCTCCCTCCCATTTACAGCCAACCTACGGGGCACTGTGAGGGAATTGAAGAAACTGGCAGTTCCTGTTTTCTTGCATTTATCCACTTTTCTTTGTTTTCCTTTCTACTATGGGTTCTATGGCCTCCTTCCCCTTTTTTGTCCCTTTTTCTTTTGGCTTTCCCCTTTCTTCCTATCTTCAAACAATCAGTGACTGCCGACTCCACACATTTGAAACCCCTTTGTGGGCTTGCCTAGGATGCAAAACTATTGTTACAAGTGGATTCTCCAGAGGGGCCTCCTCTACAGCCTGGCCCAGTCTTCGAAATTCCACTAATATAGATTCAGAGGGGAGGGTTAACATTGAAAAGTATATCCAATCTGTCCTCCAAGGGATCTAAGCCTCCCACTTCTCGCTGTGAGTAGCTTAAGTTTTTATTTAGTAGCAACTGTGAAACGCTGCCCCAAAACCTTTCCCTTTCTTCCTTTGCTTCAGAAATTCCTCCATGGATCAGGGGTACCTCCCTTGATTGCCTCAAAGCCCCCTGCTCAAAATTCTTTAATGATGGGACTATCGTGGCATTTATGATGTTACCAAGGTCAACCATTAAAGATTCACAAATGCCCACTTCCTTGGTAGGTTCCATTAATATTCCGGAATGTACCTGAACTTCCAATTTTAACAGTTCAAAGATATTAACCAATGAATTCAGGACAAAGTTCAGGACACCAAAATAGTCTCACTCGGCCCTGGCTCTCCTGAGTTATCTCCTGCAGGCCTCCTAGGTTCCAATTCCAGAGCCTCCCCCCTTGGTCCTGGTCGAGGTGGAGCCAGATTGTCTAGGGTGGACCTCTCAACTGGGAATCTCAAAAGTGTTCTCATTGCTGCTATGTCATGACTCCCCTGCTGAGAGAAACCTTCCTCCAAAGAACAATGACCCTCTGACTCGGAATCCACCAACCTGTAGGTCGAGTTGTCTCCGAATTGCACTGTGGGGTCTAAGAGATCACTGGTGGCATTATAAAGCAGTTAATGTCTCTGAGAAAATAACATCACACTAATAAGGTATAGGGCAATCTGATGGATGCAGTAATTAGTAAGGATAATGCCAAATTCTGGCAACTGACTAACCAAGGACAAGTGGATGAGAAGCAAATTCTACAAGGTAATATCCCAGGGGATAGGTGGTTGAACCATTTAAATCATCTCTATTCAGCGGGTACTTCTCATGATATACATAGCAGCTACACTTCCACAAGAAAAACAGAGTGAGCCAGACCATTTTCCCTTTGTCTTCTTAGTTGATGAGCTAAAAAAGCAATAGAAATACAAACATCTCACAAGGCTACAGGACCGGGTAGAGTCACTGTGGACCTCTTTAAAAATGAGACCAGTATCTGATCACCTTACCTTACACAGGTACTTAATTCCGTTCGGACAACTGCAGAAATCCTCCCTATTTATGATAAAACGAGGGGCAGAGAGGACCCTGTAAACGTGATGCCCATCTCGCTCATTAGATTCAGGTGGCAAGATATTTGCAAGAGCTGTCCTAAATCACCTAGAGTCATGGATTGGGGAGCAGACCATCATGCAGCATCTCCAGGTTGGGTTCCAGGCAGGAATCGGCACAATAGACCAATGATTCAGACAGTGCGTATTAACAGAAAAATATAATTATCTTAGAAAATTAACTTATATCGGTGAGCATAGATGTAAGGGTGGCTTTTGATTGTGGTCCACATCAAAAATGATGGTTCCACTTAAAAACTTTGGGGAATTCCCCCAGATCTTCTGTCAGCACTATTGGTTTTATATAGCTGCAATAAGGCTGAAGTTGGATGGTAGATCACAGGTGAACTAACGAAGACCCTTTGAGAGTAGGGATATGCCAGGGCTCCGTACTTGCACCCAAACCTTTCTGCACATTCTTCAATCAGGTAATCACGGATCGAATTGACAATGATACAGATGTGCCGGCCTTGGGCAATTTAAAATTCCCTGTACTAATGTTTTCGGATGATGCTGTGCTGATATCGCTCCCCCTGGCTGGTCTCTGCAAATAACTCACTTTCTCAAAATAATTTGTTGATGATAATGCTCTGGCAACTATTCAACTATTCAAAATAAAAAATTACGGTCCTCAATAAAAAGAGGAGAAAACCCACTAAAATATCGATAGACATAGAGAACAAACTAAATGAACAAGTAGTTGCCTATGATTACCTGGTTTTAAGGGTTACATTGTGTGTCATCGTGGCTACACAGACAGACAAGGCCGGGATGGTCCTGACCAAATACACTGGTGCAATAGCTAGATTGGCAGGGACCAAAAGGGATGGGACTGTCAGAGTTTCCCTGGTAGATTATATACTTCAGGTCTGACAGGCAGTATTATATGGTGTTGAACTTTGGGGTTCTATGAAAACCGAATTGTTATCAACAGATAAAAATGTATTTCTTGGGTTCTCATCAAACATTGTCTGAACCACTCTATTCAAGGTGCTAAACTAGCGCAGTATTAGCACCATTGTTCACATGGGATTCCTGTTGTATTGGGTAGGAATCTGGAGCTCCCCAGAGCTGAGGAACTACAGACATGCCCTGAAATCTATACTAGCCAATGAAGGGGGGGAAAACCTACTGTGATGCCAACATATGAAAAGCTATGTCATGAGATGAATCACATGGAATTTTGGGTCTCACCTAACTTGTTGAATTCTGCTTCGAAAAACATGATCACAAAAGCAATGTTTGACAAAGAGGAAGCAAAGGTACTTTCTAAGATACAGGCTTCTAGCTTACTGAGCACTTACCAACTACCCCTCTACTTACCATTCCATGGTGGCCATCTTGGAAAAGGACTTTCCTTCCTCCAACGGGGTGTTGTGCACGTCCGCTGTAGCCATTCTAGGAATGAAAAACCTTCTTTTTTTTTTAGCACCACTGGTTACCGCTTTGGCAACCTGGGGTGCTAATGGCATTCATCCCTCGTTCCAGGGGCTGGAACGGGAGATAACGGCCAAGATCCCTCGTTAGCAGACGTTATCCCCCATTCCATCCCCTGGAATGGGGGATGCATGCCACAATGTTTGGAAGAAAAATGTATTTAATATCATAGAGCTGACCTAGTACTGGCTATTAGATAACCCAGTTTACTTGCAAAGGTGTGGACTGTCCACCACACAGCTGACATTTGTTATTGAACCCCTACTGGGTATCATCAGAGGTGTTGCTAGGGGGTACCTGAGGAGCTATAGCTCCAGGTCTTTTGGTTGTAGCCCTGAATGAAGCTCAGGGCTTCAACCAAAAGGCCAGCTAGACCTAAGTCCCAACAGTCCCGACATTAGCGTAGCCAAGGAAGTTTTGCAGACCTAGCAACACCCCTGGGTATCATTACTTTTATTCTTATATGCCAGACTTGTGTGTTTCATGCAGTATTTTTATGTATTGTTTTTTATTGGAATTAATTGAGATTTAGTGGATTTTTTATTACGATGACTGTTGTACCATGTTTTAGAATTGTTGTGATTTTATTTGTATATGTACCTATGACTGGTTGTCGAAATGGTAATAACTTTGAACTTGAACATGTTGTTACCTAGCTTTTGGCCATTTAGAAAAAAACACTGGATGGATCAATACTAACTT
The DNA here is from genome assembly GCF_040938575.1 of Ambystoma mexicanum. Classification (NCBI taxonomy): domain Eukaryota; kingdom Metazoa; phylum Chordata; class Amphibia; order Caudata; family Ambystomatidae; genus Ambystoma; species Ambystoma mexicanum. Next base: position 1,397,602,936 of record NC_090935.1, on the reverse strand, counting down.
TGCAAAAGTACGCTTTTTGCCACTCCTCACACAATTTGGTGAAAATCCATTAAGTGGTTCTGTCTGTGTGGCCTCTAGACATATTTTTCATTGCAAATAAATCGGGATTACAAAATGTTTAGGAAACCACTTATAACACACAGCCCTTGACAGAACTGCACAAAACCTTTGTAAAATTTGGTGTGGATTGGATGAATGGTGCCAAAGTTATTAGCGGTCCAAAAAGTCTTCTACCTATGGGGTTCGGCAACTTAACCACAACTATACGGTTGCTACCGCAGACGCTGTAATGCAGATTCAAATGCACCTCTCCTTACCTCTTCAGAGTTTTTTTTTTATATGTCATACTAGTGTATTGTTGGTTTTTTAAAGCATTGTTCCTGGTTTATTGTTGAAGTTCGCAAACCAACATTGACTCCATTTAAAAATTGTTGACTTCATCACATTTTTTCACTTGGACATTCAGGGCTACCAATTGTCAACAAACAGCATGCACAATATTACTGCATATACATTCCGCACGCACACTCGACTAAGCAGCCATTTGGTTTTTATTATATCCCAATTTAGTTTCCGGGAGATGATTGGCCAAGATGTTTCTTTGAATTGCTGGACTGGTAGTAAAGTCACGGCCAAGGACAAGACTTGATGCATCTGACCCCACTCTTTACACCTTGCATCTTTCTTATGGCACCTTTTTCTTCTAGTGCCTTTTCCTCCTTGCTTTTGTTTCTCTTTCACCTCTCTTTCCACTTTGCTATGCACCCTTGCACCTCCTTTTCTCTTTATTGTGCCTCTTGCACACTTTTCCTGCTTTGTCATGCTCCTGGCACACTCTTTTCACTTGACTGAGCACCCTTGCACCTTCTGTTTTCTACTTTTGGGTCAGTTGTACCATCTTTCCTGTTTTTGGGTTGCTTGAACGCTCTTTCCTGTTTTCATGTCGCTCACACCTTTTTCGTACTTTCTGGTCGCTTGCACCCTCTCATTGCTTTCTCTTTGCTTTCCACTCTCTTTATTCTACTTTCAGGTTTCTCGTGCCCTCTTTGATGCTGTCAGTCACTCGTCCCCTTCCTTTGCTTTCCGCTCCCTTAAAATTCACTCTTTCTGTCTTTCTCTGTCTTCGTGCCACCAGCACACTGTTTCGCTGGCTTTCCTTGCTTTTTTTTCTGCTTTCCGATTTACGTGCTGCATGCATATTTCCTCACTTTTGTTCTTGCTCCAGCCACCTGAACGCTACTGAGTTTCTCTCTCTCTTTCTTTGTGGAACTCACCTGGTAGCACAGCGCTGGCAAGCAGGTTCTCAGGATCTGTAGGTTGGGGTCAGGGTCTTACCAATTGCACCTTACACACTCCTGGGACTGGCACATGTCCCAGGGGAACGAGCACTAGCAAGGACACAGCCAGCAGCTAGCAGCATGCCTCAATCTGGCTCCCTGGAGACACGGCTGCCTCATTATGCTGCAACCCTTCTGACACACAATGTTAGCGTCTTGGCATCCTGCTCTCCTCCAGATCTTCCAGTATTTTCTTGTTGCTGCCTCCTGCTCCTTGGCTTCCATGTTCCAACTAGCAACCCCAGCTTGCTCATCTTCTTTGGTAGAAGCACACCTTTTATACCCTAATTGAGAGTCAAGTGGAGTCAGGTGTGCAAGGTTAAGGTGAAATGCTTGACCTTGCCTGACTCTTTTAGTGGAACAACATAAGGTGACCAACATCTGTGGAACACTTGTGTCTCCCGCACAACGTTTGTTACTGGGTCCCAGTCAAAAAATGTTATGTTTATAGGCAATTTTACAAGCTAGGTCCTTATGAGGAACAACAATTTGTTTCAGAAGTTTTTCAAAGGTATTTTCCGAAGAAAACTTTAAAAAAATGCTTGCATACCACTTATAATTAGAAAGAATACATATATATTATGTAAGCGATATTCAGTCAACACTACAGCCAAGTCAATGCCTAGTCTGGGATGCTGAGGAAAACCCTTATTGATGTATTTTTATGTCCAGTTCAGTATTCTGGATGACAACCCTTGTATAACACCCCCCTCTTAGAATCCCCCTGACCCCACTGAGCCAAGAAGTAGGTTTGTTTTGCAAATTAAAAGGTTTATTTGAAAAATTAAACAATATATATATATCACACGTTATAATAAATTAATATCTGATAGGACACCTAGACATATGATATTGATCAACAATGGGTAATCTGGCACTAGCACACTTCTTTACAATCAATGAGGAGTTAGTATAGGATGGATAAAGTAGCAAAAATACTTTTATGGTTTCAAGGGAAAAGCAATGAGGAACAAAATGCAGTACAGAAATACTTGATATGATTTTAGCAAAAGATAAGATAATCACTTTTTCTCTGGCAATTCACCCCCTCCCCTATGCAATGTAAGAAATGGAAGGAGATGGAAAGAGGAGCAACAGTTCTCAGGAATGCAATCAAATACAATACGAAATTCAGTTCCCCCCCAGCAAGCTTAGAGGAAACAGGTAGGAGTTTGAAACATTTTAAATGTGATGGCAATGGATGGGAAAATGTGCCAACTGATTTTAATTCCCTCTAGAGATTCAGGGTGAGTGGGAGATGCGTGTTGGTATTAGTTCAGGCTCACTTTAACAATGCTCTATGAGTTATTACCAAGTTGCAACGGATTTTAACAAAAGAAAGAATGGAGCTGCTATCTTGACAAGTAGAGAAATTGAGCCAAAATCGCAAATCGCGATAAATTTCGCGAGTGCGTAAATCGTGATTGCGGAAAAAGTATAAGGAGTAGGAAGTCGGTTCTAGATTTGTTGGAAAGCTTAGATTCCTAGGACAAACGGTTCCAGAGATATGAACGATTTTGTAAAGGTCGTTTTTCGGATTTAAAGTAACTCAAATTGACAGGTGACAGCTTTGAAAATGACAGGTGACACGATTTCTAGGAGACAGTTCTAATCAGATTAAAATAGTTGGATAAAATTATTTTAACTAAGAGCTTATTTCTGTCACAATCTGATCTAAGTACTCACTCCTAGCTTTGAAAGGACTGGACCTCGCCACAGATCGGGTCAGGATTGGCTGCGGTTCCCTCGCCACGGACGGTCTCTGCGCGCAGCGCCTGGGTCAGCTCCGCTCTGCTGAGTCTGTCAGGCACCGGTTCTGCTCACAGCGTCTGGGTCAGCTCCGCGTATACAGCGGCCTATGGTTCTCTGGATCTCTGGTCTGCTTTCTGGGTGTCTCTGCTTTCTCTGGGTACAGCACTGCTTCTGGATCTTTCTAGCGCAGGGTTTCAGGCCAGAATCAACAGCTAAGCCCGGCTGTGAATAGTCTGCAAATGATTTTGAGGCCTGCTGAAGAGAACTCAGCTTGTGGGTTAGGCCTGTTCTTTACAAATTCTGAAGTAAAGTCTTGGTCTCTGAAGATTGATGGATTGAAGTCTGAAGTCTCCCGGCAGAGCGTCCCGCGGAAAGTGAAAAAGGGATCTCTCCTTGTCCTGCACTGTCTGCTTTTATGTGTTTAGAAAGTGGGTGTGTGTGCAGCATCACTAAGCCAGCCCCTCTCTCAATTTATAATTGGCCAAGCTTTCCTTTCTCCCTTGATTGGGGGAACTGAGTTGTGAGTCAGAGTGATGAGGTAGATTTTATGGCCAGAGGGCTCTCCCCAGTCATCTTTCCACACAAATCTATATTTGATCCAAATACATATTTTCCCAAATACGCAGTTGTTTTTAACATCACCTACACACATCATATATCACATGAGGTAGGCACTGTTCCGACTCTGGTGTTTCAAGGAGCTTGGGTAAAGAAATGGCAACTTATTTTCGATTTTGGTGGGTTATACAACATTGGTTTTTCATTAAAAATGATACACATATACACGGCCTGTCCATACATACTCCAGTAAATTCCCATGTCTCTAGCTTAAACACAGAGTCTGTTGTATCAATAAATAGCGGGGTTTTGCCCCAGAACATCACACAAATTGGAGTTTGGGCTTGAATTGTGGGCAAAGTTTTCATTTTAAGGATCCCCAAATTTCACATTTCTGCCATCTGGTTACCAAGAGTTATCAGCGTTTCTGTACAATATATATTTGCTTTCAATTCAAAGTACTGCAGTGTTTGAGTCCGCCCCCAAAGTTTGGGGATGACAGTGATCACATGTCTCTCTTGGCTGGCAGATCTTTGTTGACAGGAAACAGTCAAAATCACCATATCCTATTCAAGGGAAAAGGTCTTTTGTGTGGGCACCAGCAAGCTGAGGTCAACAGACCAGGGGGCCACTTTGCATTTGGTTAGCATGACCATGTGATATCCTGGGCTTTCTGAGGTGAGAAGGTTTCCCAGCCTTTTGGCCTGTTAATCAAATCAGATTGTCTCTGGGAACAGCAGGATGACCATGTGATATCCTGGGCTTTCTGAGGTGAGAAGGTTTCCCAGCCTTTTGGCCTGTTAATCAAATCAGATTGTCTCTGGGAACAGCAGGTGGTTAGATTTCTAATTAACCCACAGTCTTTTGAAGTCCCAATTATCACAGAAGGCTGATTAGCTTCTGAAGTAGCAGTTCTCCTGTCAGAGTTTAAACCGCTAGCGCCGCCTTGAGTCCAAAGCGGGTACTGCATGCATTTTTTTTTTGGATCAGTCTTGAATTAATGCATCTCAAACAAGAGATTTTACATGGAAGTATATTATCCAGGTTCAGCACATGGCACTGGTGTGGATATTTGACCTGAAGAAAATGAATTCCCAATAGTTATGGGTTGCATTTGGCAATCAGCATTGCCCCTTTTGCAATGGTTTCAGGCTACTGTGTGTAGCCCAATGGTGGTTTTAGGCAGTGCCCTTCTGTGCCCACAACATAGGCAAAAATGGGTGGCAGCATATTCTTCATGCATTTCCCTGTGCATTTTCTGGGAAGTTCTGGCCATCATGATGTTTTCAATGCCAGTAAGGCACAGTATTTGTGGTAGGGCTCGGATGCATGGGTAAAAACATCCCACAAGCACCCCCTCTTGCGATGGCCATTCTGTCCTTTCACTGATGGAACTCGCAAGATCTGGGATGTTCGCCTCCTCTTCTTCCAATTCCATGGTTGGCACAGTTCAGCATCTTGTCTCCCATCCGGTTAGATTGATCGGTTCTCCTCGCCGGTCCTGATGGGAATATTGGGCGGTACCCCGGGCCCCTCGGATCTTTGTTCCCGGTCCTTGGATCATTCTCCTTGGCCAGTCTCCAGGTTTTCTTTCTCCTAGGACGACAAAGGAAAAGCGGCAATGCCTATTCGTAGACATTTTTCCATCACTACTAATGGTGTGGCAGACATATACATTTTATACTTTAACATACCTAACATTTTACTTTTGAGATACAAGTTATCATTCAAAGACAGTGGCTTACAAGAGTATACTATTTTAGAGACTATATGTGGGATATTTTAGGGTTGGAACTGAATTAATCGGGAGCGGTCCCCTCTGGTACTGCAGAGGACTCCTCCAGTTGCTGCAAAGTGTGCCTGGGATGGCAACACTTTAGCTGGTTAATATGGACCCACTTGTCTTCCCCCTCTGCCAAACCGCCTTTGGGGATGCAGATTTTATAAGCTACAGGGGAGATTGTAACGCTCACCTGATTCCCACAGAGGCGCAGGTCTGGCTTCGAGTGCTGATGCTTCTTCAATGGTGAAGCGCAGGACTCTGAAGATGGACAGGAAGGGCCCCTCTACTCTGGCTTCTCTGGCTCGCAGGAATATTCCCCTGTGCGTGAAAAGCGAGTATTACCTACTGACTGAGTTATGCTCAACCCTCCCACTCACTTCCAACCCTCCACAATTCCCTTCCACGATTCCCGGTGAAGTCTCACCTTAGGGTCAGGAAGGATGAGCTCTCCATCCTGCTTCTGATGCAGGGGCGCGTTGAAACCCAGTTACTTCACTGGATTGAGGATTGATGGGAGTTCAGGTAAGCTTGACTATTCAGGTAAGGCGCTGCAAAAGTTCTGCTGCAAGTTCAAAAGTCCAAGCTTAATAATAATGTTCATTGTCTTGTTGCAGCAAGTGCTAATGCTTATGTCTTTTTCCCCTTAGGGGCCTGGGTTCGGAATGCCGGAGATATGGCGCCGACCCGAAGTGAAACGTGCAGTTCCAGTAAATGACAGGTAAGTTCTGGATGAGCGCTCGGGTAATGTCTTTGCATTTGCTCATTCAATGTATTTGTCTTTTTTCCCCATAGGGGCCGGGGTCCGGAAAATGCCTGGAAGCGGCAAGACCCGAAATGAAATGGGAATGACCCAACAGGTAAGTCTTAGAAGGAAACTGAGCTTTTCCTATTCCTTTCCTTCTCTCACCTTGTTCTTGTCTTTTTCTCTCTAGGCTCTGGGAAGTAGCTGTGGATCCGGATGATCGCTGCTGAAGATGGAGGCGTCCAGGATAGGTGAGTGAAATGCAGCGCTGCAGCGATCGTAGCAAAATGCTTTTAAAAATGATGTCTTCCTTTTCAGGATCGTCGGTGTGATGTCTCTGTGGTGCTGATTTAGCAGGTAAGGTCTTTTGTCTCCCTTTGCAGGTGACCCAGGATACTGACAGGCATGACTGAGGTCCAGATGCAGGAGCTGACACGGTGAGCATCCAGCCGCGAGGAGCAGAACAACGCGAAGTGTGAGTTGCTGATCGGGTGTGGTTTAAATAGCTTTGGAAGAAGTTCCAAGTGTGTATCCTTCCACCGATCAGGTATGTATCCTTCCCTGACCACACCCGGGTGGAAAGTAGTCCCACAGGTAAAGTAGTTCCATTCAGGCCTCAAGAGGGCCTGGATGTAGCAGCATGGTCTGCATCAGGTAAGTGCACATTAAAACACTTGAACACATGTCTAGCTTTATGAGCCTGGCGCCTAAGGCGCCAGGACAGGGGTCCAACATGAGCCTGGCATCTACAGCGCCAGGACTGCGTCCAAAGGGCCCCAGCTTGGGCCCGCTGGCACTCCCTTGGGGGAAATGATGCCTGCCTCTGGGGTTGCTGGGTAGGACCTGGCTCCTTGGAGGTAGGCATCATGACAGTACCCCCCCTTAAGGCCCCTCCCAAGGTTCTTCCCACCGGGGGTTTTGGCTTGTTCGGAAATCTCCGGTGAAACCTTTGTACTAATCGAGGTGCGTGGACATGGTTACTAGGCTCCCACGATCTCTCCTGAGGTCCATATCCCTTCCAGTCAACAAGATAGAAGAGTTTCGACTTTACCACCTTGGAGTCTAAAATGTCTTTAACTTCGAATTCTAATTCCCCTTCAATTTGAACTCGATCTGGAGGCCTGGACAATCGGGTTCCTGGTTGTACTGGCTTCAAAAGTGATGCATGAAAAACTGGATGAATACGCATGTTGGACGGTAGATCCAGTTTAAAGGCCACTGGGTTGATTATAGCCTTGATGGGATAAGGTCCAATGAATCTGGGATTGAAGGTTCGCGGGCCCTTGAGGGGTAAATGTTTAGTTGCTAGCCATACCTGGTCTCCTACTTGGTAAGGAGGAGTTTTACTTCGGTGCAAATCAGCGTTTTCTTTATACTTTTTCTTGGCTTGCTGTAAATGACTTGCAGCTTCTTTGAAGGCTTTGGTTATTGTGGAATGCAGATGATTTACTGCTGGCATTTCCAGGGTCAGAGGTGGATCTAGGTCAGAGGTCCGAGGATGGTGACCATACAAAGTATAAAAAGGGGTTTGTCCAGTTCCAGAATGCACTGAGTTGTTGTATGCATATTCTGCGATCCAAAGGATGTCTTTCCAATTCAACTCAGATTGGTGTAACATGCACCGAAGATATTGCTCGAGAGTCTGATTGGTTCTCTTGGTTTGTCCGTCGGTCTGGGGGTGGTGGCTGGTGGATAACCACACATCTATTTGTGCTAATCGGCAACACTTCTTCCAAAAATGGGAGATAAATTGACTTCCACGATCCGAGACTAATACGGAAGGGAAACCATGTATGCGAACTATATTCTCCAGGAATTCCTTGGCCAAGGTGGAAGCTGAAGGCAAACCTTTTAAAGGGATAAAGTGGGCCATTTTGGAGAATAGGTCCACAATTACAAGGATTGTGTTGTAACCAGCACAAGGAGGCAGGTCGGTTATAAAGTCCATTGACAGGGTGTGCGATGGTGCCGGTGGAATATCCAAGGGTTGAAGTAGGCCGGCTGGCCTTTTCTTTTGAGCTTTGTTTTGGGCGCAAATTCCACAAGACAGAACAAAAGACTTTATGGGCCTCATTACGACCCGGGCGGACTTCGCGGTGCTAAATGCACCGCGAAGCATGGCGGAAAGCCGCCGATAGCGCCATGGGGGTTGGCGGATTTACCGCCCCATTCCGACCTCGGCGGAGCGGTAAATCCCCAATCCCCATTCTGCCCTTCCCCATTCCCATTTTCGCCCCATAGGGTATAATGGGAGTGGGGAAGGAGTTAATTACGCCACCGTAAAATACGGTGGCGTAATTAACAACGAGGTCCCGTAGCGCCATGGTTTTCTCCGGCTGGTAAAACCAGGCGGAGAAAACCTCCATGGCGCTACGGGAACTCGTAGTATGGCGGAGAGGTACGCCATGCACTACGCTGGCGTAATACCCTCTCCGCCAGGGTCCTAATGAGGCCCTATGTCTTTTCTCCAAGAAGGCCACCAGAAGTGGCGTTTGATTTTTTCCTCCGTTTTAGCGATACCAGGGTGTCCTTCCATTAAAGATTCATGATGATGGGCAATAACAAGTTCTTGCAATTCTTTACTTGGCAGAAACAACTGCTCCTGGAAGTAGGGTAAGTCATCCTTAACGGTGTAATGAGGACCCTTTTGACTCCATTCCAGTAAGGTTGAAGAGTCTAGAAGTTGTTTTACTTGCGTTTGGATGTCCTCAATAGTTTGCAATGAAGTTAAGCCTAAGATTCTTTGCTCAGGTATGATGGGCACAGGTTCTAAGCTCGAATTAGGTTCTTCCATGCCAATCCGGGATAAGGCGTCCGCTTTTCCATTCTTGCAGCCAGGGCGATAGGTAATTACAAAATCAAATTCCGCAAAGAATAGAGCCCATCGGAGTTGTCGTGAAGGTTGAGCTTTGGCCGTCTTTAAATATTGTAAGTTTCTGTGGTCCGTAATTACGGTGATGGTGTGTCTTGCCCCGAGAAGGTAGTGACGCCAAGCCTTGAAAGCAGATTTGATGGCCAGTAACTCTTTATCGGTAATTGCGTAGTTGATTTCAGGAGGAGAACATTTTCTGGACCAAAAGGCCACTGGGTGTAGTTGGTTAGTTTTTGGGTCTCTTTGCGACAGGACAGCTCCCATGGCCGAACTGGATGCGTCGGTTTCCACAATGTACGGGAGATCTGGGTGCGGGTGCTTCAATACAGGTGCAGAGGTGAATTTGGTTTTCAGGTCCTGAAAGGCTTGTTCGGCCTCGAGAGTCCATTCGAAGCGTTTGTTTTTCTTTAGGAGAGCTGTGATGGTTTGGACTGTTCGGGAAAATTCCGGGATGAATCTTCGATAGAAATTGGCAAAGCCCAGCATGCTCTGAACTCCCTTCACCGAGCTAGGAGATAGCCATTTGAGGATGGCGTCCACCTTTCGCGAGTCCATTCGGACTCCTTGAGGTGTCAGGATGAATCCGAGAAACTCAACTTCTGTGGTATGAAAAACGCATTTTTCGAGTTTTGCAAATAGTCTGTGCTGGCGCAATTTCTCAAGAACTGCCCTAACATGTTTTCTGTGATCAGATTCTGAAGAAGAGTACACCAGGATGTCGTCAATGTAAACAATGACACAGACATCGATAAGTTCCCGAAGAACATCATTCATAAAGTACTGAAAGGCGGCAGGTGCATTGCACAAACCGAAGGGCATCACCTGATATTCGAAGAGCCCAAACTTGGTGCGGAATGCAGTCTTCCATTCGTCGCCTTCTTTTATACGCACCAGGTGATAAGCTCCTCGGAGATCTAACTTGGTGTACACACAAGCGTCTTTCACCTGGTCGATAAGCTCAGGGATCAAGGGCAGAGGATAACGATTCTTAATCGTTATTTGATTTAGGGCGCGATAGTCTATACATGTTCTAAGGTCGCCCTCTTTTTTCGGCACGAAGAACAGAGCTGAAGAGACAGGAGACTTGGACGGGCGAATAAAACCATTGGCTAGGTACTGATCTAAATACTGACGCAAATGCAGGTTCTCAGGTTCCGTAAGAGCATAAATTCTACTACAAGGTAGTTGAGCATTGGGTACCAGATCGATTTGGCAATCATAAGACCAATGGGGAGGTAACGTGTTAGCCTGTTCTTTCTGAAAAACGTCTTGGAATTCTTGGTATTCTGATAGTAACTGTACAGGGGTGGAAGTTGCTGAGGCTAGACCCACAGCTGGATTTCTTGGATAACAAGTTGGTTCACAATCAGGAAAACGTATCTTCTTTGCTCGCCAGTCAATTCTGGGATTATGTGTTTCTAACCAAGGAATTCCAAGAATTACTTGAAATTGTGGGGCCTTGATCACATCAAACACGATTGCTTCCCGATGTCCATCCTGACCCACCAGTGTCACTTCAACAGTGGAATGCGTTACAGGCCCTGAGGCTATTTCGGTTCCATCTACTGTAGTGATGACAACTTGGGTTACTTTCGGGCGGAGAGGAAGCTTAATCCTGGAAGCCAATTCACGGTCTATGTAATTTCCAATAGCTCCACTGTCGATGTATGCTTTTATAGCATGCAACTGCTGAGGCTGTTTTGGGTCCACGAGCACCATTGGCATGACAAAATGCGAGGTCAAAGAGTTAGTTTTCAAGCTCGGCAAGCGGACCCCTATGCTTGTCGGGCTAGGTCGTTTCCCGAATCAGGTGTCAATAATTTGTTATCAGTAGCTCCAACCACCTTCTTAGGTGGTTTAACTGGACAATTTTGAAGAAAGTGACCGGAAGTCCCGCAATACAGACAAAGTTGCATTTGCCGCCTTCTCTCTCGTTCTTTCTGCGTTAATGGTCCTTTAACACCACCGATTTGCATAGGTTCGGATACGTCGGTACTCTTGGAGTTAGCGTGGGTTTTGATCGGTATTCGGTTTTCGTACTTGAACCGATCTGCTTTTCTATTTTGAAGTCTGTGATCAAGTTGAACCACCAAGTCTATGTAGTCTGCGCAGACCTGGGGTGGGTTTACTATTTGAGCTAGAACATCCTTAAGCTCTCCGCGCAGGCCTCGATTAAACAATGTGATCCTTTTGTTTTCTGGCCATCCAGTTTCCACAACCGGTCTGTTAAAGGTGGCAATGTAGGGCAGAAGATCCTGATTACCTTGTCGTAAGGATAGAAGTTTGTTATCAAGGGCCTGTCCTTGAGAGTGTCGAGCGAACAATCTTTCCATGCTGGCCTGGAAGCCCTGAAAATTCTGGAGAATGGGATCATCCTGATTTACCAATGGAATAGACCAATCGGCAGCACTGCCACTGAGGTAAGACAGTATAAAAGCTACCTTGGTCTGTTCGTTAGGGAAGGCTCCGGGTCTGCATAGAAAGTGTAAACGACATTGGTTCATAAAGACGGCATATTTCTTGGGATCCCCCGCAAAACGTTCAGGCGGGGCCAAAGGCATGTGTCCAGGTAGATTGATTTGTACCGGGTTATTCAAACCCATTGATGTGGAAATGTCTCCGGAATTAGGTAAAGGAGTGTGCCCTGCCTGGGCCTGTAATAACCTTTTGGCTAGGTCATCTGTTCTTTCCTTGGATAGGATCAGTTCTCTTTTGAGAGCGTTAGTCTCCTTGCAGGCTAAGTGCACCTCTGCCCGTAATTCCCCCAAAAGCTGGGCCAGCTGGTCAGTCTCGGAAGTCCCCATAGCGCCCTGGTGGGAAATTGTGGGTAGGCTTCGCGTTCTGTAACGCTCACCTGATTCCCACAGAGGCGCAGGTCTGGCTTCGAGTGCTGATGCTTCTTCAATGGTGAAGCGCAGGACTCTGAAGATGGACAGGAAGGGCCCCTCTACTCTGGCTTCTCTGGCTCGCAGGAATATTCCCCTGTGCGTGAAAAGGGAGTATTACCTACTGACTGAGTTATGCTCAAGCCTCCCACTCACTTCCAACCCTCCACGATTCCCCGTGAAGTCTCACCTTCGGGTCAGGAAGGATGAGCTCTCCATCCTGCTTCTGATGCAGGGGCGCATTGAAACCCAGTTACTTCACTGGATTGAGGATTGATGGGAGTTCAGGTAAGCTTGACTATTCAGGTAAGGCGCTGCAAAAGTTCTGCTGCAAGTTCAAAAGTCCAAACTTAATAATAATGTTCATTGTCTTGTTGCAGCAAGCACTAATGCTTATGTCTTTTTCCCCTTAGGGGCCGGGGTTCGGAATGCCGGAGATATGGCGCCGACCCGAAGTGAAACGTGCAGTTCCAGTAAATGACAGGTAAGTTCTGGATGAGCGCTCGGGTAATGTCTTTGCATTTGCTCATTCAATGTATTTGTCTTTTTTCCCCATAGGGGCCGGGGTCCGGAAAATTCCTGGAAGCGGCAAGACCCGAAATGAAATGGGAATGACCCAACAGGTAAGTCTTAGAAGGAAACTGAGCTTTTCCTATTCCTTTCCTTCTCTCACCTTGTTCTTGTCTTTTTCTCTCTAGGCTCTGGGAAGTGGCTGTGGATCCGGATTATTGCTGCTGAAGATGGAGGCGTCCAGGATAGGTGAGTGAAATGCAGCGCTGCAGCGATCGTAGCGAAATGCTTTTAAAAATGATGTCTTCCTTTTCAGGATCGTCGGTGTGATGTCTCCGTGGTGCTGATTTAGCAGGTAAGGTCTTTTGTCTCCCTTTGCAGGTGACCCAGGATACTGACAGGCGTGGCTGAGGTCCAGATGCAGGAGCTGACACGGTGAGCGTCCAGCTGCGAGGAGCAGAACAATGTGAAGCATGAGTTGCTGATCGGGTGTGGTTTAAATAGCTTTGGAAGAAGTTCCAAGTGTGTACCCTTCCACCGATCAGGTATGTATCCTTCCCCGACCACACCCGGGTGGAAAGTAGTCCCACAGGTAACGTAGTTCCATTCAGGCCTCAAGAGGGCCTGGATGTAGCAGCATGGTCTGCATCAGGTAAGTGCACATTAAAACACTTGAACACATGTCTAGCTTTATGAGCCTGGCGCCTAAGGCGCCAGGACAGGGGTCCAACATGAGCCTGGCGCCTAAGGCGCCAGGACTGCGTCCAAAGGGCCCCAGCTTCGGTCCGCTGGCACTCCCCTGGGGGAAATGATGCCTGCCTCTGGGGTTGCTGGGTAGAACCTGGCTCCTTGGAGGTAGGCATCATGACAGAGATCTTGTCTATAATTTCAAACGGTCCCTTCCATGTAGGCAAGAATTTTCGCTGTTTGGGCTGGTTCCTTTGGAAATTGTATAGATAGACCCGATCACCCACCTTATATTCCTTTCGGGTAGTTTTTAAATCATAGTGGGTCTTCATGCTCTCGGCTGATCTTTCTAGATTCCGCTGAGCATAGGCAAAAGCTTGCTGAAGGTGTTTCCTTAAATTCTCCACATACTCATGAGTTGTGGAGGCATTTATCAACGTTTGCTCTTGGGTTCTGTAGAGCAAATGCTGGTGAAGCACCATCTTGCGTCCGGTCATCAACTCAAATGGTGACATTTTAGTTGCAGATGAAGGGGTAGATCTGATGGCCATTAGGAACAGAGGTAGTCGGATATCCCAACTTGGCCCAGAATCTGCCACAAACTTTTTTAAGATGCTCACAATGGTTCGGTTGTATCTCTCTACTGCCCCAAAGAAGCTGGCCGGTAAGCAATATGTAGCTTTCTTTTGACCCCCAGTATCTCCCACATCTTTGTCATTACTTCACTGGTGAAGTGGCTACCTCTGTCTGACTCAATCCTTTGAGGTGGACCAAAACGGGAAAAGATGTGGTTAATCATCAGGGCAGCTGCTGTTTCTGCCTTGTAGTTTGGGGCTGGGAGACATTCCACCCACTTCGTGAACAAGAATGTAACGGTCAACATGTACTTGTTTCCTCTAGATGAGCGAATTACAGGGCCTACAAAGTCGATTTGAAAATCTGACCATGGCAGTGTCATCCCCCTCTTTTGGAGAGGCGCACGGTGTGTGAGGGATGATGGCTGAAATTGTGCACACACAAGACACCCCTTCAAGTATTGGTCGAGGTCCTGCCCCATGTGTGGCCAGTATGCAACCTCTCTTAAGATTTCCAGTGTTGTGTGAAACCACCTATGACCGTCGGTGGCCGCATCATGGGCGTGACTTAACATCAGGCTTCGGAATGAGGTAGGAACCACCCACTCATCATGGCCAGCTTGGGATTTCCTTACCAACAAACCGTCTTGGATTCGGAACATTTTTGGACATTTCATCAACACTCTTAGGTCCTCTTTCCCAATGTAATCGGTATCCGTCAGGGGAAAGTTTTCAGGGTCCTCAAGGTGTTGATAAAACTTACCAATAATTGTATCCCCCTTCTGAGCTGTAATTAAATCAGCATCAGGGGTATCCTTACTCCATTGTGCAGTTGAAAGATCATTGTGAGCATTTGTCTGGGACCTAGTGATAGCAGTGACCTGGATTTCCCCCAACAGGGACTCAATTTCTATTAGATCCCCTTGGATGGCCCCGGTTTTGGCCAGCTGATCAGCTAAGTCATTTCCAGTTTTGTCTGGTCCCTCTACTTTGGAATGACCCTTGATCTTTTTCCAGTAAATGGTCATCCCATTCGATGTGACCAGATCATCAATGTTTTGGATTAACTTCCCATGTTTCAGGGGTTTGTTATTAGCGCATAACATGCCTCTGGTTTTCCAGTTAACCAGGTGCTCCACTAACCCGTTCCGTAAATAATCCGAATCTGTGATTATGACCAGTTCGTGGAGTTGATGCTGGACAGCAGTGAGGATGGCCTGATACCCAGCCATTAATTCTGCCACCTGACTACTTTGGGGACCAATTTTGTATCCAGCGGAGGGTTCTGGGAACTCCTTCACCCATGCATTCCCTACGCCAGCCACTAGTTCTTTCTCCCCGTCGTTTTCAACATGGTAAGAGCATCCATCCACATAGACAGTGGGCATTCCCTCACACTTGTCTTCTTCAAAGACTTTGTGTGGGGAATTAAGGTATGCCTTAATTAAGGTATGCCTTGATTTTTAGACTTTCGTCCTCGAGACAGTTTTCTCTGGCACAATCATGCAAGTCAGCCAGACCTTGCGCGAGGGGACTCTTCTTGTTTTGGCCATATCTGACCTCTACAGGAAAGCCTTGCATTGACAGAATCCAGGAAGTAATTCGGGAATTACTCACATTTCTGGCCCGGATTCTGTCACTTTGGAGGTATTGCAGAGGCTGGTGTGGAGTCTCCACTATGATGTGTTCCCCCTGGATAAACGGGTGGTAATTCTTCAATGCCCACACCGTTGCCAGGAGTGTCTTCTCACAATCGTTGAATTTTTCCTCCACCGAGGATAAAGTTTTGCTCGCATAGGAGATTACTTTATTGACCTTGTCATGCTTTTGGTATAATACTGCCGTCAAGCACGTATTAGAGAACCCCGTCTCCAGGAAGAACTCCTTGTTTCTGACAGGGTAAGCTAAGCAAGGCGCTTGTGAGAGGCTTCTTTTGAGTTGTCTTACCGCCTCAGATTGTTCTGGACCCCATTCCCACTTGACCCCCCCTTCAAGAGATGAATCAGGGGTCTAGTGATCTCTGCGCAGCCTTCAATGAACTTTCTGCTGTAATTAGTCAGTCCAAGGAGGCTCCTTAGTTCCCGCAGAGTTGTGGGGTCTTTCAGTTTCTGGAGTGTTCCACTATCTTTTCTTGGGGACAGAGACCCTGAGGAGTAATCTCATGCCCCAAGAAATGAATATGGGTTCTACACCACTGTGCTTTCTGAAAGGAAAGTTTTGCTCCGGTGGCCCTCAACTGTGTCAGAACATAACGGATCTCCACTATGTGTTCCTCCACAGATGAACTTTTGATGAGGACATCATCTACATAAGCCAGGTTACCCCTCGCACCCAGGTCGGGCATGGCCTTGTGTAGGAAAACGTTGAATTCATTGCCGGAGTTGAGGTATCCAAAGGGAGTCCGGGTCCATGTGTACTGCTGGCCCCCAAAGGTAAAAGCCAGTTTGTATTGGTCCTCCCTACTGACAGGCACGGCCCAGTATCCATTGGTCAGGTCTATTGCTGTGAATACCTGTGACCCCTGAATCTGGGCCAGCCCTTGGTCGATGTAGGGCAGAGGCCATCGGGAAGTATGGACCCGTTTGTTGAGCTCCCTAAGGTCGGTGCAGAGTCTCCACTGGCCGTTTGGCTTCAATATTCCCAGCACCGGATTATTGAAGGTGCTGTGTACTGGACGAATTATTCCCCGGGACTCAAGTTTCTTAATTATTTCAGTAAGGGACTCCATGGATGCGAGAGGCAAGCGATATTGCTTCACAAACACTGGAGTCATTCCAGGGTCCATGGGAATTGTTGTGGTGTGGATGTCGGTGCGACCACAGTCATAATAGTCTACCGCAAAGAGATCTTGGAAATCCAAGAAAACTTGTTTCAACTTTTGCTTCTGTTCCAGAGTCACACAGGCATCAGCTAGGTTGACTCTCTCTTCCACCATCTGCCTGAATCCTGGAAAGACTTCTGGTTTGGCTATCTCAGCGGCCTCCTCCAGCTGGGTGGAGAAGTCCCTGGTCAGAGTGCTGATTTGGACTGGAGGCTTCAGGTGGGAAAGGCAGCCCTCATGGACCTGGAAAATCACCTCATCCCTCCTGAAGTCACAAGTCACATCTTCCTTACCATAAGGGCAAGAAGTGTACACCAGGAAGTTCCCCCCATGCCGGGTGAAAATCCTGTCTGGTGTTGTATTGTCCTGACTGTCACTGTCAAAGCAGTCCTTGGGGATTGGTCCTAACAGTTCATTTCCTAAATCAACGGAAAAATGTCGGTCATCAATCGCCATTCCAATAATGGTGCCAGCGGCTAGAGTAATACTCTTTAAGTCGCTGTTATCCACCTCTATTGGAATGATGTCATGTTCTATGTTGACTAATGGTGTTGGGTTTACCCCTAACCCTTGCTGTTGGAGAGAAGCATTTAGATGGATATAAGCATCAGAGTTTTTTAATTTTTGTCCTCTTTTAACTTTCACTCCCAGGGAGAATTGTCGGGTCCTTTCTGGGATGGTGACTTCCTCTTTAATCTGAATTTCAACTGCATAAGGTAGCAATTGAGCTGACCTAAATGCTTTTTCTGAATCATCAAAGCCCATGTGATTATCCGCTAATCGGGACCAAGCTTTGAAGTTTATTAGGTCCAAACTAATGGCAAAGCGATTGAGAATGTCACTGCCTAAGTAAAAGGCGGCAGTGACGTCTCGCACGACCCAAAAATTATGGACTATGCTCTTGTTGCCAATGGAGATTTTGAGCATACACCTGCTTGGCAGGAGATGTTTGGAATGAGGTGCTTCCAGGTCCATTTCCCATTTGTCTATCAGTTTGAATGTGGGAATGGCTGGTTCTTTTGGGAGTTGGCGGAACATGGCTTCGCTGATGAAGCTCTTACCGTTGTTCACACACACTCGAGCGAGAACAGAGTCCTTCCCATAATTTAAATGAACAGGGATGAACAACTGCTCTCCAATTTGCTGAATATCAGCCAGGCTCTGAGTTGATTTCACATCTTTCTGGACTATAGGAGTGGGAGTTTCTGATTGTGGATTAGTAAAGAATTTCAGGGTGTTTCCTTCCAGTGTGGAATACCACCTTAAACTGGAAGGAAGGTTGATTTTCAGAAATAGAGAGGACCCCCCACCACGAGTCTTTTGTCCTACTGCTATTACTGTCACGTCTGGAGTTTGGCTGTTCTGGAAGTGAAATTCTACTTGGTCAGATTTTTGTTCAACCATGTGGCAGGTGCCATTTAAACTAACATGGTTGACACTCTGTTTTAATTTTATTGGTCGGCTAGTCTGGGTCCAGAGGACCTTGTTTACACAGTCTATTAGGGGTGACAGCCTTCTCAGGAGGTCATTCCCTAGTAAACAAGGGGTGCCCTCTGGAGTCACTACTATGACCGGGTGTTTCACCTTGTGTCGCCCAATTTTAATGTCCAAGTCTGCAGTCCCCTCAACGGGAATTTCCTTCCCGTCAAAGTTCTGCAGTTGTCCAGGAAGAGAGGTGAGAGGAATTCGGTAATTCTCCCCCCTTCCTGCATTTAGTTCCACAAAGGCCCTTTTGGACAGAAGGGTAGCTTGGGATCCAGTGTCCACCAGTGCCAAAATTATACCATGCCCCTGTACTTGTACCGGGGCATAGTATATTCCCTCCTTCTCCTCAAGGGAGCACAGATAATGCACATTTTTGGACAACTGGTGGGCTAACTTTCTGGTTTTGGACATTGCTAGCGAAGAGATTTGGGCAGAATTCTGTGGAGAGCCTGGGGAATCTGAAAGAAAAAGTTGGCAACTGGAAATGGTTTCGGGTTCTGGGCCACCCCCCCTTTTTGGAGGCAGTCCTCAGGATGGGTTTGACCCACAGGATTTTGGTATTGTCGGTTCTGGGATGAGATGATGGGCGGTGGTAGCTCAGTCTCCACATCTCCCCAGTGTGAATTGGCATCCCTTGGGACCCATTTTTCCTTGGGAGGAGTTCCCCCATCTCTGAAGGAGAAGATCCTTTTCCCTGGATCTTCTGAGGATCCCTCTACCTCGAATTGGAAGACCTGTACCTCCTCCACAAAGTGGGTCTTTCTTTCTCCTACCCCCCCCTGCTCCTTGGGAGGCAGGCTTTCAGGGGCAGGAGATTTTGTTTCCGGTTCCTGGTTTTCCAGGGGCTGTTTACAAGTTGGGAAGGAAGCTTCCTCCAAGGCTTTACACCCCCCTTCCCCTTGTGCCTCCTCCCTGGGAACCGGTGGATTATCGTGGATCTGCCCCCGTCATTTTTCTGGAGCACCAGGTCCAGAGTTTGGGGCATTCTGCGGTGGCATGCTCATCTGAGGGTTCTGTTGAGCCCTCAGTATGTGACCCAGATCCCGTGCCATATTTTGGACCTGGCGCTCAAGTTGTGAAACCCGCTCAGGCTGATACGGGGCTCTATTTTCTCCCCTGAGCTGATCCCGGGAAGGGTAGCTATCCCTTCTCTGGTAGTACCCCTAGTTGGGAAGATTTTGGTACCCCTCCACCCTTGGCCTCCCCTCTCCCGGATTAGGTTGTCTGGGCTCAGGGAATTGGGGAAAGAAGGATGTATGATTTTGGGGCTGGAAATTGGGCGGATACCTGGGGAAAAAGTTCTGCCCAGGATTTGGAGAATTTCTGCCCTCCTGGGGGAAGTTAGGAGGGAAGTTCCCCGGGTCAGGTGCTTGGCTGGATCCCCCCCTTGGGCTGGAGGAGTCCACACATAACCCAGGATTGGTCGGTTTCCCTTGTAGCGGGGACTTACATAGTCAGGTGAGCGGGGGACCCCATTTGTGGGACTACCTCCTCGACTCCCTGTCTGTGACTGGCCCGAGGGCCTTCTGGGCTGTGAATTATTTGGTGCAGCAGGTTTTTAGGCCCCCCCATCTCCAAATCTAAAACGGGGCAACCTTTACCTCTGCCACCTTGGCAGCAGCAGGGGTGCTGTTGGTTTTGGGGTTTTTCGGCGCATTATTTTTATTTTCGATGGGCTTCTGCACCTCATAGATCCGGGTAGCCTGTTCAATGAACCAGTCTAAAGATCTTTTCTCATGAAAATCTCTCACGAGCTGGGTCATTATGTATTTGGGTAAGGCATGGAAAAAAGTATTGATAAATTCTCTGCTATCCGTGCGCACCCTTCTGGTGGTCTGCGCAAAAGCACGCTTTAATTCTTGCACAAACTCTTGTGGGGCCTGATCCTCCCCACATTGCAAATTGTAGGCTGCCTTGCGAGCCTCTTGAGGATTTCTGTGCACAGAAAAATGTTTCGAGATGGCCGCCCTGTATGTGGACCACCTTGAATGGTTTTGATCCTCCAGCCCCGCAAAGAAACTGGAGTATTCTGGTGAGAAGGTCCACTTTACATCTTGAATACAGCTTTGGCTATCCTTCAAATGGAAAGTCTCCATCATTTGCTCATAGAGCTCCAAGTGTTCCCAAACAGAATACTTGGCGTTCTTATGATAAGGCGTGATGACACTCCTTATTGCCTTTATTTGTTTCAATGGGTCCTTAAGCAAGGCCCTTTTTGCCTTATTGGCCTTTTTGGTTCGGGTAACCCTGGTCCATTCATCCTCTGACTCAGAAGCGCTGCTCCCAGAGGTGCCCGTCTGATCTTCCAGGTTTTCCCGGATTCTGCGGGCCTGGGAATGGTTGGCAGAATGTGGGGACCTGGTCTCCTGTGACACTCAGAGGAGTCTTCAGATCCCTCCTTGCTACCAGGATTTGCTGGGTATCCCCCACACTGACCTAACTGGGCAGGGGTTTTCAGGATGCCCTTAATGGGCCTACTCTCCTGGGGTTCCCCACTAAATTGCACTGTGCTTGGGTGCCCATACCCGGATACCCGCCCATCCATTCCTGGGAGGTACTGGCCTATGAGCCCCATACTTCTAGCTGGATAGTAATCTGCCATCCCCGTGGCCCTGGGCTCATGTGCGCGAGGGGACATAGGGTGGCAAAATCCAGGGACTGGGAGAGATGAAGGCCTCTGGTACTAGGGCTCCTGAGGTTATGCTCAGGAGTTTCTCTTTCCCAGCGAACCTCATCTATATCCGCCCCTGCTTCCTGTTGCAATGCAAGAGCCTGCGCTATCAGTTCCTCAGTTAAGGCCTTACTAGACTCCATCAGTCTCTCCTGCATCGCTACCTGTTGCTGGAGCATATCATTGTGCTGACAGAGAGCCTAATTTTCTCTCTGTGCCTCCTGATTGGTCCTGGAGTACTGGGCCAGTCTCTGCTGCAGGATGGTTACCTCCTGAGCTGTGTCCCTATTGGCCTGCTCCTTTCTTGCCAGAGCATCCTCCACCCTCCTGGTGTGCTCTAACAAGTTCTGGTGTTCTTTCTGGAGGTCACCAAGTCCCTGGAGGGCCAGGTGATTTTCTTCCATTTTTCTTTTTAAGTGGCAGACTTCCTGGCCTAAGGTATCCCTTTCCTGACTAAGAGCCTGCATCTGTGCCGCCAGGTCGTCCCTTTGCCTTTGGAAGGCACCAGCTTTCTGACGCTCCTGATCAAACTCTGCCTGGGTATCCAGGTCTTTCAGAATCAATGTATTTCTTTCCTCTTTCTCTCTGTCTAATCGAATTTACAGGGTGGCTACCTGCTCTGTGCATGCCCTGTTGAAGTCCAGTTGTTGCTCCAGCTTTTTCTGGCTCTGCAGAAGGGAGTCCAAACCTTCTTGGTACTCCTTCTGCAAGGCCAGAAATCTGGTATCCTGGTCAGCCTTCTCCTGTTGCTTTCTAGCCATGTCCTCTTTTATTTTAATGATATACTGCCTACTATCATTTTCTGACTCCTGGCTCCTCTGCAGCCTCTGTTCAGAAGAGACCAGGTCAGATTGGGCCTTTTCTAACACCAGCTGTTGCCTACTTGCCAGATCTTGGCCTTCAGCACATTTGTCCTGCATGGCTCCCATATATAGATACAAATATGCCGCTATCCTAACCATCTTGTCGTGTTCATCTTTAACTTTAGGAGCCATGTATAATTCACTCAGGGCCACATGTAAAGGACCATGATCTCTCCATTTATCTGACCCTGTTTCAGTGACCTGTTGCGCGATTGCCTGCAGCCAGACCGTTTGGTCCTGATGAGTCCACTCACCTCTCACAAATAGCTTATGTAAGAAGTGCTCTCTGGCTATTTTCATATCTACCAAGGTCTCATTCTGGAATTTGAGTTCCTTCCTGACTTACAGAAGTTTGTATTTTATTTTGCAAAACAGACCGTTTCCTTAGAGCGTTCCTTTGAGGGGTGCTTTCACAGTGTAAAACAGCGTGGTGATCTACCGGATATGTGTATCTGGTCAGTTGGCACACTATATTAATCTGCACAAATGGTAAATCTAACCCAGAATATCCCGGACGAGCCCCCACTTTTGTAAGCGATATTCAGTCAACACTACAGCTAAGTCAATGCCTAGTCTTGGATGCCGAGGAAAACCCTTATTGATGTATTTTTATGTCCAGTTCAGTATTCTGGATGACAACCCTTGTATAACACCCCCCTCTTAGAATCCCCCTGACCCCACTGAGCCAAGTTGGTTTGTTTTACAAATTAAAAGGTTTATTTGAAAAATTAAACAATATATATATATCACACTTTATAATAAATTAATATCTGATAGGACACTTAGACATATGATGTTGATCAACAATGGGTAATCTGGCACTAGCACACTTCTTTACAATCAATGAGGAGTTAGTATAGGATGGATAAAGTACCAAAAATACTTTTATGGTTTCAAGGGAAAAGCAATGAGGAACAAAATGCAGTACAGAAATACTTGATATGATTTTAGCAAAAGATAAGATAATCACTTTTTCTCTGGCAATTCACCCCCTCCCCTATGCAATGTAAGAAATGGAAGGAGATGGAAAGAGGAGCACACAGTTCTCAGGAATGCAATCAAATACAATACGAAATTCTGTTCCCCCCAGCAAGCTTAGAGGAAACAGGTAGGAGTTTGAAACACAGGCCCAAAAGGCTTTTTAAATGTGATGGTAATGGATGGGAAAATGTGCCAACTGATTTTAATTCCCTCTAGAGATTCAGGGTGAGTGGGAGATGCATGTTGGTATTAGTTCAGGCTCACTTTAGCAATGCTCTCTGAGTTATTACCAAGTTGCAACGGATTTTAACATAAGAAAGAATGGAGCTGCTATCTTGACAAGTAGAGAAATTGAGCCGAAATCGCAAATCGCGGTAAATTTTGCGAGTGCGTAAATTGTGATTGCGGAACAAGTATAAGGAGGAGGAGGAAGTTGGGTCTAGATTCCTTGGAAAGCTTAGATTGTAAGCTTTCACAGGAAAGTTAAACCAAGTTCCTAGGACAAACGGTTCCAGAGATATGAACAATTTTGTAAAGGTCGTTTTTCGGATTTAAAGTAACTCAAATTGACAGGTGAGAGCTTTGAAAATGACAGGTGACACGATTTCTAGGAGACAGTTCTAATCAGATTAAAATAGTTGGATTAAATTATTTTAACTAAGAGCTTATTTCTGTCACAATCTGATCTAAGTACTCACTCCTAGCTTTGAAAGGACTGGACCTCGCCACGGATCGGGTCACGATTGGCTGCCGTTCCCTCGCCACGGACGGTCTCTGCGCGCAACGCCTGGGTCAGCTCCGCTCTGCTGGGTCTGTCAGGCACTGGTTCTGCTCACAGCGTCTGGGTCAGCTCCGCGGATACAGCGGCCTGTGGTTCTCTGGATCTCTGGTCTGCTTTCTGGGTGTCTCTGCTTTCTCTGGGTACAGCACTGCTTCTTGATCTTTCTGGCGCAGGGTTTCAGGCCAGAATCAACAGCTCAGCCCAGCTGTGAATAGTCTGCAAACGATTTTGAGGCCTGCTGAAGAGAACTCAGCTTGTGGGTTAGGCCTGTTCTTTACAAATTCTGAAGTAAAGTCTTGGTCTCTGAAGATTGATGGATTGAAGTCTGAAGTCTCCAGGCAGAGCGTCCCACGGAAAGTGAAAAAGGGATCTCTCCTTGTCCTGCACTGTCTGCTTTTATGTTTTTAGAAAGTGGGTGTGTGCGCAGCATCACTAAGCCAGCCCCTCTCTCAATTTATCATTGGCCAAGCTTTCCTTTCTCCCTTGATTGGGGGAACTGAGTTGTGAGTCAGAGTGATGAGGTAGATTTTATGGCCAGAGGGCCCTCCCCTGTCATCTTTCCACACAAATCTATATTTGAT
The DNA here is from genome assembly GCF_040938575.1 of Ambystoma mexicanum. Lineage (NCBI taxonomy): Eukaryota > Metazoa > Chordata > Amphibia > Caudata > Ambystomatidae > Ambystoma > Ambystoma mexicanum. Next base: position 1,397,579,052 of record NC_090935.1, on the reverse strand, counting down.
CCAAATACATATTTTCCCAAATACACAGTTGTTTTTAACATCGCCTACACACATCATATATCACATGAGGTAGGCACTGTTCCGACTCTGGTGTTTCTAGGAGCTTGGGTAAAGAAATGGCAACTTATTTTCGATTTTGGTGGGTTATACAACATTGGTTTTTCATTAAAAATTATACACATATACACGGCCTGTCCATACATACTCCAGTAAATTCCCATGTCTCTAGCTTAAACACAGAGTCTGTAGTATCAATAAATAGCGGGGTTTTGCCCCTGAACATCACACAAATTGGAGTTTGGGCTTGAACTGTGGGCAAAGTTTTCATTTTAAGGATCCCCAAATTTCACATTTCTGTCATCTGGTTACCAAGAGTTATCAGCGTTTCTGTAAAATATATATTTGCTTTCAATTCAAAATACTACAGTGTTTGAGTCCGCCCCCAAAGTTTGGGGATGACAGTGATCACATGTCTCTCTTGGCTGGCAGATCTTTGTTGACAGGAAACAGTCAAAATCACCATATCCTATTCAAGGGAAAAGGTCTTTTGTGTGGGCTCCAGCAAGCTGAGGTCAACAGACCAGGGGGCCACTTTGCATTTGGTTAGCATGACCATGTGATATCCTGGGCTTTCTGAGGTGAGAAGGTTTCCCAGCCTTTTGGCCTGTTAATCAAATCAGATTGTCTCTGGGAACAGCAGGTGGTTAGATTTCTAATTAACCCACAGTATTTTGAAGTCCCAATTGTCACAGAAGGCTGATTAGCTTCTGAAGTAGCAGTTCTCCTGTCAGAGTTTAAACTGCTAGCGCCGCCTTGAGTCCAAAGTGGGTACTGCATGCATTTTTTTTTTTTGGATCAGTCTTGAATTAATGCATCTCAAACAAGAGATTTTACATGGAAGTATATTATCCAGGTTCAGCACATGGCGCTGGTGTGGAAATTTGACCTGAAGAAAATGAATTTCCAATAGTTATGGGTTGCTTTTGGCAATCAGCATTGCCCCTTTTGCAATGGTTTCAGGCTACTGTGTGTAGCCCAATGGTGGTTTTAGGCAGTGCCCTTCTGTGCCCACAACATCGGCAAAAATGGGTGGCAGCCTATTCTTCATGCATTTCCCTCTGCATTTTCTGGGAAGTTCTGGCCATCATGATGTTTTCAATGCCAGTAAGGCACAGTTTTTGTGGTAGGGCTCGGAGCATGGGTAAAAACATCCCACAATTACTGGTTTCTTTTTGATTGTCTGATCTGGATAAAATGCAGCAGAACAAATGCTTTTCATATCTACAAAAACAACAAGATACCTTTAGAGAGCTCTATGTGTTTCAGGATAATTCCCTTCCTCGGGAGCAGTTAATATTGCATTTGTCTTCTGTCTCTAGTCTTCAATCAAGCAATCTACAATCTGAACATATAGATTTGATTTAGTATATTGCAGTTAATCAGTGTACAATTTTGTGACACCTTATGTTACTACTCATTTTCAATCGTTCATGGCTCAGTCTATAATCATTCACCTGGTGTAGATCTGTAACCCGACAGTACAAATTAAAGGTAAGCAACTTCTAAGATAAAGGACACACTTGGGTGCATCACAAGGCCAGTAATGTCAAATAATTATGGATCCATATTAGTGGAATCTGTTACGTTGCCGTATCGAGTCTACCAGTCTACGCTGGAATAGAAGGTTAGGTCATCCTACCTTGGTCAGAATTATCTCAAGCCAGCTCCAGAATTCATACATCAACAGCCTTAAGTTTAGAAGCCTTATGTTAATGATGGAGCCCCTGTGGTCAAAACATGGGGCCTCATTTTAAGTGTGGCGGTCCATGCCTGACCTGCCGGGCACAATGGCCTCCCGTTAGGCGGAGTTGTCACGGAAGTGCTTTGGGAATGGGGACTTACACGTTCTGCTGCCTGATATCCGGGGCCGCCGGGACTTTTAATGTTCTGGTGACACCGGGATATCGGGTCACCAGATATCAGGCAGCGGAAACAGTGTTACAAGTTCGGCAGCAACCCGCAGGTATCACCCGCAGGTTACCGTCAAACTCACAATGAGTCCCATAGTCCTGTATTGTTCCAATGGAAGCACTCTAAGAAAGGAAACGCTATTCCAAATTAGGTAGCTCCTTAGAATGGGTTCAAGGCAGTCAGGAGTCCCTATGAATGCATCTGGTCTGTTAAAAATACCTCACTAGCTCACCTACAGAGCTTAGCCATCTTGTCTCCAACCTATTTGACTCCCACCAGATGGTGCTCACTTGCTCTGTACTTATTTAAGCTCCTCCAGGGTCCACATGCGCCCTTAAGACATCAGTGTTTTGGGTTCACTGAGTGAAAACAATGTATCTAATGTGTATCTAAAATAATGTGTGTGAGTAGGCACACCTCTCATCACCCTGTGGCGGGAGGGAGGCAGTGTTTGATCCTTTACAAATGTTTGCCTCAATGATTTGTAAAGAACATAGTATATCCTGAACGCCATGAAAACACAGTCGCAACCTAATTCTACTGAAAGCCCGCACATCTGATGACGTCATCCTGGTGCGTTACAATCTTGCATTACTGTCAACACCAGAAAGTGTTGTGGCACGTACGTGCGTATATTAATTCTATGAATGTGGATACTGATATTCTGAAAACATGCTTTAGCGCACAAACCTCTGAGGTATAGTATAAATGATATTGCTAGAAAGCAGCCTGTTAAACCCTGTAAAGGTATTTGTTTACAGAATGCATGTGCTACTTGATGAAGTGCATGTTGGGATCCAGCATCAATGCCAATACCACTAGATCTAATTATATGCTCAAAAGGAATGTAAACATATAGTCATACTGTAGCATGTTTGGTATAAAAGAAAAACAGTGTAGCTTGTCAATCTATTGAGAATAAATACTAATGGTACCAAGTTGGTCATCCCATCAACTTGTGTAGTGTTCATAACGTGCATTCCTTGAAAAGATGATATCACGTTACTGCGATCATTCTACACCACCCTACATTCGAGGAAGTCATACTTCTTGTGAATGCAATGAGATATGGTTTAAAAACTCTAAGAGACATAGACATCCCTCCTATGAAATGAATAAAGAAAATACGTCCTTATAGTCTGGGTTCAAAAAGAAGACAAACCATTATGAGGGTGGATAATCATCTTGTAATGAAAAATATGACAATTCATCAAATATCTACCTAATTTGTCAATCCAGTATAACTCCCTCTGGTCCAAATTTCTCCCTAGATTGCATCCCCTTTGTGATCTGTTTACTGTCTCCAGGTCAATGAGTTTAAGTTGGTCAATGGTATATCTTAATGTGATAAAGTGCTTTCCTACTCGTGGCCTAGCATTCCTGGTGCATATGCTGCTCTTGTGTTCATTCCATCATTCTTTAACTTTACGTGAGGTTTGCCCCACGTAGTAAATACTACAAGGACAACTGAGTCCATAGATTACTGTGCTTGAGTCACATGTTGCAAAGTCCCTCAGTTTAATCTTGGCCCCAGATCGTGGGTGTCTGACCTAAGATCTTTTGATGATGTTGTTACAATTATTACAATGCTTGCGTGGAAAGGTGCTGCTATTTTACTTCCTAAGGTAAGTTGTGTGTTGGTTTCTGTTCTTTCAGCCTTGACCAGCTGGTCACGAAGATTCCTACCCCCTGTATAGGCAATCAGGAGTGTTTGTGGGAAGAGTTTATGTAGTTGGGTGTTCAATTGTATAATTCTCCAATTTTTGCAGATCAGTCTTGTTTTATGGTGACTCCTATTAGACTACTTTAGTGTGTACAGGAAAGGGATTTCTCCTTTTTGTTTTTGCAGGTCACTAACTCCTCTCTTGTGAGATTGTTAGGTCTGCCTTCACCTGTTCTATGACTGCCACTGGATATCCTCTTTCCCTATACATAGTTCTCATCTTCTCATTCTCCTGTTTCAAAGTTTCTTCATTGGAGACTATGCATTTCAGTCATAAGAACTGGTTAAATGGGAGATTATCCTTGAGATGCTTGGGGTGTTGACTGAGGTAGTATAATGAGTTATTGACATCAGTTGGTTTGTGAAATATGTTGGTTACAATTTCACCCTCTCTCAGTTCCAGCTTTACGTCGAAAAAGTGAAATTTTCGGGGTTCCAAACTCCATTGTCAATTTTATTCGATCATGCGCAGAGTTGAGGAACTCCAGGAAGTCATTCAATGTGTCTCTGCCCCCTCCAGGTTGCAAGGATGTTGTCTATGTTTCTTTTCCATACAACCAGCTTTGGAGAAGAGAAGGGATGATTAAGGGCCTTCTGGGTTTTAAGATGAAACATGACTCTATTCGTGGAACAGCTTTGTGGTGAAATGTGGTAAGCCTCTTTCTGCCTCCCAATGTTATGCCTATGGGTAATCCTTACTACTCTCTCTGTCGCCTTATCTTTAGCCCAGTACATGTTGGAAATGGGGAGGGGGAGATGGAATGGGATTGGAAGTATCCCATAGAAGCTGAGGGAGAGGGTTGTGATGTAAAATGTGAAAAGGAGGAATACCATGTCTCGACTTGAGGCATTCTCCTCCCAATCCCCATGACCCTCCACTCAGGTGATCCTCCCTCGCTTATCCAGCCCCAGGGTCATGATCTAAAAGCGAGGGCCCTTTCCTGGCCACCTGAATGGAGGATCCCAGGGTAGTGGGTGGGAGAATACTGTCATGTTTGAATCCCTTTTCTGCCAATAATGGGAGTAGCGTAATCAGATCATCTACTTTCTGTCACTGTGCTATGCATCTGTGAATCACTGAAGTCCATTTGTAACACCCTGTTAAAAACACTCAGGCATTCGTAATACCCTTGCCGTAAACGGGGATGTTGGAACCTGGTGCCGCAGTAGTTAAACGCAGTGAGATACTGTGAGCATGGGTGTATTGGAATCGAAAATAATGTGTTCTTTAAGTCAATCACAGTAAAATTGCTTGCTTCAGTGGGGATGTTACACAAGATGGTGGCCAGCGTTACCACCTGAAACTCTACCTCCACCATGTTATTGAATGGGTGGAGATCCTGGATCATTCTCCATGACCCCCTTTCACCTTTTTGACAGGGTAGATGCCATATTACATGGGAATTTTGAAGTCTTGATAATGCCGTGTCGCCAAAGGCCCAATATGGTTTCATATATTCCCTCGTCTGCCTCTATCGACCATGGGTACTGTTTTACCCCAGGGTATTATTGCTCCTTCCTTTAGCTTGATATTGACTGCACCTGCCTCTTTCAACAACCCTACGTTGTGGGGGCCGCTAGTCCATATTTTCACTGGTATCTTGCTCAAATCTGCTTGCTTTTTGTCGATAGGATGCCCATAATTTGGGTCATCTGGGGGACCTCTCTGTACTCTAACATCAACTGGCATGGGATACGTATTTGAAATATGAGCTCCCCCTCTTCCTCATCATCTGCAAAAGGTTTGTCATCTGCTAAAGTCTGTTAAACGTTGTGTTTGGGCAATACACAGAAACGTGCACTACTCTGTTCCCTCGTCATCTGTCCCTCATAAATATAACATGTCCTTCCTTGTGAGTGTTGTATCTAAGTGTATGGTGATGGCGGTACCCAACATTATTTCTCTCTGTATTGCTAGTCTAAATACAACATTCTGTGGTCAGTCAAAACGTGTAATCCTTAATTTTTGGCCCCATCCCAATGTACCAGGGGACCTCTGTCAAAAAGTAATTCCAGTAAAGAAAAAGTAGTCCAGAAAAGGAGCGTACACCAAACAAGAAGTAACAGAGATGGGAACTATGGTTAAGAAAGCCCATGGAACAGAACTGAATGAAATGAGCTGAAGGTCACTCATTGTGGCTATAACTTTTATACATAAACCCAAAAATTACCATACAACATTTTATCTACATTGTAGGGGTAGGTCATAGTAACTGATTGGTGGACCTGTGTCAGAACCCAGGAGCAAACTATATGGTACTATACCCTAATTGGATAAAACATTTCTTTGAACAAAATTACATTAACACCCCTCATGACATTGCAACCCTTCCCACACCATCCCACAATTATGTGATTGTGCTGATCGGTCAAAAACACTTATTTGCCATTTGTTGGCACTGTTTCCTATACAAATGCATAAACTGCTGCATACTGATTCGAAATGGCATCTTGAGGTATTGAATGGGGGAGACACCCACAATGAGTCCAACCAATGATGTGCCCCGCGGACATCAGCGTGGACACTCTACAATGTTTCACTGTAAGAACATAGACACCTCTATCCTCTAATTGGCGCCCTGTCAGAGGTTAAGATGTTAACATGTATTCTAAACCTTCCATCCATCAGCTCTTTTGTTTTTCTTTGGACGGATATGCCCAGAGGTTGGGCCCGTGTCTTTCCCCCTTTTTGCACTGAATTGGCAGGCAAAGAATGATGGAGGGTTGCCATTAGCAATGGCAGAGGTTAAGATTTATTCAAAACCTTCCAGCAATCACCTCTTTTATTTTGTTCCTTGTCACACGACCCACATCCCCTGCCCCATTTCTCTGGCCCCCCAGCTCCCTTCTCACACCTTACTGACAAATAATGTGCTCTTCAAAAAACAGTACTGTACTGTGGCTGGATTTTAATTAACTGTGCTTGATTTCTGTTTCTCTGCCAATTCTTCTCATACACCGAGGAGCTTAACTTGGTGGCCTCAAACGTATCTCCTAAAGCACTCTCAGTGAGACTGCGTCCTCCTGGTAAACTTCAGTATTGCAATATTTCTGTGCCTTATTTTTGCTGAATATTTGAAAAATGACCATTGCTGTCACAAAAAGCTTACACCATTGTATGATTAGCTTCCTACAAAAATGCTTTCCTGATGTGGACCTACAAAGCATGGCTTCCCTACGGTTCCTATATTGTGCAAACTGCCCCACAGCCCCCTACCACAATATCCCATAGACCGCTTTGCACCCCCACCACCTATTTACCAGCACCAGTGCCTTGACAGGGTTCATCTATACTACCTGCTCCTTGTATAGTGATGTCATCACTTTCATAGTTACCCCACATTACTTGTGTAACTGGTAAGTACGACCTCTTGACAGCATTGGGTTCTGACCTTCACAACACCAACACCTGCACCCATGCAAGAATAGTTGGGGGTGCAATGGTACAGCTTGCAGAGTGGTGTGTGCACAAAGTACTTGTAGGAGTGCTGCAGCATGCGAGTAATACAAGTCTGATGTGCTGCACACAATACCCTTCTCTGTGAATGAAATATTCATGTTTAATTTGTTAATAATATCTCTGCCTAATATATTGATGGGCATGTCCTCTGAATATAACAGGGGTGGTATAACTTGTTGTGTGCCTAGGGTAAGAGGCAACTCTTCAGTTATAGGAACCATTACTATATCCCAGGAGAATCCCGCCATGTCCATTACTTTGTCCAACATGGGAAAGATACCCTCCTTAATATAATAATGGGTAGCTCCAATGTTGATCACAATTTTGAAATATTCACTGTCAGCTCAGGTTCCTCCTCAGGGTCTGCAGTTACTGAAAGGACTGGGCATACCAGGGATCCTTGTCTGCTGGCCTATTGGGTATTCATTGTGGACCACTGGAATGGAAAGTGGTTCCCTCCAAACACTGCTACCCCTGTGCAGTGGGGGTCTACATTCTGTGGTAACAAGTTGCAGTCCCACTGCTGTGTTGATATGTGTGATTGTACCTCCGCCTGTAGGGCATTTGGTTGTGTCTGCTGGGGCAACTGCTGCAGTTTTGTGACTGTCTATGTTACCTCGGAAAATACGGTTTGCTGCGGTATTCACATAGTGGTGCATGTATGTGCATGGACTGTATCTGTTGCTTTGGTATATGCATCTGATCCTGTGGTGGCTGCATGAGGGTCTGGTATACTGGGCCCCCCTCTCTGGCCATACAATGTCTGCAGAACGCTTTGACATTCCCAGGTAGAGCATCCAGTATGACCACAACTAAAACATGGTCCCATACTCCCTGGTCTTGTCTCTCCACATATGCATCCCATCCCCTTTCCTCTCAGTGAATACCCCCTCCCGTGTTTATAAAATACACCTTGCTGACCATACTCCCCTTGTCTTATGAGAAATATCCTCTTTGTTGGGGGAACCCTCTGGGTTGAGCAAGTCCTCCCACCTATGGATAATACCCTTGTGGCTGGCCAAGTCCTATAGGTGCTGGCGGCTGGGTAATCCCTATAGAAGCTTGTGGCTGGGTTATCCCCATGCCCCCCGCTCCCCTTTGCTGGGCAGGCTCCAGGTGTCCTAGTGTGATGTTCATTAATAAAAGCTCCTTCCATGCTGGGTTTGGCCAACCTTTTCTGTAATAACTATGCATCGGTTCTGCGGAGTCCTTGGGCCTCATTATAAGTTGGGCGTTGTGGCAAAATGTGATGGTAATACTGTATACTGCTGTATTACCGCACGGCCCAAGTATGAGTTTGGGGGTAAATTGGAGGAAAAGCATCCATCAAGAAGCTGGAGGTATTTACTCCCCCTTACTGCCCAAAATCAGCCAATTCAGTGGTATTACCACTGGTGGACCCCAATAACATCAGAATCCCCCATGGAGTCCTATGGACTTCAAATAATGGGACCTAACACTGCCTACTGCCACTTGGTATCTGGCGGTAATACCACTGGAGTGACGGTAATGGTAATATAGTTTGGTGGTATCGTGGCAGATTTACAGCCGAGGTGTCACCAAACTCATAATGAGGCTCCTTATCTTTGTCTTGCTGTGCTTTACAAAAGTGTACTATGTGCACTTGTATCTCAGGCCACCCTTTTGTTTGTATTCCTAATAACCTCTTTAATTTTTTCTGTACGTCCGTGAGAAGTGCTCTAATAAATATGTTTAAAAAAGCAGAAATATTTGCATCCCTTATGTGTCGTGTCTCTAGTGTCCAGATCTCCTCTATCTTTTGGATGTATTTTGCAGGGTCTTCATCTTGTTTCATTGTGTGCATCTAAATAGCCTGCATGTTTTGCTTCACTGTCCGTAATACCTTCCATATGTACGCTCAGCAATTATTACACGGTATGCCATCGTGCGCATTTCTACTCAGGGTCACCCCATCATATCCTGCCTTCTCACAAGTTTTGTCTGCCTGTTAGCCCATCAAGGTGGCAAATAAACTCTTCATATCACCTACCACCAGGGTAATCTCTGCTGTTTCCTTTTCTAAAATATATATTCACTTGCCCGACCTCCGCCTTGATGGACGGCAAGATATACATCAGGTTATCCCTGGCCATGCTGGCCCACGGTATATACTGTGGTCCTGCTCGACTCTTCTGCAGTAGGGGCAGCTGTTCCCATGGCATTGACATCTTAGCCCCTTTTTCGGTACTCATGACCGCCATCTTCCAAATTCTACTGCAGCATGTCTGGGAACAATCCCTTCTGCTATGGTGTCCTCCTTCCCCCTCCCTTTCCTTTTCTCTCCTTCCACTTCTTCCCTTTTCTTTCTCTCTCTCACTCTCCCATGCCTTCCAATCCTTTTCATCCCAGGTTCGGCAGCTCCTTCTAAGTCTCTTCTCATCCTCATCACTCCCAGTTACCCCACCGTAAGCGTCTCGGGTTATTGTAGCGCACCACTCCTTCTCCCTTTTCTGCACCTCCTTCTCCACTTATTTTAATACATCCTCTACCTGTTGGCATGCGCCTTCTTCTATTTCAATTAGTCACAAGGTTTTTCCTGAATCTGTCAGATCATATGTCTTAATACCAATGGTCCCCTTGTATTTGCCTCCCCTTCTGTTCCTTTTTCCTTCTTTCAGTGTCCTCTGCTGGTGGTATTCGCCATGGGTTAGTATATCCTGCTGCTGGTTGTCTGCTGGTTTCTGTGCGAGGTGGCTTATTCTCTTCTGCAAACAAGTGCCACAGGGCAGAAATTATCTGTCTACTCTGTAATTTTTTCCCCATATATTTGGATACAAATAGGAACCCATGTTTAACTATGCCGCTCTCAAATGCGCCTTCACTTTGCCACGATTTAAAGCATTGACCTGCCATGTCCTGCACTTATTCAACATGATATTTAATTATATTGTCTCAGTATTGTGGCAGTTTAGTACACAAGTGCTCCAAGGGAGTTTCCATTATTGCAATCAACCCTTCCCTTCTCCTATCCTCTGACACTGCTCTAACAGAGCTGTGCATTCCCAGTTATCAACTTATAGCCCACTTTCGGCAAACATTTCAATCCTAATTTTTTTCACTTGTAGAAGGCTCAAAATTATTTCTTATATATTACAGTACAAAACACATCAATACCTCAACACATCATATCACTCACTTCTTACTCTCCCAACTCCACACGTGTCACCCAATCCACATAATCCTCTCATTCACAACCCTACATTGGCACTCCTAAGCACAATATTCTCTTTCCACAAATAATATTCACATACACTTCAATGCTATATGTGAGTTTTGGCTAACACTCATCGGGCCAACACAATATCTCTGAATCTACATCACGCTGTCCTTCCACTACCGAGAAGATCCCCACGTGTATGTCTAAACAACGTACAGTCGTTTCTCTCTCTCTGTCTCTCTCTCTCTCTCTCTCTCTCTCTCTCTCTCTTTTTCTTTCTCTCTCTCTCTCTAGAATTTCCACAAACTTCAATTACAAATGAGGTCACCTTTCCTCGGTCAAAAAAATGACAGTAGCTTCCTTACACACTACTATGTTGTAATATCACTAATAACAAATCAAAAATAATGTATAAAATAAAAAATGTCATCAAGCACAACCTCAATACAACAACCTCTAATTTAAAAAAATAAGACCAGCACACCGTTGCGCTTTTCATGCAGTGGCACTCACATGCTCTAGGACATCCGAATCCTCTCTGCACTGAGCCTCTCCTCACCGGCCTGCACTTTTCCGAGCAGCGGTCGGTCACCTGGGATTAGTTAGGCAGAACATTTGTGAACTCAATCGTCTGCCGTACCATCTTGTGAGTGCACATTCTCTGGCCTTTGGTCAAATTAGAACTGAGTGATGAACCAATGCCACTATTTGCGATGACCAGACAGAAAAATCTGAGGGACCTGTTTGTACATTTGAAACCTCTGATTTCGAGAAACAGAACCACGGGTTGGGATCTCCGTCCGTTGGTAGGACATTTCCCTTGTGGAGGCTGTTCAGTCTGTAAGTACACCAAGAGAATCAAAGATTTTCAGGTGAGAGATAGGAAATGGGACATCCGTGCCATGACGAATTGCAATACCCCTAATGCAATATACTGTATCCAGTGCCCATGTGGCCTTAAGTATGTTGGTCAGACCTCGAGACCTACCCACATACGGATTGTGGAACATAGATCTCGCATTAGGTGTAAGAACATCAATGCGCCATTAGTATCTCACTAAATGGAACATGGTCACTCCACCGAAAATCTATATTGGTGGATCTTGGAAGCATTCCCAAGACAAAATATCTCGGCACGTAGCCTTAACCTGGCTGAGGCCAGGTGGATACACCGACTCGACACTATCGAACGGGGTTTAAATGAAAGTAACCCCATACGGTGGTGACTCTCCCCTGCTCCCCACTTGAGACAGGCCACTTCTCCTCCCCCTATGATTCATGTGCGTTATTGCCTTTGCATATAATCTTTAGGTCTTTGGCGTTGCCCTTCTGTGTGCGTGTGTTCCTTCGCTTCTGGCTGTTTCATTGCCTTGGCCTCTCTCAACCCATTTCTTTTCTTTTCTTTCTGCTGGGTTTTTTTCCCCATATTTAGGGTTAGTCTCCCGATTTGGGAGTTTTCTCTGGGGGTCGTTGGCAGGCTACATTTCTTCATAGAATCAGCCATTTTGAGGGTGTTGCATAGACTGATTACTATTTATCCAACTTTGGTTTTTACCTTCTGCGGCGTCATGAGGCATTGGACTAATTATTCTCATTACACCTTGGCCTTTAGTAGGGCCCACTTCTGGCGTAACTAACTCCTTCGTGGGGGCAAGTATGGGTTCGCAAGTGACTTCCGTATCAATGGTCTATCGGTCTAGTCACGGCGACTGGTTCTAATCTTCAGTCCTATTTCTTTATCTACACACGAGCGGACTATGCTGACACCAGGCTTTAGGCAGCCATGTGTCCTTTCTTTGTGTCTTTTGCCCTATCTACGGGAAGCATTCACTTCATTTCCGGCAGCGCAATGAGTGCAAGATGGAATGGTCACGGCGTGGTCTGCATGCCTAAAAGCCCTGCAGCCTCGGCGGCACTTACATGGCGCATATGGGGCTTGGTCAGGTAGGAGGTCTATCTACACGCTGCGCAGTGGGACTGTTCCATTTTGTTTTATGGAACACGCGGCGGGCGGTTTCGCACAACGTGCATTATGTCTATACCCATGCATGTGGTTGCACTTGCACTCCTAGTTGAGGAGTGCTTTCCATCGCTACTCTTTTCAAATTGTAGACCCCACACCCCAGTATTTACGGGTGGCACCGTTCTGTTTCTTTTTCCTTTTCTTCAGCTTGCGAACGGTGTGGTGAGGACGCTTGACTGCACAGTCGTCCCGCCCCCTTCACATTTGTCAATTCGGTCTTTTGACCACTGTGACGGCTGTCAGAGGGACATTTACTCATGATCTGCCCAGCCCTCCGACTTAGGTGAGCAATTGAGTAGTCTCTTTTTGGTATTCCAGGGGGGGATATGTTTAGCTCTCTATGCGGCCATCCCCTAATGTACAGGTTCTCACTGGAGGGGGGTAATTCATATTTATTATTATTTTCATTTTCATTTGTATTTTTGCTCCCACACGTGTAGGCTTGGGGGTTCTCTCTTTCTCCTTCTTGCCGCTTCCGTGGCATCGAAAAATCTCTTGGGGGGACCATTTCATCCCTTCAAGTAAGTATAGGGCCCTTTTAGCCCTTTATGTACTCCGCTTTGGGCACTGCAGGTCTTTTAGTCTTGGGTCCGGCGCTTTGGGGCACTTGGCATGCAGGTATTTGGACACAGCATCACCCCACACAGCCATTTGGGGGTTTTATATTATTGCTTCTTATTTCCCCTTTTCACGTTCTTCGTTGAACGTTCATTTTTTCACTGTCCCCTTTTCGACCGGTGACGGGGAAGGGTATAGTGAATGATATGTTCAGGTGGAGGCTGTTTTTATACTGATGTTACCACCTTTGTTAGGTGTGGGCTTCCACTTATACACAGTAGTTTGGTGTTTTTGTTGGTGGAGGATATCCTTTTTTTTCCTCACGTTTCTACATATGACCTTTCCAGTAGCTGTATCCTTTGGGCTGCTGGGTTTTAATATGTTTTTATGTGTTAGTAATACAATTATTTCTCACATCCTTAGAACTCCATTTCCCTTGGGGTCCTGACGAAGGCAGCAGAATTTACACCCTTCCGAAACGTCCTGGGCATTTCTCTGTGTTATTGAGTTATGCTACATGGCTCAGCAACGCCACAATGGACGTAGACCTGGGATGTGTGTTTTTTCAGTCAGGCGTAATTCACTACGCCATGTTTAATCAATTTTAGAACTGGAATTAGGTGACACTGCCCTATGGAGTATATCTGTGACTAGTTAGCCAGATAGGGCCAGGAAGACAGTATGTGTGCCCGTTCTCCTCCGTATCAGAGAATTTTTGCTGTTTCACCTTTGGCTTTTATGAATAAACCATGAAAATGCTAGTAGATGTATATATACATCTTCCACATTGATATATGTCTGTATGTGGTTTGTGTTATGTTGTCAAACGTAGGACCAATGGCCTATGAAATAAATTATAACCTTTTTATACTAAACGAAAAATACGGTGCACTGTGTATTACATTCTGTGAGGCGATGCAAATAACCTATGGAGTGGGACCCAGTAAGAGTTAAGACTGGGCCATCAAATTTGTTCTTGAATGGTTCATCTGGGGGACTCCCCAATGTGTGTTGATCATTCTCTGGTCTTGACAGGGCTGAACCGGTCCTCCGCAGATCACGGTAGAGAGCATTCTCAAGCCTCCAAGAAGACTGTATATCTTTTTGGGGGCTCCAAGAGTAGACCAGAGGTCTCCAGGGGTGGTCCAAGAAAAATATAACAGTAATCCAAAAGAAGAGCACACCGTGCAGGAAAAACCCAGCTTTATTAAACAGTCAAATCGAAGAACAAACAGCTCTGTTGACTGGAACTGTAATACATTGTGAACTCCGCTTAGGAGGGCTGCATTATTTATACAAGGAAATCTCATATTAGCATAATCTGTCAATTGTTACATATTTGGGGATGTGCTAATACATAATTGAAACATAATTGGTGAGTCTTCACAGGACCTCTATAGGTTCATATACATTACATGTCCTGATTGTATAAAAACATTTCTCGAACATCAACCTCAACACCCCTTCATGATGTCATGATCCTTAAGCATCCCTCGCATCAATGACATCATTATCTGCTGACCTGCAAACTCTGGCATGCCATTGGTTGGCACTGCATCTCATCAAATCTATCCAATGGAATTATGCAGGAACAGAAACAAGGACAGAGTCATTGTTACAGCCTCTGCAACACAATATCCTAGTCCCAGGATTGGTTCCCCAATAACTTCACCCCCTGTTCGCTTCCCACCTCCTCTCATGCATCGTGCCAGTTCTAGATAACAAAAACTGTGCAGGATATTGTTGGTGAAACGAAATTTCTGGTATTTAATTATCTTTTACTGCTGTACTTGCTACCTCGCCCCTTGGTATCCAGCACAATTACGCATGCCTTGTGAGTAAGCCCTGTGTTGAAGGGCTGTCTATGGCTGTCCTGAGGCTGTTCTGTGGCGTTTTTCTGACGGACTGGACTGGATTCCATTGGTTGAACAAAAAAGCAATTTTTTTTTTGGGTGAAAAAGTTTCTAAGTGCCTGTGCCTCCGCCCATTTTCTTCCCACATGGCTATTTGAACTTATTTTCTCGCGCCTTGTGAGTAAGCCCTGTGTGGAAGGGCTGTCTGTGGCTGTCTTGGGCAGGATTGGCCGGGTGCGGAAAACATTACATGTATTTTGAAAAGTAAGTGTTTTGTAAGTTCGTCCTTGCAAAACAGTAGGTGCTGGTAACCCGTGTAATCAGTGGTGAATGCACGGGTCACTGAATTCAGGTTTAAGAAACATCCAAAGTGTTATACAGAAGTATTTAACAGCACTGTTTTTTAAATCTAGCATTCCACGTGTTGCCGATGTCTAGTATCAGAGTGAGTGCCCTCTTATGAGGGAAGACTCTCAGGCCGATTCATGGAATTAATGTGCGCCGAAAATTTTGGCGCAAGCGTGCAAAAACGTGCGAATCGCAGTGAAAGAGCGAAAATCGCAGTGCAAGTGCGATTATCGCAGGGAAACCATCGCACATCTATTCATGGAAGTCCGTGTGTGAGAAAAATGTGAGATGTGCGATGAAAAAGTGTGCGGCGCACGCCGGCGCACAGGCCATCTAACGGCGTGCGCTAAGGCCACAGCGATAGCGCACATAGCACGGCGCACACAACAAAAGTAGGCGGAACACGGGGCGTAACACTCGGAATGGGGAACAACGCGTGAAAATATGGGCGTCACGGGGGAAGTACAGGAGGCAAGTGCGCGGAACGCCCACACGCTCGCCTACATCCCGTATTCATGGAATCGAATAGGGCAAACCAGTGCACGGTCAAAGACGCGCACAGGGCAAAACAAGTACGCCACAAGAAAACAGGCGGTAGCGCCCCTGCGACTGAAAAAAATGTGCGCCAAAATGTGCGCAAACAAAAAGCACCCATATACAGCCATGATGAATGGCCCATACAGTGGCCCTCTAGGACAAATGAGGTGCAAAGGGGCACCGACAAACACGGACACCCGCTGTGTGAAAAATAGCGTGTGCGCGTGTTCCTGGGTGCGCGGGAAGTTCCACACGCGATTAGCCTGGGTACGTGTACTTCGGGGTGCGTGGGAAGTTCCACACGCGATTAGCCTGGGTATGTGTACTACGGGGTGCGCGGGAAGTTCCACACGCGATTGGCCTGGGTAGGTGGGGGTGCACGGGAAGTTCCACACGCGATTGGCCTGGGTACATGTACTTCGGGGTGCGTGGGAAGTTCCACACGCGATTGGCCTGGGTACGTGTATTCTGATGTGCGCGGAAGATTCACACGCGATTTCTGCAGGGTACGTGTATTTAGGTGGTGCCGGGGAATGCTACACGTGATTTGGCCATGTGGGTCCCCCCAGGTGTTCCCTCTACACCCTCCACGGCCCCTGCAGGCAGCCCACACCACAGGGTACTACCCTGCACCCCTGCTAATGTCCCACAGGCAACCCATCCACCATTGCCATGCCCACCAGCCAACCCACATGTCACCTTGCACTACTGATCACCAACACATGTCTCCCACCACCCCCACCCCCCAGTCACCAGGGGCAGCCTCCACCAGGCCCCCACTCATGTCTCCCACCACCCCCACCCCCCAGCAGTGCAGGGGCAGCCTCCACCAGCCCCCCACTCATGTCTCCCACCACCCCCAGCCACCAAGGGCAGCCTCCACCAGGCCCCCACTCATGTCTCCCACCACCCCCACCCCCTAGCAGTGCAGGGGCAGCCTCCACCAGGCCCCCACTCATGTCTACCACCACCCCCACCCCCCAGCCACCAGGGGCAGCCTCCACCAGGCCCCCACTCATGTCTCCCACCACCCCCACCCCCCCGCAGTGCAGGGGCAGCCTCCACCAGGCCCCCACTCATGTCTCCCACCACCCCCACCCCCCAGCCACCAGGGGCAGCCTCCACCAGGCCCCCACTCATGTCTCCCACCACCCCCACCCCCCAGCAGTGCAGGGGCAGCCTCCACCAGGCCCCCACTCATGTCTACCACCACCCCCAGCCACCAGGGGCAGCCTCCACCAGGCCCCCACTCATGTCTCCCACCACCCCCACCCCCTAGCAGTGCAGGGGCAGCCTCCACCAGGCCCCCACTCATGTCTCCCACCACCCCCACCACCCAGCAGTGCAGGGGCAGCCTCCACCAGGCCCCCACCCATGTCTACCACCACCTCCACCCCCCCGCCATGCGATTTGCCTGGGTACATGTACTTCGGGGTGCGCGGGAAGTTCCACACGCGATTGGCCTGGGTATGTGTACCTCGGGGTGCGCGGGAAGTTCCACACGCAATTGGCTTGGGTACGTGTACTTCGGGGTGCGCGTTGACTTCCACACGCGATTAGCCTGGGTACGTGTACTTCGGGGTGCGCGAGATGTCCCACATGCGATTGGCCTGGGTACGTGTACTTCGGGGTGCGCGTGAACTTCCACACGCGATTGGGCCTGTGAGAGTGGGGTACATGTATTCCAGGGGTGGGCGGGAATATTTACCCGCGACTGTGCCTGTGAGAGAGTGCTACGTGTATTCCTGGGGTGGGCGGGAAGATTCACACGTTCGCCTACGACGTGCCGAAAAATAAATGGTCCAATCCTGAGACACGTACGCCAGCATGAAGCAGGCATACGTCGACCCGCGCAGCATAAAAGTGCGCGCAAACAACAAACAAGCTCATACGCCAGGATGAATATACCATTCCTAGCAGCAGTGGCCGTGGGTTACCAAAGGAGGAGGAGGAGGATAGTGAGGGCCTGAATTTTCACTCCCAGAACCAGCCTTTTTGGGATGCCTGATGACCAGGTGTATGGGGGGTACAGGTTTCCCCCACACATAATACTGGACCTGGTCAGTGAGTGGGAGGATGACCTCACATCACCCACC